>NC_060219.1:3832637-5082637 GCF_907164935.1 Osmia bicornis bicornis | reverse complement strand
TAATACCCCAAGCCATCGGCTATTGCGCCATCTATATAAAAGCGGCGCAAACTATTCGTTAACTTACCGATTGCCGAAGGGTCAAGTACCGCGGAAGTTCAGTCGATAAGTTGGTAATTTATTGAGTAGTTTCCGCCGCTTTTGTATAGATGGCGCAATGGTCGAACTTTAAAAATCATTCTACGCGGTCTTCTCAAAATATAAGTTTGTCAAATAATTTTTCGGTCTTGTATGTATATAAACATGGAAAAATGGTAGAGTAGTCGATATCTATTTCAAGAATGGTTTTGCAATATTTATTAAATTACAATGTATAAAATAATCTTTTTTGTAACGCAACATTTATTAAAATAATGTATAAATAAAATTGCAAAAATCAAAATCGTAATTTTACAAATATTGAGCTGAAACTTTCGTTTGATTATACTATATTCTTACAAAGCTACATGGTTTAATTAAACGTCTCCTACGTAAGCACAACCTGAATACATGCATTTGTTGCTTTATGCAACACCCTTCATTATTCTATGAATATAATTACATAAACTAACTTCTTTTTTAAAATAAACATTATTGTCACAAATTAAAATCTAAGTCTTAAAGTTGACTAGTTATGGTAAAACAAAAGTCAAGGCTTTACAATTTCAGAAATGATGACAAATTCTTTCTTATAATATAATATCAAGTACAATTATTAAGTTTGTAGTATAAAATATATGTGCTCAAACGATATATTTACAAATTTTTTCATTTCTTTAGAATCATTTACATATGTTTATGATGTAACAAATGTTTTACTTTTTATATCGTGATCATTTCAATAGAATATATAATTAAATTACTGAAATATCTATAGCATTCTATAATCGCTAGAAGCTTACAAGTATCATATTGTTCAAAGCAAGACATAAAACTTAAGAATTCGATTAAATGAAAAAAGAAACATTCCATATACATTTCTTATTAATTACTACAACGAAAAGTGTACTATATAGGTATAACAAGAAAGGTACTATCTTTCACTTGTGCAAATTTTTAGGCAATGACGTTTTCCTATTGCATATAATTTGTAAAAGGTATTTTTATTATTATTCTAACATTATCTTTTTATGTTTCAATATTAATAATAAAACTGTATAAAATTGCGAGCTTTAATTTAATCTCGTGTGATACAGCAAGGAACGTGTATGCTGGTTTTCTAAATAGTATTACAGATATGAGTGTATATCTTAAATAACACTTTACTCGGTATAAAGCATTCACAGATATTCCTTACCGCGTATGTACATCATATTTGTGAACATATCCTTCTATTTACATATAATAATAGTACATAAAGTTATATTTGAAATTTTGTTTATATTCATATATAATATGAAAATTGTATTCTTAATTGCTTTGTTAATACAGAAAAATTAACTAAGTATACAGCTAATAGAAAATAATAAAAATATGTAAAAACCTGAAAAGATGGTTTATTGCTACATATTTCTTACTCCAAACAACTTTGCAAATTATATCCCTTTCTGTCACCGCCTATTTGCAGGTCCAATTGTTTTATTGAAAAGCGTATTTGCAATCGCAATTACTGGTGAAAATAACTTTAATGGACAGTCACTGAAACAATAAATTCAAGTCACAAAGTGGAAGTAACTTCCGAATTTGTATGTAATCCAAAAATATGTACCATACTCCAGTTACAGGTTCTGCTTCATTTCCGCTCACAATAAATAATGGAAACAATATAGAAAAAACACAGCCACTGAAATAAAAGTTGTCTGTTTTCCAAAATTCTTTGAATAAAAGCAAAGTGTAATATTTGAAATAATTATTTACCTTATTACATAAGAATTCGGCATTTGGGTAAGTACTGCTAATGGCAGACCAAAACCCACAAAATATGGCCAATTACTTTCAATGAAACTTAACCGTCTATGTAACTCCCAACCCATATTGAACCACTTGTATTCAAAAGCATAGAGAGCATATAAAAGGCACATATGTATAAGGGCAAGAATATCACCTACAGGAGGTAATGGAATCCTGGATACCAACATTCCTTGCCCCAAAAATAATGCTTGGACTAATATGCTGAAAAGCGTATCAGCTACAAGTTTGCTCACACTAGACAAAAGTAACGGCCTTCCTTGTCTATACCTATAAGCACTGTCTGCTATGTCCTACATGGTTTACAAATACATAGCATGTGATATTAACCTTTCCAATTATTATTGGCCAAAATTTCTTGCTCTGAGAGGAAATAATTCATACCTGAAACCATAAACTGTTGACTATCCTACTGAGCAGAAATAGGGGTAATACCCATACAGTGCCAAATGTCAGTGATAAAAATGGTTTTGTCCAAGACCATACAGTCATACCCATAGTTGGTGAATGACCAAATATAATGCTTAGTAAGTACTTGAGAAATGGTAATATACCGCATTCAAAAATCAATATACTAGCCCAAAATACACCACCGTTTAATGCACAACACTGAATTGTTCTTTTTAACACTTTGGATTCTCTAAAAATGCATCAGAGAACAATTTATACAATATTATAATTCTATAATTTTGTGTTTATATAAATTATGTACCTTAATTGATTATAACATTTTGAAGGATTATGTGCAACTGCCGTATCTTTTCCATGAGTTTCTATTCTAGAAGGGGACTGTTTCAATAACTTTTCATTAATACGTTTATCCATATAAAATAGAACAATAGCTCCCCTTAAACTATCCACAAACCCTCTGTATATGGCATGTATTATTCCCTAAAGATATAATACAACATGTATTAATAAGTTGTTATGTAAAAACTTTATTTTAAAACTTTTAATAACATTCTTAAATTTAAATGATATGTATGGAAATACATGAAATAACAGTAGTCTTAATATTAACATCATTTACGGAATGATGTTCATTCATGTAATACTTATAATTGTAAATTTACGCATAAACATATCAACAATGAAGATAAAACAAGATAAATAAGGTTAGGAAAAACGTTCTTTTCTCATGGAAATGAAATTCATTACTCACTGTTACGTTATCCATATTTCACAACGATAACCGTAATAGAATATAATTAATCTATATTCCAAATATGTTGAGCGATCTGCCAAAAAAACATTTTTGAAGTAACATAGCTGTCAATGTCAGGAATAATATGAAAGCACATTAAAAAAAGGTATGAGAAAGAAATGTTTGTGAGAACCAAGTAGAGAAACTTTTCGACACCCCAAACACGTACTTGTCATCCAGTATTAGTAATAAAATCCAATTAACGAAAATTTGTCTACGAAAACGCACAAATATGTGTTACTAATAGAACTATTATTACAACGTTTCATGAAATTGAAAAACATTTTTATGAAAATTAGTATCAGCTGATTGGTTTTCACTGCAGACAAAGGTCAGCATTATGTTAATAGGTATAAAGGTCATCAGCAAATGGAAATAATTTCATTCAATGAATCTTTCATTGAACAATTAAGCATATAGAAATATAAAGTATTTGAGAAACACAGCAAGTATTTTTTATACACACAGTTAATGAATTATTTAAACACTTGTGTATGTTTCTTAGCCAATATATTTCAAAATTGCGTATACATATGTATGTATGTTTGTTCACAAATATAATCTGTAAAGACGTAATAATAATACTAACAGAGAATAGATGAAGCCAAATCTTGTCGCACTTGAAATTTACGTAATTTATACCAACAGCGTTACATTACTGTCATTATAAAATAAAAGATTTGTGCGCAATAATTTCTACCCGAACGAGATAATGTACATCTATCCCACAGATGTACATGATTGTGTAGCGATTTTTTTTTTAAAGTACACTTTTATTAGAATATAAAGACTTCTTTATTATTTGCGTAAACAATATTTTGAAGTTTAAAATCTTATTATTAACTTGCTATCTTCATTTTGGTAAAAATGTATGTTAAGTAAAGGCAATAATAAACAAAAACGTGACAACCGTCACATGTATAAAAATAATTTACTGACTTAACTTTGAACGATCATTTTACTGTACATAATTGATATCAATTAATTATCAATATTAATTGATATTAATTATTATTACCTGATTCGTAAAATGCAAGAAACACGGCAGAAGATGAAATTTTGTTCAAAAAATGGAATTTATAAACCGCGCGATATCTCTGGAGCGGGCTGTGGAATTCAAAGTATGAGTTAACCTCTATATTTTTTATTTATTATATTTAATTGTAATCTTTAATTTATTATTGCATGCTGTGAAATACTCATCATACAAGAATTTGTATTTTTTATTATATTCTTAAAGCAAATTCAAAAATACGATTACGTGGCGGCCGAGATCATATTTGGATGTCTCCGTCTTTGGTGAATTTTGTTATTACGTGAAGTACCTAAATTTTAGCATTTTGAAACAGTTAATAAAATAAATTTACAATTTGAAGCATCCCAGTATTACAAATGTAGCATCAATCCATAGGAAATCATATGAAAAATTTCATAATCCATTAAAAGGTATCTTACATAAAATTAATACTTTATTTTGGTACACACATAAATGTAAATATTAATTTTAGAATTTATTGAAGATGTGGGAGACACAAAAAAAATACAGAATAAAGTAAGTTTAGGGTCATAATATAAGAGTTTATATATATGATATAATATTCTATTTTGTGGAGCATAACTTCAATTATACTATGCAATAAAAATAATTTAATAATTACAATCATTTTTCGGAAAATAATAGCATGATCTATATCAGCCAGCAAAAGTTGGTATCAGGAAGATTAAACAGGTACATGTACCAACAAAGTTTAAAAAAGTAGTAATACCAAAAAATAATACCAAATTAAGTTGTCCTATATTAAGTAAGTCTTAGTACCGTTATCCACCACTTAAGTATTATAATTACTTTTATGCTTTACTTTTAAAAAATGTTTAAAAGAATATACACAACTCATTTTAGTTTCTTTCGCTATAGAAAATATGTATATAGATAGTACTGTTGATTCATCCAGTACATTAATTATGAAAAGAAGAGCTAACATCAAAGTAAGAGTTTGTATTTTATTTGAAAATAATATAATTATTATTCCTTCAACACGAGAACATACCTGTTTCGCGCAGCTTAGGGAAGTCCTCCACTCCTATTTCTAACTTCGTGGCCATATACATGGTGAACAATAAAATATACGAACAGAGAACACAAGCGTTACCTTCAAAGGTCGAAGAGTACACTAAATATAAGACTACCAAATATGTACTTGGTATGGCAATGCGCTTGCGCAGACGAAGCATGCTTGAGCCAATCAGAGTTAACATGCGCAGAACGAACGAAAACTCGTCGTATAAGAAATGGTCTCTAGTTGAACGAATAATAATGTTTTAATAAAGAATATTGAAAATATTATTTCTTACGACATAAGTAAATATTTTTATTTATTCTATCGCACAGTAGAAAATACTTGGTAATTCACAAAAGAAGAAACTTCAATCAAAGTCCATACATGAAGTATCGAACAAAAGAAATACATTAAATGTAACAACCCTTAAAAATATAAGTAAATTTAGCATTCTGCTCCTCTACTTTCATTTTTTATGTTGTTATTATCTCTCTTTTACGAAAACACAACAATTTGTTGAACTTTTTGAAACATGTACCGTAGAGGCTGTATAAATTGTAATAAACAGATTTGTTTATAGACAATATCTTTAAATGTTTGTTAGAAAAATATTATTTCGTACTTTGCTAATATCTTTATTGTTGAAAAGCGACAATTTACTTTCCTAATACTAAAAATTAATTATAATTTTATAAGTACACTGTATATTTTAAGAAATACATGCTGCGGTAAAATTATTCCCTTTTAACCACTTTCAATTTTTACATTAAGAGTGAGGGTGGTAATTACATCAGCTTGTTTAAAAGAGCATTCGACTTTGTAATCTCCAGGTGACATGTCACTAAACCATCCACTTATATCGCAATTTTTCGCCGATTGTTCACCCTAAACAATAAAATGTTCATGTATGTACAATACATACAGTATATACGTAACTTTAGGTAATGATAGTCACTCGAATTTCAAGTTATTTTGATAATTATTCTTGGAATTTTAAAAAATTTTAAAAACTTTAAACTTGCCAATGCCACACGCATACGTAGTGCTTTAATAAAAATAAAAATAAAAAAAGAATACTTTATAAATACACTTACTTCGGCGATTGAGCAGGAATCATCTTCAAGATCTGGACTATCAATCGATTCGCAAATTTGGTAACTTTCGAAATCCTTTATTGGTTGTTTAAGATTTTGAACCATTTGGTTAACTAGATTATCACCTTGATATACCTTTATCTCAGCCTAAAAATGATATAATATTTATATACATTATTCTAATATTTATTAAAGTTTTCGTAGATTTTATTTATCTGCCTGAATTATTAATTGTATGCTTCGTTCTTTACCTCTATTGCACCTGGACAATTCTTTTTTATGTTGATATTTGAGCTAATAAGATTATTTGTAAGATCGTGAGACCAGGAATCAACAATATCATTGCCTGGAACGTCCGCCTTAAAATCAACCACAGTTACCTTGTTCTCCGCCTAGAAAACAATTTCAAACAAATTAATAAACAGTTTTAATACTTTTCACCATGTATTTACATGACATTAAACTCTTTAATTCTTACCTTAACGTAAGGAATAACGCATAAAACGGACACTAATAACAATTTTGGAATGGACGATTGCATTTTGGCGTTTACAACTGAAAACGCTTGATAGTTATTAAAAAGAATATCCTACTGTTCTGTTTCCAGTTCACGGCTTATATTTAAAGTCAGAAATGTTCTATAGCGTGTAGTGTAGTTTTGTTCCGATTGGTCGTTGCAGAAACAATAAATTCTAAACAATTGTTTTTCATTGAAACATTATGACGATGGTTGCGTGACATTTTCCTGTTTATCAATATTAAATCGTGGGAGATCAGAGTAAATGCATGAAAAACATTTGTCATAGTGGATGGAAAATATTAAAATAGCTAAACCAGATCTCAAGTGTTGTTTTTTTCCTTGCATTACTTAACAAATTTATCGTAAAAATCTGTAGAAAATTAGGTATCATATAACACTTCCTCTCTTTTTCTATGAAAAATAAAATAATAATGAGATTTTCTTACATCACGTAACATATATTTTAATAAAACTGTGGAAATATATTTTTATTGCATTATTTATGCGGGTTTTGTTAATAGTTTTACGTTCATTAATAACAAATAGAATTAAATATAATGATATGTTATAATTTGTAATTTACAGATCAAAACTATATTTTGAATAATCCCGCAAATGAAATTAAGAATTTCGATTTAAAACCATCTGTAATCGAATCATCGATATTTTGATATCTGATTCAGAGCCTAATTTATGCACACCGTGCTTTACTGGCAAGAAGGCTGGCGGGGTCATTCAGGGGCATGAGGAAAACTTCGATCGCTCCACCCGACTCGATTGATTTACAGCAAATGTGTGTTAGCGTTTATTAGTAGATGTGACCGTTTCGACAAATGACAAAAATGCATGAGTCATATTTCTTTGGTTGCATTAAAGAGGGAGAGGTTCTATAACAATTTCACCAATAAGACCCACATTCCAGCTGTGCGCCTTCTTGTCAGCAATGCGCAGTACGCCGCACATGTTTTATTATGGCGCAAATGTAAGCATACCGAATTGATGGTGTCTTCGAAAATAATATTGTTATGTTATAAAACTGATAAATGTTGCATACTTCTGTAGTGCAACGATCTTATTGTGGTTCGCTTCGGCAAAAGTGAGCATAATCAAATGTAGACGCGCGCCGGTTTGCGCGATAAGATTGTTTTGTGTTCCCTGAAACGGAGGTGTGACAAATCGTGTATTTATAAAATATTCTATTCTTTTTCTTTTCTTTTCGAATGAAATCTAATGTTGCGTAACGTTTTTCTCCGTTTCACTTTTCGAATTTAAAATAAACAGGATAAATAAATGTTTAAAAATATAGTACCTACATGATATTCGGAGTGTTTAGTTTCTTCTGTTTGTGTGTCAACAATTCAAATACAATCAAAGTGTACAATAGTGGATTGTTTCAATTAGATGAATTACATTCTTCTTATAAAAAGGCGTGCCATATTTTAATGCTAGGCAGCTCTAAATCTCGCATTAAATGCTGAAATACCGAAATTTTATAGGTTAAAATATTACATGCGTGCTGTTGTCAGTAACGGCAACGGCCAAACGTTAAGGAACTTTTAATGCGAACCGTATGCATTGGCTTCAAGCAACAAATATTCGCGAAGAGATGCCGTTGAGTCAAATAAATCAAAGTAATTTCATCAATACGAGTGAGAGCGTGAATCCTGGTACTGAAGTAGCTACGATTCGTTATACTGCTCCACCTTCGTATCATAACATTATTTTACCTCTTGGACATCCGTCTACTTTAACTGCTGATCGTGGTGCACCTCCTTCTTACGAGGAAGCTATAGATCCAAATGGTAAATAATTGCAAAAACAAAGTCAGTATAAGTCTTGTTACATTAACACTATGTAAAAATTAATATATAACAAATATTTAATTCTTTTAAAGTAAAAGTAATGTTCTTCTGGAAGTACTTTAGCTTACTTCAATCTAAACAGGTGATAATTTGTGTTTTTCTAGCTCCTCCACCATCCTATGATTCGTTGTTTGGTCGTATGAGGGAAGCTCATAAAGTTTCCAAAGGAGTGTTTGATTTTTTGATAAATGTTATCGTCTTACTTTTAGGCACCAGTAAGCAAACAATTTAAAACATATCCCTAATTTTATCGTAATATCTCTAATTTTATCTACTAAACTTATGTTTTAATTCCAGTTGGATGTACCATTATCTTAGGAGTAACAATGGCAGTTCCAATATGCATGATGGTAATTGGAGGACTTTATCTATATGATTGCCCACAAGGAGAATATATTCCTGTTTATTTATTAGTGGGTGGTGGTTTCGGTGTCTTCAAACAGTTATTACACTTGTCTGCGAAAGTACGTCAACGTCAAGAGGAACGAGATGAAGAAAGAATACGACAATCGCCTACACAAACATTAATAAACTGTTTTATGCTTGGGTGGTTCATTATAGGTTGGTAATATGATCAGTATCCTACTGTGATACTTATTACTACATTTACAGTCGGTCTATTTAACATTTTTTATATTTGGTAGGTTCAATGTGGGTGTACAAAGAGTATGAACCAAACTATGATCCAGCTCTTGGAAAATACTGTAATAAGACATTATACTTATTTGCCTTTTGGCTAATCACATCAGTTTACATATGCTTGGGAGTGATAACAGCTGGACTTTGCAGCATTTCAGTAGCAAGCATTGTGTTTCAGAGACCACCACCTGATCTAATGTGAAACGATACGATCTCATTTTACAGAAATAGTCATTTACAAGATTTATTATTTTGGGATCAAAACGAAAACGAAAAAAAAAATATGAAAGAACTGTCTGTGGATATTAAGTCACGTCATAACAGGGCACAAAATTTCGTCCACGCTTACGTACCTGAGATGCTTGAAAACAACAATCTACGAACGGATGATTTGCACATTAAACGCACATACAATGCACTCGAGTCTCATATAATTTAATGTTTGTAATTGTTCGTAGAGACATCTCTTCATTTTTTAAACATACTTTATTTGTTCAATGTATTATATTTTTTTGCTATTAATTAAACGTCGATTAAACATAGCAAAAGTGATCTATCTCTCAGAATTGGTATATTGAGAGAGAGATAGGGGGAGAGAGAGAGAGAGAGAGAAAATAGAAGATATGTTTTAATCGATTCAGGGCTGTGGATATTTCGCAATAATCGCGAATTCTTTTGATATTGTGCCAAGAAATCGCTGAGACCGTAACAGGCATGTATACGACAGTACTCGTAAGGCGCTAAGGTGCCCCCCGTAATGCTTCAGGCGCCCGTGTTTATCTTACTACTTGCTGTGCATACCTGTTGTAGACCGAATTATCAGCGCACGATTCGTAACGATATTCTTACTTGTGTAGAATCTCAGGACGTGTCACAAAATATTCACATGAAGGTGTCATCGAACACTGTGATACATACAAAAGAGGAACAATGATTTCCCGTCAATGTGCTATCACGAATCACATCGTAGGACTTTAAACGGCAGCTGTTTAACAATCCAGTGCAAGTGAAAAGGGTTCGCTCACTCGTACAAAATAGCTTATTGTTGAAAAGACTGCGAAATATCGCAACACATTTTTTATTCCTTTGCCCTCTTCCTCCGTCCTTTTAAAAAAACTTTTCGACCTCCATTGAGCCTTTAATGTCAATGTAGTCGAATAACACCGTTTTATAAAAGAAAGACTCATTTGAAAACTAAAGGGCGATATATACAAATGTATATTAAATACATGCGCCTTTTAGTATTTCGAAACTATTCAAATGCCAGTATTCATTAGTATTGTTAGAAGGGGAAACAAAATTTTTTTAAAGAAATTGTTACGTTTAATTGGTATTTAGGGGCCGATTGAGGAGGATGATAAGAACTTTAAAAGTAACGTTTCTTCCACTTTCATACATCTTTACCTACTTTTCAAGCGACTATTTTCGTCTTCCTATTTAAGAAGTGTGTATATAACGTCGAAACCCCATAATTTCTATCTGTGTTTTACGTTTGATTTATTATACTCTTGGACACACGCTTGCACGCATGTGAACGGGCAAACGAGCGGCTTGCGCTTTTAAAACCTAGAAATAAAAGAAAACGGAAAAATACATGGTATAATCTATGACTAATGTAAAGTATCTCATACAAGTTAACCGAATAGACTGCAATTTTCTTCGATTTGAACGTATTGCTTAGCAGACATACGAATATATATACACGTAACCGCGTTGTATATTTATTGCTGATTCAATGTAATACACTGTACACTTTTTTGACGATGCGACTTGTCAACAAGATCTATGCGTGCCTACGTATCAAGTTCTTACGTTATTCGACATTATGGGCACACACGCACATTTGTTATTATAATAATGTCCTAAATAAACTGCTTAAAAAAAAGACCATGTTGCATTTTCATCTAATCACGTACACGTTATATTCAAATATTATTTATATCATTTTCCCCATAATATTCTTCATATTCTCCCTCATATTCATCTTCGTATTTCAAATATTCTTCAGCTCTTGATATATCCTCTGAACATTTATCAACTAGAGAGTCCAAGGATACCTAGACAATTAAAAGAAATTATTAAGCAACAACACGAACTTATCTTTAACTAAAAAAAATAAAGCAGTAATTGGGTAATTGAATTGTTCAAAGAGCGGATGTGTTATGTAAACTATAGATGAGTGGATACGGATATCGTAATTTTATCAATGGAATCTCAAGTCTGGAGACTGTCGGATTAAAATGGAAGCGACCGGAAGTGCTTGTCAGACCACAATCAACTAATTTAGATTGTTCATCTCGCCTACTTTAGTCTTCCAGATGCCCACGAATTGTGCAGCGAATTTTGAAGTACAGAAACCGGATACCGTCGAACGGCTTTCCAATATTTATTTTAATTATGTATACTAGGTATCCTAATACCGATGGTACAGAAATAAGATAAAATTTGTTTGTATCTTCGAGAAAATAAAATTTGGAAAATTTTATAAATATTTGTAACATTTGTCTGTTCAATTATATGCATAATTACCTCTTCCTGAAGAGGTACTGGTTCAGGTGGTAATAAATCAGGATTATAAGGTGTAATACAACGTGCTCGCCATAAAGGAATAAAACCTTTTTTTAGAGGAGGTGGTTCAAACGGTGGAGGTCCTGTGCTTTCCTTCATTTCCGTTTTCTATTCCAAAAATATATTTATTCATTCATTTTTCAAACAAATATTAATTTTGGTCAAAGTATTTTTATATGGATTTCACAGGTCTGGGTTATTTTATATAAAAGTAACATTTTTATAAAATTATACCTCAACATTCTCAGGTTGGGGTTGAGTCTCATCTTTATTTTCCTCCGGGGTTTCAATATAATCAGGATCTTTGACATGTATATAGTGTCCATGCTGCATACAAGCATTTTCGAAGGTAAAACAACCCCGACCGTATGGCTGCGATCAAATTTTTATTTAACATTTTATTTATAATTCAGTGGCGCAACCATAATTATCCAATGGACTCAGATTTTGAAACATTCAATATAGGAACGTATTAAAATTTGTCTCACCAAATTTAATTCCCAATATCCGTGGAATCGATGTCGTGGGTGAATCAATTGTCCTGGTCCTTGCATGCGATCCATGATCCAAGTGCCCATAAATTTCGTGTTCGTATCAGCATAAAGATAAGATCCCATACCGTGTCGAAGATCCTTTTTCCAAGAACCTTCGTAAACGTCACCATTTACGTAGTAATACACACCGAAACCGTATTTCGTATCCCGTTTCCATTCTCCTGTTAAACGTACAGTATCGAGCATAGTAGGCTTCCCCAGGGAAAATGGTGATGTCCCGGGTTTTTTGGATTCCTGGATTCCTACTCTCTCATAGAGGAAGGTACATCGCCATTTTTTCTAGGAAAGCCTATCATGCTCGGTACTGTACATTGTTTTGTTACCCTCGTATCGAGTGCCGTCAGGGTACCAAAATGTTCCTTGACCATACTTCACGCCTTGTCTATATTGCCCGTCGTATCGTGCTCCATTTTTAAATACGTACAATCCTGGACCGTGTCTTAATCCTTTGCAATATTGTCCCACGTACATGTCGCCATTCGGAAGCAAAGCTTTCCCTCGACCATGCCGATCTCCTTTCTCGTTTCGTTCGCCTTCATATAACTACGATTACATTGATATAGTAACTGTTTAATTTTTACTACGAAATTCTTCGACATGAGGTATAAAGATTTTTAATACGAAATATATTTTTACATGTAATAATTTAAGGAAGTATTTGTAAATCTTTTAGAACTTATAAAATTGTTATTTCTCTGGTACAAAGTCCTGTTGATAGAAAAAGAGCAAGAATATTTTTTTTACATTTTCAAAATTCATGGTACGTTATATTTTATATGTTTTTCGAAGCGTAATGATCAGCGATGTACAAATAAAACTTCTATGAGTAAAAAAGGAAATCTACCCCTAAAGGATTCGTCTCCTCCTCTCCGGGTTCGCCTGCAATTTCCGGATACTCAGACATTTTATAAACCTCGTTTATTTCCTTCCTGTTCTTTGCATGTTCACTTTGATCATGTTTGACGTGAAAATATCAATATGCTATAATAAAATCTGCAATTAATTTCATAATTGGCTTCATTCAGACTTAGATTTTATATGTATAGTACATGTTCTAACAATGAAGAAAACTGGGCTCAAAAGTTTTGTATTTAGAAAACTTTTAATTGAATTCCTATAGATGCAACGTTGAGATATTTTTAAACGCCACTCAGAAATTTCAATTAAAGTAAGAATTTATTTTTTTTTCTGCTTCATATTTTGCAAGTAATATTACATAGTAATTGATTGCATGTTACGATCTCAACAACTTTTACGAACGTATTTACTCCAACGAATTGTGATTGTTAAAAACAACCTATCAATCGTGGAGAATACTTTATATACGTTAATGTGGTGAGAATTCTTTCGATAAAACCACATATAATCCACTTAAGGGCGTAAACGAAAAGAAGAGCGAAGGTGTCACGTCACCGTCCGGTCAGCAAACCAATTAACGTTTGTTTCTCTTTCTCTTTCTTCCTCACTGTCTCCAAATTTCTCTGCTTCCATGAACTCTTCCTCAGTTTTATGGGACGCGAGCCCACGTACCGTCCTGAAAACACAATTTTATTAAGTTAAAGTTATTCTTACAGGGGACACAAGTTTCCTTTTCCAGTGAATACAAATGGACATTTTCCAAAATAAAGGAATATTTATCCTGATCTTACAGAGACTGTTATTGGTTACACTAATTATTGTTTTAAGATGTTACGTGGTTAGAGAAAATGGAGGAGCGTTCTCCAGATCTGTCGCAACATAGGGGGTGTCCGGCGAAGACAATAAATCATCAACCATGAAGAATTATAGAAAAAAGGACGCGATGCATACCATCATCTTAAATTAACAATACTTCAACTGCTTCTAATTATAAAAACGAAGTAATCAGAGTTAAAGATCGGATAAAAAAGGTAAAGTCACTGATCAGTTGTGTAATTTTAGTCAAAGCGAGTGCAAGGTTCCACCTGGGACAACAATACAAGTTGTATCGAGTCACGCAAGTACCTCAAACAGTCACTCGTATATCCGTTCGAATGATCATCATATCAATGACTAAACCTCGAACCTAAACTGTTATGAATTACAAGCCTAAATTCAAATAATAAATTCTTTTTCATGTTTAGTTTGGTCTGATTCTGTTCGAACTGATTCACTTGTTGCGTCTGACTAAACTGTCGGCATACTACTAGGCGCACCACTGGCACATATACTGGGCGTTCTGTTTAATTTAATGACTACTATTTATTTTATTTAATGACTACTGGCTCTTGTTAAAATTTCCAATTATCTAATATGAATACTTTTCAGTGAAATTATATAAATATTTCAATAGACAGTACTGTATTAATTTACCAGTATTCTCTCGTTTTACCAGCATTTTTCATAACGTGTGAAATTTTTTTTTTCAAGTAACAATTATGAAGTATACATACGCCAGCGACGAAAAATTCGTGTCACTATGGACTGCACTTTCAATAATGAACCATAACGTTTAACACGTTCATTACCACGTGACCCATATGTGGGTGATGCTTGAATTTCCATAGGAAATCCATCATACATGTACATTATGGTTACATGCAGTACTGAAATAGGAAATGTATTGTTCAAATAACAGAACGGTCATGTAACGCGCATTCATGTAACAGAAGTTCTATTACAGTATCTAATGAAATTTTTAACAGTTTCAACGTAGCAGTCAACGTGTTAATGATCAAAGGTGGCTGGTCCTCTAATTATTTCCAGCTTGTATGAACACCGTGAATTTGGTTCGATACTGTTTGCATGTCTGTCTGTTGATTGAGAAATCGATCATTTTACCTTGCCTCTGGCAATTAACGTAAAATGTTCGTCCTACTGAAGTTTTCACTATGGGTCAGAAATTTAGGGTCAGAAACATTCTCGTTTCGGGTTGAGACATATGTGTCTCATCAGGGTGAAAAAAGGTTAAGATCAGCATAACTTAGAAATCATAATATTCAAATTTTTATATAAATATTATTGAAAATGTGTCAGGAATACTTGTAAACCAAATTTATAAAGAGACTAAAAAATATGTAGCATTATAAGAATTATAAATAGCCATTATTAGAGCGTGGGAAAAAATTGATAAAAATTCAATTAACAATCTTATTAACAGCATAACAAAAATTAACTTTTTTTTTGCTTACTTTTATACTATAATTGGAACTATTTGTAAATAATTTTTAAATTACTATTATTATTATTTTTAAAGTAGAATAACTCAGCTTTAAAAAAAAAGTAAAAACGATGCAATAGTTAAATCTGTGACAGTCGAAGCAGTAAAGGTAAAAAATTTTTGCTGCGCGAATAAATCTAGTTTTTCACTGGAACTAAAAAAAAAAGAGAGTGAATAGAACAAAACGTATAGATATACTGTACACGTACTAATAAATAAAAATATAGAATAGAATGCGATTAACGATGTCAACGTTCAGAAATTTGGATTCAATTCAACTTCCAATGAATTTAATTTCTACGAATACACGTTCCATTTAAAAAAGAAAATTGAAAAGACCTTTAAATGGAGCATACTACTTGTGATGCAGAGTGTTAATTCTCGGAAAAAGGATGCAAGGTCATTACGTGCACAGTTATACTATTTTAAAGGGTACATTTAAGGAAGAAAAGCATTTTGCCCTAAAATCATTGATGTAAAAAATTTCAAAGTAATCTTTTTTTGTATTAGAAATCAATGTTAGAAAAAACAAAATAAAAATAAAAAACTATCATTCAAAATTTTGCCTATAATCTGAAATCAAACATAAATCCTCATTTTTCCTGAAATCATGTATTATATGTTTTCCACATAAAACATGAATAAAAAAAAAAATAGAAAATTGCTGTTCCCTTGTAGCTGAATTGTTCCACGCGTTAACAGAGTACAATTTATTGACCCATTTTCAAGATTCTGCCGATAAGCTTAAATCAAACACAGGAAGAGGCATGATAAACGTGTGTATCAAAAGGTTTCTCATAAGTGCTATTCTCTTGAATCACATATAGCATGTTTGAGGAGTACTTTGGATATGGTATCGGTCGGTTCTAAATTAAGTTTGCGCCAGTCAAGTTCGTCCGAATATATAAGTGGTCCATAATATTCATATTTCGACACCGGGAAATACTTTATCCCCGAGACACGAGGAAATACGAGGTGAGAATAACAAATGGAATTCCCGATATGCACGCTGACTAACGAACATTTTAGAACAGCCTGTTCTAAAATCGTTGAACAAAAATTTCATACATTCGCGTGCTCGATTTGAACGACAAAGATTTCACGTCAATGTATTACCTTGCTACTTGTAACTTTACAATTGATCGAAGATTATTAATATTCTCGTCATTGGGTTTTCTCCAAATCGTGACCTTCCCATCAGATGAGAATATATTAACACCCTCGTGCACCGTTCCAGGCCAATTGCCCGCAAATGGGAATTCAATGTTTCGTAATTTCTTAATAAAGTATTCTATTTATGTGAAATCTACCGATTTTTAATAACCCTGTTCAAAGAATATATTTATTGACTGAAAGCATTTTGTGATATTATATGAATAAAATGATACAAATGTAATGTAAATTATGTGTTTTCCTTTTTCGCCCTTTTCAGAAAATTCAATAAGTATAATTTGAGTATTTTTAATTAATCAAAGAGTGCATATTAACAATAGTAGATAACTTCAGTTTTATGGAACGAAAGTAAATGCTTCTATTCAAATAATATTTAAACAATATTGAAATATAACAATTAAATTTAAAAAAGATTAAAGGAAGGAAGATTAAAGATGCTCTTCAATTTTCCTCTGACCACGAAATCCACTATGTATCTAAGATGAATGAGGTGGCCTCCCCGTTAAATTAATTAACAGAAAATATTAATACCTGAACAAAAAAAAAGATTCTAGATGAATTATTAACGTTGCGTTATAAATTCAAGATTTTTAATTCTAAAAAGGCAAAACGTTCTATAAATTTTGAGCGTATATGTACCGTGTACTAAATGTAATAAAGCAAAATAAATTGGTCAGACATTGCAAAACGTGTAAAATTTGCACGGTAGAAGAATAATCTTCAACACTTTCAATACATTTGCATAAATATTCCTTGCATATTTGATAAGTATCACGGGTCAGATTGACCCACTGACCCATTCATCTGCTGCATTCACCGTTGATGACACACCAAATTCGCTGAAAGCTAAGATCGTTGAATTTCGCCAAAAAAATGGGAAGGCACCCGTTGCTCAACCCACTTACTTGAGGAGGACCCCGCGTAAAATATGTACGACCGACTCGGTAGACAATATGTTTATTTTGTAATCGAGTGTGTTCCTCGGCGTGAAATAAATATATCGATAGAAATATTCGTGGTATTTCACAGCCATTTTCTGGTCACTACACAGCATACTTACGTTGTACATACACAGTTTGCTCTAAAAGTAATGGATTTTTAGGATGACCCCTTTATATTCAAATACCTAATTTCGTTATTTGGGTGAACTGGCTATCAAAAATCAATGAGAATCAACACTAGATAACTACCACTTTGATACAACATTTTCCTCAAAATGGTGAAGGGGCGATAAGAATTACTTGATGAAAATAAAGACGCAACAGGTGTGCCAGAAACATTATTGAAACAACTGATAGGACGCAACACGTGAGTCAAAAGCTCTTTAGCAAGGGATGCAAGTGCATACTGATGCATCGTTGGACTTCTTACTTTTGCCAAGAAGACAGGCAATGTTTATATAAAATGCCATACCGCCGTTAAACAAATAAACTGTAACTAAGACGTTATATAAATAACAATGGCACAAAGTGTTATTTTATGTGTAACCATTCAAACAACTCTCCTTTTGAAGTCTCCTAAAACTATATTTCAGTCTAATTTTTATAGTTTATTGAGTTCTGAATTTTAAACCGCTGCAAAATGTCCCTTTCAAGGAATTGAAAAAACGTTTTCATTCGTCTATGCTTTCCGAAGCAAAGTCATTTTGATTTCGAAAAATATATAACATAGAAAAATGTATTTATAAACATAATTTCATTACTTTTGGAACGGAACAACGTATGATACTGATTCATCGGGTCAGAGAGGAATGCGAACGACGACCAGCACACAATAGTAAGAAACAAGAGAGAATACGATGACGATGACCACTGGAGACAACAACGACGATGACGACCACGACGACGTCGACGAAGGGGTCGTCGTCGAAAACGAGCCATCCAATTGGTTGTTTCGATACAGGTGGAGGGGCTATGGGGAAAATCGGAGCTGGTAGGGGTTGCTGAATGAGTACCGTGACGGGACGACGTCGCGACGCACTCCGTCGCAGCCACCCTGAGGGGTTACGGATGTCCGAGTGCTTGCGAGGAACCTGATCCGTGACAACGAACTTCATTCTTTACGAGACGAACGACGGTCGTGTGTTTCAACGGTAAGCGCCTAAACCTTTGTTTTTCTTTTATTTGTTTCATTCAATTAAAAAAAAATATCAAATAGTATAAAATTTTGAGTAGACATAGTAACAGGGATGGATTAATCAAGGCTCAAGTTAATTGATCACGTAGAGAAACAATGCAAATTTGTGAATTTTATTAAGTGTGCAAGATGTCAGTTCAGTAATGCATAGAAATTATGGTAGTTTAATGAATGAATTATGTGGCATTAGAAGGGGTCCACCAGATAGACACAACTAGATTTTTTTAGATTTTATATTTTTTGAGATTGCAAGATTGAGAGATGCATCTAAAAAAAATATTGAAGTTCTCTTGAAATTTAAAAAAATATAAGATACAAAGAGATACAATTGAGTCCATCTAATGCATCCCTTCTAATGCTACATAATTCAATTAAACCACTTCCGATACTACAATGTCTGATGGTTCCTATCTTCTAACAGCATTACTTATAGGATCGTCTGACAGATATTTGTCGTACGAAAGGATCGAATTTCCTAAGCATAGTATTTGAACTCTGTCGGCTGGGATCTTGATGTTTAACTTTTTACGTTATTATTTTTCATTTTAATTTTGTCTACTCTATCAAAGACGAATTACAATTGAAAAATTAGTGGTTTTGGAAAAGAGGTAAATTACAAATCTCGAACATTGACATAACTAAGTGAGGTAAAGGGCGGGTTTACCCTCTCACCCCCTCACTTACTACATACAATTATTTAATCGAATAAATTGTTCAAAAGTAGAATTATTTTTTAAGTTATTGGAATAATTTCGAGAATTATTATGTTACATCTATTCTCAATTGTACATTTCACATTTCGAAATGATTGCCTGTTGAACGCCGGAAATTTGGAAACCTACGTTCTACGTAAAGACAAAAATATTCTATTTCCCTTTGCTATTAACACAAATTCGCCGATATCGTTAATTTCCCGAACGAGGTAATGAGACGTATCCGATGTGCATATTAGATCGTCCCATTTTGTTTAAATTTTTCACAACGTAGAAACATGATTGTTTGGATTAAATATGCTTTACAAAACGGTAACACAATTAGTGTATCAGATAGCTGTAACCCACGAACAGCCGATTACTCAGACGTTTCGGCCCACGTGGGTAAATCTACTCAGAGAGACGGCGAGATCCAAAGAGATCGTAAAATCGCTCAAGCATGAAAGAACATGAAAACTGATACTCGAAGATGAAATAAATACTTGAAACGCCAAGTCGGTGCTGCATAAATATGTAGTTGTTTTATGTTCCATGCAATATATTGAAATGGAACCCTAACACAGACCACAGTATGCAGTCCCGAGTAGTCAGCCTTATTAAAACTAAATGTTTCTAATCAAAATATATTATAAATTTGTATTGACAAAAATGAACAATCTTTCTTTTTTTTTAATAAAGTTCATCAATTAAGAAAGTCTCTTTGGCTCCTCTGAATCAGCTACACATCTCTTTCATTATCAACCAGTGACAATGTTATTTTCTATCCAGGCCCCATTCCACGATTTCTAAAATTAGCAAGCGTGTGAATAGTGGTTTAAATTTAGCAAGAATGTTATATAAATAACCGGTACTCATTGTACAAATGTTTCAAGATCGTAAACAACATAGCTGAGTGTCGTAAAATTTTTAAATTTGCGACCACGCGTCTTATCGTCACGACGATAACTCATAGTGCAAGCTGACTATGTTGCATTTATGCTTTTCAGAATTCGAAAGAAGAAACGACACGCTGCTGTATCCGAACTACGAACCGTTTCACGAAAGTGAAAATATTGAACGAATCAGAAGATACACGAAAAAAAGCCGAAAAATGCTGTTCGGGGTTACTGTCTTTGTCTATGCATTGAACTCACTGTGGATAGTATGTCAAGCAGTGCCTTTGTTGGACCTGCGAAACACACTGGAACAGAACGTTTTGGATGCTATGATTACATCGGCCTGTTCTTCAAATGGAGAGTGTTGGGAATGGTTACCGGTGCAGGAAGTTCATAAAAACATTGCTACCGAGCCAGACAATCTACCGATATCAAAGTACCTATTTTTTTACTATTTCTTTGTACCAGTATTTATGCAACATCATTTTGAAAAATAAATTTTTATGAACTTCAGAACACCCACTCGAAGGCAAGCTCCAAATATAGATCCAAATACAATAATAGAATCATGGGACGATAATGCTCCAGCACTGGAGAAGAACAGTCAGTCACCACTAGCTGCTAAACGAAATGGAAATAGATTATCGAAGAAAGATGTAATTATGTCTCGTGGTTGGGGTGCTGGTGGTATGCCCTTTTCTATTCTTTATATGAATCCACATGGTCCCCGTGGGAATTATGCAGGTAAGAAGATTAAATAATGGCAAGTGTAACAATAAATTATCATCAGGGTATGTAGATTCATGATGTATATTATGTTAAAGGTAATGAACAACAACATGAATTGGGAAAAGCAGTTGACAGTCCAACCCCGGCGATGGGACAATCTAATTCTCGCATTGCAGTTCGTAATGGAGGTCCTACACTACCGCGAAGACAGTATTCAATAATACCACAGCTTTTTATATCTTACGGTTGGGGTCCATTCGGTAAATGAACTACTACAGTATGAACGAAATATTGATCTCATATTATTGGTATAAAAGGTCAACTGTAGAAATTTTTAATCGTGTATAGCTTCAAACAAGTATTCTGCTATACTCTGTACTTAAATGCAACTTCACTTTACTGGCATAAATTGCATTTTAAATAATTTTGTTTTTTTTAAGCATTTATAAAAGTTCTTTAAATTATTCAACGACATTTTTGTATATAATATTTTTTAAATACTCTTTAAAACTTTTTATTCTAGTCCATTAAATAGTTACTTAATTTTTTAACTAACTGTTACTTTTTTTTTATTCCTGTCTTGAAAATCTTACCTCACTATCCATTAAAGGGCCGTTAAAGGATCTTTTGATTTACTTTAACTACAAAATCTTTTTAAAATTCTAGTCTGTTAGAAACATATACTAAAATAAATTTTACTTTTTATAAGAAGTAAACATTACTTCTCCAAACGTTTCAATTATATCAAAATCAATTTCTTCTACAAAAGAATAATTATTTTCTGACTTACCATTCATCTCCTTCATTGCTTTGATGAAGTCTTGAGGATCCTTAAAAGAGACAAATCCAAATCCTTTCGTCTTGTTCGTTCTTTTATCTCTAACTACTTTTGCCCTCTGAAAACTGGGATATTTGCCGAAAACTCTTACCAGCATCTCGTCTGTGACATCGTTTCCTAAATCTCCACAGAATATTCTGAAATCATCTGTATACAAAAAAAAAAAATAAAATTGTAAGTTGTGTTAAAAATGAAATAAAATAATATAAATATGGATAAGTTATTAACCTTCATCCCATTCTAACAAAGAAGGATCTTCCCAAATTTGTCCACCAGCCATTCGTACAATTTTTTTGTTCTTCTTTCCTTTACCTTTTGGATGACTCTCTTCTGCACTAGCATTAGCCATAATAGAACTAGCCTTTCCTTGACTAATTGCTAATTCTGCTGCTGTACTAACACCTTTTACTTTGGGCTTCTTTTTGCTGTCATCTTCAGGGATTTTTGTATTGATAATCTGTTCAATAATTTCCGGATGAATCATTGGTGTTGACGTAGATTCGTATGTTTTTGGAGTAGCAGTTAAACATGGGTCCACCATATTTGATAAATACGGATTACTTATCTGTGCAGGTGATGAATATGTTGTAATAGAAGGAACCGTACCTGCAACAAACACTCTCATAAGTATAATAAACCTAATTTTTTATATTTTCACATAATCAAATATTTTACAATTATTTACCTTGTCTTGCAACTTGCTGTGGTATTAACATTGGTGGTGGTGGAGGTGGTGGTGGCGGTGGTGGTGGAGGAGGTGGAAATCCCATCATTGGAGGAAAAGCTAATGATGCTGCAGCTGCAGCAACAACTGGTGTTGGTAGTTCATGTTGCTCTAATTGTCTAGCTACTTGATTATAAGTGTTTGCACCAATTACAGGCCTTACCATAGGTGTAACTAACTGACTACCAATTTCAGCCTCGAACCTAAAAATTAATATAAATATACAATTAATTAAAATCACATATACTTTAATATTAATCTTCTTATTCATAGAGTTACCTGCATCTTGAAATAATTTATTTGGTTTATAACAAATGAACCACTTAGTGCAATTTACCATGTAAATTTTAAATAATACAATATTCTTAGAAATATAAATAATATAATCAAATGCATATTCAAAGAAAAATGTGCATAAATTTAAAAGAAACAATGAAATAAAAAGAAAAATAGGTTAGAATTTCATACATTGTTTTATAAGTGCATAATACCTGTTCATTTCATCTTCCATTTGACGCAATTTCTCTTCCATTTTGATATTTTTATTGTTTTCCGGTTATTTCAATAATGTAAATATATGTATTTTAATTAATAAATCACTTCTTCCCGGTCAAAACTCCAAAACGTACTTATCAGGACTATACCAGGCTGCATGTAACATACATACAACACCGTCACAAAAAACCTTCTACTACCAACATTGAAACTAAATATGACCGACAGTCCCTAGAAAAATCCCTAGAAACGAGAACACAAACACAGCCGATTCTAGTACTAGCCATGCTGAACAACGTGGCAACACTGCTCACGTTATAATCGGGAGTCCTATTTTCAAAAACAGAGTCCTGTGTTGGGAATTGTAATTAACGTCTTTTTTAATTAAAAGCTGTAGTATTATACACTATTTTGTATTAATTATGTATAAACAATACATAAGCGTTGCAACTATGGCAAGTAGAAGTGATGTGGTAGTATAAAATTGTTACAAATGTGATATATATTTTGTGTACTTTCGAAGTAGTTTGGTGTTGTGAAGCATGATATTTGAAATATTTACAGTGGTTTCAAGAAAATTTAGGTATGAAGCAAAATGAAACCATCTTTGGATCAAATTGAAACATTTAAGAATTGATAAACGTGTATATAAATTAATAAAAACCTTGAAACAAGCGAAATTATTGGAACGAAACCAAAGAGGTTATGTGAAGTTCAGAGAGTATATAGTCAGGAGTCTGGGAGTCCGGGAGGCAGATAGAGTAGGGTAGGTGTTGATATATTCAGACCGGACTCCCGCGGTGTTGCCCTTTTTACTTCAACATGGCTAGTATGTACTAGAGTTGGGTGGGCTTGGCGTGGATACCTAGCCATGTGGGCATAGAAGGGAAAGAAAGGGCGGACTTACAAGCAGCAGAGGCGACTAACGGGGAAGAGGTTTTTGAGTTTGGAATAGCGGAAAAGGATATTACGAATTACATTATGGAAGGGGTGTAGGAAAGGAGCCATGAAAGGGCAAAAAGGATGGGTGAAGTAAAGGGGGCAAAATACTTTGCGATAGAAAATAATAATGCTGGGGCAAGAAAGCCTTGGTTTGATAGTATAAAATAGTAAGATTGAGCAGAATTAGGGCAAATCACTTCAATCTGGGTGAGTCCCTGTTTAGGAAGAATTTAATAGAAGAAAAGGGATGTGTTTGTGGAGCAGAAACCGAGTCTATTGAACATGTTATTTAGGAATGTGAGAGGTTCTATGAAAGTAGGGTGGAACTTAATGCGTATTTAAATGGAAAGGGTTTCAGTGATGGCAAGGATGTTCAAGAAATTCTGATGGAAGTGGACTTGGGTGTATTGAAACGTATTACCAGGTTCCTAGACAAACTGGGGAAAGTCATATAAGCAAAGTCCAAGAAGGCCGGAGATCCTTATTTCTGAAAATGGAAGGGGCAGTAAGGAGGGACTTAGAGAGAAAATGGATTGAGTATAAAGTATGAGGTTGTGGAGAGCAAAGAGAGCAATGTATGCTGTTGAGATGTGCGTAAAATTGTTAGAGCGAAATAAAAATTGTTATAATACTTTATTGTAATTATAAAGGCCAATAATGTTCATTGGGCAATATAGAGGGCGTATCCCCCTGAAGCACCATCTTGGGCATAGCCCAAGAAAACTATAGATTAGTATAGAATACTAGAGTTGGCTGTGACACAAATTACGTCGTCATTACTAAACAGAATGCAAAAAAATTTGAGGGACGTGTTCAGGAAGCCCTAAAGAATGACGCTCTGGTCCTTATATTATCCAAATCGTCAAAAAGTTATAAAATATTGAAATTTATGTCTGTCAACGGTCAGGAAAATGGCGGATCGGACTCATCTGCATCAAATTATTCGTAATATAAACATTTCTGCGAATCGTATGTCCAAATGTGTACCAAACTAACATTTTTTGGGTCGGATAGAACAAAACAAGCACTCAAGGGATGATGTATAAACCTCCAGCAGTGACTATAATCTATAGTCACTGCTTCGAGATTATAGCACCATCCTTCCAAAAGGACGGAAACTATTCAACAACTTAGCGACTGAGTTTTCAGAACAGGGAACACTATCATCATTTATAAGGTAACTGCGGAAACTAGTCGGCAAGTAACTTCCGCTGTTTCCTGATAGATGGTGCTATAGGCGAAAACTCGATATACATCAACCCAGTAGGTCTTATTTCTGACGCTGTTTCTCGTTGAATGCCGACGACGTCTGATTTTGTCGGTAACGTGGCATCACGTTACATAAACTTCAAACGGCGGCTCTTACGTAATTCGAGGTTTAAGGCACCGGGAGAGGTGCGCATAACGCAACGTATAAACCGTT
Organism: Osmia bicornis bicornis; assembly: GCF_907164935.1. Lineage (NCBI taxonomy): Eukaryota > Metazoa > Arthropoda > Insecta > Hymenoptera > Megachilidae > Osmia > Osmia bicornis. The sequence continues at coordinate 5,057,026 of NC_060219.1, read as the reverse complement.
CGTCGTAAGCGAAATGTTTACACGCTCATGTAACCAACCTCTTACGCGCGCGAATGGTTGTATACCGACCCTCTCCTATAAGCGTATAATGCGACGCTACACAAGGTAAGAAGACCCGTTTCGTAACTCACTATGAACGTTTCAAAGTCAGCGATTCCGCTCCTCTTCCACGTAATGTTTGACTATCAACGAAAGCCAAGCAAAAATCAGAGTTAGAATCGATCACTTACCAGTTCGTCTGTCAAACACAATCGAAGTTCTTGCGAATACCACGCACTAAGGTGGTCTAAAGATTGAACGAACCTTTTCGTAACATTCGCTAAAAATCCATTAGTTTCTTTCTTATTTTCTTCCTAAAAGCCAAGATACTTGACAATTCGTAAGTCTATTCGGATGTACAAAGTTCTTTTGGAAGCTTATTAGCATCTTGTTACATAAATTTAGTCCACAATTAAATCGCAACACATTCATCTGAAACGTGTGATCTTCCTCCATTTTTCAGATGTGAATCATCCGCTTCACAGCAAAGTGGAAACACGAGAAAACAATTAGTAAACTTATTTGTTAATCCTTTTATAGTCTGTTTCTGAATGTAGTAATCAGTCAGCTAAATCTGCATCCAATATGCAAAATAAAATTTTGTCTATTTCCTCTAAAAATATACATTTACATAAACATTTGCCGTGAAGATGTAACGCATGACGGAATACTTCCCCAAAGTGGTGTTAGCAAACGTGAAATCAGGTAAAGAAGCGAAACGCGAGGTCAACTTTTACCCCGCGAATTGTGCAATAGTCAGGCCTGTGTACCATGACCAGTTTCGTTTATTTTGTTTCGCGTAACCCAGTTAAACTGTGTATCGACGAGTATCCTGAATATCGACAATTTATAACACTTCTCTCTTCTCGCGCCTTGTAATCCGCCTTTACGTAATACCGATAATATAACCAAATGTATGTAACGATTGCATAAGGTAGACCCCTACCAGGCCTATGCGTCGAGCGGCGGCGCACAGCCACGGCATAATCTATTGTTTGGCAATAGTTATAGTTCGTTGTGTAACGGACTAGTTAATAGAGACGATCGATAGGTAACGTTGCTCGATTACGCGACGAAAAGAAAAATCGACAGCGAAAAGGAAGAAGAAAGAAAAAAAAATTTATCCGCGTGTAAACCGCCTTCTCTTCTTCTCCCAATGATTCGCGTTACGGAATACACCCTTTGCGAATCACGTTACCGAACATTGAAGAAATTACGGAACCGATTTTTACACGTAATACTAAATATGATTGGTCTTTGTTACTGATTATAGTATGTCGTAATTATTCCTTTGTTGTACTGTAGGTTTCGGTTAGTTCATGTTATGTTTTATTGAATTAATCATATAATCTTGGATGGAGAATTCTTGGTTATAGAAAAGCTTGAATTGTTTGTTAGTTCTTTTAGCATCGCTGAGTGAAATGGTAAATAGAAATTCTATAGCATGAAAGGAAATTGAACGTTTCGCGTAGGTGTACGTAACAGCGGGCCTACGGTACATTGCAAAGGGTGCAATGAAGTAACTGGATACCTCAATTGACGAATTCAATTCCCTAGCGATTTTAAGAATTTCAGAACGTTAAACTCTAGAGTCGAGGGGAGAATGACAGTGTAGGAAAATAGTCGTATGTTTGCCTATAAACGTTTATGCGGGAGAATTTGAATTGATGTTTCTCGGTTATATATTAAATTTTATACTATTTAATAATTAAAAATTGTATTATTTCGTTTCTGAATTACTTTTATTATTAATATCATCGAAATGAAGGTTATGAGAATTACTTCTTCCCCTGTACCACCATTTTTCCTAGGGAAGGTGTGTGTACTATAGGATGCTCATTTTTATGCTCTCATCATATGTCTGATCTAAACGAGTAAACAACTTCCAGGTTGAACTAGTTTCATCGTCGTGATCATTTAACGATTCATAACTCGTTATTTTTACGAACAGTCCCCTCTTCAGAGGTTTCTTTAGATTTACAAAAAAACGCAATTCTGTCCTATGAATTTATTGATGGAATTAGAACGAAATTATCGGCACTGAAAACGAAAAAGAAAACATTACGAAACTGGCTAGCGATGAGTTTAAGTGACGTCCAACGCTTCTTAATGGTCACTTTATGTAACAACAATTCTACGCCGCTCAATATCTCAAGCGAACCGTTTGCTTCTTTGGCACTAAACACGATCGTACATACGTGTGTAAGTATGTGCAATATTATTCTCGCTTGCTCGTTGAGTTCACGTAAATGCGCCACGGCATTCTACTCGCGTAATTCGACGTATATGTATACATTGTACATACATGCATCAAGCTGACAGTGGCAACTGAAAGAAAGAAGGAACTCCGTGTGCGGCAACTCGAGCAGAGAAGTAAAATTGTAACGAACCCAGGGAGCCAAATTACTTATATGTAATTCAGGGTGGTGCATCCCCTTAACCTGCCACCGAAGGAAATTGTACGCATAACGATTATGATCGCGGCTACCACTTTATTGCAACACGATTGTGCCATCATAGGTACACGACAATGATTGCGTTTACCGCGGCTGGAAATTCGCAACCCGTAGGTGTTGATTAATCTCGACGATGCACGCGACCGCGCTAACAGAACACGATACCGACATTTAAACGAACACACGGTCTTTACCTTATTTTATGATCCATGTTTTCTTTTCTAGCAATATACAAATACGTTTAGAGAGAAAAACTGATCGGTTTTAACTTGTTTCTCCACTTAACTTGCAATTAACCGCCTGCTTGTTTCGTTTAATCGTGAGTTATTTCAGAAGAGATATCATCGATTACTTTACCGTTGCAGTTGCTGGATATAGCTTTCATTTGTTAAAACGTTCAAAATTCATTCATATTTCTATACCAGGCATTAATCCTTAGATCGAGGGATAAAAGGTATTTTAGGGGAAGGTAGTGAAGAAAAAGGCGTCAGTCAGTAATGGCACCCTATATATACTAATTTCGAGATATCTCTCGCAACCCTGCACACCACTGACATGAGTCATAGGGGAATGACCTCCCATCATATGTACTTTTTTATTGATAATGCAATCGTCGAAACATCAATTTATCGATCGACAGTTAAATTGCCAATTTTGGTAGGTTGTCATTCATTATATTTTCACTGAATTCGTGGGAGGTTATTTCTTTGACAATGCTGTTTAAAGCAACCACGCTACAACGGGACACAATAATTCGTTTATTTTTATTATCAGTTCGCCTTAAGCGTCAAATCGTGATAGCACACAGTTGCAGGCTTTTAAAACGCTCTACTCCCACTCGTGTTACGTAAACAGCAAGTCAAAGCCGGGATACTTTCACGTGCAGATTTTTGTTATCCATTGTAGTAAGCTGTAACCGTATTGCACTGTTTAACCGCGAATGTGAGAACGCATTCGTTACATAGTTACCATTTGTGATATCATACGGGTACTCACAGTTGCAATACTCTGTTTATTACGCAAAAAATGAAACCGCCATGATTACCGCACTTAAATTGTTAAGCAGGAAAGAAACAACAGATTTAATTGTTTGATTTCTTTTACGGTAGTTTTATTTTATATGATAACAAACAATTTTGTATACGTCCGCGGCTTTGTGTGCATCGGCAATGTTTTATCTACTGTTTCTGTCAACAGCACCACATGCCCGGCTACCGTCCATATAACGGGTCAGCTTAAAATCAAAGTTAACTACTAATTTCAATAATTTCAATATAAGTAATGAAAAAGTCGCTAAAATTTCATAACATATTTAAAAATCATTGAAATGGGAGGGGAAGTAGCTTTTCTCCAAGTTCACCTTAATAATTAAAAATTATATTCTTTGTTTCTAAATCACTTTTAACATTAAGATCGTCAAAATTAAAATTATGAGAATTCTTTCTTCCCCAGTAACATCATTTTCCCTAGGGAAGCCTACTTTGCTCAATACTGTACACTGTTTTACAAATGGTTCAATTGTATGCGCATATAAGTTGTCGAACAATGGCTACGATGCGATGATACATTTTTTTTGTCGTTCAAGATGTTTACACATCTGACCACCTACGTAGAAACAGAGGCTAGTGTTCAATGATACCCGCTGCGGTCTGCTTCATGAATAAAAGATTCTGGCCATAAAGCAACAAGTTAATATCTCTGGCAATGAACAACGCGTTAATCTTTCTGCTTTATTGTCTATCGGATAACTCGTGATTCAAATCTGTCCTTTGTGAATAATTTTCTATGCAACTGTCAGCTGGTGCAACGTGACCTATTACAATAAAATGATAACGTCGTGGTTCTTACGAGACTATTGATATTCATCAATTCTATCCATGAATATTTCGTTAATTACAACACTTTGCGTTGGATAACTATAATCGGCTGTTTTATGTTGAGTGACTAGTTTATAGTAGGGAAAGAGTTAATCATCCACAGCAATTGATCAATTAAGAAATCATTAAAGTTGTGGATTTTTCTTTTTGTGTAAAGTTTCCCATTTAGAACATTGTATCTTCTTAACGAATATGTTCCAAGGTTTCCGTAATGCTTTCACGCGAGGAGCATATTGCAGGCAGAGCTAAATAATTACAAATAGCCTCTGCCATTAGCATGTCTGGAGCAACGTTCAATTACGATAATGTAATCCTTTCCAAGCTGACAGCCGGCAAATCCGGCGTTCGTTGCCCTTCTCACAATCGAGGGCCATTTGAAATTCCATGGCACCACTAACTCTGGGATAGGAGAGGAGATCGGTACGATTTCCTTGATTTATGGACCATGCAACCGCGCCCTGATAACTCGTTAGAATATCGTCCGACAGATACATTCTGGATTCTGGATTACGACAGACAACGAAACCAGATCTCTTTTTTCTCCGAATAGTTCTACTTAATTGACGTTCTTAAGCTATTATTATACACGGTTCCGTTATGCCTTTCGTTAAAATAGTTGTCCTATCCTTCAATATTTATCGACACGCATACTGCTACTCTTCTATTAAGACATGGTAATTAATGGTTAATGACTTACACGTTAAAGTACCTACTTCGGTTTTTAACTCTTTGACAATCGGTATCACATTTGAATGTTAGGGGTATGCAGGTATCTGAAAATTCGGGTATTCAAGCTTGGGTCGGGTCTAATGGGGTGAGATCTCGAAAAGTTATCCAGCACATTGAGATAAGTACCCATAATTTTAGGACCTGATTATCCACTCAGAATTATACGTGATAACATATGAAAACACTTTGAAACTTAAAAATTTAAGGTCAATCTGAAAAATTATGTCTCAAATACAATGTTGGCTGATTAAGTTTTGGGTTTCAAATTAAGTTCAGATCCCAAAGGGAGTTTGAGTTCGAAAATGATATTTGCGCAAACCCCAAAACTTTTGATTTAATTATTCTGTATCATATTTTTATCTATTAAATTACGCGTTAATCATAATTTATCGATTGGAAATATTGCAGCAAAGACCCTAAAATTTCTCTAGAATCAACTTTTTGTCAGTCAGATCGTTATACAATTGTTTCGTACGACACGAGGAATCGAACATTGAACTTTTAGATCGAAGTCTCAGGACAGATAAGCCGCGTAGGCGAATCGACGCGACGATTATCTCGAGCGAGCGTGACTCGATCGAGTTTCTATTTCCAGATGGATTTCAAATTTTTCTCGAATTCCAACGGTGTTACGTAAGGGCGCGTGTCAACGCGGCGTTACACGCGTTGATTGAGCAACGTCCGAACGTACAATGGGAATCAGGAAACGTGGACGTTCTTTTTTATATTTTCGATCGTAAGAGTGGTCACCAGTGGGATATGCTACCGTGAGATCGGATACTTTTTCCATCAACAATCCTACGCAACCGACGTTTAAATCCTACCATTTAGTTTTATTTATCGAATAATATGCAAATGTATATAAAATATTACGTAAATTAAACGGTAATACGACACTTATAAATAGCTTAACCAGTTTCATGAATGAGCCAAGTAAATACCGAGAGGGAAATATTGATGGCTATGAAGAAAGAAACTCTAGAGTTAATTTATTCGTTATTACCCACAGAGACAAGTTCTCGGCTTTTTTGGATTATTTCAAAGATACCAAATGAAATAGTAGTTTAAAGGGTCTTCCTAATGTGATGATTTTACAAAATCAAATCTTTTTCTCCACTAAAATTGACGATGTTACAGACTGCGAATCAAAGTGGCCCGTAGGTGAAAATCTGAATGTTTAATTAGAAAGAATTAGTGAAAAACAAGAAATTAATACTTTAACCGAGGCCTTGATCCCTTTAAAATAGTCTCTCCCTAAAAACGTGGACCTTCACCATTTAAAAATTGTATGATTCCAAAATTCAGACTTCCCACATTTCAGAATTCCAAAATTATGAAACTTCGAGATTTTGAAATTCTAAGATTTAATAAAAACATCAGAATTCCAGAATTTTAAGATTATAGAATCTCGAAAAACTAAAATTTCAAAATTTTTAAAGGACCTAGTACATCTCCAATAAAAGTTCAAGTTACGCAAATGCAGCTAACTTACACAATATATTTGTTTTTTTTTTAATTCTAAAATTTCAAAAAACCTCTTCTCTAAAGTTTACATTTCTTAAGTTGTGTCACTATCATTCGTAAGCAGCGATATACATATGTCCTTTTCGTATCGACATCGTCGTGTCTTGGTGAAGATTGCAAATTGTGCGTGGTCGTTAAATGTGCGAGGAACATTGATCGTAAAGGAACAATCAATTGACAAAAAGAGGACGAGGTGTACCGAGCATGCACGCTTAAACACAATGGCATTCTCATTAGCGGGCTGTTTTAATGATGGTAACGAGCGGCGCGCGACCGGTTCCGACATGAAACCGGATGCACGCGCAAGGTACCACGTTAAATCCCATTTACGTTGGTGCAATATTTCGAATCGAATCTGAAATTCGCATATTTAACTCCTAATAGAGATGGGAGAAAAAATAACTACAGTAATTAATTCAAAAAAATACCATTCCTCTCATTTCGTTGAATTTTCATCAATTTGTTAGTTCGGTCTTAAGATTAGACTGGGGAAAAGCACGTTTTAACGAAATTGTTAAGGTGCTTCTGTTGAAATGTATACTGACTTTTGTTGTGATAAAGAATAATTTTATATTTATTCTTCTACTTTATTTTCAATTTAAAATTAAGTGTTCATAAAGAGGAGCAGCAGTTCTACTGTTAAGTTGCACGTATAAATGTCAAACTAAAGAATGTTAGTCGCAATCAGAATGATCTTTTAATAATAATCCTGCCATTTTCACGTTTAATTGTTCAATGAACCTTTTATAATTTGTAGATGTACTACTCAATAAATTTCATTACTAGTTGCTTGTCGTTTCGGTAATTAAAATAAATGGTAAATTTATGATCAAATATACGTGTTGTTCGTTACTGTGCTCATTGCTACATTCAAACTCAAAACCACCTAATATACGACAACGTAAGAGTCGTTAAATGCATTAATGGCTGTTACGCAATAACCCATATCTATATAATCTTACGTAATGTCGCGGCAAATAATATTGTGGCGACGTGCTATCGTGAAATGCAAATTCGTATTTCGAAAATGATGTTTCGTGTCTATCGGTTGAAGGAAGCAGAATTTCGTTATGTCACATAGCCTTTCGAAACGGATAGAACAATATTATCTTTTATCATTAATCATCGGATAGCGAGCCAATTTTAATTTAATTTCGTATTTCATATAATTTCATTTTCTAAATTTTACACTGTTCCTTTAAATATTATTCTTCTAATATGTGAACCAGATTAATATTCTTGCATATGTTTCATAAGTTTGGGTCATTATTGACTCAGGTTCCGCTGTTGAAGAGTTAATTTTGTCCTCGTCTCTGCAAATTTTCATCTCTCATTTGTTTCACAATTGAAAGCATTTCTACTCGATTATGTTAATCATATTTGCTTCAATATGATATCACGAAACAAAGCGAAACTAAATTTGCATTGAATGGCGATATTACCGAAACGCTTATTGTTAGTCACCAGTATTATTACCTGTATTTTTAGTCAGACTTCTCAAGCACACAGTACCTATCTTCGCTAATTCAATATTAATTATACGCATCGAGATAATCTCACGATTCTATAATTAACACAGAATCAGTGCTGTAACCATTACATGATAATAAATCCGTGACGTTTATCTGGAAGCATAGTATAAAGTTTATTAACCATAATACCTGAAAATGAGGAAAATTACATGCTATGATAACACAATTAATTATTGACGTTTACTCGCAGGCAGTGGGGGCTATGTATATGTAGAGTTCTCCTCCATCATTTTCGCGTTGATCAGTTATGGGAAAGGTCGGGAGAAGGGCGCGTGGGACATCGCCATTTTCTCATGAAAAGCTTGATTTGATCGTAAGTGTACACTCCTAGAGAAAATGGCGATATAGGGAAGGGGCCCTATTATACATAGAAGGCTGGTCCTAGTAAATACACAATTACTATGTATATTTCTCACTTATACATACAATTCAAAATTTTATAATATTCAATAATTGGAAATTATATTATTTTGTTTCTGAATTACTTTTGGTATCAAGAAAATATAATTCTGTATTTTCTATTCATTTTTTCAAGAGATATCAACGTCTTCTTGGTTATACTACAATTACTGGAACACCTTGTAAATGGCAGGGAAAAGTTTCCCGCGTGAAAAATGATAAAATTGCCTATTACCAAATTTAGATACGACCTTTTTAATGAATCACACAGTTGCGTAACTTCCGAGAATCAGCGCGTGCGCCAACGAAATGGCTCTAACATTTCCGCTGTAAAATCGTCAAAATTCTCTTTTCTTCTCTTTTTTTTTTACGCTCTTTTTTCTTCAGAACAATAATAGTCGTAAAGCAGGTTACGTGTCGCTTTTACGCCGGTGGGCACCAATGTAAAGCTCACCTCGTAACATCTAACTCGAAGGAACGAGTTACTCAACGTGCTGATTGTTACGTGAGCGGTAGTTCTGTAACAAGGCGTTACAGCGTCCCTCGTTACGAATTCGTTGGATCGAGCATGAAACGAAATAACGTGCATCGAATATCGCCGCCACCTTCGATACCTACTCTCTAATTTATCCTACCCCGCACATAGAATAATAAATTTAAATCCTTATTTTTTGACAAATTGCATTTACCTATTATTACTCGTACATCACTTTCCACTAATTGTAAGTGACAGGTTTCGCAGTTTGGTACACTAACCTATATATCATTTGTGTGAATGTGAATCCATTGAAAATACTTAATACATATCCTAAAAAAAGAAGAAATAAAAAGTTACTTATTCTTGCGAAATAATTGATTTTTAACAAAAAATCTGAAAAAATTCGAAAGTAATAGCTATGCTAATATATTATTACCACAATAATATAATAGTAGTGCTCATACATTTTTAACGAGACATCGCGTTTTATTTATTTTCTTTTACGGCTAGAATTTGCAATGGAAAAATCTGAAGAAATTCCTTAATACATATGTGCTACCGAGTTTGGAGTTTGTCAGAATTTTTGCAGAATGTTCGGATGTCATTAAATAGGAAAAATGGGGCAAAAACTGGAATTTCGATTTTTTTCCCTAACTACCCCCCTGACGCACTCTGCGTTTAATTTGGTTTAAGGACTACCCTTGGTTACCCCCTTCATATTTTTTGGAATTTTTCCCTATTAGATATCACGTTAGCTATTATATTATGTCAGTCTAAACAGAATCATTAATTTTCCTAAGCTCTTGTAATAGCAGTTGGTAGGAAACAATTTTAGTTTATATTTGATTGACCCACGTTTATTCTTGTAACGAGACAGGACAGGACTGTACGCGAAGATGGCAAGTCCACGGGATACTTTTAACGTTAAAGAAGTATACGTAGAGTAAGATTCTGGACCAACTTGTAACATTCCATGCATTATGCGTGTTCCATAATTAATCGTGCCACGCCCGCGCCAGAAGTCTCGGGAGTGCTCGCAGTATCTTACGTATACCTACCACGTACATGAATGCATCGAGCGCATTTCCCTCTGCATTCTGATCGAAACGGACGAACGAAGAGCATGTTTCGAGAAAGAAATTTCGCCGACGGCCACGACAGAAATTATGGAAGCTATCCGTTTCTGTGAGAATCTCAGCCGAGCTGCGCGTGGATGTTGCAAGTGCAGTTGCAATGAGCCTGAAAGCTGGAGAACTGTGGGAAAACGGAATTGCGGTTAGCTCGGAGACTATGCTTTGGTTAGATTTGATTAGAAGTCCTTTGTGTCGAAGGATCCGCTCGTTGAGAATGGTTAATTACTTCCTTGATAGAATGGGCTTCAGGTGCGATTGAGCTTTCATTGAATAACGAAATATTGGATAAGTTACTTTTAATACTAATCTCCTCAAAATTAAGATTTTGAAAATTTCTACTTTTTTCGATACTGTACAGGACACACTTTCCTTGATGGTACCGGAATTCTTCAATTTTGATTTCAATGATACACATTTGTAAAGAGGTTGAGAATCGTTGCTCTATATCATACATTAGCAGAGCAGGAATTCAATTCTGTTTCAGTCGCTTCGTGTATAAATTTCTGAATTTAAAATGCACAGAAATCATTCCTCTGTAACCAAATTTTGCGATTAACATTCTAATTGCAATTCGTTACAACTCGTAGTGGAACGCGTGTATCGTGTTTCAAATACATGCATTCATAATTTCTTATCGAACTTTGCTTTCAATAGATAGATGTAGCAACAGATTACATTTCTGATGTGCAATAAATTATTTCACCTCATTATCGAACGCAGACAAAGCAAAGTTGCTGGAACTTGTTATGGATAAGATAGCAACTCTCTATAATAACTTTCGCATAATGTGCATTGTATCGATAAAATTCTACAAGTTGAACTGCTTTTTTATTGTCTCGACGTTTGCCGATAGGCACATAGTTCACCGAGCACAAGCGGTATGAAAATGAGCCCGTTAAGAGAGGGTCATTATCGAGCGGAATAAATACTTTGTATCGGCGGCATAATTACCGCAAAATAAATGTTGCTTCGAAGCCAGACGAAGGTTTCGCGAGAAAATTGATTCTCGGAATTCGATGCTGCAATAACAGGGAATTCCTATTTATATCGTGATAACTTTGATCAAAATACAAAATAAAAAATAAAAGTAATTACTGATAATTCGATCGCTTGTATGAATCGGTGAGTGGAAAAAGAGTGCAAGTCCGAAATTAGTAATTTAAAAAATAAATTATAAGCGCTTTCGAGATAAATATAGATACTCTTGACCAGCTGCATCATTGAAGAGCGGATTGAAACAACGCCTCATTAATCGCAACGCGTACTATTAAAATACCTCGAGACGAAAAGGAGGCATTAATTAACCCTGCTTATAAATAATCCCGCATTAATCAGCTGAATCGCGGAGTAACTGTGAATGCATGGTACGTGGGAAAACGTTAGTTCCGATGAACGATAAAGGTCATTACGACTTGGTGAACAGATGAAAAGGAATTACAGATCAAAGACACCAATATAATCAATCAATCTCCTCGATGTTTAACACCGTCGTCGAGGACAAGACGAAAGGCGAAAAGAGCAATGTCCTGGAAGATTATTTTACGTAACTCGACTTCCTAACCTTTTCTATTCCCCAGCGTGGCTGTAAAGTTTCTGAGGCCATGGAAATTATTGCGAAACTGTAACAAATTTTCCAGTCGTGATTATACGACTCCAAGTTTGTGCGCCCAAGTATTGCGAATAATTCATGGTATACGGGAATGAACCATGATTCACGCTGAATCGGCGGATAAACTGGCAAATAGGGATATATATTCTAATTTCTACTGTTTTCGATTTGTTAACTATAATATTATGACTATCTTTTGTCTTTACGTTCTTTACCTTAAGCGTTCATATTTTCAATTAGAGAAAAATATTATATCTACGATAGAAAATATTCTAGGTGCATGTATGGCTAATTTCTTCCGCCAAAAATACGCGACCACTGCTGCTAGTCAGTTAATCCATGCCCTTAAAATTCTGCTGTCTATGTACCATTACATGTGTCCCTTGTGGTAATTCGGAAATACGTAACAATACGTATCAAAATCAGTAATTTGATTATTAAAAAATTAAATATGATGGGGGTCAGTCCCCTATGGTTCAATGGTGTGAGAGTGGGGGCCGTCAGTTTGCCTGCTTCAGTGCAAGTAATCGGAAAAATGAAATAAGAAGTTGACGTACTGTTCTAACGCACAATTTTTTTTAAGTTTTTCTTAAAACTACAATCTTTAAAAAGATGAAGCATATATTATAAATGAACGAGAACTTTTTTACTGATGGAGAGAAGTGTTTCTAAGAACAAGAAAAAAGAGGATTCCTTCGATGAACTGATGCATGATCGAGCGATTCGATACTGGTTTCGTCCAGACACCAAGGATAAACTGAGGCAATGTCCTAATGTCATTTATATAACAAGGCACCAGCACCACGACCGTGAATTTATCGATTCTGCCCGGTTATCGTCAACTTGGCTGATCTTTAACTGACGATCCACTTCGTTCTTTGTCCATGAAATTGGTCCCGTCGATTATGACGGGAATCTTTGCGGAGCTGACAAGCGGAAGAACGATCTACTCAACTTACAAGGGAGGGAACCACTCGAGTATAGCCAGCTAACTTTTAATGCTCGTGCATTTTTCCTTTCTTTGATGCAAATATCCTTCTCGAAGCCAACATGGTTTTCTTGGAAATTGATTCGACCTGGAAATTCAAATATAGGTTACAGCAGAGTTTCCATTATTCGAATCAATCTCCGATTTTTACTGACCCGGTTAAATTTAACTCCAAATAAGCCCTGATTTTCATTTTCTACATTTTCTACTATTTCTTTAGATATTATTCTTTCAATATACAAATCTATCTACCTATTTTCTTCGATGTTCGGGGTAATGAAATAGAATATACACTGTTCGACGAATTAACATTACCGCAAGTGCGAGTGTAATTGAAATAAATCAATTGCTTGGAGTAGCTCATGATGAAATTGGTGAAATTTGGCAATAAATAGACCACGATAAAAGTAGGTTATTCTATAATACATAACACACTTCGGCTGTTATTACTCGTAACTGGTTGCCGAGCATGTAGGCGTTCATGTGCTTTCATCGAGCCCGAACAATGGATTACGGACATTTAGAGGAACGATAGAAATCAGGTTCATTATTCTCGCACGGTTGGAATAAAATTCGACGAAGACGAAAAGGAGATATCGATAGCTCGCAAAAACGCGATTGTTCCCTATTCTTCTATGTCTGACCGTTTCAGGGTGAATAGACGAACACCTTTCAAACAGTGCTCATTTCACGCGTCGAATATCACAGCAGAAATGAAGGTGTGTAGTAAGATACGTTGTAATATCTTCTTCCTTATGCCACACCCACGAATCTGTGAATTTTCATTTTTTTTTAATTAAAGCCGTTGATTAAACTTCTCTATGGAACACACAAAATTATTGATCATTCTTTTGTACTTTAAAAATATTTGATGAAAATGGCTCAGAAATATTAGTTTTAACTTTAGGATCTTACACATACAAAGTATATTTAGATAGACATGCGAGGTATTTCGCCAAAAAATTTCTCCCGTCGAATACTGTTAGAAAATATGAAAAAGGTGAGAAATGTTGTGTACCTCAAAGTAAAGCTTAGCCAAGCTGTTTTATGAATGTATATGTTATTTAAACATAACAAAACCAACCTAAGTTTCAGTATCACTCGGATTAAACGGTGATTAATTTATAAGAAAAGATAAAAGTAGAGAAAAGAAAACGGGGATGAAATCAGAAATGAATTTCGTTAAATTAATCATAGCGTCATAAGCGTAGCACTATTTTGATAATTACTTTTTCATGATACATTAACAGCAGAAGAATGATCAAAATCATTGCATATTGTGCAGCTTCAATGGAGAGAAGCGGAGCGCGACATTCTTTGCGAGGGTTCGTTAAAAATGAACGCTGCTGAAGCGGATACGCCCGACAGTTGATTAATTGGCACTAAATATAGACGCTATAATAATAATACGAGAAGCTCGCGGTTCACAGGCATAAACGCGACCGCAGCTCGCGTTGCAGAATGCATACCGTGACTTTCAACTACCGACATCGCGGGGAACGAGCTGTCCCGTAATACGAGCGATGAAAACCCGATGGAGAATCATTTATACGTTAAACTCCTCACCGTAATTAGCGTTCATTAGATGTTAATTTTGATAGTGACGTGAATTCGAGAATAAATTAACATTTATTTGACGATGTAATAAAAGTTACGTGACAATGTAAATAATTGGAACCCGTTGAATCGGTGCAGTATTCTAATCCGTTTCTTCGAGGTTGTTTCTCACATCAATGACGAATTAATTGATAACGTCATTACTCGACTTTGTTGTAATTTACGCAGTCCGACTTCGAAGAGCGGTGTACAGGAAATGATAGAAGTGAACAAGAACAAAATGGAGCCCAGCAAATATGTGACGGGGTGCTAATTTCAAACCCAAATATGCAATAAAATAAAATGTTTCAAATCGTACACCTGAATATCCATTAATGTAGACCAGACATTATGTAATTAACCTTATGGTGATCGCGTTTCCTGAACTAGTTCTGTTACATTATTAACATTTATACTACTTGTCACTATCAAATAGAGCAAATTATAAATAAAATTATAAATGAAAAATAATTAGTACATAAATTACAAGAAAATGTGAAAGTCTATCGTATTGGAAATATCGTATACCATTAATTTAGCAAATTAATCCTTCTTCACAGCATTCAATGAGTTAAAGGTTTTAGTAAAATAAAATATTTCATTTTGTCATTTTATGAATAAAAAAAAATAAAAAACAGAGAAATTGTTAAAATATAAAAAAAGTTAAGCATCAATCAGGTTCTGTGGAATTAAAATTTTTAAAAATTTGTTAAGTGGATTTAATTACCTTAATCTGTAAACCAAGTCAGAGAGGTGTGATAACAATTTGAATAGTGCAGAAATGTTATAAAAATTGACAGATATGAGAAAATATCTAAAATAGTGTAGAAGAGAAAAAGAGGGGGTGAAAGAAGGAGAGTCTCATAATATGGTAATGCCACACGTTCAGTGGGGCATAGATGTTACATAATGGTACACGGGAGTACGAGAGACATCGCGATACACAAACTGGCTGGCTATCAGAAACCTCGAAGGCATTATACAACAGACACATGAGCAACACAAAGAATCGAGAACATCATTACGGAGGTACATGGACGTGATCTATAAAGCCGACGCTCGTATACAATTATTTGCAACAATCTGAGAGATCACGTTTTTCGGTTCTAATCACTTGCTCGTTATATATTCCGAGGGGAAAAAAATGGCAAAAGAAAAATATAGGAAACGATTGGATGAAATTAATGGAGGACAGCTTGAAATCCGAGTAACATGGAGTCTCTTAACGACCAATAATAATTATCGAACGAACATTTTTAGAAATGATTAACTCATTCAGAATTATTGGTAGGATATATGGCTTCACGTTCAAATCGCTGAATATTTACAGTCACTTATGCAAGTTTTCGCACATTCAAAGCACAAAACGTAAAACTTGAAGATAAATGGAACAAAATTAAAGAATAATTCCATCTAAAAGAATTCAATTCTTTTTTTTTGATTTACCGTTATTGAAATATTTTTCCTGCTTGTAACGGGAAGAAAACATGATAAAGAAGACGTCTTCGTTAGATTGGATTTATGAAGTACTCAAACACTTACGTAAAGACAATTATCAATGACTTCAGATAACTGCAAAAAAGAAAATTTATTCCCGACTGTGATACATTGTTCAATATTGAATTCCATTTCAAATCCGACAATTCGTTTAAGGATTCTCGATCACATGGAAAGATTAAAAAGGACCGTCTCCGCGTCTATGATTGCCTTAATACTACAGTTTGACTTATAAACTTGTTAGTCAAATGAGGTCATCCGTTGATCAGTGGACGGAAAGTGATTCACTGACACTTAACGTCGACGATGATGTAACTCAAGATAGTTAGAAACGATGATACAAAGTAGCTCAAAAATCGTCTGCGAATACGACGTGGTAAAACAAGACAAAACATTTACAGACGGGACATTTTTCCTTTATATCATCCATAAATCTAATCGACAGCGTTAAAACACTTTTTTTTAAAACAACACTTTTTTAAACTCACTTCGTCGTACGTACCGTTACATAAGAACGTATCTAATCAACTGTTCTCCAATTAAAGTTCATTGGCGCGCTTCTTTTCGCGGGAAAAAAAGAAGAAACGCCATGCGTCTAATTACTCGATGCTGATAATCATTGGAACTCTGTACGATTGCATTTTCATTTCTCCCCAGTGTATAATACGTAATCGAGAACGACAAATGTCACGCGAGTTCGCACGCGAATTGCTTTTATCTCGAAGAATTATCTTTGGTTTCGCAAGTCCAAGCCCCGCATAAACGATATTCGAAATAGTGAAAGTTTGCAAAATTTCAGCAGCTCTTGTACCTATGGTGAACAATATGTCTTAACACCGACATTTATAACCTTTTGGATAAACGTTCTAAAAAATAATGGACCATTGTTGTGATATTAATGATCCTATCATAAATATACTAAATTATTGTTTACCATTAGACATATATACCGCTCTGTTCCAGAAAATATTAGGTATATCAATTAATTTGATGCCTTGAGTATTACATTTACTTAATTATTGTTTTTTTAAATATTTTCCCACTGCTTCTGTGTATTTCAAAAGTGGCGCGAAAATATAACAATAACGATTAGTTCAATAATTAGAATTTCCATGACTTTTTAAGAATAAATGTTTAATAAAAAAAAAAGGAAAAGATGCAGGATTAATTTGTACACCTAATAGAAAAATAAGTATATAGCCAAAATCTACGTCAACAACGTATGATAAAAAGACAGGTGTGCAGACGGGATCAAGTTAGGTTTACCCAAGAAAGGTGGAAATGCCCTTTCTTTTAGGCATCCCCGGGAAAGATGCAAATGTAGGAAAAGGCCCTCGTATATCAGAAAAATTTGAATTGATATTTATCTATTATTCATATTTCTCAGTTACATATTAAATTTTATAATATTTAATATAAATTATATTACTTTTAATATTGACATCGTCAAAATTAAGATTTTGAAAATTCCTGCCTCCTCTATATCGCCATTTTCCTTAGGGAACGTACTCGTGAATGTATTAATTTCTCCAATACGAATTACTCGAATCATTGCATTTTTGACCGAGGAATTTCTTGGATCACGATGCCTCCGGTTACGAAATCATTCGGTACACGTACCAAGGAGTCTCTGTTGAATCTCACGGCAGTGCATCCTGCTAGATTTCGTAACTGCGCTCGTGGGGTTCGTTTAGTGCAGGGACGAACCATTAGGACAACCTCTCCAAGTGATATATCGTAATTAAAACCAATCACAACGATGACACGCTACTACTAAATCACGTTTAACCTGATAGCCGATATTTAGGGGTGTTAAAGCGACGTGTGTCTTGGTTTGTCCGAGGTAGAAAGTATTACTTGGAGAAATTGCCCCAATACCAGTGCCTGGTTTAACAGGTCGGTTAAGTTCGCGGCACCTACTCGCAGTTAGGCATTCGCGAGTCGGCATAATGCACGTCGATTTCGTCAGCTTCGTCGAACGATCGACAATAGAAACGCGCGCGAAAGGTTACGCGCGCGAAGCTCGCAGGAACGGGTGCTGAAACCGTTGAGGAATCGTTATGAAATGCGGTGCAAGGAGGCGAGGTTGCGCGATTCCGCTCCTCGTTGCATAAAGTCACCTGTGCGCCTAGAAATGGACCCGACCATCGATCTACCCACGATCGTTTTTCTCGAATAATCGAACGACGATCGTCGCCCATTGTTTCGCGTCAAAGTCTTCCTAATTGCGAAAGCGCCGGGTCGCGAGAAAATCTCCTTCGCAACGGGACTGAGCGCGTAACCATCTCACACAGCCTTGTCATATTCATACGGCACATGCTGCGATTTAATGGCACGATTAATTGTGGTTTTGGCGCGGCCGTACGATCGAGATCGCGGCAGAGATACGATTGTTCCCTCGGTACAATCATTTTCCCGCGATACCGTGCAAGCGGGACGAATTTTGCTGTCGATGGGGAAATTGAAAATCGACGCTGTTTATTTATCACCCGGGCTCTGGTTTCGGTGCGTTGCGAAACTGATGGAGCAATTATATTATTCGATTCTGTGAACTGATCTTGGATCAATAGAACGCAGACACATATACAGTAGAAGGCTTCAATCTTTCGTTATTTTATTAGTAAAATATTGTGGAATATTTGAACGGAATATTGCATTTTACACCGATACTTCTAGATTCTAGTCTATTCTTTCTCGATTTAAAATTCCTTCATCGTTCAAACGTGATATTCACACAACAACAACAACGATTTCCTTTTGTTTTTGAATTGGCGCAAAACGCGTTGCGTTGGTTATTTATTCTACGAAGCGAAATGTAAAAGATTACGCTTCATTGTTTTTGCTCGTAGGACGACGACGCGGTTGTAAATATAAATACCAAAGCGGAGCGCAAGCAGACACACGTAGAAGGGTTGTCTAATTTTATCTCTACCTCCCAGTCTGGTTTACACAAATTATTTCGTACCCGTAAAACTGACTTTTTTACGAGCCTTCTTTCTAAAACATGATCCTCGTCCTTCCTCCAGATGCGTTCCACCTTGCGTCAGGACCATATATATTTTATCTCGTCCTCAGAAAAGATTTCTCAACTCTGAATAACACAAAGTTGAACGCTTGTTTTAACCTTAGAAAAATCAAGGGGGAGGTCATTGAGTCCACCGGTATAAAAATATTAAAAATATGTTATTTCTGTTATCTCGCAGATGTTTAGAAAATTATTTATTGAGGAAGAGATCCAGATTTAGCCATGATTCTAAGTAAAAGCAATTAGTTACTCCTCCATTGGTTTGTGCCCAAAAGCGATCTTAATCATTCGCGATATCTCTCGATCAATATTCTCCATTGCAGAGAATAGGTTGCAAATTTGTAACTAGCATATTCTTGCCAACTGCTGTCTCTACCCAGTCAGTCAGTTAAATATTCTGCAATGCGGGTGAATTAACGCAACGGAAGTACTTTTTCATACCCTCATGTCACTGATAAACACACTGTGTATCGTAAATCCATATCCTTGAACAGCATACCATATCGCTTATTTAAAAATTTCTATTTTATCATCATAAAATGTTCTTTGTATCGGCTATAGCAGCAAAGTTACGACATTTTGAATGATAGTCTTTCAGAAATCACAAATACCGTTACAAATAAATTTCTATTCACACGCGCGTGTTATGGCAATTGTACCATGGGCATATATTTAGTAATCGTGTGTTTAAGGTATCGTAGTAGGACTGTTAGGGTAAGCCTGCAGAAGCGCACATCGCATAAATTTTCACTGCGAAACGTTGTTATCGAGCGTTCTGCAATGCGGCCCGGCCGATTCAAATGTCGACGGCGAAAGGCGGGTTTTTCGAGTGTGTCTGGCCGTGACCCGCTTTAAATTACATAAGCGAGCCGGCTTCGTCTCGGCCCCAAAAGTCGAAGCGAAACGGCCAGCATCGAGCGACCGAACGTACAAACCAGCAGAACAACGTGGGGTGAACATCCAGACAAGGTCAGAGTCGTATGATCGAGCCACCAGGATGCACTTGCGGTACAGCCTGCAAGATGCGCCTTTTTCAGATTATTTTTTTCTCATCCCGTTCTGTGCACACGCCCATCTTTCAGGGTAATGCCGGTCGAGTCTTTGTTCGACAAAACCGTGTTCCTTTGATACTGTATCAATATTTCAAGGCAACTGAAATTATTAAAGCTAATTAGTATGATTTCGAACGGTTCATGGATTAAACCGAAATTCAAAATATCCTGTAGGCAGTCTACTGATAATTTAATATAATATTTAAAGAAAGTGTAGTGAACGTTGGTTTGATAACTACAACTAACTAGTTACTTTTTAAGAAAAATAACTGAAGTAATTAATTCAAAAAAGTAACGTTCCTCTTATTTCATTGAGTTTTCGTTAATTAAAAAGAAATGTTACACTTTCTAAGGTATATTTAATGCTGTTTAGAATGTTTCTAATGGTAAAGACGAACATAACATCGATTTCAATTTTTCCACATGGAACAGGATCACGAGCGTATCCTTCTCGTCGTTTTGTGTGCATTTTAATTCAAATCGGATCGTTAGTAGGCAACACGATCGTCGTAACCAGTTCGCTCGTTCTCCGAGGAAAAGTTCGTTAACGGGTTCCTATTAGGAGAATAAAATATGCGATCACGAAACGTATCGAATAATTAAACGTGCCGGTAAAACGAGCCCAGACGCATTAGTAAAATTAATTAACTGCCGGCGACGTTTTGATCGTTCTGTTACCTATTAGCTGTCTAAAAGAGAATCCAACATTCTTGCGTCTACGAAAACTGTTCGACGAAATTTACAAAAGGTCATAAAACCGAGTTCACGACGTTCGAACGAGGAATTACGGACGCGGTATAAAAATATACTCGTCTCAATCGTTCTCATCGTGTTACGTTCTGGAAGCAGTATTTATAGATCGACTAGAATATTCTGATCGATAATCAGTTTCCAGTATTATAATTTAAAATCTTTTGATAATTTAATGTTGACTGGTTTAATCATTTTTATTTATAATCGGTATAAATTAGTGAAATTGCTAAAGTTTTTAATTTTTCAATGTTTCAATTTCTTTTTAAATTAGGAGCTAATTCTAATTAGGTACATTTTTAATTAGGAGCAAAGTAGACTTCCGGAGGGAAAATGGCGGTATAGGAGAAGCAGAAATTGGGTAAATAATAATCATTCTCCTCCAGGACACTTGCGGGGTGAGGCGGGTACCCGGGGAAGAAGCCCATGGCGAGGACCAGGAAACCAGGAATCCGGAAATTCGAGCAAGCGTATGGGGAGCGGTCAGGAACCTGAGAATTAAGGGTTATAAAGCAGGGGAGAAAGGACATCGCCATTCTCCTTCAAGAAGTCTACCATGCTCGATATTGTACATCAAAGAATTTCTAATAATATGTGTGATGGATTCCACACACCCACACACGAGTCAACGTGTTAATTGAAAAATATATTTCCTCCCGTAAGAAGATCCGTCACCCTCTAAATGCGACATGCTCGACCATATTAATGTAATGGAAAATTTACGGCTTCTTAAGATATTAATTTCACGACGGTGAAAGACTTAGTTACGACACTTTACATTGGGGAGAGACCGGCGTGGTATGCAGCCTGCCACGTAATGCGCAAGAAAATTGCGAACTGTTGCTATTGCTGCTGCTGTTAGCAAGAATATGATGAGGTAATCTCGATGGAAGAAAAAGAAAGCGCATTTAGAACGTTTACGCGAATGCTGCCACACGCGATTCCCGTTCCCCATTCGATCGAACAACGCGGGCAAATGGAAAATTCAGAATACATTTTGCATTTTATAAAAAATTTTTACGAACCACTGTAGATACATCGGCAAGTATCTTTTTAACGTTCGACGAATTTTATTGAAGTGTTACAGAATGGTTTGCAAGATGTTAATTAACACTTTAACGAAGCCTGTCATGTATTCGTGATTTTAATTATCTTTTTAGTAGTTCAGCAGCGTAGGTTAAATAAAGCTCTGAAATATAATTTTATAAATAATCTTCAAGTAAGTAATCCTCCATAGATCATGGAGGCCGTATAAAATTCTCTGTTCTCCTAATATTAAAATAATAATGATTAGTTACGACGCTGATTACAGGCTCTTAATACCAAGAATTTCTTATTATCGAACAGCTATGAAAGGAAAAAAATGTCGTATGACATTAATATTATCCTATTTACGTAAGGTAGCAGGTGGAAAGTTTAATTTGAAAAATGAAACGATCGTATGCTGAGTAATTGCAATTATAACGTGTCTTACTACTCGTGGCATTTTCACTGTGCCAGTCGATGCATTAAGTAATACAAATCATAGGAAAAAAATAATATGTCATAATTCCTATATTAATTTCATGTTAAGAGATAACAGATAAGAAGAATAAAACTGACGTATTATTGATAGCAATCTGTTGTTAGGTAACAGCAGGTAAAAAATTTGGCAATCACAGTCGTGGTTCTAAAATAAGCGTTTAATGAAATAAACGTCGCAAAAAGTATATTAATTTGAAAAATACAATTAAAACATCGCGTGAGACTTGGAAGCGTAATCCGACAGTTTTAGTTCGTCGGTTCTGCTCTTTTTTCTTTCGCGCGGGAGAACGACGTTTACACTGGAACTCGTAATTGAAACTCGTAAAGTCGACGCACGGATTTGTCCCGACGTTCTTTAATCAGGTAAGCTTACGTAATACGGTCCAATTTAGCACGAGTTCGTTCGTCCGTTCGTTCTCCAGCGATAGAGTCCATGAACAGAGCAATTCTTACAGTTACGATGGAGATTGGCCAAGAAATTTGCAAACTTGCAAAAACGAATTGAAACTACATCATTTACTAATGTAAATATTCATGTAGGTGGTATTAAACGAAGCATCGTTGTACGAAATGCGATTTATCGATAAAAGAAATTTATTTTCTAAAATTTTAATTAACAAACAATGTCGATTTCTTTAAAATACATATATGGACGTTTTTTTATAGAAAAGATGAAAAATTCAAATAAGTAAATTGATACGTTTTTTTTACAAAAACCATAGTTTAGATTTCTTTAAACGCTTCGAAGCTATCAAACGTTCACCTACCGCTGAACTGGGAGTTTTCCAACTCCGTGACGAAACTGTATGAATGCGCCTACCTCCGAGCAATATCTACACGTTACATAAATTGAACTCTTTCCCACAATAGATCTCAACATCAAAACGCAATACAAAGTGCAGAACATGACGCAAAGAGCTCGGATAGAACACCTATTACAAGTTATATATTTTCGCATTATGCGTAGTGAATATTTGACATATTTGCACCTGTACGGAATGACTGAAATATTGAGAGTCATGTTTCAAATAAAGTTTCAATAGTTTCTTCCTTAAAATTCTTAGAATTTTTAAATTAAGAATTAATTTGATGGGTATATGGGTATTCGAGATTTCGGGATCGAGCAAATTTCCCAAAGTATCCTATCATATATGTAAATACATATACATACAATACATCGACCGCATTGGAAGCTGGCTAATAATATCATTATTATTAAAAAGTGAACAAATACTTTCTGGACCCTATGAACGCTATACTTTCGGGAACTCATCCAATGTCGCCCTATATGGCCCAATCTCACCCGATCCCGCCCGATTTTTCCCGACCCGATGCGACGCGACCCGAACTTTGGGTACTCATGACTTTCGAAAAGCCGCACATCCCTAATAAGAATCCCTCATTTGTTCCAAGAAATTTTCCAAGAATTTAAATAAACGGTATTCGGAAGCAATTTCCAATTAACTTTATTATATTTTTTTAATGATAGAGTTCGATTTTGTTAACTGCTACGATAATAAAAAAAAATTAAATTTTCTCTGCTCGTCCAAAATACACGTGGTCTGTTGTTATCTCGTCTATTTACTGAAGATGACCTGTCCTCTTTTATCTTCCGATACAGTTTCTATAACTGTCAATATTTTTCAGAAACTCAAGGTTCTTTTTACTCCCGATGCATACGCGTTATCAATCAATGTACGTTATCTTCTTACGTTGAAGATTACGGCGAACATGAAACAATCATCTGAAAATAATTTTATCGATTGATCGATTGATCCTGTTTATAGATTTAATTGTTGACTATATTGATTGACTTTAAATAGAATATTGATTGTACACTGAATATTTATATAACCCCTATTCGTTTTCGAACTTTACTTTTTAAAGTTATTACTAATTTCATCGCGTTTAAGAGGAATCTTTACAGCAGGTTCTTACGAAAAGAGGAGAACCTTTATCCGTTAGTTGGTTAAATATTGGTGCATTAATATTACAACGTCCCATATGGCCTGTTTTTTGAAAGCACCATCATTTCATATTTTATTATCAACTGTTTTTTCGTTACTGTCTCAAGGACGAGGTCAGTTTTGTAAGTCGAATAAAAATGGCAAAGTACGACCGAAATCGGAATTCTCAGGTATATAATACGTAGAAAATTGCACGTTGATCAAGCGTCGAGATAACTCGTCGACCCGAATAAATGTCCAAATGGATACGGTGACTTACGCAAGATTTTTGATTGCTCTTCGTTCATCCCGGTTATATAAACGGTAAAACGTATCCCTAGCAATTATGAAATGACGATTACATTATATCATATTATAACTTTCCTGCTGAGTAACTTGAACGTGGAATCCGAGTTGTGAAAGCAGCGTTACTTAAACTACGTAAAAATTGCGAGCCTCGGTGCCATAGGTATCGAACGAATCAGATTTCATCCAGTTTCGCACCAGCGAATTCTCTTAATCAATTGAAAGCTGCGTCTTGCGCAGCGTTCGATTAAGTGAAGTTCTAAGGGGGTTACAGTCCTGAGTCCTCCTTTCCAGGAGCTCTGTCATAAGTCTTCCATTTACTATATGATGTGACCCTTTTTCTTTACAATTAACCTTTCGTCAGTATTACGGGTCGTTTAGGAGCAGGCGAAAATTTCAATTTTCAAGAGTTGCCTTCGAATTCTTATTTTTCTCGCAAAATTGGTTAAACGTTTCATCTAACATTTGTACATTAAATTAGAGACTTCAATATGTATCTTAGAATTTTTTCAGACTTTGACTAAATTTTATTTAAAATAAATTTCGATTTTTGAACCGAGTTTATCAACCAAGGGGGCTCACGAAAATTCAATAGCTTCGGGCCCTAAAACCTTAAATCGATCCTGGTCTTGGGATCAATAAAACTGCACAAACTTTGAAATCAATCACTCAACGTCCTCGATATTTCCAAAATTCGGTGAATTGTTTTCTATCAATTTTCCATGGTTTGCCATCCGAGGGTTAATTCAATGTTTAAGAGTAGACACACACGTCTGAAAGGGTTAAATCATTACCAAATGTAGTCATACCTGCCCGGTTAGGCGTGTATCATAATAGAATAGTGGAACGCGATAAATCAATCTCCGATCGTCACCCTTGATCCGTCAATGGGAGAAAAAGATCAGCGATCGAAACAACTTCGCGCCTAGATGGTCTGAACAAGCGAATGTCCGTGAGTTGCTATCTAATGAGCCGCGTTTAATCTACATCGTACAATTTGTTCAAACATTAAACGACCGTTACGTAAAGAGTAACGCAGCACGGTATCAGCCAAGCCGTTGTATAAGCCCGTGATCGGCGTGCTGTGAAGTAAGGGAAGTTCGAATAACGGTACTAAGCCAGGGTTTTTCGAGGAATTGCAACTAGGTTGCACAAGATCGCACGTTTTCTTGATCGCTCGAGCATGCAGCAAACGCGTAACGTTGCATCGATGCTCTCTAGCTTGCCCGATCGATCAATCGACCGTCTCGAAATTGTTATCGAAGTTCCACGAAATTTGGAAGGAAGTGGGGAACGACGTGTTCCTACTCACGGCACCTTTACGTAACTCTTCGGTCATTACCAAATCGTTAGAGCCGGAGATCGCGCGGTGGCCATACGCCGAAACGAAGCCTCTAGACTTCCTTTCCGCTCGAATTCGATTGAACCCCGATAACCGAACGATCGTTTTTCGATGCAACGCGGATGATACGCTGATATCGTTATCGCAATCAACATCGGTCTACAGAATGTGAAGGTCATTACGCACGGATAAGAGATAATTAAGAAATTGAGAAATTGTTTTTTACTGTCAGACTGGATGCAGACGACAATGACGGAAGTTCTGCGCCTCGGTCATTCGAAATTGATGACTCTTGTATCAGATGATAAGATTAAATCTTTCAGCTGGATTTCTTTCTTCGAAGGTGACGATTAGTTTGACAGGAAAGGAGTTAATGATCGGAGAACGGGTTTAGTTAGTCACGAAATCGTGGACTAATCAAACAAAGAGGAATAAAAAGGAGCGATCGTAATTTCATCGCATCGAGAGTTAACGCTGTGTGTCGGCATTGCCTAAGGAGACGTAATCGCGCCATTTTCGTAACTGCATTATTACAAAGATAGGTATAGTCGCCTACTTGTTGTGCAAGCGGCCGTGAGGTTATTCGTTACGTCGCCGAACCCAAGCAAATAATTGTTCCCTGTCCTGCTTTTCATTCTTGCATCTATAAGCATATAAATGATAACGAGGAGAAAAATTTCTTTTCGTAACAGACCATCGTTTTACGTAATCGGTTAATAATAATCATGACAATTTGATACTAATACGTAACAGCGAAATGTCAATACTTCTTTGTCTTGTTCGCGAGGATAGATTCATTGATGGAAACAATTATTCTCCGATATCGTTTTCTAACATTGACGTTAGCGATTGAAACTGATGGTCCGATGAAAAGAAACCAGATTGATTAAATACAATTTTAAAAATATTCAAATTGAATTCAATAAAATTTTTATGAAAATTGTTTCTAATGGCATGAATATTTTGCTGATCCTTCAAGGAAAGTATCGAGCAAAGTAGGTTTGCTCGAAGAAAACAGCGAAATCAGGGAAGCAGGAATTCTCAAAATCTTAATTTTTATGATATTAATATTAAAAGTAATTTAGAAAAAAATAATGTAATTTTTAATTATTAGATACTATAAAATTTAGTATATGATTAAGAAATATGGATAATAATAAAATGGAAATTATATCCTGTACAGTATCGAGCAACACGTATCGCTCAGCAGGTTTTCGTGTACTAGAGTTGAGAATCGCTGGTCTAGGGTATTTTAGAAAAGTGATCTCAATGTTTTATAACGTTTTCGACTAAAACTTTTCATCTTCCTAGAAAGCGATCAGCTGTGTTAGATCAGTTAACGATCATGTATCGCACCTCTTTTATGGGGGTTTCTTTCGCAACGGACGAATGGGTTGTTTTGAAGAATCGGTATTTTCTGCACGAGACGAAAACTCCCAGCTTTTAGAATCGAGCAGCGAATAGGAAAGCAAGCAAGAAGGAAAGAGGCGAAGATCAAAGCGTTCAGGCGTCCTCTTGCTGAAATCGCTTGGTGGGATCTAAGTTTGTTTCTTCACTTTTGGAAAACACGTTGCATAACATTCGTTACATAATACCTTCAATACGATCTATGGTGTTATATAAATAATGTGTCTAAGTTATGATGCGACAAGCGCGAAGAATTCAGAGGATTTCAGGAACATTTGGAGAATTTTCGCGGGCAAGTCACAGATATCGTATCTTAGCATTGAAACAGACACTGGCGACAACGGGACGCTGTCGGACACGAATATTTCTTATTGTTACAAGCGACATGTGAAAGAATCTGTTGAACAAAACGCGAGGACGATGGAACACCGTCACATCTGTAGATGCTTCTCGTGAACAATGGATAGGTCAGATTGATACAAAAGAGGTACGAGAAAAAATTATGAAAAAAAAGTAATAAAGAAGAAGGAAATATTAATTTTTCAATAACACATTCTAGAAGAAGTAATTACATTTGTTACTATTTTGGGTTTATTTTCTTGAAAAAAAAAAAAAAATTAACTTTTCATTACTCTACTATGTTATAGAAATATTTTATTAGTATTAACACTAGAAGTACCGGTGTTCGATGAGCACTAATTTTTAATGTGAAAATAAAACGAAGAAATAAATAAATAAAGGATAAAACATAAACCAGGATATCAAATTGAAAACGTCAGTGGATAAACGTGTCACGGCACAAATTAATTACTTGGAGCAAAGTTGGTCCACAGTTCTTCTACATGTCTGACTACACATGGCTGTTTTCACTGCGACAGCCAACGCGTTAAAACAGATATTTATTATAGAAACGTGTAGTTCACTAACTGGGTCATAATAAGAAAATTGTATTTATTACATATGTAAATTCGAGAGTGATGCAATAAATATTTCCGGTACTGTACATATGTAAGTGTGCGGAGGTGTGAAATGTGCAACACTATGAATGAATCTCATTAATAACGAGTGGAAACTATTTACATATGTACATAACCGAGCAGCGAGTAGAATAAAATGATTGCAACTAAACTTTATGGGTGTATAGTTGGTAATGAGACCAGTCTAGAGAGAGTCGTATATAAGGGTCGAGAGAATAAATAAGAATTTTTCTCTTTAATTTTCTAATTGTAATAACGCTACGCTTTCTAGGCGATCCGTCGCGCGTTTTTTTAATTGCCGTACAATGATTTCTATTACAATTACTCTCTATATATAATGTAGAAATACGAGTATTAAGAAAGAGAGAGAGAGAGAAACGATAATACAAAGTAGATACAACATGATACGAAGATAATTTGTGCAGTATACAATATGTTAACCCCCATAGACGTAGATTTATTAATTCCATTATCTTTTCCTAAACTACGTTTAAGATTTTGAGAATTGCTGCTTCCCCTATATCGCAATCTTCCCTGGGAAAATCAACTTTGCTCGATATTATACAGGACATACTATCCTTGATGGTACTGAAATTCTTGAATTTTCGTTTCGATGGTATGACATTTATGAAAAGGTTGAGAATCGCTGGTTTAAAGGGTAGAATATTCTATTAAAGATCATGGTAAATACATTCCGATAAGAGCAATCAATGTTTAAATATCGAAATGAATATTTACAATGCAATTATAATTAATGTAACTGTTTATGCTAATGAAATATTTAGTCGACGACGCGGCTTCTTTTCATCTATTCTTAGAAACTTGGCCTGCTAGATACCATGTACGTGCTGAATTTATAGATTTTTCATCTCGTCGCTGAATAACAGCTCCGCGTTACGCAATCTGTTTCTTTGGATACCGTTGTTCAATGTCGACAGGCGATTAAACAGTTATATAGCTCGCTATTGTTCTTATTACGGTTATGAACATTTTTTAAATTACTCACACCATTACTCGTATTATTCGTCTGTAAAATTGTAGCTTAAGACTATTTCTCTGTTTAACATTTGGAACAGCTGCAACTTTAAAAAATAATCTTGGTTATTTAAATTCTTATTTCCTCCTAAATTAATTGATAATTTTATTGCCTCTTATTATTTGATATATCCGCTACAAATTCTAGGTTTTGTTATCAATAAATATTCCCGATGTCACATGTATTAATTTCAAAAAGTATAACATTAATTTCCTTTTTTATGTGCTCTAAGACAAACAACAGACTACCAGTGAAACAGCGATCTAAATCATCGCCAGAGACTGTGACTAATCCTAAGCAACGTTTACTCATTCAGTTTCATCATACTCCCGCTCGCTCCCCCACAAAGAGACACCGTTACGCAAAAACCGTACATACAACCCGCTCCCTCGAACAGTCTCCATTTCCAAACTGATTCACCGTGTCTTGTCCATTCTCTCTGACACTCTCTATCCTGGAGCGAGAGCATTTTATAATTTACACTCGATCCTGGATAACTCGAATTTCAAAGAAAGGATGTGGAGATGGTTTAAGAAAGTTTTAGGATAAAAGAGAATTTTGAAAATAAATTAATTCATACATGGACTTTGAAAAAATTTCTAATAATTAACCATCAGATGATGAATTGCTCCGGGTAACAATAATTAGTAAAACTATGGAAAAAGGGCTTCAATACCGATTTTTATGATTTTTGGATACGTTGCAGAGAGAACGGTCCTAAGTAAGATGCACTTTGTCTGAGTCCTGAGACGATCAGGATTCTGGATTCTTGAACTGATATAATCTAAATTGAAAGTACATTTGCGAAAAGGGACGTAGGTAAGGAAAGAAGAAGAAGAAGAGGATGATGAGGAAAATGAGAAAAAGGAGTCCGTTTAACACGATCTTTGGTTACATAAATCGTTGAGTAGAAGCAGAAACTGGCGGACGGCGACTTCTAACTAACGTATCGCCTCTCTACTCACTTACCTGTAAATACGTACGTGGCTCACTCACGTGCGTGGGGCGCACGCGTGCGACTAACTTGTGTTATGTAAAGTTCAAGCCAACGTCGAGCATAGCTATGCGCACGTGGTCGGCCTAAGATGCGGCAATCGGCGTGCGACTCGAGCACGTGTTTAACCTGGCCCGAAGTGTAAATTTTCTAACATTTATGCCGTGAAGTCACTGCCAATACACGCTCATCCCTCGGAATTTCTTCCTTCTTCCTGTCACGATTCTTAGACCGTCTTTCTGCTAGATTGATCGCTTTCGATAGATCAACGTGGTCATTCACGTTGCTAAAGTCAAAGTCAAGTCAGAAACAATGACGATTTCAAACGTTTGAATCAGAATTGTTTGTTTGAAACTGTTTATAAGTATTCATTGTTGGGTGAACACGTTTCCTCATCATGTGATTGCTAACAATTATTTCCATTTAATTCTGCTACTTGCGTCAACATCAGTGAAGCTGCTCATGCAATTTCGAGTTAGTCAGTCAAATAAATATTGAGATACCTATCATATTCATCATTTCAAGAAACAGGACGATTGAACTTTACCACTTCGCAATAGTTCATCGACTTAATAATTTAACATGCGTTCCAACGAAAATATAAATCTTTCACAAAATGTAATATAAATAAAATAAACATAAAAGTATTAGTTTATTTTCTTGGTACCAGGTACTAATAATATGAATTTTCTTTGGAATAATTGTATTATCATTCGATGACAAGTTAAGTCATTCTTTCTAGTTAATAGATTAATGGAGCGAGGCAAATTCCTCGTTCTTTAATTCCAGCCTGAAGCAAAGCGAAGGAAAAGCGAAACGAAATCGCAATAAGCATAGCATAGCCACAATTTTCTATTATTATTCAATTTCAAGAAAGTTCGTCGTAAATTGAATTTCACGCGATATAAAATCCATTCGGCACGGAGTGTATTTCTGAATTCCATTTATCACTGCAACCGTGCATTTTGATAAAGGAATGATTTAAATTGGTATAAAAACATTTTCGGAGCGATAAGTACGCGTCGCGACGCGTATCTCGGTTCGCGCTCGAACAGAGACAAATCTGTATAAACAGTAACCGGCGATTATATAATAACGAATCAATTAACACAGATAATTACACCAACATCGTCGCGGAATATTTACAGTTTACAACTATTTTATCTATTTTACACAACCCCGAGCAGAATGAGTGCACACGTTTTAAAATACGTACGTTTTTCAACACGAATACGTAATTATCGTTCTTAGAAATTCTGCTCTGAGGATGATGATTCTTGTTTACCTACATGCATGAGTATTGCATTAATATTAATGCGAGCAACGTTTGTTTAGAAAAGGCGTGATTTCATTGTAAATGAGAATAACTGGAATGCAACGTGAGATCATGCACGAATGATATTGAGCACCGTCGACAAAAACTCATTCTCTTATGTAAGAAATTATTCATGAAACCGTCATTGATGCTTGATAATTTGTCCTGTAGATAACAGGGAAATGATTCGAACGGAATGCGCTGTGTATGAACTTCATAATTGAATGTTTGTATACCTTTCATCGACTATTAATATTCTTTGAAGCGGAGTTTGAAATTCTGTTGAGTGGATAATTTGTGCAATATACGGTATAATAGTTTTAATATTATTTGATTAATCGTACAGTATCGAGCATGGTAGCATCCATAAGGAAAATGGCGATGTCTCCCCATAGGCTTTTTCGGGCTCCCACCTCTCCGCATAGGTAACCTTAGGGAGAATGATGATGTATGGCGATAACGGGTTATACCTCATTTAAAATTGGATCAAATGACTTGAGGTTTTTTGAAAAGCTATACAAAATAATTTACCAAAATATGTACTTCTGTTGTTTTAAAAAATTACAATTTGTCGAAATCGCGAGAAAAATGGTAAAAGGCAATTTTTCAACTTTTTTATGTGAACCTATAATGAAAATTTAAAACATGTCTTTTAATCAGTTATATTATTTTTAATACTTATATTGTAAAAATTAAAATTTTTGCTTCCCCTATAACGCCATTTTCTCTAGAGAAGTCTAATTTGACTGCGAGTGTATTTTAATGATGTATGTCATTATTCGCAATCATTAACATGTTAATGTTGGCTATAATTGTAATAGCTTAGATTACTATCGTTCTGTTTTCAAATTTCTAACTTCCCCTTTGGTACCTCTAATTTTTTTGTTTTTTAATTATTAAATTATCTATATCAACTATGTGGTGGCGGTCATCGACGACTCCCACGGCATTCAACGTGTTAAACGCTTGTTTGTTTAACGATTAGCGTATACTTAGGAACGATAATGCACATGCCGTTCAATTGAAGCGGTTCTATTTTCATTGATTCTTCTATTGTTAACGTTGATTTCGTATTATCTAATGACTCGAGAGATTGATTTAGCGTTAGCCGAAATTCTAGAGGCGCGCAAGTTCCTACATAAATATCATCCGAGAGCAAGCTTATAATTAGACGAGTTGGCTGTTTCGTAAACAGGCATCGCATCCTTGATAATTAATTACTTGGCGAGCGAAAGTTACACACGTTTCTGGCCTCGAATCGCGCAGTTTTTCAGCTTTTTTGAACCCGTGTCAATCGTGATTCTGCTTGCGACATTATTTCAGATGCAAGACTCACTTACTCCTTGTTTTCAGTCTTTCGTTTCATATAATATTTTCATAATGAACGATACTGTTTTGTGTTTACGTCGATCTCGTTCGGCATTGTTTTATCTCCGTCTCGAAGTGCTTTTGTACAAGAATTCAGTCGAAACTTTTAAACAAACAATAGCTTCGAGAAACGTCACGTCGTCGACCAAAACGTTTCGTCTACGTAACTATCGTTACATCACGGCATCATACGGCGTTAATTCATGGAAAATAAGCTTTTCTTAGAATTAAGCGATCCAAAGTGTGCTGATTGTCACGTGTACCTACTTATTGTTTGCCGATTTTGATAATGTTTCAACGTCATCTTTCATTCGTTTTCTTCGTTTGACCTGCGTTAAACATATTTATGAAACTCACTGCTCGCTCGTATTGGTAGTTTATTTTTTTCTGCTTTTCATATTTTTGTTATTAAATCAAAAGAACTGCAGTATTATAGTATTAAAAAATTAAAGTTGAAATTTTTAAAAGGAAATCTTCATAATTAACCCTTTCAAAAGGCAATTGTACATCAAAATAGATGCAATGGAAATTTTCCTGTGGTAATTAAAAATAAAAATACTTACGCTGAAAAACTAAACAAAAAATTATTTTATTTATGTTGAAATATTTAGGTAAATGATTAATATATTAATGTATGGGAATAGTTTCCGAGTAAGACGATGGTAACGATAGGGTTAACTGTTGCATGGTGATGGATCGTGTCATTAAAAATTTTTCGGATTTTTCGAAATTTACGAATAATAAATAAGGACCATAAAAAATATCAACAATTTATATAAAACCACTTTAGAAAATTTTTATTTCCTTGCGAAGAAAAGGCATCGATGCAAGATCTACTGCGAGGGGGGGAAACTTTTGACTCGGCACGACATTGCTCCCAGATTGGCCAGTATCGCGAGCTCCAATCGAGCGCGACGCAATTATGTAAGGTGCGAATTATATCTAAAATATATTACATAATCCTGATTCTACGGGCCAATCTGACCGATCGGTACTTCTCAGCAAAACGAATTGTAATCACACCGAGAATGAAACTCGGTGGCATCGACTCGAATCGATCGCGACTTAAAGCTCGCATATATCTATGTGAGTAATGAACGTATTCGAATGATACAATGATAAACAATTGATCTTACGTTTTTTTATACTTTTTTTTTGTAAAATAGCATTTATACTATATAATACCGATAAACCGTTTATTCATATCACCATTCGAATACTTTCGTTATTCACTGTACATACATACGGCATACACGTGAAACGTCAAACGGGTTCGTTCGAGTTCTCGTATCAGTGTTGCTACACTTGATCTCCCTACCCGTTGACGCTCTGTTAATTCGCGTTCATTCATTACATAAAGGTTCTCGGTGTTTACCGAGAAGCAGCTACATTTTATTTTTAATCTGCAATGGTTCTGCGCGATTCGATCAGCAATGCACTCCCCTAATCGTTTGTCGCACGGTTCTCACGATTTTTCCATCGAGACGCCACGTTAACCACGGTGATACGTCACCTGACGATAAACCGTATTATTCAACCGTCGTTGAACTTGGGATTTCCTCGAAGAAGAATCTTTGCTACTCTTCTGTCATCCTTCGAACGAGGAAATGATATTGTATGCAGGAAGCTTTGGTCGTCTTCCAAAACGTCAGTCATCATTAGTAGTGGTCATTGATCATTCAGAATATAATCAAAGTTATTTCGAAACTCGATCATATACAGTATCGTGCAATGTAGGTTTTCTCGGGGAAAATGGCGTTACAAGGGAAGCAGGAATTCTCAAAATTTTAATTTCAATGATATTAACATCAAAAGTGATTTAGAAACAAAATAAAACGTGTATCTGCAGAAAAAATTAGAAAATTGAATATAATATGAATAACACAAGGAGAAATTGTTTTCGTACCAGAAGAAGGAAATATTATTATTTTTGTGAAAAGTGCAGCAAGTGTATTTGTTTATAACATTCTCTTTATTCTTGTTTAGCCTGGTCTCATAATATTGAAAAAGATTGCGATAACGATGACGCATAACGTCATTATTTTTTCAGTATTGTGCTTTATTTTGTTATAAATATTTTTCTTAACAAAGAAAGATATAGGTACGCGGTAGATTATGTACAGTCTGAAAATATATATATATATTTTTTTCAAAAATTCTAGATTTGGAGATTGGAGGCCTATGAGGCACAACAATTGGAACAGTGTAATTTTAATTGACATCTACACTGCAGAGTTAATAAATTCTGCAATTTAAAATAAAATACCTACAGGCAATCACCTTTGCAAATTTGATACTTCAGTATAAACATTGGTTGATGTAGAAAATTAGAAAAATTGATTTTTGATCGGTATCCGTTCGTTTTATCCGAATGTGCGTGGTACCTATGATAGTTGGCTGCGATTTTATAAGCGGATGGCTTTCCATCGTTGATCTAATAAGGTCCCCCTCGTAATAGATCGCCAGGCGGAGGAGACTTTACGTAACGCTTCCAAACATAGTACTCCAGCGGAACGGCTCTAGCCACATTTTTGCCAAGTGTCGCAACCGTGTCCCGAAAGTGTTGCCGTCCCCACAGGGACACTCTCTCATCCCGCATGCCGCGCGAAACACCGACGGCTCTAGTTACCGTCGCGAGTATTCCATAAATCGCGCGTGTTCCGTATAATTGCGAAAGTCTGATGGGTCGTGAAACGCGCGCAGCGAGTTTCGCGCGAGTTATGTCAGACGGTTCGAATCGTTAGGGGGGAAAAAAGCAGGGAAATGCTTGCCTGAGGGATAGTCAACGTTAATTAAACAAATATTGATACGGCAATCGTGCAGCGCCGTTATTTTTACTTGTCTCGTGATTAAGCTCTTCGTTCGAAAGAAAGGAGGAGAAACGAGAGCTCCAATGTTGGGTGATGAAAGAGTGTAAATAAGTAAGCGAGTAATTAAAGGGTGGAGAGGAGTAATAATTTGATGAATTTTCGTATCATATTCATTTTCTTTGGCACGGTTTACCCTTGTCAAATTGATACTAATTTTTCAATTGTTATTTAATTTGGGGGAGGGGGAGGGGGGAATTATAAAATTATTTCTTGCAAATTAAAAAAGAAAAAATGACTCTCATTTTATAATTTATTATATTGCAATTTTATTAAAATGGGCTTGAATATTTGGGACATTTTTTTTTAGTCAGAGCATGATCTACAACGTATCGTTGCATTTCTTCGCCATCTGGTTTCATAATACGATCACTTTTTGTGTGAAAGTGTGCGAAGAAGATCGATCAACGTGATCATAGATGTTGGTGACGCGTGGCGAACGTCTCCAAACATGGACCAGGATTTCTGGCAAGAAAAGTGCATAATTCGGTCAACGGTGTGCGGTGCATAATAAAATTCTTTGTCCTTCTGAAATGCCGGCAGAAAAAACGGCCACGCAGACGGACCCTCTACATGTGTGCGGGTGTCTGCCGTGCGTAAACCATTTACGTAACGCCAAGATACGCCGTATTTCGATGATTAACAATTTGTTTTGCGATCAGCAAAGGTGACTCTTTGTACGACACAAATACCTTACGTAAGCTGCCAGATAAATGCGTATATGCAAGCAGAGATTAAGTATTCCGTTTTTCGAATTTCTGCGTCGCCGTTACCATGGCCGGTCGCCGGCTTCTCGATACCGAACCGTAGTCGAGAAAATCTAACGAAGGCTTAGGCGAGCGCCGGCTGAAGTCTATTCTTCTTTATGCATTGTACAGAGAATATGCAGCAGGTAAAGGTGTGTGAGAACCCAAAAAATATCGGGTCAGTGATGTCTGCATTGCTCGGGCCAAATCGGGTCGGGCCTGGGATTGGGTTTACAAAAATATAAATGTGGGAGAACTCGAAAATGTCGGGTACCCGATACTTGGATCGAGTCAGAAATTGTTTTGATTGGTTCGAAGTAAATTAGCTACAGTTTTTGTAAAACCCAGTTATTCAAATTTCGGGTATCTCGTGCCGACCGAAATCATTTCAAACCCGACCCGAGCATCGGGTATCCGAACCATGTAGATTCCAGCCGAGTGTCGAGTACCCGAAATTTTCGGTTCTCGAACTCCTTTAGAAGTTGGACTTATCTGCTATGCAATTTGTACAAATGAAAAAGATTGAAATCAAATTTAACCGAACATACTAAACTGATAACCTTATCTACACTTACTCAGTTATTTATGTTAATTTAAACAAATTAGGTATTCGAAAGATAAGATCGTACAATCGTTATTAGTTAACGCAGTACTTCACATCATTATCAAAACTTTACGATGGTAAGAGAATCAATGATTCCTGATTCACGATTGCAATCGATAGCTGAGTGATTGGCGTTAATCTGCAAATACAACGAAAGTGGTTGGTGACGCATCCACGCGTCGCGTCGCTTCGGTGAAAAACGCTGTGGCTCGAGGAAATGAACTCAATTAGAGTTAGCCAGCCACGCTTGCGAACTTTTACAGCTGAAAATTGAGGGTTTCTCCGTTTTAGCATGTTCGCGTTGCGATGTTTACGAGCTTAAGAAAAAGTGGTCAACGTGGGAGGCTCTTGGTTCGTTAAGCATAATTACGCCACCGAGTTACGAGCCTACATAGAAGAGCTTAAAGCTTTCCTTGTTGCAATCTTTCCTTTGATAAACCGAGACAAAGAACTTTCTTTGTTTTCCAGTTGATCAAAATAGACGTGACACCTCGCTATTAGTAACAAAGTAAAAAATCGGGGTTAAAAGCGATTTTTTAATAAAGTTCATCAGAATTGACGGATTCGTATATTTTTTTTTAAATTGATGATCAATGTTTATCGATATATTGTTGCAAGGTGACTGAACAGGAACGATAAACAATCGTGTTTTTTGGTCGCAGACTGATCAAAGGTGAGATTAAATTCGTTTTTTTGGATGATAGGTGAAAACCGCGATTGATTCCTCGTGACTACAGCAGGCTCTTGATAATTTTTCGCTCGATAACTTTCCGTAGAGGTCTGTTTCCTTCCACCCGTACTTTCACCAATACTAATCCCACGTCTCCAACATACCGTTTCTCACGCATGTGATTTGTTAAAACATTCAATGGTTTTGTAGATATTAAAAGCAAAATGTTGAGAAAAATGTAAAACTACGTCAATGAGCACGAATGTGTTTACAGCATAAATTACGTGATTGTTTTCTCGAATGGTGAAACACATTATTATTATC
This sequence comes from Osmia bicornis bicornis, assembly GCF_907164935.1. Lineage (NCBI taxonomy): Eukaryota > Metazoa > Arthropoda > Insecta > Hymenoptera > Megachilidae > Osmia > Osmia bicornis. Next base: position 5,018,916 of record NC_060219.1, on the reverse strand, counting down.
TTCACATTTTCTTCTTGAACATGGTTGCATAAAATAAAGATATTTGTTCCAACCATTAAGGAATTTTCATTCTCAGAGTTTACTGTACAATTCATTTTTATGACTATGCAATTATAGATTTTATGTTTGGTATTGTTGTTACAACACAACATCGACTAGGTGCTGAACAAATGACGTTGATTAATAGAAACATTGCGCAATGAGCAATAACTAACAATGAAATATTTTGCGTTCAACGAACGAACCTGTGGCGGAGAATAAATAAAGGAAGGTAGTAGAAGAAGAGGATAATCACGTTATGCGACGTATAGAACATGTAATAGCATGGTGTAGAAATTAATAAAGAAATTAATCATTCGATAACTAGGTAGGCGTACGCAACGCGTGTTTTATCGTTACAAACAGCAGTTTCATGTATTACAAGCGATTAGAAGCTGCATCGTTGGAAGAATGCAACTGAGAGTCAAGTTGAATTCTTCGAGGCTATCTGCATATTTCTAATCGTAACCATGATCTGACATTAGCGAAACTAACTAGGATTTTTTGAGGGGTGGACCAAGTCCCTTAGCTTCGTTAACAACGTCGAGCAAAAGAATTTTAGAATTTTAGAATTTTAGAATTTCAAAATTCCAGAAATTTTAGAACCATAGATCTTAGAATCTTGAAGTTGATAAATTTTGCGCCAAGCTTGGAAGTTTAGGAAAATTTTTGGTGGGTGTGATTAATTTAAAATATGTTACTAATCTTCCGATAAGAATTTAAGTTCCAGTCCACCTCTCGTATCCAACCTCTAGCTTACGAGTCTGAAACAAATTATCCCGAAACTGCATGCACATAAATTTTAATATACATATGTTACAAGGAACGGGGTTCTACAGCCGATTACGTTCATTCTAGCATAGGCATCCCGGTGTATCGTGTACTCGACTAACCCCTCTCCCTGTGTTATTGAATCACAAAACAAGACGAATAGCAGCGTGCATAAGAAACACGCATGGTACACCATCTCGGTGGTAGGACCGGGTGAATAATCGAGTGCATCGCGCAAACGTGGACGATGGAGAAGTGCGTGTACAGTGCGTCTGCGTAGACAGCAAGTGGCTGGTGCACACCGACGCGTATCCGAGGGAGCAGCGTACGTAGGTCTGGTCTCGGTGCCGGGTAAAGCGGAATACCACGACGCGCGGAGCAAGTACCGTCGTCGTCACTGCTCATGCTCAGTAAGATTCCTAGAGCCCGGAGAGACAAGGCTCGCCCGTGGAATAATTGATCCAATCGAAACTCGTCTTGCTCCCGCCACGTTTTGTGCACTGACGCGACGCGACGCTCTTTATGTAAGCTGACCGCGGTCGCGCGTCCCGCTGCACCGTCCGCGAATTCCCGACCAGGAGTGTGTTCTGTATCGAGTTCCTACGCGACGAATCCATTCCGCGAATAGCAGGCATCTTCGATCGGCCGAAGATAGCGACTACCAACAACAAGTGTCCCGGATAAACGATCCTCGCTTGGCACCAACCAACCTGTTTACCATAGCCCCGTGCGAGCTCACGCGTTCACTTTTCCTCAGGGGTGGCGTCGTTTTTATTCCAAGGGCGGCAAAACTGTTGGTCTCCCATAGGTAGCGCGGGTATCCCGCGACAGGACGCATCGTCAGGCGACGCCGCTCGATACGCTCGGTGGAGCCTGTTGATACTCGAAGGCTATGTAGCATGCAAGATGAATGGGGCTGATTTCAAAGTTTCGCACGAGAAGAAGAAATTATGCTGAGAAGATCGTTCGGTCGTCAGATCGGAGGAAGGAGAAGGTTAATCCTTGGTCAGGATAATAGGAGCGTTAAGTGGAAAATCTAGTCAAGTCGGATGTCAAAGCGTGACATCTAGTCGAGCGAGTAGGTAATCGAAGGGACAGAAGCAGGGGTTAAATCCGACGACAGAGGAAGGAGAGGATCCTCCTCGTCCCGACAGGACGATGACTGTGCTCCGCGGGAAGGGTGTGGCTCGACACCGACGCGAACGCCTACGAAGAAGGAAGAACAACCGTTGGTGATATAGCATGTTGCCCGCTATCGTGAAATAGCGAGGTGGAAGACGGAGCGCAGCGAGGAGTCGAAGGTGTGCGTACCGCCGCGCGGCGCTGTCGTCGTTTGGCTTGCCACCGCGGTTGCACCGACGCCACCACCTCCACCGCCACGGCCCACCGTCACCCCTCTCGTTGCCGCTTGCCGCCCGGTTCGTTTACGTTTCTGACAGTGGCCCGAACGAGCGGTGACAGCCGAAGCGGCAGTTCCCAGTGCGCCGTCGTACTGTGCGTATCGTGTCTGCGTGCCGTTCCTCCGAGATCCTCTTACCGCGTGGTCGGCCAACTGTCAAACCTGACCAAAGAATCGACTTATCGGTTACACACGATAAACAGGAAACCTCTCCGATAACCTCGCCTCCTTGTCAACTGTTCCTTGCATCCGGATCTGATTTACTAGCAAGGAAAAAATATCGACGCTTGTTTTCGTTCGAACGTAAAAAGTGCTTCGATGAAGTAAGATGTGCATTGTTTTTAGAGCTTCGAGGATAACGAGCAGCGGATCGTATCGCGTACTTTACACCGCGAACGACGCGTGCACGTAAACCCTTTGCTATCGCGCCTTTTCCCCAAAAGAAGGGAACAAGCTCGAAGGAAAAGTTGTACGAACAGCTGATCCGTTGGCACAGGCAAAAATGACGGAATTGGCGAAAGAAGCTTTCGCTTCGCGCAATTATCGTCTCGCTGTTGAGATGTACGAGCGCAACCTGAAACACCAAACTCCGACGTTCGAGATGCTCGTTGGCTACGGAGATTCCCTGGCAAAGTGCGGTCGTATCAGGGAATCGATCGGTGTTTATGCAAGATGTTTAGCCGTGGGCTCCATTCCACCGGAGAGACTGAAACACCTGGCCAATGCTCTTCTGGACGAGTTATCCGGCGCAGCTACCACCGCTAGCACCAGAAGAAAAATCGAAACATCGTTCGCGTGCCCTGTTTGCGAGGGAACTTTGTGCCAACCGGTGACCACGAACTGCGGTCATATTTACTGCAAGAATTGCGTGGAACCGGGGAAGAATTGTCGCGTGTGCGGGCAGAAAATCGGCTTGGTGGGTGAGACGAATGTGCTGGTGCAGAGACTCGTGGAAAAGTGGTGGCCACGCGAGGCGGAAGCTAGTAGGGCGAGACACGAGGGTGATATTCTGATGAAGGAGGGCCACTTGGCTCAAGCTTTGGAGAGGTACAATCTCGCGGTCCATCTTGGTGAGTTGACGTCTTACCTATTTTTCCTCTTTAACGGGAAGTTTCGAGTTTAAAGACATCTCGGGACAGTTTCCTGTGGTACGTCTGATATTAACGCGTTCCACCGAGTGTCACATATTTATACGAATGTTAACATCACAGACAGCTGATCGAAAATTAAGATTTATCAAATTGTAGAGATATCTTCGAGATTGTGCAACATTTGTAAAGTGATTCTCGTAATCGCGCGTGTTAAGGACACGACAGGATTTGTCCTTTGTCTTTCTCTTTATGCAATAACATTTGGAAATGTTTGTCTTACGCGCAGAAACGTTTATTCGAGCTACTAAATTTTCACCACGGGTTACAAAGTGGTTACATAAAGATCATTACGAAACAGCGAATCCGGATAACGTTACGAACCGCAGAAGATTGAATTAATTTGCACGTACCGATTTCAAAGATAACGAAACGAAGCTTGAAATACGAACGATTAGGTTCTCTATGATTATATGAAAAAAAGTCATCGAGCTCGATATATATCGGCTGTCAAGGAACTAAAAGAGTAGCGTGAACAGTTCGAATGCTTCGAGCGTAAACAAGCTACGTTTCATGAATGATATTCCGTTCAAATGCGCGTATTTACTACGTGCTCATTCTACGGACAATGTCATCCGCGTTATCTGTCGGTCAAAGAGATTTTTTTTTGCGACAGAAAACACATTTCACGATTTTATAAACAACGCCGTAAATCATATGCACTTTTGGTCCTCTTTGTTTCGCGTGCAAAAAGTAAGCATTCCACTTCTCTCTTCTCTTTGTTTGAATTTCTCTCGTATAAATTATTTCTTTATTTTCTTCTTAACGTTTCGAAAATTCGAATAACTCTGAAGCATTCTCGCTAAACTTTCAACAAGTATTTACACTCGCGACCAAATCAAGTTTCCCCGCGGAAAATAGTTCCCGCCCTTCGCTCGAGGCATTCCCGAGGAAAATGACAATATAGCTAAGCGGGTCTCGCGTGTATAAACTGTTGTATAAATGTTTACGTGGGAGAATTTATATTAATACTTATTTTGTTACTCATACTTTTCAGTCAAATACTAAATTTTATAATATTTAATAATAAAAAATCATGATTTTCTAAATCACTTTTAATATTATTATCGTGAAAATTAAGGTTTCGAGAATTCCTGCTTCCTCTAACCTGATCTGCTTGCGAGTGTACATGAAATTCAGTTTATAAATACCACCTGCAGTGTAATTTGTATTTATCATAAATTCCTAGGGGAACGTGTCCAATTAGTAGCGCTCAAAATTGGGTGACATGACATTTAGTGAAAGAATGAAAAGCTGATATTCCTGAAATTTTTATTCAAAACGCACTAAAAATTAATACGTTTTGGAATCTGTTAAAAAAGATCATACGACTATTGCAAATTTGAATTTTATGAAATTTTTATTTAAAAAGCGAATTAACGAGCGGATTTTCGAGCATAAACGCAATTCCTGTTTCTCTGACCACCATAGGTAGGTTTTAATCGCTCCGGTTTAAGCAAGCCCTGGTTGACGACCCCGTTGCAGTCGCAGCACAGACTTCTTTGTTCAGATTCCTAAACGTCGAAACGTCTGGCTCCATTTCTATTTTTTAATCCGTGACGCTATCGCTGCGATCGTCTCCTGGTAAACAGAATTCCATCTTATTAGAAATTTTATCATTAATATATGTATCGTTTTATGAAGATTAATTACGCTGACTGGTGCAGTGAAAATGGACATCGGTGGTCAGACGTGTTATTCGTTACCTTACATCATTCGAGTATGGATATTTATGCAAATAGGATATTTCTTTATTTTTTCTCTTCAAATGATACACAGTATTGTTTTAAGTGATAAATTTACATATTTCTTGCAAGCTCTTCTGATTATTAATATTTTAACCCTTGAATTTCGGTGTCTGGATCAGTCGTGACGCAAAGTCACAAAACTTTTAAACTAAAAAGTTTCATATATTGAAGCAATAATTGTTAAAGAAGCAGTGTAAAATTTGGAAAATGAAAATAACGTGAAGAACGTAAGAATGTTCCGTAAGATTTAAAGTATGAAAACAGATGAAAAAATTAAATTTTAATATTTAATTATCAAAAATTATCAGATGTGTCTCTGTTGAATATCGTGGGCGACCGATAATCTATGCGGCACTCAACCTGTTAATCTTACAAGTCATCTTTTTGTTGTTAATTATTCAATTATACAAAGTTCAAGATAACAGTTACCAATGAATTCCATGGTACTAAACGTGTTAATTAAAAAAGAGCAAACGCTTTGTTCACGGTAACGTTTGTCCCTTAGAAAGCTAACAAAAGACACTTTTCTATTCTGGTTGGCGCAACGTATCATAGAAAGATTCGAAGAACGCAGAAACCGGCTGCTCGTGGTAGATAAAGCGTACCTGCAGCCGGCAGGTAAAACGATTCTCTCGATCCCACTGGAAAGAATAACTGAATCGATCGCATTCCTTCTCCCTCTACGTTGTTGCATGCCGAGTGCAGCGAACGGGCTCTCGCGTGGAAAGGGAGGCGGCTGCGTTCGAACGCGAAGACGACGACGACGTCGCTAAGTTCACGGCCAGTCTGAGGTTGTTCTTATATAACGCTTCGAAAGAGAGAGAAAGAGGAAAGGTAGAGAAAAGGATAGACTGTCGGGAGTGCCGAGAGGCCAGATTATTCCTAACACCGAGCCATTCGGAGGGACACGGTGCTGCATGAACCGTGAACACAAAGATCTTCGGCTTCGCGTTCTGTCGAATCTTGTTTTCGCCGCGGAAAATTCAACGCGTTTTATACGCGTGGAATTGAAGCGGCACGTGCCACGAGACGCGATACGAATGTTATTTCATTGTCTGTCAGGAAAAAAAGCCAGAGAGAACTATGCTGATTATCAACGCCGGGTCCCCTTCTAAGCCTTCCATTTACAACGTCAAAAAATATTGAATGAAATTTTTTTTTACTCTTACCTTTGATTACCTATGATCGAATGTTATTTTATTTAAAATGAGTTTCAATTTTTCAAGCATGTTTATCAATCAAGGCGACCTTCAAAAATTTTATAGATCTGCACTCCAAAAATCTTAATTCAGTTCTGATGATTGTTCAAAGGCATTAGATTGTCTGGACATCAAGATTGTTTAATGAGTTAAAATTAAATGCATAAATCGTGGATGATATAATTCTAGTTTAGGTAATGAACCCTTGAACAGCGGAGTCTCTTGGGTCAATTGTGACCCAAACTTACAAAACTTAAAGTTGAATGTATAATTTTAAAATAAAAGAGTTTTGGTTTATTATTCACTGCAGCAGAATGCGTGGTTTAGTCGTTCGCGTTTGATTTTTATGCGCTGAGATTAGACGCGGGACCTTCTCTGTAAAACGTAATCTACGATGACGGAGATAACGAGGACGATCTAGGCAAGGACGATTAGTCATGAAGCATGGATTACGTGTTATCGCGGCTCCGCGTCATTGTTCTTGGTAATCATTTACCAACCATATCGAGAAGAGGTGTTTCATGTTTGTCAGGTATCACCGTGAGAAAACCATCTGTCAGTATTCGACAACGAAAATGACTTTCTTTTACTATAATTGTGTAGAAAATGGATCCATTCAGTTGGTATATGTTTTGTAAGTTTGGGTCACGATTGACCCAGGCGGCTCCGCTGTTCAAGAGTTCGTTATCTAAACTAGAATTATATCATCCATCGATCCAATTGCAAATCGTAACAATGATGTCAGAGCCAAATTACGATTTCTCGGACCCAGCGCTATCAAACATTCTAGGGTTTTTTTGCTCTCAAATAATAAAATTAAATAACACTTAATCAGAAAGAAAAAGAGCAACAGTAAAAAAAATTGTATTCAATTGCAAAAAATAATTTTTCAGGCAACAAAGAAAACCAATTTCATTTAATAGAATTTGTAATTAAATAATGTAGGAAGTGTTTTATAATATTGGCCAGGAATATTAAAAAAAATGTCAACTTTTATAGTGGAAAGATTAGATATGTCGAAGACTAATAGCATAATTATATAAAAATTTGCAAATGTTCAGTTACGTCGTCATTGCACTGGAACAGTATATCTATTTAAACACACGTCTTTCCATTCTTGAATCTCATTCATGAATCTTTATTTTTCTTGCCTGTAACTACACACTTGTACGTTTCTTTTCAGTCATTCAATTTACTCACACTTTGGTTAATTGTAAATTTCATATTCATTCTTAATGAGCTCCATTCATACTCTTGCGCATTGCACACCTCTGTTAATTTCCTACTCTACGATTCAATGGATTTCGAAAATAATCGCGGAGAATAAAACAAGAGAGAAATAAAAAATTTCAATTTATTTGTATTTTGGTACGAGCCAGGGGCGGACTGACCACGGGGAGTTTGAAAAGATTTCCGGTAATCCGGTAGAGATTTTGGGGCCTAATTAATTAAAATTAAGGGCCGTATTCTATAAAAATGAATAATTTTGTGTGCCCCAAAGTAAAGTTAAAAAAGAAAAAAAAAATGTAAAAGATGATTGTATTAGTTCTATACAATTAAAGAAAAATTTTTCTGGATACAGTTTAATTACCTTTGGAACATACATGGTATCGCCATACTGGATTCTCTGTATCGGCGATGCAGTCGGGAATATCAAAATTACGTAAGCGCCGGGCGACGCAGAAACTAAATTTAAAGAAGCAAAAACGAATCGCGTAGTTGGAGCATGAGCCATCTGCAAACACGTAGCCCGATCGCTTATTTGCTCGGTTGCACCTGCACCGTCCACCTGGCCTTTAAGCCAGTTACAGCGACTTTAATTTCCCCGACATGCTCGTACCCCGACTAAACTCTTCTCCAGCATTAAGTAGCCTGTTCGGACCGGAGCGAAACCCAGAAGAAAGCAATTGCACCGAAATAATAAAGACAAAATTATGACAAATAATAATTTAATAACACATTTCGTTTTTATTATTATGCAGAATAGATTTCAAAATATACTTTTTTACTGCTTAATGTAGAAATTCAAATAGCATTCTGTTCTCTTGTAACTCCTGCGTGATTATTGAAAATTAACATCTCGTGTCAATCTCGTTTTTATCAAAGAAGATTATTCACCTTTATCTACTTTGTAGCAAGACGAAAGGAATGCTAAATTGAATTTCAAGGGACATTAGTAACGAAAACGATTCCTCATACGTGATCATTGTCTTCCGAGTATTTTCGAATCACGGTATTCCGTTTCTGCAAAGTTTGCTATAATTATCATTTGAGTGCCAGCTGTACTTTATATAGAATGTGCTTGTGGCGCGGCAAGTTCGATGACAGAAGTTAGAAAGGAGGAGAAGTACGTAATTTTCATTCGAAATTTGTAATTAAAGATTATAGAAAATATTTAGGACAAGTAGGTTATTAATCTCTGAAGTATCAATTTTAACTGCGCTAAATAACAATAATTTTTCCTAATTTCTGAAATAAATATTCGTGCATCAAGCCATCATTACATAAAGTGCATAATATAAATCAAAAAATCAAATCAATCAATTTAATTAATTATTAATTATCATTAATCAATAATTTATTTTTCTAAAACGTACAGTGATCAAAGTTTTGATCTTTTCGGTTCTCTCTTTTCTTGAACGACAAAGAAAATTGGATTATACCATAAAGGTAGTCTGGTTGATCAGAATTGTATTAGGTAATAATAATATCGAACTATTCTCACTTGGTTTATCGTGCGTTCACTCTCCTTCTCGTTCCCTCCGTTTCCCCTCTGTTATCGTGCATGATAAGCGTTAGAAGGATTACTGCGCCGCTCCCACGGACTTTGTTACGCGCAAAGTAAATACGAGCACGCTTCTGATGGCTATTGTTCGCGAAACAGTCGGTTCGAGCGCTTTGTATCTCGACGAGAGGCGAGTTTTGATCCGGGTAAATCGCATTCATTGTTCGGATCCATATCGGAAATACCGCGTCCAGCCGGCATCTATTTTTATCGAAGTCTTTTCTCGGTCATTGATGGAATTTCCAGAATGGGGCCGGCGAACAATTGCAGGGGTGATTTGTTCGATTCTTTCTGACCGAAAGAAAAATAAAGAGTTTCTTATGTGAAAGGGTTAGAAATAGTTAATTTTCAAATTTCATCTCTAAATTTTCGATTACATTATATTTGGAGTGCAGGATCGGATTATTAGCCTTCGAAGGCCCTTTTGGTTCAAAAATGACAGTTTATTATAAATGTAATTAAATAGCACTTACTCGTAAAGAGAAAGGGCAGCAGTAAAATACATTTCATCCAATCTTTTTTAATTATAGTAAATGGAAGGCTTAGAAAACAAACAATCTTTAAATTAATAAAAGCTCAGATTTAAATTTTAACAATTATTTCAAATATAGTTTTATTTTCTATGTTCATTTCTTATTTCTATTTTATCCTATTGCATGGACACTTTGGTCAATGGCCAGTGCCCTAATGATCCGAGAGGTCTCTAAATTAAACACCTTAGAATAACATCTTAAAGACCATTCACATCAAGTCATTTATAAATTAGTTTATGTTGAAAAATAATAAATTATTTCCGCCGCTATATAATTTTACATTGTACATATTTTGTAAGTTTCGATGATGATTGACCCAGGCTCTATTGATAAACTTTCATAGATAACCAACAGGTTTCTCATAGAAGAAGAATCATCATACTTGGTTTAGCGTCAGTTTCATGGGGTTTCTTCGCTCCAGTTCTCAAGGCACTTTCTAAGAAACCGGAAAATCACTCGGTAAACTCGATACCAGTGTGCAACGATGAGTATTCTGTTTCAAAAGCTCTGAAAAGCGGTGTGAGTTTCAATTGAAGCGGGAGCTAGGTCAGGGAGGCGCTGCCACGGTTGTCGAGATTTCAAAACAAGCGTCTCCGCAATGATAATGTAATTTCCTTCTCCGGAAACTGATCTTCTCTGATTTCGTTGGTGAAAAGTGGAAAGGAATCGAGTAAGTTTCTCGCGTGGTACATCACGGCCTCGAGGGTTCGTCGTCCACGTATATGGACTGCTGCCAAATTCGGCACGCTTTACTCCTTCTTACCTTTATCTCGGTCGGAAACGCGGCGACGGGAGGACGTGGCCGCGAATTCTAAAGAGCGCCACGGACCAAGGACGCATCCGTGGTGTTCAAGTGATTCGCAAAGAGAGCAACGAGAACGACACCGTGTCAGGGCCACGATCAGCCGGAGGCCGTGCAACCACCAATGGAAACGGGACCTCGCGAATTTCGCGAACCTCTTCTCCACTATAAATGGTAATCCTTTGTGCCGTTCCGTCGATCCGTCCTCTTAGCTCTTTCAACATACTTCTCTAGTTGAAATAACGGGAAACCGCGTTGATGACTTTAATCTTCGAGAGTGCTCTTGACAGTCAGATAATATCTTCGACTTTTCATTTTAACGCGATTTCCGCGAACCCCGTGAAAACAGAAATTTTCCAGCAAAATCGTCACAAATCATCCGTGAAAAATACGTGTAATGGTTTCTAAGGATGGTAACTGACGTATGTACAATGCGTCGATTCGCAATCGCACGAAAATACCGTGCGCGAATATATGAAAAGAGTAAGCAGTTTCTTCACGGATCGTATTTTCGTGGTACACGCCGTCTCATATTCGAGCATGAAAATACGGTCTGACTCATTTGCTTTTCCTAATGAGATTTTCACGATACGACAACTTATATAACTTTCCCACCGCGTCCTTTTGCTCGCTCATAAATTCTTTACTTGCGAAAACGCTTTCGTAGACGACGTGGAAATTACAAATGCACATATGCAAAACAAATTAGGATGACTTTCAATATTTTAAATACAGGTCCAAAGAAAAATGATAAATATACAATATATGTATTGAAAAATCAAAATATTATTTAACTCTTTCTACTATGAACGCGTTTAATCGTTTAAGAATTGCAACAGATCTAGTAAACATGTTGATGTAATTATTCAATTAGATCTCTTAATTGTTACACAAGTATTTCATTTTTAGAGCTTAATTCGTAGACAAAAATCTCTTAACACTCTATTCGTTAAATGAATTTAGCAGAGATGATTGAAAATCCGAAAATTTCAGGTACTCGATACTCAGGTTGGGTAGAAATTGTTCAGATTCGAACGGGTTAGGTTCTCAAAAGTATAGATGCGCGAGGACTCGAAAACTTCGAGTACCCGACTCGAGCCCACCCGATTTCATTCAACCCGACTCGACCCTGTGTGATATTACAATTCGAACAATTTCTACTCGACCCGAGTATTGAGTACCCCAAGTTTTTTAATTCTCCCACATCTATACTTTTGAGAAGCCGACCTGACCCGACTCGATCCGACACGATATTTTCGGGTTGTTACACACCTTTAGTATTTACCGTTGGAAGATTTAATTTAGCTTAATTGAAATTAAATTCCTTTTTCTATTCGTATTTTCCTAATACCCTCATACATACACGAAAGTCTTTCGTTCGGATAATTTTTCGTCTATACATCGTTAATAACGATTCGTCATACATAGTTTGTAGGTCTGGGTGACGATTAACCCGTCCACTAGCATTCAACTGCTTAAAGTCGTTTCATCCACAGAGAGTTAAGAGTAGGAAATCAAATAACACATCATTGTTGATGCTTCAGGTAGGTTGCATTTCACCAGCTGCACGTTGAAACGGTGGCGACCACTGTTCTGTGTCAATTTATTTTCTCGATAAATTCGTCACGTCTCTACAAATAGCGTTATATAAAGTCGCAGCGATGTTTCAGCGCGTGGATATGTATCTTACGCATTATTCCTGTCGTCCAATTTTCGAATCACGTGCGCGTACAATCGTTTGAGTTGACGGAAAAGTGGTATTGTTCGATGATCTCGGTTCGCCTGGTACATTTCTTCTTTTTTTCTTTTTAGTAAACGAATGATTCGAGCTTAGCGTGTTCCAGCGTCGCGTCGGTTACGATTGTGAACACGGTTTATTTTCGCTTTAATAGACTTGCTCGGAGAAGGAAGAATCGTAGGAAAAAGATTCGAAACACTCGTGTTCCGTCGAGGTTCCGTCATCGAAAGTGGGTCGTGACCTCGATTCCGCTCCGATGGTACCCATCCGTCAATCGAAACTCGGCTTGTCTCCCTCATTTCGTGTCGTTCTCGATAAACTATTGTTTGTTCCTTCTGCCTAATTCTTTGTTCTTTTTTACAATTCATTCTACGTAACCGAAGCTGATAATTTAGATACCGTTTCAACATTTTCACTACAATATCGCAAAATAGATACGCTTACCACTGATGCTTGATAATTCCCCGTTTCTGGAGCCCCAAATGCGGAGAATTATCGAGCGCTTACTGTATTCGATGGTGTCCCTAAAATCTGAAGAAAAATAGACTTAACGCTGAAATTAGGAAATGTCCCATAACTTATACAGAGGAATGTACAATATATTAATACTCTCCATTCTGGATAATTTTTTTTCTCTTTTTTTCCATTCTTAAAACGGAAGTTTGGCCCAGTTGCCAGAATTAGTCGATGGAGGTATCTGCCACGGGTTTTGCCCACCTGGGCAAATCAGCGGAGAGGCAACCGCTGTAACTGCGATAAACGTGTCACGTTCAGTCGGAATCGCGGTATTGTAAATCCACGAGAGCGCGTTTCGATTACATAATTACGCTGAACGAAATTAATCCGTCGTGGCGCACGCGATTCGTGTCAAGGCGATAGTAGCCGCGATGCTTTCTCGCTGACTGCCGAGCTGACGCGTGGTTCATTCGCGAAAGCTTCGAGAAATGTTAAGAAATGTATACTAACCGGCTGATATCCTCGGTGAATGCTTCATCCATCGATCACGACGTACGTAACCTTTGGTAAATTCTCGTTGCTCGCTTGTCGGACAAATTTGCGCATTTTCTAATCGATGGCGACGGCTATCTGCCTCTCGGGGATATTTCTGAGCCAACCGAATGCCAGACCGCGTGGCTGTCTACGTGCCTGCGGTGTTTTCCATTTGAAAAACCAGCTTATGGGCGCTGAGCGCCTGGTGGGTGTAGTCGCTAACCCACTCGGGTTAGCTTGATTGTCCCTAGACAAAAATTCCTTACACGCTGACAATGAGGCAAGTGTTGGGTTTTTTCCGTACCCTTGCGATGATTGGTCAGCCCAGGAACGAATTTGTCCAACCCCGCGCCACTTGGTTGGGTGGTGGCTGCTGGGGGGTGGACTTTTAGCGCAATTGCGCCCTTTAACACCGCCGGTACAAGTGAAAACAGAAACGGCAGAGCGGGCTTTTAACCCCATAATGATCTGAAAACCCAGCCTGCTGATCAACGAGGAAATCTTTGATATTGTAAAAAAGGGATTAGGAATTAATATTTATCAAAGAAGCTCTGTAATTGTAAAATTAATTTTCGTGTACCCTGGGTCATTCCCTTCTTTCTATAGATTTCGGTTCTTTGAGTTTTTGAAAATTTTCTTCGAGGCACAATAAACGTTACTACTAGTAGTAATTAGTCATCGAAGTACGAAGCTTTCCCCTTGAAGCACTAGCGGAAATTTTTAGTGAGTCATACAGATGGTAACCTATACCAGTTAACGCATTAATGGTTACTTTCTTTTTGCAATAGAAAGATGCATTGGAAATGTTGAGTTTCGTGATTATCGAAGACATTGTTGCCGATGGATCGATAGTGTCTCGGTTGAAGCTTGCGGTCAAAGGTCTTAGTTACACGAAAGATTCATTGCTATGCGTCAAAGAGTTACGTACGGTTTGTATGTACTCAAATGTCCGAGAAGAGGCCGTTTGTTAGCCGATGCTCGCTCGAATTCTGCTCCGATTGCAATGTTCAGGGAGGAATGTGTATGCATGCCGATGCAATTCGGGTTACCATTTGTCGTAAATACGATTCTTGTAGGTGGCACGTGAAAACAAATGCATACTTCGTGCCAGCGAATTTGTGGTCTGGATACGAAACGATTTTGCAATCATCGATTTCTGAACACGAATTATATTGCAATCATTCCCTATGGAATCCATATAATTTAGGAGTGTGTAAGTATTCAAAAATTCCCAAAAACATATAAATAGCATACAAAATTCGGGTACCAAAATTTTGGTAATTTTGGGACCAGAAACATCTTATTATACATGATAATATATAAAAACTTACGGGTACCCGAATCGTCCGACGCGATCCGATTATTATCCGACCTGACATGACCCGAGGTACGGGTACCCGCCCGCCCCTACTATACGTAAAATAGACTTTTCTCCTTCTTGTTTTCATTTTTTCGGTTATGTACCACCCTCTTCATTGATAATCAATAGCAGATAATCTAGTCCACCTCTACTGTTGTAATCACCATCGACACGTGTCAGGTAGTATGTCGTAAATGGAAATAAATGAAATTAAAATACACTAAAAAAATCGAAAAACTGCTCGTGTGGAAAGCATCAAATAGATTTGAATTCGAACGTATGTCGCCCACTCGTCGTTTCCACCGAATCGAATTACATAACAGGTCTGTCGAAGTTCTTACTCATTCGTCGGGTCGCAAAACGCGCTCGTTGATACGTGATTCATCATTTAATCCAGCGGCCAACTTCTTCACGGTGAATAACACTAATCGAGTTATTTTCGAACGCGCTTGATCCTTCTAATTTTTGTAACGATTTCGTGATCATCACCGACGACGAAAAAGGAAGAAGCACGTTCGAAGCAGAACATGCTCTCCTTCTTGTCCTGATTTGCATCCGTAAATAGAACGTCTTGCCTCGGCTTCGATCGTTTCCATGCGAAATGATCTCATTTCCGTGATTGATAATTAATTCTTCTAAGAATTTTCAATTTTAGTTCAGATTAGATTCTGGCCACCACGAAACTTTTCATAAATGCAGAAGAATTTAATAGAAATTATTACACTTAATTATATTGCTGTCACACGTTTCGTTTTTGTTTCTAATAGAATAATTGCAGGTAAAAAAGTGAATTAACATGTTCAGCAGCGAGTAAAGTAGATTTTTCCAGGGCAAACCGGGAATTCTGAAAATTCTAATTTTGACGATATTGATATTAAAAGTGATTTAACAAAAATAATAATATAATTTCAATTATTAAATAGTATGTAATTAAAAAATATGAATAATAACGTGAATAGCAATTCAAATTCTCCCGCCTAAACGTTTCGATGCAAGTAGTATGAACCGCGGGAAACTTATAGGAGAACATTCTCACTTTCCCTGAGGAAACCTACCATGCTCGATGCTGTACGATTATCAAGCAATATTAAAATTGTTACGCTGTATAATTCGAGTACCTACCATTAGTGATACGTGTACCGCTAGTTGAGAACCGCTAATTGATATAACCAATGAATTCTCATGAAAATTGACATACAGGATTATTTATTTTCGCAAATATAGAAAATTCAGGTCACAGAGGGTGTTTTGCCTCCATTTCAATTTCTTACATTTTTTTTCTCCTTTTTTGTTTGCGATTGCATAGAACATTGCTAGAATTAAAAAGCATTCCATCGAGACGTCGCTATAAATGGCCATTAACGTAGTTTTTCCATGTACGAGCACCAGTTTAACCCGTTCGCGTGCACGTGCTGCCGGCTAACCCAGTTTTCGCGCGTTTTGGCGACGCGATGGTGCAACGTGTCGCAATCGTATGGAATTGCGTGGACGTGCGATCGCTGGAGAACGTGATGGTCGAGTGGAACGGACGCGGATGTTTGGACGACGGAACACACGGAGGAAGCTTTCGAAACGGTTGTGGGCGAAGGATTACTCGTTCGTCTTGGACGAATCGTAATTAACGGTGTTTCGTGCGGTCAACTTCGAAGTGGAACACGTATTCCACGTTACGCAATTGGAATGTACGGAGAACTAGGAATTTTTCACTCTGTCTTCTTGTGGGCGCGCGAAAGAGTGTAGGAAGCAAAGAATAAGGAGCTAATTCGTAGAAAAATAAAAACGTACGTGCGACGATTAAACAGACTCGACTATTTTTGTAGCACCAAAATTTATTTACTTTTCGTTCTTTAATTAAACTGATCATACGCGTGCTTTTCTATATCTGATTAATATTGCATACAACTTATGTTCTATGTTAGAGGATGTTTATAAATTTTTGGTTAATTTTGTTATGAAATTATACATAACCATTCGCAGTCTATTAATCAGAGTAACAAAAATAAAGTGATAAGTAGCTAGTATTTTTAAATAGAAAAATTATTTTGCTTTGGATATTAAAATTTGTTTTTCTTGATCGTGTACAGTTTTTTAAAAGATGCATATAAACAGTCGTATGGAGTATTGTATACAATATACAAGGATTATCGTTTTAGAATGCAGCATATCATTATGATTAATTACCTCGAGATAAGGCTTTCTATTTTAACGCTGGAAGCAGCTTGACAATTTGTTAAATAGAACTCTGTTATCGTTTTGATATTAATACCCATCTGATTTTTTAATAGGTACGATTTTCAATTGCAACCATGCAAATTTTTGAAAAAGGAAATTACACAATTGAGAAACTCAATAAAAAAACAGGCGCATGCCACATATATATATGTTTAAATTCTCGTTTTTTTCATTAGTGCCATTAATTGAAAAAAGTTATTTTGTCAACAACTTGCTCTTCTCTAAAATAATAAGACAGTGGCATATGCCTCTTGCAAGCAATTATTATCTTGATTTTTATTTAACGTAATATGAAATTCTGTTCATTTTTTGTGAAAATATTATATTTTAGAAAAAAGAAGGAACGAAAGGGTTTTACAGTCGATGCTACACACGATATTCATTTGCGCGACCCTAAGCGCACAGAAAAGCCGAGTTGGCTTTACGTAATCGGTAATAAATACGACCGCAATCGATATCTCGAACTGACACCCATTGCCGCGGTGAGTCGAGAACCATTAGGGATTTTCGATGACCTCTCCACTCTTGGATAGACCGATACGTAACTGTTACTCATGATTTTTCTTCGTAATCTCGCTCCAAATGGAACGTCAGCATTACAGCGGGCCGTGGTTCTATATTTCACGTGTCGCCCGATTATTAACATGGCTTATAAAGACGTTTCGTTACGTAACGTTTCGTTCCAACTCGAATTACAAGTATTTGGACCATTCTAATTAGTTAGTAACTAGATAGTTGCTCAAACTGTAATTGGTAACTGAATTCCCTATCACTATTGCCAATTGCACGTATCTAAAAGAAAACCTTAGCGCTATTGAATCGTGTAAGTAGATGGTTCGTAGAGTTTAGCAGGTGAAATATCGATTGCCTTTAAGTTTATTGTCGCGTATGGAGGATATGGTGACAAATCAATAACTAGAGGGCATCCGTTCGTTATTTTCGCACGACACAACTTTCATGCTCTTACTATTTTTAGGGGAAACGCTTTCGTTGTCCTAGTTGCTGAACCCACCATGTCCGTAATTCAGTATAATTGAAATATAATTCAGTATAATTGACAGTAAAATTGTCTAATGGAATATAGTTTTAGTATTACCGAAGACGTGATATCTGATTTGTTTCATTTCACCATAATAAGTTGATCAGTCGGTGTATATTCAACAGGAATAACAAGATTTTTCTTATTTATATTAGGTTACGAACGTTGTTTATGCAATCGCTTAAAATTCCGAAAAAATTCAAACAGTCCGAACAAGAAGTCAATTATGAAACTTGGCGGGAAACGCCCAGAGTGCCGAAACGAGCATTACGTAAACGCCTAGCTCCTTATTCTCGAACTATTCGTTGTTTACCTAAAATCCAGAAAAACTTGTACGATGACAGAGATTTTGACGTGTTCCTAAAAACATGCGGTAACAAACAATGAGGAGTGTTGTATGTTTTATTTGCTATTAACGTATACAACTGCTCTTAAAAAAATTAAGTATTGTCATTTTCTTTGTGCCGTTCTTATTTTTTTTTTTATTAAATTTTAAAAAGTTCGTCATTATTTATAGCAATTATATATTATATATAGTCATATATATAGATAGCAATTAAAAATGGTTCATATAAAACATTTTTATCTGATCAAATATTGTAGTGTTCGTTTCAGAATCGATGAGACCAGTTTTCAAAAAAAAATAAAACAAATTTCGATTCGATTCCTTATTTTAGGAAGGTTAAATAATAATTCTGTTAACAATTGCCAAAGCTTCCAAGAAAGCTTTCAGTCCATTTCACGCCTTATCTGAACTTTCTCGTGATCATTTTATTACATCCTCTATCGATAAACGCTACTACGAATACGTGCAGATTCTGAATAGAGTGATCACAGTCATCGCACTTATGTAATTAACACACATTCGAGACTGATGACTCAGTGTTCGCGTCCTTAACTATTTATTCAATGCAACCTTAGCAAATAAATTGCTATTATCAGCGAATACTTAGAAAACTAACAGAGAGATAACAGAGCCTGTAACAATGAAAATTACAACAAAACTCATAATAATAAAATAACACGAAAGCTTTATAGAAACGATATTAACCACGATCCCAAGATTCTTGTATGAAAGAAATTTCTAAAGCAACTGATAAAATTCTTTCACAGTTTTCCACATTTTTACTTCTTACACAACAAACAAAATATTTGAACTGTATCCAGGATGTTCCAGATATGATGTCTAATTTACAACCTAGTGATAAGATACCTGAATAGATTAAAAAAAGCACTCAACAGTTTCGAGTCACCTCATAGCGACCCGAAACATTTGCCAAAATTTCGCGACCGAGTTCTTGAACTTGACTATGCGTCTCGTTAGTTTCGTCCACTTGGATTCAATCAGGAAACCAGAATGGTTTTCAGGAAGGTGAACGGTAGTACACTCGGATTAATTCTAAGGGAGGGTATACAGAAGAGCTTTCCACCTTTGTTCTTGTCTTCGATCTAGGGAGAGATTAGGAGGGGAGATAATTGAGACTTACATTTTTACTGAGAGATCAGTGATATGACGGGCCATCTAGTAGAATGTGGGCCTTAATTTTAATAATTTCGACCCTAAATAGCTGCTGGCCTAGGAAAAGTCTAATCTAGAATCTCTTCTCCATCCATGCATAGAATATAAACAAATAAGCCATATGGCGGACTATTTCTCCTCTTCCGCTTGCGTTGAATATAAGTTGCATAGGATGATATAGTTGGCGGGAAACGTGCAACGTGGCCAGAGCATCTGGGATGCACGGTGACCGGTCGATACGCGCGGGCCAGTTACGTAAAAGGGAATAATATATAAGAGGAGGCATATTTGCTGAGATAAGATACGAGGCTGGTCGTGGTCACGTGCTCGTCGTGCTGTCAAACTCTTCTGTTATGTAAACTTTGCGCTTTCTTGGCGATTTGCCATTTATCGGCGTCCGTGGTTCCGCGGGATCGAACACTCTGATTTATTTTCAGCAACGCTTGCACGCGCACCGGATACCACTGCTCCTTCCCTCTTATTGCCGTTGCATCCGGGATGAAGGAAACCATTTCCTACCGACACGATACCTCTAATCATATCATTTCTTTCATCTCGTTTAATCTCGTTTACTCCTTCTTTCGTCGTCGTGCAATAATCGTAAGGCACGAAGGTAATTTTAACAGGTGTGCGAGAATATGAGAGTCGGGTCGGGTGAGTATATTTCGGTTCGGGTCGGGTTTTTGAAAGTATAGATATACCATAAGCCGACTCGAACCGAAAGATCTGAAATTTTTAGCTTTTCGCGCACCTCTCGTAACTTCGTAAACGATGCGATTGATGTGCTTGTTTCGTTAGCTTGCGAAAGAAACCCTTTCTTTGCTAAAATTCATATTCCAACATAGATTATTATTATCCTGCTGTTAGAATCAGTAAAATTTGATTAGATGCTGTCTAATTAAAACTTAGAATTAAAACCAATTAGCTTCTACTTATTAAAAATTCTATAAAAATCAGTTTAGCGCAAATTACATGCTCTTATTAAATTTCACTCATTTTCTAATTATTTTCTTTGAAGTCTGTATAAACTGTATGCTCAATTGTGAAATTCTTGCAGTAACGTAAAGCAACGCAAATAACCCGGTGAACGGGTACTTACGCTAACAAATGCTGCAACTAATGAAGCTTCCAAGCAAAGAAATGAAAATTTAATGCTTGTCGTAGGTCGTAATTACTCGTACGAATATTTAACACGCTCCCTATTTGTAACAGAAGTAGGAAAATTTTGTGCTCAAGTAGTCTTTGAATATTTCATAATCTTCAAATGGTAATAAATATCTTTTTTTACTTTAAACAAATACAAATCCATATTTCTGTTGAAGGTACTTAACTATGATTGCAAACGGAAAAATCATTTGTTATATTTTCGAAAACGTATACAGATATTCCTGCATGAAACGTGGATAAAGTTTTCCTTCATTATCACTACGCGAAGCGGAAAAGAATATCTCGGTCACAGCGTTTAGATATCATCGAGCTCGAGCGTCGAAAGCGGAACCGCGTTGCTGATCGTCCTCTAGTTAACTGATAAACAGCTCTTTCCCGCTTTTGTAATACCTCGCGGCTGATGATAAACATACATACCCAGAAATAAAAAAGTTTTCGCATATATCTTTTTTTTTTATTTAAAGCTTTCAAATCATATTACACAAAAAATATTTTATGTATAATTTTTAATATTTCCCAAAACTAAATAGTAAGTATGTAACGATAAAATCCAGGTAGAATAATACATTTTTAACAATTTTGAATAGATAAGCGGTTTTTATTATCAGTACCGAAGGAGATTCGAACTTATATCAAATACGAGATACCTCATGTTCAACGGTTGTAAAATCATCTCGTTAATTCAACTTCCGTTCAAGCGTAATTACGAACGTTTTAGCCGCGGTTTCGGGCATTTCAGTACGAATTCGGCTTGTCCGCGAATCTTGCCAACTGAACGCTCCCGGATCCGCTCGTTAGCACTTACCCTCGTAAATTTCCGTACGCGAGGATTCTATTTCCACGTTATGAGGTCGTCGGGATTAATTTGCAATCCGCCGGATATATTTGCGAACGTTATTTATCGCGTTGCTGCGTTCACCAACGATTTACGCGCTCGAAGATTCATTGAGCGTCGATCTCTGAGCAGAAAGCATGATATTCGAACTGGTATCGAAGTTCCACCTTTTTCCGACCGCTATAATTGCGATCATGCTAGAACGACGAACGGCGACGATCGAAGGAAAAAGAAGTTCGCATAGATTCTGTCGAAGAAAATCTGGAAGCTGGCCAGCTTGAAAAATTTACGCTCGGATTCGCACGATGAATAAGTAAAGATCCAATGTTCTCGTTTCTCAACCTAATCGCTGTTGATATTTCATCTAAAGTTCGGATATCGTCTCGCTTCTTTAAGAGTGTTTTACGAAACAGAATGTTTCTTTCATAGGGCTGTGGGAGTATTTGAAAATTCGGCTACCCGAGTTTCGGATCGAGTCATGTAATGATCAGGTCGTGTCACGAGTTAATATTCGGGTCCTGAAACGAGGGTTATCCGAACATATTTTCGGGATTCCGCCCAAACCTGGGAAGAAATTCTCGATCGAATTTTCGAGTAGCCGCATACTCCTATTATTTAAAATTCGCATTGCGCTGAGCTCACTAGCCGCAATAATTTTCTTTTTTCTTTTTCTTTTTGCAGAAGTTGATTATACTCTGCTGAAACGAGGTCGATGTAATAATGTTGTTTTAAGAGTATTTTGTATAGCATAGAGTATTTCCGTAGATACCTTTATGGGAAGAAATCCAAGCTGTAACATTCTGTTTACTAGAAATTGATAGTTATGGCATAGCTGTTGCATAAGTATGTTCGCGTTGATATTGAAAGAGAACGTTATCCGTAAGTTTCCGAAGGAATTTAAGCTTCTTGGTTCGCGATCATAGTCTATTCGTTTCCACGTTAAATCCGGAGTTGACAAGATTAAACCGTTCCACGTATGTAGCGAGCTTCCACGTTACTTGTTGCCAAGTTTGCGATTTGTTGAGGTAAACACCTGTAACCGATCGTTACAGAAAAATTATTGAGTGGAAGGTAATATTTAGTGTAAGATGATATTGCATATCCATATGGCTATAAAGTGTTCCACATCGATTTCAAAATCCTTTCTGAAGAATGTTATCAACGAACAGTTATATTTACCGGTTCTGAAAGTTTAATACCTAACAGATATAAATATCATACTCCAAACATTAAAAAAAAAGATTATTATAAAGAAAGCAAAAAAAGATAAAAATTGTATAGTAATTTGTTCATGATTCATCAAAAAATAAATTAATACTGCAATGGGAACTTAAATGGATTTTTGAAATGAAACATATTTTTGAGTACTTTTTCGAAAATTATGAAATCACGTCTGTATTATTTAGGAGATAGCAAATGGTTATATGACGGGTAAAGATTGGAAATTCTTGCGATAAGAACACTAACACTCCTTTATGACAAATGCAGTGGATGCAGTACAAACTGAATCACGATCACCAGTGACAGATACCACGAGTGACAGATACCACGAGTAACTAAAAGAAAAAGAAAAAATTCAAAGAAATGTTTAAAAACAGAAAAGGACAAACTAGTACCGCTTTTAGGGAAGGACGAATTGTTAAACTACCACACAGGGTAGCTTAAATCTACTTTTTAACAACGCGTAGTAAAAAATGCATCTTTTTCGAGCAGAAAAATTTTTATATACAAACGCTGTTATTGAATAATTGAGATCTCGCTCATGGTGACAGACACGCTAACGTCGGCCCTGGGGCAAACTTAAATTGAAAAATGAAATGATAGAATCCTAAGTAATTACAACTATAGCGTGTCAACGTATTAATCCAACGTGACTCCTAAAATCCAATTTTTCATTAATGAAAAATTCTTAACTTCATCGAGTCACTATCATAAAAGAAGTTCAAGTTTCTTCAGTTTTTTTTCTTATCTCGAAGAAGAAAGATTAAAGGTAGAGTAAAAGTTGGTAAAATCAGCAACGGCAGCAGCAGCAGCATCATTGACCACGTGGCCGAGCTGTGTGCGTCGCGTAACAGCAGCAGCAGCACGGGCCGAATCTATTTGGTTGTAGAGATCGGCCGGCCGATTACGTAACGATAGATTTATATAAATGGTTACGTTGACACTAGAGCCCCGGCCGAGCTGCCTCGGGCATAGTTATATTATCTAACGAGGAGCAGCACTCGGAGGTACGCCCGGTACATCGATGTTCCGTTTCGAGAAAATTGCCGTCGCTACGATCGCGAACGTTACGACGCGATGGTAGGATATTTGAATCAGCAACACGGCTCGCGTGAATTTTTCCAAAGGAAGAAAGTAAGGCGGGAAAAATCGATCGGCTGGAAAACGTGTGCGATTTCGTCGGCTCCGGTTTGCATGCGCGACACTTTCGCCTGGTGATACGCAGGCGCGCAGGGTCGACGTTTCTGTCAATTACATAATAAAAAGCGTTATGTAAGGACGAGCCGCTACGCACAAAATGTAGTCACTGCGCGCGGCAACATTCAAACGAAATTAATCAGTTTGATCTTATTGTTATAGCGGCGGATACGTGGCGCGGGGTGCGCACGAATTATAGCCGATGTACACGATGCGAGAGACCCTCGAATGTTACTCGCATGCGGGCGAGAATCGGTTTCCAACGCGTTGGAAATTTGACGAATTCTCGTGCGCGACTCGCACGAGAATGAATTCGGAAAGAACGAACAGACTCCATTTTATAAGCACTGAGCTCGAATGAAACGCGTTGATACATCCGATTTATACCTCGAACCGTGTCAACACCTTCGCGTATGCAAGTTTCGAGATGCGATCCACGAATGCTCTTCACGAACGAGATTTCTCGCACTGTGTACATCGGCCATAATTTTCATAATATTAATATTAAAAGTAATTAAAAAATAAAATATAACTGAAAAATATGAAAAATTTTCTTATGAAAACTTAATTTGATCGCGAAAGTACAAAGAACTCTTACAGACTGTCGCAACTTCTATGAATTTTAAAAACAAAGGAGAACATCCTCATTAAAATCTCACCCACTATTATGTTAGATTTCAAATCTTCGATCACGCTTCAGGAAGTCATCATCGATAGGAAGTAATTCAGCCAACAAAGAAATTACACGACCTTCGGGTCAATTTACAATGTTGCAAAAATAACGTATCAGCTCTTTTATTCATTTTTTCTTTCAATGATATTCGCGTTGAAAGACGATTTTTGAAGTCGTCGGTCGAAAGCACGTCCCGTTTGAGAAGACGGCGGGCTTATTGCATTTACATTTCCCTGACTGTCGGCTATCGTGCTCGTCGATTGCTTCCAAGAAGTGGAGAACACTGCACCTGAAGTGGCACCGTCAAGGAGGCCGGGAGAGTAGGTCAGAGACAGCCAGGAAACTCGATCGAACGAAAGCATCAGCGGGGCAGTACTTGACCGTGAAAAATTCTCGCGTGTACGTGTATGTGCACCGCGAAATGGCGAAGAGACCGGTCACTGGTTACATGCGCGTTGCTTTCTTGCCTCGGAGAAAGCAGCCTTCCCTGTTTCTTCACCTAATGCGCGTGAGAATAATAATTACCTTGGCGATTCGAGGACAATCGAAGAGAAAATTAATTTTCTTCATTACAAAACAATTTTTATAATACATTCTATGCGAGATAGACTAAAAAATGTATTATAATCTATAGTATTTTCAATTTTTGATCATAGTTATTGTGACTAAGCTAATTTAAAGAAGAAAACGTTAATGAAGGAATTGAAAATAGAGTATGAATAGTGAAGGATGTTTATCGATGAATTTTTGAAAATATTACGGTCTTACGTAGAAATAAATTGTGTTATGGTTACACAAGCTGTCAGGGTTATTTCAGTGGCAAACGTAATGACGCAAAGTAGAATTCAATTTATAAAACGATCAGAAGACATCCAATCGTAGCCGACTAACGTATCGCTTATTATACCTGTAAAGTGTCGTTACATAATGTTACCGTTTACAACGAGCCCGACACGCTGGTGAAACGTGTCAGCTGGCGATAAACAATGATTTCCGTGCTCCGCTTCGAGGAATCGTACGGTCATGCTACTTTTTCGTTCCGTTCATCGTTCATTTCTACGCGTCTTCGTTATGTCAATTATATTTAAATATTCATCAAAATTAAATTTTAGTTATGTTTTAAAGTCAAATGTTTCTTTTTAAAAGAACGATGGTATACGTGCTATTGGTCAAAAACATGAAACCACCTGTCGATAATGACGTAAAATGCTTGCATTTTTTTACTTTCTTGCTTTCTAATGGGTTTTATTTATAAAACATAATTTTTAAATATTGTTTTAGTAAATAAAAATTATAATTCATAACACTTTCATAAGTCGACGTGTAGTCTGCAACAGTTAATTTACGGAATCAGAAATAGCAAAATTAGTGAAAGCAATAAAACGTTTAAAAGTTTTCTCAGGGGCACAACTAAAATCGTTTATTAGGAGGTCAACAAATTTTTTTTTATATTGACCTTTTCCTAGTTACGCTACTGCGCTTTTCAAATTCTTGTCATAAGTTTTGAAGTGCTGCAACTTCTTAATACACCGAATAAGCAAATTAAAGAGATTAACTGTTTATATTTGGTTAAGAATTAGAATCAGTTGCAGGTAGTAAATTGTATACACTGAAATTATCTTGTGTACATACTCATGCGAGTATGCCATAAAATATAATTTCGAATAAAATGATCCTACACTTTCCAATTTTATTTAAAAAAAATTTAGAAATTCTCAGAAAATTTTAATTCCATTTAAAAACCACAAATTCTTTCAATGAAGATTAAGGAAGCTCATGAGCAAATTTAAAAATGTTTATGATTCTCAAAGTTAACTAGTGATTTGAATAAACCTTTCTCTTCTTTTTAGAAACAGTGCATGTTGTTGTAATTATTTCGGCAATTGTTGATAATCTTAAAAATCTTGGCAATCTAGATCATTCTCGAGATATTACTTATATCAATATTTGAATGAGCAAGCATCAGCTATTATAAAATAAGATTATGAATCATTATCAAAGTCACTTTACATGCATTCTTCTTTGCTTATTCGGTGCCTTTATATAATCAACATGTAAAACTTTTTAACCATTGCATCATTATCTATTATCTTTTACTTGAAATTTGCATAACAAAGAAAAAGATTACTGATACATTCAATATTTGAATAAAAAATCTGCAACAATTGAGCAGCTTAGAAATTTGCGTTTTAATCGAATGCCCATCGTTGGTGAAACTTTCCCAAGGTTTGCGGCAGCATCGTTGCGTAAGGGGAGACGCCGTTACAAGCGTCGCAATTATTTTGGCCCGCGTTTGCCGCAAAAGCGTCTGGGAAGCGACACGGTGGACGCGTTCCTCTTCTACGCTGCGAGCTGCTTGACGATTTGGCGAGCTGACTCGGTGCGATTGCTACCCGTATGCAGAACACGCGTGTACCGCGTCGCTTGATTTCCGAGGATGATGCAAACGTTAGCATACGGGAAGAAATACGCGAGAACGCTTTGGCAGGCGTCGCGTCAAGGGACGCTGCCGTCCCGGCGCTAGTTCCACCAGTCGACACGTGGACCATTATTGATCGTTGCCAGAACAGCAGGGAATATAAGTATGCACGGTGCAGGCTGTTGATACCTTGCACCCTCTCCTGCTATTTTAAGTCTCGGCTTTTTCTCATATCATGCAGGATGTTTATTGTATTTTATATTCATGATACATAAATTATTCTATTATTAAATATTAATCTCCGAACTCACATTAAAGAGGTAAATACATGCTTGAAAAGTATTAGGCGCACAAATTAATTCGCTACTATTCCTTTTTATTTTTAAATAATTACAGTAACTCTAATTATATTTTCGCGCCACTTTTTAAATTCGCAGAAGCGCGGGAAAATATTGAAACATGGATAAGTTCTAGTTTTTTCGTGCATACAGCAGGTAGTTGCGTAGAAAGTGGATGAAACGGTGAACAGGGATAGGGAATCATGAGAGGAACGTCTTGCACTCGTCTCTCGACACAGTGGTGCAGCTGCTTCGGGCGACGCGACGCGACGCATCGTCGTTGGATCGAATGGACGTCAGCCGTTCCGGCGCAAACAGCCAAGCGTTACGTAAAGGTCGGTCACCCGGCCGCGCACTTCATCGTCGTGCTGTCGTTGCTACTGCTACTGCTGTTGTTGCTCGCCGGTTGAGGTATAGCGGTCCGTTAACTCCGCTTCTCGAACTCGACCTTTATCTCTTTCTCACGCCTCCTCCTCGTTCTTCCTCGGTCTCTCTCCTTTCGATTTCCTCCTCCTGCGATCGCTTCGTCAAGCATCGAATCGATGACTCTTCGTGTACTGCACTCTTTACACTGCAACGACTATGCGTTGCGATTATGCGTTTTGTTTCCTTCAGGAAATTCATTTTTTGGTAAACGAAGAAGAGTTCTGAGTGGATCGAGGACCATTTCAATTATTCAGTCACTCTTCAGGGCTTTGCAAAAGGGACGTAATTTATTCTACGTTATATAATTTCCTCTGATTTCGTTGCTTTTTAAAAGTCATGCCACAGTTTAATATTACCATCAGTTAACGGCACTTTCAGCAGCATTCTTCTTTTCAACAAGCTGCGTTTTTTTGCAGCATTCATCGAAGATCGATATCGAACGTCGATTTGTCGACACGGAATGTTTCGATCAACTTTAAACGAAATTATCCGGTTGTAATAACAGCATTTCTTTCGATATCCCGTTTCAATTATACGCGAACGTCTCATTAATTCTCTGCATTCCCCGGGCTCTTCTTATTTCTTCCTGTCACTGGTTTCTTTCAGCATCGAAGCTGTTTTCACGCTTCGATTCTAGCTTTACGAGAGACGTTTCTCCTTGCACGATTGCCCCGTGATAAATCGATCATTGTTTTTCTTTTCCATCATTAATTTCTTCCGGTATTTTCTGAATTATGCTTTCTTAACGCACTTTTTTTTATCACTAATAAAGATTGGATGATGTTTAAAAAAAATAAATATGAACATTAAGAAGAAAAATTGAGTACTAAATATAAATTAAAAAAATGAAATTATTAAAATTAAATTGAATTAAATTATTATAAACAAAAATTATTACTACCCTTGAAAATAGTATAATTTTTGTAAATAAATTTTTAAAATATTTCCACAAATAGTGGAGATATTTAGGTGTTCCGTTTCACGTAATTCACTCTGTACGTTGAATCATGGTTTCCACGTTCGTGACTGCGGTCATTATTACAAATGATCATCGTAAAAGAAAAAAGTTACGGTGCGTTGCAGCTAGCGTGATTTGGACAGTTGCATCGGCCGATGCAGGCGAGACTATATCCTGGCATTGTGAGCAATGTCATTGCCTCCGTGGCTAGAGGCCCTTGCTTGGTCGAGGACGAATTTCCGGCACGCGCTATCACCACCGCCAATGCCAACTCGAACCGATTCATCGCGCTCCATTTGTCAACGTTTAACGAACCGATTCCTGGTAAATTTTTCACCACATTTCGCGAACAATCTATGATAATTCATTTTGTTTACTCGTAATCAAGTCAGACTTTTTCAAGGAAAATAGTAATCCGAAAATAAAATCTCAATTAATATTTACTTTAGTATTCAATAATACAATAAACTGAAGTTTGATATTTGAAAGCCACTAGAAACTTTTTAAAGAATCATAAGTGTCTTTCAAAATCACCCATCAATTAATATTCCATTTGAAAAACAAATCCTTTTTCATCCTCAACATTGAAACACCGTCATTCGCTCAAGCATCTAAATGCTGTGCAGTCAGTTGAACACAGAGAACGAGAACCATTCAATTCTGCTCTCCGGCCTTTTATGTAAGCCAATTAATTTGTGCAGTTTAATTCGAGCATGCTAATTGCAAGCTTTCCTTCGCTGAGATCGTTGTGCATTCTGTTGCACTGGATGTCTGAAGTATTCAGTATTCATTTTATCGAAGGTCGTACTTGATGAAAGAAAAAATTATCATATTCAGTATACAATAGAAGCGCAACTACTGGGGAAGAGGAGGGGGGCAGAAGAGTCAATTAATCTCCCTGTTAAGAAATTGAAATATTTTTGAAAATTTCAAAACATGTCACGAATAAATAAAAATGAAGAAAATTAGATTTAATGTTATTACGATACTAATTTTTCCCACTCACCCCTTCAATCGGGTAATTATAGATACTCTAGCATACAATATGTATGTAACCTCTACGTTTACGTTATACGATTGTAGATTGTACCACAGAAACTGCTTCGAGTACTATTTGTTTCCGAAAAACTGATAATCTCCAAAGTATCAGTCCTACTTTAGAATTCGTTGGCCCGTTACATGAAATCTTTCCCTCAATTTAATCAGAGAGAAAGAAGGTTTTCGTTAAAACCCTAGGGACTCCGTTTCTGCCAAGAAAACTCCCCAACGAAGACAATATTCTACCCAGATGCTTTACAGCCGTGTGTTTTCCTGTTTCAGCGCCAAACAGCCCACTCCATCTTAGCAACAGGGCTCATGTCTTGCTCCTGTTGAATAGGCCTCAAGCTTCCCTTACGGACGCTGACCATGCTGTTAGGCTACGACCAGATTATGGAAAGGTAAGAAATTTATTTTTATTCTAACTTATTTCTTTCCACCCAACGTTTCACACGATCAATAAAAATTTCGTCACATATTAATTGTTCTGGTACTTACATTTATTGCGTTGTGATTTTCTTAATTGAGGCATTTAGATATGAAGGTGTGCAAGTGACATATTTAAAAGTTTTCTTATTAGAAATAGTAACAGTTAGTTAAATCATTGAATAGAATGTTATAAAAAACAACATTTTCAATTAAACTTCAGATATTTTTTGGTTTATCACTGTTAGTAAACATTATCTCAAATATTGTAAAAATGAGAGGACAGTAAATTATGTTGTGTAGAAGTGAATGTTCAGCCTTTTAACTGAGGATGACGAATTAACTCGTCATAGAAAAAATTTTTTACATGGAAACTGTGGCGTATGAGATAACATGTTTCTCTTACTTGGCACGTTGTTCAATCAGATGTTTGGCGACGTGTTGTTCCTCCACCCTTACCCAATCTTGATCCAAACCCACCCAAACCACGGTGACGTGTTATCCCTAGCCTAGATCTGGAAGGTGGATTAGATCTCTATTCCAAAAAGAGATTTCCTTGTCGAAAGATGAGACGAATGGGACTGTTTCTCTGACAGTAGAATTCTATAGAGCTATAAATATAAAAGAAAAAGGAATCAGTATCTTTATTCATGGATAAAACTTACAATAGAATGATTCTGCAAGAATTTACTTTTTTTTTATCGTCTTTCATTTATTTATCACATAGTATTCGCAAAACTCAACATATAAACTAACTGACAAAAGTTCAGATACGTCGCTTATATTAATGACGTATGATTTGGTAACATTATGAATCATTTTATGATAACACTGTACGCAACAATTAAAACGTCGAATAATGTAAACGAACAGTTTCCATTAAATAACCAATCAGTATAATTAAGTTTTTTAATTTCTAAATTGTTAAACTTTCGATTTATTACCTTTAACACCATTTCATGAAATTAATCACCATTCATGTTTTAATTGCCACGTTATTCGTCAACAGGGTCATTACAGGCGAGGGATGGCTTTGTCTGCGTTGGGCAGACACGAAGAAGCGTTATTTGCCCTTTGCATTAGTGTGGCCATTGACAAGAATCCTCAAGCTGTTCGTCACGACTTAATCAAGGTAAATTAATTTTTATATCTAATTGTAACCCCTCAAGTCGGTATAACATACACGTATACAATATTGAACATGGAAGCTCCGCGAGAAAAGTAGCAATGTGCCAGGCTTCCAGAATTATGATGTAGGAGAGAGGGCACTATATAGGTATGTATATCTTTATGGCCTCCCTCCAAAATTTTTTAATATTTATTAATTACGAATTATATTATTTTGATTCGAAATCACTTTTAATGTTAATATCATCAAAATTAATATGTTTGGAATTCTTGCTGCCCTTATATAGCCATTTTCTCTAGAGAAACCTACTTTGTTTCTTACTGTACGTTAGTATAAAATCATTACTTCTGACGTTTTTCATTTTTTTTTATTTTTGTATAATTATTTTACTTAACAATTGCAAGAGGTTAATAATATAACCTCGGCGTAAAGAATATCGCAAATATGTCATAATAATTAATTTAAATCATTTGAAAGTTCCAAATATAGTAGTAAAATAAGCATCTGTCTAAAGATCTTCTTCAAATAAAATCGATTATTTCATTTGCAAGTAACTTCCTTCCGGTATAGGATAGAATCATCGTTGAAGAACGATCTGTCAACGTTTATTTTCTATTTTAATGTCGTTTCGAGCGATGCACCAGTCGAGTGCATGTAAACGAACGGTACAAACGAGCGTAAGAGCGATCAAGATATTGTAGCGGAGTCACGAACATATACAAAAGAAATGAATGTCTGTACGCGACGGCATTTCCGGTACGGCTGCTAGTGGTATAGCTTAACGACTCGCTATGATAGTCGTCAGGTGAGTGACCCGCGCCTGGGCAATGATAACCACTCACCAGTAGTGATGGGATTGATACGATAGATACTGATGATACTCAAACAATTTAATACCTAAATGTTCCCAAAGAATCTTCGATCACTCAAATATTCCTATTTTTGTTTATACCTTGTAAAATTGTAGAGTATCTTAACAGTATGATACAATTTTCTGCTTTTGCTATATTTTTAAATCGTTAGGGTAAAAACCCTTTACAGATTAATATTTGTATCTTGAAAATTACAGATAAATTGCTACTCTTATTTTTTAAAGTTTGATATCTATAAGCTCAAAACACACGTAGAATTTAATTCGATAATTTTATTAACAATAATAATCAGGGGTGTTTGTATTCAAATAATACGACATCTAGTTATTTTATTTTATTCCATTTTTTTAAACTGTGAAATTATAATAGTCTAAAAAATAGAAAATTCATGGCTCACATAGAGTTCATATGGATTTCAAGGGCAAAAACAAACAAAAAAAGTTGCGTGGTACGTATACGTTTGACTAGTTACGAAAGAGTTAAATCGAAACTTCGTATAACAATTTGTAATATATCTTCCAATCATTTCAATTAACCGAGCGGAACGTTTAATTAGTGAAATGGTTTTTAATCGGACACAATGACAATTTATGTCCTTTGTTCATCGATATAATTGTTTGATAAGTGAGTCCAAACCATTGATTTAAATTACACAATAATTGAATTAAGATTCATTTAAAACATTAATGATGTACAGTAGCGAACAAAGCAAGCTTCAGTAGGAAACCTACGATCCTCGATACTGTACATTCGTTATATAAAATGAATAGTAACTAGTTTGGTAAAAAAGCAAGAGATTAGTATCTGGAAGAAATTACAAATAGTACCTATATTATATCTAACAATATAACGGACTAGATTGTTCGTAACAGAGTCACCTTTGCCTGTAAAAAGTCGTACGTTCCACTGGGAATCAGAGAGTTAATTAAATCCGATTAAATCTGATTCTGCGAGAAACAGTCGTGACGAGCGTAATGATTATACAGTGTGGTATTAGCGGAAGACCTCGCGGAGCTTACTATCCCTTTAGGCAGACTTCAAGACAAATCGTTTCTTTTTATTTTCACAAGAATATTATCAATTACTATAAAATAATTAAGAGTGTGGAATGGTTGAAAACCGCGTATATTACATTTATTCGTTAATGAAGCGACTTCAAAACGTTGAAGGTCTGCAATTATACGACATAAAAGTATCGTAAAATATTACTTATTCCATATTAATTTAAAACTTACAATTTGCAGAGAATTATTGCATACGTGCACCATTTATTGGTGTTTTTAGATCAAGTTGACTGCTGTTCAAATAATCCCCTTATCGATTAATATGTAATAAACAGTAATACCAGCCATTTTCTATTAAAATCATTAATGAATCAAATTTACATAGAATAAGTATTAATTTTCGGAACTTTTGAAATCGATTACTATTTGCTATTATCGATAACCAGTCATTTTGAATTAAGAATATTAATAAAACATTTATGTAATAATTTTCATCAAACTTTAAGCTGCAAATTGATATAGAATAAGTCTCGTTTCACAATACTTTTCTGTCATAAAACTGTGTTGGACTTTTAATGTTTCGAAATCCACACCATTCGGTATGCAATAACCTAATAATAAACTGGTGAGCGAGCGTTAGACAGCTCCTACGCGTGAAAAATGGAAAAGGGGAGAAAAAATGAATTTATTTCCTTGTTGACCTCTCTACACGATATCAATCGATCGTGCGTTCGAATAAGGCTCCAGGTGAGTGACCCAAGGCTAGTCCGCATCGAAGGCAAGGCCAGTAGTAATTACACGCAGCTCGACACTCGTTCGGCTCTTTAAATTGTAGTTATCGTTTCTCCATTTCTTAAATGTACACTGCTGGACAAAATTATGAAACATCTTGAAATTTACTACTATAAGAACGTAATATTGTAATTCTATTAAACAGTATTACATGTGAAATAGGATCAATTATCTTTATCTCAATATCTTCATAAATGCATGAAATAATATAACAAATGTTTAATTTAAAGAAAAATAATACAATTTCATTTGGACAAAATTATATGGTGTATATTATCATTAGGAATTAAATAATGGTGGCACATTTCTACGAAGTGGATCTTCTTTTATTTTGTACTACCTTGATCGTTCGATTAGGCAGACGTTTATATAAGTTTTTTATGTAACTCTCGTCTAAGTCCACTCATGCAAGTAAAATCGCTTCATTAATATTATTATGCTTCTTGCTACCTTCGCATACCTTTTTGCCAAGTCTTTGAATAAAAATGATAAAATTGTACTTAAAATACAACAAATGAGATCTTGTTTCTTAAATATCGGTTGCAAATTATATAATGATCGTGGATACACATTGAACGTGAGTAATTATAAAAGTTTATGATGAAAGAACTAATTACCTATTTCACGTAGAAGGAAAATCCTATTATAATGTTGATTCAAGTTAAATTAATAAATATTCAAAATGATGATAGATGATGGTTGAGAACAAGTACACGACCACAAAGGATTAATTTTTTCAGTACTCATTAAAATAATAATATGAAAACTTGTTAACTTATATTGTCAACTTGTTGATTTACATTCTTACAGTATATTACAAATAATATTTGTTACATTTTTTAAATATACGGACTAAACACCGAAAGTGGTATCATTTACTTTAAAAGTATGTACAGTACTGAGCATGGTAGGCTTCTTTAGTGTAAATGTCGATGTGCCCTGGTTTGCCCCCTCCACAGGCTCCTGTCCCTCCTCACAGGTGGCCCTCGAGAATATGACCATGTAATATCGATTTTAATATCGTCAAAACTATGATTCTGAGAATTTCTGCTTCTTCTATAACGCTAATTTCCCTAGGGAAACTTACTTTGCTCGATGCTGTACATCCACAGTGATTATCGTTAAACTATTTCTACTCTATATTCTGATATACGATAAGAATTTCGTCTAACAAAAGAAATGAGAGAAACTGATGGTCGAAGTATTCGGTAAATCGGCAAAGCGAAGATCGAGGATCAGAATCCGACGAGCATAACGAATCGAAGAGGCACGGCAAATCGAATTCCGAATGGTGATTATGCAACGGAGACGTTGCTGGAATCATTGACGCAAGCTGCACCGGTACTTATGTAAGATCGAGCAATCATTCTTTTTCGCATTACCAAAGGGGGACCGCAACATAAAAAGCCCTCGCGCATTTGTCTTCCGCTTTCTTTCAACGAAAATTGTTTCATCGTGGCCGGATATGCGACCTGAAACCCCGGAAATTGCACAAGTTTCCGCAAAATTTCGCGAATCTTCTCCGTTTTTTCTCTCTTTTGTTTATGGTCTTTCGTTCGGGTTTCTCTCTTTCGGCGTGGAAAATGGAAGTTAACGACCGTGGATCGTTTCGAAACAGCATTTTACGCACAACGCCATTTTCTTTAAACGTGAGAATCTCGGTCGAGCGAGAAGATACACCGCGTCTGATAAATGAATATTGTAACGCAAAATAGAGGTATTCAAAGGTGAACGTTTTGAAAGATTGTTTTATTAGGAAACCACGTTTCGGACAGATAAGTCGGTACGACGTGAGGAAGACGTTTGATTTATAGAACTTTTTTATCAAAAGATTCTTAGGTGTGCATATATGCAATTCTTTCCTTATTTATTTTAATCAAACATAGATGATAAATTTCCAATTCTATACATTTTTATAATTCATTGTTATTATAAGAAGGTAATTGCAATACAAATGAAATTGATTTTAATTTAAAATGCACGTTTATTTAAAAAAATGCATTTTTCTCTTCAACTTAAATATCAAGCGAATAATTATGATAGCTCAAGAACCCATAATTTATCAGCTAAATATTCAAATGTTGTATAAAAATATAAATATAGCTCAGAAAAAAAATCTTTTGAACTATTTATGAATCACCTTAGCAGCGTTATGTATCTCATCCTGCATAGAAATATAGTACGTTGATAATAAACTACTGTGGAATTATTAACGAGCAACATCAACAGTACAGTAATAATCCTATACAAATTACCGATGTGTAAACAGCTCAAGATTGCAGTACGTATTGCACAAATACCAAGCTAAATAACAATAAATCACGCTCGATTCCTTGGTTGATCTTTAAACGTCGCCTCGCAAGACGTTCGAAATGTCACGAAATGTCTCCACCTAGCCTACGATGAATCTCCTTACAATGCGCTATTGCACTCGAGCAGTAAACAACGTAGTAATTACAAGAGTACCGTGGTCACGATTTTTCCTCGCCGAACCGAGGCGAACGTAAATCCTACTTACAAGGATTTACAGGCTGCATTTGCATCTAACATCGTCGGCTAACAAAGAGGTGCCTCTATTGGGTTAATGCAATGTTAACGCAAATCTTTGGTGACGAAATGGGACAGGTTATATTACAACTAAAATGGTAAACGATGTAAGTGGTAAAAGCGAAAATTTTCAGTGAAAATAAAAACTGGAACATTTACCACCTTTGCTATTGAACATTAAAAGTATATGCAAAGCCGAAAACAGTGTTTTCGAAAATGTAGATTCGCGAGAAAATTTCGGGTACCCGATACTCGGGTCGGGTCTGCACATCTATTGACCATCGACCACAAGAAAACTCGCGGGGCGCCACAGAATCAAGAAAGGGTGCTACGATAACATCGATTGACCCCTTGATATTAGACCAGCCTAATTAGTAAATGTGACCGCTTCTACTAATCAGATTGTGTTATTCTTATGAAACTTCTTGTGATCGGTGAACAGTTTCGAAAACCTGACCCGAACAATGCAAGCTCGACCCGAGTATAGGGTATCCGAAATTTTCAAGTTCTCTTACGTCCTTAGTTACTAATTATTAATTACGTATAATCGTTTGGCATAGCCGATGATGGTTTTACAACAAGTGACTATAATCGCTCATAACATCGAAAGGGTTAATATTGATATGTTCTGAAAAGTATTCTTTTGTTAATTGTCTTCAGATGCTGTACAAAGTGCTGTCGTCCGGTCATCGTTGTTACAGTCTGTCATCGCGCACCCCTTACAATTTAACGGAAGGAGTGTCACGCGTGAGGAGTCGTCATCAGTTGTTGAGCCTGAAGAGGAATCGACGAGTGGCTTTGCATGGTTCAGACTGCGAGGACAATAGTAGCGGCGGTGAAGAGGAGTACACTCAGGTAAGAAATTAATTTTTTGAAGGTTTTGAGAGTGACTTATTATTCGAAAAAAAAAGAAAAAATATAAATAAAAGCCTTAATTTAAAATAGAAGAATTGTAGAAGGATTTTTCTCTTCAAATCACTACACTCTCTGTGACTATAATTTCTAATCGTATAATTAATAACTGAAAGACAAGAAAGCAAGAATTGATGTTCAATCTATTTTATACTTTTGTTCGGCATATAGTAATTACCACAACGTCAGTGATTACTGTGTACCTTCAATAATTATTTTACTCTTTTAATCCTTCGCGTATCACGATTAATTATTTTGTTTTCACGGATGAGAACAGCGTGGCTGTTCGATTTCAGTTGTAGCGTAACGACGCGTCAGTTCTTGCCGCGAAAAGCGCATAATCAACAATTAATTTGCAATTACTATACATTGATAAGAAATATGGATATCGTAGAGATAATAAGCGCTTGGGCAGCTAGAACTTATATAAACCTGATGTTTCAATTACTGTTGATTTCGTGGTTGGGATAAGCTGCAGGTGTTTGATAACAAGTAATCATTCGAACCGCTTAATTACAAATCTCTTCGTTAACAAGGCTTTGAATTTTCTTACTGTTATTGTTATCGAAGATGCATCCTATTTTTCTTCATTTTCTTTTATCGTATTTTATGTTGGAAATAATACTATTTACATTGTTCCTCAATATGAAAATTTCTCTTTTAAAATTTCACTGAAATTTTCAAAATTCTTATACTAAGAAATTAGTATCAATTTGCCAATTTAATTTATTCTCATATTTAATAAGACACAAAAAGTAAAGAAAACATATAAACATGTTTTTATATCATAATTATTTCATGACATTGTAAGTAGCTATAAGAAACATAAAAAAAAAGATAAAGAAAAAATCTTGGAATTGGATTCCGAACAGATTCCTGAGTTGCTGATTAATTGATTCATTAAACGTTACGCAATTATTCAGTGTTCTTGCTGTAAATAAAGATGAATTGTATTTCAAAGAAAAGGAGCTCTAATCGTGTCAATCCCAATAATTTAAGATTAAAGTTCGCGCTTAATCCAATTATGCTTGTTGATTCATTGCAGACTGTTAGTAGGAGACTTCTATCAACCACAGTACCACAAAACAACACGAAGTTACAGGATGGTCTGGATCGTCTCTATCAAGACATAGAAAAATTGAAAAGTAAGATTCGTTGATTATAATTTTAAACAAATTTTCACTAAATTTCTCTTTGAAAAAAGTCTCTAGGAATCGTAGTTAGAATTTGAATAAGGTTGTCAGAATTTAGTTAATTCTGAATTTTAATAATGAATTTTAAAAGCATTTCAATTTTATATTAATTATAACATTGATTTTTGCAGGACTCGAAGCAAGGCCTGCAGAAATACTTTTTCCTCCTCTTCCCGGTGGCACAGCTGGTGAATTGGATTGTATTCTATGCTGTCGACTTTTATGGAAACCCGTAACTACACCATGTGGTCACACGTATTGTTGGATGTGCTTGGATCGTTGTTTGGATTACTCCTCCGCTTGTCCTTTATGCGTCACGTCCCTCGCCGACGTAAGTAATGCTTTAATGATTTTTTTAAATGAAAGAATTTCAATTAAAAATAATAATATAAATTAAATAGAAAATTAAAAAAAATCGTTTGAAATTTGATTATTTCATCAGAGTGATTAATTTTACCAAGTAATGTACAAACCAAACTCAGATTTTCGCAAAGTTGTCGTAAGATGTCGTAAGGTGTCAAGTTACACAAGATAGATTCCTGAATTTGTTTAACAGATATATAGCTGTTTGCAATCGTAAAATTTACGATTTACAGTCTGCTTTTTATCGCGAGCTTATGTAAGCTCGAACTGGCTGTCGCGTGGAAATGCAAACGAAAAAGACGAAGAAGAAGAATGTTTCGGGCTTTTATCAGACTTCTGTTCGTGATAACAACGACAAGCATTTGAATATCTACTGTGAACAACCATTCAAAAGGAAATAAGTATCTCTAGTGTAATCAGTAAGAACAGGTGCACACAGAAGACTGTCAGGAAACTTGATTTGATTTTCTGTATTCTCTGTCACAAACTCTGATAAATATGCGATGCATGTTTTAGATTTGAAATTCAATCTATTCACCTAATCAAACATACAATTTCTAAGTATAAAAAAATAAGTTTGCGATAAAAATAAAAGAAAAAAGGGCTTCGAGTTCCTTCCTTTGATTATAATAACCAAGATTATTAATTAATTTTGTCAAAATAAATTGATACAATTTATTTGACATAGTACAAAAAAATCAGGCACTCATAATTTAAACAAATAATAAAAATTTTAATAAACATTTCTTGATAAAACCTTCCACTGTTTTTGATGTGGATATTATACCATTAAATTGTCAATCGTAACATTCTAACTGTTTCCCCTTAAAATATCACATTTTTTATGTGCCAATTTCTTCAAGTGTCAGGTATTAAATTTTCCCATTATTCTCTCGGCCAAGAATTCTTTGAAACATGTCTAGTTTGTCACAAGCTATTAAACATGAACTACGCGAACAGACAACACCTGCTCATAAATGAGACATAATGCTTCCTAGCGGTTAACGATACTGCAGATTGAAATGATTGTTTGCGGTCGTCATGATCGCCGTTAGAAGCTTCCGTGTTCGTGGCATCATTATCAATTGTCTCGACGAACGTGGTTGTTAATAACATTAACTAAATTTTGCGGCTCCTTGTATTGTTAATAACTCCCTTCTCCCTAGATCGCATTATATTATAGTTGTATAATATTAACTTATAAAATGAAACACTGAAATAAAATTGCAATTTTTTATAATAAACAATTAAGTTTCTCTCTTGGGGTTTTAACAATAATTTCATTATAATTTTTTCATAATTACGAACGTTCCTTAATTAAATTGAAGAAGAGACGAAGATCGCGATAGGGTTAACTATAATTCTAATTATCACAAACCTAAAAAATGTAAAGTTTTTCAGAAGTTTTAAATTTGTTACCAAAAGAAATGAAAATACGTAACCAGGCACAAGCTGCTGAAACGTCCGATTTATTATTGGTATATACCACTCTGGAAAGTTGACTTCGAAAGAAGCTTTCATGAAAGATGAAGCGAGAATTTGTTCATGAATCGCAAACTGCGGGATCGAAAACTCTTAAGAAGGAGGAGGCGGCTTCCAGTCGATTTAACAGAATGTCCTTTGCTTGCAGTATCTGGCCAGCAGCCAGAAGACGGTGACAGACTTCGTGGAGAGGGCTTTGAAAACCGTGGCTCCCGCGGAATATGCCTCCAGGGCGACCAGCCACCGATTAGAATTGGTCCAAGGACTAGGGCTGTTGGGAAGCGAGGAGATCGCGGTTTTCGTTTGCACAACAGCATTCCCCTGTGTCGCCTGTCCCTTGTTCGTCTATGAACCAAGATATAGGCTGATGGTGAGGAGATGCGTGGAAAGCGGTGTTCGTCAATTCGGCATCGCGGCCTGTCTGAACAGAGAAGCAACGGGGACGAAAAGGTAATTAATTTGCATTAACGAAGAATGTTAACCAATTACATTGGTTAATTTGGACCTTCTTCTATAAAGTGGGCTAGATCCTTTAGAAATTTCGACGTTCTAACATTTTGGAACTCTAAAATCTTGAAATTATGAAATTTTGGAATTTTGGAATCTTAAAATTTTAGAATAGTGAAGGTTCACATTTTTTAGGAGGGATCAGCCCTAATTTTTAAGGGGACCAGGCCCATCTTCACCCCTACTTAGTCCTTTGAATGTGATGTAGTACTCTAGAAACATGTTCGACACGTATTTTTAACGGCAAAGATTTATTATTTGAAAGTGAAAACAACCCTTAACTATTTCAGCAGTAAATAATTCTTGAAAATGTATGGATTTATGTAGTACTATTGTTATACGTGGTTGGAATACTTTTATCGAGTAGCTCTTAATTAGCGTGAAATATAAATAACTTTCAACAGACGAGAAAATAATTATGTACACGTTAAACAGATGTCTAGTGGCTACGTAAAGCTTGTTTAGTCTGCGGTACACGAAGTATTCATTGTCCAAATATTTCACATTAACACATTGAATTTTACGGTTAGTCAATGTTACAACACTTTCTGCTCTGGCTTATAAATTAATTGTTACCTTTCACAAATCCTAGGATAATAATAAAAATAAAATTAATTTATTTGAAATAAAAATGAAGTTTGGTTCATTTTCAGATACGCGGAGTATGGCACCATGCTTGAAATCCGGGACAGAGTCTTACTGAAAGACGGTTGCAGTATCCTTAGCACAGTAGGGGGAAGAAGATTCAGAGTTCTTTCTGGGGGCGAGAGGGATGGTTACGACACGGCTCAAGTTGAATTCCTCAGGGACACAATGGTACACGAAGACCAATTGTTGAACCTCTTAGAACTGCATGACAAGGTAAACGATTATGAATCTACAAACTTCATTGTAATAAATTCATTATATCTCTTTTGTTTCTTTCTCCTTGAAGCGAAACTAATCATGCTTGAAATTGTTCATTTTTTCATCGATCTTTTTATATTGGACTTGGTACATTCCAAATGTTCTACAGAAAAAACAAACGAATGTTTACAGGTGAGAACGAAAGGGAGAAAATGGTGGGACACGGTACCATCGTCGCAGCAAACCGAAATACAACGGGTATTCGGTCGAATGCCAGAGACAGAAGAAGATTGGCCTCGTTTACCAGACGGTCCATCGTGGACATGGTGGTTGCTGGCCATTCTTCCTTTGGGTCCGCAGTTGCAAGTGGGAATTCTCGGTACAACGAGCCTAGAAAAAAGGTTGAGGGCGATCGAGAAGACCCTCGATCACATGGAGCAGAGGCAACTGACAGTCGCTCCTGCACCCTCGGAGGAAACGACCACTTCCTCGAGCATTTGTCGAGACGAGGGTGGTATAACCGACACCACGGTTTCCATGGTTCAACAGACTTAAATGGAAACGATCGAAGAAAGAGGACGATCCTTTCAGGCCATTTTTCTCGTGCTGAACTAAAGGGATTTCGATTTTCACTCGATGTACAAAGTACTTGCAGAGTAGCTTATCGAAGATTACTACTTTTTACTCGATATTTAATATACACCCGGAGACCAGCGGAGGAAAACCGATCGATTGGGTTTTCTTAACTGCATCGGTTTCCTAATTTCTTTCTTATACTTAATCCTGTTAGTTACGTTTTAACTCGAGTACTATTTCTCTCTTTCTTATTTGGTACTCGTTAAACTTACTCAGCCGAGCGCCTTATCGATGAAACGATGATGCTTTGCAAGGATAACCGGATAGAGAGAAAAATGTGATTTCTTCGTAGAAAAATTTTAGACGGTATGAACGATGTGTATTTGAAAATTGATTTCATCATACAGTCACATCTATCTATAAATTTCAGAAATTTAATTTTCACAGCAAAACTAAAGCAACCGGTAATAATATAATTAATTTGTTCTTGGGTGTTCCCTATATCCCTTGCTTGTAATTTTTCCCTCTTTTCTTTTTTTTTCTATTTTGTTTTTAATGATTTTTTAACAATCATGGCATCTATAATGCATTTTATTCAAAATCCTCTGACTTTTCAGGACGATTTTTATAATTTCTAGTAATATTACAAATTTATAACGCCCCACGCTGTCTGTCCTCTTCTGAATATAACAAAATCAAATCCTAGAAGCAATCATTTATTAGTATATATCTAACTCGCGAATAACGTGTCATCTACCAGTGTTCCTATACTGTGGCAGCGGAGAGATAGTGTGGGTTGATTCATAAACTTTGCAATCAACGTTTCTAATTTACTAAAGGTCGAGACGGTGCGGCGTTTTAGGAATGAGATTATGAAGAAATTTTGATTTGGTTGTGAAATCTTGAAAAACTTACCTGCTTTTAACCCATGGGTTGCGGAGGGAGCCCTAATTATAATTTCATTTTGTATTTTTTACTCATATTTTTTATTTTTTAAACTTTACATTATTTCTCTGAAAATTATTCTTCCAATATATGAAACTCTTTCATTTAAAAATTAACTTAGTATCTTTGTATACCCCTGGTAATTTCAGTCACGACTGGCCCTGGTTCCCTTCTGTTCGAGGGTTAAATAACTTTCTCGAATAAACTTAACTTAATCCAATTAAACTTAATTTTATCTAAAATTTATATTTTTTATTTATTTTTATCCAAAAATAAGGACAAAGCAACTTAATTTTATCTAAAATTAAGTTTGAACTGTGCTTATTTCCATGACCCCCCGTCCGAGGGTTTGAACGGCTTGATATTGATTTACTGATTTATTGAGATTATTGTCAGTATTCAAATACACACGTTTCATATTTGATGATCTCGACT
Source organism: Osmia bicornis bicornis (assembly GCF_907164935.1). Lineage (NCBI taxonomy): Eukaryota > Metazoa > Arthropoda > Insecta > Hymenoptera > Megachilidae > Osmia > Osmia bicornis. The sequence goes on along the minus strand of NC_060219.1, from coordinate 4,975,313 downwards.
GTCGTCGGCTAGAATACAGATTATCTATACACGACCAAAATAGGGATAGAGTCACATATCCGAGACAAGAAGGTATCGTTTGCCTCGGTAAGGCGTCACGGCCTTCTTCGCGCTGTTGCAATACGCAAATCTGTTCTTCCAGATATAATATTATATATACATATATCTATATGTATACACACACATTTATGTATACACGTACAGGAGCATATTATGCGTTGCAATCAGAGGTACGCACGTCGTCGTTGTCGTCGTCGTCGTCGTCGTTACGCTTATGTTGATCGTATCCGACGAAACTTTTTACCTGTCGAGACGGATCACGCGGTTATACATACATATAATATACTCATAACGATGGTACAACCATGAGGAACGATGCGTTTGTCACGAGTGTGCCGAGTACAAAAGGTTTATGGGATATAAATGTGTAGAAGATGGTTAGCTCCATTGTGCTGGGAACACGTTTTAGCTCGTTCGAGGTCGGTGATTTGGTAATTCTGATACGCAGTCATAAGTATTCGTTTTCATTTCGAAACAAAAATTAATCATTTGCACTGAAACGTCGTGCGATACCTATTTATATTTAATTTAGGTGATTTCAGTATTGGGTCCTCTTTATTTATTAATCTAATACCAATAGTATGAGATTAATAATTAAATTCACAATCTTTACACTTTTTTTTCTTTTACAGAATTATTTAATAACAATTTTCAATCAAAGCAAGCAATTTGTGGTAATTTTTACATCTTTTTAAAAGTAAACTTTGAATAGTTTTTATGCAGAAGTAGCTGTCAACCTGATACGAATTTTCTTATTTGTTTAATATAACAATTAAAAACCATAAAATAATATCTTGACGCGTTTCAAATTACGAATCACCGATGTAGATCGATAAATATAGCGATCGAAGTAGATCTAGAAGATGTTAAGAGAGGAAGGAACGTTCGAATTTTCGCTCAGCTTTCTCATAATCGACCATGATAGTCAAAAAGGAATTATGCAACAACGATCAGTTTACGTGGCAAAACGTTCTTGACGTGGGCACGAAACTCAATTTTTTATACTGTTTGGCCTGTATTCAGAACGCTCTAATAAAACAAACTATACTTCTTTACGTTCCTTCGCTACGTACAATAACACGAAGTTGATTCGTATTGTTTCTTCCGTTACGTTGAATAACAGAATCGGCAATCAGACACATAGTAGAATCTGATGGAAAGTTGAACGATTTGAATCGAGTTGATTCAGGTATACAAGCAATCATAAAATTAATAATTTGGTAATTATGTAGAATAGGTTACATTTTATTCATTCAATAATCTTCATATATACGTATTATAAAAGCAATTGGTCTAAATAATTTAACATGTACAATGAGTCTCATCGAATTTGCCGCGACAGATTTGCCACTCAGCAAAGGCTTCTTTGTACAATTCATATTTTCTATATTTTACGACAATTCCTGTTATTATTGTGTTTAAACAGCGTCGAATTAAAGGGAAATCAGAGGTTGGCTACAGCCCTCTGCCCCATTTTGTAGGGGATCCCATTATAAGCCTTTCAATTTACTATATTAGATAATATTAAATGAAATTTTGTTTACCGTTGCCATTTTTCTTTACAATTAAATATTATTTAATTTTATTTGGAATAAATTTCTATTTTTAAACCAAGGGGACTCTCGACTGTTTAATAGTTTAGGGCCTCAAAAATCTTAATTAGGTCCTGGGTCTAAAAATCCCAATTTAATAATTATATTACTGTATGTAAATCATTTACGGCCGTATTACAATAATATATTATGAAATCAAGATAATTAAAATTAATGCGATGTATCCTGTTCCACATAATTACCAATGATGCCTAATCGTTATTAGAGATTTTACATTTGTAATGATATTCGCATCGACCAATCGTAATTCACGTTCCAGCAGAACGAGGAATCGTTTTGTATATCGAAGATATTCAAGAACTGCATTGGCGAGAACAAAGTTGTATCGTTTAGTGATAATACAGTGTTATGAATACGAGCCTCTAAGTTTATTCCGTCGCTCATAAGACTTCTCGAATACGGTAGCGTATAGTAATTTATTTTCATGCGGTTTTTTAACGTCGTTCGAGGTATAAATAAAACAGCGATCGTTTTGAAGAGCTAGGGAACGTCATATCAACCATGCAATCAAACATACACGACAAGAAAACAAAACAAATTCATATTACGTCTGTTGTCATTGATAAATTAATCTTCTATTATTGTTACTATTACTATTATTTTATTATTATTATTATTACGAATAAGGAAAGTACTATTTACTATGAAGTCAGTACTGTCTGCACTACTATTAGCTTTTAGTACCATCGATATTCTATATTATTAAACGGATAACGAAAACTGCTGCGAAATTGACATTATTCGAACACACACACACACACACACACACACACACACACACACACTTGTGGTCAAATTAGGCTTCCGTAGGGAAAACGGTAATGTCATAAGCTCGGCCCTTCCTCTTTCCCCATGTAGGCTTTCCGACTTCCCTCATAGGTTTCCTCGGGTTTCTGGCTTCTGGACTTTCGGGGTTCCTGGCACTCCCTGTAGATCTCTTCTTCCCCGGCCTCCCTTCTCGCCTCTTCTGCGGTCCGGAGGAGAATGACGAGGTATATAGATCTGTGACCCCCCTATCGCTTGTATAAACGTTTATGCAAAAGAATGTAAATTGATATTTATGTTATTATTCATATTTTTTAATTATATACTAAATTATGTGAAAAATGTAATAATTAAAAAGTATGTTATTTTTTTCTAAATTACTTTTAATATAATTATAGCTAAAATTAAGATTTTGAGTATTCCTAGTTCCCCCTGTATCGCCATTTTCCGTAGAGAAGCTTGATTTGATCGCGAGCGTACATACACATACATATGTATACAATATTATATCTTTCCGATTCTCAAGAGTGTGTAGCGTAAACGGAGAAAGAAAAGTATAAAAGAAAGAATTTTTCTTCTCTTTCTTTTTTCATCTCGAGTTTCTAATCAATACGGATAATCGTCGGGACAGAAATGAATCTGTCCTTCGTCTTTTAGATTTATATTCTCTTCTCTAGACTTTTACGAAGTTGTGAATCATGCATTGTGATATTACTTGTATAGCCTACTTATTGTATATTGTTATAACGTAACATTACAAAATAGTGTGTATAGTCACGCAACTTTCCATTTTTACTTCGACATTTCTATATTTATCTTCATCTCTTCATATGGAACTATTGTAATAAAATATTGATGAAACTAAAACACCATGGATCTTTTGTATTATTCTGCGTCGCGTTTACATTCAATTAAAAGGAAATCGAACTCAATTTGACGAATAGTTTTTATGATAAAAATTAATAAGTACAACATTTTTTCCAGAGAAGAAGCAAACATTGTAAAAATCAAAGGTTCATATTTTTTAAACAAATTCGAAATCAGTAAAATGATGACTTAAATTCCCCTCAATTTTATGTACATTGGATATATTCTTTATTTGGAACAAAATCGCTGATATTTAGAAATTGATCAACTTGTCATGGATGAACCTATTGCAGGGAACCTATTAATTAGGACTTGAATTTTTATTGGAAGATTATTGTCATAATGGGCCCTCTCGTAGAATATGGGCCCTCTTCTTAGAGTATTTCTGGATATTTCAGGTTGAGAATTACAAGATTTGATATTTTTGAACCACTAATTTTTGGTCCCCAAAAACGAAGTTTTACGACGATTTGGAGTTCCCGAATTCCCAATGGCCAGACCGCCCCTGAACAAATTGTATTTGAAGTATCAATTAAAAACATGACGTTAGACGCGGTTCAAGTGTCTGTTTTGATGCAGTTTCAAGCGGAATGTGAAGATTTTTCGGAGTTGGATACGTCGAGTATGAGTGGTAAGATCGAGTATCTGGAAAAGTATTCGATAGCACCTTCGCCCAGCAGAGATTATTATGGGCTGAGAGTACTCGGTGACCAGGTGCTCACGAATAGATCGCGTTCTAATGATTCTGCCTCGTAACTTCATCCATTTTCTAGGTGATACTTTATCTCTGGAGAATCTCCCACGGTCCCCATAAGCTGCCAATCGTACGAACCACCAGTTTGGACAATTTCACACAGGATAAACCGTTACAGGACGAAATTCGACGTATTTTTGGTAGTGAAATGTTGATGGCAATTATTTAACAGATTGAATGACGAAGCTTTACACAACATCACCGTTACTTAATATTTTCTTCAATATTGAATTTATGGTGCAATCTACAACATTCAACGTGTGAATCATTTTTTTATATAATTCATTTTATTACATTAAAAGAAACTCAATGTTTTGCGATAGTATTATAGAATTGCAAGATATCAATTTCATATCGCGAGAATGTATTTTTATTAAATTGTTAAATACTTTATTATGACCATGAAATTTTATCAACGCGACAGGTAAATATTTGTTGAGACACATAAGACAGATCGCTTCGGGTCGAAGAAATACGTTACTAGCATTGCCAAAGTGCTTAATTAAAAGATTGATTAGATACCTGGCGGTGCAGGACATCGTAAAATTATCATCATTATCACACGTCGCTAAAGAGGTAAATAAAAATAAAAATAAAATCAATAATCGTTAATTATTAATGAACATATATATTTAGATCTTCGATGATAATTTCGTGTGGGAAACCTTGTATAAGAAATACAAGCCTCTGACGAAAAGACAGAACGAAAGATTGGATTTCATTTCGTACGACTGGAAGCGATTGTTTCAGCAGGCACAGATGCAGGGATTAATAAAGGTAATCGTCTGAACGTTTTCTGTTATTTTAATATTTCAAATTCTGTTGTTCTAATTAAATTAAATTCAATTTTTCTTCAAAACAGGCTTCTACTTATTTTAATAATTTTTGGCATGGGTGCTAGGTCCAGGACTGAATTATAATTTCTGGGTCGTGGGGCTATCGATCCTCCGAGGGCCCCCTTGGTTCAAGAATTGAAATTTATTTGAAGGAATATTAAATAACATTTAATCGTAAAGAAAAAGGGCAATAGTTGAAACAAATTTCATGCAATATTTTTTGATGTAATAAATGAAAGACTTACAAGGGGGCTCGGGCTAGTGGTGAGGATGGTTACCCGGTATATTAGGTTCACATTGGACCCCATCCAATTACACTTATGAATTATTTCTTTTCCAGGTACCTCGAGCTCGTCCTGTGACGAAGCAAACAAAACCCAATCCAAAACTAGAAGACTTTACAAAAACTTCTAATTTCGCTTCAAGAACCATATCAAAACCTATTCCATTCGAAAATCAATCGTCCAAGAAACCAGTAAAGAATGTTCAAAAAAAGATCATTCAGAATCCAATTCCTAGAAAATCGTCCGATATTCGTCTCGACGAATCCATGATGGATAAAGAAAGAGAGAAGTTTCAAATCACAGAAAAGCAAGCTTCCACTATTCGATCTCTTCAAATGTCAGCGCAAAAGAACACGAAGACACTGAAACAAAAGTCAACTATTACAAGGATCGAATCGAAGCACGAAATGAAGGATTCTCTCCGAGATAAACCGAGCGAAACGAAATTAAATAAAACACAAAACAAAGCTCGGAAAATTGACGCAAAGGCCAGTAATATCAGCCTGAAGGCGTTGGAAGAAAGAGAAGGGAATTTGTCAAAATCGAAAAGCAACAATTCAAGGACTACTAAAAATGAAAGAGCTGTGTCTAGAACGATTCAAGAGGATCAAAGTAAAACTAGAACGAAGGGCAAGGGAAAGAAGATTGGTCAAAGTAAATCAACCATTTTCAACACAGCCACGGCTCTTCTGGATGATCCAGGAATACGATCGACCGTGAAAAACGATTGCTTGGATTTAGCTGATTTAATAGAGGCTAGTCTGAAGAATATGCGCAGTCCACGGAGTATATTAGATTGCAATTTTGAGAAATCGAAATTCTGTGCCGGAGATTCAAATGAAAAAATAACCGAAAATTCTAGGGGATTATTGAAAAATGGTCGAGCAAATGTGACTCTAGATCGTTTATCCGAAAAATCTGAACCTCTCACCGCTAAATCGGTGGATTCTGTTAAAAATGATGCATCAGCCAGATCTGTCTCGTCGAAGTATAAGACGAAGAATAAAAATGAATTCAATGGTACGATGGAATTCGATGCTTATTTTGAAAGATATTATAATAAACACGTCGTGCCACATAATACACGAGAGAGTGAAGAGAATAAACGCTCTATTCTACGGAAAACTGTGGATAAAATGAGCGTGTTACGTTCTTTGGGAACGAAGAATTCGTACCCTAAGAAGATTGGAGTTGACTCTGTTCCTCAGGCGAATAGATATGAATTGAAAAAGGCAGTAGGCAATTTTTTTAAGTAAAATACGGTTTTGAGATTATAGAGTATGTGCATATGTTTGATAAAATAAATTAGCAGGATATTTTTGCGATAAACGCGTTGAAATTTTTATTGATTCGTTAGATTGTTATTAGAGAGTGTAATTGATATGTAATCCAAAGTGTTTTGTCAGAGAATATTACATAATACTGAAAATATTAATATTTTAAATTCTATAGTTTCATAATAAATTATGAATTAATAACAAAACTTCTAAGTTAAAAGTAGGTGTACGAATTGATTTGGTGCTTAAAAGAAAAATTATGATAATTTTTATTGTTAAAATAAACGTTATTGTTATTAAGGATATTCTTACTAATAATATTCTAAATGCATAAAAGCGTCAGAAGATATTTAAATTTATAATAAAATCGATAAAAAGTACCGAATTAATTTGTACAGTATCGAGGAAAGTAAACTTCCTTAAAAAAAATGGGAATACAGAGGAGGCAGGAATTCTTGAAATCTTAATTTTGACGATATTAATATTAAAAGTGATTTATCAATAAATTAATATAACTTTTAATTATGAAATGTTATAAAATTTAGTGCACTCCATGGAAAAATTAGGTGAACACTTTTTTTTCTTAAAAAAATTTCAATGACCTGATATCAGGTCAGTATGCAGAGAGCGCCAGCGATGTATCGGGGTCCCTGACACCCCTAATGCCGCAAAGAGCATTGCTGGTACTTCGGGGTCCTTGACACCCCAAAACGATTTTAGGTCGGTATGCAGAGAGCGTCAGCGATACATCGGGGTCCCTGACACCCCGGATGCCAAAATGTCGGTATGCAAACAGTTTTACTGGTGCTTCGGGGTTCCTGACACCCCAAGATGATATAATGTCGGTATGCAGAGATAGTCACTGGTACTTTGGGGTCCATAATACCCCAATATGATATCAGGTCGGTACACAGAGGGCGTCATTAGCGCAGCGGGGTCCCTAACGCCCCTGGATAATATCAGGTCCCTATGAAGAGGGCACAACCAGTATAATTTTTTTCCAGAGTTTATTTAATTTACTTCATTTATTTTTTTTGCTTATTAAACAAGCTCATCGAAGGGGAACAACATTTATGATAGTGTCCCTCTTCTGGCCCTCGGCCGAGGATCCTTTTTATTTCACTTTTTCCAGTTATTCATATAATTTTATCCCTCTTTATAGGCCAAGACCACCCCTTTTAGTTATTAATTATTTTATTCTTCTTTAAGGGCCAAGACCCACGCTTCCTAACTATTTATTATCTTACTCCTCCTATTCCTTGTAAGCTTATAAAAGGGAATTTTACTTAAGGGATATATTGTGTTGATAAAAATATACCAATGTGGTGAGGAAATTTATTAACAAATCTCTTTTCACTCTAACAACATTCGCTGAAAATGCGAGTAGATATACAAAATAAAATATGGTGCTTGCGTTTTATGATATGTCTCTCAGATACAAACATATGTACATAGACACATCGAGAAAGGAAATTTGTGTAGCTAATATTATCAGGATAAAGATTCATAAACGAGCTGCATGATTAATTCGAAAATTACATTAATACTTTATCGCTGCGTTAAAGATTAACGAAGGATAATAAAATTAAGCTACTTTAATTTGCAAATTCTCTACATCTTTGTTCGTAAACATATTCTGACAAACGTTAGAAAGATATCAGCTACGAGCACTGTGCAAACTATCATCTAAAATTCTGAATAATAATTGATCAAGAATCTATTTGAATTTATAAAACGAGTGTGTTCATACGAAAATTGGCAAATTTTCTTTTTAAATAAGCTCTCTTTTTCATGCTTTCGCTGCCAATCGGCAAGATATTACCCTGGGAAATTATTTTGAACCACTGACATCATGAAAATCGGTTCACTGGTACACAAATACACAATTTACATACATTTATCCACGTCGATTATCGCAGCAAAATTATTATAGTAGAATTCTGTTTACTTGAATAAATCAGGACCAGAAAAATAATTAGAGAAAATCCTGGAAAATGGTGCACTCTGCATAATTTATTCTGAACTCAAAAAGTATTGTTTGTTTATTTTATTTTACAGAGTTCTACTGTATTAATTTCGCATACTCATTTCATATAACTTATTGTCCATTTACGCTTAAAGCATTTCAATTGGATCGAGACACAAGAATCTCATTGATTATGGTAAGCAAATTGATAGAATCTTGTTGGGTAATCAGAAACAACAAAGAAATTCGAAAGGTTAATCGAATATTTTCTAAATTGATTGAATAGAATTAAAACCATGAAATTTCATGATTGTAATATTAACAATGTAACAAGTCGATTTATTTGAACTCCAATTATTCACTTAATTCTACAATTACAAAATTTTTTAACTGTAGGATCTTAAAATTCTGAAATATTAAAATTGTGGAATTTCGAAATCCAGAACGTGGTATTTTTAAATTTTGTACGTTCTGAAATTTTGATGTTCTGGAATTTTAGAATTCTAAAACTTTAGAATGATGACATTTTGAAAAGGAGCAGACTCATCCTGGCATGTATCTAGTGATGCCAATGAATAAATAGAGTTCTATTGTAGTTAATTGTTCGGATCGCTGGTTGTAAGAAACATTCGATTTCATTGATTCAAATTTACACAATTTTGTCTAATTAAGCTTAGGAACGGTTTGCGCCTGAAGTTCTCTTTGATTCGGTCGCATCCGATAGAATTACAACCGTGCTCTTATTTCATTGAAATTGACTTCTTTTCCCTGGAATTCCTTTCACATATCGAGTTATGTTCCTTTAATTGACAACATCACGATACTCTTCTTTCGCGACTGTTGAAAATATTTTAAAAATCATTTCTTTCATAGATCGCTGGATCATAGTTAAACGAACCTACCGCCATGGTTCTGTTTCGTCGAACATCCTTTCAATATTGTCGCGAAGCATTTTTTCCTGCTCTGAAATATTAGGAAATTTTAGAAACATTAGAAAATAAAAGTACTCAAAATAATCAAATTTACAAATTTACAACTAATTAAAACAAAAAAAAAAAATAGAAGAAGTATTGTGAGTTATATCTATGATATTATTGAGAATGATATCAGTCTGGTACAAAAATAAATTTTATTTTGAAGGCAGAAAAAGGTATTATTGTTTATATTACACTTCAAAAATTTGTTATTTACTGAATTTACCTTTCGTCAAATTTGCAATTACGCACTGCTTCCTAAGAAATTCTAGGCACAGAGTACGAGAGAGGCCAAATGCATGCATATTACATGTGAATGTCCTGAAAATAAGAAACAGTTTAGTATTACCAAAATTATCCTAAGGTTATTATAAAACATGTTCGGGTATCCGAAATTTTCGAGTTCTCCCATGTCTATGCTTTCCGAAATCCGATCCAAATCGAACCGAACTGATCCGATCTAACACTTTCGGGTATTCGCATTCCTATGGTACTCACCCTAATTGTCCAAATACAATGTTAGCTTGGAATTTACGATCTTCTATGGCAATAGCTTCCTGATCCAAGGATTTTGGTCTCGGAGGAACTGGTCTTGAGGCTCGTTCACATTGAACTGCATCGAAGAATGCTGCAGTCCAAAACCTCATCGATGTCCATATTGGTTGAACTCGTAGATGTGTGTACAAATACTCGCGGTATGGTTCCAACCCCGGTACTTCGACTAATTTTTATATAAAAATCGCGTTAAAATTCCTCATTTAATTTCATGGTGAAACAAAAGCAGGAACCCTTTATTTTAACATAAAACTTAAGTTTGCAAGTCCTTCAGTGAATTAAATGTAATTAATTAAATAAAATAAATAAAAATAATAAAATTAAGTTAAATTTTCTACAACTTTCATCCTTCGACTTTTCTACTTTTTAAAAGTTATACTATTGATAAGATATAAAGCACATGTTTACCTTCGTGATAAAACGTAAAACACATGTTCATGAGACTCTTAGCAGGTGCAAAATCATCCGCTTCGTGACATTCGAAAAGGGCCACCGCAAAATGTTGCGCCAAAGAGTAAAATGATTCTTCGGTTACACAGGGTCGTGCTCTTCTCGCGTTCACCACTCGGGAGAACCATATTCTACCAGATTCTGTCTGCAAAATAGTGAAATCAATTAATAAGTTTCCTATTAATAGGTACATAAAAAAATAGGAGAAGTAAGAATGCATTAGAAAGTTCCTTAAATACGAAAGTTACAAATGAAAGAAGTAATTTTATTTTCCATTAGGTACAGAAATAAAAATGGTAAACAATTTATTACCATTTACCAAAAATGAGCGATAAAATATAATAAGAGTATCGTTATTGTTACAGAACTTTTAATTAAATTTAAAAGTCAAAGTCAGTGGATTTATTTATTTCATTCAGCCGTAATTAATTAATTAATTAGTAGTTAAATAATGAATTGATTACTTTGTCTAGTGGTAAACGCGACCATGATCCACGAATAGTCTGTAAATATAAATACGTACAAGAACCATTTGACCGAAACTTGCTTTCTGCTCCTGATCAATGCTATTCGGAGCGTCGAATAGAAGAGGCACGAAGGTTTTCATAAAATCCGCAGCGGATTCTTCAGACATGCTGTCTGCGGACAAACTGGAAGCCCAAGATTGACCAGATCCTGACGAGCCTGAATAATGAATAAATTTCGCAAAAACTATAAATACATTTTGGAAAGTAAAAATATTTTTACCTGATCTTTGCCATAATCTACGACCATCCATGTTCGAATCCAAACTAGTGCTAGGCCCGTAACCATCCTGATCGCTCATCGAATCGCTGCTGCATGGTTGCATGTCTGAAATAATATTCTACAGGAAACACTCCCCCAATATTCTGTCTGTATCTACTATTCACCTAAACAATACTTAAAACTGGTGCGTATGACACGTTAAGTATGTTGCTTAAACACCATACATACATGTCTAATCTTATTCTTGAAATACAATATACACCAATGGGAACAGCGATTCTATCGTACTATGAGGAATTCTTAGGTTCTATACACACATATTAAGAAAAGAGCTTGGTGTTTCAGGTTTTACATTTAAAGTAAGTACATACATATAGTGAACAGGGTGCTTTTAATATAGGAACATAGAATCGAGCAAAAGTGGTTAATTAATATACAATGTGGAACTTTACAGCCGCTATAAATGGAAGAATACAGTAGTGATGGGCAGATCAAATGCCAGCTGAAATGCGCGGAGGGTGGAAATTTACAAATTGTCCTATTTTCAATTTTTCAATTATAGATAGTAGCTTGGAAATGTTCCAAATTTAGAAATACAAAACTTTCAAATTTGGTGGCTTCTAAATTTGAAAATTAAGAAACATTGAAATTTGGAAATTTGGAAATTTTTTAATTTAGACATATCAAATCTTTAAAAACCTCAATTTTCAAATTTTCAAACAGAGAAATTGACTCTCCATCAGCGAAACACACCATTTGCCCGTCCATGTACCATGCTCTGGCTCAGTTGCCCATCACTGGAATACAGGATTGATGGGGGAACCTGTGATGGTTCACAGTACATTCACATCAACGTTCATTTACCTAAACGAAAAACGACCGTCTGATAGCGGGTCGGGGCTCTTGCTTTGTTGTAAAAAGAAACAAAATGCGTTATGTAAAAAACGTTCCCACGAAAATAAACCTGTTGCGATGCAAAAATCAGTTGTTGAGTCAACGAATTCATACTGAGAAAAGTACATACATCGTATAAAAAGTACATTTATATAAAAATTCATGAAATCAGCAATTTATGTCACTACTCACCTGCTCTGTAATTCAATTTGTCGAAAGGATCAGGTCCTGTAGCTTTGATATCCTTTTCCTGAAGAGGTTCTATGCTCTCTTGACTATCTCTATCGGGACTGTTATCATCCTCGATTTTATCTTCTTGCGTTTTCTTTCCGACTGTTCTGGATGAAGTTATTTCTTCGTAAGTCATGCCAGGAGGATACTTCCTCATACACCTGGACATACTTGCGCTACCCTGCCGTTCTAATTTGTGCCTAGCGATCGCTTCGTAATCCTCGTAACACATCCCAGCTCCAAATCTGTGCGAATTAATAATAGACGTTGAGTTATTGTATTTAAGAAAAAGGTGAAGTAGCATTTTGCTGTTGCATCGAAATACAAAACTGCATCAACTTAATTAGCAGTTTTATTAAAAAGCAACTTTTATCAAATGTAAGAAATTTCTAGCGTATACGACGATTACCTTGGAAGCCTCAATTTTCGTCTAGCCAACTGCTCTTCCGGTTTATCTGTCTGAGGTAGTGCTTGTGGCGAAGAAGGCGGTGTCGACGGGGTCGTGGTCAATTCGCTCTCTTCTAAACTACTACTTAAAGCGGATCCTATCCTACTACCCAGACCCTGAAGATACTCTCCACTACCCCCCAATGCAGATCTGACGGATCTAAGTGCACCTCTGGTGCGTCCAATTAAAGTTGCTCCACCGGTGGATGGCGGAGCTGTTGTTACGTCCACCATCTCCTGCAAACATCGTGTACAAAGAACCTTTTAGTATTTAATATTACAACGAATCGCTTTACAATAGCGAAAGCTGCGTTTAATACAAAATCCTTTTCATTACATTTTTATGATTTAATGTGCATGATAATTTTAATTGTTGGCGTAATTAAGATTTTTCTTCTATATACTTATAATACTTATAATATTATACTTATTAACAGAATTTTAGAATTTTAGAATTTTTAAATTTTAGAATGGTAAGGGGTCCAATCTCTAGCTAGTTATGCCAATAATTTTAATATGTAGGTATCTCAAATTAAAGGTTTTAGTAATGAAATTCAGAATAAGAACCTAGGAGGTAAATAGAAAATTTGCAGTGTTAGATGTTATTAAAAAATAGGATGATGAATGGATTAGGTACGCTTTATCACTCGTCAGAAAGTCATTCCAGATAAGTTCCGTAAAATGTATTCCGAATGTATGTAGGTCAGTGAAGACATTTAGGTGTAGGTGGTGTAATATTGAAGCATCGTACGCAGCGCAATAAAGGACAGCTGAAAAGTAAATTTTTGCGTAGGTGTGGAATTTTTTAATATCTCAGGAATGAGAGACGGTTGGTATGACATCGGTACTGATTCTAAACTTTGTGAAAAAAATATTTAATAATTTTTATACAGATTTAATAAATTTAATAATAGTTTTTTAGAATTTTTAGCATATTATGTGTTTAAGAACTGAATCTTCTATAGAAAATTAGATTGTAATTAAAAAAGAAAGGAAATAAACAATATAATAAAGCAAAAATTCTTCGACAATTTTCTACAAGCATTTTTTCAATACGATTACATAATAACTAGTTCTCTTGTTACAACTGTTTGCTTTATTATGTCAAGACTACGTAATACCCTCAGTACAACGAATTCATGTCTTAAATTATAATATGCATCATTAGTATACAGTTTATTGTTATCGAACACAATGTCTTACAGCTTTTAACAATGTTTGGCGATAAAACTTATTTATCCAAGAAAATACCAGATTTGAAATATATACTTTATATAATATTATCGACTTTTCTGTTTAAAGAATTCTGAATGAGTGCACACCTGTAAGTACCAGCAACATAAAAAAAGCATTAGCGTATTTGAATAGCAAATTATCTTATCAGTCATATCGGTACAAGGATGATAAATGTGTCTTTATATCTTCATATGTAAAATATACCCCCATAGCTAAGTGTTTCTATATTTCTTTAAAAAAAAAAATACAAACTGAGAAAAGTCAACGATTGAGGTGTTACAAATGCTTCTGTAATTTATTGTAGGTATGAAAAAAAGTAATAGGGATAACGACGGATTAAGGAAAGTTATAGCCCCGGGTCCCACTTTCCAACGAAGAAATATGAATGAAATTATTTTTAATGTTGCCCTTTTTCTTTACGACTAAATATTATTAAATTTTATTCAAAATAAATTTTAATTTTGAAATCAGGTTTATCAACCAATAGGGCCATCGATGGTTAGAAATTTTTATCTGATTTTGAACACGGGAAATACATAAGGAATCAGAAGTTACACGTAAACACAGTAAATGGTAATTTTGTTTCTAAGTAAACTTGTATCTCTCCTTTTTAACATCAGGTGCGTGACATAATGTAACCTTTAATATTTATGCTGATGCCTACCTTGCTAATAATCTACCGCCTCGTTACTGTTATCGTCCATTGTGTGTATATTGAGTGCCCCACGTAAATAAATCACTTTGTAGTTTTAGAAGGAGGCAAGAGGAAATGTCGCAAAGCAAAATATCAATATTTGACATTTATGGACAACTACATATATTTACATTTGCATTTCGTGTAAAAGTAAAGTATTAAAATACTTATACGTAAATGCTTCATTTTTTTGTTTAAATTTGTATGAAGTAATTCAGCATTATTTGTGGCTATTTTCTACGATCTCCATTCAGCTCGAAATCATGCGGTTATGTGGAACACTATGTACACATAGTGAACGAGATTTTCATGGTTACCGGTTGTGATACGGAATAATTGCGGACGTCCTTTAAGATAGCTGATTCTGTTGAAAATTACACGCGGAAACTAAGTTGGGTAATTCAGCTCTCTATAAATACATGAATGAATGTTTCATGATTTCTAGTTATTCGAACCCGCACATTAACTTGTGTTACCGTAATGATTTATCAAATTTACTAAATTTGATTATAACTCTGATAAGTTATTGTACAATTTATTGAAATTGTTACATTATTTTATTTTGTATTATTTTTGAAAAAGAATATAACACAATGGCAGTGCCAGATTAAGAGGAGACCCCAGGCCTTACTTTTCAGGGAGCTCTATTACGAGCCTTCCATTTAGTATGGCAAAGAAAATTAAAAGAAATTTTTTTGTACTGTTGCCCTTCTTCTTTACGATTATGTGTTATTTAATCTACTTGAAGCAAGTTTATGAACAAAGGAGGCCCTTGAATGGCTGATAGCCTCGGCTCCCAGAAATCATACTTTGGACCTGTGTGATGGATAAATTTGTAATTAATTACTGACACCGACTATGATAATAATTCCATAAGGTTAACACTCATTCCAAAAATCCTATGTAAGTTACTGTTCACAAAAATTATTTTTTAACAATTTCTTTTTTATTTACGGCTACATCTCTGACGGCGACAGCCCATTCGAGAAAGGTTTTTTTTAGGCAGGATGTTTCAAAAACATCAAAGGGAACCGCCAGAATCGCCAGAAATGGATCATCGATTGCGTCAACATCTCCATCGGAGGTTCGATGCCGTAAGAATTTGAAATTAAATTGGCAGTAGAAATTGCTTGGCTAGAAACGAATGCAATATAGTGCAACAACCATGCCAAGGTCACTGCGAGTCTAAACGATGCAATTTGACGAATGTTTCAATCGATGTCCCCCTTTTTTTTCATAACTTACAAACTCCGATCATTATTATATTAACACGATTTTAAAAATTAAGTAGAAATAAAGTAAAAAATGTTAATTATTAGCAGGACAATGTTGGAGTTATCGCTCGGTGAATTAAAAGTCACTGGAATAAAGATTACTATATATTAAAATTTGAAATTGTTAAAAATTCCCTCGTGCCAAATAATGAAATATAACAAGGGATAATACTCGTGTGATGTATTGACAACAGATAACCTTGAAGGATTTCTACCACCAGCGATTAATAATAAAAAAAGACTGTAATACAATATTTTAATTTCTTATAATTTGAAAATTCATGACAGAATCGAAAGCACTTCAATAGTCGTTACAGTAAATTGTTTCGATTAGGACTGCGTGGACTGAACGGTATCGATTGAACGGTACGAAAAAATCGTAAATCGATTTAACATCAACGCGATACGTTAAACGCGATTGTATTGAGAAATAAACGATCGTAGGATTTCACAGCTGCATGGAAACACGTCGAAGAATATACTCTAGTAAAACATCACCGCAATGCAGCTTTATCTATACCGCGCTATTCTGCACCATACGGGTCGTTGCTTAATTTATGATTCCACATTTGTGAACACCGATGAACAATTTACCAAATCCTTCATATACATTCGAACAATCATATAAACGTCCATATTTCCCAACTACATTAAAGAAGAATAATTTAATTCAACTTTTCCTTCAATTTCAATAATGAATTATTCAATCCACATAAAATAAAAAGAAAAGTAAATACGTTCAGCAAATCACATGTACAATTAATTTTCTACGTTTAATTAACAAACAAATTTGAAGTTTACGTTTGAATTTCAATCATTCATTCTATCCAGAATGTTGTCATTACATCAACGATATGTTTATCTAGTGTTTTATTAATTAATTAATTAAAGAAATGTGTTCACCGTTCGGTGAAGCGAATGATGAGGCTTGCTCTGATACGATTTTTGTCACGATCACTGGGAAACACGTGTCTGACCACGAACGTCTGCTACGACGACCGCGACTACTTAAACCTTCGAACCGTAACACAGTTGCTTCCACTGATTGTTCGTTCAGTTCGCGTTACCCTTCCACATGTGATCCGATTATCACATACGCATGCGTTTCCTGCGATCAATACAATTTCTCTTTTACCTTTCTTGCTGTACAAGGTTACGTCGATATGATAGAAATGAAGGGAAGGTGAGCATGTTTCTGACACTTAGTAATGTACCGGTTAATGGTAAAAGAGCAACATTACAAATGTGGCTCTACTTCTAGAGCCTCTACTCTTGATGCCAGGGCCCTGACGGTCCCACCGGTTTTGGTGGTGAAGCTGTCATATCTAGTGTTGAAAGAAGGGCTGAATCAACCTCTCCTTGCTGCTCCTCTTGTTGCTATAATATGGCAAGGCTGAGCACGAGACAGTGACTGACAATGAGTAATGGGTGTAGTCTTTGGTATCGAAGCAATCTGCTATTACCAACGTACGTTAGGCTGTTGCAGTGCGAAGTGTTTCACATTTTTATATTAGGATAGAGCAGATGGCGTTTGTTTTCAAGGCACAAATTCAAAACCCCTTGAAAACAAAGGGATATCAAGTCTTGTTGGATCTGTAGTCATTGATTCTACTTTTTTTTTAGTGTGAAGTAAAATTTAGAAAGTGAAAATATTATGAAATATAAAATTAAATTAAAATTCTGGCTCTCTCCATGGTTCGCCGTTTGAGGATGAATTAAAGGTACGGTGCAATCGAAACGATAATAACTAATCGAGTATTTTTTATTTCTCGGTAAATTTATGCAGAATACAATACTAATTATAGACGAGATGTATTTATACTTCATATCTGTATTTATATTAATATATATTCTCCCGTTCTTTGACATCATTACGTCGTTAGTTAATTACATCACATCAAACGGACATGGTGCTGAAGTTTACTTGATTATGTACACACCTGTTGCAATAAATTGTGCCGATAAACGAACGTTCCTGGTCGAATAAAGGAATTTGAGAAAAATAAAAATGAAGGAAAAATGCTAGGTGTACACGCGTTCGATTCCTAGTCACGCGGTACATAGTTGTTCAACCAGTCTCGACGACGAATAAAAAGTGGAAAGTCGTAGAATTCTTAGAGGATTAAAGGGGTGTTTGTACGTGTAAGTAAGTGTTTGCACGTTAGTGAGTTGGGTGCTTCTCGGTTACCTATCTTACGATTATTGGTCGAGTATTGTTTCGTCTGAAGCCTCTGTGTCACGTAATATCGATCCTCGTCTCGGACAAGATCGAGCCACGATGTAATCGCGTATCGATTATATTGATCTTTTATCGTGCTTTTCATTTTTCTTTTTTATTTTCCTAGGTACATACACCTAGAGCGAAGCGTTACAATGGTCGATACGGATCGAGAATCTTGCACTCGTCTTTTCTTTAGTTGCATTATCTCGATTCATATGTATAATTTTCTGTTCTACAAGGAAAGGCCAGTATTTCATTGAAGAGAATTTTAGGGTAAAAATTAAGGACGCGAGCGAAAACGCAGACTTTGCTGAAGAAAATTTGCTTCTCTGGAAATTTTAAATATTAAGCGTGAAAAGATTTGCATGATTATCACGTTGATTACCACTTGAGGCATTAAACATTCATTTATGCACTTGCGCAAACAAAATAAATTTGTTAATTAATTTGGCATGCTTCAAGAGATTCACTTTTTTAGCTTGAATTTCGACGAAAAAACAAAATCATAACTTGCATACTTGATGTTTTCTACAATTCCACAAAGTTTTCTAAAAATTAAAATCTTCAAGCTGGATGACTTTCTTTATGAGTCATACGTAAATTAATAGCAATCATAGGTTTGTTAATTGATTCTTAAAAGCCTATTAACAAATTTGTAGCAAAGGAAGTTTGAAACAGCAAAGTGTAGCATGATGAATTACCAAAGTGTAAATTAAAATGATAATATTTTCACTGTACAAGTGAACGCGTTAACATGGTGCAAATCGATTTCTTGCATCTGCATTTAATACTTTCAAACCTGAGCCTCGTATTTCACGATTATACCCAATAATTGCAGCATGATCATGGGGTTATTGTTCAACGATCTCAACGTAATCGAAACCAACGATTAAGCGTCTACATGTTCGCTCGCGCTTTTTTTATCGAAATATTACTCTCTTAGTACGAGCACGATTCAAGTTTTTAGTATTCTATCACGCGTTTTGGCCCCTCGTCCGCTGCAGGAAGGAAAACGAACTCGTGTCGAGCACGTAACGTAATAATGGCAAGCGTGTTCGTTGATGATGAACATCAACGCGAAGCGTACATATACGAATCCACCAAAGGAACAAAGAGATTACTTGTTCAAATGTTTCACAAGTGCAGAAAGAAGAATATTGATATAAGTCGACTGGTTTCAAAGCGATAGAAAACATTCTGTTTCAAAAAATGTTGATCACTGTATGAAGACGCTTCGTTATTATGAGTGTACGGCTACTCTGAAATGCGAGCACCGAATTAGGGCGGGTAATGACCGGGTCGAGTCGGGCCAAACCTCGAAAGTTTATCCTGCTCATGAATTTGTACGGGTACCCGTAATTTTGGAACCCAAATATTAACTTCGGACTCGAAATCGCTTCGGATCAGAAATTCAGTTCGTTTAGACACCGCGTTTGGGGCATGATTTTTCAGACTTACTTTGAATTTTTAAGTTTGAAAGTGTTTTCATACATGTTATCCTGCATAATCGGATGTAGTTGAATTTCGAGTTCGAACCGAATTCCCAATCCAACACTGATTCAAAGACCGGAATTTTCGGGTAGCTACACACCCCTATTTATTATGCATTGTATATTTTGATTATTTCTTTTTTGAAATATCTACGTCTATTATAATGTTACATTATTTTTATCATCCAAATTAGACTTATATTCAATAAATTACTACCTTTTAATGATTCTCAATGTTTTTTTGGTGGATACATAATTGAAGGAAATGAATAGGTAAGTGCGAGTTTCCTTGCCTCTTGAATACAATTCTCGTGTACATACAGTCTTGGCTTGAGAGAATATATGCGAACGTTTTTCCGCGTTGCGAACAGGCAACAGATCCCGTTTACAATTTTTATATACAGTTAATATACTCGCACTTAAGCAAGGTACTTTGGTTCTTGGAACGCTGAATGGGTGTTCTGTGTATCGCGAAGTTCCTAAGATTTTCTTAATCAATTACGAAGCGAAGTCTTTGCTAACTCAACGTATAATTTATAACATCAATTTAATTTACAATTCATTTTCTAAATTTTATACTGTTGCTTTAAATATTATAGAATTTCCGATATAGGAAGGTCCTACGTTTGGGTCACAATTGACCTGGTCAGTTCAAGGGTTAACGTATTTACTTAAAATTTCACAGTAACAAAGAACATCCAATCGCGGGCCAATAAAACAGGACAAGGAGAGAAAGAAAAATAAATACAGGACGGATATGTTTAACCCTCGAGCTAGAGACATTATTCTATACATTCTCTACGACGATATAATATATCATTTTCAAGATAACGCTTCCACGTCCTATACCTTGCAATTTTACACGAATACATCGTTTTCTGAAGAAGACTACGAGCCCTGATTGAAGGATTTACATGTCATCGGTAGAAGTTGAGCACGAAAAGACGTCGTATAAATTCAATTCTTTCTTTCAATCGATCAATCCCCATTTATAAAGCAATTCTCCGATATGTTCTGTCAATTGGTCAAACTTGACACGTTTGTGATATCCATTTGCGTTTCCATTATTTTTTTTTTTTTTTTTTATCGACGTCTTTCGTTCAGGATGATACATCGATACACAAGGACCCGACTTTCTTCCACTTATGTATGTACATGTGGACGAAACGTAGCGTACGTCGAAGTAAATTCTAATGATATCCCATTTTACATTTTACATTTACATACATTAAAGCTGCATCTTTACGTGTATACGAATACACTTCTAACGTAAGTATGTACAGTGACGTTACACCTCTGGGGAACTAACCCTCACTGCTTATTTGGGCCCGATTTTTCCTGATTCAGTGTCACTTGTTCGTTCTTTTGATCGCTGATTCGATTGGAAACTTCTAAATCAGCACCCTTTCCTTTTTCGTTTCCTGGCTATCGAGGTTGAATGTATATGTATATACTTTCGAAAATTCTTGGAGAACATCTTTTCTCCTTTGAAGTGTTTAAAGAGTTTATTTACATATAAGTTATCGTTGGAAATTGAGAAATTTTAACGTTAGATTACACTTATACACTTTTCAAATGTTATTTGAATAAGTATGTTTTAGAATTTCACAGAAAATGATATTTTCTGTAAGCACTTTCAATAAAAATGAGTATATCTCACATAAACGGAATGTTTGATTAAGAAATTATTAGATATTTCAACAAATTTCTTAATTAAATACAACCTTTATAATCATTTAAAAAAGTAGCTCGGCAAATTTATTAAAAAATATATCTCCATTGCGATGAATTTTTATCTGAAAATAGGTAAAAATATTCTTAAAGATGTTTTCAAAGAATATATCCACTTATTTTCCACTAATCCAATAACCGTTTCAGAATCATGTCTCAAAGGTTCTCGTCCTTTAACAACGTTAACTCGACCTTTCTTAGCGATCTGAGAAAAATCTCGATGAACGATATTACGAAGGATACCGTTTTGCAAATTGAATTGAAACAGCGACCAATCGAATCACCTGCGTCCGCCGAAAACTTTCGAGGATGAAACTTTTTTGAATGAATCAAATCGAAGAAATCGGACTGTCGAAGAAGCGACTTTTGCCCTTTCTCTTTTATTAACCAGCAACCGGTCACGGTATCGAGAAAGCACGTGTAAACTTCCTTCGTCTTGCGGAAATCCGTTTCTATCGTGCGACCACGTTGAGATTAGGGCTTGGCGCAACACGAAGACTTTCAACTTCAACTTCACAGTACTTTTTCAAAAGGAAAAGTCGAATTTCTCGATTCGAAAGAAACTTCGAGCTCGATACTTGTGCGATAGTCAGCTGCGTCTATCAATTTTCAGGCTACAACATTTAATTAATTCTTATCGTATGACGTTAGGAAAAAGACTGTAAAAGCAAATAGCATAAATGTATAAGCATAGTTGCTTGTTAATAACATTTCAGGAAGTATACCATCGAAAATTGAATTTTATATTCTAACAGAATAATTCTGCTATTTTGTAACATTTCTACTTTTCCAAAATTGCAATATGAAGAATATCTTATTATTCTATGATAATAATTCTTAAACTCCATCTTTTTTTTACTCCTTCAGATTTGGGAAGCTAAGGAAATGGAAATTTTGATTATTGTTCCGCGAGGAATGAAAGCAATAGAATAAATTGATCGCGTCATATCTCCTGGATGCTTCGTCAAAGATGAAAGTCTTCGTTCCTATGAAATAATGTATGCTCGTAGTTATACACTAATTGTAAGAAAAAACAGGTACGGATAAGAACAGCGTTGAAATAGCGGAACGCCGTGGAAATTCTGTTAACATTAACGTAGTGTCCTTTCACACTTGTCAGCACTTCATTGCGAACGAATAATTGTGCTCTCTAAGTACGTTTAATGATTTCTTTGTTCCGTGTATGTGTGTGTTTGTTAAGTGCGTTCGATTTTCACTGCTGTCGCAGACGCTGGTAATTTTAGGCTACACGTATATTGGGAGCCCGGCTATTTTTTACTAAATAGTAAATTATTTTTATTATCAAATAAAAATAGTTTATCGTTTTTACATTTTGCTGATCATTTTGAGCGAATCGAGAGTTTGTTGCTGACAAGATAAAGCAAGCTGTAAAATAAATACCTTGAAGAAGGTTGATTTTAATTTTGTTGTTAATTAATCTTTTGTTATATCTGTTGCAACGAGACATCACGGGTTGTAGAGATGCGGACTTTCTTTGTCGATACGGTCCGTATGAAGTGATAAAGAAACGGTATAAATATTCCTAGAAGTGTATCTATAATTTTAGATACGCTAGTGTCCAAAGAAATCAGCCAGCCGGTTCAATAGTGATCTTCAATGTTTTGACGGGCTTCGTAGCCTAAAATTACATATATTCCTGAAAAACAACACGGCTCGCCGCATTTTTCATTCCTCAGGTGCCGCTTGTGACGTGTCGCTATCCTCACGGTTATCGCTCGCCTTCTGCTCTTGCTCTTTCTGTGCCCTTGCTTCTGCATCTATAAATCAAACGGATGAACATTCTTACATTATAATGATCATAAAATTCATCTACATAAAAGTTAGGAACAGTATTCAACGGTGTTCGTCAATTAGTGAAGTTAGAAGAAGAATAAATTAAGCAAGAATTTAAATAGAACGCTTTGGAACGTCAGAGTGCGTTTCTAGCCCAACAGAGGCTTGAATTGATAATAACCCACCCCAAAGATGGTCTCGAGGAAAATGACGATGTATGGAAGAGGCCCCATATACTTATATAGCCCTGTGATTCCCCACCACTTGCACATAATATGAATTAATATTTACTTTGTTATTCGTACTTTTCATTTATATAGTAAATTTTATGGTATCTAAGAATAAAAAATTATGTTACTTTTTCTAAATTACTTTCAAGCCTACTGTGGGGGTACTGTACACATTAGGATAATTGGAATATAAGAATTTGATAATACTAAATTCTCTAATGGGTTAATAATCGATGTTCAAACTTTCAATGATCTTCTACATCTATTTTAAACACGTACGTACCTCGAACAGCTTGTTCCTTCCAAATGCTCTTGTTCTCCGCGAGACAAGGAATCCATGGCTTACCGATCTTAATCCTCCTGCTTTCAGCCGCTGATCCTGTAGATTATTCATCGTTTAAATATCCTCTCTGCTTGAAGCGCTTTAACTTCTTGCCTCATGATTTTTCTTTTTTTACGATTAACTACTCTAGAATTAGTTATTTAACGCTTGAATTACCAAGAGGAGATGAACAAAATCAAATTCCTTTCGAAGTTTTCTATTTTGCAACATGAAATTGGAATGCAAATTCATTTATATAGAAACTTTGTGAAATACCATTTATTCTACTGCGATAGTATAACTTGACGTTAGAGTTAGAGGTTTGTTTACCGTTGTTGGATTCATCCACGCTCTCTTTAACGTTCTGTGACAATGGAACGAGGACCGTTTCCAGCATGTCGCTGCACACCTGCATGCTGGGTTCGACGATAAATTCTATGAATCCTATTTGCGATTCAGCCACAAGAGTATTGTTGCGATCGCATAACGGAGAGAACGGTAATCCCATAGTCTTCTCCTTGTCACCCTGTCGAAAGAACTCTTCCAGTAGCTGCATGGTCCATCTGTATATCAGATAAAGGTTTTATGTATTCCGTTGATCTGTTTGTACCTCTAAAACGAAGACCGTAATTACAACAGACGTAATTACTGAGAAAATTATAAGTCAACAGATTAACCCTTTCGCTACTAAGAATGACTATAGGTCAAGGCGGAATGACGTTGGATGCTACCGTGGCAAACAATTTTTTTCCAGATTATTCTGGAAAAGTCGAACTTCGTATTTTTATCCTACCTTATATTCGTACCTTCTCTTCTATATCAAATAACTAATTTAGTTTACGTTAGCAGCTATAGTGAAGGGGTTGAATTAAATATGAATGTATCCGGTTTAGTAATATTTTCGGGAAATACCTGTGGTGGAGATCCCATCTCTTGGCCGGATGAGAAATATCACAGCAGTGAAGAACCAGACTGACAGCTTTGCTCTTGTCGACGCTTGGCTCTGCCAGGCTTAGGATGTTCTTCATGTTCTTTAGTTGTTGAAAATGGAAGCTCATATCCGTTGCGAGAACCATATCGATCACCAACGAACGAAATTCACGGAATTCCTCTTTCGATAAGTTTTGCAGTATGTTACATTCGTCCTCCTTTAATATCCTGAAAAATTCTCGAACTTTGTAAACTCGCGGCTATTAGCATACCTGTCATAGTTAATATTCTTGTAAGGGATATTAATTTATTTATTAATTAAGTATATCAGCTTGCTATTTCAAATTATCAATTTAATTTCTCTGAAGCTTATAATTTTCTTACTTTTTCATTTTTCCAATCATTTGATTTCTGTTTGAAAAAATACAAAAATACGTATACGCCATGAAACAGATAAGCCGTACAATTCAGGAAAAATAAAATACCGTTTACATCCAATACAACAGAGGATTTAAAAAAAAAAGCAAAAAAAACGAGCATTTTGAGCTTCACGTTTTCTATTGATTTTTATTGCTCTCTCGTCAAACAAGAAGCTTTGCAAACTAAAAAAAAAAAGTTGTTTTTAATTGGAGGTAGGTAGGAATTCTTTATTTCGAGCTCGTTTCGATCAATTCGTGGGAGTTCGACAGGCAGTGACCTTTTGAACCGTACATACCGGAAGCTCGCGGAGATGTGGTGATTTTCCAGAACAGCTCGGTCATTGTAGAGGAGTGCTGTTTCGCTACCGGACATTACGTGGAAATTGTTTGTGGTCCCAGTGTGCTCGTAATCGTGAATAATCGCCGCCACCAGGGTGGCGAAAATCTCCAGATCGGTCAACCAATTCTGTAACGAGCAAACATTGCGTCGCTTAACCCTTGAACAGCGGAGTTTGGGTCAATCGTGACCAAAATTTACGAAACATGTACGAGGATATTAACCTAAAGTTAAATGTATTGATTTTTAAACGAAAAGGTTTCGTATATTGGAAGAATAATTTTTAAAAGAATGATGTAACATTTAGAAAATGAAAATATGAAAAACAAAATTTGATTAAAATTGGAACTCTCTTCATGGTCCGCCGTTCGAGGGTTGAAAGCGTGTGCTTATAATCTATAGCGAATGAGCAATTTCCTCAAGAGATAAATCCTAACATAAGCATTATGAAAATCGAAATTTACTTCAAATTTCTAATTCTGAAAAAAGATTGTTCTGAATTTTCATTTTCTTATTATTATTACTTACAAGAGTGGAAAATTGGAAAAGACAATGCAACGAAGAATTAATCTTTTCTATGAAAGAGGTATTAATATCTATTGTGATCATTTAAACAATTAAATTGAATTGCCAGTATTCTTTAAAATTGTCACATTTCATCTGAAACTTACCATTAATCCTGTTTGACACAAAATATAGTGCATAGTTTGGGCAACGTCTGCAGCATGCAGATTGTTGTGATACGGATTTCGATGTCTGCAGTAACCCTCCTCGACTCTTCCCAGAAAGCATTCCAAAACCGCAGGGGGGACTTTGAATTTGTGGATCATGCCGTATCGATTTAGCAGATCGTAACCGAGGTATTTAACCGGTGCTCCCATTGCGGCTTCGCTTAATGAAAACACGTCGAACGACCAGTCATCCAGGGTCTTGAATGAGAACGTAAGTTTAAGATCAATGACACGAGCTTATCACGATGGTAATTTACCGTTTGGAATATTATTTACTTTATGAAAATTCGACATTTTTCTTGAAAACAGTACATCAACGGCAAATCTAGTAGTATGAGTCTACCAATAATCAGCCTTTGGTTATAATTTTTCAAGACGAATTAATAACTTTTGAATGACCTACGATTGATATCTCTCTATTTTATGTAGCCATCATTATTCAAGAATTCAAATGAAATTCATTGAAAGAATAAAATTACAGCTCTGAGGTACCCTTTCAGGAAGGGTGGTAATGCACAAAAATGCTCTGATAAATTTAACATGAAGAAAGAGGACTTTTCCACCCTTATTTGTAGATAATAGAGTATACTTGAAATATTTGACTATGAATTACCCCTTCAAGGGATTACCACACCCTCTATATTTCCTTCTATTCACTTATGAAAAATCAGTGTTGCAACTTTAATTGAACACGACATTGTAATCATATTAAAATAATTATTATACGATAAGAGTCGTGAACAATAAAAATATTCGCGGCGATTGCCCAGAAAACACTTTGTGTTTTCCCTTTACAAAATATTAAATAAATATATTTTTATCGAACAGAAGTGCTATCAAGTATGTCTATCATAATTTTCTTTATTTTCCGATCGATCATGCAAACTTGTAACGCGTCGGAGAAGTGCCATCACCGTGGTACCTTAAGCACTTTAACCACTTCTTGAGGGAACTGCATCAACGCGGTATTGGTGACCCGTCTGTAAATCCGATCTACGAAGATCCCTGCCCTGATGGCGTGCGCGACCGAACGGAACTTGGGTTTCTCGTCCGCCTTTCGTCTGGTGGTTGCCAGCTGCCTCGTGAACGTCGAAGCGAGCCATTCGCGTACTTCCGGCGGCACCGCGTCCGGTTGAACCTCCGACAATTCGTCGTCCTCGTCCGCCAGCCGCCTAAGGAAAATTCACCGGTTACTTATACGCGGATCCGACCATCGGCGAACGCGGACGTCGGATCACGATGGACAACCCCTACCTTCGTTACGCTTTACGACAGAATAGACAAATGAAGAATAGAAAAAATAGAGAACAGAAAGAGAAAGAGTGGGCTTAGGCTCGACGAGATCGTCCCGCAAACGAATCTGACGGAACTTAAAGAAAGAAACGTATGGTAGATGGTTTAGATGACTAATGCTTCACCGATTTTCATTTTCCTCCACTCACCGAGAGAACTCGGATTATGGAGAGTCTATTCTTGTGAAATGAGTGTGAATTTCTAAGTGATTTTTTTTCTTCACTTTTCTTTTCCTTGATTTGTAGTTGTTTTATGCGTCGAGAATATGGTGAGAGAAATTATTTTTAAAAGATAGTTTTATATTGTTTTGTGATAACTTTGAAGACGATGGATTTTCACGGTATTTTATGTTTGTCCGTTTAATTTCTTTTGTTATTGCGATAGTTAAATATCTTGACTCCCAGTGATGCTTTTGAGTATTTTCTGTGTTGATTAGTGAGGATGAAAACACTTGCCGACAAGTGCGAATTAAGGATCCTATTATGTTTGAAACAACGGTAAATATGCTGATAGGTGAAAGCATAGGATCCTTAAGTGCGAAAGCGACTCTAACTGTGTTCTGAACAAAGCGAACAAATTGTTGTTGCAACAATTTCTGTGGAAGCAAACAAATTGTGTTCAAATATGTTAATTAAAAAATCATTATTGAAAATTGATACTGTTATCAATTGTATTAAGAATTTAATCTCGAAATATCTTTTGACATTTTTTAAAACAATCTCTATATCTCTAATTGTACCAAGAAAAGTAAAGTAAAGATTAGCTAACAATGTAACGTTAAATGAAAAATTATCTTGTACAGTGATTGATCATTTGTAACATGTACTAATTATAAGAAATTCTTTGAAATTTCGATACAAGGATTTTTTACACCATTATAAATTGTTAGAATAATATAAAATTATGAATATAATTAAATAAAAAATCCTTGAAAGCACTTAACACAGTTTAACAGAAAAGTCGCTCCAATCAAATATTTTCCATTTAAACATAGAACGTCTTGTAATCAGCACTTGAGAGAACGTAGCAAAGCAGATAAGAGTACGTACTTCCGCCCCTTATGTTTCCTTATAACGAAAGAATCGATTATCGCAAAATGTCTCAATTTATCTGGTATAAGGAAAGTACTTTCTCGACTTCCATTCGGTCTCGAAACTTGGTCGAATCACGAAGAAAGCCTCGAAGTATAGAATGATAAAACGCAGTCACGACAAACGACACGCAGCTGACCCGAAAGAGAAAAGTAATCTCTCTCTGAATACAACGTTTCATTTTTTAGAGTGCTGATTTTAGAGTCGATTTTTTTTTACATCTGAACTATATAAAGAAATATTTATGTCGAACAAGTACAGGTACTGTTATCGTGACAATAAAACGACGATCGATTCTCTCTCTACGTTTATTACAAGAATCAACGTTGCTTAAGTATGTTTCCAACGTTATATCTTGTAATATCATTGACATAATCAAGTGTATTGTCATCGGTGTTGATAACATTTATCATACGAGATAATCTTACAAAAAGTGGTAACAGTCTGAGTAATCCATTTTTACATTGAACGTGAGATCGGAAATGTACTCGATCATGTTTGATACAAAAACGTGGTGAATATTGGTGATAGAAGTGTATTTACAAGAACAATTCAAGTTACGGTGAAGGGTTGTCATTTGAAACGGATACATTTAATGATGAACAGCTTATCATGCATAACATGGGTGATTATTGTTTGAATTAACACTTAAAGGACAACGTGAGATCGATGGTTACATATATTTTACAATGTTCTATCATTTATGGAGAATAAATTCATTTCTATAATTACTATACTTTATTACCTACACATTGAATAGTTGAATACATACAGTAAAAATACAATCTGGGAACTAATGTTTGTTAAATGTATCAAAATGAACCATTGGCGTAATTACGTACAGGTCAATTCAGAATTCCAGATTCCAAAATTTCAGATTTTCGAAATAAAAAAATTTTTTAAATATCAATATTACAAGGTCATAAATCTTCAAAATTTTAGAATTAAAAAATTTCAAAATATTAGAGTTACAAAAATTTAGTCTGCCAACATTTCAAAATTTCAGATCACCTATATTTAAAAATTCCAAAATTTCAAGCTTTCTATGTTCAAAAATTCCAAAACCCTAAAAGATTCTAAGTTTGGCCCATTCCAGAAAAAGGCCCAAGTTACGGTAATGGGGCAAATAATAAACTTATAAGAATAACGGACGAGTTAGAATTTCTGAAAGGCTACGGTTCTCAAAAATAGCAATTATCTCGAATGAATTGGAACGTAGCACTTGAAAAATAACAATTCCCCGTTGCCCTTTGTACGAGTTCCGCGCAATAAACTGAAAATCCACGAGAGCTTTGGAGGAAACGAGAAAAGTAACAACTAAAAAAAGAAAAGGATAAAAATAATAAAAATAAATAGAAGGCATGTCGTGAACGTGAACTAGAGAATGCGATTTGTTATTCAAACGTTTAGAACGAACCTACGTCGTACACCCTGACGGCAAGTAGCGGTTGACTCCACACGCTCGGCATCTCTATAATTTCAAACATCAAGAAAGGTTGCGTGTCACATTAACGACAGATTACAGTTCATAGAGCCGTATCTAAAGCAAAAAATGTCCGCCTGCGTGCGTATAAAACGAGCGACTCAAAGAAAGAATAGAAAAGAAGAAAGAAAGTGAAACAGAAAGAAATCAAAGAGAAAACATGTTTCGCTCATTGTTTGAATTAATTATTGTTGACTAAAAATCGCTTGTAATGTTGATGATAATTCGTTGATGGACAGGAAACTTTCGAGCATTCCATTAAACACCTCCATTCCGTTAATTAGTGACAGTTGTCACACATCATCCTATATGCATGCAATTCCTCGTAAAGGGGTGTACGCTCGCGATCAGATTAGGCTTCCTTAAAAAAAATGGCGATATAGGAGAAGCAGAAATGCTCAAAATCATAATTTCAACGACATTAACGTTAAAAATGATTCAGAGGCAAAATAATATGATTTTTTATCATTAAATAATTATTAAAATTTAATATATCAGTGAAAAGTACGAATAAGAAAATAAATATTATTATACATTTTCTCGCGTAAATTTTTATACGCAAGTGGTCGGGATCCGCAGAACTATATTTATATAGTTGCATATATTATCACTTCCCTAGGGATGCCTACGGAGAGGGAAAGCCTACAGGGGAGAACAGGAACTACCACTTTCGCTTGGAAGCCTGATTTGATCGGCAGTGTACATTGGTGCATTTGCATCAAAAGTGCAACTTAAAGTCCTTTTGTAAGATTACTTCTGTAATCAGTAAATTTTATCGCAATGTCCAATTGAACAATTAGGCTGTAATTTATTTTTGTTCAATAATCGCTAAGTACTATTAATCGCTAATAGTAGATAATAAATTTTAATTTTTACAATATTGTGTTTAAAATATTTTGTCGAGTTGCATATTGATACTACTGACTTTGATGAAATAAATGGAAATAGTAAGAGATAAGTACTTAAGGGATTTTCATAAAATAATTTTAGTCGCATGTTTGATGCAGATGTGTAATAGTGGGGCGTAGGGAACATGAAACAGAGAAATAGGAAGACGATGTTTAACAGAGCGATGCATACAGTTGGTAAACAGGCAGTCACCCAAAAATTGAGCAGGTTACACCTAGAAAGATCTAAAAAGAGGCTAGAATAGGAGAGAGACAGGCCAGGCAGGTAGAAGACAGTCGTCATGCTGTGTTTTAATTGGAACTGTTAATTTATGAGATACCTGGTTACCTGGCTATCTGTGAGATACCAAAAAATTTCTCTCATTCTAATAAAAGAACATTATACTATAACAGTAATTATTAAAATACCAACGATTTGAAAAATGTTTCATTCATGACTGATGTTTTTGTCAAAAATTATGAAAAGATAACGCCTTCCTAATCGAGGTGCTTGACTATCTAACCAATTAAACAATTTAGGCCTATCTACGTATCTTACAGATACCCGAGTACCCAAGTATTTCAGACATCCAGTTTAAAATAATAACCCCAGTTTAAACGTGTCTATTAGGTACAATCAATCGTGATCATATCGTACCAATTTGTCATCTAATTCCTGATTGTTTTATGTATCATTATGCGCAATTCTAATGGCATTGTGTTTTTTACAATAAGACGTCAAATGCGTTAAATCTTTTCACAATACAAGTTTTAATCCAGTGACTGGGATTCGTTAAATTCAATAGTGAAAAGTGTGGTATTGTTTAGTGAAAAGCATTGTTTTTTATTTGTATTAAGAAAGACGAATATTATAAAGGTTAGCTGCAATTTTCTATATGTATTTATTATAATTGTACGAGAACCCGAAAATATTGGGTCGGGTCGGAATTGTTTGGGTCAGGTCGCGTTGGTTCTGACTCTTGAAAGTATAGATACATGAGAACTCGAAAATTTCGGGTACTCGATACCCGGATCGGGTTGAGAATTATTTCGGTCAGCTCAGGATTCTCGAAATTTCGAGAACTATGATTCAAGACGAATTTTGTTGAATATAACCGTGAATTGAAAGTATTCACAAAAAACTGCACCTCATTAATTCTGAGCTGACCAAAACAATTCCAGGTCCGATCGGGATATCCAGTGCCAAAAATTTTCGGGTTTTCACACATTTATACTTTTGAGAAGCCAACTCAAATGCAGATCGAGTACCCGAGACTCTCGGGTTCTTACGTAACGCGAGTACTTATTAATTTAATAAAATTAATATTCTTGGTCTTACTACTTGCTATGACAGGTTACACTGTAATTTCTAGCTTTTAACTTTTTTTCGTAAATTTTCTACGTTATTCATGTATTGTTCACTACATGTTTAAATCGTGCATCGTAGATAATGTGCAAATTAGTAAGGAAAAGTACAATTTTTCTAGAGAATTTGCTAACAAATTCTACTTGCTGCACAAGATCTACACTATCAGTTTGATACGCAGCCAAAACTACATATGTATGTATTGATTAGAAGAAAACATAGTGTAACTCTGCGGCATATATTAGAACAGTAAGATAACGTTGTTAAAAATATCCTAGGAATTCGGGTGCGAACATCCTATCCAATAACATTGAATGTTAACACGTCGAGAACGTGCGATCAGATTTTGATCGAACGAATTATTCTGCTATACAAATTTGCATTTCAAATTTCAATTTTAATTTATGTCTTGAGCTCTACACTTGTATTAATTAAAATCCTCTGTTATTAGCTGAAGGATGTTAATGCAACTGCTCGATATTATAATTTGTATATTAAGGATGTGCATTTTGATGAACATTCGTATGTATTTAATTTGCAAAAATAATGATGGTCTATATAGAGTATTCATTGTAAAATAATTCAGTTAACTATACATCAATCGATACCCATTATATATCAGTTTGAAATGATTAATAATTATTTTAATCATTTATCATAAATACGTTTAAAAATTACGTTTCCTACAGAAGTTTATTTATTATTAAATTTGTGTCCATCTATCATCTACAAAATTGTAATAAAAAATTGTGTGGCGTTACTTCAAAAAAGGTGTAGGCGATATACTTAAGAAAAATTGTTCCAGCAATCTTCCTATTCATCTATATATCTCTATTTAATACTAATCAATTCGTTCTCAACGTGTTAAACATTTTCTAAATTTCTTCATCTTAAAGATTCCTTAATATAAAAAAAAAAAACAATAAAGAAGGAAGATATCTTCCAACCAAAAGTGTTTCAGAAAAGAAGCTCGCATCCATTTCCGCGACAGCGTTTCGCTCTCCCCCATGGACGTGTTCATTTTTCACTATGAAAAATCCCCTTCGAATCGCCTTCGAAAAGCCCAGTGTTTGGTCTGGTTGACGGGTAAGGTTCGATTTCCTGCTAATGATCGAGCAAATGAAGCATGATTGGAACCCTAACGGATGATGAGATCGAGAAAAAGATGCCGACGGGGATAACGTGGCGTGGCGGGAGTCGGTTCGGGTTCGAGCCAGGGAACGAACAAGTGGTGTGAGGTCGGAAATGTGAATATTTCGCAACCTTGCCCATACGGGGGTGCGAAGCTTCCGTTTCTGGGTTACCACCGCGTGGCCCTGTTGTCCGTCCGAGTCCAAGCCGCTCCCAATGGATGCAGATGACAGACCCGCACCCCTACGCGATGACCGAGAGCACTCAACCCCTCCTGAATTCACCCTGCGGTACTGCTTGTTAGTGCACGTGTCAGGTAGGGAACAGAACAGTAGAATATTACAGTTTTCTTTATCACAAATTATTAGCATTATTCACGTCAGCATAACAGGGATGACCGGTCGTTCGAGCTGCAATCTGCCGGGAGTCCTATTTTTGTCAATTAACAAATTAATATTTAACGATGTCGTTTATCTGAAAATCGCACCAGTAGATATTCTTCTCTTCTGAACGCACCATGCTGAAAGGTATTAATCTCAAGAATATTAGTTAATTCAAATTTTTCGATAAATAAACGATGTTGAAGTAGACACAGGCTGAAGATGATTGCGACTGCGGTTAGAAAGGATTTAAATGTACATATTTTGTTATATAACAGCAGGTGTAAATATAATAATATATCCGACGTGACGACGATGATGTTAAAAAACATACGGATATTCCTTATTGGATGCGGCTTTGCAAATTCCAGCTCGGTTAAAAATAAATCCGAGTTTGGATAGACCTTTTTGCTTTCATCAACGTTGCCACGTGCATTTAATCGATTTTGATATGTGAAAGAAATAAAGAAGAGAATTAAAAAAAATGTCGATGAATAACATTGAAAATTAACATTTTTTAACATAACGTAACGACTGATGATATAATAACCATTCATTTTTGTAGTAAAATTCAGAGTTTAATAAAGGATAATAAGTATAAATATGTAAAGATGATGAACGTTGTATGCAATTTAATCATTAAAATAATTGTTAAAAATCGTAGATTTTAGAAAAAGTAATATTATTTAAATGATTTGAAGATACATAAAAGTAAAAAACTGAAAAAAATTAATTGCCTCCTGTGAGGATTGAACTCACGACCCCTGGTTTACGAGACCAGTGCTCTACCACTGAGCTAAAGAGGCGCTCTTGGTGTCCTTATTCCTCGAACCGAGGCTGTTGATAAAATTTCAAATTCCTAACAATATTTCAATTAAATATAACTTTTAATACCTTACACAGTATACATAGTACACACAGCATATACAGCTTTAAAAGATGCAAAAAAAATATTAAAAAGAATGTAATCCATAGTACTAAAGAATAATCCAAATTTCATTGGACTGTATTTGATATTTTTGTAGAGAATTACAAAAATACAATGCAAAAATATTTGAAAAAAGTACGATTCATAGGTTACCAGGAGTCGTGAGTGGTATACGTATGTAAAATAGTTGTAAAAATCTGTTTAATTAATTATTTAAATAATAGTGATGTAGCAGGTAATATCAATAATAAAAATTGTTTTAACCAGCAATAAATGAGTTACCTGGAAATTGAAATGCCATGACATGATTATACTTAACAATAGATATAATATATATTAGATATGATATAGTATTACGATAATATACTACGAAAAATGTGTAATATTTGAAAAAATCTTCTCATAGTCGCTGTTAGCAAGGAAGCTATAATAGACACAACTGGTCCAACGTTATTTAAGGTGATGTTTACACAAAGGATTATTAATTATCATTTTGAGTGGAACTTACTTGGTTTCATCGAGGAAGACTGCTTCAAGAACGCGTGCAGCGTAATTCAAATTTCGTTGCAGCAATTCTGCAGATATTTCGCCATGCTGAAGCTGCCTCAACAAGCATCTTAATCTGCAACAAAAATTAATATTTTATTTTGTTTGAACATGAACAATTTGCAAATTTTACCATTTTAATGAGACTCTAATGAATTGTTTGTTACTGTTAGGAAATATATTTTATAGCGTCTTTAATTATTCACCCAAAATGAAACACTAAATAATGCAATATGCAATCGCAATTACCACGTATTATAATATACATCTATTTTAATTTATAGTTATTGGCGTATTTAGATAGGGTAAGCTTGGCCTCCCATAAAAATGTTGACGGTGCTTCACCATACTAAAATTTTAACGCTTCAAAATTTCAGAATTTTAGAATCCAGAAATTCGAGATTTACAAAATTTTTAAGGCACCTGGTCTACCCTAGAATAAAATCCCAGTTACGCCAATGTTTTTAATAAATATATCTACCTGCCATTTATTGATCGATCAGGTTTATATAACATTATCCTTTAAAGCTTAACAAGATATCTAAACTTTCTCAAGGACTTGTTAACAATGATCGTCCTTAGGTTTCACGAGGAAAGAAAACTGATTAAAGATAAAAATGCAAAGTTTCGAAGTAAAGTACCTGAGGGCAGCCTTGTCACAAGCATCGGGGGTGTCAACGGCAGGAAGCGAGTCCGTCGTAAGATCGACATTATCTAGAATCTCGTCAAGATCCACAGATTGGCTTGACGAAAGAGTGTCAGGACTGTGCGGTGGTGGAGAACTTTCGAAACTTTCGCCGATACTTTTATTCTTGCCGGAACTTCGACGTACTATCGTTAACGTGCCTTGTTCTGGAACATCGACAAAGAGTTTCATTAAATACTGCTTCGTTTAATGAGAAAACTATTCAGTTTTGGTTATGACTCAGTATCAAAAATAATCAGTTAAATATTTTAAAAATTATAGTACAAATATTTATTTAACAAATATATGCTACCTTTTTCATTTATAAAAATTAAAATGTTTTACAACAATTTGTTGTGTGATTGATAATTTTGCTTTAGATAGCTTGATTTCGCAACTTATTGCAACAGTAATGTTCAATCGGACGATTCGATCGATCACCACAAGGTAAACTGTATAACGATCCCGGTATCATGTAACAACTGTATTACTTACTGGATAGCTGACCATTTCGACCCGGCGAGGAAGGATTGTACAATCGGGAGGATGCTGTACTAGTGCAGCTAGTAGTTGCATTAGCATTTGGAGATGCACCGGGCGAGGACACTGCGATATCATCTCTCGTCACTCTGCGGTCGGGCGGAGATGCAACTGTAATTTAACGCAGTCAATTACTATCTGTACCAAATTGGTAATCGAAGATATGCCACCCACTTATGAAACTATACACAAATTTCACCCATTATGGATTGAACGCAGTTCAATGTTATAAATTTAATATAATCGAATAACTTCGAGAAGATTCTAAAGAGTATCATATTAAATCACTACAAATGTTTCTAAAAGTTATTTATCTTTTGTACACTCGAGATTAAATCAGATTTTCCTAAGGAAAATGACGATATAGAAAAAGTAGGAATTCTTAAATTTTTATTATTGATGATGTCAACATTAAAAGTAATTTTAATGACTGTCGATGGAGAAGAACGAGAATCCTGGACATTGCCATTTTTCCTTGGGTAGCCTAATTTGATCGCGAGTGCATATTTACAAAATTAAAAAATTGAAATTATTTCAGCTATATTACAGAGCTAACTAATTGCATTAGATTTCATTTAAAAATAGCGTGAAAATAAAATATTGATTAATAATGTTTGTTTTTCCTATATAAATAATGTTTCAATGTATGATGATAGCAATAAACACAATGACTGTAATAATAAATACAATAAATAAATAACCAAAAGTCTAACTAATAATGTAGTGATAAGAAAAGTTCTTTCAGAATAGTTAGGATTATTTTGAGAATTGATGAGAATATTTTCAAGGCAAATGAATGATGACTAATTACGAGTAAGCATAATTCCGAGGGGCAACGCGTCATGATAATAACTCTAATTGATTGATCAAACGACAGACGCGAAAACAACAGGTCGGTGTGGTGGAAGGATGGCGGAAGAGCTATCGATTCATGCCATATGTCTGCGGATTACAAATTAGGCCCGCAATCCAATCAATTGTGCTCGGATTACAGAGCTATCATATTGAATTAATGTCACTAGCTGACAGACAAATTTTTCACCGATGATAAATGGAAGAAAAAGACGTTATCTTTGGAATATACACAATCTTCGATCGTTTTATGACATAATAATTAGAAATTAAATGAGCACTTTTAATTAACAATGATGTGTTTCAATTGAAAATAACTTATCAATAACAACGTAAAGTGAAATTCTTTAAATGTTCAAAAATTAGTATCACACAGTGGTGTTCATTTTACGCTGTAATTTGCTACTTTACACCATCAAAGAAATGAGTCCCTAGGGCCCTTTATAGTCAACTTGTGGTGAATTAGACATTCTTTCGCTTCTTTATGTGGTCACATTTACAGCGTTAAATACGCAATCAGTCTAAGTATTACTATTTTGGAGCAAATAATTCTAATTATTTTAAGTGCTTCCACTTCGTATAAAATTATCGAAAATTATCTTTTAAAATTCATTTCAATTGAAATTAATTTATTACGTAGTACTTGATGTTTTAGAAATGATTTCTAAAGGAAAAATAAATAAATGAAAAATACAAAATAATTCAAAAATAATATTGAAAGTTTACATTGAAAGGGGTTTTGCTTAAAAAATAATAAATGATATATTCTGCAATAATTTTTTAAAACCTTTAATTCGTTTAGGTTTAAAGAATTGCTAAAACTACCATGTTGATCGTTTTAATGCGAAAAAGCAGTATAATCGGTACGCTTAATTTAGAACAGCTGTTGGTTCAGCAGCTACATAAACAACGACGTTTAAAACGATCGTCATCGATTTAATTTTTACGTAGTGAACTGAATACGGCACGCCCATTCCAATTTGCATTTCATGGAAGTCTATAAATCGACATGAATCGAAACATTTCCCAATGGGAATACAGGAGTATATTTTTATGCATACTTTACCAGCCCCGGATTGATGTCTTTTGAAACCTTACTTATTCATTAAAAGAGTCTCCTCGAATCTGTATCTTTAATCAACTGAGACAAGTACAGTTGAATTTGAGTTTCACGAAAAGTAATTGTTAAGAAAGTTCGCATTTTATGCATTCTACGATGTCTCTGTAATGCCAAAAGGATCTCGAACAACGGAAATCGCGTGCGTTTCTATAAGATCGTTAAAAATAAATTTGCATTCGAATGGAGTAGGGAAGCATTTTTCTTAAACAAGGCCGGATGTAAAAATGTAACTAAATTGTGATTAAATGGAAATCGATGTTCACCAAAAGGACCCACTGCCCTATAAGGAGCAAGAAAAATTCATTTAAAGGAAAGAAACGATCCTTGAATTTTCTCAAACGAAGTTCATTCAGATTCTCCAATGTTCACTTTGAATATTGTTATTTATATTGACATAATTAGATAAGGCCAGGGTGGACCTGACCCCCTGTTCCCATTAATGTGAACTGGCTCCATTTCAAAATTTAAGCTTTCCAAAATTAAAAAATTTCAGAATTCCAAGATTTCAAATTACCGAAACTCCAATCGCAAAATTTCTTTTAATCATTTAGTGTCCAAGCACGTAATATTACGTTTTACAAATCATAGTATAGAAAAATCGATGTGTGTAATAGTGATTTTTTTAGAGTACATTTTTAAAAATAAATTTTCACGTAATTTCATTGTTTTCAATAAAACTTCTTATAAATTACAAAAACATGATTTATTTTGTCAATTTTTTGCTTTTTAATTGGGATCTTAAGTATAGTTAATAAACACTATACATAAATGTAATCAATTCTTAACCTCATAGATATTTAATGAATCTCATTAGCTAGAAAACAACAAAATTATGCTCGTAACGTATATTCAAATTACGTGGTCCGTGGTTATGAATGGAAATACGAAATGGTTCAATTAAGTCGCATCAACGAATCCCCAGCAAATTTCCACCCTATGCAGCGTTTGTAATGAAAATACAATTACGCAGAGTTACTGATTATGCAACTGTTAATCGAATCGATGCGCGTCTTCAATTTCGATGCACTGCAATTATCCGCCGTGGTCAAGCATTTATGCTGAAGCGAACAATCAGGTCAGTCTATCCGTTTTTAATTCAAATTGACTGATTGTTAGAGAATCGTCTTATCGATTATTGTATAGTATAATACACGCTAATACACCGTTCGACTTATAGAGAAAGAGAATCAACTGCCATGATGGTTACTTGTGTAATTAACTAATTAATTAATTACAGGTAAAAGAGGATAAATAGTATTACTGCTCTGTCATTTATGTAGAGTAGCGATTTGAAAACTTAAATTTGAGTGTTAATTATTTGTATTCTTAAAACATATTGAAATTTTAATTATTAAAAATATGAATACTTAATTTTCAATTTTAAGCTTTTTATTTTTATTTTTAAATAATATGTAGTAACGCTACTAATAATAGAACTATGCGAAATAAATACTTTCCTATTATTTCGACTAATTTTCTAATTGTTGGATTATATGCACTTCATTTATAATGCCGGTCATCAATGACCCCTAAAGCATTCGATGTGTTAGTAGTAAATTAATGCCTTTAAGAGCACCTGACGTAATACGTGGTATCTCCTCCAATTTGATTGCAACTTGGAGTAAGTAGAATAGACCGCAAGTAGAGTAGACTCTATTATAGAATCAGACATGCACACCACGTTCTTCCAGCAGGCAGCTCTTTTTGTCTGATTTGTCACGATCCGCTGTCTATTCTACTTGGAACACTAGCCACACGGCGCGGCGGGGATATAATCATCTTTTACTACTAGCAACAGCCTATCTACTGAATAGAAAATTATATTTTTAATTCATCGCTCATGTTAATACAGTTAATCAATAATTTAAATTAATGTTTCATTGCTAATCTTAGACTGCTACTATATTAAACAATTTTTTCTAAATTGTTCATTATTCATATCACAAATAGCAACAGATGTTTGTTATTACAGTTTAAAAAAATATTTTCTTAATTTATAAGAATGTACAGTATCGAGGAAAGTAGGCTTCCCTAAGGAAAATGACGTTACAGGAAAAGCAGGAATTTTTTAAATCTTAATTTTTACGAGATTTAAACAGAAAACCTGACTATCCTCTACAAAATAAGTACTTGAATTATATCAATTTTAGCAAACATATAATCAAATAATTTCTAAATTCTAAATTAATTGAAAAATTTAAAGAATCTTGATATTGATGTAAATAACAACAATAATGTTTATCAATTATAACAATCAGTGAATAGAAAATATCTTTTGAGTCGACCTTTCTATAAATACATTGTCCTCGAATTATAGCAAAATTTTTCTTTCTAAATATGTTTGTGTAACTTCAAAGCTGTTGCAGGGTGTTCTCATTAAACA
The DNA here is from genome assembly GCF_907164935.1 of Osmia bicornis bicornis. NCBI lineage: Eukaryota > Metazoa > Arthropoda > Insecta > Hymenoptera > Megachilidae > Osmia > Osmia bicornis. The sequence continues at coordinate 4,934,499 of NC_060219.1, read as the reverse complement.
GCTGTCACGCGTTGGTGAATGTCAGTGCCGATGGTAAAGAACGCTGTGAAAGACATGCCTTTGCAGAACATGGATAGACGAACGTTATATGAAAATGCATTCATTATTAAATTTCTTCGCAGCCGGAAAAATTGAGTTCCCAAAGATGTGGACTGCGAGAAATCTCGTTAAAAACTGCGATTTAAAAGTGACATGATCCGCGGTAAATCGCATTCAACTCTCAAATATCGACTGATCGCGTAGAAGAATATTGGAAATATTCTGCCGAAGGCGATACGCGTAATAACATGCGAAATCATTTTCAACGTACAACGCTGATTGCATTCGTATTATTACTCTGGCGAACAATCTAAATGAAAATGAGGTCTTATAACCAACGATGTAATGGCAATAGAATATTATTTAAAGGGTGAATGTTGAAAATTTCCGCTGAGTACTGAAATATCTCCACGTTTCATTATTATACGGTTAATTAACTTTGGATGAAATTATAAAGGCTTTTAAAATAGTGATCGTGTTACCTAGGAATTTTCTTTTGAAAATTTTCATTTTTCCACATATTTTTGATGTTTTAAAATAAAAGAAAAAATGATTTATATTTACATTTTTATACGTATAAAGGATATAAATAGGAATTAAATTCAACATGTTGTGCCAATCGTGCTTTTCTTCCTTTTTTATAGAGTTTAATAAACATCCATCGGATATTTGTGAATTTGCTCGCCGGTTCGATCAATAAACGTTATCTATTATTCGTTTAGCGAGCATCCTGTGAAAGAAAGTGGTTTGGCACGACGTGTCGCGCGAAATACAATTTTAATCGAACGTCACAGACGAGCTTAAAAGGGAGAACGTGCAAACTTATACTGTCATCTCTTCGTCTGTGGTTTAATGGTTCACCATTAACTGGATTTACGTTCTTTGAGGCAGTGAAATTTTTAACACTCACCTACTCTCACCCTCGACATATTGCATCTTTACTTTTACCGTTTGCTACGTAAAGAATTCACGCGGAGCACTAGAAATTTTCGAAACCGTATTAAACATTTTTATTAGCATCGAAGCAAACTGACTGAAAATTAATCACTAGGATCATTATAAAATTCGATATCAACAGTGTGCCATTTTCTGAAGAAATTTTTTCAATTAATATTTTTCACCGTCATGCTACACCCATTTTTAAAGGCACATCTGAAGGATGTGATTATTTTAAAAATTAAACTATAATACAGTAACGAGTAATTAATTTCAATCATAAAATTATAACAGATTTCAAAATTAGAGAAAGTGATTAATAGGAAGGCCGAAATTCACAAAGTTGGAAGAAAAATGAAAGTACCATTTATGTATGTTTCTTATAGCTTAAAGGGGAGAGAACTAAAAGCAGGTCTTAAATCATTTAATTCATCAAAAGTGACGAAGAAAAAAGTCTTGAGCAAGTATGGAAAGTTTGAAACGACGTGTTCTTGATGAAATATTTCGTAATGAAGGGTACAGGTGAAAGCTGATCAACGGAGAGATCGGTATTAAATGAAAAACTGGTCAAATCACGTTGAATCTCAGTTTAATGGAACAGTCAGTCATTAACGAAGCTTTTATCGTCCGATAAATCTAGACAGTTGCTGGGACCGTATCCGCTTTACATATTTATTGTCAATACGAGCAGAAGCTAGGTATTCGATTTCGAGCGTGCAATTATAATCCAGTTTACGATTTTCATGATCAAACAACGGTATCGTATATCATTCACAGCTAAACGCGACCCATGAATGCCAAGCAGTCGACAATGGTCAGAACATTGATCGCGACCTTGCTGGTGCTATTTCAGCGAACGGTTCGATCCTCCGGATCTCCCTTTGCGGATCAACTCAGGAAATCAGCTAATAAAAATTCTAATGAGAAACTTAGTAAGCGGCAAAAGACAAAGTTGAAACGTGAAAAATTACTTTCTAGTCACCATTGATGCAACCAGGAATTTGGATGGGGTGAGTCAGGTCCTTTAGCATTGCTAACAGTGTCGAGTATTTTACAAGAAAATTTTAGTATAAAAAAATCTCTGAGTATTAAACCCTTGGAATTTGAGAATTTGAAAATTTGAAAATTTCAGAACATTAGAACTTGAGAATCTTAGAATTTGAGAACTTTAGAATTTCAGAACCTTAGAAATAATTTTCAGAAGCCTTCAATTCTTTTTTTAATATCTATTGCATAGAATAAGTTACATTGAATATGTTTTAAACGATAATCGTGGTAGTGTAATTTTCAACCCTTATAAGACCATACACCGTAGGTCTATATATGGTTATAAAAATATGTTTAATGAATTAAAATATCCAAGAGCTTTCAATTACATTTTATTTCTTTTTCACATAACTACGCATGCCAACAATGTTGCGTGGGTGGAAATATATGAGCCCGCAGTGAACGGTTAAGAAGTCTCTTGAGACCACTACGGCAGAAAGTTGTAACGTTCTGCGTTTTCCGAACGTTTTATCTTGTTTTCATGCACAGTTTAAACGTTTTCGTTTACTGAAAGTTGCACGTACAGCTAGACTGAAATTAATTAAAAACACGGTAGCGAGATAACGTACAGTCGCTTTGAGAATTACTCGATTACAAACAGGTTAAAATTGTTTCGTTCGTTTTGGTCAACTAAAACGTATACCATTGATGTAATTTACAAGCTTATTTACAATGCTACTGGCAATTTTATTCGAACGAGAGACAACTATAAAGTACATTAAAGTTGTATAAATGTTCTCTGTGTAAGTGTATTAATTATACTAGCAACGTTTATTTAAAGTGTAAAACGTTTGTTATTAACATTTAATTTCAAATTTTTTAATGAAATTTATCAATCAAGGGTACCTTGAAATTCAATCGTATATTCACCTCGATTTTATATTTTACTATTTTTTACATTACCTAACAGTGTTTGATTTTCATCCATTTTAAAGCACGTAAAATAAAATTTATGCTCCCATATGGGAAATTGTATTAAATTATATAGTAGTATCTGCAGATTTTCTGATATGAAGCAATAGTAAACAGTAAACATGTTTTTTGTTTTCAAGAAAAGTTAATACATTTTCATGTCACGCGTTCGAAAAACGCAGAACGTGGCTGTATATTCTTCGAATCAATTTTCTGGGCAACAGAAACGGAGATAATAAAAAAATATTCAATCAAGTGGATCGAATGGCCTGAGAACGTTACGGAATTCTAAGTAAACGAGAAAACAGCGTAACTATAGCACACTTAATGCAACAATTTTCCCCGTGGGGCCATTCTTACCCTCGAAGGGAACGTTCAATCGCAAATATCAAATATTAGCAATCGTTTCCAATACGGTACACGATCGGAATAAATTCAAACGGGTGTCGGAATATCGTCAAGACGATTGGCTTTTCATCGATTTACTGTTACTGGAAACACGAGTGGAAGCAATTAAAGTTGACAACGAGTGAATAATGACTGCAAATTGTTAGATAAATGGTAGCAGTATTATAATCATACATATCGTTTAAATAACATGGTAAAAGCGTACTTCAACTTGGCCATACGAACGCAGTTAAAGGTAATTTATGATGCGCTGGGTTTTATTGTCTAACGACCATAGTCAGTCATAAATCAAGTATTATATTTCGTGTAGACACAGCTAATGGCATTTCTATTATAATTTTCGGATATTTTTAACAATATTTCAATCTCGAAATGAAATTGAACAACAGTGATTGATTTCAAAATTATGTACAATAAATTTGAACAAAAGAAACTGTTAAATGAATCACAAAACGATACGATATTTTAATTAAAAATGTTTATATTTAAAAATTCTAGTGGATTAACTTGTTTAATATTCGATTTCATTTTTCCAACAATTCTGAAGAGAACTGTTTATAAATAAATGGTAGCCTTCGTGTAGAATTCGCTTGTTTTACGGGAAACCCAATTGCTTATTCAGCATTTAATTTACAGAGTAATCCACTTCCGAGGGATGAACGTGTAAAATTTCCGATCGAGATGCAAATTTGATTATTAATCAATGTAACGTTGTTTCCATAGTTGATCCGCTTTCTTGCGCTATGTGTGCATAGAATTGTGCAACTATGAAAGCTTCATTGCTAGGATTACACCTAATCTTCTGCAATAATAATCGTAATCACAATGTGCCATACTCTAAAGCTGAATAGCAATCACTTTGCAGAATGATATAGGATAATGTTTCTGACAGTCCGTTAATTAGGATATGTTAAGTTTCACATCATCATTGTACCGTCATTATCATCAACTATACAGGGTTTAAAGAGCATTCATCGTATACTTCGAATATTTAGACAGAAAAGTATTAAACAAAAATTATACAATACTCAAAAATAAAAATTGTCGAAATACCATTTTTTTGAAAGTACGATGTAATTTTATTAAAAATTGAAATTAAAATTACAGAATTATAAGAAAAAATATTCAAAATAGAGTAAAATTTCAATGCAAAGTAAAATTATTTCCATTCAGCTTAGTATCGAAAGTGTTAATCATTGGATTAATCTAAAAATTCATTGAAGATATGGTAGTAGATTAGATTACTTTCGATATTATTATCGGTATTATTTATTACGCATAAAATAATATATTTCTTAACAATATAATCTAACCTAATCCAGTTTTAGTATCTGGTAGATTCGTCGACGAATAAAAGCAAAATATTTGAGTAATTTACCAGTAGTTTTATTACTTTCGTAGAAAAGATATTAACATCTGTAATGAGAATATACTGAATCGACAATTTTGAATATGTATTGAAGATTCACGTGTATGTACACGGAATCCGTTTCTATGAAGACATATTCATAAGCTGATATCGAGAATTCTAATTATTCTCGTGATTCACTTGATTGAGTTCGAATAACAGAGATCGCAAGGCTTCAAGGAATTCGTGCAAAATTCCTCCCGACCAGAAAGATTAGGCGTGCCACGCTTATGATAGCTACTTGTAATCCACCCTCTCAAATTCCCTTCCCGTATCCGTTCCAGCTACTAGCTATCTTCCGGAACGGAGCATCACTATAAATCTGTCCATGAAGATCGTATCAGCGGGTATAAACTCGGAATCTTAGAGAGCGGCATTCAAGATTGAATACGTTCCCTTGGTATTTGCGTTGATACATCACTAGAATGTTCCTCGAATTCAACGGATGGCATTGCAATATTTCTGTATTTTGTTTAGTGCTTTATTAAAAAAAAAATCTGCCCTCTTTATAGATATCTAAGCTTGGATTATCACAAATTATATGGATCTTATCATTCTTTTTATATTTCACAACATTTGTATGTTATACACATTTTTAGCTTTCTTATCAGTGGATACATTTTTTTTGTTAATTAATTATGTAATTTCTATTACTACCTTTCTTATTACTTATTTTTCTGCCATAATCTGTATACATATAAGGATTTATATCTAGAAGGGTGTTACATTAAGCTTCTGACTAATCCTGTACAACTTTAAACCGATTAGATAAGCTACGGACTTTAATCTGGATTTAAAAGTTCGAACTCGTTCGATCTCTCCGGTGCAAATGTAAATTGATTCTCCAATCGTGAAAATATGAACTATTGTTTCGTTTATTAAAAATTGAGCGTAATATTTTCATGAAAGCAAATAATCAAATGAAATAACGAGTTTGTTCGTTTGTTGCATGATATACCCCTTTTTCCTCTTTTAAACAGAAATTTTCTCTTTGATAACGCGCAAATCGATGCTCTTTGTAAATTAAAAATACAATCCATACAATTGAAAATTCATATTCCATTTCTATGTTGTATAATTCTACCTTCGATTATTTACAATCTGTTTCTTTGTCCTTTAATTTTTATTCTATAAATAAAGTAATAATATTTTTATTTGTTATATTTTGGAGTAAGACAGAAAATTTTAACTTCAAATCTTCATTCAAATTCGATTTATATACCTATTTATTAAACTTAGAATTCAAACTTTGTAGTTGCCATCGATATGTATTAATTCATCCACTGGAAATTATCGATCACTTGTAAAGTTGACTTTTATAGGACCTAGTAAGGCCTTAGGTTTCGTCTAAATTTATCCGCAAGCTTCTGAGCCTGAAACTATTCAACATCTATTCAATAAGTTCGCGCAGAACCCTTTCGCATCGATGAGCCTGTTAAAAATAGCCGAGCTATAGCAACGATCGTGACGTATAACTTCAAATTGTAAATAAATGTTGTCCTTTACCCAAAAATTGGTTTTATCCAACAGATAGGCCACGATTTTGTTGATGCTTCGACACAATACATACACAGTGTAAAATAAAAAAAAACTAAAACTTCACAGTTGCTAGTTGAAAGCCGAAAGTTTTCAAGTTGATCACGCAACCAAGATAACCGAGTATCTAATTACGTACCTAGCCACGGCTTTGTACATCAGCTGACCTAAGGCCGAAGTGACGCGATTAATTAAGCGACTAATTTCATATTCTACGGTGTGTTCTGTGTATTTAGGAGATACGAAAACAGTAACAATATTATGTAGCTATACAGAATTTACATAATAATAAATCAAAGAACACTATCATTGAGATAATGGAAACATTAGAAAAAAACAATGGTCGATAGAAGATAATAGAAAATGGATAATTTTGGTAAAACAAAGAAAAACAGAAATTTCTTCACACTATTAACCCTTCGAGGCAATCGTAACTCAAACTTTCACAATATATACAATGGTATTAACCTAAAGTTAATTGTATAATTTTTAAATGAAGGGGGTTCATATACTGGTAGAATAATTTTTTAAAGAAACAGTGTAAAATTTAAGAAACGAAAATAACATGGAATAAAAATAAATAAAAATAGTGGTTCTCTCCATTGTTCACCGGCCGAGATGAAAAGATAGTTGATTTCTCTGAACTGGACATGTTGCAATCGAAACACGAAATAATCGTCATTTTGTTACATCGAGAATACTTCTGGTTCGTGAATTTTTTGCTTCAACTCATTTAATGTCCATTTCCACTAAACGAAATTGTTTCATCAGAACATTTCGACGAATTATACAATTCTCGAAAGTGTATTTAATGATCAGTCGAAGGCTGACTGTTTATCTGAGTACAAAAAATTCTATCTTTGCGAAATTGTACATAAATTGTTGGTGTTGTGCGGAAATTGTTTGATATTCTGAATACTGAAAGAGGGGGAGTCTGAGAGAAACCAAAGTTTTAACCCTTTAAATGTTTAATTTAATTGAAAAAGTGTGCACTTGTGTGCTTAATTATTTTTAAACGGTGACGAGTATAAAGCAGAGTAAGCGTACTTGCTGTTATAATAAATTGAAATAAATTATATTAAAATGACAAATTTTCCTAATTGTTTTTTCGTGACGTGATTGGTCTATCTCATATCTCGTCGTTTAAGGTACAAAAATGTAAGATTTAAATTGGATTCACGTTGAATTTAACGCGTTCTCATTTTCTTTACGCGTATAGTTCCTGCGAACGTCGCGTCGTACAAATTCTTCGAGCACCTCAAAGTTTCTTTCAAAGCGATTCGAACGCAATTACAGTTCCTGCAAGTCGTTCAAGTTCTTCCAACTTCCTCACCGTTCGATTGCACAAGTATCAACTAGTGATTTTCTCGAAAGCTTCACCAAACATTTCCACAAAAACAGTATTAGAAAATGAGTGTTAGCAACGCTTTTTACTTGTTAACACGATACAATGCAATTGTCACGCAATGCAAGGCTTAAAAAATATCTGATTTAATTATTTTCTTGCATCGGTAGCGGATAGAGTTAAAGAGAGCTCGTAACAATAGCGAAGCATTCGCCGTTCGTATTCTTGAAATTCCTGGAAAGCGGCAAGGTTCGTCGAATCCCCGTGTGCATCATCCCCGAGGCTCGTTTGATCGTAAAATTTCCAGCTAGAAATTCGACGTTTTCGAACGGGTAAAAACGACGAATAAAAGTGCGAATTCGGCGAAAAAGAGAGAACTGAGGGGAAAACGTGAAATTCCCGATTCAATTGTCGCGTTTCGATGTGCAGTTGTAAAAATTCAGTGCACAGACTCGTAAGCGTGACAAACCGAAGGTGATGACGCGATTCGGTGTTGAACGAGCTCGTACCTTCGCCCTTAGAAAGGTCCATTTTTACATGCTTATATTGTTACCGAATGTACCATCAAAGTAATTTTCCCCTCTTCGACATTAGCTTCGTACGAATTAAAAATACAAATAAAATGTGCTGAACATAACGTTGGATCAAAGACGGGTCTAGGTAAGGGCCAGAGTAGACCTAAACTCCTCGAAAATGTGAAGTAACCTCCTCATCATACTATAAATTCTCAAAATTACAAACTTCCAAAATTCCAAAACATTAAAATTTCAGATTCCTAGAATTTCTAAATTCCAAAACTTTCAGATTTTTGAAATTTCAAAACATCCAAATTTGGAAATTTGAAAATTTCTACATTTCTAAAGAATCCACCCCTCCCAAAATGTAGTTACACCAATGCTTAGATGTTGTTCAATTAAAACTATTCATCAATAAAATTCCTATCAAGTTTGTGCATCTCAAGAATAATTCAAAAAAAGCATTCAAACTCCACTGACGATTGTCAGTGTTGCTTACAGTGCCGAAGAAATCGACATAAAGGACAGTTAATCTTTTGGGAGAAGACGAAGAACCCTCAGGCTTGCAGCGTTGGTGAAAACATGCTCGAAGGCTCCTGCTCTCCCAATGGAACGCTTCCATAACTGTCAGCAGTCGTCGGTTTTCGAAGCAATCTATACAGTCCCTTTGTGGACTCCAGAGAAATTCGCGTCGATGTGCAAACGTTGTATTTGAAAAAAGGCTTTTGGGTAATGTACATATGGGAGGTAAAACGATTCGCTTGTAAAGGTGAATACGTGTACTCTCGTTTACGCGGGGCGTACCCGAAAATTCGAGCACCCGAGCCTCAGGTCAGGTGGGGTAAGGATCGAGTTAGGTGGAACGGGATCTCGAAAGTTTATCCAAAACAGCTCGTCTATAATTTCGAGACCCGAATATCAATTTGGGACAAAACTCAATTCAGAAGCCGACACTGCGTTCGGGGTATGATTTTTCAGACTTATCTTAAATTTTTAAGTTTTAAATAGTAATACACAATTAATTATTGAAAGAATAATTATTTAATATATGGCAACTAATTTACCAGTTTACTGTAAATTCGTTGAATCAATAACAATTTTTTTTACAATAGGAGTAACAAATATGTGAAAAAAACCATATTTCTGTTCTTATCAGATTTTTTACTATAATTTAACATTATCTCGATACGATAGCAAAATCTTATCGAGAGCGTCCTCCGATATCACATATCTGCAATACCTCGGTACAGCATTCTCTTATTGAAAGTATTCATTCAAACTATTTCCGATATGCTACTGATAATATGCTAGATAAATATTATATAAAAATTTTGCAATTCCAGCACTTTGAAAACTTGTCGTTTGATTAATCAAAGTTATGAAACTGAATGCTGCAGACTTTAGAGGAAGACAAGAACTCATGTTTCATTTCCTACCACGCGATATACCAATTCTGAAATACTTTGAACTAATATTTAAATCTAGACATAAAATAAGTTGAGACTATTAGCCTAATGGAGGTCTAATCCCGAAAAGTTTTTTAAAAAAATTTAAGTATTTTATAAATGATTAGTTTGTGGTTCTATATTTACCAGGAATTTTTCGTTTCGTCAGTTTTATAAGTCAATTGTCTTTCGATCAATAGTTGCTCGATACCTGTATATCTTGCTGCACCATAATTTCTTCAGGGAAAATCAAAGTGATAGTTGCATTTACGCAGCAATAAAGTTCGCAATACCGGAAGAAATAGTAAACTTATCAGAGTTCGATAACTTATCGAATTCATTAAGTTTGTGTCATGCTACCAATGACTCTGCTTTAGTTTCAAAATAAGAGCACAATCTTTTATCGTTTTATTTACTGAAACCTAATCCCTGCTGTGATAAATCAAAGCCTTATTGTTTTCCTATCGAAGTGACGCCTTATTGCATGCATTGCTATATTCGAAACTTTTGTATGTAGAAAGGGAACAGATCAACTATAATTTATAAAATTAATTCTAAACTAAATCTTCTTTTTTAGATATTACTTTTCCAACATATGAAAATTAACACTTTGTAGCCTGAAATTTCATAAGATCTATGATACATAATTTTACGTAATCGTGATACATAATCTATATTCCATAGCTTTTAATTCTGTACTCTGTGAAATTACCATTCCTTAAAATATAATTGGTATATTATATGTACCTACTAAAGAATAATAATATAAACATCCATGTTCTGAAGTCACGAATGCTTGTCAGAGGTCGTCAGTGTTAATTCGTTTATAACAACTCTGTCAATTAACGTAACCATAGACAGAATGAAAACTCTGATTATGCGAATCGAAAGTCCTCCGTTCACCTTGGATCCACATTCAGAAGACAGTGAGTACGTCAAACGGCTCCATGCTTACGATACGAATCCGGACCAGATTCGATTAACGAGCCTTTCACTTTTTTCTTCTGCCGAAGGTAAAACTGGCCTAACAACGAGAAGGGAAGCCGTATGTAATGGTTCCCGTGTCAACCTGGCCACGTCACTTCGCTTGCCAATTTATAATCGTCGCTGAATTTCGGATATTCACCTAGACGGTAACGCGCTTGTAAAAATTCTGTTCGTCGACTTTCTCAAACTTTTCCAGTGACTGGGAGACAGCTGCGCTGCTCCCTGGAATTTTTTTTTAACCTTCATACTTGATTTGAAATGTAAATCAGACAACAAGTGACAGAATTAGGTATTCGAAGATGCGACGAACGTTTTGAAGTTGACATTTTTAGCCCTTCAAAATGATAAGTAAACTAGTGGATGTTTTTATTCAAATTATAAACGATAGAAAAGATGGTTTTATACAATATCTATAAAACAAAATTTTGTCTACAATTTGGGACACAACATAAAAGATTACCCTTCTCCAGGGAAAATAGAGTATTTTTAATTATCTAAGGAATTTCTTGTAATATTGCTAATGAACTCTAAAGGAAATTAAAGCATCAGCCACACATGGGTGCTGAAGAAATTCAATTACAATGCAATTCTTAGAGTAGAAAGTCTTTTTCTAATTGTATCATATTCTTAGTTATTACGACAGGTTCATCAATTTTAATTTTTAAATACCTTTCGCCTATTATTTCATTGTTATGTAGGAAATAAGAGATGTATCGGCCGACGTTTCCAGGATATTTTGGATTCCACTGACAAGGGCAGGGGTTCGCAAGGGTCTGCGACGCCTTCGACGCGTAAAAATCGACGTTTGGTTGACGACGACGCTCGGGTGCAGACGTGTCCTTGCGACCCGTGACGAATTCGCGATAGATAATAACTTTGTTAATAGTTTTAGTTTAGTGTAGTTAGTAATTAGTTTAAGTACCTTGATAAACTAGTAAAACCTATAGTTATATAATCTAATCTTCCTAATAACTTTCTAAGTCCTAATTATAATATCAATGGTATTTATATCTATACATATGTATACGTGGTATACATGTGTATCGAATTACAGATAACGGATGTCGTTTTTAATCATTAAAATACGTAGTTGGGCTCAAGAGAGGAAAACGAGAACTTAGAAACTGAACGGGAATAGTAAAAGAAGATGAACGTTAAACAGTAAAATAAAGTAGTGATTGCAATTTTAATCTGAATAACTCTCAAGCAGACAATGTTGGGGACAATTTTTTAAATATACTCAAAAAGTAGTAAAAATTAAAATATATATACGAGTATCTATATCGTTCAGAAATATTATTTCATTCATTGTCTATATCACGGCAAAAGTTATCAGTGTTTACACTCAAATTCGGTGTAAGCAAAATGCTAAAAATTTCATTAGATAATATCTTGATTTTTACGAAATCTTATCTAAGTTACGTGTCTCAATCATTGAGGCTTAAGCCTATCACGTATTAGTTTTAAAATAATTTTAAAATATTTTAAAATATTTTAAAATAATGTATTAATTTAAAATCAATTTTGAAATAATTAAGATTATCGTGTTTTACTTTGAATCTTATTCGTTAATGATTAAATTTCATTAAAAGAAATTTGTTCATGTTCAATAATTGTTCGTAACACAATCATTTGTATATTTCAAATACTCGTATACTTTGTATCTAATACGAATACTTTTAACTAGGTAAATAGAGAAATTCCTCATAATCTGAATGCTTAATGAATTTCTATATGGAAATTCTACTGTCACCTAAATAAAAATAACATACCTAGCAGCCAACGTGTTAAAAGTACAAGCATCACTTCTAAAAGTGACTTTATCATTTATTTTCCTGGACACGAAAGGAATTCAGATTATATGTAGATCTTCAAGTTACTAACATCAGCGAACGCTTGTCAGAAAAATGAATCGTTCGTATTGAACCGTTTCTCGTCGAATTGTTTCGACGTATCACTGAACAAACTTTCAGAAGAGTTTGTCGATTATTTCTTGTCAACTTGCTGCGCTTTCTTTTTCCCGGCGAAGCATGTGCAATGTGGAGCAAGATTGAATGTGTCAAGTTGAAGGACACGCGATGAATACATTGATTGCGAGCGTACACACATATGCTACTTCAAAGTAGTAAAAGATGTAGGCGGATTCATCTCTCTCTTTTGTAAATGCAATGATGCATCCGCTTTTAAAGGAACTACACGTGCACTTTTTTTTATCATTCGATTCTTTTTACCACTTTACGTACAAAGGTAGAAGCAGAAGTACATGCATATGTACTTGGAAAATGGATACAGTCGCGTGACATGTTTTTAGAGCAGCTGGTTGGATCACTAATTTCATTTTCACGATCATTGGGACCACATACAATGGCAAACAAAACGTTATTTGATAAATACTCACATTACAATACGCGGTTAGAGTATCAATGAATGAACGCGCAGCGTACCGTCATTGCATGTATATTAAGATCAATCTATTATAATACTGTCTAGGCTTATAATATTTGTGTATATTGACTGTCATGCGTCCTCTGTTTAAATTAACATAAGATTTTTTTTTCACCATTAGTATATAAACACTTTCTACGTATCGTATATTCTGTACAAAAAGGGTATGACCCGTTTAAGAAAGTAAATAAATAAATAAATAAATTGTTTTAAAAGGATGCTTACGACTTTTCTTATTTTAACCAATTTGTGCCTACCGTGCCTACTTTTTACTATTTACACCAATTGTATTTCGTACAATTTAGATGAATTTTGTGTAAAAAATGTTGAGTTGTTTACTTAGGTAACTTTATTGTATATACATTTAATACAAATGAAAAAAAAAGATTCTACCAAACGTTATGGGTTTCCTTTTGAGCGTTAATGGATTAAAATACACGTGTAACTGATTGGGCTAATAATTTAGTCATAACACTGTAACTATAATCATATACATCAAACATTTACTGCTTCATAATAAAGTGAATTTCGATTGGAAATAATTTTCTTTCGCGTAAAACGAGCAAAAGCCCAAATTACTTATTATAAAATGTTTATATCTCGATTCATGTGCAATTTACAGAGAATCGGGCAGATTATACTTTTCACAGAATTATTTATTTCCATAGTCATTAAATTTACAGCCATACGAAAGGCATAACGAGCGTACAACTGTAATGGATATCATGCAGTTATGATATATTAATGCCGCGCAAGTTCCATTAGAGGTCCCAGAATTTATATATATTGTCTTATGTCTTATGATAAATGGCTTATGATACTCCTCAAGCAGAAGTTAGGTAATAATGATAATAATAATCTTCTGCGAAATATCTGACCAAAGTAATATTTACAATAAGTGACAAACAAATGGGACTGCATAAAAGCATTGTAAATAAGTATATCGTTCGTTTTTACCGTCGAAGATCATATATAAGGGAGCACCTTGATCGCACACCGCACAATTCAAATCATGAAGTCCACCAACAATCTCGTTGGCATCGTCGCGTTTCTGACGGTCGCGTTCGCGTCCGCTGAGATCCAGAACAAGGGCTGGTGGAGACATGCTGTTTTCTACCAAATTTATCCGCGAAGCTTCATGGATTCTAATGGCGATGGTATAGGTGACTTAAAAGGTAAGATCGAATTCTTTACTCTCCAACGACGTTTTAAATAAAATATACGTAATTCATATCAATTATTTAATATTTAATAACATGATTACGTTATTGTATAGAAAACCTTTATTATTCTTAACAAACATTACTAAACGAGTTCAAAATTTTGCAAAAAAAAAGAGGAATTAATATCGTTATTGTTAAATTGCACTTTGGTGATTAACCCTTTCGTTATTGAAAACCATGGATCATTAAGAAACAAGAGAATGTCTACAGTGGAATTACCTTTTTATTACAATCAAACTGAAATTTTGATAGGTCACAAGGCATAGCAGAAGTATGCACTACTTTAAATAACTTTACTAGAATTTACTGCTTCTATGGATTACATTGCCAAACGCATGTAATTTTATCAGAACTTGGCACTTGTCAACGAATTAAGCTACACATGGCAACTATCAGTAAATAGGATGCAATCTCAAAAAACTGATTGGTTCCGAAGAACAGTGAACACAGATTTCATAATGTCCATCGTTTGTTCAAGTTTCAATTCGGATTATAAATAAAAAAAAAAATCTTTCTAAAAGTAATTTTCTTGTTAGCATTATATTTGAAAACTAATTCCTTTAGAAAATAATATTGAATATTGAACTTTTTCAATTGTAGCTATAGTAGACTTTCGATAATTAACCACTCGCTAACTGTTCGCAGTCTTCACCTCTTGCTTTCAAGTTGTTTCGCTAGCGCATTTGTTAGCTTCCCGTTTCCCAATAATTTTCCCCTCTATAGCCCTGAGCGCGTAAACTCGTATGGAGTCTACCGTATACGGGTTTTATTTTGTCAAAAATATTGACATACCCAATAATGAGATTATTGATCTCACATACGGATACTGATCCGTACTTGTGTGTAATTATTTTCATTTTCGACAGGCATAACGAGCAAACTTGAATACTTGGCAGATATGGGAGTAGACTCGGTTTGGCTGTCGCCGATTTACAAAAGTCCCATGTTTGATTTTGGATACGACATATCGAATTTCAATGAAGTCGATCCAATTTATGGAACTTCCGCTGATCTTAAGGAGCTCGCGACAGAAGCGAGAAAGAAGAATCTAAGGGTACGTAGTATCATATGTATCGGCGTGAAATGTCCCGTAAAATTGAAATAAGTAGACAAAATACGATAAGAAACAGCGATGGGTATTCGATACCCTTTGTTGTAAGTTTTCGAGCAATTCATATTTCCAATCAGGTACCATGATAACATTGTTCAACAGTCATTTACAACGTTCATGAGAAAATTCTTCCACGATTTCAAAAATTTTTTGTTTGAAATATTCGTTTTCTGATTTGTAGCTTATTTTGGACCTCGTTCCCAACCACACTTCAGACGAACATAAGTGGTTCCAGTTGAGCATAAATCGCACTGGAAAATATGCAGATTATTATATATGGAACGACGGTATCGTAAATGAAACTGGAGAACGTCAACCACCTGACAACTGGAAGAGCATTACCGGTGGGGTGGCTTGGACCTACAATGAGCGGAGAGGGCAGTTTTATTTTCATCAGAACTTTAAACAACAACCAGACTTGAACTACAGTAATCCTGATGTACAACAAGAAATGAAGGTACATGTACATTTGTATGTAAATTTTAAATTACACTCATATATAATTAGATACGCAGGAGTAAAAACTTATTCTAAAATACTAAATGTTTGAATTATTCAGTGATCCAAAGGCAATTTTGATACTTTGTTAATTATTCTATATTCCATATCTCTATACAGGACTGCCGATAGAAATCCTTCTACACTAGAATGATATGTGTACATCAAAGACTCCTGATGTTTCATTGAACTACAAATGTATTCATATTGATAGTTAACATCATTCCTTTGCTTTTCAGGATGTTTTAAAGTATTGGTTGGATCAAGGAGTAGACGGATTCCGAATCGATTCTGTATATTTCATGTTCGAGGGCAACATAACGCAAAACGAACCTTTAATTGATGAAACATACGATCCAACACTTTACTACTCTTACAATCATACTTTAACGAAAGACCAGCCTGAAACGTACAAATTACTGCAGAGTTGGCGAGATTATGTGGACGACTACGCAAGGCAAAAAAATGAAACAGAGAAGGTGAAAAAAAGAAAATGTTCTACTTCTTCGATTCCAGTGAAATTTTATCAGGAAACTTCTTATTTTCCGAATGCCTCAATATTGAAATATTTGTTTCATCTTACAGGTGATATTAACGGAAGCGTATTCCAGTTGGGAAAATACAATGAAGTATTACAGATATGGCTCGAATATTCCGTTCAACTTTTATTTCATAACGCAAGCAAACGCTAACTCAACCCCGTCTGACTTTCAAAATATTATAAATAACTGGATGCAACTGATGCCGAAAGGGCAAGTGCCTAATTGGGTGGTATGTAAATTATTTAACGCATTTGCTGCCAAGGGCGAACTGAGACTTGAATTTTTACCGGAATACTATTGACGGGCTAACACCTGATGATCAATCCGCTTATATCCCAGCGAACTGAGAGTCGTCAACATTCGTTGAGTAAACGCAATAAGTAAAAATACATATTATATTTAAACGAATTTTCTTCTCCTTCAATTATTCGACTGTATTAAATTCGTGGTGTGATCATCAATGGTCATTGCAACGTTCAAGGCATTAACAATATCGTCACATATAGCACGCATCTACGTTAATAGATCATAGCTAACGCGGTTATTGCTCATAAGTCGAACGCTTCAATTTTAATAAAATTATTTTACATTCGATAAAAAGATTCACGTTTCTACAGATGGGAAATCATGATAATAAACGTCTAGGAACGCGTTTCCCTGGCAGAGAGGATCAGATGATAATGTTGGAGATGATCTTGCCAGGTGTAGCGGTTACTTATAACGGAGAAGAAATCGGCATGGTGGACTACACCGGACTCGAAATATTCGATTCTCGTGATAGCAGTCGTACACCATTCCAATGGGACGACTCTAAGAACGCAGGTAAGAAGATTTTGCTAGTATCTGATTTCCGGAAGTGTGCGAGGAGCTGAAAGTATCAGATTGGGTTGGGTAAAAGATGGTTGAATTAAATCGTGTTGAATCGTGTTGAGTTCTACCTGATACTCGGATACCCGAAATTTGCGGTTTCTCACGCAACTCTACTAATTTCATACTAAGATATTCTAATTTTGAGCAAAAAGGATATCGTGGAATTATATCATCCTTTTCATATATAATTTGATCAATCTTGAAAATTTGAGATTCAATGTATCGTCTGCAATTAAAATCCGCTCGCAGGTTTCAGTAGTGCTAACGAGACGTGGCTACCCGTTCACAAAAACTACAAAGAACTGAATCTGAAGAAACAGCAAGCGGATGCCGTGTCTCATTACAAGCTTTACAAAGCATTGATTACTCTGCGAAAGAGCAATGTACTCCAACATGGCAAGCTGACCACGGCAGTTTTGAACAACGACGTGTTGGCTGTAGTACGGAGGATCAAAAAAGAAGCAGTGACGCTTTTGATAAACTTCTCTTCAGAAAAAAGCGTTACAGTTAATTTGAGGCGAATACTGCCATATGCCAGTGCTACTGTAATCCTGAGTAACGTGGGTTCCAATGTGCAGGCAAAGTAAGTAAATTATATGGATCCCAATTAATATTCGTGTTGAGCGAATTAAATTAGATTAATTATTTGATAAATCTGTCCGAATGCTTCGAATTTTATCAATGTTTTCCTGGAATTTGTTGCAATTAACATATGGTAGTAAAACAAAAAAATTATGTCGGATGGGTTTAAAATGGAATTAATTTTGATATGATGAAAGTCTAAGAAACGTTCCCATCTACTGTTGTGTTTCAGCACCAAATTTTCATCATTAAAGGTCACTGTTCCTCCAAAGGTGTCGATGGTGCTGCATTCGGGCTCCAGAATAACCAATTAATATGTTCTGATGATTCTGGTGTTGGCACTTGGTTCATACTTCTTGTTATAACAGAAACTTATTCGGGTTACGTTTGTAAGCGCCCTTATAATCTAGGTATCGCGTAAAGAGGCTAATATTATTGTTACGACGTGATGAAAAACACTGATTAATGTGTGCATCAAAAATCGTCGAGTTCTTACGGTGTTTAATCACGTCAATTTCCTAACGATTAATTCTTAAACAAGACACGATCGTGTTTATCGATTATTATTTACTAGCATCCCCGTGGCGGCTTCGCCCACTCTAATGAATAAAAACTTGGATAATTTGAAGTAATAATTGTTGTATTATTTTTTGGTGATCAATCTCTAGTATTTCAGAAAAGTATTGCTGCCTGCAGAAACAGTAGAAAAGCGGCGACCCCATACTACATAACGCGTACGTTGTTACGATCGCACACGGATAAGCAGAATTCAATGCGATGGTGTCAACAGATTTTCGAAAATATCTCAAAAACTAAGGCCGAGCGGCAGTTACATGTACAGCAAAAAGATATTCAAAATGTTGATTTCTACACCATATTTAAAAGTCATCGAAATCGGAGGTGCGGTCCGTAATCTAAATAATTACCTTCACCCCTGAATCTAGCTTTGCGCCTTTAGAGGTTGATTAGAACGAAATCCTGAATTATGTTTTTAATCATTTGTATGGGTGACCCTCGTAAGCAAAAACTAAGTCCGGTTTGTGTAATCCGTGTAAATAGATTTTAACCCAAAACAATACACTCTTAAGGGTCCAATTTCTAAAAATCCTCTCTTAGTGGGTGCTTACGTCATGAGAGGAATACACTACCCAAATTTCATGTATCTAGGGTCAGGGGTTTGGGCTGGTCGTTGATAAATCAGTCAGGATATTTGTTCTACTTGTCCGGTCAAACTTCGACACCTCTAGTATGTATATGCAATGTTTTGATTTAATCTCTCTGACTTTTCGCCAACTTCTATCAATTTTAGCAAAATTATAATTCAAACTATATCGCGTTTGCTATCATTTTAATCAGAAAAATCTCACCAATGCGCTAGTAAAAGTTTCATTAAAAAAAAATAAAAAATAAAAAAGTTTCATAATTGAATTGGTATTAGTCACACCGATACATTTCGGCTCTTTTCTTTGATCATTGGACCTCTCCCTCTTCTCCACTGTCTGTCCCTTTCTACGTTCACGCTTGGTTAGCGTCGCGTGTAACCCGAGATTCGACACCTCGACTGGATATATGCAATGTTTGGGTCCTAATTTCTCTTGCATATATCCAGGATTTACTGTACACGCCCAGAAACCTTCGCGGGCGTTCGCACAACAACTCACCAAAGTTTCATCGCAATCGGATGAATGGTGTAGGAACGTATACGGGACAAACAAAGAAACATTCATTTATTTATATATAGATTTCATTAAAATCCGTTTAGCCGTTTAAATGTGAAAGAGGAACAAACGATCAGCATTTTCACTTTTATATATTAGTAACGAGTAGGGATATCATGCAAACTTTGCGAGCTCCCTTTTGGGTAGCCACGAACGTGCAGTCACCTAACAGTTGGGAGCGGTAGTTAGGGAGTAGCGGGCATAGGCTCAGAGTACTGATCGCTCAACGCATTCTTACGTACTTTTACGCAGATATAATATCATTTTTATTAAAATAATATAGCCTATGTCACTCCAGAGAAGGCAAGAGTGAATTGTGTTTTGAATCTTGGACTGGTGGTGTTCGTTGACGGGCGCTGTGGCTGCCGGACGTGGGTCCTATTGTTGAAGCACTAGGTGCTGTCATTTATCTGCACGGCCGGGCGATCTTGTGGGTGATTCAAACGGCTAACTGTGCGCACAGTTCGGCGATCGGTGGATTCTGCCCACCTGGCTAGCCGTGCAGTTAGTGGTGCGTTTTTACGGCCACTTTGTCCTCTTTACCGGGACGCTTCCTATGATCAGGGTTTGTGATTTTTTGGTAAGGACCACGACGACTTGTTGCGACGTCGGCGAGACACCATCTGATACGATTGGTAAGAGAGCTCTAGATTGTGCGAATTTATATAACAGTTTGAATGATTATGCAAGTGCATGCTAGTCTTAATTTCTAGTTTTAATTTATATTTTATACTATTAGATTTTGTTTGTGTTTTTTTATGTATATATTCTTTTAATATAATTTGTTTGCTGGGATCAGGCTTTTTCCCCACTTTTGACTGGGATTTTTTACAGCCGGTACCCGTAGAGTAGAATCAGTTAGGGTTTTGTGTTATTAAAGTTATTTTTTGTTTTAACTATATATCATTTGTTTTATTTATTTACCGGTGACGCCAATTCCACCTCACGTCCTTCCTCATTTTATTGTAACTCCGAATAGTCGGAACAGAATTGTTCGAAAATGTTGCTGCGGACACGTGATTAATAATCCATCGTGTTTTCACGCGAAATTCTTCCGCAACTTGATTTACTCTCTGAGAAGGTGCACGATGAACTGTTTACAGTAAAACCTGTATAAATGCAACGAAAGAATGCTTGGATAAGTGCAACATCGCTATCCCCTCCACTTGGGGGGATCCCCCTAAGCCGAACCGAGCCGCTCGGCGAGGAAACCGTGTAATATGATCCGACCGTAATATCGATGTGACTAATACTAATTGAACGATAAAACTTTTTTATTTTTAACTTTTTCTTAATTAAACTTCTACTAACGCATTTGTGAGATTTTTCTGATTAAAATGACACCAAACACGATATAGTTTGAATTATATTTATAAACAATAGTAATCGAATAAACAACATAGAATTGACACCACAACTGAACATAAATGATATCGGCTGAATACAAAAGATGTGTACGGACTCAGAATCGGCATGTCGGCTGAATAGAAAACATGTGTATGGACACAGAATCGGCATGTCGGCTGAATACAAAAGATGTGTACGGACTCAGAATCGGCATGTCGGCTGAATAGAAAACATGTGTACAGACGCAGAATCGACACCTCGCTTGGATAAATGCAACATTAAATACCCAGAATCGACACCTCGCTTGGATAAATGCAACATTAAACCCCCAGAATCGACACCTTGCTTGGATAAATGCAACATTAAATGCCCAGAATCGCCACCGTGCTTGGATAAATGAAACCTTTGAAACCAGAGCGAACACCGCAACTGGTTTTGATGTCGATCTCTGTTGTTTTTCGCCAACCTTTAACATCAATTTTAGCAAGTAATTATAATTGAAACTATATCGTGTTTGGTACCATTGTAATCAGAAAAATTTCACCGATGCGTTAGTAAAAGTTTCAGTAAAAAAAAGTCAAAAATAAAAAAGTTTTATACTTCAATTAGTATTAGTCACACCGATACGTTTCGGCTCTTTCCTTTGATCATCGGACCTCTCTCTTTCCACCACTGTCTGTCTCTTTCTACGTTCACGCTTGGCTGGTCGTCGCGTGTAATCCGAGATTCGACACGTCGCTTGGATAAATGCAACCACTGGGTCCCAATGTTGGTTGCATTTATCCAGGTTTTACTGTACTTAGGTAACTACCAAACGTTTTTGGTTCCTTCTAAGCGTTAATGTATTTAAAAACATGTGTAACTGATTGGGCTCATAATTTAGTCATAACACTGTAACTATAATCATATACATCAAACATTTACTGCTTCATAATAAAGTGAATTTCGATTGGAAATAATTCTCTTTCGCGTAAAACGAGCAAAAGCCCAAATTACTTATTATAAAATGTTTATATCTCGATTCGTGTGCAATTTACAGAGAATCGGGCAAATTACACTTATCACAGCATTATTTATTTCCATAGTCATTAAATTTACAGCCATACAAAAGGCATAACAAGCGTACACCTGTAATGGATATCATGCGGTTATGGTATACTTATGCTGCGGAAGTTCCATTAGTGGCCCCAGAATTTACATTGTCTTATGTCTTATGATATATGCCTTATGACACGCCTCAAGAAGAAGTTAGGTAATAATAATAATAGTAATCTCCTACGAAATATCTAACCAAAGTAGTAATTACAGTACGTGACAAGTAAATGGGACTGCATAAAAGCATTGTAAATATGTATAGCATTCGTTTTTACCGTCGAAGATCATATATAAGGGAGCACCTTGATCGCACACCGGACAGTTCACATCATGAAGACCACCAACAATCTCGTTGGCATCGTCGCGTTGCTGACGGTCGCTTTTGCGTCCGCTGAGATCCAGAACAAGGGCTGGTGGAGACATGCTGTTTTCTACCAAGTTTATCCGCGAAGCTTCATGGATTCTGATGGCGATGGTATAGGTGACATAAAAGGTAAGATCGAATTCTTTACTCTCGAACGACGTTTTAAATAAAATATACGTAATTCATATCAATTATTTAATATTTAATAACATGATTACGTTATTGTATAGAAAACCTTTATTATTCTTAACAAACTTTACTAAACGAGTTCAAAATTTTGCAAAAAAAAAGAGGAATTAATATTGTTATTGTTAAATTGCACTTTGGTGATTAACCCTTGCGTTGTTGAAAACCATGGATCATTAAGAAACAAGTGAACGTCGACAGTGGAATTATCTTTTTATTTTAGCTATGATCATTAATGTATTAATTTCCGTAGGTTGAAAGGATATAATTTTTAAGATAGTCCTTTCTATTACAATCAAACTGAAATTTTGATAGGTCACAAGGCATAGCAGAAGTATGCACTACTTTAAATAACTTTACTAGAATCCTCGTTCATATGCTTCTATGGATTACATTGCCAAACGCATTTAATTTTATTAGAACTTGGCACTTGTCAGCGAATTAAACTACACATGGCAACTATCAGTGACTAGGATCCAATCTCAAAAAACTGATGGGTTCCGAAGAACAGTGAACACAGCTTCCATAATTTCCATCGTTTGTTCAAGTTTCAATTCGGATTATAAATAAAAAAAAAATCTTTCTAAAAGTAATTTTCTTGTTAGCATTATATTTGAAAACTGATTCCTTTAGAAAATGATATTGAATATTGGACTTTTCCAATTGTAGCTATAGTAGAGGCCTATTATAACCTGCCAGACGTACCATATTGTGAAATATTTCGATATGCTTGTCTTCACCTATTGCTTTCGAGTTGTTTCGCTAGCTGCTAGGGCGCGAGGGGGAAAAGCGAATTTGTTAATTTCGCGTTTCCCAATAATTTTCCCCTGTACAGCCCTGAGCGCGTAAACTCATATAGAGTCTACTGTATACGGCTTTTATTGGTCTCACATACCGATACTGATCTGTATTTGTATGTAATTATTTTCATTTTCGACAGGCATAACGAGCAAACTCGAATACTTCGAAGATTCCGGAATAGACGCGATTTGGCTGTCACCGATTTACAAAAGTCCCATGGTTGATTTTGGTTACGACATATCGGATTTCAAAGCAGTCGATCCAATTTATGGAACTTCCGCTGACCTTACGGAGCTCGCGACGGAAGCGAAAAAGAAGAATATAAAGGTACGTAATGTCATATGTATCGGTGTGAAATGTCCCGTTAAATTGAAATAAGTAGACAAAATATGATAAGAAACAGCAATGGGTATTTGATACCCTTCCTTGTAAGTTTTCGAGCGATTGATATTTCCAATCAGGTACCATGATAACACTGTTCAACAGTCATTTGCAACGTTTATGAGAAAGTTTTTTTATAACTTCCAAAATTTTCTGTTTGAAATATTCGATTCCTGATTTTTAGCTTGTTTTGGACCTCGTTCCCAACCACACTTCAGACGAACATAAGTGGTTCCAGTTGAGCATAAATCGCACTGGAAAATATGCAGATTATTACATATGGAACGACGGTATCGTAAATGAAAATGGAGAACGCCAACCACCTAATAACTGGAGGAGCGTTACCGGTGGGGTGGCTTGGACCTGGAATGAGCAGAGAGGGCAGTTTTATTATCATGAGAACTTTAAACAACAACCAGACTTAAATTACAGCAATCCTGATGTACAGCAAGAAATGAAGGTACATGTATATTTGTATGAAAATTTAAAATTTTTAACTACACTCACATACAATTAGATACGCAGGAGTAAAGATTGATTCTGAAATACTAAATGTTTGAATTATTCAGTGATCCAAAGGCAATTTTGATACTTTGTTAAGTGTCGAATGTCCTTTGTTAATTTTTCTATATTCCATACCTTTATACAGGATTGCCGATAGAAATCGTTTTACATGACCCAACCATTGGCACCATTAGCATGTCTGTGCCACCTATACATACTAATGTCGCACGATGTGCATAAGTTGAATTAGTATGTATAGCTTCATACGGCATTATTAACCCTGAAATCCCTTTTATCCCTCGATCTGGTAATGCTGTTTTTATATCAGGCATGTCGATGTGGCGGCTCGTCAGTCATAACTCTAAGTACTTTTCCACACGGCACCACCCCCACTATATGTTCTCTTTTGTTGATAATGCAGTTTGTCAAAACATTATAATTATTTTCCTTGATTATTTATCCATGTTTATGTACAGTAGAGTTTCAATAGTTGGACCGCAGGCTAACTTCCCACAGAGGCCAATTTTTTTCCAAACGTACTTTCACCAATGCTAATCAGATGTCCCAAGCATACCGTTTTTCACGCATATGATTTGTTTGAATATTCTCGATTATTTCGGAAACATTCCATTATGCTTGTTTTCCACCTGCTGTCCTGTTAGCTATCTTCACAGCCCCTAACGCGGAATGTTATCGAAAGTCTGCTGTATTTAAAATACACTTCAAACACATATATGTACATGTACCTATATATACATAGAAAGACATGCGGTTATATTCCATAAAAATGATGAAATTAAATGTTTATCTCTAGAATAATATGTATACACCAAAGATTGATAGGTAACATCATTTCTTTGCTTTTCAGGACGTTTTAAAGTATTGGTTGGATCAAGGAGTAGACGGTTTCCGAATCGATGCTGTATATGACATATTCGAGAGCAACATAACGCAAAACGAACCTTTAATTAATGAAACATACGATCCAACATTTTACTACTCTTACAATCATATTTTAACGCAAGACCAGCCTGAAACGTACAAATTACTGCAGAGTTGGCGAGATTATGTGGACGAATACGCTAGGCAAAAAAATGAATCAGAGAAGGTGAAAAAAAGAAAATTTCTTACATCTTCGATTTCAGTGGAATTTTATCGGGAAACTTCTTATTTTCCGAATGACTTAATATTGAAATATTTGTTTCATTTTACAGGTGATATTAACGGAAGCGTATTCCAGTTGGGAAAATACAATGAAGTATTACAGATATGGCTCGAACATTCCGTTCAACTTTTATTTCATAACGGACACAAACGCTAACTCAACCCCGTCTGACTTTCAAAATATTATAAATAGATGGATGCAAATGATGCCGAAAGGGCAAGTGCCTAATTGGGTGGTATGTAAATTATTTAACGCATTTCCTGCCAAGGGCGAACTGAGACTTGAATTTTTACCGGAATACTATTGCCGGGCTAACACCTGATGATCAATCCGCTTATATTTCTGCGAACTGAGAGTCGTCAACATTCGTTGAGTAAACGCAATAAGTAAAAATACATATTATATTTAAACGAATTTTCTTCTCCTTCAATTATTCGACTTTTAAAAATTCGTGGTGTGATCATCAATGGCCATTGCAACGTTCAAGGCATTAACATTATCGCACATATGGCACGCATCTATGTTAGTAGATCATAGCTAACGCGGTTGTTGCTCATAAGTCGAACGCTTCAATTTAAACAAAATTATTTTACATTCGATAAAAAGATTCACGTTTCTACAGATGGGAAATCATGATCAGGCACGTCTAGGCTCGCGTTACCCTGGCAGAGAGGATCAGATGATAATGCTGGAGATGATCTTGCCTGGTGTAGCGACTACTTATTACGGAGAAGAAATTGGCATGGTGGACTACACCGGACTCGAAATATTCGATCCTCGTGATAGCTGTCGTACACCATTCCAATGGGACGACTCTATGAATGCAGGTAAGAGTTAGCTAGTATCTGATTTCGGAAGTGTGCGAGGAGTTGAATGTATTAGATTGGGTTGGGTAAAAATTGGTTGAATTAAATCGTGTTGAATCGGGTTGAGTTCTTCCTGATACTCGGGTACCCGAAATTTGCGGGTTCTCGCGCAACTCTACTAATTTCATACTACGATACACTAATTTTGAGCAAAAAAGATATCGTGGAATTATATCATCCCTTTCATATATAATTTGATCAATCTTGAAAACTTAAGATTCAATGTATCTTCTGCAATTAAAATCTACTCGCAGGTTTCAGTAATGCCAGCAAGACGTGGCTACCCGTTCACAAAAACTACAAAACTCTGAATTTGAAGAAGCAGAAAACGGATGCCGTGTCTCATTACAAGCTTTACAAAGCATTGATTACTCTGCGAAAGAGCAATGTACTCCAACATGGCAAGCTGACCACGGCAGTTTTGAACAACGACGTATTGGCTGTAGTACGGAGTATCAAGAAAGAAGCAGTGACGCTTTTGATAAACTTCTCTTCAGAAAAAAGCGTTACAGTTGATCTGACAAGTATACTGCCATACGCCAGTGCTACTGTAATCCTGAGTAACGTGGGTTCCAATGTGCAGTCAAAGTAAGTAAATTATATGGATCCCAATTAATATTCGTGTTGAGTGAATTAAATTAGAATAATTATTTGATAAATCTGTCAGAATGTTTCGAATTTAAGTTATGTTTAATTTGAGAACTTTTAGAAAATTGTATTAGCGTAAGATCCTAAGAATTTTACCAATGTTTTCTCTGGAATTTATTGCGACTAACTTATAATGGTAATACAAAAATCATGTCGGGTGGGTTTAAAATGGAATTAATTTTGATATGTTAAAAGTCTAAAAAACGTTCCTTTCTACTGTTGTATTTCAGCACCAAATTTGCATCATCAAAGGTCACTGTTCCTCCAAAAGTGTCGATGGTGCTGCATTCGGGCTCCAGAATAACCAACTAATCTGTTGTTCTGATTATTCTGGTGTTGGCACTTGGTTCGCACTTCCGGTTATAACAGAAACTTATTCGGGTTACGTTTGTAAGTGCCCTTGTAATCTAGGTATCGAGTAAAGAGGCTAATATTATTGTTACGACGTGATGAAAAACACTGATTAATGTGTGCATCAAAAATCGTCGAGTTCCTACCGTACTTAATCACGTAAATTTCCGAATGATTAATTCTTAAACAAGATACAATCGTGTTTATCAATTATTATTTATTAATACGCGTGTAGAATAAGAGGGAAAATTATTTTAAAACGATATAAATAAACGGAGTTGGATGATGTATATGGTGTGATTTAGTATTTCTCCTATAAAATCTCTTCTTTCTAACATAATTGACCCGAGTGACATTATTTCGTTCATGTATTATTTTAATGAATCGGTAAGTGCAAACTACTTTGCTTAGTAGCACTCAAAGTTTCTGCACTAAATAAGTAATGATATTAACGAGTTTACAGATTTTTTATAGACGCTTAAAACCTGCTTCTTCTTGATATAATAAACAATTGGAACTTAAAATGTTCGTAGGAAGAGTTGTTCGAAAATCTTGCTGCGGACACGTGATTAACAACCCATCGTGTTTTCACGCGAAATTCGTCCGCAACTTGATTTACTCTCTGAGAAGGTGCACAGTGAACTGTTTACTTAGGTAACTTTAGTGTATATTCACTAAATAGAAATTTAAAAAATTCTACCATACGTTTTGGGTTCCTTTTAAGCATTAATGTATAAAAAAATACGTGTGACTTATTGGGCTCATAATTTAGTCATAACACTGTAACTATAATCATACACATCAAACATTTACTGCTTCATAATAAAGTGTATTTTGATTGGAAATAATTCTCTTCCGCGTAAAACGAGCAGAAGCCCAAATTACTTATCATAAAATGTTTATATCTCGATTCGTGTGCAATTTACAGAGAATCGGGCAAATTACACTTATCACAGAATTATTTATTTCCATAGTCATTAAATTTACAGCCATACAAAAGGCATAACGAGCGTACACCTGTAATGGATATCATGCGGTTATGGTATATTAATGCCATGGAAGTTCCATTAGTGGCCCATAGAATTTACATTGTCTTATGTCTTATGATATATGCCTTATGACATGCCTCAAGCAAAAGTTAGGTAATAATGATAATAATAATCTCCTACGAAATATCTAACCGCAGTAGTAATTACAGTAAGTGACAAGTAAATGGGACTGCATAAACGCATTGTAAATAAGTATAGCGTTCGTTTTTACCGTCGAAGCTCATATATAAGAGAGCACCTTGATCGCACACCGTACAATTCAAATCATGAAGACCACCACCAATCTTATTGGCATCGTCGCGTTTCTGACGTTCGCTTTCGCGTCCGCTGAGATCCAGAACAAGGGCTGGTGGAGACATACTGTTTTCTACCAAGTTTATCCTCGAAGCTTCATGGATTCTGATGACGATGGTATAGGTGACTTGAAAGGTAAGATCGAATTCTTTACTCTCGAACGACGTTTTAAATAAAATATACATAAGTCATATCAATTATTTAATATTTAATAACACGATTACGTTATTGTATAGAAAACCTTTTATTTTTAACAAGCTTTACTAAACGAGTTCTAAATTTTGCAAAAAAAAAAAGGAATTAATATCGTTATTATTAAATTGCACTTTGGTGAATAACCCTTTCGTTATTGAAAACCATGGATCATTAAGGAAACAAGAGAATGTCTACAGTGGAATTACCTTTTTATTTTAGCTATGATCACTAATGTATTAATTTCTATAGGTTGAAAGGATATAATTTTTAAGATAGTCCTTCCTATTACAATCAAAGTGAAATTTGGGTAGGTCTCAAGGCATAGAAGAAGTATGCACTACTTTAAATAACTTTATTAGAATCCTCGTTCATATGCTTCTATGGATTACATTGCCAAACGCATTTAATTTTATCAGAACTTGGCACTTGTCAGCGAATTAAACTACACATGACAACTATCAGTGACTGGGATGCAATCTCAAAAAACTGATGGGTTCCGAAGAACAGTGAACATAGCTTTCATAATCTCCATCGTTTATTCAAGTTTCAATTCGGATTATAAATTAAAAAGAAAATCTTTCGAAAAGTAATTTTCTTGTTAGGATTATATTTGAAAACTGATTCCTTTAGAAAATAATATTGAATATTGGACTTTTCCAATTGTAGCTATGGTAGAGGCCTCTTATTACCTGCCAGACGTACTATCACCAATATTGTGAAATATTTCGATATGCTTGTGTTCACCTATTGCTTTCGAGTTGTTTCGCTAGCTGCTTGGGCGGGAGGGGAAGAGGCGAATTTGTTAAATTCGCATTTCCCAATAATTTTCCCCTCTATAGCCCTGAGCGCGTAAACTCATATGGAGTCTACTGTATAGAGCTTTTATTTTGTCAAAAAGTTTAACATACCCAATAATGAATTTATTGATCTCACATACGGATACTGATCCGTATTTGTATGTAATTATTTTCATTTTCGGCAGGCATAACGAGCAAACTCGAATACTTCGAAGAATCCGGAGTAGACACGATTTGGCTGTCACCGATTTACAAAAGTCCCATGGTTGATTCTGGATACGACATATCGGATTACAAAGCAATCGATCCAATTTTTGGAACTAACGCTGACCTTGAACAGCTCGCAAAGGAAGCGAAAAAGAAGAATCTAAAGGTACGTAGTATCATATGTATCGGCGTGAAATGTCCCGTAAAATTAAAACAAGTAGACAAAATATGATAAGAAACAGCGATGGGTATTCGATACCCTTTCTTGTAAGTTTTCGAGCAATTAATATTTCCAATCAGGTACCTAGATAACACTGTTCAACAGTCATTTGCAACGTTCATGAGAAAATTCTTTTACGACTTCCAAAATTTTCTGTTTGAACTATTCGTTTCTTAATTTTTAGCTTGTTTTGGACCTCGTTCCTAACCACACTTCAGACAAACATAAGTGGTTCCAGTTGAGCATAAATCGCACTGGAAAATATGCAGATTATTACATATGGAGAGATGGGATTATCGTAAATGAAACTGGAGAACGCCTTCCACCTAATAACTGGGTCAGCGTGTTCAATGGGTCGGCTTGGACCTGGAATGAGCAGAGAAGACAGTTTTATTATCATCAGTTCTATTATCAACAACCAGACTTAAACTACAACAATCCTGATGTACAACAAGAAATTAAGGTACATGTATATTTGTATGTAAATTTTAAATTTTTAACTACACTCACATATAATTAGATACGCAGGAGTAAAAATTGATTCTGAAATACTAAATGTTTGAATTATACAGTGATCCAAAGGCAATTTTGATACTTTGTTAAGTGTCGAATGTCCTTTGTTAATTTTTCTATATCCCTTACCTCTATACAGGATTGACAATAGAAATCCTTCTACACTAGAATAATATGTAAACATCAAAGACTCTTAATGTTCCATTGAACTACATACGTATTAATATTCATAGTTAACATCATTCCTTTGCTTTTCAGGATGTTTTAAAGTTTTGGTTGGATCAAGGAGTAGACGGATTCCGAATCGATGCAGTACCATATTTGATCGAAAATAATATAACGCAAGACGAACCTTTATTTAATGACACATATAATAAAACACTTCACACATCTTACAATCATATTTTAACGACAGACCAGCCTGAAACGTACAAATTAGTGCAGAGTTGGCGAGATTATGTGGACGAATACGCTAGGGAAAAAAATGAAACAGAGAAGGTGAAAAAAAGAAAATGTTCTACTTCTTCGATCCCAGTGAAATTTTATCGGGAAACTTCTTATTTTCCGAATGACTCA
This sequence comes from Osmia bicornis bicornis, assembly GCF_907164935.1. Classification (NCBI taxonomy): domain Eukaryota; kingdom Metazoa; phylum Arthropoda; class Insecta; order Hymenoptera; family Megachilidae; genus Osmia; species Osmia bicornis. The sequence goes on along the minus strand of NC_060219.1, from coordinate 4,903,373 downwards.
ATATTGAAATATTCGTTTCACCTTACAGGTGATATTAACGGAAGCGTATACCAGTTGGGAACATACAATCCAGTATTACAACAATGGCGCGCACGTCCCGTTCAACTTCAAATTCATAGTGGAAACAAACGCTAACTCAAAGCCGTCTGACTTTCAAAATATTGTAAATAAATGGATGCAAATGATGCCGAAAGGGCAAGTGCCTAATTGGGTGGTATGTAAATTATTTAACACATTCACTATCACGGGCGCACTGAGACTTGAATTCTTACCGGAATATCATTGACGGGGTATTCTCTAGTTTACGGGTCCTAATTTTTCCAAACACCCGATGCTCAGTCTGCCCCGTTCACTGCGAACTGAGAGTCGTCAACATTCGTTGAATAAACGAAATAAGTAAAAATAATATACATATATTAATATTTAAACGAATTTTTTTTTCTTTCAATTATTCGATTGTATTAAATTTGCGGTGTGATCATCAATGACCATTGCAATAGTTCAATGCATTAACATTATCGCTACACATGGCACGCATCTACGTTAATAGATCCTAGCTAACGCGGTTGTTGTTCAGAAGTCGAACGCTTCAATTTAAAAAAAATTATTTTACATTCGATAAAAAGATTCACGTTTCTGCAGATGGGAAATCATGATCGGGTACGACTAGGCACGCGTTACCCTGGCAGAGATGATCAGATGATAATGCTGGAGATGATCTTGCCTGGTGTAGCGACTACTTATTACGGAGAAGAAATCGGCATGGTGGACTACACCGGACTTAAAATATTCGATTCTCGTGATAGCAGTCGTACACCATTCCAATGGGACGACTCTAAGAACGCAGGTAAGAAGATTTTGCTAGTATCTGATTTCCGGAAGTGTGCGAGGAGCTGAAAGTATCAGATTGGGTTGGGTAAAAGATGGTTGAATTAAATCGTGTTGAATCGGGTTGAGTTCTACCTGATACTCGGGTACCCGAAATTTGCGGGTTCTCGCGCAACTCTACTAATTTCATACTAAGATATTCTAATTTTGAGCAAAAAGGATATCGTGGAATTATATCATCCCTTTCATATATAATTTGATCAATCTTGAAAACTTAAGATTCAATGTATCTTCTGCAATTAAAATCTACTCGCAGGTTTCAGTAATGCCAGCAAGACGTGGCTACCCGTTCACAAAAACTACAAAACTCTGAATTTGAAGAAGCAGAAAACGGATGCCGTGTCTCATTACAAGCTTTACAAAGCATTGATTACTCTGCGAAAGAGCAATGTACTCCAACATGGCAAGCTGACCACGGCAGTTTTGAACAACGACGTATTGGCTGTAGTACGGAGTATCAAGAAAGAAGCAGTGACGCTTTTGATAAACTTCTCTTCAGAAAAAAGCGTTACAGTTGATCTGACAAGTATACTGCCATACGCCAGTGCTACTGTAATCCTTAGTAACGTGGGTTCCAATGTGCAGTCAAAGTAAGTAAATTATATGGATCCCAATTAATATTCGAGTTGAGCGAATTAAATTAGATTAATTATTTGATAAATCTGTCCGAATGTTTCGAATTTCAGTTATGTTCAATTTGAGAACTTTTTAAAAATTGCACTAGCGTAGAATACTAAGAATTTTATCAATGTTTCCCTGGAATTTGTTGCAATTAACTTATGATAGTAGAACAAAAAATTATGTCGGATGGGTTTAAAATGGAATTAATTTTGATATGATGAAAGTCTAAGAAACGTTCCCATTTACTGTTGTGTTTCAGCACCAAATTTGCATCATCAAAGGTCACTGTTCCTCCAAAAGTGTCGATAGTGCTGCATTCGGGCTCCAGAATAACCAACTAATCTGTTCTGATTATTCTGGTGTTGGCACTTGGTTCGTACATCCGGTTATAACAGAAACTTATTCGGGTTACGTTTGTAAGTGCCCTTGTAATCTAGGTATCGAGTAAAGAGGCTAATATTATTGTTACGACGTGATGAAAAACACTGATTAATGTGTGCATCAAAAATGGTCGAGTTCTTACGGTGTTTAATCACGTCAATTTCCTAACGATTAATTCTCAAGACACGATCGTGTTTATCGATTATTATTTATTGTGTAGAATACGAGGGAGAATTATTTAAAACGAGTTAAATAAACGGATTTGAATGATACATATCGTGTGATTTAGTATTTCTCCTATAAAATCTCATCTTTCTAACATAATTAACACTAATAACATTATTTCGTTCATGTATTATTTTAATGAATTGGTAAGTGCAAACGAGATTGCTTTGTAGCATTCAAATATTCGGCACTAAATAAATAATTATAATAATGAGTTTACAAATTTTTAGGGACACATAAAGCCTGCTCCGTCTTGATATAAAAAAAAATTGGAACTTAAAATGTTCGCACGAAGAGTTGTTCGAAAATCTTGCTGCGGACACGTGATTAACAATTAATCGTGTTTTCACGCGAAATTCTTCCGCAACTTGATTTGTTCTCTGAGAAGGGCACGGTGAACTGTTTACTTAGGTAACTTTAGTGCATATTTACTAAATAGAAATAAAAAAATTCTATCAAACGTTTTGAGTTCCTTTTGAGCGTTAATGTATTAAAAAACGCGTGTAACTTATTGGGCTCATAATTTAGTCATAACACTGTAACTATAATCATACACATCAAACATTTACTGCTTCATAATAAAGTGTATTTTGATTGGAAATAATTCTCTTCCGCGTAAAACGAGCAGAAGCCCAAATTACTTATCATAAAATGTTTATATCTCGATTCGTGTGCAATTTACAGAGAATCGGGCAAATTACACTTATCACAGAATTATTTACTTCCATAGTTATTAAATTTACAGCCATACGAAAGGCATAACAAGCGTATAACCGTAATGGATATCATGCAGTTTATTAATGCCGCGAAAGTTCCATTAATGGCCCCTGAATATAAGACACGCCTCAAGCAGAAGTTAGGTAATAATCTTCTGCGAAATATCTGACCAAAATGGCATTTAAGGCACGTAACAAGTAAACTGGACTTCGTAAAAGCATCGTAAAGAAATATAGAATTTTGTTATTAATAAATTGTTTGTACTTCTTTTCATAGCTCAATGTATTAAAAAGAAACATTCAATATTTACATGGTACGTAGGACACGCTGTACTAAATAAAAAAGTTTTAGTAAACACAATTCTCAGTAAACACACAGTGATTGACTTACTACTGGATTCTTGATATTTTCAAACGATATTCCAAATGATAAACAGACCAATTGCCGGTCAAATTCTCTGCTATGAAATATGCGTGGAAATTGAACAAAGATAATCAGGACGATAGGTTTAAGGTAACTCCAAAAACCAAAATCAATATTTCTTATTTTGTGACTAATTCAGTAAAATCAAAATATTTCTTAATTTAGAATTAAACTACAATGTGTTTAACAGATACAAATATTGAAACGAAGCTATATGACAAAATTTTATTTCATATTTTCGTCTCATTTCCTTATGTCAGACCTTAATTTCGTTGATAGTTTAATTAATTACATGTTAAAATTTTATATAAGGTATGAACTATCAATACTATAGTATATTGTCTTAGAACCCATTGTTTCACACAAACACGGTCGAACTGATAGCAATGCACATGAAAACAAATCAAAACTTCCGATAGTTATTGTTTCTTCCTTCACGTTAACTGCTATCAATGATAACATTATCATTAATCAGAAACTTATTATCTTGAGAGTAAATCAACAATGATCAATAACGTTTAGAAATCTCAAATACTCTGTTCCTCTATTAATTTACGTCAAATAATGCTACCAATAAGACTACCACCAACAGTCCAAGAATTAAAAAAAAAAATTATTTCAATTTTGTTAATCAGACTAATTTTTCGGAGATCATTGGCACCAGTTCAAAAGATATAGTTTTGAGAAAGGTGCATAAGGTTTTTTATGCAGTTTTGATAAAACTAGTTATATTAATGACTATGTATTTTGTCAGTTCACCAGTATACAAGAAATCTCTTTTTTTTTACATGACATATGTATGATTTTTTTGACATAAACACGACATATTGTATTTCTATTTAAATCTGCTTATGAGTAATAAAAAATGTTTACACTAAAATCACGTATGTTTACCTTAATTCGTGCAACAATGTAGTGGAAATTATTTATGAATCAGTTTAATATTAATACACATAATTTCAATAGAAGTTAGTGCACATTATTTGACGTAACTAGAAGCTTCTTCTGGAGTAGGCCAGGTTCATTTTAAAAATTTCGAAGTTTCGAATCTTGAAATTGTAGAATTTCAAGATCATAAAGATATGCCAGTCCCGATTTTTAGCGGAACCAAGTCCATCGCGGCTTTTAATTAGTTATGCCAAGTATCGCTCGTTTCTTCGAGGATTTCAACGATCACACAAGGATCGTTCGATGAACGTGGTCGTCGACGAGTCGCATCCTCGTTCAATTTTACGATATGCCGTTATCGCTCTCAACTTCTTATCGCGTCGCAACGAGTCAGCGTTCTTTTTTACCGTCGAAGCTCACATATAAGGGAGCACCGCGATCGCGTGCCGCACAATTCAAACCATGAAGACCACTAACAATCTCGTTGGAATTGTCTTGTTGCTGACGGTCGCCTTCGCGTCCGCTGAGATCAAGAATAAGGGCTGGTGGAACCAAACCGTTTTCTACCAAATTTATCCACGAAGCTTCCAGGATTCTAATAACGATGGTGTAGGTGATTTGAAAGGTAAGATCGAATTCTTTACTCTCGAACGACGTTTTAAGTAAAATATACGTAATTCATATCAATTCAATATAATTTAATAACATTCTATACATTATTGTATACAAAATTTTTATTATTTTTAATAAGTTTTACTAAACGAGTTCAAAATTTTGCAAAAAAAAAGGAATTAATATCGTTATTGTTAAATTGCACTTCGCTGATTAACTCTTTCGTTATTGAAAACCATGGATCATTAAGAAACAAGAGAATGTCTACAGTGGAATTACGTTTTTCTTTTAGCTATGATCATTAATGTATTAATTACCATAGGTTGAAAGGATATAATTTTTAAGATAGTCCTTCCTATTACAATCAAAGTGAAATGTAGATAGGTGATGAGGCATAGCAGACGTATGCACTACTTTAAATAACTTTATTAGAATTTTCAAAATATTCAGAGCGAATCTGATATGAAATATGATTGTACGTTCGTTCTTTTTCATGTTTGGTTATGATCGCTATACAAGCTGTGGAATAAAATTTACGATCGTGATTAAATTGTTCATGGGAGAGAAGGTGTCTCGGTTTCGTAACGCGATGAGCATCGATAATTCTTGCGTCACGAAATCTGAGACCTGTGTTTGAGGCCATTCTGTCCGTTCTCCAGTAGCGCTCGAAAGATTGTGAAAAAGTGAAACAGTTGGTCCATCGATCGCGTCATTCTCATTGTTACCGTTGACACAATTTCCAACTTATTTCCAAATTCTTTGCATCGATTTTATAAAATATATCATTTTCAAATTTCGATTATTACTCAATTAATTTTATATTTTTAAAAATACAATGGTTTCAATTTCTAATTTAAACTTTTCACTTGCTATTCTATTCTTTTTTGCTAGGCAAAATAAGCATGTGACTGGGGCTCGATGAAAAGGGGGGCCTGCACAGAGTTGTTTCTAATTACTGGTTAAAATAAATAAATCCGCTGACTTCGACTTTTAAATTTAAATAAAAAGTGTGTATGTAAGAAGGGCTCTAATTTTCATTCTATGCCTAGGGTTCGAAAAATTATAGGCGCGCCCCTGATTTTTCGCGAACACCCGACATTCAAGATGTTAGTACAATATTTTTTAAAACAACATTCCTGAATTTCATCTTGCGTTTTATACAATTCCGTTTCTCAAGAATGACATAATGTGCAATAACAAAAGATAAGAGTGATTCAGTAGTATGTAATTGCACTTCTGACAGTCTACTTCCTTTTTTTAATGCAGGTGATGTAACATACGTTACACGTTTAATAGTAAATAGAAGAATGTATGTATAGTCTTACAAAAAGTTGCTATAGTAACATTTTGTTTAATATAAAAAGTTTCTTTTGTGAACAAGATATAAATACTTATCATTAACGAGTTAAAGAAATGTTCACTATCTACTTACATTGATAAACGAGGAGATACAGTTATCTGCACTTGCCACTTACCTGAAACAAAAATAAAAATAATTGCAATAATGTGTCGATAATACTTATGATAATACTATTTCATAACGGTCTATAATAGCTAAATCAGATAGTCGCATAATAAAACAGGAAATTCTGTACATAAGAAAGGATACCTTAATATGTGAAATATACGTTTAAGTATTAGATTTTTCTTCGTTCATATGCTTATATGGATTACATTGCCACACGCATTTAATTTTATCAGAACTTGGCACTTGTCAGCGAATCAAACTACACATGGCAACTATCAGTAACTAGGATACAATCTCAAAAAACTTATGGATTTCGAAGAGCAGTGAACACAGCCTTCATAATCTCCACCGTTTGTTCAAGTTTCAATTCGAATGATAAATAAAAAAAAAAATCTTTCTAAAAGTAATTTTCTTGTTAGCATTACATTTGAAAACTGATTCATTTAGAAAATAATATTGAATATTGGACTTTTTCAATTGTAACTATAGTAGATTTTCGATAATTAACCACTCGCTAACTGTTCGCAGTCTTCGCCTCTTGCTTTCGAGTTGTTTCGCTAGCGCATTTGTTAGCTTCCCGTTTCCCAATAATTTTCTCCTCTACAGTCTTGAGTGCGTAAACTCATAAGGAGTCTACGGTATACAGCTTTTATTTTGTCAAAAATTTTGACATACCCAATAATGAGATTATTGATTTCACATACGGATACTGATCCGTATTTGGTTTTAATTATTTTCATTTTCGACAGGCATAACGAGCAAACTTGATCACTTCAACGATATCGGAGTAGGCGCGATCTGGCTGTCACCGATTTACAAAAGTCCCATGGTTGATTTTGGATACGACATAGAAGATTTCCTAGAAGTCGATCCAGTTTTTGGAACTTCCGCTGATCTTAAGGAGCTCGCGGCGCAAGCGAGAAAGAAGAATATAAAGGTACGTAGTATCATATGTATCGGTGTGAAATGTCCCGTAAAATTGAAATAAGTAGACAAAATATGATTAGAAACAGCGATGAGTATTCGATATCCTTTGTTGTAAGTTTTCGAGCAATTCATATTTCTAATTAGGTACCATGATTCATTAGAAAATTCTTTTACGACTTCCAAAATTTTCTGTTTGAAATATTCGTTTCTTAATTTTTAGCTTGTTTTGGACCTCGTTCCCAACCACACTGCAGACAAACATAAGTGGTTCCAGTTGAGCATAAATCGCACTGGAAAATATGCAGATTATTACATATGGAACGATGGGATTATCGTAAATGGAACTGGAGAACGCCTTCCACCTAATAACTGGGTCAGCGTGTTCAATGGGTCGGCTTGGACCTGGAATGAGCAGAGAAGACAGTTTTATTATCATCAGTTCTATTATCAACAACCAGACTTAAACTACAACAATCCTGATGTACAACAAGAAATGAAGGTACATGTATATTTGTATGTAAATTTTAAATTTTTAACTACACTCACATATAATTAGATACGCAGGAGTAAAAATTGATTCTGAAATACTAAATGTTTGAATTATACAGTGATCCAAAGGCAATTTTGATACTTTGTTAAGTGTCGAATGTCCTTTGTTAATTTTTCTATATCCCTTACCTCTATACAGGATTGACAATAGAAATCCTTCTACACTAGAATAATATGTATACATCAAAGACTTTTGATGTTCCATTGAAGTAGATATGTATTAATATTCATAGTTAACATCATTCCTTTGCTTTTCAGGATGTTTTAAAGTTTTGGTTGGATCAAGGAGTAGACGGATTCCGAATCGATGCTGTACCACACTTGATCGAAAATAATATAACGCAAGACGAACCTTTATTTAATAACACATATAATACAACACTTCACGCATCTTACAATCATATTTTTACGAAAGACCAGCCTGAAACGTACAAATTAGTGCAGAGTTGGCGAGATTATGTGGACCAATACGCTAGGGAAAAAAATGAAGCAGAGAAGGTGAAAAAATGAAAATGTTCTACTTCTTCGATTCCAGTGAAATTTTATCAGGAAACTTGTTGTTTTCCGAATGACTCAATATTGAAATATCTGTTTCATCTTACAGGTGATATTAACGGAAGCGTATACCAGTTGGGAACATACAATCGAGTATTACAACAGTGGCGCGCACGTCCCGTTCAACTTCAAATTCATAGTGGAAGCAAACGATAACTCAAAGCCAGCTGACTTTCAAAATATTATAAATAAATGGATGCAGATGATGCCGAAAGGGCAAGTGCCTAATTGGGTGGTATGTAAATTATTTAACACATTCACTATCACGGGCGCACTAATTGTAAGACTTGAATTTTTACCGGAATATTATTGACGGGCTCTTCTGTAGTATACGGGTCCTAATTTTTCCAAACACGCGATGCACAGTCCGCCCCGTTCACTGCGAACTGAGAGTCGTCAACATTCGTTGAGTAAACGCAATAAGTAAAAATAATATACATGTATTAATATTTAAACAAATTTCCTTTTCTTTCAATTATTCGACTTTCAATTAAATTCGCGGTGTGATCATCAATGACCATTGCAATAGTTCAATGCATTAACATTATCGCCACATATGGCACGCATCTACGTTAATAGATCATAGCTAACGCTGTTGTTGTTCATAAGTCGAACTCTTCAATTTTAATAAAATTATTTTATATTCGATAATAAGATTCACGTTTCTGCAGATGGGAAATCATGATCGAGTACGTCTAGGCACGCGTTACCCTGGCAGAGAGGATCAGATGGTAATGTTAGAGATGTTATTGCCTGGTGTAGCGGTTACTTATTACGGAGAGGAAATCGGCATGCTGGACGACACCGAACTTCGTATATACGATTTTCGTGATGGCTGTCGTACACCATTCCAATGGGACGACACTACGAATGCAGGTAAGAAGATTTTGTAAGGTATTTTATTTCGAAAAAAGAAAAAATATAATTTAACTAGTGTCTGATTTCTAGAAGTGTGTGAGGATCTGAAAATATCAGGTCGGGTTGGGTAAAAATTGGTTGAGTTGGATCGTGTAGGATCGGGTTGAGTTCCACCCGATACTCGGGTACCCGAAATTTGTGGGTTCTCGTGCAACTCTACTAATTTGATACTACGATATTTTAATTTCATACTTTTTAAATATCACCCCTTTCATATATAATTTGATCAATCTTGAAAATTTGAGATTCAATGTATCGTCTCCAATTAAAATTTGCTCGCAGGTTTCAGTAATGCTAGCAAGACGTGGCTACCCGTTCACAAGAACTACAAAGAACTGAATCTGAAGAAACAGAAAGCGGATGCCGTGTCTCATTACAAGCTTTACAAAGCATTAACAACTATGCGAAAGAGCAATGTACTCCGAAATGGCAATCTGTCCCTAGCAATTTTGAACGAAGACGTGTTGGCTGTAGTACGGAATATCCCAAAAGAAGCAGTGACGCTTCTGATAAACTTCTCTCCAGAAAAAAGCGTTACAGTTAATCTGACAAGTATACTGCCATACACCAATGCTAAGGTAACCCTGACTAACGTGGGTTCCACTGTGCAGTCAAAGTAAGTAAATGAAATGGATCCCAATTAATATTCGTGTTGAGTGAATTAAATTAGATGAATTATTTGCTAAATCTGTCCGAATGTTTCGAATTTAAGTTATGTTCAATTTGAGAACTTTTAGAAAATTGCACTAGCGTAGGATTCTAAGAATTTTACCAATGTATTCTCTGGAATTTATTGCGACTAACCTATGATAGTAAAACAAAAATCATGTCGGGTAGGTTTAAAATGGAATTAATTTTGATATATTGAAAATCTAAAAAACGTTCCTTTCGACTGTTGTGTTTCAGCACCAATTTTGCATCATCAAAGGTCACTATTCCTCCAAAAGGGTCGATAGTGCTGCACTCGGGCTCCAGCATAGCCAGCTGTTCTGTTCTGATGATTCTGGTGTTGGCACTTGGATCGTACTTCCGGTCGTAACAGATACTTATTCAGGTTACGTTTGTAAGTGCCCTTATAATCTAGGTATCGAGGAAAGAGGCTAATATTATTGTTGCGACGTGATGTTTAACGCGTTATGCAAATGTATAATTCGTCGTACAAAAACACTGACTAATATGTGTATCAAAAATCGTCGAGTTCCTACGGTACTTAATCACGTCAATTCCCTAACGATTCATTTTTAAACAAAATTTGACACAATCGTGTTTATCAATTATTATTTATTAATACGCGTGTAGAATAAGAGTGAAAATTATTTTAAAAGATATAAATAAAAAGAGTTAAACGATGCATATGGTGTGATTTATTATTTCTTCTATAAATTCTCTTCTTTCTAACATAATTAACCTTAACGACATTATTTCATTTATGTATTATTTTAATGAATCGGTAAGTGCAAACGAGTTTGCTTTGTAGCATTCAAAAATTCGGCACTAAATAAATAATTATATTAACGAGTTTACAGATTTTTATGGACACTTAAAGCCTGCTTCTTCTTGATATAAACAGAATTGGAATTTAAAATGTTCGCAGGAAGAGTTGCTCGAAAATCTTGCTGCGGACACGTGATTAACAACCCCTCGTGTTTTAACGCGAAATTCATCCGCAACTTGATTTACTCTCTGAGAAGGTGCACGGTGAGATTAATCAATAACTTAATTACGTTGGCGCGTAATTAACATCACGTAAAATTTCTCCGCGTCCCATGTTTCTGGTCGGAAAACATCGCCTCTTGAATCGTGAATTCGAGCGTGAAAACAATAACAAAGCACTAGCTACGTAACGAATGGTCGACGTTTAAACTGAAATTAGCCGGAAAATTGTATGAACGCGACCATTCCAACAATCGTATTCATTGATCTATTTAACACGTTCGTCGTTACGCTGATGTCGTCTAAAATGAAAATCACCTAAAATAACGCATAGTACACTCGCAGACAAAATCTTCCTCAGAAGAAATGATAATGTCCCGAGTTTCCACCCTTCCCCTTAGGCATCCCCGAAGAGAATGACGAAAATTTGAATTAGTATTTACTTTGTTATTCGTACTTTTTAGTTATATACTAAATTTTGTAATATTCAATAATTCAAAATTATATTATTTTGTTTCTAAATTACTTTCTATGTTAATATTGTCAAAAATAAAATTTTGAAAGTTCTTGTTTCCCCTGTCTGGCCATTTACCTTATGCAAACCTGATTTGATCATGAATGTATTCAAGTTACGTAATATTGTATCGTAATTACAAGCTACATACAGTGGTCTTGTAAATTTCTTGAAATATGTGCTCGTGAAAGTCTTACGTAAAGAACATCATCGAGAAATTCGTTGACTTTTGATAATATTTCTTCATATAACGTCATTAATTTATAATTATCTCGTAACCAGCGTGAAATTTATTTTTTAAAGATCTTGACGCGGTGAGCGAATGGATTTATTCTAAGGAATTACCGCTCAGATAATTATCATTAAAGTGGATAGTTTCGTTTAATGTTGAAATACTCTTAAGTAATCTCATAAAAAAATCCATCTTGGAAAAAAGAAATGTTTTAATTTATTAAATTAATAAGCAACTGAGAAAACGATGCTGTGTATCCTCTTGTATGCACATTTAAGTTTTTCCTGTTGTAATAATTCTTATTAATATGAAGATAATTAATAATATCTAGCACAATGTAATTACCTAAAACATTATACCTGCTGGTCGTTAATCCGCGTTGCGTGTTTTGCTAAATTATTTCGCTTCTCTACTGAATACAAAACATGATTTATAGCCTTTCTTGATGCCCCTTGTAGAAAAGAAACTTACTCTATCACGTGGCGTCATTAAAGTTCTTCTGAGATACTTTTTTTTTAAATACATTTTTTTTCCACATTGATCATCAAACAGTCTAAACATGTCTAAGTCTATAAAAAGCATATTGGATTTACTTGGATCTGTTTTTAGGATGAGCTAGGTTCCTTAGAGATTTTGAAATTATAGAATTTTGGAAATTGAAGTTTTTAGGATCTCGAATTTTGGAGTTCTGAAATTCTGGAATTTAGAAAGTTCGAAATTTTGTAACTTTGAAATTGTGAAAATTTGTAATTTTGTAATTCTGAAATTAAAAAACAGCCTCGAATCTATAGGAGATAAGTTCAAACCCTTTATAAGTACTTTGAGAAACATAAGAATTTTTTCAAGTACAATTGAATCTTGACTAAATACATTTGAAACTTTTGACTACTATATACTATGTAGGCCAATAATTATAATTATTCCAAGATATTCTGTGTTTTCTTATTGTGCTATTTTGTTTGCAGTATTGAATTCGAGCAAAGTCACAGTATCTTTTGTCTTTGAGGGTTTAAATACTACCTTTAGCAGATTCAATTCTTTTTAATTAACGTCTGCCGTGGAAGTTCTCAAAGGGAATTTGTAGGAATGACAGGCGTCCTTTGATAAAAGATGAAACCATCGTTGCGTCATGCGTACAAACCAATTAGTTTCCGATCAATTAGTCATTGGTGTCATTTGGAAGTAGAATCTAATCACAAAACTGCCGGAAGTGATTTAGGAATTTCTTTGATAGAAGATCTTCACCTAAAAATGAATGAAAGGCTACCGTAAACAAGAATAAATGAAAAAGAAAGAAGTGAGAAAACAAGCGATAAAGCTGAGGCGTGTTGATTTTCCTTGAATCGTACGATCACTAAACTGCTCTTGGAGCATGAATTATGCATTCTCTTTTGATGCATTGACATGATCTGAATGGAAGATGTTTGGAACGGATTATTGCGATAAATCAATGATTTATCACCGACGATCCTGACAGCATAATTTTCCACGGTTGGCTTTTATTCAAATCGTTCAGAACTGATGAATTGTAGGATATGACCATTGTTGGAACATCTAATTCACTCTTAATGCAAGTGAAACGCGACAAATTTTATAATATAATTAGTCGTTCTTCGTGCGACCTTATTAGGGGCCCCTTTAATTAATTTGTTTATTTTTTTCCTTTTCTCTAAAGAATCTGCACGAATGTTATATTCCTGATTCACGCGACTTCTAATAAACAGCTACTCTTTAGACCAGTGTTTCCCAACATTTTTGGACTCGCGACCCCCTTTTATGATATTTAAACAACTTGCAATCTCCCTCCACTTATGTAAAGATAAGGAAATTTAAGAAGGTAAGGAAAACACAACTTTTCAACTTTTACAAAATTCAATATGAATTAACCAGAAAGGAGAATAAGGGTTTTTATAAAGGTTATTCAAGGCTCTGTCTTACGTTTGGAAATGCATTTTTTCCGAGTACATCTCTATGAGATGAGTGCAAGAAAGAAATAACTGAAAGTGCTTCACTGAAGGACCGATAAAAGGAATTTTCATGCTTCCATTCAATTTCAACATACTAAGTGTATTCTTTCAGGCTTTCATATTCGATTAAATAGGAGCATCTCGGTGGAAACTAATTTTCTGATTAACAAAGGATCATCGTTTCCAAGTGTGAAATAACCCAGAAGATAATTGTCCTTCACACAAGAACTCTATACGAAGCGTTTCACAGTGACCGTTCGAATCAATTCAATAACCACGTAGAGCTATGAAAAGTCGAATCTTATGGATTGCCTGGAGAACCAGTTCTCTTTCAAATTAGATGAAACTAGGTCGATTAGATCGTTACATGAAAACGATCACTAAAAGTATCTCGGTCAGTATGATGGTTAATACGTAATCAATTATAAAATGCCTTGAAATTGAAACATTCTACGAAATATGATTTTACGAACCTTATAAAATTATTTATTGTACAGAATGTAAATATTAGAGTCTTGCGAGAGTTCCAGAATTTCGGGTCCCCGGTCGGGTTTAGATTATTCGGGTCGGACGTGGTTAACTGGGGTTCTCGAAAGTATAGATATTCGGGAATTCGAAAATTTCGGATCGGGTTGGGAATTATTTTGGTCATCTCGGAATTCTCGAAAGGGTACAGAATAATAAGATGGTGAAAAGTGCCCTTAAGCCAGTTTGACGTACCGGAATGAAAAATTTGAAAAAATTGACGACACTTGCTATGCAACTACTGAGAGAATCAAAAGTATAGTGCCGAAATCGTTTCGACCCGAAATCTCAATTTTTCGACTTTTTTTCAGAAACGAAGGTATCCCGAATAAATATTCTGTTTGAAGCGTTTCAAGCACACCAGACGACGAGAATTTTGCTCGATGCTAAAACGATCCACGGTTCACGGATCTACTTCAGGATACGCTTTCGAGCACACTCGAAAAAAGACGAAACAGAGGTAACCGCTTTGAGAGAATCGTAAAGGAACAAATCCCAATGCGACACGAACAATGCGGCGCACGTAGAATTCGTTTCCAAGTTTAGTCGTTGCTCGTCGAGATGTTCGTTTTACTGGTCAATCGGACCTCCGGTCTCTCGTCGCCAGTTAAACCAGCTCGAACCAATTTTTCAAGCTTTTCACGTTGTTCTTGGCATACCAACTTTCCTCGATGTCATCAGAAAAGAAAACAGTGGTTAATGTTCGAAAGTTTTAAACGACATAATTATTCCAAAATCATTTAAAGGATTACTGTTAAATACTGAAAAGCGATGATATTTTGTGATTAATGAAATTAATTCGATTCCTAAAGGCTTCACTCGTAGGCGCCAGTAGTAACGAAAGGGTTAGGAGTAGGTATGGAAATCGAAAAAACTTAACTGACTCTAATATTTTTTTTCACCTATAAATGTTTTGTAAACATAAATAGATCTTTACAGAAAACGTTAAGTCAACATCTGAACCTTCTTTTCATACTCTTTTCTGTTTTCCAAGATTACGAAATGATTAAGTTTTACAACACAATTTAAACGCAGTTTAAACAAAAATGTATTATTTTCAATGTAGCGTATGCTTCGAATATCATATTTATAAAAGGTCAACAAATTAAGATACTCAAAACACGGTAAAGTATATTGTAGATTATTTTATGAAGAATAATGTACAGCAATTTCAAGTGAATTTCAACAATTTCGGAGATCTACTGACTTCACCATCTATGCTTAATTTCAAAAAACCCTTTCACTACACTATTCTACACGTATAAAACCGAAAAGAAATTCAATTTTTTGAAGCTGACAAGGTAACACGTTCCTTTAACTGTTGAACAGCCGAGCCTAGGTCAATCGGTTGCCGTTCGAAGATTAAGATATAATCGCCCAGGGCAAGTGATCGCCCAACGAGATAAAATAACTATCCTAAGGGCGTTCAAATGTTCAGACTAAAGTTTCATTCACGGTTGAAATGCACATTTCGCAACGTGAAATGTTCCTATGTATTCCTGAATGGCGCCAGGAGACCAACGTCGCCGAACTGCGCGTATTTTCCTTTCACGCTCGGGAAACCGCGCCGTTCGTCTTCGACAATATATGCTTATAAAGGAAGTGGATGTAACCGCATGTGAAAGCATCACGATCGATCGAAAACTTGTTGTCGAAGTATCTGTGAAAATTCAGGCCGGTCTGCGGACTAAATTTATCATGGTAATCGCGTTATAGGAAAAATGCAACGAGACTGGATCGCTCGACGAGAGTAAAATGTCATTAAAGGTAAAATTTTGTCTCTACGATTGAACGCATATTATTTCATTTTTGTGTACAGTCAAAATCGTTAAACATTATTTTGAAGTTGAAAACCTTAAAGGACAAAGATTACGAGGATAAATCTGAATCGTTGCGTTCATCTTCTTCGTTGGCACGAGTGCAAACTTTACGAGTTTTCAAATTTTACTGTTCGTTTGAAGAATTTTACAATTGACAGGCGCTGTCGTACGAAAGAATATTTTGCGTATGAGTTTTCCACGGCAGCCGCAGCACGAAAAACTTAGCTAACATTTTTTGCACATTCAACAACTCGTCCGTTTCTCGTAATTAATGTAAGAAAAAGAAAGACAGATTAGTCAAATAATTAACTGTGTTAATTAGTTATTTAACACTTAAAGTTAGTATAATTTTTTGTCGGCTACGCGTCACACAAAATCCTTTAGAAAAAGAAAACCTAAACATGAAGCTTTACCATATGTTTCTTATAGAAATCTACTAGGCCGCCATCTGCTTCAAAATTCCGGGTACCCTATTCTCGGGTCGGCTTCTCAAAAGTATATATGTGCGAGAGGCCAAGAATTTCGGGTACCCGATACTCGAATAGGACTCGACCCGACTAGGCGCGAACAATTACGATCCGACCCAATCCGATATCTTCGGCCTCCCGTACACCTCTAGAAATTTTTATCCAAACAAAAATTTCATCCTCAAAAATGACCTTTGAAAAAAAAAACGTGACGTTGTGCTATAAACAACGAAAATCGAAAGGATATTATAAATTCAGTTGTAGCGATTCGTAAAGGTCCTCCTTTCCACTTCTTGGAAAAAGTTTCAGGTAGTCAGGTTTCATAAGGAAGTTTTGGTGTCCGCGTTTGTTTTAAACAGACTGTGTGTAGCCAATACCGAAATACCAAATTGCATAACGACGGACATTAACAGAATCGCGCACGAGCTTCGAAATGGTTCGAAGGTCAGTGACAAACCGACATTGTTCGCATTGTTCGACATGGCGAGTGGCGAAATGGTGCGAGATTCCTGACAGCGAGTCTCGCATCATTCGATATTATCCAATTAACTGTCGAAGCACCAGAATGGACGAATACATCGGTACTATCTCGTCACACAATGGTCATCACTAAATTGATGCTCGTGTTATTCTTGCAACAGCGAAGAGCCATCGAACCGAGAACACCTGCCATACGTAAACGTTCCTTTTGCTGAGCCAGCCAACGAATCCAGTACGATTCGAATCGGGGTCAAGTGATCAAATACCATCGAAGAGGATCGTTTTCGGTCTAGAGTCTAGACGAAACAAATCGTCAGCCTAAAGGCGATTCACAAGTGACTCTTATACAGACTTTCGAGAATAGACCATTGACCCTTTGGTTACTACACGATATATCAAAAAATTCTCTTTGGTGTAAGTTAATATTATTTCAAAACTCTTTTAATAATTATTATCTAAACTACACAAGCAAATATAATATTGCATTATTACACCGAAATATCCACGTTTCTGTTTGTTCCCTCCAATTTTTCTGAGTAACTGTATTTCCTTCTGTTTATCGAATACTATCAGAAACGCAGTTTAGCCTAAATAAATGTTAAGTTTGTGTGAACAAACCCGAGGACCTTGTATAGTTTGGAAGCGTTCGCGTGAAAA
The DNA here is from genome assembly GCF_907164935.1 of Osmia bicornis bicornis. Classification (NCBI taxonomy): domain Eukaryota; kingdom Metazoa; phylum Arthropoda; class Insecta; order Hymenoptera; family Megachilidae; genus Osmia; species Osmia bicornis. The sequence continues at coordinate 4,885,886 of NC_060219.1, read as the reverse complement.
GCAATTTCGACCTATCTCTACGGGACGCTGAACAAATCGGTGCCGAAATTTACTCGATATGCTAACACGCGAAAAAGCGTATAACAAAATTCCAAATGTTGTTTCTGTCGCGATCAGAAATTCAATCTGTTCGAACGCTTTTCTCTCAACGATTTTTCTTATATTACATCGGCCCGCTGCGTTGCCCTGGGCTGACGTTAAGGCGCGTTCAGCTAAATACGACGAAGAAAGAAGGAATTTAGTAAGCTTCCGCGAGGGTGCAAACGACATTCTATATACATTGTAAAGCCAGTCTTTTTACATTGAAGCTGCGGTGAGTGGCAACCGTGAGTGTCCTAAAGAACACGTACACTTGCAAAGGTAACGTTCTACCCAAGAAGATTACACGACTGCCCTTTTCACCAACTTCCTCTATTCTATAGAATTCCTTCCTCTTGGTTTCCGTTTTTCTCCCTCGTCGTGACTTTTTTACCGGCTTCTTCGGCCAACACCTCAATCCACACCTCGAGTCAGAAGAGAAATAGAACGTTACTTTATATAGGGCGTGTTCCTTAACCACGCGTACGGTACAAGTGAATACAGGACACAAAGGTAACGAGAAAAGATTAGAACGGGATAACCTATACCTAAGAATGGAGTTTTCTGACATCCAATTTGTTCCTTTTCTTTTGGTTTTTATCTATTTTTTGGGGAAGTAGTGAGCTATATTCGTTAGAGTATTCCTGAGAAAAGTTAAACGATGATAGCAGGGGAGAATGGGGAAATACCGGTCACTTAACGAAAGTTCCTAAAACAGGTTTAGTTTGTTGGATTTACTAAAAATTTTGTTTGAAACAAGCAGTGTACTCTTTGTGTACTCTTGGATTCCTAGATTGGATGATTTTTCCCTGAAATTCTGAAAAAAGGTAGACGACATTACGGAAACATTATGCTGATTATAGAAGATTCTAATCACGAAATTAGCATGTGTAGGACTTCAAACAGAATAATGTAAATGGTAGAAAATTACAGGATGAAGTAATCAGTACAATTACGGTATAATAGAATAATTTAACGAACTAACGAGCAAAAGTACTGCGAGGCATCGAATTAATTAATATACTTAATATATCTATTATTTAGTGATGTGCTTATATTATTTATTAAATTATTTGTGATCAGTGAAATGAAATGTAAAATCATGGAACAACAAAATACAGTTCTTGTTGCAATTTAATACCAATGAAATTTAGAATTATTAAACTTTATTTAGAAAAAAATCAAAATGTGATTCTGAATTGATCGTTCGAGTTAAACGGCGAGATCGAATAACCGATTTAAGTTGTGGCTCAGGTTTCATTAACGCCTCCCTAACAGCCAGGTAATTGTAATTACCTTCATCAAAAGCAGATGATGTAAAAGTGTAACGATAAAAAATTTCGTTTCAGCGAATCGTTCGCACGAACCGTGCAAATTGATTACTTTCGTTTCGCAGATTATAGGTTCTCGATATCGTGTCTTTAACCGTGAAATTTATTGACCAAGCTTTCTCAACAAAATTAATTTCGCGAAACGAAAGAAAATTGTTAACGACATCGTAAACATTTTCCACTTTCAAACACCTTATTTCGCGATTTGTTATTCTTGAAAGTATCCAACAATGTTTCAATTAAACTTAGACGATTCATTTTTGTTTAAATTGAAAAATATTATTTATACATGACGTTAAGTGACAATTTATTGCGTGAGTTTAGAAATTGTGTCAATGTGTTTTTTTTTCTTCTTAATGCTGAGTAATATCAAATGATATCATTTTTCAGCGTAGGTATATTCCGCTTGCAATGTGTTTTACCGCCAGCTGCTTTTATTTTGCCCACTCTCACGAAGAGAAAGTGTAACTGTAATTTACACGCGCATCGTTTCAGAAACTCGCGGACCAAACAGTGGCAAATTGCAATTTTCTTCTTCGATGTTCCCGTACCCGTCGCGATTTCAACTGTTTCCATTTTCACTAGAATCGTACAACGAAACTCTAATAACTTGTGTACCGATCGTGTTTCTCATAACATACAGGGTGTCCATGATAAGAGGATCCTTTATAGAAGATATTTTTAATGTACTATCAGATAATGCAAAACAAGTTTAAAAAAAGGAAATGGTACTCTAAAACCAAGTTTAGCCATTTCTGGTGAGAGTAAGAGACATCAAGAAACCCATCGGGATATCAGGAGAATCAAGCAGCAATAGCTAGACTGTTACTGTTTGTTTCTCGGTATTCATACCTTAATGCACATCGGAGGAACTAATCGGGTTAACATTTGTGCCGGAATAGTTTCACTTGACTACATCAACTCCCTAAATTGAGTTGGACGATAACGTCCGGGGTCAAGACGACGGTCCACGAACAGCAGTAGTCTTCAATTTAATTCGACCCTCGTTACTCTGTAAATTGATAGCTGCCCTTGAAACGCCAATGTGAAAACTCGGAGATACATATGTTGATGATAATCCGGTTTAGATTGAAGATGATGCTACTGATGTTAGTTGAAACTATCTCCTGAGTTCTGTATCAAACTTAAAGGGATACGTATCGAAGGAAGTCGAAAAAAACTTGGCTGATTCTAATATTTCTTTTTCGCCCGTCGATATTTCGCAAAGACAAATGGATTTTTATAGAAAATTTTAATTTTATTTTCATATTTTCCTCACTCATTGAAATTATAAAATTATGGTTACAACATTATCCAACTCCATGTTCAGCAGAATGTTGTTAGCTTGCACCCACCAAATAAAAGTCACTGGTATGTACATAGAAAATAAAAGCTGTTTGTGTTAGTTTAAACAAAAACGTATTATCTTCAATGTATCGTACCCTTTTTCAATAATTTCAAAAAATGGAAAAATGGTGGCTTGGTAGTGACTATGCTTCAACCAAATTAAGATAAAATTATTATCGAGATGTAGAACATAATGCATTTGCTTCGAGGTAAAAACGCTTGAAAGGATCTTTAAGCTTTGGATTTTTCAGCAAAAAAGGAACGATCCGTTAACTCGGTGCCCAGTGAGGAATTTTCATGAAATTATGGATCTCTGAGATCACTTAGAGCATCTCTGTTTTTATAGGAGCAGAAAAAAAGTATATAAGTATTTGGTAAGCCGTCAGCTTTCTTATACATCATACATACCGCGAAGAGAGCAGAAAAGGGATGAAAAGATACGACGTCATTGGTTCGAAGTGGTAAATTTTTGTAGACGTTATAAAATGACCGACAGATGGACAAAAAAATTGCGGTATTATCTGTGTGCCATAAAGGTGGAGAGGATTTGATCATTGGCGTAAATTGGGTCATCTTTTGGGATGTGCTAGATCCCTCAGAAATGTTGAAATTTCTAAATTTTGAAAATTTTAAAGAATGACTTTGTATGAATTCCGTTAGGGAACCATGTTATCTTCACTCTTTCAATAAAGTCGTTCTTCTTTTACTTTCATCTTCCATCACAGATAACTTTATTAGTTTATGTATACTTTCCTCAAAAATTGAAGGTAGTTTAAATTATTATGAAAATCAGATTTTCGGAAGAAATATCAGACATAGGGGTCATATTATCAACCCCTTCCTCTACAGTTTCATTACTATAGAGGAATAATACTTTGAATAAAACGTTTATTTATTTAAGACACTATGACTTCTGAAATTATAATGTTCCAAACTTTGGAGCAACAGTGTACATTTGAAATAATTCATGAAAGTTCCATTTATTGTTCTTGTTCCAACTTCGAATAAGTGATAACTTCAAAATGATCGTAACGATCTGACCACCCACTATTTGCCACGAGGAAAGTTTAAATTCAATGGAATCATAAATCCGTATCGCAAAGGTGTTTCCAACGTGTTTCATCCGTAAGAATATTGTAATCGGATTTCTCGTGTGTAATATCTTTGCAGGGTATCGACGCAAAGGAATAGATACCGAGACATTTGTGAAAACGTTCAATAGACGTCTTGTGGTTTATAGAAAGCTTCCTGAGAAGCAACTCTAGCTTGGAAACGGAAACTTTAGAAATCATGGGCAGTTCGTGAAATATCGATACAATTCGACTAATGATGAAACTCGTCTTTTGTTCGAACGTACCAAAATGGCTACAATACCTTAACAATACCTAAAAATTCGTAAAACACGATAATTCCGACCTAAGAAGACGTAGAAGAAATTAATTGAGCTTTGGTCATTATATATTCTGCTCCGTTCAATGTGTTTATTAATACAGGTTCACGGATGATTAACTTCGTGACGACAGTGAAATTCGCTTTTGTATAAACGTATTATTTGATCAAAGCGTGGAACAGAGGAGAACTGCTGCAGTTAACAAAAGAGGATCGTAGAAAGTATTCAAAATTATAATTGTAACGTACAATTATAATAGAATTCCAGGGAAAATAACACAATTTAATGGAAATGTTAATAAGGGTGTGAATTTAGTAAAAAAATTCGTGGTCGTATTTATCTGTTTCTAAAAATGATTTTTAAATTATATTTGAGTCTAAAATAATAATTCATTTACATTACAGATTCGTGGTTAAATCAAGCATCTCCAGGGAAAATGATGATGCCCCACGTTCCCACGTGGAGATTTGGGAATATATATTATTCCAAAACTTCTGTACGTAGAGAATTTACTCGGTCTAACGGAAAATAACGTCTATTTTCTTAAACTATTACGCAACTTTAATCCCTGTCTTGCACTTTAGCTAAAGGATAACAATTCAAGTTGAAGTTAATTCTGTTAGCTTCGGATTAATCCTGACACAAGACGTAACGTAGGCGAGGACGTAAATTTAAACAAATGATGCTATTGCTTTTCATGAATTACCGGGCTGAGAAAATATAAATTCTGATTATTTATTGCAAGAAAAAAAAACGCGATAAATTCTTAAAGAAACTTCCTTTGCACGTACCTTATCTAAAAAATTCTAGATATTTTTATTAAAAAATCTCATAAATTTCTTAGACGGTGGTAATGAACAACGTGTAGTAAATATCATCAACGTCCGAGTGTTCCTTTTTAATTTACCCTATCCCGATTGTTCTTCCTGTAGTAATAGAAACGCCAATCATCAAGTTCGAACGAATCCTTGGAAAACCATGCTGCGGAAAGAAAACGAAAACAATGGATAGACAGGGATAGATGCGTGATTGATAGCGGCAAAACTGTCACGCATTATCGACTGATTCGGATTTGAAAAAGTACGAAGTCGTTGATGAACGAGAGGACAAATGAACGTTGCAGGGGTTAGCAACGAGCCACGTAACAATGATAAAGCAAAAATATCGCATATGTAGATGTAGTTTTACCCGGTTGGAATACGAATTACATTACGTTCGACGACAAATGGAAAATTGAATGCAACTGGGATTCTTTTGGAATTGATGCGTTGTACGCGAGTTAATTCCTTACGGGGATGAAACAGTACGGGTTAACATTGCAGATATTTCCATAATCCCCGTGTAAAAGGTGGCTTTTCAACGAACCACCGAGGAAAATGATAAAATCAGTTGCTTTGGTAATTCCATGAACAGCGTGCATGTTCTTGCGTTCAAAAATAAAGTATTCCCTGGTAATCTCTCGTATAGTACGTTGCACGCGATAAAAAAACTCCCTTTTCTTTTAATCCCCTCTTTTCAACCCTTCTTTCTGTTTTCTCGTCGATTTTTTCACGTGCAAGTTGGTCGTCGTCAAGCACTGCAATTACCGTAGCTACGACGGTGGGTCGTAAATAGATTTGCTTCGAACAAAGTTCAATGTAAATGTACTCTAAACGGATTAACAGCTCGACGGAGAAGCAGCGAGTCTTTGAAAAATTTACCTTCGAGGAGGAGATCTTTCGCAAAAGAGAATCTATTACTGTTTGTCATATGCTGATAAGTCTATGATATTTGATACTATTCGAAGACACGTGCAATTTCAATTTTCCGAGACTGATAATTTGATATTTGAAAAAAGGAATAGCAAAATATTATTAATGTAAAACAGGAAATTGAAATTTTGTAATTTGAAAATTAATAAAGGTGCGCCGGGTATCCGAGTTTCTGGCCGGATTGGGTAAGACGGAACTCTAAAAGTTTGTCCAACACATAAATTTATTTGGGTACCCGTCATTTCGAAAGTCGACGCTATATTAGGGGAATGAATTTGTAAGATTTTCCTCAAATTTTTAAGTTTAAGGAATTTTCAAATATTATCGTGTATAAGTCGGCTATAATTGAGTTTCAGGTCTCGAATTGATATCGAGGTTCCGAAATTACAAGTACCGAAACAAATTTATGTAATGAACAAACTATTGGTGTCCCGCCGGAACTCGATTCAAATTTTCGAATATATCTGTACACCTCTAAAAATTAACAGTTAAAATTTTAATATGTATTGGAAGAAATGTATATTTTCACAAAGAACAAAATGCATATTCCATATTCCTACTCTCTAGCTTCTATAACTGAAACAAGTCTCTATAATGACGACGAGACTCATCCAACAATCCCTCGGTGCGACGATAACGAACAGACTGACTGTGTTCCTTATACGATTCAATGGAAATCCATATGTGAACGCGCTCGACTGTATTCAGAAGTGTTTGCAGGCTTCTGTACGGTAGTCGTTCGCGTGTCTCTCGATTAATTAAGCTGGTGCAGCTTTTTTCCCTGCGACATCTCTGCCGAGGTTCTGCTTAATTAGGATAAAAGACGAGACACGGCCGGGTAATACCATGGTTACGTACATACAATTACAATTACACGAGTAAAATTTACGACACGGTCAAAGTTACAAGCATGTTGCTACCAGGAAAGAATAATTACTCGTGTGAGTCAAGTGCGCCATAACGAGTCGTTCTCGCGTGCACTTTGAACAGAGAGATCCTGATTATTACAAGCATCCTTCAGCGACGACGAACGAACGAGTTCGATAACACGAAACGCGGTAATAAAGAGGTATAATCGTTTCGTTGACCCACAATGTTCACCCATACGAGACATATTGGTATTTAAGTGTAGTAGAGTGGAGCAAACAATTATTGGTATACAGAATTTCATGGTGGCAATTGTAATTAAAATATTACTCTTAATAGGAAAAAACATAACAACAATAACACACATAATAATCTGCCCTACCAATGAGGATGCGGGTAAAATAAAACATTTAACGAATAATATTTAGTTTTCAGTGTACAGTACTAAGCATTGTAGGTTTTCCCTTTCCAGGGCTCCTATTCCTCCCTGGAAATGGTCAGGGAAAATGATGATATAAGGGAGAGGATCCCATATACAAGGTGTTTCAGATTGTGTAGTACAACTGGGCAAGGGGTAATTTAATGAGCAAAAATAATTAATTCATTTAGGGATTGAAAAAAATTATCAAAGATTGCGCCGAAAAAAATTTTATCGAAATATCTCGAGAACGGATTGGAATTTTTTAATAAAATCAACGGCAAATTATTTGTCATAAAAGGAAAATATTATAGGTATTATTTTTATTTGAAGGGATTATATCTTCTAACTCTTATCAAGAAAAATAACATTTTTTAACGCTACGTTCGAATAAAAAAGCTTCAACTAAAAAATTTATTCTTTTTCTTGGCTTATTTGTGTTTATGAAATTACTCCCTGCCCGGTTGTACTATCCAAGCTGATAGCCCCCAACATATTTCTTAATTATATACTATAATATTTAATAGTTAGAAACTATATTATTTTGTTTCTAAATCATTTGTAATATTAATAGCGTCAAAATTAAGGTTTCACCCCCAGATATAAAATCAGACTACCATCGTCCTGATCAAACTGTTGAACACAAAAGCTTTCTTGTTATCATACAACCAATAAAAAAAGAAGGAAGAGAAAGCAAGGAGGGTTAACTCCACAGGGTTGTACAATATAACGAGGATAATACATTGCACGCGGTACGCCATCGAGAACGGAAGATAAGCAACCCTCTCTGTTCCTTTTTGCCAGCATTGAACGATAGAAGTTCGAGCCTTATCATGGTTCCGTACTCACCGATCACGTAGCTGTACCCGTCCAAGGTGAGGACACACTTGCGCGTATTGGAGGATGTCTGAATGCCTGGCACGATTCTGCGAGAAATTCGCTTACCAGGGCTGCAAGGAGTACCGTCGGTACTCGCAGCACCTGGGTCCGAGTGGCACTTCTGCACGGGGTCTTTGCTTTGTCTAGACATCATCGTTCTCTTCTAAAGCCACTTGTACGTCACTTTTCCAGCGGATGCCGGAAGAAAGGAGATCTACTTCCGCACCATTCCCACACTAAGTCCACTTAGCCACGCGACCACCATCGAGACTCTGTCGCCGACAACTTTTTATCGCGACCTCGTGACAGCATGCATTTTACACTCATTATTGCCGTTGGATCACACCCACCTACGTTCCGCTTGCACCAGAAATACAAACTGTTTCCTTCGCGATTCGTACGATTCTCCCTCGTTCGAATAACCCCCCCTCTGTCTTCCCGCCGTCACCACCACCACCTCCTCTGTTTGTTTACCTTTCCCCTTAACTTATTCCCTTTCCTTAACGGATTAATACGCTTTGGAAATGTTCCTCGAATTAGTTCCAACCCACCAAACACACCGCGCAGATTGAAATACACATTTCACGCTGATTTCTATTTGTCCATCGTCAATGACGCAACGTTCCGTTTATTATTCGACGGGATTCCAAATGCTCGGTTACGATTCACTCCCGTCTTCTACCTTTGTCCTTTAATTTAAATTATGTTTACCGCCGCAAGATCGGCTGCCGAAGGATTAGTTGGCCGTGGGCGATGCAAGATCCCACGGATTTTAGCCACAACACGATCGCGTTGATCAGCTTGAAACTCCACAGAGAGTATTCGTCCTCTTGATGCGAAATACAACAGTTGTTTGACGACAGATTTGCGCCTGTATTTCAGCTTTCCTCTCAACCGTTCCAGAAGAATTCTTCCTCTTAAAAACCTTTTAGTTTAGATTAATTTTGCGTGCCTTGAAAATCTTTCGGTAATAATAACCGTTCGAATATCGTTGTTTATTATTTTAGGTTCTTTCGTTCTTCGGAAGAAAGTTACACTCGTACCAGTATTTCTTTCCGGCCAGTGTTTTCCGTTGAACAGTTTCGCCTGTTAAACGGATATCACATCCATTAAACTGTTCCGAGGTTTGACGAACTTCAATGACAATCAGTACATCCGGTGCTTCCCAGTGAACTTGTTTATCTTCTGGAATTGCTTTCGTCGGTGCTGATTTCCAGCGAAGGGTCTCGGATTACCAGCATCCTTGTTCCTCAGCCGCAGAAACTTTCGCCACGCGCGTCGTCCTTCGTCAGGTTCGTTTAACACAGGATTCTTTAAATTACACGGGTCTAAGTAGTCCGATCACTTGGCGAGCAATCATCCTACCCCGTTCTTTCGCCGGCGTCAATTTGTAATTCGATTAATTCGGTATTCAACCACTGTAAAACAGGTCCATCATCTATTATTATCGCCTGACGATTTAATCAACGATTCTTCACCGTCTGCACCATAAATATAGCTACATTTTTATATTATTTCAAGTCGACGAAGTTTCTATTGCTTTCCAGAGTCGTTCATCCCTGATTTACGGAACTGTAAACTCCAAAGCGGATTCGAGCAACCAACTACCGAAGAAATCTTCAAGTGTTTCACAACAACCAGGTAAACAGAGCAAGTTTCTTTCTTTCCTTTCACACCTTCGCAGAGGTTCCTCGTTTCTGCACCGTTAAGGTTTCCAGCAGCGCAAAAATTAATGCCGCGAACAGTGACCTCGGCGTCGATTACGTCTGAACGAGATGGTCGTTCGGATTCAGAATCTTTCTCATCACGTACGCGACCGAAATTTCTAGCAAATACGTGCCATACAGCTACGGGGAATACGTTACGCGTTACACTAGCTAAATCCACTTCTTGTACTCCGTGGCAGAGTGGCACGATTAAAGGGATGTACGCTTTACGCTACAATCTAATGAACCTAAAGAAGTACTCCGTGTGTCGGTTCTGTAGCGGACGTTTCAAACGATGGATTATAATTGCTCTGTCCAAAGGATTATCCCGTCGGTCAATATAATTCATCTTCTAAGCCCTAATTCTTCATCTTCTAATTCATCTTCTAAGTTACGTTAATACACGTTAAAATTCGCCGGTTGAAAAAAAAAAAAAACGAAAGACATCGTTCTATTACTTGGTTTATTTTTGATGGATGTACTTTTCTCCGTGAAGACTTTTCACGCTGATTGATCACTTCCAAACGATCGTTCGATGTATTAACACGTGTTCCTCGCGAGAATCGGTTCAGGTCAACGCAAACAGTGCGGTCGTGTATGCGGTTTTCATCCCCTTTTTCTTTGCGACGCTCTTTTGCACGGTCGCCTTTGAAGTCTCGACCAATCGATCCTTTATGGATCACTCCGGCCGACCACCGAAAACCTTACACGAGAAATTTCATTCGTGTCTAGTACCAGAATTACTTCGCCTTTATCGCGAATGAAAAGTGGCGAGAGTTTCTGTTCGGGGTAATTTAGCTGAAAATTCCGGCGGCAAGTTTGCAGGATAGTTCAATTACCTTTTCTCCTCTTCGAAGACCTTTTACACCGGTCGTTAGGTGCATGCACGAACCCGAACACGAACACGAACACGAACACGGGAAATCGTAACGGAGACGATCCGAATCTTACGATCGATTCGTAATTACCATAACCTTAAGTTCAGTTTCCCCGCTCGTGCACCGGCGCGCCGCGCCGGCACGATCGCCAAGCCGGCACGCGTACGGCGCGCACGTTTTTCATCTGACAATCAATCTCCTCGAGTTCTTTGATCATTGATATTATTGATCGATCACTCGTCGATCACTCGACTCTCGTTTGCACAACTATCGTTTAATAAAATAGCTCGATGTTTATTTATACTCTAACCCAGATTATCCTTTTTCTCATTCTTTGTTCACAATCAATCCAGGATTATTCACTTTGTTCAGTAAAAGCCTACTGACGATTCTCCAGGTGTCGACTGAACGTCGGCTAATTTATTTACAATTTTCTCCGCAAGCTAATTATCGTACGATCGATACTCGTCAAGCCACTTGCAGTTCCGGAACGACGTCGTTTCAGATCGATGTTATAAGAGGCACGAACAACGACCGGTTCGAGGCAAACTTTGAACCGTTGATAAAATTTCACAGAGCGATCGGAGCGAAGGAAACTTTCGGAGGAAGAGGCGCGACGTGGAAGTAGAAGAACCGCGTGCTCGGTCAGACGTCACGCGGCGGTCTCGTGCGAGTGGTTGGTGTACTCGAGGAGGTGGGTGGTAGAGGGGGGGGACCGAGGCGAATTCGACGAGGGAGTAAGAAAGACGGGCAATTGTGTACACGCGCGAATGACAACACGCGAAACAACGCGAATACGGAGACACACGTGCGACCAGAAGCACGGTACCGCTACAACTGAACCATTCGAAACCTCCACCTCTCGCCAAGCTCCCTTCTCTCGCTCTCCTCGCCGCAGGAAAGCCGACGCTCTACTCGCTAGCTCTCCTTCTCTTTCCTTCTATCTTATCGCCAGACCATCATTCTTTCTCTCTCCCTTTCGCCATTCTCCAATCTCCATCTTTCTCTCGCCACTCTGCTCTCATTCTTGCTTTCTCTCGTTCGTTCTGTGTCATCGGTTCTCCTCTCGCTACCATCCATCCATATCTCTCCTCGTACTCTGACATTCGCCCTCAGGTGAACACAGGGGACGATTTCTTTGTTCCTCTACCCGGGATCGTACGCCTCACGGATGAACGCGCTCCGGGGGTTGTTTTCACGAAGCCGGGACAGATTGTTTTGGGAATTGTAATTAAGATCAAGCAAACCACGTAAGTGAATTTGCGAACGATAATGCGAACGTTTGTCGGATTAGCGAGGAGAAATCACGCGGAAAGATTGATAAAAAGTTACCGAATCCTCGTCAGTGGATTCCATAAGGGAAATTTAGCAAGCAGCTTGATGAAGTATCCTAGAATTTTTAGGATTTTTTTCAATGCCTAACTATTCCACTGTTAAAAATCAATGTTCTTGCATGCCGTATTACGTATTCACGCTATTTCAACTGCGGCACTGAACGCGTGGAAGATTGTTTGACCAATAGATTTATAGTTGGATCTACTTGAGAAAGACTGCGGCTGTAAACAGGCCAGCATGCGGGGCATCGTGGAACTGATTGCTTATAAAGGATAACAGGCAACTTAACAGGTTGCATGGCTTTGAAAAATAAAAGCATTCTGCCTCTGAGAGATGGTCGTGGAGTGAGGAAAGCAGTATTATACGTTTGATAAGAAGAGCAACTGCACTTTCCGCGGAACCGAAAAAGAATAAGCTTCTCAAAAAGCCATTCATCTATCTTTGTTATTAATAACATTTTAAAGATTTCCTGACTTTTAAAGGAAATAAAACAGTCTTATCTATATTTTCTATGTTTCTTCGTACACTCGCGATCAAATCAGGCATCCCCAGGGAAAGTGATGATGTCCCGTGCCCTCATCCCTGCTCGTAGATGGCCCACTTGCATATAAATATTTACGCGAGAAAATTTGAATTGATATTTACTTTGTTATTCGTATTTTATATACGAAATTTTATAATATATAATAATTAAAAATTATATTATTTGTTTCTAAATTACTTTTAATAATAGTATCGTCTGAAATATGAAATATTTATGTCTTCACAGTGCATTTATTTCTTATCACTGAAAGAAACAATAAAAATATCGAAAGCCCGCTTTTATATGAAGAAAAGTGATGCGAAAGACTTATACATTTGCAGTAACAAAATAGAAACGTTTATAGCCGGATTTTGATAAAATACGCTTAGAGAAAGAGAAGTGATTAGTCGCATGAACGAACGAAAATGAAAGAAATTCAATTGTGAAGTAACGCGAACGAAGAGAAAATCGCATAAATAATTGACAAAAAATTCCGTTTCAGAGATTCAACTATTTGTTTGCATTGAGCGAACGTATAATACTTCTTTGTCTCTCTGCTCGCATTGTTCTCCTTTTTTTCTCATCTTCCTACCTTTCTTTTATCGCCCTTCGAAATGCTATTTGTGCTGTCATATTTCCTCTTTGCTCTGAGACGCCTGTGGCGTCCATTCACCTTCGAAAACGCCCTCGCATTTGATGCCCTTTTTATACCATGAATTACTTTGTTTCCTTTCAGGGATTGACTCTACCTTGACGAGGTACTATCGATCGTATCGTGGAAAATATTTGCTCATTATTTGTTTTCTTCTTCTACAATACGGAGGACTTGTTCAGGTTTCATAAACTTTTTTCGACGATTTTTCTCGTTTCCGTTGGTCACGTTGGGTTTAATTGGAAACAGTAATCGTTTAATTGCCTTGGCAGTCTGGCGCAATAGCGTTGAACGGAACAAACTTCCGGAGTGAAAATTAAATTTCGATTGTGGGATTTTGTCGTGAGAATCAAATCGCGTAAAATGCCCGGGCAGCTCGTACTATCTGGACCGTGGGCAAAATATTGGGCACTGTCCAGGAGCAATGATGTCAGAGGCTATTAACACATCGATGGCCAGTGTCAAGTGTTCGTGTCTTTGATATATAGCTTTTTAACTCCTCGTTCTTTAAAAAAGAATCGATGTTAAAAGTATTTGTTATCGTATTTACTAGAATCGATTCAACCCTATGTCTACCAAAGCAGATTAACATATTATTCTGTATCTGCGACATAGGAAGTGAATTAAGGACATTATCAGTCTAAAATGCTGATACTGACAGGAATCTTTTATCAGCCTCGACGTACCACTTCTATTATTCCTGATAATGTTATCAGTGTAAAAACCATTTTCCATTTTATTCGAAAAAGATTTCCTTTTATTTTGCTAGAGATGATATCATTAAGCGTACTCGTAACATTTTGACAAGCCCTCTACATAAAAATGTCAAATACCTAAGTTTGATATTAATATTTTGTCATTTTTATCAAACATGGAACATTAAATAACACGTATTCCTCGAAGGGATTGTTATCAAGATGGAATATTCAATTTCGATTCACACTAGCTCCACTCCCTCAGGATATATTCAAATACCTACACGTTATTCAGTGACCCGTTTGCATTCGCTTAAGATACAGAACGGAATTAGCAGAATAGAGTTAATCGAATGAAACTGAAAGGATTTAAGGAAGAGAAAATCTAATTAAATACCAATGCGGATCGGTAACCATTAATTGATGAGGTATACAAAGGACTTAATTACCGGTGAATAATAAAATTCACCCTTCGTTATTATAGGTGATTATAGTCACTGAAATTAGCTAGAATACTGACGTAACGCAGGGAAACATTTTCAGCTGGAAATTGCTAAAATGCGAACGGATAAAAAACAGATAGAAGGCGGATAGGAAAGCGTATGGGGAGCGATCTGAAGCGGAGCAGCGACATTGAGGGAGCGAATCGAGAGCTTATGGGGCAATTGGAGCGGACTGGGCAGCGTGTAATCGGGCGAACTGTGAAGCGGACCATCAAGCGGATTGGGAGCTTTTCTTGAGCGGTAAGCAAGTGGACAGGAAGCGGATTGCAAGCGTTCCAGCTCACGATTAGAACAAGGAAATTTGTTAAAAAATCCGCTTCTTCCTCATTTCTCTTATATTTTCGCGTCTGCTCCAAACCTCAAAACTATCAAAATAATGGGAGTTTAAATATTAGATACCGTACACCAGGCCTGGCTAACTGGACGCACTCCAACTAGTTATTTTATCGCCACGAGCTATTACATGCTAAATTGTGACGAAATATAACAAACGTCAGACAGATATTTTTGAGAATTTCACATTTCGATATACTGTAAATAAGTTAATACATTTCACATTTCAATTCAAGTCAAATGTCACCTGAGAAGTTAAAGTGGTGAACGTTGTAAGTGCCAGAAAAATAAGACATGATTCTTTTAGTGGGGAAGGTAGCGAGTTCCATGCGGAATACGGTGGAAAAGTTATAATTGCTAGAATAATTTATTTCATAAGTTCAACTTCACTCTGCCAATAATCTTTTGCCACTGCAATTCCATTTTCTGATTTTCTCCGATAATAAAGAAAAAATAAATCAGTACCTACAATATACTAATTTTTAGGGGTGTGTGAGCACCCGAAAATTTGAGTGGGGTTCAAATCAGGAATTTTTTCAGATTCGGACGGGACTCCAGAAATTTGTTTTACATTCGATTATACATGATACGTGAGAAAAACTTTTAAACTTATAAATTTTAGATAAATCTGAAAAATCATGCCATGAATTGAGTTTCGGGTCCCGAGTAGAGTCCGGATTTCAAAATTATGGGTGCCCGAATTTTATGTGTTGAACGACCTTTCGGAGTCTCGCCCGACCGGATTCGGTCATTACTAAACCCGATCCGAGGCTTGGCTATCTGAATTTTCAAGTACCTACTAAATTTATAAAGATGATAAACGTTAAAAGTCCATAGTCTTCAAATAATAAATAGTTTTTCTAAACACTAAAAATTAGTGTTACGGTCTGGGATAGCGTCGGTGGGTTAAATAATTTAGTTTAGTGAATCTCTTTATTCTCGATACTGTCTCGAGGAACGCTTAAGCACGAATGAATGTATCGTCGCGCTTCGACACGGCTGTCGCCGCTGGCTATTAATCCGAATGTTTGGGCTAAGGGATTATCCCTGCCTCAAGCGCAATGCCAACTCTGCTGGTTTCGCCGGTAGCCTAGCGACCCCGGAAAGACATTTCCACATTTCATGACTTTCAACACCACTCTACACTAAGTTGTGTAGTCGAACAAAATATCTTTTTCCAAACAAAATTCAACAAATTAAATTGCGTTCACGCGTTATAATTAGCATTTAGTCATTTCTTACCCTCTTCGAACAAATCTCTTTCATATAAGAATCCCGAGCAAGAAGCGTTTCAAATTCAAATGTTGTACGTAAATATATACGTTCTACATGACAACGTTATGCGTGTGGAAATCTCAGTTTCAAGGGAGAGTTAATATAGAATCTCACCACATCCACCAAAGTGTTCTAACCCCCTTCAACGCAAACTCCTAACACGCCACAGATCCTTGCTTCATCACATCTCACCACCGATGTTATCGTGGATATCGCTCGGCTTTTCCCCCATACCTTCTTCTAGATACAGGGTGTTCCACAATATGTTATACACACTTTGAAACACTTTGATTTCAAAAAGGAAAAGAGTTTTCCTCGAGAGACATATGGTGAAGAAGTGCGCAGTGACATTGATATATTGTTGCTATGTGAACTGAAAATTAAGTGAAGAGATACTAAGGTTCTTAATCTTTATCCTCTTGTTTGATCGTATGTATGAATACTGAACAATTTTATTTTTCCTATTTAGTTTTTGGATGGCTACTTAAATCATGTCGTTTTTAAATATTAATTAACTCTTGGACAGTGGACCATGGAGAGAACCCATATTGTTTTTACTTCTTAAATTTTACACTAATCCTTTAAAAATTCTTCTTCCGATATATGAAGGCCTTTCATTTAAAAATTATACATTTAACTTTAGGTTAATACCTCCACTATTCAAGGATTAATAATGATTTTGTTAATTTTAGTCATCAAAAACCACCCAAGTTTTGGCAAATTTTTACAGGTATTGAAATATCTTTCTAGACGAGTGACTTTATTCTATGTTATCGCTATGAAAAAAAAATTGAAAGGTTTTCTTCTCCTTAGATTCTTATAGCAATTTTCAGCTAAACAAATAAAAAGAATTTTAAAGGATAGGGTTTCGTAAACAACCTTGAATCATTTATCGCGGTGTCGATAACAAATTTATAGGCGATGAATAAAAAGTTAGCCAGCTTGAAAATTCGCAATCTTAAAAATACCACGCACACCTTGAAAAATGAGTTTTCCGAAGCTTCGTAAAAGCCTTAAACCGCGAGAAGTTCTTTCTCGATCGGAAAAACGTTAACGTCTCGTTTCTTTCATAAGTAAAATGCTATCCTGAATTCTGCATTAGAGCAGAGACTATTTTTCCTGTTAATTAGATTTCTTATCAAAATAATAGCCATGCCATTGTTTATTAAGTGATATTAAGTGAGAAGCTTAAGTTGAAAAATGGAAAGATAATATTTTGAACGACCGCGTTTATAATTTCCATTCTGGTATTATGGTTAACATGTTTAAATTATAAAACTATGTATTATTTAAAATTGAAATAAAAAAATATAGAAAGTGACTAAATATACATGTAAAATAAGAAGAGCTGTCACTTGCGGACTTCGCATCGTTCGAATTCCGAAGAAAGCCGAATTGGGAAAGATCGCGGCCGAGGAGAGCCGAGGGGCCCCGATACAAGGGAAGCTTGTCAGTAACCTCACTTCGTGACAACATGTCGGACGGGTCAGTCACGTTTCGCGTTCGTGTCAAGTTTGCAATTTTATAGTATATACTTGTGAATCTTTAAATAAATAAACACTAAAAATATATTTCTCCCGTGCGTAACATATAATATTTAATGATTTCAAGTGACTGTGGTAACATAATTAGAAATATGCAGTCCATACAGAACGCTGGCTTCGATATGGAGTGGTTAGGTAAGTACCATAATTATTAATAATCAATTCGTGCCCAGAGCCTAATATTTGCTAAGTTCGTGCATGCGAAAGACCGCCGATCCCTCGAGGGTCATAATTAATTTCGTAGATATTATCGAATCTTATTTGTTGATTACCTACAACGAAGTTAGACGATGTCGTACAAGGTCGTGATCAACCTTTAACTAGTGAGGTGGAATCTGACATACTTCAATTATTCTGCTTATCTAACCAATGCTAATACATAAACAGTAAATAAACTTTATAAGTTAAACATATACCATAAAAGAATCGTCTTTTGTTTAAAAATTTCGTTGTTTCTCAAAATCCACCTCACTTGTTAGGAATTAATATAATAATAAAACCAGGGCCGCGTTTAGAGCTTTTAAGGCCCTGAGCATATAAATGAAATCGGGGCTCTTGTACGCATTTTTAATTAAATTTAGAAGCAAAACCTAGCGAATCAATTTATTTCACGCAGTAGTGATAAATATCTACAAAATAATAATTAAAAATTAATATAACAGTTGTTCAAATCAAATGATCATAAATTTATTATATGGTATTTATATACTAAACTGATCAGAAATCGGGTTTTGATCAGGAATTGGTTTCTTGACGGTACGTACTCTAATTTGTTTAGCTTCAGAAATTTTCTTCATACAAAAATTAATTAATAAAAGGTATCTTTCGCTTAAGCATCATTTTCATTGGCAAGAGAATACTGATTCAGAGAGATTATCTTGTATGCTTTATTTGATACACGCGATTTTTCAAAATTTCGAATAATTTAAAACGTGGAAGAATGTTTACATGACAATTTCTTTCTGATGGACAAATCGTTAAATAAACCTGAAATACGAACTGAAAACTCTGCTAAGTCGTGAAATACTCAGAATATTACTTTTCACACCTGCTGAAAGCTGTAATTAATACTAAAATATTCTATGTTTACTTCACTTCGTTTTTATTCGTAATTTCTAGTTAATATTTTGCACGGAACTATAGCTACAAGGTTTTCAGAAGATATTGATTTTGTTGAAACGTTTTTTTTCAAAAATTATTGTGAAAAACAAGTTTGCGCTTAATGAATCATTTATTTATTTAAGGATACGTAATATTAGCGTGTTCAGGGTTAGCTAATGTACATACATGTATATCTTTATTAATGTTTTCAATGGACATACATGCTACGGTACTTTAATCTTCCTCTTGTAATTTACTAATTACATTTATGGTGTTTCTCATTACATAAAAATGTAGTATGAAATGTGGCATGTTCCTCATTTTTTCCAATTATCTTTATTCTGTATGAAGTGAAATTAGAAAAAGAAAAATTATGGAGGAACAGTTTTCACTGTTGAGTTTCATATATCATTTTCTGCATAAATTATTCCGTCCAAATATTTAATGTAAAAAAGAAATTTCCGAGTGTGTCGATAAAAATTAAGTATAATTCCTGAAATTTTCCTCGTGGAGTAAAATTTTCTTAACTTCACCGTATTTTAACTTTTCTTGTAATCGTGTCTATCATTCCATATAAAGGTTTTTAAACGTCGCGTGTGATCATTCTGCTTGCTATCTAAAAAAAATTCATAACATCGTTCGACAGTGCCAGTTTTTTTCAAAGTTTCGAACGATCATAATCTATGATATTCACATAAAGACATCCTATATTTTTTTACGCTGACAGTAAAAGATATGGGATACTTGGATAATGCTACCTCGTTTATCAGGAAATGCACTTAATGGAAGGCAGTGCGACCACTATGTATCCATCAATTAATACCCGTATACTGATTAAACAGTTGCAGAGAAACGTAACGATCCGGCTTAGCCGTCTCGTTCCAAAACCTCCATTATCAAACTGTCTATAAGATTTACTCTTTTGTTTTTTATATTTCTTGTCGACAAAATGTCGTCCTCAAATATTTTTTAACCGTTAACTATTGTAGTAGAAACAGTCATATACATATACTATTATTAGAACACCCTTGTCCCTCTATTAGATCTTCTACTGAATTTCTCTTTGTCCGTGAGGGTTTTGTCTTTATTATACCAGGTGTAAAACGTAATAATGCTTGTTTACAACTTACTAACCCTTGGGAAAGCAAATTTAATACGTCTTAGAAAGGATACGAGTGGCCAACAGCGGGTAATATCGAATAATAGCCATAGGAAAAAAAAGCTTCAAATGCGAATGACATCTCAGGAATTTAATATAAAGTCCGTGACGGTATTTCAAAGTGAGAAAGTTCATAGAAATGTAAATGAAAAAGTTATTCGCGTTTATTGCGTGCGAAACACTCATGTTTTTCGTCAGTTCTACTTGATATATAATTATACAAATTAAAATCAACGTATGTTTTTAATAATCTTAGAACGTGTAGGATTATGAGGAATGTTTTCCATGTAATTAATTTTACAAGTTGATTTTTTCGAGTAAACGCAGAAAAGGTCCATTAATATTCATATCTTATGCAATATCGTTTTATTCCTTGCAAAATATGCTAAAACGTACCGCCTCCTTTAGAGATTTATTCATAGAGGTTATAAATATTTTCACGAATTCTCTTTATCCATTAAAAGATGCGCGTTGCTGAAGACCGAAGAAATTTTGAATAATATACTGAATTCTGGCCCAGTTTCGAGCAACGTCTATTAATCTTCTCTTTGTTGTTTCTATTTAATCGTACGCGGCTTGTGTAATATTAATTTAACGTCTATTGTTTATGAACAATTAATTGCAAGCTGCATTTAATCAAGGAAATTGCATAAGGGAATATTATCGTTGTAATTTTCAGTTTATTCTAGTAGACTAGATGTTAATTCTTCGTAACTTTAATTTTAATATAAACTACACTTCACGTGCTTTAATTAACAGAAAATATTTCTTTTAAAATTCATTAGAAAAGCAAGCTTTAATTTAGAGATCCTCGTGTTTATGTTCTGTTGTAAGTAAACAAACGAGATCGTTCCAATTATGAACACCATTGAGCGATTCATGAGTGAACAAAGGCTTCAAAGAAGGTGTAAGCTGTGTACGAAAATCAAAAAGCTCAATTAATTTTGAATTTTGTTTGTTTCGCAATTTACCATTCGAAATATATACTACTTAATATACCCAGAGGCATTTTGGTATTCGTGAGTTTGGTATAATTCCCAATGGACCGGTAGGAATTTGGAGCCTAATTAATTAAAATTAAAGCCCATAGGTATTCTACAAGAGGGCCCATCATGTCACTAATCTCCCTGTAAAAATTCAAGTTCCAGTCCGCCCTTTATAGTACCCGTTATGCAAATATCGTATCACAATTAAAGGGTTAAAATACCTAAAATAAAATAGTCATGCGTGATCGGTACATTTAGTTGTTGCAGGTGATAAGAAACAATTACATTTATTTCTATGCGCGAGTAAATACTTTTTGTTTGTATTTTCAAACGGAGGTCCAAGATAGCTCGCTAATCTCTGCTAAGCCGTCGAGATTTTACGTGAGTCAACATGCAAATCTGAGGAGTTGCGAGTGCACTGTTCCAAAGTAGAATAAGCGTATATACGCGTTTATGTCAGTTCATCTCTTGCATGTTAAACACGGGTGCCCAAATTCATGTGAACTGCCTTCAGGCTCGGCCATTTTCGAAATAATCTGTTGGAAGGATATTTATGCTCACACGGAAATATATCCACGACCAGAGGACAAGGAGTGTATTTATTTACGTATCGAATATGAAACAGGCCTTCCGTATAATGTATTCTTGAGTACCACAATTAAACAAGAGTGCTCCACTTTTGCGATGGATAATCAGGTTGAGAATTATTTTGGTTCGTTCGAGATTTTCGAAATTCGAAGAACTGTGTTTCAGGACGAATTGTTAGTTGAGTGACCCTGATTTGAAAGTTTTCACAAAACACTATCTAATTTACTCCTAAGTCGAGTAAAACAATTCCTGACCTAATCTCACTCAGTATCGAGTATTCGAAATTTTCGAGTTTTCGCATATCTATACTTTCAAGAATTTGACTTGAACAACTCGTATCTGTCCCGATATTTTTGGGTTTTTGCACATCTCTACTTTCAGTGTTTCCCCTTTATTCTGATGAATTTTTACCAATTGCTTCAATTAACGATACCAATTTGTTTCCCTTCGATATTTCAGCGTTCCATAAACATTTCCAGGTATTCGAAATACAGCCACGGTCGTTAAATAGGATCCCGTTCATTTTATTGATTCCATTGAATCCTGTAACTAAATGGATTTATGTAAATTAGATGATGCGATGTAATTATTACACGCTACACGCGCATTAGCCTTTTCAGTAAAGCGAGCTTAATTTTGATTAATTTCTCTTGTAGTTAAATGGTATCGGGTACCGCGCTGTTAACACATACCACCCGTTAAGATTCGTAAGCTGGAAATCGAAGTTCAAATTAACTGTTCGGCCGGAAATGTACAACACGTGGAAAAATGAAATTATATTTTTGCAAGATATTGGTGTATTGTTAATTGAAAAAATAATATTTTAATAAAATGCTTACCTTGTAGAATTTTAAAATCAACTAGATTCGACAATAATTTCTCAGATAAAAATTAATAATTGCAAAATTCAAAACCGTGCATTTCTTACACAAACTTGGAATCATCAAAATGAAGACTTAAACCCCTTCTAATTTAACGTGTACTACATCATATATTATTTGCAATTAAATCCTTCATAGCGACTTTAAAAAATCATGAATTTTACATAGAATGACTGCCAAACAGGAGCAGATTAAGATTTTTTAGGCCCGGGATTATGAAATCTTCAAGCTCAAAAAATGAAATTGATTCTAAATAATATGAAATACCTAACATTTAATCGTAAGGAAGAAGGACAATAGTGAAACAGGATTTTATTCGATATTTCTTGTCATAGTAAATGAATACTTATTAACGGCGCCCTTTGGAAACTGGGGCAGCTTCTTTTTTCTTCAAAATCGCTTTTATCGTAGCTATTCGTCTCGGTAACGTACAAAAATTGTTCGTCGGTGTTATTGACGAGTGAGGAGCTCTGGTATCAGGTAGACGTTATACTCGATAGAAGTTTGATTGCATACGTTACCTAGACGGACACGATGACGCGCGAGAGCGATTGCAACAGAGGTGCATATCACAGCCATGCATCGCGGTGCATCGATTTGACGAGAAAGTTACGACATCCGCGCGGCGTCGTCAAGCCTGTTTCTATCGTCAAGATTATAACGTTGTAAACGGTAACCTGTTCCGGACAAAAGCGATCATAACTACGAGCGAACCTTTACGACATCCGTGGATGTGAAACATTAAATTGCTTTTCATCCGTATAGCGTGCTATGATTACTTCAATAATACAAATCATAGGAAACAAGCTTGCCGTTTTCCTTCTACCAGTACGAAATACGTTCGTAACATTGTAGGGATGTTAAGTTGAACATAATACAAAACTGTTTTGGCTGCGCGACAGAAATCGTTGCATACGTGTCGTTGAATTTATGCTGCACTTTCGGGCTGTGTTTGAAATGAATCGTTCGACTGCAGCGTCGTTCAATCTTGATATAGTAATAAAAGTTTTTATTTCAACTAGAATATAGTATTATATGTTTTTATATTTATGTCAGTGCAGTATTTTGTTCTTTTATTATTTGTATTTTAGGAAATAAAATTTATGGTATTTTTTGAAAAGTTATACTAATTTTGGGTTGGTTGAAAACTTATGTCAATAGCTGATGACAGAATCGAATTCAGATTTCTAAAATTTCCAAGGCCCCCTTGATTGATAAATTTGCTTCAAATGTTGAAATATAATAATAATCAATTGTAAAAATAGGGGCTACAGTAATAAGGAGGCCCCCTCTAATAAGAATTAGGTTATTGTAGTTGAAGTCCATCGTGTGGCATGTTCAAACACTTCCGTCTTTCTTTCCAACGTTATCGTTTACAGAGGTTCATTAATCAATAGATAAGTATCCAGAGGTACACGCAAAGTAACGTTGCGTGTATGAAGCCTCATAAGAAACGTTCATCTGTGAATTGAAATGAAACGGAGAACTTTAGAAGTCACGCGAGAAATTATATTTGTCATCGTTTCCTAGAATTTAACTACTCGTGCTAGAAATTTGTTGATAGATAAGTATGATCGGTTAATTCGAAACAATTAAAAACGAGCTGTCAGTCAAAATCATTTCTACAGTTAAATTATTTCATTTTATTATGCTTTTAGCAATTTATTTTCCTTGTAAGAGTTTAATGTCGTATCAAATGCGCAAGTTATTCGCGACAACTATAAGAATTAATTAAAAGGTGCATTTAAAAAAACGATTCTGCCGCCCAATTCTCGTTTGGTGAAAAATGAAAATAAAATATGCAAATAGAAATCGAAATTGAATTGCAATTTGGTCGTTCACTTTTGCGATCGATCGAACAGCTTAATTGGTATGCAGAAGGAACATTCGTGAACAATTATCAACAATTTCGGTGCAGTTTCCTGTAATATCGTTGCGTATATTTCTACGGGGTTCAAACTGGAACCGCGATTGGAAAGGAAGGTATGATCGATTTCTTGTATTCTCTGCTTTACCGACCTGTACCGGAAATTACCGCAGACTCCAACATTTCCGATTAATCTTGTGCCATTAGCTGAGAGGATATGAAAGCTTGGCAGAATTAAAAGATGATATTTCCTCGGATTAACAGTTTTTATTAGCGTTGCAAATTGTTCATCGTAACGGCTCTGAATGACTTCGAGTAATTTTCTTATGAATGCGCAATATAGTTTCTATTTGTTCTGCAAATACTTTCTTTTTTATACAGTAAAAAAGTAATTAATGTAGATAAGACAGGAGTTAAAATAATGTTTCAAAATTAAAAAGGAAAATTAATCTTTATTGTAGACATTTTTGGTCGTCTTTGTGTTGTCCAGTTGAACTTTTCTAATGGTTTTTTTCATTTGAAATGAGAAATGATATTTTTCAATTTATATTTGAACCGAGAATGATATAATGAACATACATACACTTGGTTTCATTTATTTCTTTCAAGAAGGGTTTCTTCTCACTTAGGAATTTTCAAACTGGTATAACACTTCAGTATTGTTATAAATTATTTCTTTCTTCGAAAACAGAAGAAAGAAACCCTTCTATGATTGTAGAATTCCAAAATTCAAGTTTCATCATTTCAAAATTCCAAAATTCAAATATTCTGAAACATTATAAGCTTCTAAGCAATTTCTAAGCTTCCAAGATTTATGCGATATGCAAAAATTAAATACTGCTTAGGGATCAGGCCCATTCTATCCAAAATTCCTACTCACCTCAATCTGTAAAATGTGATTTGCATGTAAAGTTGAAATGATATTTTGAAATACTAAATTATTTGTATTTCTGGCAATAAAAAGCATGCATAGATTGTTATTAGAAATCTCACATTCCGAGCATTGGAGCTCGTGTGAATAATCCTGTTCCGAATTGCTTCTCAAACCAGGAACTAATTTCGTGATTCCAATTAGCCGGTGTTCAATGTAAATCAATCTACTGGACACGAGTAGGTACCATAACGAACTCGTTAAGTTTCAGTACCTGATGGCTCGTAAATCTGGCTGTTGTAACTGTGACCTTTGACATCGCTCCGCTATTTCACCTGGCCGTAATAAGCTGATCGTAAATAAGGCTCGTTAGAAAATAGTACGAGGCAAAGGATTAATCATATTTCCGTAAAATTTTCCGTAAATACTATCAAACATTCTGAACCTTATCCAAGAACTGTATACCTTTAAAAAAATTTAACTTATTTCACTTATAAACGCAAATATTTTATTTCCCTTTTATTTATTCTTATTTAGTTGAAGGGCGAACTAGGACTTAAATTTTTACCGGGAAATTAGGGACATGATTGGTTCTCTTCTGGAACGCGGACACTAGTTATAGCTAATCCTTTGCGCTATACTTCGGTATTAAAGCCCGATTTTGTCTTTCAATTTGTTTAAAAATGTTGGAAATACTAAGTGATGCTAGTTCGGTGGCTAGGGGATGTAATGCGATAACGAGAATCTAAAAAGTATTCAAAGCATTTATCGGTAACCTAACACTCTTATCAGTAGCAGGCAATATTTTACTGCCACTTTAAGAATCGTTCACATACAGGGATATCCTATCGGTAGATCAACCAATATCTTCAATATTCTTCATTCTTGCATAAGAAAATCCTAGAAGTTTCTAAAGATGTTAAAAAAGATTTTAATGAGATTTTCTAATTTAATACCCTTCTGAGTGAGCATACGGTTTATTATTTAAAAAATTCCTGAATAATATGAAAAGAATAAAAGTGTTTTCTCTGAAATATTATATGCGGCTGGTTCAAACTTGGAATGTTAAAGTCATATTTGCGGAATGTAATTCATTTAGCAAACAGAGTATTTATTTGTATAATTATTCACAGGAACTTTTATTCATCAGAACTGCTGAAATTTTCGTGTCACTGCACTTGGTAGAAAATGAGAAAAATACGTATTCAAACTTTTCAATCCCCTCGTATTACTTGAATCATTCATTGCATTCGTGATTAATGCCATTTCGTACGCATATATTTGCGATAAAAGCATAGCGTGACCGTGTATTATTCTAACGCGAAAAAAAGTAAACTGCTTGTTATTCCAACGTGGGAATGGGAATATGCAAAGATGCATTTTATGTGCGGTCAATTCTGTAACTGCAGATATATTTTTTGCTTTACAAGTATTTTTGTATAAACTTTATTTTTGTATCAACTTACTTTACTATATCTTACATTAAGATTTCTTAGATTAAGATTTCTGGAGCTCGGAGTTATCAAACTTTCAAGGGCCCCCTTGGTTGGTAAACTTATTGTTAGTCCAAAAATTGAAACTTATTTTAAATAAAATTAAATAACATTTAATCGAAAAGTAGAGATGTAACAGTAAAAAAATTGTATTCAATGATTTTTAACATACAGGGTGGCCTAAAAAAAGCTTCAGTTTTCATTTCAGTGCCATTTCTTTATTTTTATAGATATTTAAATCATTATGTGATAAACAAGTAGACCAGAGTTGGAAATTCTTTTTATACGTGTTTTTCAGTTTTAAAATGGCGACTGCAAAGATCAAATACAGCCTCGAAGAAGACTATTTTAATATCAATAATCAATTTTCAATGCTTCTAATTATTAATTGTTTAACTTTGCCAATATGCAAGCATTGTTTGACAATAGAAAGGGTAGTTTGATATCGATTGAATTGCGGTGAGGTTAGGAGTAGGCTGGTTTCGGATGGCAAAATCGTACACCCTTGTCTGTGATGTCTGAACTTTGACAACATAAGCCTAAAGGCAAGTATTATTGTCGCTCTTTCTTCGTTGACACGTGTCCTTCGAAGTGTACACGAAAATTTCCTCCCGTTTCTTTCTTTCAAGCAACGTTTCCCTTGCCTCTTTGTCGCATCAACGAATTTTTTGTTTCTTTGTACCTTTTGTACGTTTCACTTGCTCCAGAGAAAACATTAGAATGGAACGAGATGGTATTTGTCTTTACTGACACACTTTTTGGCGTGTTGTTTTCTGACTGACAATGAAAGCATGCTGATGTAAGTTTAAATCTTATAGATTTGAATCTTGTAGATGTTTGTTGAAAAAAGATGAATTTTTGTAAATATAAAATAAACAAGATGTTACCTATATATTAACAGTCTGATAGCCGCATATTTTGTGGAACTAATTGCTCTTGAAAGTTTAGACTATTTTAAAATGAAAACGCTCATTAGTAGGAGAATTATAGTTGGAAACTTTTTATAATGCACATTTCAACACTTACTTTTCATGTTGTAATTGGTAAACTGGAAATATTTTAGGTAATCATTGGCGTAATTAATCTGGACGCCTTCCAAAAAATATGGACTTTTGACATTCTAAAATTTCAGAATTTCAGAATTCCAAAATTTCTAAATTCTGAGATTCTAAAGTCCTGTAATTTCAAAATTTTAGAATTTCAAAATTACAAAAATTCCAAGATTCTAATATTTCATTGAGACTTGTCCCACCTCTGAAAAAGATTCAAGTTATACCAATGAAGATAATATATGTAATATATCAATGAAGGTAGAAATAATCTTGAAATAATTAATTCGAGATAGTTAATATCAGAAAATGTTCTGTTATTTGAAAATTCTTTATCTTCGAACACTAGTGGCTCTCTCTTAGTATAAGGGAGGTTCTGCTGTAACATGGCTTACCGTTTAGGCTATTTTCATAATCACCAGCACACGTGTCAAATTGATTGCACGGAATAAAGCGAATCCACTCTACAAAATACTCCCAATACGGCTTTAAGTTCACCGCGTACATTATACTAATTAGTCTAAGAGGTTCGGTGAATATAGCTTGTTTCGAATACTCTGATAATTAGATGCGACTCTGCAGTTTCGATCAATAGATGTTACCTGTACGTAACAACGTCAATTTGCGGTGGCTAGGCTTTCATCGGAGTTTAGCGGACAAAGCTCCCATGAAATCGCTACTAACAATAAGTAGACGACAAGACTTTCTAAGATGCACGGCTCGAGTATACCTAGCATCAGGTTTCCATAATGGATCTATAATCCTAAAGTAAAATTTTAATCCTTTATAGCGCCTTCCTAAGTTACACAGTTTGCATACTCATGAAACATCCTTCATTTTCAACGTGTAAGTTTTCTATTATTAAAATTAGTTTCTATTTATTTATCATGTCAAGTTCATTTATCAATGCATCTTCTTCATTTATTTTTAATGTAAAGAATAGATATTTTTCGTCTTTAATGTTTCTCTGAAATCACAGGGAGAATTCAATAAAATTGTACGTGAAATCTCAATTGTGATCACAGGTGATAACGAGTTTTATGTGTAAACGTGGTTAATTCAAATACAGGTTAACGCATCAATTTCCGATATTTCCCCCCCAATGTGTACAACAGGTTGGCGGTTTTAAACTGCTCGCGATTAATATCATTTTATTGGATTTTAATCGTCGAAAAATGAAACAGTAAATTACTTTGAGTGTATAGTTATATTTTAATTAACAGTACTCCGAAATACAAATATTGCTAATTATTGCAAAGTAAAGCGTAATATATACGTACCTGCATAATTCGGATTGTGTTGATGAAAGTATGAAGAAGAAATATCAAATTTTTTAACATTATAGACAGTTCTACGATAATTTTATTATATATAAGAAATATTTAACATTTAAATGCTTGGAGACATTTTTCCCAAAATTAACTAACAATTAATCGCTTATCTATTGTGAAGTAGGTTCATTGATGATATTTAGCGAGTTTGGAAAATAATTGAACCACTTGAGCCGATGTCTTTGTTTGAGGCAAGTTAACTCGTCGAACTTTAACGTTATTAAAGCGTTCCCACAGACACGTGTTTCCGCATGGTATATCTTTTCGAGGTACGCTGAACTCAACACGACTATCTCGAGTTTCTTGCGATTGCCAAATTGTCGTAACGAGCAAGTTACGGTCCTCGAAATTGTTTCTGCTCCCGAGCCAGCAGACGCTCGTAAGTCAATTAAGGAGCTAGTTAAGTTCCTACGAATACTTAGATGTTGTTGAGATACGCTGTCGTGTTAAACGACGCTGAAATAGGACGTTGATTTGTTGAATATTTCCAACCAGAATTAGAGAGAATTTTTCCATTGTTGATGAAGAAACTAGTGATTTTCATTAACATTCAAACATTACGTTAAATAATGTCATGTAAAATTTATTTTGTAAATTAAATCAATTTCTCTTTTCGCATTACTTTGTCTGAATATAATGTTGCTTGCAAAATTATTTTTTTTTTTTTCTTTATAATGAATCCATCTTAAAGATTTCAAGTTTGGATTGCGCTATTTTTGTAGAAGTTCTTGTATCTGTAATAAAAACTTATATCATCAGCATGGAATAATACCGGATGCGCACACATTATTGTCGAAATTGTTATTCTAGGTGAGTCGCGTTCATGCCTATAAATCTGTGCTTCGTCGTGCATTTGCATTTAACGATACGCACAATAATCCGCAATAAACGAAGCGACTTTTTTTATTCTCGCGTGTACGCAACACGCTGAAACCTGCATTCATTTCATCGTGAATAATTAATCTGAAGAGCTCAGGGATTCTTATATAATACATTGTTGATTACGTGAGAATTTTTCAAATGAAAACAATAATCATTATTTTGTAGACGAGAACTTCCGTAAAAATTCAACGCGATAGACATTATTAATCTATCTATTAGATAAATTACAAAATTTGCCATTTAATTATTTAAGATATCGAGTATAGAAGTAAATGTTTCACATAGTTCAGAAAAATGCCACAGTTAACAATTTGAAAATAGTTTCATTTTAAAACTTTTACTAAATCTCTTTGCAAGAAAAATGTTTTTGTAAAACAGTTATTTAACAAAAACGATGGAAAAATATGGAATGAAATATGGATGGTAAATGAATATTCGTTCGGTGTTGATCGGTTGTCCATTGATCGAGCGCAGCAGGTGAACGAGAAAACGTGTGGGATTAATTGAAATTCGTTTATGTAAAATCCATCATGGGCGTGCAGATGAAATGACGTCAGTTGTCGTACGTAGTACCATTCGTCTTGTCAGTAGACCTCTATTTCCTCTTGATTCCCGGCCAAACCACTTTGACGATATTTCGACGCAAATGTATGCCAAGAGTAAAGTAACATTTCGATTAAATATCAAGAGAACTTCACAAAGCTGTCGATATACTGACATAATATAGAAAATTTCAAATTACAATCATTTTAAGACAAAAATGCACTTTAATATACCTTTCTTTGTGAACAATGGAACACTGCATCCATTAATGCAGCTAAAAATGTAGAATTGCACTTTTCTAAAGCACCTATGCACAAAAATGCATAAGCTCAATTTTAAAGTTACGTATCCCCCGACATCGGTTTTCATGCAGTATACTCTTCATGTTTTAAAAATATATATATAACACGTATGAATTATGCAAACTGAAAGTTATATTAGATATTTAAAATTCCTTGAAAATAAAACTGACTTTATAATTACGTAGAATACGATGTACACTCGCGATCAAATCAGGCTTTCCTGGGAAAAATGGCGATCTAGGGGAAGCAGGAATTCTCGAAATCTTAATTTTCACGAATTTATGAGAAATTCGAATTGCATCAGTCTTTATGATTGAAGCCCATTGAAATTTTTATTTCTGTATTTTTTATTTCTGTTATTTCATATTTGTACGAATATTATTTTCCTTTTGTTCTTTTTCACATTAAATTGTAGAATAATCACGCAACGCTGATGTACAGAATTTTGTGAGGTGAGCTTATTGAAATTTAATTCTTATTAATAACTGTGCATCCGGATTATTATAATTAGAGATGAAACAGAGATGCAGCTTTATGCGAGAAATAATTATTATATAAAGATGCTTCTTCAAAAACATTATAGAATTTAATTAACTGAAATAATGTGGGTGGCCACGCAGTTTAATAAACATCAGCCGTTGCAATTTCCGTATTTTTGCAGCGCCAGTTTACGTCTGGATAGAAATTAACTCTAAATTATTTTAAGGAACAAAATTGCGAAATAAAATAACTCTGGATCACTGAACGCGGAGTTTGATGAACGGTAATATTAAATTTAGCGTGAAATGGAACCCAACAAGGGGAAGTAATTAATTCTTTCAAAATTAATTAACTTGTATGGTTTCCAGTGTGCATTCATTTGCAATGCAGTTTTCCACGGAAAAATAAAGGCTGAGAGTAAAATTCATTTCATTCTGTTGTTTCGTAGAAATAATTTTTTTTTTTAATTTAAAGTTAATAAACTTTACCTCTGAGAAGGGCTATAAAAAAGTCGACACGTCACACGAATATTAATATATTTATTATTTTGGTTGAGAATAAAATTCTAATTTTATTTAACTAATGAATCTGCATGTTCAGATTGGAAATATTTATTAACTAATGAGAGAACAAACAAACAATATTACACTCAAAGTGAAATTTATGCAAAGACGGGTTACAAATGAACATTCCACGAAAATTACTAGCAAGTCATACTTTCAAACTAAGATTAGTTTAATAATCTATTATTCAGCAACAATGAGTAACTGTAACAAAATTATCTCTATTTGTTGACTGTTAGTAACTCGTACCATATCTTGTCTCTGCTCTGTTTTCGATTAGAAGGGAGTTCGTGAACTAATTCGCGAGTTTGGAATAACTTCGCCCACGCATTTGCGAATTGATTTGTAGTCAGAATTGGTCCACGAAAGTGGCGCGATGTATTGTGCTAGTGTGGGAAGTATGACTTATTCACGAATTTAGAACGATAAATTAAAAGTTGTTCTTTTCACTACGATATTATCAAATTGGCAAGTATATTCACGACTTTTTGCATATTTTACTTTGAAATTGCTTGAATTCTACCACGGAACAAGCACGGGAAATTGGTATGAATATTGTAAAAAATAAAAATAAAAAATAAAAAATAATTTCAAAAATTGGGCAAAACTTTTAATTACATACACATAATTTTTGAACGGATAGATTCCTAAAATTAAACCATGAATTTTTACCATTTTTTTTGTCAAACACTAACAGGATATATAAAAAGGAGTCAATAATTCTGTGTACCCCAAACTAAAGTTTAACCAAAAATTATCAAAATTATTGCTACAAATTATTGATTCGAGTGCTGCTTTCTAAAAGAAAATGTAAAGCTTGCGAATTTAATTGCCAGTTCGATATTAATAGCAAAGGTCCTATTAATTTTGCAAATAGTATTGAAATACAATTTACTGAAATGCTTAAATCTCGTAGTTACTTGATAAAATTTTTAGAATGGATATTTTCACGTTCGTTGCTAAAAATTTGTGCAATGGTGCAGCGGGAAAGTGTAGCAGGATATATTTATAAACGTTAAGAATAGCGCGCTACTAGCAAGAGGAATTGGAAATCAATATTTAAGCCCATTCTGAAGGTGACGTGACTAGGTTGGATTTGCGTGCAGAAAGGAATAGATAACAAGAGTTGTATTCTAGAATAATGCTTTGTGTATGTTGGACATATTTAGGAACACTGTATATATAAACTTTCATTTAAGAAGTGCGGCTAATACGGTTCAATATTCTACGAGCTTTCTACAAGCGTGGTTTAACTATTGCTGGAAGAATGCAAATCTAAATATAACCTTTATTACATAACTGAATGCACGAAATACTATTTACTTTTCCAAGTATCAATGGAGAAAATGAACAAAACCCATTGAACCATAAGAGAATAGAATACACGAGAAGGAAGTCATAAATGCAATTAAGAATGATTGTAGTTATCGGGCTAATTCCCGAAAATATGTCGGATTGACACTAAGTTGGACGAATACTAGTTTCTGTCTGACCAATCCTGTGAATGACTACTGCGCATAGTATCGGTTCTTACCACTTCTATGTCCGACTCGTTCTTGCCAATTACCATTTGTCAAAGAGAATCATTAACCCATTAACACGTTTAAAGCTCTAGTGAAAATGAATGTACATAGTACAGTACATTATCATTTACAAAAGACGTGATTGCTTAATTTTTCAATTTGAAATTTCACATTAAATTTATAATAAAAATCCTTTTTTTGATAATATAATTTGTAATATTTCTTTAGTGGTAAAATTTTTTTATTTGATTTATTGTTCAATTTTTGTTTGATTCAAAAGCGAAGACATTTAATTAAGTTTCGTCAAATTGTGAGTAATTTATCGATCTTGGCAATTTCGTCCACACATTCCATTGGAAAATTTCATTTATTAGGACAATAAGCCCCTTGAAAGTACCCTGCGGTATAGATCTAATTACAGAAATATGGGGAAGCTAAAATCCTGAAGCTTTAGCGAATTTCGTTCTTGCATGATTATTTGAAAAGGAAACCGCATTGCTGCTTCGAATGTTCGTACATCAGAAAATGTGAGCCAGGTAACGTGAGTGTTAATTACCACGATCTGCTGAAAGTAGTCTCGTTTCATGCATCGTGCATTCTAACTCTTGAACAAGATGAAAACCAGCTTAATCTCGAGAGCTCGACGCGTACTTTTGTCAATAGCGCGTCTTAAACAAAAAAAAAGAAATGTAATTAACATTTCAGTCTCTGTCAATAAGGGATTAAAAGAAATTGTAATTAAAACTTCATAAATCTCAACTGGATAATATGTTACCAATAAAACATTTTTATATTTTTAATAATAGAATGCCTTGATAAGGAAAATTACAATTTAAATTTTATTCAATTTATTTATAATCAGATGATTCTATCAAAAAAAATATTATAATTAAAATTACTAACAACATTTTTGTCCAAATTCAATAATTTCAAAATTTCCATGTAACTATGATTCATGGTAGCTCAATTATGCAATTCTATATACTGTAATAAATAAGAGAAAGAAAGAAATATTTAGGTTTCAACATTTGTTCCGTTTAGTTTTATTTCCGCAACTGTAATATAGGGAAACATTCAGCATTTGTTTCTACAAAATTCACAAGCACGTTTTCCCACGAACAGAGTAAAAGTTTTCACCTTTTACTTTCATTCCTTTCATTCAGAACATTATTTCCAGCGGTGAATTGTTTAATTCACGAGATGCTCGTTCGAGGAACGTTGAAACGTGCTAGCTGTGAACACTGATAATTTCCATAATTCTTTCGGTAGCTGAAAGTAAAATATAGAAAAAGATATCGTTTCGCCAGCTCCTTGTTTATCGCCATAATAACTGTTCCGGCTTATGTAATTAATTGACGATATCTCTCTGGTTTCAGCGAGGAGACTTAACGAGCATCCATCCTTGTATGCATAATGAATTAATATTCACAAGTGCCTTCGATTTTACGGTTTCGTCGTATCCTGTCAGCTTGTTAGCGAATTACCGTGAAATACGAGCAACGAAGATTGCATCTGATAAATTTGCACGATTTTTCTCGAGGCATTTGTGAATCGAACGAATCGATAGGATGAATAAACGACAAATAGAAAGAAATTATTCAGTTTAATGTGCACCGTGTATGTGTGCAGAAAATTTATTCCATGGAGCTCACAGGTGCAACGAGTGATTAAGGAAGATCGTCCTAAATTCGTTCTGCATGGGATATGAAATATGAATTTCCGATGCAGTTTGAGAAACTTCCATGATCCGATTCCTGATAGTGATTTTTCTTACTTTTGTTCTTTGGAAAGTGTACGGTCAGTAAATTATGATAAATAGATTTAATTGCAAAGAATTTAAAATGTAATCATTTATCAATGAATAAGAATAGGTATAAACAAACAGGAATTAATTATTCTAACCTTTTAGAATTTTGGAATTTCTAAGTTTCTGAGTTTCAGAATTTTTGAGTTTTAGAGTTTTACAATTTTACACTTTTAGATTTTCAGAATTTTAAACATAAATAATTAAATTCATAGTGTAATCTGGAACGTAAGATTTATTGTAAAATAGCAAGTTAAATGACAAGTTAAATCTTACAACGTTGATTTGTAATCAGATAAAAAGGTATGATAGTAAGGATATACTAAAGCTCCGCATCAATCAAACACTAGCATGCCATCAATCTGTGTCAATCACGATTGAAGAGTAAGGAGCTACACACAGATTGATTGAAATATTCAGGATGGATCACTAACTTTGATTACTTAATTGTCGTTGATATTTCCAAAGATTTAAAATAAGTTATTTACAAAGTTATTGATAAGCCATAAGAACTCTTCATAATAGAAAATATCTGTAAATTTCAGAGGCACTTCTATTTTTGGTGAAAATCCTGACATCTTGTACATATTGTGAAAACTGAAGAAGTTTAAATGAAAGAAGGAAATTACTTTTAAATTGTTTCTTATTACGATGATGATTCACTGTTTCGTCTTGGAAACTGATTCTTTCGCAAAGGAATACATTTCTGCGTGGAATCCCGTTAAAATAATAAACGAATCTGAAGGATGAAAGAAGTAAAGCTTTCGGGGTGAATTCAATTTCTACGGTGGTTGTACGGTTAACCCAAGTCGTCTTGGAACAGTGAATTTTGTAGATTTCTTTCACAGCCCGGAGCTCCCTTACCTAAATGATCTTACCCAGTTTCTTTAAGGGTCGAACTACACACGAGTAATACTGTATTTCCTTTGACGTTGTGCAACAAATTTCACGTTCTAAATAACACCGTCCTGTATTAACAATATACAAGAAAAAAGCTTTTTTCACACAGCTCCTTAATCTCCTGAAGGTGGAATTCAACGTGATAGGAATATTTTAATTGTTTATTTCAGTTGGGTGAACTTTGAAAGTCTGAAATTAAATTTTATTTTATTAAATTAATTTTTTTAGAATTTTAATATCGCATCTACTACATATAACGGTTGTTGACATATATATGTTGAATATAATATAATACTCCAGTTAATTAGATTTTGTTACGTATCACTGAGCCTCTTAACCGCTGGGGTTGGAATTTAATCGACTACGTGAGCTATGAGCGTCTATTTAATTTTTTAGCAATTAATTAAGAAAAATTTTCAGTGAAGTGATAAGATGATATTCGGTCACGATTTGCAATAATATTTAAACCTTTAATATAAGGATATCAATTTAAAGATAAATTTATCATTTTTCAGTAAAAGAGTTTTATATATTGGAATAATAATTTTTAAAGAAGCAGTGTAAAATTTACAAAATTAAAATAATGTGAAATACAAAATTACATTAAACCTATGGCTTTCTCCATGGTCCGCCATCCAAGGGTTAAGATTGCTTCAATATTATAAGTTAACAGCAACTAATGTTGTTTAATGAATATAACTAAATTAAATGAAGTATTGTATTATAATTTATATTCTTGTACGAAAAGAAAACTATATTTTGTTTTATATTTACCATTAAAAAAACGTATTTTATAATAGACGTAATTTGGCTGTGTAGTTTGTTTTCGAGTGAACGCGAACTCATTAGCAGCAGAATATATAAGCACGTTTTTAACGTGTTTCAAAGAGAAGGTAACAACTTTGTTTTTCACTCGTCCATAATTATTTTTCTAGCCACCGAAACCTCATGGGTTGCTCGTTTTCGTAGAGGTTCCCGTTATCGTAGCAACATTTTCCTTCAAAAACTTGTCCAAGTGAGTGCTCTTTCTGCAAAGGACCGTTTCTGTTCCATCTTTTGTCTCACGCTTATTGCCTCGCGTAATTGCAACTGTTCCACTTTTCTTGTATCCTTCTTGAAACGAACAAAGGGTGGAGACTCGTTTACTTTGGCATCGATTTAACGACTGCGTTAGACATTAGAGAAATCGCGTTAATCCTTTCGCAAAGAAAATGTATAATTAGTCGGTCCTAAAAATTGCACGAAGTAATTGTGAAAAATTAAACGAACTAGATGAAAATTTAATACTAGAATAAATAGATTAAACGTTTCGTGTAATACAGTCGACACTTTTTATATCGTTACGTAGGTAGAAGCGGGGTTCATACAAATGGCAATATAGGAAATTGGTCTAATGGTATTTATTGAATAAGAGTAGGTCGTAATTTAAAATCAAAATTTGTTATTTCATATGACTTAAATGAAAATTAAAAGAGCTTCAAGGTCTCTGACGCTGTGTAAGTTTATTTTGTATGCGTTATTAAATAGACAAAACTTTCTTGTAAACCCAACAAACTCTACTTTGTTCGGAGTTATTTCTCCCTGCTTAACTGACTGAAAATTCGATTATTCAACAAAGACAAGTTGGAAAACTTCTCGAGCTTTGTTCATGGATCAATGAACGCAGTAAATCTGATGTACTATGCAGTGGCGTACTGATGCCCGTGCATTGAATCGGAACGAGATGTTTGAAAGAGGTCTTATAGATATTCGATGCCTGAAACGCGGCTTTCATTAAAACTAGGTAAACCTGTTGTCCATATCCTCCTCCGCTGATGTGTATAATAGTAACTGAGAAAAGCATTGTTGCACAAGTCTAAACAGAATTTAACGCGTTTACTATTAAGTATTTTTTTTAAATCATTGAATTAAGAATTTTAGGTATTTTTTTATTAAGAAGACCTAAATATGCAATTGTAAAATGATATTTAATAGGGGTGTGCGGGTTTCCAAAAATTTGGTTCGGGGTCAGGTCGGATATTTTTTTTGACTTCAAATCAAGTTCAGACCTCAAGTTAATATTGGAGTCCCGAAATTACGGGTACTCGAACAAATTTATATACTAGATAAACGTTCGGGATCCTATCAGAACCGAACCCAATCAGTACTCGACCTCATCCCGTCTAAAATTTTCGGGTACCCACACACATTCAAAATTTATGCTTTTAAAATTAATTTAAATTGAATAAAATATTTCAATTTCTTTTCTCTGGACGAAACAAATCCAAAACTCAGAAGTAGCTCAGTGCAAATGCCAGTAACAATCTACTTAATGTTCTCTTGAAATTTGCATACATTTCTCAGCCAGTTCGTTGGATGAAAATGTACAATACAGGGTCGTGAAGTTCGTTAAATTGGCAAAGGTGACTTGCAACATTTTCGTGCACCTTTCACGGTAAATGTAGCGTTCTATTCGCTGTGCGACATAGTTAATCACTGTCAAGAAAGCAGACTTTTGATTTTTCAAGTTTTAATCAAAGATTAGGAAGTAGAAGAACAAAGAGCTTCGCAACGTAAGGCTTTTAAAATTCTTTAGAGAACATTTTAAGGGAACTGTGCAGTCAAAAGGTCCATTTTTTTTTTATTTTTAGAACGTGTTGTTCTTCGTGAATAAAATGCTAGCCGGTTTATGTCGAAAGTCGCAAAATTACAGATTTGGCAACAAAAAAGGTCAAGGGGTACGCGAAGACGTTTTCGTTCGTAGATAAATGTCAGCTTTAGAAAGAAGGTTTCGATATAGGGCTAATGAAAAGTCCTATTTATGTACTTTTTTTAATTAGTGAACACGAGTAGGTTAATACTGATGCAAACCCTGAAATAGAATTTTACAAATTTAGGATTTTAGAACTTTATAATAAATTAGAAAAAAATATTTTTGCTTTACTTGGTTTCCAAGTGACTTGTCTGCCGAGTCTCTTTAAACGAAATCGTTCGTCCATAAAAAGAAGACATTATTCTGGTGAGAAACGGCAGAAGTTTCAATCGTAGAAAGGAAACGATACACCGGTATAGGAAAGCGATATTTGCGTGTAACGGTATCCATGAAACAAGTGGTCCTTAAGAATCCCTTTACGACATCGGCAATCCGATCGTGTTGGTTTCCATCTTACCAGGACACCCCACGCAATCGACCAATAACAATCCATTAGCGTTCCGACGGTATATATTTGTTGGGCTATTATCATCATTTTATTTCGGTAAATATACTTGCCAACTTGTGACGATGCTTTCACAAACTTCAACAGAGAATTATGTTTGCTATATATTTTTCTACCGAAGTAGAGGATAATTGAAATGCAATTAGTTGAAACTGATTTAAATTCTTGTTAATTCAAATCTTATAATACTTATGTTGCAATAATGAAATTAAAATGAAAGGCGATTCCACTAGAGATAACAGAGTACTTATTGTTCTGTGTTGAAATTGAAAGAGGAAATTAGGCTTCTGCTGATATGAAATTTAACAATTAATAACTTTAGAATGTTAAAAACTTAATTTTTCAAAAAAAAAAAAAATTGATGTTAATTACCTATAGTATACGTCGCACCATCCAACTGGAAAGTTGCACTCTTGCACTTCTTGAAGAGCTTTTGATGCGGGTATGGTGGTGGAAGTGGTGGAGGTGGGGGCCCTCTTGGCTCCTGCTTACTCATGGTGTTCCGTACACTTTCGATCACTTTTTAATCATGAATCAGTCCTAATCACTGTTTCTAAATCTTTATCACTCGCGGACGAAAATTTGAACGACAATCATATCGTCTTGATTATCGTGTGCATAATTAATCTCATAAATGATGCTAGAAAGAAATTCAATTATTTTCTTATGAGCTGATAAATTGTATTTACACCGTAGTACAAAGTCTCTCTCGCAGATTCCTTCATAAGAGACTTCAAGTGTTTATAAACCTGAAATTTATTTACAACAACGAAACCAGTTCAAAGGTGGCCAAGAAAATTGCTAGTTTACTATGAACTTTAATACAAGCTTCCCCATTGAACCTTCTTGCCAGCAAATATAAAATTTATGAAAAATGTGTCAATATAACCTCTTCGTTCGTAAGTGATGTAATATTTTCTGACAGAAAAGTATCGTGCAAAACAAGAAATTAAAATTAATTTTTAATACTGTCCCTATGAAACTACTTACTGAAAATTTAAGGAATACCAATTTTTAATCAAAATAGATACTATTCGAATCAATCATTTTTGCTATCTTAAAATTTAAGCAGTTTTGATCTAATTAGTATTTATTCGAAAATATCTATTTTTTACTTTATTTTCCTATAACAAATTCAGTTCCCACCAAAAATATTCGAGTACTGTTATCAAGGTTTCGATATCTGTCAACGAGAAAAAGAGGAATCAGTGGTGTGTCTATGGCTGGACAGAGGGAAACGAAGTTATCGAAGGGAAGTCGAACGACGCGGTAACGTGACTGATATGCAAATTCGCGGGATCCTCGTGACCGCTCTCGTTTATCACTTTCGCACGCGCGGGACGAACGAAACGTTCCCGTTGCTCCAGTAAAACTTTCGAAGCACAAAATTCCCAACGATCGTCTCGCGTTTCCGTAACATTTCTCCAAGAACCGGGCCACGGTGCAGCCGCAGTAAAAATCCTCGCAAAGCACCAATGTCGTAGCACTTTATCACGGCCACCCTCGAGAAGGGAGAGGAGCGAGAAGCTTGTATCGTTGGAGGTGGCGCTATGGTTTGGCAAAAGTGGCAAAGGGCAAAGTTCAGTCTCACTTGGTAGACCGCAAATCTCGATGAAAGTCCATCAAACAACGTGACCGAGGGAAATCGTGTCGCGGCATTCTCAACAGCTGTGTCGTGTGCTCCCCCATATACTGGGTGCTCCAGTAGAAACTAAAATATTTCCTTCGTTTCTCATGATACAAAAAATGTTCATAGCATAATTTCAAAAGTTTCAATGAAGAAATACCCTGCAAAACAAACTTTTTTTATGTGATGCTTTAGGCACGTTCTAATGTATTTTTTTATTCGCTAGAAGATGTAATAGAAAAAATACACGTTTCCCAAATAAAAAATACTAATGCCTTTGAGGAAATATAGAAACAATCACTTGGCAAAGAAATCTGTTTCTCTAAATGAGTGGCTTGCGAGCCATTCAAATTGTGCTCTGAACATTTTTTATGTCACGAAAAATGAAGGTGGTCTCCTTTAGCTGAAACACCCTAGATTGCAGTAAAAGTGTGAAACTTAGTATTTGCACTTTCCATATATGTAAGATTTTAACAAAATTTCAACTGAGTATAAAAATGACTATTATTCTTAGATTTTGAAAGATTACTTACTTTTTTTTTAATGACTTAAGTGATCAAAAATGATCCCTTTTGATATCCCCTTTGAAAATGAAATGACAATTTAATTATAATTATTGTGCATTTCTAAATACAAAATTAGTTATTCTTAAAT
Source organism: Osmia bicornis bicornis (assembly GCF_907164935.1). Taxonomy (NCBI): domain Eukaryota; kingdom Metazoa; phylum Arthropoda; class Insecta; order Hymenoptera; family Megachilidae; genus Osmia; species Osmia bicornis. The sequence continues at coordinate 4,844,580 of NC_060219.1, read as the reverse complement.
GATCAGAAACATATATCGATACGTAATTGTATTGAGTTTTATCCCATCCTTAATTCTGGCTGTGTGCAACCATGGATAGCACGTGCAGTGTCTGCGATATCACATATAATGGAAATTATTGCGGTTCCGAGTGCGCAAGTGTCCAATCGAGTATCGGGAAGCAAACGTGGGGTCACGCGGTTCTTGCAAATTGCACGCCGATGCGATCGAGTGGTCACCCTAATTCCCCCAGCTATACAAACCACCCATAAATTGCCAACAATCCGAGTGAACCTGTTTTTTCCTCTTTGTTTTTCACCAGCACTAAGAGTTGCTATATCACGGCCACTTCTCTTTCTACTTTTCCCTTTATCCTCGATCGTTTCGTTTTTTCGACCCTCCACCGTTTACCCTAGTTTCAGTTCTTGCCTGTTGGTCGTTTTGCACCTTTCGTCATCGTTTCCACGGCCCGATTCCTTCTTTTTCCCAATTTTCCTCTGATCTAAGATCTTCTTTCCCAGATAATTCGTATTCTCTTTTGTGAATTCTATCAAAGAATCAAGCAGATTGTTTTTCTCAAGTTTTCTTCAATTTTAATATAATTTTATGTAAGGCGCGATATAACCGAATAGCGGGTGATTCTTTATAAAATAATAAGCTTAAAATATAGAATAAACTTTTTATATTCGAGGCTTAGTTTTCGATAAAATCGAGTTTGTAGAGGTTTAAGTTAGATGGGAGATCCTTTATAAGTACAATAAGGTGTTAAATCCAGCACTTAAGTTTTCCTGTGATTAAAGCAATTATAGCAACCCCTATATTATTTCTCACTTTTCTTTTACTTTCATTCCGTTATTCATTATATCTCCTGCTCACGTTTTTGTCCCCGTGATTTCGTCACTTCCTGTCCCCGTTCTTTGCCCCTAGCCCTCGTCTCGCCCTCCTCTCGCCCTCCAGCTCAAGAGGCCTCGGTGAATTAATAGTTGGCGTGGTATACGTGACTCCGGAACCGAGTGGCCGCGTCGAGTGCACTTCCTCGATCGTGACGTATCCCCATCGTCGAAGGGCAGCGGTGCATCGAACGAGGGCTGTGCTTTCTCACCTTTCCTCGACGATTCTCAGCCCTCGCGAAATTGCACCAGAAATAAACGATTCTAGGTCGTCTACCGAATCTTTTCGACGTTTTCCTTCGTTTTGATTGGAATCAGGGTGTCTTTGAAAGGCCGCTGCAATCGAGCGAATTGATTTCGAACAAGATTGCTTTTGCAAATCAGCTCTGGATTTCTGGGTTTCCTTCTTGAATTTTTTTTTTGTTTTTTTTTTGAATTTTTTAGCAATTCCAATCAACGTTTAATGATAAGGAGGACTAATTGCGACTTGATTAGAAATTCCTCGTTCTCTGATGACGTGGAGGATTTCCGAACAATCCAAAATTAAGGACAGAATTTCACGATCTAGCTGCTCAACATGCTTCAGAGGAGTGCAGGAACTCTCGCTCGGGAATCGGTCGGACGTCGAGGCCGTACACGCTAATGAACAGGAATATTCAATGTACCATCGATACATCGTGACCATGGGGGTTCGATGGGAATGCTTTATACGATGGGATTGTTAAATGGACTGTGGTAAATTTCAGCGTGAATTATGTAAATCCACTTTAGCGAAGCTATTACGACGATTTTAATTGCATTCCACGCAGCTGCGACATTGTTAATCGGCGCCTCCTCGCGGAAATAACGGAGCAAAGTTCTTCTATTTTTCCGTCTCGAAAAGATAAGTGGCACTCTTCCTCTGTTTGGAAAGAAGAATGAATTATAATACCGAGACGCGTCATTTTAAATACGTCCGAATGATTATTACGCAGGAAATTGTGGTACGCCAAAAAATTCTTATTACATGATAGTTTTAAATGCTTGACAAAATAATTAGGGTCAGTATTTTTTGTCTTAACCCTTAAGTAGCGGAACCTGAATCAATCGCGACCCAAATTTGCAAATCATATACAAGGGTATTAACGTTGAGCTAAATGTATGCTTTTTAAATTGAAGGGTTTTATATATTGAGAGAATAATTTTCCAAGAAAGAGCGTAAGATTTAGAAACTGAAAATAATATGAGAAACAATATTAAATTAAAATTGGGATTTTTTCCATAGTCCGACATTCGAGGATTAAAGTACATTTTGAGAATCTTTTACTTAGCTCTTTATGCTAATTTCACTTCTACTATCTTATTGTAGTCAATTACTAATTGATTGCTGACTAATTTTTCCATCAGATCGGATAGGAATTGTTCGGGTTGAGCAAAAATTGTGTAGGTCAGATCGGGTTATCAAAAGTACTCATACATTTCTAATGAACACTCACGAATAAAAAAAAAAACACTTTCCCTCGTAATTAGATAGCCATGGGCGGAAATAAATTTAATTTCAAATAGTCGTTTCTAAATCGAGTTGTTACGCTAAGAATGAAAAATAGAAGAGACACGCTCGTGTACCATAGCCGGACAAAGTTAATTAAATTAAACCAATATCAGTGGATCTCTCATTGCATTTGGAACCGAGATCTCTCTTGACAAACGGGATCTAATAAGCCCGGGAGCGATTCAAACATTTCTCTATCGGTGATTCGTGTTCCAGGAAAACGGACCAGAAATATCGTTTCACCCAATGAGAAAGGAAGAAAAGTGTTTTTCCAGTAAACGTACTCGTACGTAGAGCAAACTATCGGCTCCAATATAATATTGATTGTCATTTTCAAACATGTGAAAATTATTCATTGGAAATCAACGAAATGTAATAAGCTGCGTTTTTATGACACGACATTTTTTGGAATCATTTTTAATAATTGGAGACGTATTATTAATTGAAGATCGGCCAAAAAACATTGATATAACAATTCTTACAATTTTTATCATTTTAAGTTAAGTCAGAGTCCACGAGTTTCCACGTTAATTTAATTAGTAAGAAAGAAGGGAACTCCAATGAAATTCTTCGAGCTACGTGACTTCAAAGCACGGTATCGAAAGCTGTATTTGAATTTCCCCGAAAGAATGTGATTGGAATCAAGACGAAAATTACTTATCGGAAGGTTTCATTTGCCTCGCTCGTTTACGATCATCAAATTAACGCGACTGCTGGCCATTTAATTTCGTTCGTGCCTTACCGAAAGATCTAGTGGCGGGCTAAATGAAATTTCCAGCGACAAGTAAGAAAGCAATCACGATTTGGCAGAAACGAAATACGGCATATACCTCGAATAGCATGTACCTCGAATTACGGTACGCCGGCGGTTATATGGGCACGAGTGAACGCAATCTCGAAATACTAAATTTTCAATCGACAGATCACGATTTCCATGGAAATTCGCGCGTGAAACGAGCTCGTTGTTTTCGCGACTGATTTACCGACCACCCTCGAAATTCACGGCTATAAAGTATAAATTCTCGTTGGTAAACTGTGACATTTGAACGTGGACGAAAATGAATTTTGAGGTAACATTTTTTTTTTCTAGTTATCAAATAAAGGATTAACCGATTTGTATTCGCTTTTCAAAATGAAAAATGGTCCGTAATAGGAAAATATATGAAAAGTAAAATATTTTCATTTGAAATTTAATTTTTTATAAAGAATTCAAATACTCTAGTGTACAAGTAAAATAAGTTCGTTTGATATATACTGACGTTTAAATTGAAAATAAAATAAATAAACAGGGAATGACCATAAAAGTTAACGTATATTTCAATAAAAAGCACTTTAATAAATTTTTTAATTGAAAATAAGAAATCTGAAACAAGTTTACGACACATTATAATAAGTTCCAAATTGCTTCGACACATATGCTTGAACTTCAGTACACACGCATCTGCTAAAGGGAAGGAGCCAATATTTCCGACCTACATTTATCCTCTGACGATTGCAATCGAATAAACCCTAAGAAAATCCGGTTCCCACAAAATTTATTTTCTAAGAGCTATTTCTATTACATTCTCCCTCGGTAATATTTACACGACGGTCGTTTTAGTTTTGATAACCAAAGTAGCTGTTGAATCACCGTTAGACGAATGCACAAGAATGCAGAGGATTAAATCAAGCAAAGCATTCGACGATGCGTGAAAAGAGATAAGCAAATGGAAAGAGAGCACAATTTTGTTGCACAATTCCTAGTGTATCCCTTTCACCAATTAGACACTCACAGTAATTATCCAACGATCGCTAATTAATTGAGATACCTTAAGCACGTTTTAATTATGTACACGATCACATGATCGTTGAATTTGAAACGAATCACTCGGGCGATGTTTCATTCGATTCGGCGGCGTTTGGCGCGGATACGGAAAACGCGAAAGTTGCTCGGCGAAGGAATAGACGACTCCACGTGTCTCGGCTCGCGGTGCGACTCGAAAGCTCAAAAGCTCGCCTTGAAAGCCGCGCAAGCGTGCCGCTGAACAAGTTGGCAAAAGCCAATCCGTGAAAGCCTCTATGCCGTTCCGGCCGGGAATCGAAAGGGAAACGCTTTCAGAACGACTCGTATCAGGAATAATAATTACGCTGGGCGATGTGTACGCTTTAACCCTTTGACTGTCGTACGATCTAACAAAAATTCATCAGGGCTGCTTGAGACGTATCATTATACTCATTAGAAGCGCGTTCGTCATTCATTTATTTATGAATATGTCCAACGCTATATTAGTTTAATAAAACAGAAACAATGCTGAATTAAACAAAATTTACTGAACGACAGGAAAACAGATGGTCAAATTTTGATAGAGTTTCTATTTATTTTTTTTAAATAAAAAAAGTAGGTTGTAGAAATGTAGCTTTTCCTTTTTATTTATTATGGAGAATTGTAGATAGTATTGTATATGGATTTTAAATTTAAATTGATAATGTAACAAAAGAATTGAAAACCACTTTAATGTGGTTTTTATAAGATACTAATACAATTGCGATTGACATTAAGCTTTCAACTGAAAATAAAAGATCTATTAACATTTGTTATATTAATATACTGATCAATTTTCATTGGTTCTATACATGATAGTAAGAAATTGAAAATAATAATAAAATGGTCTGCACTAGGAACCGTGGGTTATTTCCAGAATTCCAGTTGGAATACAGCAAAATCTTAAACATACCGAAATGTAAAAATTTAATGCATGAAATCTGGACCAGTAAAACGATAGTAAATAAAAAACTCAGGGGAAAATCCGAGAAATCAGGCTGTAATATTGAACATCTCAAACATGAAAGACTTTAAGCTGCAGAGAAACATTCACAGAATATAAATTGCTCAGTAACGTTTGAAAATTCTAAATTCAGATTAAAATCGGTCAAATCATTGCTTCTCGATTGAAATAAAAAGCTTTAGCTTACAGTCGCAAAAAGTAAATGGAAAAATCCCTGAACAGATTTTCTCTTTGATTTAAAAGTTAATCGTAATACCACAATGCAGTATGAATTTTGTATTTTATATATATTGTAATTACTTAGTAACTCGATAAATGATGAATGAAGTGTGGTAGAGACAGATTAAATGGTAGGCCGCTTTCCAATATCTCACTATAAATATCATGCAAAAGATACACTTGGGAGATGCAATCAGCGGAAATAATAAGTATACAGTATTATTTTAGTCCACATTTGTTGGAACGAATACAAACAGTCTCTGAAATGCGACGACCGCTTTGTTTGTCAATGACTAAAATTCAACCCGAGCCGTCATGACAAACATGTAAACAATTATACGTTCAAAGCATGATCGTGAACATGAAACAATTCCTCAGGGGTCCATTTAACCTCTACTGGTTTAATGTATACACGCAAGTTCAGTATCGAGCACAGTAAGCTTCCGTAGGAAAAATGGCAATATCAAAACCTCAATATTAAAAATGATTTACTTAAAGAATGTATTTAAATTAACCGCATTAAAGGGTTAATTTTAATTGCTTATGAAATTTTGGAGATCATAAATAATTTAATTTAAAATTTTTCAAACGATACTTCATAGAGATGGGAAAGGATTTTTGAGTACAAAGAAGAGTTTATGGAAAGTAAACTATGGTCTTTATTCTTTGCAAAAGCTGTCTTATGATCGATCAATGATTGAAATGCAAATTCCTGTGTATTTTAGGATAATCAAGGGTTTGACGAAGGGATTATTATAATACCTTCAGCGTCATGGAAACCTTGAAATTCCTATTAAACCTTCAAAGTTAATCCAAGAAATTGCACTAAAACATTCAATCACCAAAATATACAGTTCCATGTACTTTCATTCTTACTTATTTAACGATCAAGAACATCTTTTACGTGCTTCAAAAGATTTATTTTCAGTAGTCGTATGGGACAGATTGTATTGAAAGTGATTTCTGAAGTGCTATTTGATCCAATTCTTTTGGTATTACCAATATAAAGATAAAAGTGGAACATTGAAATCTTACGCGACACGGTGGTAAAATTTTACACCTGGACTGAACGTTAAAATAAGAATCGGCTCCTTCCAATCTCGTTCGATTTGATGGTAGCGTTGATCAGTTATATCTTTTAGATTGGTGTGGTAATAAATATCACCAGATGGAGGGTGCAACCTTCTGCATAGGAAACTGGTAGATCAGTCCGATACGATATTCGTGAATCGAATCGCGATTCAATTTCCATATTTTCTTTTCAATCTTCTTGAGATCTATTTAACGGTTATGTAGGGTAAGGTTGGGATTCTTTGTACATTTTCTGGAATTATACTTGTAAATCTGTGTTAACCTTTGTTAACTTTTGTACATTATCCAAATGTATTTTACACTCGTAGCTCTTGGCTCACCTATTAGCTCAGAAAACAGAGCTAAATAATATTTTACTTTGTTGATATATCTATCAAGTACACTTGTGATCAAATCAGGTTCCCGTCTCTCCCCGTAGACATCTGCGGGAAAATGACAATGATTTTTCGCATTTGAAAAAAACGTTTAGAAAAACGTATAAAAAATTTTAATTTTACGTTATTCCTTTAAATAATAGTATGAAACCATTCCATCCAAATATTGATACATCTAATTTTATTTGAAATATCGTTGGAGTCGTTTTCTATTGATCACAATTGATCCTGCTCAGCGGTTCGAGAGTTAAATTGTGCATCTTTCTGTAACTAATCTGCATTATAAAAATGTAGAAACGAAGCTCGATAACGTATTCAGTAAAATTTCAGTATCATTCGAGCGTTTCTTTCTCTTACTTAGTAATTGTTCAGTGAAGCATCGACGGGACGAGATAATTTGAAATCGATCACAGCCCGATGAAGAGAGAACCTCATTACAATTTGCAATTTAAACCGGCACAATAATTACCGTTCTATGAAGATACGGACCTTATTAATTTTTCTTCGATTCATTATCGAAGGAACATTTATTACTACCTATTCTTAGAAATACTTAGAACGAAAACTGTCGAACCGAAAACTTTAAAGAATCGTGTCGCAACCAGAACACAAATGAAATTAATGACTTTATGAAATAAAAATCTTGGAAATCTTCTTTTGTTAGTAAAATTATCTCCTCATTATTTTCAAGGATTTCTCGTGGACTAAAAATTACAGAATAATAATATTTATGGAATTTGTCGAGAAATAAGCAAAGCTCGAGACAATTCTTGGCGCTGTATCGCTTTGTCATTTGGTGTCCGGATACGCAAAACTCTTTTTAGTACATCAACTGTCGGAAAACACTGCGATACAGTGCTTAACGGATGCGGAAAGTATAGAAGGAAAAGATGCACTTGGTCGAAGCGGTGAATGAAATAACGCGCCGAACAAGCGCCAAGAATTTTATTCATTTCGTTGCACATCCATTATTTCAGAGCCAAGGAAAATGAGCGCACTGCGAATTTGGACTGAAAACTCGAGAAGCTTGAAAGCTTACCTTGAAAATCGTGCGAGTGAATTTATTTAAACTGCGGGTAATATAGTTGGCAAAGAAGCAATTTGCTTTCTCGATAATGTTTAAAAGTCAGACATTTTTAGAGAGTGTGAAAAGATAAGATGATACTGATTTAACATATTGACTACTGTACAGGTCACTGTTTATATATAATCAAATACAGGAAAGGTTCTATTTTGCGAGCTTTTTGTGATGCTTAAAGTTCAGTTTTGTAAAAAAAGGGAAAAGTAGTGTTCTTCCACTTGCCATTTCGTAAGGATGGAAATGTCCACTCAAAAAGGTGGAGATTTCTTCTGAAGGAAGTAGTCCTCTTTCAAACTTTTAAGCATCGATAAAGGGGCGAATGTCAATAACCTTTTCGTACCACAATTCCTGCTCGACCCGAACCGGTATTTTCGAGTTTTCCCACATCTATGATTTCGAGAACTTGACCTGATCTAATATTTTCGGTTTCTCATACATTTTAGCAAAATTTAAAAATTATATATAATTATTAGTGACTGATTCCTTAAAACTTGGATTGTTTTATACAGTTGATACATTTGTCCCTCTGATTGTAAGACAAATTCAGAATTTGATTCTTAAACTTTCGAGTACAATTCAATATCCCTTTATCCCACCTAAGGATCGTTATTTATTGCTTCTTTCAGAAGCTTTCAAGATACCCCGTATCATTATCATGAAGTCATTAATATCCGGTAACAAAGCATCGAAGAAGTTAGCATCTGTTCCTACAATCTTAAAGTCGATGGTATTCACCCTTACAATCGCGTAGCTGGTATTTATCCCCATCGCTTGGATATAAGGTGTCGATATCAGGTCACCCACTTTATGGCTTGTCACTGTGGATATCAACTACTTCTTTTTATCTACGTTCAGTGTCTGTAGTTCGTCGATATCGTATTCACAATCTAACGGGATTGCTACCGGGTATGGCAACTATATGTATAACTGACTATATTCTAATATTTTTTAAAAATATTCAGAGTAAATTTTAATACGTTGACTGCTACAGGAGTTACCAAAAGATGTAGCAGAAACAAGGGTAGGTTTAAACAAGGTTTAAGGGTAGTTACAGGGTAAAATAGAATTAGCAATTGTAGCCACATTAATAGAAGAAAAGGCAGATAAATTTTCAATAGCCTTAGTATCGTAACGAGAATGTAAGATAATAAATTATAGATTAATAATCCATATCCATAAGTAAAGTTTAGATGTGTCTAACTATAACACGTTCGTTTCTACTGTGTCAATCAGCATTTGAATGCAAATGAAACGAATATTTTGCCTAAATACACGGCAACATTTTATCATTTCAGTGAACGGGTAAAATGAGTACAATTACGGAACGTTAATACTTTTTCTGGAAACTTGTTTCGTGGTATTAAAAGTTGAACGAGATTGTATCCAGAAGTGAAGAAATCACGCGATTCCTTTGGAGCTCGTTTCAAACATCCAATCAGCTTTCCATTCTTCCGTGTTCTCGCGAGAAACGTTGTTCGTTTGGATCTCTGATTATTGCACTTGAAACAGTGCAAAACTGACTGGCGGTGTTTATCCCGTTCACGAGCTACTTGCTCGCTGTTCGCCGTATTCCGGCGATACTGAAATTTACTAGCCTGCATGTTTAAGTACCGCGTTTCGTGCGCTGACGGATCGATAGAGGAGAAGATGGAAGATATGCAAAGGGTCGTTCAGACTGAAACCACTGACGGAAGAATACGAGCTTTTGCGTTCTTCGCTCGTGGAAAATTGCAGATTGTACTATACGCACCAAGCTTATGGTGCTGACATACGTAGCAAAGAACAAACCACCTCTGTTAGTCTGCTACTGAATTTTCTTTTATGACTCGATAAAGTTTTACGAGTTCAAAGCTTGCAGTGCTTGCAATTTAAAAAAAAAGTTCCTAATATTTGAATTTATGGCTCCGTTTTCGTGATATTCAAATTCTGGAGCGTAAAAGTTTTTGGACTGGTACCTATCTTGTTGTCCCAGGTCAGTATTTATTAGAGGTGTGTATTTACTTGGACCTGAAAATTTCAGGTACCCGAAACTCAAGTCGGGTCTGCATTGTTCAGGATCAGGTCGGGTTAGGTTCTCGAAATCTGTAGATGTAGGAGAACTCGAAAATATCGGATCGGGTCACGAATTATTTTGGTTAGCTTAAAATTTGTGTCGAAACATAGTTTTCCAAATTTCGGGAATCCAGAGTCGGCCAAATAATTGCCGACACAGGAATTTTTAATAAAATGAATACAAGTATCATATTCAACTATTTACTAATTCCAAAGCTTATATTTTTATCTAGAACAAATACGGCCTTCTTAATTTTGTTGTATCATAAATACAAAGGTTGAACCGATTAAAATAATGATTAATGAATTGACTCTAAATTTGTAAAACAAATTGATTTGATATCGAAAACGTTAATGAAAGCATCTGTGTCATCGTCTCCTGTATTGATTTTTTCCCTGTCTCATTGCTGATTGATATCAGGTCTGACAACAAGATGATCCTCCTTATCTACCTTTTGCGAGCCATTGCTGTTGTTTTAGACATCTCAAGGTTCGACTTCAACATGTCGAGGGTCCTTGTTGTCTGCTTCCACGATCTGAAATTTCTCCACGATACTACATACATTGAGATATATCTAGAAACGGAGCCAAGAGATTCGTAACAGGATTCGCCAACTCTAAATTGCTTTTAAACGAAGATTTATTTTTATTTTACGATGATGATTTGTTTCATAAATTCATTCGAATAATGAAATATTTAATGTTTAACTATAACGCATTAAATTCAGCGATTCAGATTCTATTATAACGTTAAGCATCTAACAATACTATAATTCGTTTTGAATTTATAATAAATACTGTGGAGAGATATATAGAAAATTAAACCACATGTTCATGCATAATTCAGCTAAATATGAATCGATTATTGTGAATCAATACTCGAGTTTAATTTTCCATATTTACTGATTGCTGATCTAAAAACAGTAAAGCAAAATTGATATAATATTTGATTGAAATTAAACTGGAAACAAATGCGCAGATCGATGAAGAATAAATGAAAAATGAAACATAAATACGTAGCTTTGAAACGATCTGGAAAGTTGAAATATTTACGCAACAATATACAAACTTTGTGATTCTGTGCTCGAAACAAAAGTTTTGAAACAACTCCTGTTGGCCATAAAATACCGTACAAAAGAAGATTTCACAGTGATTGCTTTCCCTATCTTTTAACTGCACTTGCTGAAAAGTTTGATACAGTTGCTCTTTTCCAAGTTATCTGGAGAGGGAATAAAACACTCTTTCTGGAGACTTAATTTTCCAAAGGCTAGATGCTCCGTCATTTCCTTCTAACGAATATGAATGCTTTCATTTTTCCTCGTTTTATTCGAAACGTGCGCCGCGCCGGCCTAATAAAGAATTATATCATTCAAAAGAAAATGTTACGCTTGTGGTCGGTATTAAAGGATAAATGTTATGCTAATCATATTATTTAAAAATATTTATCTCGAATGAAAAATATTTTACAATTATTATACAAGTACACTCGCAAACAAAGTAAGCTCTCTCTAAAAATAATGGCGTACAGGGAAAGCAGGAATACTTAGAATCTTAATTTTGATAATATTAATATTAAAAATGATTTAGAAACAGAATAATATAATTCTTAATGATTAAATAATGATTGTGGTGGGAGGCCACAAATCTTTACAGAGTGGTCCGAAATTCACGGTACAAATGGGGTTAGCCTGATTCTATGGCTCAAAATAAGACGAAAATCAAGAATAACGAAATTGCCTGGAAGGCTTCGTTTTCGAGAAAGATATATTGCGGCCCGTTCTCTATATTGGCATTTTCCGTAGGAATGCCTAGAGGGAAAGACGAGCACCTGAGACATCACCTTTTTTCCTGGGGAATCAAAAACATACAAAGTCCTTAGAGAACGAAAAGAACGAAAACAAAAGCTTAATTAAAATGTAATTTTAATTTTATCAATTAGTATATGTACCTTTTTATCTTCATAAAGATAATTATCTTTTTAATTTAATGTGGTGTGTACGAGTACTAATTATGAATTTATTATACGGTGTATTAAGTCTATTTTGCTGATGGCAAACGGAGGAACGAGCAATTATCTGTAATTGCCTCGTTAGCAATTTAGTAGATGAAGTACGGAAACAAAAAGAGTTGAAACCCACTCAAGTATTCATTTGTTTCTGATATTATGAAGTGAATATTAGCATGTACAATGAGTTGCGTTGATTCTGTCGCGTCGTGTGATACTAACACTTATTCACATCGGAGAGTCGATTGGCGAGGGACACGCGAAGGAGGGACGCGTTGGACAAACGATGTGAGTGCCCAAAGAAATGAAAGAAAATGATTCATCTAAAGAATAAAACTATGAATTCTATGTGATACATGATGCAAAAATTATAATTATCTTATTATATAATTATAATTATTTTAAAAATTGCAGATTTCCTTCGTTTCAAGATTTCAAAATCCAAAAATTTTGAGATTGTAAACTTCTAAAATGCAGATTTTGTAAATTCCAAATTTCCAGATTATAAAAATTTCAAAATTTCTAAGAGATCTTACACATCTCAGAAAAATGAATTCTCTTTCTAGTTTCCTGAAATGACAAAGAGAAAAAAGAAACCATAAGTAAACCGTAAATTGTACTTAAAATGGCACAGTACTTCAACGTTTGTATTGTATTTCGTAGTTTCTACACGCAAACAGAAATTTTATTTCCTTAACAAGTACTTTTGCTTCTTGACTTTATTTGAGATGATGAACGTTTTTGTTGTCATCTTTTTGTTTGGTTGCATGAAAAAACTTACCCCAAAAGCGCACGATATTTTGTAGAACGTTGCTCTGATTGAGAATTCAACATGAATAAAACATCGCTTGATACAGCGAAGAAAGGCAAATTTGTCGAAACTTTTCGAGCGGAACTTATTATGTTCGGTAAAAGTTGAAGTGGCTCGGTTCAACGTGGAAACCTAAACCTCGAAAACTTGGAAGTTTGAAACAATCGTTTAAGTAGTTGTTTTGGTAACAGTTCACTCGGTACCTCATATTATTGACAACTTTCCAAAATAAATTTTGCACTTAATAAATAATTTCATCGTATCTTCATTATTAAGTTAATAGAAATTAACAAAATACCAATATATTCTGTAGGGAATAGTTTTTATTATAGAGGTAAATTGAGAAAACAACTTCGTGTTAAAAATAATAAAGGAAATATTTTATTTCACACCCCAGAATTCACCCTTTTTTCTTCGCTCATTTTTCGAACCCAACTACGTCTCAATCTTCCAATATCTTTCTCAGTTCACCCGGTATACTCATTTTCGTGTACCTATATCTATCTTTGCTCATCCGACCCTCGAATTAAATTACACCCCCGAGGTTGAGGGATTTGAAGCCACAAGCAGGATAAAGACCGACCACAACGGGGACGTGGTTTCGTTTCGTTCACTGTCGCTGTCGTTTCGTTCTTTATTCCTTTTTTTCTCATTTTTTTTTGCTTTCTTTCTATCTACGGACACGATAATTTGATGTCGACTGCGAAAACGCTTCGTAGCTAGATACTTTTACGATTTGCCTTTCGGGTTTTGCGTTATGCCGCTCGAGGTGGTTGAAATGTGATCACATATTAGAGTGAAAAAAAAATTTTTAAGCGCAAATGTTTATACTAAAATACAACAGTAGATTATTGTTATATTGCCGCATGGCCGGTTAAAAATGGCATACAAAAATATTTTAACGAAAAAATGAAAGATTTTTACAGAAAAGGGCCTGTAAGGTTAACCTTTAGTTCAATGTGTTAAAAACATTCAAATATGAACAAGTAACTAAAGGCTAAATATTTTTAAGTATACATTATCGTGGACCAATTGTTTTTCAGCACAGTATTTGTGCTTTCGTTCGAACTACTGAATTTGGGTCAAACACAATGGAGTGCATTGTACTCTTAACCCTTCTGTGAGGTATATTGCCGGTCGACGTTGCAATGCGGTAAAATTTCTCGTTCGTTGGTCTGAAGCTTATGTTTAAGAGAACGGAATTTTGAATGGTGAGTTTTATAGAATCGTTCGATCCTGAATAACCATTGAAATTACATTGAGGCATCCGTTTCGTTTTATAGTAAGCTATGTGTGAGCTTTATTGTGGAGAAACGAATAAAGATACGTGTATGTTTGAAAAAGTAGCAAAAGATAGTCAATTTATTTTTTCATTTTCTTTTTTAATTAAACAAAAAATTACAAAGTAGATTTTAAAATTTGGAAGTGAAGAAATAGATATTGGATACATTGGATACATACATTGAATACTGAATACAGCATTTTCTTTATTGAAAATACAAGAGAAATAAATTCAATGGATAATAAAAATGACCAGTGAAGAAAGGAAGAAACATCAGTTGAATTTAACTTATTTATCAAACGGGGTAGAGAATTCTTTATTGTCAATATTCATAAAAAGTATAGTGGATAGTGTCGAAGTAGGATCGCGATCACATCTTTCAGCCTATAAGTCCCTTCTGCTCGTTCACTCGACCAGAAGAGATTTATGTTCAAGATTTCGAAAGAACGGCAGTTCCCAAAGAGGACAGGAAACGCTCTTAATTCATCGCATTATTTGTCGTGAATCCTTTGATATTCGACTGATCCTTCCATTCATGTCATTTATACAAAAAATATAAAGATGTACCCTGAGAACCCTGAAATTTATCCAGAACTATTAAATATGAAAACAGCATCTAGATGGTTAGTGCTTTAAAAGTGAAAGAATGATATGGTTCAGCATTATACTGAAAAATAAAGCGATGTATTTTAAATTTCTTTTCTTTCTGTTTTACATTTCATATTTTACATAAATGTATGAATATTTCACTAAAAATTTTTCTGACGATTGTATTTGGTATAGTAACTCATTGTTTTTTATTGTTTTTTATTGTTAGTACTATTCACAGTTCTTTTCGTTAGAAAATAACAGCTTGAAAAAAAAAGATACTATTTAGGTAATTTATTAAGCAACAAACACGAGTTAATCACTTGATTAGGGCTACTAATTCGGGTCGGGTACTCAAGATATCCGGATATAAAAGAACTTCCAAGTTAATCAATTAACTCATTGTCAATTAAATTCACATATTAATCACAATTTGTAAATTTTATTTTTCTTTGTTGAGATTTTATTATAAATAATTGGTATTTTGAAATGAAAGAAAAAACATAATCCTAGGGATAAAAAATGAAGTATTTGAAACTTCTTTAAGGGAGGAAATATATAGAGCTTTTAATTTAATTATACTTACATTGGAAAGAACATATCTATTATTAGTTTTTTTCACATATAAAATGAATGACCCCGTCTTTAAAATAAACAATTTCATTCTGGTTGATAAATGACTCAGTTAGAAGAACGAAAATGCTTTTCATCCTAAATAAATTAATTCTTTCGGGTCATCCAAGCAGTTCGCGTGTATCTTTAAAATAAATAACTGTGTTATGGTTAACAAACGACCTAGTTAACAGGACAAAAATGCTTATTTCCTTAAATAAATTAATTAAGATGAAAATATATCTCTTGGGTCATCCAATTGGTGCATATTGTGCATGAACGTATATTTCTCTTTCGATTCGGCCACTTGCCAACAGTAGTAACTACGGCAAAGAACATGCCACTGCATTTATTATGCTCGAATAATCTTGCGTTGCTTTTGTTATTTACTGTCGGACTTTGGATCTTGCTGTATTTCCCGCGTGGCCTTCGAATCCATCCCATGTTTCATGCTTTTATTATCGAAACTGGCAGAAGATGAAAAATTGTTGGGCAAGCAGAGACAATTACCTATTTTCTCTTACCTTCGTGCTGTTGGTTGATGTGAACTTTCAGCATCGCAATTAATATTTTTTCATTCTTCTTTATCTTAATTTTGTGATTGTGAAGTAACCGTTTTGGTAAGAAATTGTAAAAAATGATTTATCATAAAGAATCTCAAAATTAATAATTTTGCAACGTTATAAATGTAATTTTTAAAAATAAATTAGGTCTTTTTGAATTAAAGAAAGTTGCAAACTTTTCGCCTTATAATATTAACTACATTTGTATAAATTTAAATTAAAAAAGGGTTGTACTAAAATAAGATGAAAATATACAAAACTAATTTCCTTAAGTTCACACCAATTTTATTGGGGAAAAGCTAATTAATTAGTTATGAAAACGAAACAGACATAAACGAGGCAAAGTTTACTGAAAATTAAGTCGGACGCTCTGAGAGTGTAAACCGGTATCAACCCAATTAATCGTAGTAATTAACTTTTTTAATAGGATTGGAACAAGTCTCGTTGATTAAATTCTAAACGTCGTCGTTCAAAGCTCGACCTTATTTTGCCTCGCGTTCGTTGGAAAAACGCTTTAGGCTCTGCTTAACGCTTCCTGGCGAGGTGCGCTTAAAACCTACTGAAAAAGGTCGATTTTAATGGAACAATGCACAGAACATAACGTACAATGCGTAAATCTACACTTTCGCTGTACACATGTACCCGTTAAGTAATATCTTCGCGTGTAAAAATGATACACGTATGGAATTATAGCAATTGTTTCCAGCAAGTTATTTGTTCAAAATAAGTTACAATTTTGCACTGCTATGGAAGCTATTTTTAGAAATCTTGAGATTCTGACAATCTTCAGTAACACAATTACTTGGAAGTATTTTTATAAATCCAGTATTAACCCTTTTCCTACCACAGGTGACTATAGTCGCTCGTTGCGAAATCTTCCTTACATACCACCAGCGACTAAAGTCGCTAGCCACGAAATCTTTCTTACATACCACGAGCGACTAAAGTCGCCCGCCACGAAATCTTCCTCGCTTATCCGTGAATAGTCTTGTGGCACGGCAGCCGGTTTTGCAAGAGCGGTCAGGCGGTCAAACTTGTAGTAGCAAAAGGATTTACTAGGGATATGCGGATTCCTGAGAGTCACGGGTATTCTAAGATCGGGTCGGAAAAGCTAAGTGAGATAGAGTGGAATCGCGAGTTCGCTCGATCTCGCTTGATCCTAAAGGAGGCTATAGCTCCCCCTTTAAATTTTTTTTAACTTCAATTTCATTTAGAATAAATTTTAATTTTAGGACCAGGCTTATCAGCCAAAGAGTCCCCCGAAGGATTAATAGTTCTGGGCCCCAGAAATCTTAATCTGATCTTGCTGTTATAATTCTGGACTAATTATAATAATTGCAAAAGCTTTCAGTCTAAAAAACATCATTGTTTTTGTCAACAAAATTTTTATGATCAAAATTATCATCAAATTTGTTATTCCTCGAAGGAGACCGTTGAACCATAACCCAATGCTGTTGAAACTAAGTAGCTTTAGTAGCTGCAAAAAGTGAACCGAACATTCGATATTTCATCTTTAATATCTCCCTGTGCACTGCTTCTTTGTTCTTAGCAGTCGTTACAGTGGAACCTCTTATCACCATTTTCTTTAACAAGCTCGTTTTACGCTCCATTTACCCATTGACCCTGCTGCCTTTCTTCTTCTGCTTTTATCTCTTATCAGCTACAACCCAACAGGGACAAATGTGTCAATCTATATTAATCCACCATGAAATTTCTATGTAAATGCCTTGCTTAGCGTTGAAGTGTGGTATTTTTAACAAATCGTCGATTATATATGGAAATTACTTGAACTTTCATGAGAGTTCATCACCCATATTATAAGAAATGTTCTTATTCAATTAATTCAAAATACTCTTACGAGATACTTCGAATTATAAATAATGGAAATATAAAAATATTGTGATAGGTAAAATTTATTCTTATCATTCATAATACATTGTGTATTTGTATCATCGAATTTATAATGTTCTATTGACTGTCAGAAGGAGAATCGATCATCCACATCGCAATCACATTATTGGTTATCAGTCATAAAATAAAACTTGTAAACTAAAGTACTTATGCATGAAAAGGAGGTCACGCGTCGTAGAGATCTGTAAATCTTCGAGGTTGCGTTCCTAATATTTACTAGCTCGAGAAATGTTTCCGTTCACGTAAAATGTTAGCTATTCGTAACACCGCAACGTGATGCATTCTGGAAATGGCTGCCGGTACATTTGACCCGAGATTCGCAAACAAACCAATATGGATGTCCTTGTCACCTCTTGGCAAATACGTGAGACACACCCATGAACGATAATCCTGCTGCAAGTTAGCATAGTTTGATATTATGTGTGTATAGGCAATTAGTGTGATGTAACTACCGTAGACACGTGCATGGAGGAACGGTTTACGTTCAACGTGATATGTAGGTACACGGTAAAATTTGTTCCACATTTACATAAGGAAATATCGATCTTTGGAAAATTCGTAAAATTCGTAAAATTCGTAGGAAATAAATTTGACATTCTATAGAACTATGCGAAAACCTGAAGATTTCGGGTAGCCGATACTCGAGTCAAACTTGCACAGTTCAGGTCGGATCGGATCGGATCGATTCGGGTCTGGTCGAATTTCTGAAAGTATCTTATAACACTATTGGCACTTGGCGCGGTCCTAGGTGTCGACTATAAATTCTAAGTATTGGGTTCTTTTGACCCATTTTATGACAGGCGTTTCGGCACATGACTGAGGAGGCCCTAGTGTAATACAAAAGTCTCAGAGCCTTCCTGAAAGGGTGGCCGCTGAGGAGCTCTAGTGAGTAATAATCTTAGACTTCCCGCCGCCTTTCACCTTCGGGGTAGTGGGTGTCTATAAAGATTTTTGC
Organism: Osmia bicornis bicornis; assembly: GCF_907164935.1. Taxonomy (NCBI): domain Eukaryota; kingdom Metazoa; phylum Arthropoda; class Insecta; order Hymenoptera; family Megachilidae; genus Osmia; species Osmia bicornis. Next base: position 4,825,870 of record NC_060219.1, on the reverse strand, counting down.
ACATTAAAACAAAAAGGGTTTTCGAAAGTATAGATACGCAGAAACTTGTCGCACACCTCTACTGTTTTGGAAAAATGGATTATAGATTAAGATTTGTAATCGAGAGATACAATTTTGAAAAATTCGTTTCGAAGATATCGTATTTATTCTTAATTAATCTTATATCATATTTTAAACAGTTTAAACTTTTTATAACCGAATTAGCTTTCTTTAAGAATTTGTGATTTCGTTTACACTATCAAGATCACTATTTTTATCCAATATTTATTAGAGCGTAAAAAAAAACACAAACGAAAACCTTCCTTAAGATAGAATTATTGAAGGTTCAAGGGGATATAGACTGACTTGTTCCTCCTTTGTGTACGTACATGGCTAGATATTTCTCGAGTAGTGACAGGAACGCTCTCAAGAATCTGATTATTGCAGCCTTGATGTTCGCCAAGGTTTAATCGAGAACTCGAGGCGAATACTTGAAAACTTTAGCCCGTAAATGAGATCCATCGTTGATCGCCGATGTGGCTTTTATTAAATTTTCTGACCGACCATTAGCACCTTTGAATTTCCCTTTTAATACGTTTTCTTTTTGTTTACAATTCTTTAAGATTATCGTATTAAAAATTAAAAAGAGTATTTTCACTTGCACGTTTATTTAAATACCTTTACAAAATTATTTAATTCAATATATAGTTTGATGTTCAGTAATTAATCAATTTTTAATATACCGCATCAGCACACATAAGTGTTTTCTAGTAATTAGAGTTTCTGTAGATCTTACTGTGCATATGTTTTTCCACTGTGGTAATTAACGTGTTAAATAAGAGAGTAAGTAGAAACGGTATGGAGATAGTCAGGCATCCAACAGCTGATAATTTACCGACCTAAACTACTGACGACAGTTTCGAACCAGAGGAACTATGGAAGGAATACTGGCGCCAGCTAGGTAGCCAACGAAGGAAACTTAAAGAAAATTATTGATTTTTCCTGACGAAGGAACAATTTTCTGACCAAAGATAACAGAGGTACAAGGTCTTATCGGTTTACGATAAGGACTTGACAACCTCTTCTTTTTTAAAAACATTATGGAAAACGATATTTTACGCTATGTGTATAGGAGCCGATATATTTCCTTGCTGGTGCATTTTCTTTCGTTTAAAAAAGAATATAAAACATAATAGTAATTTATGATAGCCGTATAAAAGAAAAGTAATAGATATATTACAAAATGAAAAGGTTGTATTGTAGAAGATTACATTTACAAAATTATATCATCTATAAAAAATACTAACTTATGTGCTAATCCAAGGTAATTTTCCTCAAGGAAAATAATGACCCCCTCCCCTGTCTTCCCTGGATTCTTGGGTTTCGGGGTTTCCTTTCCAGCCTTCCCGGGCGGCTTCGGCGGGTTCCCGGGTACCCAGATTCTATGTGCTTCCCGGAGATCTCCCCCTTTTCGGGGTCTTGTCCCTCCATGGGGGCGGTCTCGAGGAAAATGAAAATGTACGGAGTTAACGATCCCAGGAACATTTGCACAATAAAAAAAACCACTCACATAATTCAGAAACCGGAGACCACAAAAACAGAAATGTATTAATATCTGAAACACCATATGTATCGATGATTGCATCGAATATTAAATTCTAACAAGTTAGTGTGATCGTTGACGACAGAGTTTTCTGGAATTCGTATTGTCTCTTTTCGGAAAATTTGGCTCGCGTTTGTTCCGGATAAATTTATACCCCGTTCGGAAGTTTGATAGTGGATTCTAACACACGAAAGTGGAACTAATATTTCATAGGGCGCTATACGCACTTTTCGAAGCTTTCATCGTTGAAAGCAATATTAACCGTAATTAGACTGTCCTCCTGTTATTTCGTTACGTAAAAGTAAGTTGCTTGTAACCACGAATGCTGAAGAGGTATTGAACTAGCTTTGATTGGGAATTTGGTTCACGTTAACCGACGGTTTACGTTAGGTAGCACAGAGAACCTATTATGGAGAAATAATGGAACATTGAGTGTGCGACTAATATTCCATTATCTGTGTACTTGCTCGTGTAACAAACAGGTTCTGTTGAACTTGCAAGGAATTATCTTTTGTTGCAGAATGCTAAACAATACACGGACCTTTACACGTACGATCCTTGTATTAAATTTGAATGTAATTAAATTGCTTTTCTAATGAGAGATCCCGGCTAACCTGAACTTATTGATTCACATGAAGCATTATGGGACTGAACAACTACTTATAGACACGAATAACGACGTAATTTATTTTTGAATTATGTTCACCTTTCTCTTAATTTCATTAACAATGTCAAGCTTGTAAATTTCAGAACATTAGAACTTCAGAATTTTCGAATCTTTGAATTTTTGAACCTTGGTACCTTAGAATTTTGAAATTTAAAAATTGGCGACTTTTCAAACCTCAGGATCTTAGAATTTTAGAATGTGAGACCAGTCCACATTTTTGTGGAGGCCTGGTCTACCCATTCTCTACCTAGTTATGACAGTGAAAAAAAATTTGGAGTATCATTAATATTATATTAATTTCGTAAGGTTAGAAGTGGAACCTATAAATTAGAAAATGAAAGAATGGAAATTTGAATAATCACAATTATATTATACTGTACCACATACATCCATTTTTACTATAGCATTTAACGTGTAAATTGTAGAATAAGTAAATATACAACATTCTATGTAACGTTGAAATTACAAAATTTGATCACGATGGTACGTAGTTAAACCTATAATAAGGAAGGCATCCCGAGTGATCAATCAAGTAGAACAGATCGACGGATGGGCGGACACACTGGGTAAGACAATGCATGGTCTACCCGGATAGGTAGAACGGATCGATATTCGATTAGTCAAGTAGAACAAGCAATTGTGGACGTGTAGAACATCAAATTCGATCATACAATTTGCAATTGGAAGATCTGAAAATTATTTTGAAAACGAACAAGTGAACTCATGAATATTTAATTTTTGGTTTATACCAAATTTGAAAGACATCTGTATTTGGTTAATTATATCGTAAGTATTTTGTTTAAACAACATTTGTAATTAAATGCAGCAAATTTTATGATTATGTTTAAATTCATTTTAAAAATTAAACCTTCACGAGGAAATCAAATTATAATACATCACGGTCTATTAGTTAATATGTTATTAACATTCAATTAATATTGAATGATTTTAATCATTATTTTGAAATCCTAATGAATATTGATATACAGCCACCTACGCAATATTTATTTTCTTTTATTAAGATCTTTTTACTTAAATTTATCAATTTTTAAAGAAAAATTTATGGAGAAAGTACAAAGATTTGCGTGAATAACAGTGAGTTAAACGCCGGGACCAGAATATAAAATTTTTAAACGCTTCTTTACCTTACTTTAAAGCAGCGATTACTTGAATATTCCTTTAGTAAGATCTCGGAGCAATTAACGGACTCTGAAGAGACATTTAGTCAAAGTTCAAACCATACACTTTTCAGAGTATCTTCTATTGAATCTTGAAGCAATTAATATTTTCTCAAAGCGTCTTTAACCAAATCTCAATATTGAATCAGTTCTTAATTGTACCTCAGAAGATTTCCTTTTCCAAACGATATGTAAAGATCAACCATGCTTAACCTGTTCGTAGCCACAAAGGTCATGTTTGAGGATGACTTTGATTCTTGTGAATTCTTTTCTACAATCACTTAATATAACACTGAAATTTTATCAGTATCTAGGTACACTAAGCACTTGCTAATACCCTGTTAGAACTCGTATACTCGACTTTCTCGATAGTACTCTGCTTTTCAGAAGCGTTTGAATCCAAAGACCGAAACGTAGGGAATTATCCAGCGCTTGTAGTAATTCAAAATAGTAACCTGAAATACTGTATTTAAAAAATGAATCTCTAATATTTTTAATGATTCTTATCATCGTGTGTCGTTTTAGAGATAACTGTTTCTGCTATGACAGTAAACGTATACGCTTTGAAAGTCGACGGAACTTTATAAAATTGGAGTATCGCGATAAAGAAAACAATTTCTTTTGCGCGAAAATCGATATATTGAAAAGTCATCTTCAGGTGAAGTTGTTTTCAAAGAGCTACAAAGGGAATAGAAAGTTGAATGCAAACGTCTGTACTTGGATAGATCTAGGTCCTTTGTTAAAAAAATATCCGTGTTTATACATATACAAGAATGCAGCTTTGATTCGTGAAATGTTATACCATGTTAGAGTGCAACGTAGATGCATACAGTCCTAAAAATACTGCACTATGAACAATGTAGATAATTTTGATACAAAGGTATGCGAAGAACTGGAGGACAGAATAGTGTAAGAAGAGGAGCAGTAACCCAGATTCGTAGGTAACAGTTACACGTGCTGAAGCGAAGCTCATTTGAAATTCATAGCAGCGACCGCAGCTGAATAGTATCGGAAGTCTCGTTATCGCTAAAATCACTCGCCTCTTTTATCCGATACAGTAATCGTTTTAGTAAATTCTTTGAATTTCTTGCTTGAGACCCTTTGGAATTCATAAACTACTTTTAATTAAAAAAAGACATCGGGTTAACTTATATACTCAATAGCCCTAACAAAAGCGAGATATTTATTTTTTCATCATTCTATAAAATAAAATTATAAATAAAATATTTATAATGAAAATCTAAAATTTTTAAACTTTTAGGATCTGAAATTTTAGAATTCTGGAACTTAGAAAGACTGAAATTAAAAAATTTTTAAATTTGGAAGACTTGTAATTTTGGAATTCTGAAATGTTGGAAACTTTATATTTTCTAATTTTGAAATTCGACAGTTTTAAAATCCCAGAATTTTGGAATCTGCAAATATTAGAATGATGAAGATTCAGATTTTTGGGATGGGGTTAGCCCAGATTTTTATGGGGGTCAGGCCCTTGCTCAGCCGTACCTGGTTACGCCAATGTCTATAGAGATCCTGAAGCGATGATACTTGAATCATATGCAAACCTAATTTGGCCCCAAATAAGGACTGTAAATATTAGTTAATTTCCAATAATTGGAATAAACAATCCCCTTCACGAATGACCCAATTTGTTTCCAGGAGAACCGATTATTGAACGGTTCACTGTAATATCACTAATTATATGTCGTTTCAAGCTGAGCTTCTACTCTTCTGTTGAATAATTGCTTCGTTAACTTGTCGGTTGCGACAGATAGTACATTACCACTCTCATTATATAATTTGTCAAACTTAATAGCGTGAAGCTATGTGATTCTGTGGTCAATGACAGAGAGCAGGATATACATAGTTATTATAGGGCATGTACATACGCCGCAACACAACAAACTACTTTATGTCCATCAAATTATGATGGGATATTGCTTTTGACCACACATTAAATTTCTATGATAATTTATATTAATGGATTAATACTATTTCATAGTGTGCACAATGTTATTTGTTCTAACATACACGACAACAAAGTACAAACGAATAAGTACAATTTTGTCAATTTTAATTTATTTCCAATTTTATTTTCAAGTTACTATTTCAAGCTATTATTTTTCACAAGAAGGTTCAAATTATATCAATGACAGAAAAGCTATAGATAAGTAGCACACCTGGAGGGAGAGGGTCAGAAGGATCAGCTGACCCCCATATTGAAAATAGAGAAAATGAAATTTAAGTAACTAGATATAAAACAGAACTTTCTGACCCGTTAACAATTTTGATTACATCGTTGAGAAGTGTATCTTCTAAATAAATACTCACAGATAACTAATGATCAAAATACATTTCCAAGAAATACTGTCGACAGTTCCTCACGAGAGTTTTACTCTCAAACGAATCCCTACCCTTATACTTTAATTGCACTTTCACTTTGGAAAAAGATCTATATTGACAGTAATTTCTAATAAGAGTGAACTTTATGACGATGTTAGATTTTCTTCTTCATTAATCGAACAAATGAAAAAGTAGGTTAACAATGTCTTCGTTAGCGACTACAAACTCTGCTTATTTAATTTTACCTAGTATACATTGGAAGCTACGTCGCCAATTTATTGTTATTTAACGAACTCGAGAGTAACGTTTAACGAACAAATAATACGTTCGACACAAAGCGCTCTAAAAGAAAGAAACACTTTTGTAAAAACGAAAAAAGCGTTTAAAACAGATCGATACGAAAGATGAGCTCTTTCACCGGGGCAAGTACAATTTTTCAAACGTTCCATACTTTTTGTCGAAGCGAATAAACATTGAAAATTACGGAAAATTATATTACCATCGGGTCGAGTGCGATGAAAAATCAAAATCATCGTTGCCTCAAATTCAGATTTTATTGCGAATCGCAATCGTTGTGTTCAACGACATGGAATGTCGGGAAAATGGAAGTTAGTTTGATGCAAAAAACAATCAAGTCCTTGTTGAATTTCGATTTTTAATAAAATGACTGTGTAGTATTATTAAGAACGAAAATGCATTATGTGCAACAATTTATAAATAATAATTCAAACGTTATAATTTTTTGTTAAATTTGATTTTATTCATTTGTTAGTAAGTTAATCTTAACAAATGTGTTTTTCGCGTTTCTTCCCCAAGAAAATCTAATAAAATATGAGAAATTAAAATGGAAATCAATTGATTGAAATGCATAAAAATATTATATTAATTACACAGAAAAAAAAATACCAAAATTGTATTTAATGAAATAATTTTTCGTTTAAAATACATATTTCAAATAACTAGCATTATCGTAACAAATACCCACGCTTTGTTCAATCGTCGAACGAGGAACACTCAGTGTCCATCGCAAGTACTCCATAAATAATAGAATAATTGACGAACTATTAGTACCATTGGCGGTCGGACAGATATCGAGTCAATGGGATTAATCAAGTTAGAGGTGCATGCTCGATCAAATTTCCCATTCCACAGATACAAGCCTCTGAATATTTCATTGCTCTCAAAAAGCATATGTTCAACAGCAAACATAACAATTATATAACAATGCAAGGAATATATATTTAATTTTCATTAAATAAAATACCTCAAAACTTATGAAATAATAATTTTGCTAATATTAACATTTCAAGCTGGTCGATGTACAGCACCGAGCATGGTAGGCTTCCCCAGGAAAAATGGCGATGCCCGGGTCGCTGGCTTTCCTCGAGGTTTTCCTTATCCCGAACACACGCCGCTAAAATCTACAACGTCTTTTAATACTTTTTGAATTATTTTTCTCTTAAACACCGTTTATCTTAGATAATTCAGAAACTCATTACTATAAGATTGAAGTTAAGATTAGAAGTGCAATATATCCTACATAACTGAATGTTAGGTGGCCAAAATGGCCTGTACCGTGCCCCACGGATCACACCAGATAGCCTTTATCGGATCCCTCGGGTTCGTTACTGTCTACATCAGTATCTATCACTTCCATGATGGTCTCTATTATGTTGTACACGTGGCATCGAGTATATGCAACTACAGAAAGACGATGGCTGCTCTAACGAATCAATATAATGCTTTGATAAAATGGTTTAGATAAGTTTGATCTTTTTCTACCTATCTCGTGTTGAATAAGTACTTAATCTATCAATGCATATGTTAAGAATCATGGCCAGGACAGGTTTGCTATTGTCGAAGTTAACTCTTTGCATTTGGAGATAATTGCCATTCGCCATTTAGTTTAATATACAAAATTAAAAATAATAAAAATAAATAAATTAATATATTATTACAAAATTTAATTATTTAAGAAAATAATAATTTCTACCATTTTATTACTTTTTAATCTTTTTAATTTTACTTATTCAAAATCAATTTTGTTTTTATTTACAATTTTTTTTTTTTAACAACCTGAATGACGACTGAAAGGTATTTTGGGGCTATATTTAAAATAATTATCTCGTAATTTTTTATCACTGTGATGGAAGTGGAATTTTGGTGCAATGAAAGATATAAAATTTGTGAAATGATTGTCGACGAATATCCCATTCCATTGCGCGTAATCCCTTTTTGTGTAGGAGGGAGCGAATAGAAGGTGACAACGAGGAGAATAACTCAACGTATAATCAGCCGTGTATGAATTTGAGTGGTGCTAGCTATAGTACGCGGGTCAGGTAATCCAATAATCGTAGAATGAAGCCACCTTCTAAGAAGCTTAGGTTGTACATAGGGTGCTTCCATCTTAATAATATACGTACGTTTAATTTTTTTTGCTCATAAGGTTATTAATCTCAGAAAGGTAGAACTTCACACTTAACCATTCATTTCCAAATGGTATTTATATTTAAATGGTATTTATAATTAAGACCGCTTATTCTATTAATATTAGTAGAGGAATCTGCTAATTGGTAGTTTTTGATAATAAGTTTATCAACCAAGGGGGGCTCCGAAGATCGGATAGCAACGGTCCTCAGAAATCTTAAACCGCTTACGTTCATGATTATAATAACTAGATCCCATTGTATTAATCTTGGAAACATAAATGAAAATAAACAGTTTTTTTGAAATTTTGTAGATGAAAAAATAATATATTGTTCTTACTGATGTAGTTTGTTTAATAATTTTGCCAGTAAATTCGTGAATGAATAGTAAAAATTAGTTTGGTACTTGCAAACTCATCAAGAACTCTTATTTGTATATGCTTCCATGATGAAAAATCTTGTCGGATATTTGAACATGAAAGCTTCTGTATCCGGAACCTATCCGGAAGTGATTAAGCGCGTTTTACGAAAAATTATTCTATGCTACGGCATGATTAATGAAAGCAGAGATTATCAATTTCGTGGACCATCAGTGATGAAATTGAGTCAAAAAAGCACTTAAGCTCTCCGCTTACTAATTTGTATAAATTAATATAACTATTGATTTTAATTAATTAATAATATGAAATTCGTAGTATGACATGGGAGAGAATATATCAAATCAAATTCATGACCTTGCAGGAGTCTAGTCTCACCCTAACTGACCTGATGATATTGAATTTTAAGAGGGTAAAAAATCGGTTAACTCTTGCGTTTATAAAAAACAAAAAACACAAAATAAAATAAAACTGTAAATGAATTCTAACTGTTCAAAATGAACAGTAATCATTAGTAGTAATCATTAAAAAGTATTACAGTAAAATTACAAAGGCTTTTATCTTCTAATTAATAAAATAATATGTTCATAGAAGAACATACAGATGTCTGAAATGCTACACCATTCGTGTGTAACAAAAGATGAAACGTCGTAAAGAAAATAATTTCTATGAAACAGGAAATTACTCCTATTCGTGTTCACCGTATTTGTTGGGAAGATTATCGGTCTTAAGTTTCGCAGCTGCCTTTCAATCTTTCCTGAAAATACGACTACCTACTTTTACGGTCGTACTTCTTTTATGGTCGACTTATTAAAATCGATTTTTATGCTTGCATACGATGCCGATGTTTCGCGTCCTTCTCTTTCGCATCGGGCGCATGTCTATCATATTTTTCATTCGTGCGGAACGAAGCACTCGGATCTTCGCGATTGAAATGCGAAGTTCTTGAAAAAAAGAAAAGAGGGAATGAAAAAGAAAAGTCGCGTCGCAGTCCACGTGGGTATCATTGAAATAAATTAATTCCAAGTGTCTTAGAGAATCATCTGTTACTTATTGTAGACTGTTATGTAGACCCATAATTAATGGCATTAATTTTGATAAGACGATTTGATGACACAAAAGTATACAAAAAAATGACACTTAATCTTCATCAATTTAAAGCGTAATCCATTAACCGAGGATGACAAGTTAACCTGTCACTCCAGAGAAAGATATAAAAAACATATATATATATATATATATATATATATACCGAGAGATTCTTGACATTTATTATATTATGTCACTTTGATTGGAAGAAAAGTAGTTTGAGCTTCTTCATAAAGAGGAAAATGATTACGTCCCGATTGAACAGTGACACGGTCAATTTGTCATCTAAGAGGGCCCTCGAAGATTTAATAGCTCCGGGGCTCCAGAAATGTTAATCTTGTCCTGTTGGTATTATAGTATTAATAATGGCATTGATAATTGAAAAAAGCCTTTAAATAAATATTTAAATTTCTCACCACTATTCTGTATTTATTTACGTATCGTTAATGTAGGCCAAGATCTGTAATTGCAAGACAAGAGGATTTAATCAAATTATATCAAGCAATTAAAATTAATTAATCTTGCAAGCGTAAGAGCGGTCTGAATCAAGAAAGCTATTTCTGGCTCTATGTATGCCATATACTTAATAGATATTTGATCATTTCTGAAGATAGAATAGTAACTTCCTTTTGCAAATTAGAACAATTATTTACAATTTTAAATAGTTAGAGTACAAAATAATTTTGTATTTCATATTATTTTCATTTTCTAAATTTTATATTGTTCTCTTAAAAAATTATTCTTCCAATATATGAAACTATTTTGTTTAAAAATTGTACATTTAACTTTAGGTTAATATCCTATTAGGTATATGTTTTGTAATTTAGGGTCGAGATTGATCCAAGCTCTGCTGTTCAGGGGTTAAGTAGTCCAAGTACGTGAAACAGGCCATCAAAGCGTTGGTAATTTCTATAATTTAAAACAAGAAATTAAATGTTCTGCGAGTAAAAGACATAATACCAGTTCTGTTATTTCCATTCACTGAAATGCTTGGAGTTCGAATTCAACGATTATCGATTTAATACACTACAGCGACCGCGGTGACTTCCAAAGCGGAATTTAATTTTGCAGCTTCCACTCGCTTGCGATCTTTCCATTGAAGGACGTGCCCCGAATAATCAACGATAATTTAATTTACGGTATAAAAAAAATACCTGCAAAACATCATATCCTTAGTTTGCTAAAAGTTTATTATTCCATTCATGTACCAGTGCATAAACATTAACTTCATTTTTGTTCAAGAAAAGAATCATCCATGTTTCATTTTTTTATTATTATCTTCTACCTCATGCAGGATCGGATTAGGATTTTCGAAGCACGCGACTATCAAACCTTCGAGGATCTCCTTGGGTGATAAATTTGGCTAAAAAATTGGGAAGTTCAATCATTGAATACATAGCAATTTTTGATCACTCATTGTCTGAAACGTTCTTCTGTAATTATGTATTCGATAGAAAATGATATTCCTGAACGAAACCATGCGAACTGAATAATCATACAAATTGAAAGCGGCTGAAATTTATCGGCAGACCGTGAAAATGTATATGTATATACCTTTGAATTGTTCGAACGAACAATTAATTTTAGTAAATTGACACCGTGGAACGATCCTTGGGAGGTAGGGAAAAAGTTGATGAAAATTAATTATGAAATACCGTCGTGATAAAGGGCTGTTTTATCGCTTGGAATATTTGATTAAAACACTTGGGCAATTCAAGTTTTTATTTAACAAGCACTCCATTTTTACTATTAATAGATGAATCTTATTAAAAGAAAGTTGTAATAATATTTATTTTTCGTGTTTCTTGGCGATGTTACTTTTTCATTGTGTACACAAAAGGGTGGCAATTCAATGTTGAATTATAGGACAACTTTTCAGAGCATTCATTCAACTTGGTTGAACTTTAAGGCGGCTACACACGTTCCGGCTGGTCCGATCCGCCGGCCGGAAGGATGTAGTGCCTCTACATGCTCCAATTGGCCTGATAGTTCACTATTCAGTGTAAAAATTGTATGGTTTTCCCTCACGTCATACAGGGTAGACCATAATGGGTGGTACAATCGAACATGAGATAATTTCACATATGAAATATGTTTATTTTATTCACTTGAAAATTGGTATAATTATAGTTCAAATATTGTCATTTCTTAACTTATATTTCCAGTATTAAAAAATTGCAAAAACCATTTTCAGGTATATAGGTAAGATTTATTCTGTTATTACAGCTGTAATATCTTAATATAATATTCTGAAATTAATATTTGTAATGCACAATCATATTTTTAATTTTGTTATATATTTTTGCATTATATTTGTTATAATTCATTTATATATAGATAATTAAATTATCAATTCAATTAACTTTCTCAGGAATTTCACAATAAAGTATTTTTGTAGCAGAGAAGCTAAACGGGAGTTCAAAAATAAAACGGGAGGTTTCGATTGTTTTATCGTATATCAAACTTTTGCTTGATATCATGACTTATCACTCCGATTCAATGTCACAGTTGTCGACCTTACTTTCCGTATCGCAATCCACTAGCCCCGATTCCATGTTGCGACGCTCTATTTTTATTGTCTAGTGCTCCTTTTCTCGCAATCTCTTCTGCCCCCGGTTCTCCCAGCGTTATTCGGGTCGATCCACCACGTTCGCCCTGTCTCGTCTCGACAAACCGTGAAACTCTACTAAAACGCAATTTCACGTACCGTTAAAATGACCCGCTCCTCGATCTTTTCCTGAAAGAATCCCTATCTTCGAATCTCCACATCCGCTACATCCACTTTCCTCCAGATATCTCCTCGCAAAAACTTGGTTTCAAATTTCTAGACAGGTTCGAGTAGCCAATGTCCTGACGCTTCATCGATCTTTACACAAAAATGTCAAACCCTCTATCCCGGAACACACGTATTGGGGTGAAAATTACCCCACTGCTTCTTAGAAGTCTGTCACGTGAAAATGGATAGTTGTAGGCTTTTCCTTATTCTTTTTTCACTACCCTTCAGGAATTTTATTTATTGCACGTTGATAGTGGTTTTAGGTATCCAATTTGACATTTATTTCTTTATTTATTTATGGTGAATTTAGTAAATAACTTTGACACTCGTATAACTATTATTCAAACTTACCAATTTAGTAGTAATTTAATAACTTAGTTTAAATATTACAGCAGCTTTTATTTTTGTTTTATTCGAAATTAATTTTTAAATAATATCGAATTCTATTAAAAATAGTGGCACAACTTAGAAAATATAAATTTTAGGGGGAGAGCTTTCTCAAATTTATATTTTTGAAAATACTGTATACAGCCCTTATTAATTATTATTATTATATAAAAACTTATGGATTTATAAATTATGTTGTTTTACATAATAACAAAAATATAATGTAGACGTTGTATCCAATAAAATTAAATTTGGAATCTTTTGAGATGTGTCACTATCATTTTCAAGCAATAATATGATGAAGTTCCATATACACAAAAAAATATAGCTGCAAATTGCGATTGCAGTTGCAGTCAATTATAAAATATCTAATTTCCTCTGTTGTCATTTTCTCGTTTTCAATCAAGCGGACGTACGACTCGTTCTAATTATATGACTCGATCAAAACCCAATAATAAGCATTCTGTTTATCAAACAACTGTAGCATGCAGAATTTCCTCTATAAATGTAAATCAATAACGAGGATCAAGCATTTCGTTGTGCAGTATCGAGCAAAGTAGGCTTCCCTAAAGAAAATAACGATATAGGGAAAACAGAAATTTTTTAAATCTTAGTTTTGAAGATATTAATATTCAGAGTAATTTTGAAAAAAGTAATATAATTCTTAGTTATTAAATATTATAAAATTTAGTGCAGAAGTAAGATAATTAGAAGTAAGTCCCTCTGGGGGCCACCTCCCTTGTATCGCGAGTTTCCCTTGGGAAGCCCATGGTGATCGACACTGTACATTTCTGCGAAAAAAAGTAAAAGATGAAAGGCAATAAGCACCCACTGACAAAGAAGGAAGCCTGTAATAGAACCGAGGGAAAAACTGATCATTAAAGTACTTTGAGCGGAAAAAGAACAGAAGCCAACCCTTTTAGCTGCTGGACAAATTTATCGTTTTGGCAAAAGCAATGGTTGGATAAAAATGCTTGATGAAAAAGCTTGACGTCGCTGCGGCAAAGAAAACCACAGTAACGGTAGTGTAAAACGTCAAAGAAAATAATTGAAATAGACGAGAAGATTCTAACCCAGAAGCTCTACAGTATAGCCAAAATTTCTAGGACTGTCATTTAATGCTTCATAAATTTTCATTCTGTGTAAATTTAAAATGATTTCACTTCCAAATTGAAGTTCTATAATCTTCTTATCGAATTGGATATTGGTTTCTGTATGAAAAAAATATCTAAATTAATACTATCTACATACAAAAAAACCATTAGGTATTTAAAGTGAATTGGCACTTACATTCCATTGATTCTAAGTGCCTTATTAACTTATTTAAAAAATAGAATAGTTTTAGGATTTTATTTTAAAAAATTAAACGTCAAAAAATGAAATATTTTTTGTACTATAAACAGACATCATTGAAGATCATACAAAATTTGTTCGCATGTTTTATTTTATCCTGCTTTTTGTAGATGACGTCAACTATTCTAATGGAAGTCTGACTTTATTTGAAAATTTCAGACTTCCTTCAGAATAATTGATGTCACCTCCACAAGCAGGGCAAGATAAAATAAGCAACAAAATTTTTTATCTCTAGTGAGATCTGAATATAGTATCAAGAGTATTTTACTCTATGACCTTTAGTTTTTTATTGTAAAATAAAATTCTAAAAATGACCTATGTTTAAAATGATTTAATAGAAAAGTTTTTTTAATAATGTATTTAATAAAATGTAATCTACTTAATAATCTACATATAAGCCTTCATTAGAGTCAAATTATAGTTAACAAAGTTTTTTGTCTTTTATTTTTAAAAATAAACATTCCAATTCTTAGAACACGATACGCGATCATGTTGCTCGTTTCCAACTAAAATTACAGTAAATTACTTTCCAAACAAAAACTTCATGGTCCCTGAAGTTTTCATACTTCTACCTTTGTGTAGAGTAGTTAGAACTTCCGGAGAACAGGGGTCGAAATGAAACTCGAGTTGGATAAAAGCGGCCCAACTTCGGTTCGAACTAAAATGAAAGTACTGTGAATTTTCAAAACGATCATCATTCTCGATTGTACAATTCCCCGTTCAAGCATTGGCCGGAAATAAATGGCATGAAATGCTGTTCGACAACTACTTCAGGATTTTTCCATCAGGTTAATGGTTTTTGTGATTCGAGGTTCTCTTACGGGGGTACTTAGCTTATCTGTGTTATTCTATCGCGAGTATTTCGTCGATTCATTTGAATTTTCCATTTCCATTGTATGAAAGAAATGTTTGAACTTCAGTTTACAAAAAGTTTTGAGTACAAATCGAAAAACAGAGGACCATTGTTTCGACACTTTTTCAAATATTATTTTAAAGGACCACGAGGAATAAATAAACAAAACTATTTTCCATTCAAACCTATGAAAGAAATGTTTGAGTTTCAGTTTACCAAAATTGTTTAAAACAAATCAATAAACAGAAAGAGAAAAATGAAAATGTAGATTCTTGTTGGTGAAATTGAAACATCTTAACGCAATGAAATGCAATTACGTTCCTATTGAGGAGTTAACGATTTGAGCAGCTGAGTTATTAGCAGCTGTAATTCAATTGGGAAACTGATTTCCGACGTTGTATGAGCTGCAACGTCTGGATGCAGTAAGTTAAACTGTTCGACTAATGGATCGAGCTTAGGCTATTAAATCTTTGGTTGATGGAGTAAGCTTGTTATTGCTCTAATCCACGAGTCATTAACACAAAAGGAAGGTCGAGAGCAAATAACTTAACAAATTTAAACTATTTAGTTACCACTCAGTTCCTCCCACTGTTTTCCTTGCGATCTAACACATCTTCTTGTTAAGCTTCTCTTAAGTTCCTCAGTGTTGGTTTTTGATTCAATTTACAGTCTGCGTTCTTGTTTAAGTTTTGAATACAAACATCCGGGATGTCCCAATAATTTTTCACAAATACACGTACTTATTTCAAGTACCTCTGTTTTGTAAGCTACTTATCTGTATAAACTACGTTGTTTGCAATAATTCAAGCACGAAAACTAAATAAATGCAAAAATTCCTGGCTACATAAATATGTTGAAGAACATTTTTATCGATTCTCAACTAGAGCAGAAGGATTGTATTTTGTCGAATAAAATGGAAATAAAGGGATTTGTCTGTGAAAATATACGTTTAAAAATACGTAAGGTAGAAACATACAATTAGTTTAGTGTACACTGCGTTGGATAAATCGAAATTCCTTTTAAAAATGAATTTGTGAGCTGACGTTGTTCTGCGTTCTGTATTTACTTTCGCGAATGATATTGCATTTATTCAAATATTACAGAGGATAATATTAAACGCAGAATATTTACTGTGCAGCATTTTTTACAAATTACCATAGCTGTATTTGAATTGAAGAAAATGAAACATAATTATAAAGTAGGTTAACTGTTGTAAAATTATCATGACATAAAAGTATACTGTAAAATAATACTTATATTATATTAATTTAAAGCTGAAATTTTAATGAAAATTACTATGTTCATTAATATTCTTAACATAAAATGGCTGGTTGTCAATTACAATAAATAAGTTTAATTCTAAGCCATAGAAATTCTCAGACCATTTGATGACATAACAGGATCTCCAAATAACACTTACGGTATATTAATTTAAAACTTAAGATTTAATAAAAGTGATTACATAAACACTTTATCAGTAGTTTTATCGTGCGATTAAAAATTGGATATTAGAAATGGACAATACTAACTAAATTAAATATAATATATGAATATTTTAATATTACTTTTGTGTGATGAAATCATGTTTCAAAGTCGATCATTTAACGCGTGATAATAATCGAAAAATCCGATGTTAGAAAAGAGAATGTAAATCGCCTTATTAAAGTAAGGTGACACTTATTTAAAGGGATCTTGCTGCAAGGGTTCGGGGTCAGTGGTTAACCTGGAGCTGTCGTTTAACTGAATTAGAGCCTCCAAGTAACTGGCAGAGGTTTCCATGGTGTCTGGGAAAGAAATGGAAGAAAGCTTGCCCTCAGTGCAAGAATTTTTATCGAGGAACACGAAACGTAGAATTTAGCTAGGACGAGCTGCTACGTTATTACGCAAAGAGAAATTAAACATTGAGATTCCGGGAATTCGTAACCTTTCAGCAGAACATAATTTTTCCTAAATTACGCTTATTACGTTAAAAATTATATATTGCTTGAAGTTTTAAATTTATCCTATTATCGTATTAATACGCTTTTTCTATGATACTGCTATAAAAAAATGTAGAAAAAATTTAATTATAGCTACCAGAAATTGAAAAGTAATTTAAATAAATTACGGTGTTGACACATTGTGAAATGTTCAAAACTGTTGTATTTATTTGAAAAAATTTGAAATTATAAAAAGTACACATAGGGTGCTAGTAATTAAAGGTGTACAAGAATTCGAAAATATCAGGTCGAGTCGAGTCTTCATTGTTCGGGTCGGATCTAATCCAATCCGATCCTAGCCGATTCGATCCGATTCGATTCGAACCGAACTGAACAATATGAACCCGACCCAAGTATCGGGTGTCCGAAATTTTCGGATTCTCGCACATCTTTACTAATAAACTGGCAAAGCACTCTATATAAAATTTGGCAAAATTTCTTTCGTTAATAAATATAATTAAAAATAGGAGCACAGATTCGAAGGTATCTGAATAAAAAAATATCTAAATACATATAAGAAAATTAGTGTAATCGATGACATAAGCAGGTATCTCTTACCTTGCGTACCCCTGTCCTTGTCCATTTCTCTCTGATTCGGCTGAGAGTGAATGGTGTCGGGATCTTCCTCGGATCACTGCATCACGAAACTTTCCAACTTCGATCGATCACGGATTTCTCTCGCTCGTTCTCGCACGAATTATTCCAAAACGTTGTGCGCATCTGTCGTACGAACGGACTCGGGAAGAGGAGTGAATTTTACGTGTTTACCAGAGGTAGAGAAGAGACGAGAAGAGGTAAGCTGTAGATGAAAAAAAGGAGGCAGCCGACACCTTTGACAAGCAGCGCAGAAAATCATGTAGATCAGCCGGCTCACATCCTGCGGTATTTATATCTAATCAAATTAATCGACCGAGGTTGCTGCTACCACGTCCAATGCCAGGATTTTTTTATTCGAATCTGTTGATAGAGCTGTTACAAAGTTCCGTATGACGAGCTAATTATCATGTGTTAATTACTCGAAGAAGCAGTCGACGAACTATTTATCCATGGATCTGCAAAGATTTGCATTCGTTACGATTAATTTGTTACACTTAATCGCTGGTTATCTGCAGCTACATCTGTTTAATGAACGAATTAGAAAGAAATTAGTATCGAAGAATGGAGATAATTGAACGCCATCGCTGCTCTGAAAAAGGGAATTAAGTCCAAGCCGTGCGTTTTGTAAGGCTGATTAAATTGGAAAAATTCGAATAATCGAAAGGATGCACGCTTTTGTTCCACAGGGAAAAAAATCTGCAATTTTTTGCGAGGGAGCT
Organism: Osmia bicornis bicornis; assembly: GCF_907164935.1. Lineage (NCBI taxonomy): Eukaryota > Metazoa > Arthropoda > Insecta > Hymenoptera > Megachilidae > Osmia > Osmia bicornis. The sequence goes on along the minus strand of NC_060219.1, from coordinate 4,807,547 downwards.
GTTCGCGTCGTTAACAATGGACACCCTTGAATCGTCTTCCACCCTTGACAAGCCTTCAAACTTTCCTTCTCCCTTTAATTTTCCTCACAATTGCGACGTGAACGTAAAAATCATTCGAATGTTTATTGATCTGCGATTTTGTATTTTTTTTTTATTTAAGATCTTAGTCGTATCAATTATCAATTATTTTAATAATATCGAAAAGTAACAATATCAGGTATCTATAATTGATGTTTTAGCGTGTCTTAATACGCATTAACGTATCAGGAAAGAAAAAGGTGACAATAAACAAATATTTAACGAAATTAATGACGTAACAGTTGAATCAGTAACAGCGAAAGTGTTTCTTCTACTCCTAGTTTGTTACGTCCTTAACTTTACTCTCTGATCAAATGAATTATTTCTTTCGGTTAATATCGGGAAGCACGGAGATAAAGAAAAATCGGAGCAGGTCCGTGAAAAATAACCGAAGTTGAAATCGAAAGGCTCCATTAGACAACGGTCCGTTTCCTAGTGAACCATGAAGAGGCGGAAAGAAAAGAGGGAACGAAATACGAAGAGGAATGTTCGAATGCTTTTACCCGGCCGGTGAATAGCAAGAAAGCTAAAGAAGGGTGAGAAGGATGCCGAATAGATCCACTCGCACGAATTTTCCACGAGGAAAATCGTATCTCCTGGTGAATTTACCGCGAAAGCGTCGCGTTCGAAAATTGCAATTCTTTCGGCGCGTTAAAATCCGGGACGCTTTGGTAACCCGAGAAAGAAAAAGGAACGTGGGCGCGACATTAATGGAAAAGTACGTTTAGCCAACCTTTTTACTTTTCGTTCCTATTGTTCAACTTTACTCTACCGAAAACTTTTCTGATCGCGGGAACAAAAGGGGGTGAACTTGATACGCTCGAAGATAAATATAAACAGATTAAAAGCTTCCGCATTGTTACGCGGTTTCGACGGGGAACAAACACCACTGTCTAATTAAGAAAGAAGATAAAGAATAAAAGAGAAATATGCCACCATCGTGTCTGGTTAAGTTTCCCTTTAAATTGCCACCGCGGGAATACGAAGTGTCACCCCGGAGAAAAAAAGATAATTACAACTGTTTCTCTGAAGATTCCACGGACTCGTTTGAAGTTCGGAAGAAAGTCTCTCGAGTTTCTGAATTGTTAAATTCGTCCTCATTAAAAAAGTGTTAACTAGAAGAAAACTGTCGTCGTCATGACGGATGTTTTGTCCGGATACAGAAGTTATAGCAGGGTACACGAGGGAGTAAAGTCGTCGTCAGCGATCGGGGGGGTGGTTAGAGTTACCGTCACGATGAAATTCGAGCACGTGGAAGAGAAGAAACAGGGTCTACGTAAAAGACAATGGAGGATCACCTCGACACAACAACCCTTGAAAAGGCACGCGAGATCGGTTGAAGCAACCGTGATTAAAACAGAACAGTGTTCAACCCTTCGATACATTCACGAGGACAAAGAGAAAGAAACGTGAAATACGTGCACAAATGTTCAGGTTGCGACGTGAATTTCGAAAACCAACGCCATTGAAAGCTTATAGCACATGATCAAAGAGTAAAGGAAGAGGATCTGGATGAACAATGACTCAGATTTAATTAAGCACTGAAATTTCCGAACAATCTTTCATATATTAAAAAAAATGGTATAAAATTTCGAAAATGAGAATGAAAAATTGAAAATTATTTGTGATCCTAATTTTGATTATGACGTGCATGGTTTGAAAATCAATTAATATTATTTTATATAGAGAAAAAAAAATGATGTATGATGAATATCCAATTAGGTGCTGATAACGTACACATCCCTCCGGTTTAGAAGGGTGGAAATGATTCAAGGGTGTACCGTTGTCAGATCCACACGTGTGCGACTACGTTGAATAGGGTGGACAGTAAAACAGAAGCGGGGGTGGAAACCGCGCGAGAAAATTCGATTGGGCCGCGTTCGCCGCGTGTGGTTTCGCGCGTTTGATCTCGCGTGGGCGGGAGAAAGTGTACTCCGCGGGCAAGATGCAGCTCGACGGAATGACAGTGGCCTACTGAGGGGCCGATGCGACAGAACGCGACGCGCGGAGCGGAACACAGCTGAAGCGGGGAACCCCGCGAAAATCGGATATGCGTGCGCAACGCGCGTCGGCACCCTTTACGAGGCCACTGCCTGTAAAGCTTCGTTCACACTGTGTCCACTGATTACTCCTGGTCCACGTTGCAATTGTACAGGATTCGTGATTAATTTTCATGTAATTTTCATGTAATTTTCATCAGAATTCGTGATGAGCTATTCGTGCGATTACCGTTAGGATTATGTGCGTTTCTTAATTATCATTTTCATAGTCTGCGTCGCCTTTGTACTTTTATTGTAATTACTAGAATGATAGAAACATAATTACTAGAGTAATAGAAAGTTCTTTATGTCAATTTGAAAACATAGTCGAAATCTATTTACAGTTGTTTCTGCTTACCAGTCACAGATTTGTCCTCGTTTGGATGAAAATTAATGTTTAATTTTATCTAAAATTTTTCTTCTACTCAACCCATTTTATGGCACGTGCAATTCACGTTGAGTTTGTGCGCCATTCCCATTACGATTGCACGCGCTTCGCGGTTCATAATTCACGTCACAATTATACAGGATTCGTGATGAATTCGCATACAATTTTCATCTCAATTACGTGCAATTTGCAATGAGTTTATGCACGGTTTCCATTACTATTTTACGCAGTTCATAATTAATTATCTCATGGTCCATGTGGCAACTACATGGAGCATGCGATGAATTCGTAATATTTATTAAAATCAGGTGCAATTCTAAACGAACTTATGTACTGTTTTCATGTAATTTTATGCAAATCTTAAAATAAGATGGAAATAGTGTCGTATTTACGTATAATTTGCAATTCATTTGCATGCAAATTTTGCAACGAATTGCGAACAATTCCTAACAGAATTTATTTGCAATTTCCATGCCTAATTGCGTTCAATTCGCATACACGATTCGGTTTGCATATAATTCATACATTGATGCAGTTTACATATTATTCAAATTTATCGGGAGTTTCATATAAAATCCAATAGAAATCATCTAAATCATCACCCCCTCGCTTATGTAACACTTTGTGAAGTTGTTTTCCAGTTGGATGGTAAACCGACCATCTGGTGTGCCCTAAAACCATTCTAGCCTAGTCCGATGAATGAAACTCGGAACAATGCTCTAATCTAGTTTCGAATCCGAGATACAACACAGAGAACTGGCAAGGTTCACGAATCGTTCCTCATTCGCGTATAGAAATTTCGAGCTATTGAAACTTCTAACGTCCTATAGAAGTTTCGAACAACCAGTAGAATGTTAAATTGCGTGTCATGTTTCGTGTAAATGACTTAGGATAGAAATGGAAGTCAATGTTATTGTGTCAATTGTCTGCAGACATTCTTGTACAATTATTAGTAAAGGTGTGCGAGAACTAGAAAATTTCGGGTACCCGATACTCGAGTCGGGTCGGATCCGATCAGGTTCTCTATGGTCTTCGACTTATATGTAGAAAACTAGCTTTTAATGGTTTAAGAATTTTTTTTTTTTGAATCGTATGCTTCAGAGTCTGTTAAATTATACGAGGCTCATATTTAAAGGATTAAATATCAATTATTTTAATGAATAATTAAAAACTTCCTCTGATTATCTCGTTGGAATATAATGAGAAGTGATCATAGAGATGAATAATGTTTTCAACGTCAAAAATTTTTTCTAAAGTTTCATTCTATTGTTATCTCCAGGATATAATAAATGAAGAGCCCAAGGGAAAAGTTATTATAATCACAGAAAGTAAAATCCTCCCTTTATACGTGATTAACAAATTAATAATCTTCATCATTATAACGGGCTTTTGAGAGCGTTCATAAATTTTATGAAAGTAACATTTGATTTTATAGTTCGGTTTTTCATCTAACGTCATTTTAGCAGTAGATTGACGGAACTCGTCAATTTGACGGATTTCGAACTTCACAAGCAATATTACGAAAACCATTACTATTATTTCCTATCAATTTTCTCTGTCTTTTATTGATTGGATGATACGAATACTATATGGACCATGATCATTTTTCCCTTGAGCTCTTCAGTTGCTGTTATTCTCCCAAAATGTCGAGTGGGCTTTTACTAATCCCTTCGTTACCCCCTTGAACTTCTTGTAATAAAAGGGGATTCCATTATAATCGATATACCGATCCGTAATAAGGGTTTCTCACTGAGATAAGCCAGCATTATTGAAAGGTGCTAATATTCTTTTCATAAATCTCCTAGAAACAAGAACTGGGAAATAATTTTCAAATCGCCACGACGTATTGTTAATCGCCAGTAAAGCAACGGTGTCATTTTGATCAGTTCCATTGTCGTGACCAGCGGTATCTTTACTTTATTGCGACGATAAAAATAAATTACGTCGATACATGTCCGTGAGGGAAAGTTATTACGTACTCGTTAGAAAGTTGTAGCATATGTTTGGATCCAGTGTAAAAAGATTTCACGCGAACGCCACTATTATTCGAACAATGCTTCGAAACGTATACAACTCAATGTGTCATGAATTACGACACGGAATGTTGGAAATTTTCAATCTAACACGTTACATAAATGATATTACGAAATAACAATAACCTAAATTCAATTGATTAATTAGTGACATTTTATATTTAGAAGGTTTATTTTTAAACAATCATAGTAATTCCAATTATTGAAATAATCGTTATCGTTTTCGAATTCTTGCGCCACTTTCCAAATCCACAGAAGCGTGGGAAAATATACAAATTTAAAATACAAATTTAAAATAGTAATTAAAAAGGCGTAATACTAAAGGTACGGAAATATTTTGTACACCTAATATTTCGTTTTCTTTTTGCCAAATATGTTTAGAGCAGAATACTTTCTTCTTTTTCCATGATTAACCAATGAACAGTATAATGCTATTAAACACTGTACTATTATTACCAAACACTTCATTAAATTTTTTTGTTTCGAAAAAAGAAATTAAAATTCCAAGTATTTTCAACAACGAAGGAAATATAGAAGCTTCAACAAACACAAACATTCGAAGATGAATTAGAAATCAATATCTATGAAACATTTATTGAAGGGTTTGCATATTTTGAGCGATGACTGTTTCTCGCGTATAAGTTAGAGTGTAATTTAATTTACATTGAAAGCCGCATAAAATAAACTTTTCGAAATATATGTCAATCTTGTTGAATAATTCTGTAAATCTAAATTACAAAGGAACATAATCAATGCAATCCTCTTAAATGCAATCAAAACAAATTCGAATAAATTGTCTAATTATTTTGTTCCTTGAATGCTCTGTTACGTGTCATGGATCATGAAGATTAGGATTTGCAATAACCTTAATCAGATTTTAAAAGATAAGCGATTCTGTAAGCTTAGAAGTATTTTGTAAACCAGTTAAAATAGGATACATGTTCATATAAACTTTCTTCGTCGTCTTCAAGGACAGAATGAGTTTCTGAAGTGGGTCCCACATATTACTGGACACCTTGTACATATGTATAAGCATCGAAGATTGTTGAGCGTCAGAAGCAACCCCATGGTAAAGGAACACGGTGAGAGTGCCGGCTGTGGGCCCTAGATATTAATACGTACACGACGCCGATTCACTTTGTCGAGCAGTGGCGTGTAAGATCGGTTCTCTGCCTCGGCTACACCCTCCAGCACACACCGACGACACTTTGTCCCAGCTGCAAGGTGAAATGCTAACTAAAGGGGATGTTTTAATGGCAAAGATAATAATATGCCGCGATCATGATGGTTATTCCTAGCAGCACCTGGTTGATGTCGAGGGAATGTCTCTTTTTCGTATTCTCAGAAGAAAGAAACAAATGCTTTATTGCATTCGACGATTTATGATACTTTGACGGTGTGAAAAACGCTGTAAGATCGAGTTGAAAGTGACAGCCTTTTTTATCGACTATAAATATTGATTTTACAGCGCGTAACATCTAACTTGAACACTTTAAATAGCTGACTTATTTTTAATGATCAGAAAGTAGAATTTGTTTGGAAACAAAAAATATTATGATAATCGATCAATTTGTCTCGGTCATGATTTTCGAGATTTATTCCACGCAGTTCACCTTGAAACGATCGTTGGCGGCCAGTTGCATATAATCCGGCTCAGTGAGTTTCCAAAAGGACTGCTGCGATTAGGCACCCCGTATTTTCTAAATCTATCGAAAAACCAATGGCTAAAATGATCAAGGATCGTTGAAAGTGGCGCACAGTGTAACGATCCCCGTACAGAATTACAAAAAAAAGAAACAAATTTTTATTATGTCCTCCGTAATATTTGCCAAATACTTTTGTATATGAAAGTAACGTAGCAAGACGAATACAAGTACACTTGCGATCAAATCAGGCTTTCACAGGAAAAATTGTGATATCTCGGTTTTCCGACCTCCACCGGAGGCTTTCTCGGGTTCCCGGCTTTCAGGATTATAAATTTCATAATATATAATTATTAGAAATTACATTATTTTGTTTTTAAATCATTTGTAATATTAATATCGTCAAAATCAAGATTTTGAGAATTCCTGCTTTCTTTATATCGCTACTTTTCCTAGGAAAATCTGATTTGATCGTGAGTGTACAGTTGGTCAATTCCATTGTCACAGTTCAGAGTAGAATGAAAAAATATGATAGAAAGGAGGAACAAAAAGCGAGGCGCGAAATAGATGGAAGACACACAAAACCTTCTTCGAAGCTGCATTCATTCGGCACTCGCATATGAAAGTGCTCTCTTACGTGAATTCTGGTTGACCTCCAATGGCACCATTAATGCTAAAAATGGACTACGGGAACAATCAGTGCCAGATTAAGGGGGAGTCAAGGGAAGGCTACAGATCCGGTACCCATTTTGCACAGAACCCCCTTACAAACCTTTCGTTTATTGTGTCAAAAAATATCAAATGAAATTTTATTACTGTTGGCTTTTTCTTTACAATTAAATGCTATTTAATTTTATTTAGAATAAATTTCAATTTTCGAAGCAAGCTTATTAACCGAGGGGGCCGTTAAAAGTTTGGTAACCCCGATCCCCAGAAATCTTAATCCGATCCTGAGTACAACGGTTTTAAAAACATATCGCATTTTCTGAAATGAAAGGAAACTCTGCGAAATCCAAGCAGCGAATTACTTAAGTCGGTAAGATGCAATTAGCTTTGTGCCAATTTCGTCGGTCACGTTTCGAGAAATTACAGAGAAAATTAACTGGTTGCTGGTTAATAATAAAGGAGAACTACTTAAATCATACCACTTAAGAGATTTTATGGCGCATTTCCAGTTTGCCATTAATTTATTTACAAAATGGTATTAAATATTGTAGCTTGACTTTTAAGATACTTATTATTAAATAGTTCATCTTTTTCCGAGGATAAATTAATTTCTTATAACTTTTTTTTTTAATTTGCAATTGAAAATAATTCAGTAAAATTAAAATAATAATACAACGTTATGATACTTGTTTACTATTTATTTGTTAACTTTCAGGCACTTAAAACATGCAGTTGACGTAAAAATATGGTAGCTCGTTAAAAAAAAATATAAACACGACCTTGGAGTTTCTTTTATGTCCCCGTATGCGAGCTGTTCCCATCGCATAACACTTTCCTCGATACTAAACGACTTTTGAAGGGAGCCGTTTTCATATTAGTCGAAGTAATAGGGATTAAGTGAGCAGATAAAGCCATTGCCTTGCCTTATGCAAAAACAATTTGTATAAATAATGTGCTGAAAGATTTGTTTGATATATAAATCGGTACAAAAAAAGAAGAACAGAGCAAAAAATTTCGGTAAATGGAGAATGTTTCAATATTTCACTATTTACGATGCAGTAAAACATATCTGAAATTTACGAACTACAAGTACGTTCGCGATCAAATTAGGAATTCCCAAAATCTTTATTTTGACGATATTAATGTAAGATTGTAGTAAAAAAGATGTTATAATAGAAAAATTGAAGAATTAATAAAAAAGCGATAAACCAAAAATTAAATTTGAAGTAAAAAAATGTAATTTAATTCTGGTTGATTTTAATTAAATTTTAGTGATAAATCATTCTAAGTAAACTGCTCCATTTTATCTGTAACAATTGCTTGTTTATTCTAACAATTATTTTTTTATCTGAATATTGAAAAGAACTTAAACGTAACTCCAGAGAATTAAATGTAATATTCCTTTCGCGCTCGAACAAATTATATTTTATCGATGAAAATACATATCTTCGTCGAAAATATAATTACAAGATTTCCGTTATTGGAAACAAGAATACATATAGACAGAAAGGGAGCGTATTTGCATACCGGTACAAAATATGAATGTAAATAGCTTTTCGCGCGAGGGAATGCATCTTCCTGAATACGAAATGTTTTCCCTCTCGTAACAAGAAAGCATGCTGCAATTAATGTTACTCAATTAGTCTGAATAATAAACGTGTTCCCGTGGAAAATCTTTTCTTTAAATCGAAAATAATAAATATGCTAACGAAAACAGAACTTATCAAATGAATTACATTTAAAGCAGTTTATAGTTGTTTCTGGTTTAATGAAAATCAAAGTCTCAAGCACTTTGTAGATTTCACTTCTACTTAATTGCGTAACAAATTGAAATTCTATGAGATTAACTCCAATTTTAATTCGAACTCGATTATAATACCGTTCTACGTGAAGAGCAGAATATTCTGCTCTAGCAATTTAAAACGTCTTTGACTTTTTACCAATTTTTTAAATTTGAGAAATTAAAAAATACAAAAATCTCAAATTTGCAAAAAGAAAATTATGTTCTTTGGAAATTTCAAATTTTGCATATTTAAAAAGAGAAAATGTTAGTTCGGGGGGAGAATGACACATTTGGAAAGTTTCGAGCGTAAACGAAAATTAAAAGTCCCGAGTGTAAAACGTAGCAAGAGGAATTTGCATGATGAAGGCGATAAAAACAAACGATATAAAGTTGCGAGAATACATACATATAAAGAAGCAACTAGAAACTGGAATGTACCGAGTGACGATAATTGAAGTGGCTAGCTGGAGGACTTCCTGGAATAACAGACTCAATTGGTCCCTATACTCTCCGCTTTCTTCGGGTACACTTTCATCCTCGACCTTTCCATCGGTACGTATATACACCCGACTTGTCGATCGATTGAACACGTTCACACATTTGACCACACATAGACAGGTGTGACGTAACGGGAACAACGACGTTTCCCAGTGGTTGGTCCTTTTATTATTATTCGTTTCTGCTTCGAATCCGTTGAAAACCGATTCGAAACGCAGACAAAGGTGTTCGATTGAAAACAGCTCCCGTCCGATATGACGAGCCACGACGCGACGTTTCTTCGTCGCGTCGCGAGAACGTTCACTTAAAAACGCGTTCCTTTCTCGTTCACGGTTTGACGGTCAATCATTTTTCATTTTCGAGGGCTCTTTGATGTTGGAACACCTCTGATGAGAAACTCATTCGATCGTTGCTCAATCAATTCGAACAGATATTGAAACCGAATGACTTTCATTCTAATAATTACTGGAAATATTAGAGAGAGGGTGGGCTGGTTTGGGTCAGTTTTCGATTAATCTCTGTAACTGATCCAAGTCAAAAGGAAAGTGGTTTCAATTTGGACAGTTATTATTACTAAAGTCTTATTGTCAATATTCTATCATAATTTTATTATTTCAAATTTTTGAAATTAATTATTTAACCCGTAGCTTTCTTTATAAAGGAAGGTTTGAACCAGATGATACACATATAGATAGAAAAGTTCAAAGTAAAATTCAGTCTATTTCTTAATACATGATTTGATCTTGGTATGTACCGCTACCTTTTTAAAAAAATATCTAAAACCACACAATTGAATAACCACAATGTGTTGTAGCATTTTACAATGCCCGAATGCATTGTGGTCATTTTCCCCAACGACCACAATAGGAAATTCGCGTAATGGAATTTTTTAGCGCGTTAATTTTTTAGAACGCATTGTGGTTTTTCAAAAGCCTGCCTGAACGCAAAATTCCATGTTGCGGTTGTTTGTCTAAAACCGCAAACCCATTCTGGTCGCTTTTTTCAACACCCTGAGCGTAAGATACATATCTAAAATAAATCTACCCCCGTTGTTCTCTCACGTTCGTTTCCTGAGTCATGCTAACGCGACAAGATACACGATGTATCAAACCTCCGAGCGATGATAAAGGTTCAGCTATTCCGGTGACGATGATTCTTCGGCTGTTGATAAAAGGAAATCACTTGGAGTTTATCTGTTCCACAAGTAGAGCAACGTCACGCCAACTCCTGAAATCAATGGAGACGAAGCAACGTGGCTGGAAGCAAACTAAAAACGATCCGTAGACCCTTAATTCATTCTTCTTGCGGTTGTCCCTCTTTTCTCCTTCAACAGTCTAACCGTAGCTGATAAATGAACCTTTTTGCGAATTGAATTACTTACAGGGTATCTCGTTCTTGTACGATACCATCCAACTGGAAGGATATATATCGAGTGGTTTTTTTTTTTTTTTTTTTTTTTTTTTATTTAATTGATCAATTGAGTGCTTTTTTTATTGCGAAATGTAATACGAAGGATAGGAACTGTAATATATAAAACCGAGTGTAATATGGCACACTATAATTGCCATTATTTTTTAATTCAAACTTTTCACAAGATTATATTCCACAAGAATATAATATCAATATCACTCGAAATTAAAAAAAAAAAAATTATTTGTAAGTTCACTCGTCATTTTTCTTCTGTTGAGTGAATAACAAAGTTTAAACGGAGTATAAGTGAAATGGTTAAAATTCTTGTAGCAATATTCCAAAATCAGCATATGCTCGGCACATCCATCTTTCCAGTATTGTATCAATGCAATGTTGTCACGAATTCGACGTTCAATAATTCAGCTTCAGCGGCATATCGAGATCATTCTTCATCCGAAATACAACATCCCGGGTGTGAAATTATGGTAAAATACGATATCGTGTATCGCATAAACCCTCCAACCTCGTCAACCATCTAAACTTACCTATACCTCTTTGAAAGCATCAGGTGTTGGTTACTAATCAAAGCCCAATTTTATTTATCATTAATTCAATTTCGCTTATTAAAACCTAATGCATTGATTAAAAAATTCCATTACTCGAGAGTGGACGTTTTCTGGGTTAATTCCGTCGTTCTGAATTCCGTTATGGAATATGAAAATCCTATCACTCAATTCATTCGCAGTTTATCCGATGAAAGAAATTTCCACATTTATTGCTACGGATTTCTTTCGATTTCCTTGGTGATTATAATTTTAAATACGAGCAATTGTGCTCCGAAATTTGGTTCTTGATTACTTATTATCATGTTACACTTGATGCCTTTTTTAAATGAAAAGATGAATTGGAAAACTCCGACAATAGACAAAAAAGTTATGAGATAAAATTATTCACCTTCCACCTTTTTTTCATTTATCTTCCTGATAAGATCGTGTGATTTCCAAAGTCAGATGAGATATTAAGTAAAATGCTTGATAGCTATTAATTAATGACACTTCTCTTGAGAAAATTGATGGTAAAATGCATAATACTAGATTAACATTAGAATTAGTATAAGAGCAGAATCCTTTTTAATTGCTTAAGCAATAAAATAAATAAACATTCCAAATTTGAACAACATTTAGTAAACACTACTAATAAACAACGTCATTTATCTTCATTGGGGTAAGTGGCAGCCCACTTGACCGCCATCTGATTAAAAACAGCGAAAGGTGAAGTTCCACCGACCATGTATAAAATAGATCCTATCATCTTTCACGATTTCGTGTCTCATGTTCTAAAATACCGACATAGTTTGAAATCTCATTTTAGTCACCGTTTTACTACGACGAAGTTCTGAATTATTCCAGAACTCCCTAGATATGAAACACAAAAAGCATTGGGAGATAGGTCTATTCTATACCATACTCAAATTTCCACTTGCAAGTGTTATACATACAGTTGATAAAGTATCAATAGCTGGTAATTTACCAATGAGAGATTCACTCAAACAATAAGATAGACCAATTACCTTATGGGAGATTGTCTTTCTCGATCGAGAGAAACTTGTCAAATCGGATTTGGCTAAAATTTTAGAATTAGCTTTATTTTACATAAAAACAATATTTGCATCAGGAATTTTTGGCGACTTGAAAGTTAAACTTAACCAAAATATGATATTAAAATATAATATTTAATTTTAGGGACATTTTCAATGTATATATTTATTATCCTCATAGCGGCTCTGTATTGTAATTATTCTACCCTATATCGGTAACGCAGAAAGTAACATTACCGTAGTAAAATGTTTTACGTAAAATTTTCCAAGTGTCCAACAATCTTTTTCGCAAATATTGATCTTATTTATAAGGAACCTATTTTTAAAGTTTCAGCTACATCAGAATATAAAAGTTTTGACTAACACTAAAATGTGAAATGTTTTTCGCACAATTTGGTATCTTAGTTTTCGAGTCACTAAAAATCCTTCTCGCAAATATTGTTTTTATGTAAACTGAAACTATTTGCAAAATTTCAGCCAAATTGGATTTTGACTGCTTTTAGGAAATGCAGTCCAATGTCATCCGAAACCTCATCCTGCCTATAATTTCTATGAGTCTATATTCATGGTTTTAACATTTTGTTATATTCTGCTATATCCATAAATAAATTTCAATACATATAATAATTCAGTTTATAAATTATTGCAGAATTAAAAATGCTACATAATTTTTATAATTATAATCATAGCTATTAGTTCTTAATTATTAGTTATTTTTATAGTAAAAAAGTAATACTTCTTCTTAAATGATGGTTAAGAAATGAAATTGCAAGTTACAAGTATTTCAGGATAAATAGTTGAATTAAACATGGAATGATTTTAAACGAAAAGAGAATTGAAAATCTGGAATAAAATTCTTTTTCTAGAGAATCAGTTTTCGAGGAAACTACGTTTTCTCAAGCAAGTACGTTTGTATGTAGGTATGTACATATCTGACTGAATCTCAGCGATATCCGAGCCCGCAAAATCACCAATGAACTTTTATTTGCGGCATCGTATTAAGGAAATTGTGTTTGCCGAAGATACTGAAAATCGTAGAAGCCTTCGAACAACTGAGATTGCGGACTGCCTTAACATCGACATAAACCAATAATTTGTATGCAATAACAAAAATGAGTAAATACAAAATAATATGTATTTATATAAAAAACAGTTTTATCAGAAACTTATCAGAAGAAAGACGATCCAGTTGATACTCTAAAAGAAAAATGTTAAAATAAAATATCTCCCGCATCCCTACACGTGGGACACAATGATGAACAATTGGAAATATTCCACCGGCTTGCTATCACCCTCGAAAATCCTCTGGGGGCTCGTTATCAGGGAGAAAGATTACCCTTATTATCTACTTTTTCCCAGTGTCTTCGTATGGTGGTCCTGAGATATTTTACTTCCTAAGTTAAACTGTCCTTTATTTTCCTTTTTTTTTAGGGATACGCACCCCTGAACTCCAAAGTAACCTAAATTATTGCTATGTTGAACGAAGTACTATTTTTCTTTATCACTGCAGTACATTTCGTCCCTTGAAATTGGCTTCCATTTACAATCCTAATCTTATCTCTACTGTGCCCATAATAAAATTTAATTTATATTAACAAAATCAGTAAGGGGTCGTAGAGAAAAGGTAGTTGATAGAATAATAAAGTTTGTAGGAGACTCGGTCAGAGTTAAATCAAGACGAACTGGCGGGTGTTTGATCAAAGTAAGCGATTTTCAAATAAAAAATTTATTGACAATCAACGAAGAATGCGTCAGAGCGTTACTGTACCGTAGAAACCAATTTCCGGATTGCTACAAATCCGGTCTGACTCGGTGAATACTCTTCAAAAGGCAATTCATTACGTCACAGTAGAACTATCCATTAACAATCTGGCTTGGCAATTCGCTGGCTCTACTTTGAAAAAAAAAATCTGCCTGTTCACGCTTTACTGATTAGTGAGGATGAAACAAAATACGGTAGTCTCAGCAAGTTTTATGGTAATTAGTTCCAGGAGGGGTTAAGGGCCGACGCCATTGGTAGGTCCGGAGGAAACCAACCCTCAAACTTTTTGAATAAAACGGGCAATCTACCATTTGTAAGCTAATTGGGGAGCTTAAATTTGCCTCAACGAAATTAAAAAAAGTTTCTAGGCAATTTTAGGCAAAGGTATATTGGTACAATGTTTACCAAGGAATATGTGCTATTCCGTCTGTGAATTCACTGCCTATAACGCGTGTCACATATGTGTTGGAGAATCTGTCACAGTAAATGGCTTTCCAAAGAACAGCGATAACCAGAAGCATGTGTAAAGAAAAGAACGAGGAGGATGATAACGCAGCAACGGTGGCCTGAGCAACTGTGCCGTGGCCAACGAGGGATGTAAGAGGTTTACTGTTGCTAGGCAACCTGTTGCCACGGGCACCCATCGCGGAACTCAGTGGGCCACGATTTATCGTATAGAACAAGTGTAATGAAGGGAGGATAAGAGATGAGGCTACGATCATTCGAAACAGTACATACACAGAATTTTACTGATAGGCTGCAAAAAACACTGATAGAAGGTCTTCTTTAGTAGCGAAAGAAGTAACCATTTATGTAAATTGCTTATAAATTTGTTCATTTGTTAATCAATATCGGTGAAGTTATTATTCTGTTCTGTTTACTTATTTAAACGCACATACATACAAATAAGATTGCGATACAATTGTGTTCTGTAGGCCACGCCTGACTTTCTATAGTGCTATACTACTGAAATATTCACTTTACTAGTGAATGCAGTCAAACTAAATCAATGAAACCACTTGTTCAGGAAACTTTTATTTATTTATATATTAATAGACTGTAATAAAAAGCGAGGAGCAAAAATATTGCAAAGTAATGGATTAGAAATAATTGATGATACTTGTTTACCACAATAATTGCTGTTCTCCCTTTACCTTCGACTTCATGGTACCCTTAATATTGACTGCTCAGTGACTTATATAGACTCATAAATACCTTTAATAACGTAGGCTATCAAAAATCAACAGAGCTCGTAAATAATCGTTACCTTTTTTCTCATAATTGCAGTGTGTAGGTAAACGATAAAAAAATTTCTTTATTTAATAAAGAGCATTTATAAATCAAACAACAAATTATTGAGATAATATTGTACGTTTAATAAACAATTTCTTTATTTTAAGAAGAAGCTTCATTAGTTTAGATTTGTTACTCGCTGAAAATGCTGCAGGTTGTATTCAGTAATAAAGTCGATATTTCAGTAGTATGACACTATAGAAAGTCAGACGTAGATTGTATCATTATTTTGTGTATTGGTGCGTCTAAATAAACAAACAGAACAGAATATTAATTTAAATATCATTCAACGAATGAACAAATTTACAATCATTTTATGGAAATCATTAAACTTTCAAACGGTATTTCGTTTTCATTTCCTAAATTTAAGATTATTCTTTCAGATATTATTAATTTCTCTTGAATCTTAATACTTGAAATACAGTTATCTTAATTATACAGTCTCTTATTGTATTTCAACATTTAACTATAACTATTGTTATTGAAATATTTAAAATACAATTCATTATTTTATTTTAACATTTTAAACACTTTATTTCGATTTAAAAATTTAAAATACACCTATCAGAAATCTTTAAAATCTTATCTGTAGAATCTCTACCATATCAGTTGAGACTAGTCTTATACCACAGCGCTTTTAGTGGTGGGAATTAAAGATCGAAAACACTGATAAACATTTATTACCTGAAGCAATCAAGAAAATGACATTTCGATTATCTTGAATTCCTTGATGCGTACTATATAAAATATTCCCAGACGAGCTATCATGTATAAATTAACCACTTTATAAGAGTTCTGACATATCGACGTTCCCCGTAATTACATTTTTCTAGCTGTTTTGCTGCGCACTCTACATCAACAACGCGATTATCTTGCATTATAATGCGCGCAATTATTTTATTTAAATGTGTTCGACGTAATATGTTTTGTGCTGAGAATATGTCGAACGTCAAAATCAGAACTGTTACACACGGATATGCTGTAACATCCTTCATTATTTATGTTGATATCGACACCTGCTGATCGGTCATGTACCAAGCTTCGTCTGTGAAACATCACGTTTCTACGATGTATTTTGCTCTAATTCTGCTAAACCGACAATTGCTTTTAGAAAAATTTAATTATTTAAATATTTAATTATATCTATTGAAATAATTTATTTTAACAATAAACGATAATTAGGAACCATCAGCTACAATTATAATTATCATTATAACAAAGTGTCATAATTTTAAATATTAATGTACATAGGTGACGTTAAATTTTTACACGATGCTATTGTAAGACCAACATTTTCATATTATTATTAAGATAAGTATTTGTATCAATCATTCTGATTGATTTCTAATTACATTTGTACTTTTACCATACTAGATTAATTTAAAGTGGAAGGAAAGAAGTGCAATTACTTTTACGTCAGTTTCTTCCTTCTGCTACTTAAAGCAAGGTAAAATTCATGTAAAGAACTCATTGAAAATGGATTAGTCCGTACGTCGAGGAAAAAACGGTGGTGAACTATAAATCTTCGTGACAGTCGAAATCTTTGCGAAGAACATTGGACGTTTTGTTACGAGGATCGTTTATCTCTTGTTATACGAGGCGAAAATAAGACGACGAATGTCACGTGTGATTGCTCCGGCTCTAATATATTTCATCAACTCATCATATTTTTGGAGGTAATCCTTCGTGTCTCATAACTTACCTTCTGTCAGCGTCACTTTGGAGATCAAATATTTATTGGTGCAATGCTATAAAAATGTTAAAATCAAAGCTTATATCAGCATAAAAAAATTAACCGATATTTACTAAATGATATTTAACCCTTCCACGGCGGCCCATAAAGAGATCCACAATTTTAATTTAAATTTGCATCTCATATTAGTCATATTTTGCAGTTTCTTCAAGAATTAATCTTCCACTATATGAAACTCTTTCGTTTAAAAATTATATATTCAATTTTAGGTTCAAACTCTGCCTTTCAAGGGTAAATGAATTAACACTAGAACAAATCGCGTTGAATGTATACTTTGCTTCAAATTGAAAATAAATGATAAAAAAATATTACGCTAAATTTACTAAAAATAAAAATCTTTAATGATGAAACTTTTATGATATATTTCATAACGTTTAAGATGTTGAAAAAAAAAAAAGAAAAGATGAAGTTAGCAACTCCTTATGATTAATTATGGTATTGGAAATGATCTGAAATTTTTGACTGCTAGTGTATAAAGTTACGCCAGAGTGTCCTGGAAAAGTTAGTATATCTACTCCCACGTGGCAGTTTGCAAATTTCTAAAGACCGTAAAAGTCTTTTAAAAATCTTCAAAGAAGATAAATGGTATACTATGAAAACAAATGTACCGATAAATTCAGTTCGACATCCTATTTTTAACGGAGTATAAGTACTTACCTTGTAGTTTAGAGTGACAAAGTTAAACGCATTTCAGCAATTTGTCAATGTACTACACGTGGTTTGTTGTGAACCGTTATCGATAACCATTTATTATGTTGCATATAAACAGGGATATTTTTTTTTCAATCACTGACAAATTGAAAACAGCATTGCCTATAGTTAGATACACTAATAACGTAAGATAATATATTAAAAACTCAATCTTATTTTTAATAATTGCTATTGTAATATGGTAATTAACGTTTTATATATTACAATGGAAATTCAAGTAAATGTAATTAAAAAATAAAGAAATTAAATTTTCTTACTTTCACAATGTGTTATATACAATTTATAGAACTGAGCTTATTTGCGTAATTTTCTATCATAAAATGCAGTAGATCTGAAATCTCCATAAAATATTATCAAATGTATTGCATGAAATAAAAAATGCAATAAAACTGAAGGTACATTTAAGTCGTATCCAATAAAAGTACGATAACTGAGTTGATATGGGTGTTTTTATAAGTCTATGAAAAAAAATGGAAAAATATGACACCATACGTTACATAGGTACATAAAGAAGAAATACTTGCCTTACTTTAAACTTTAAAGAGAATTTTTATAGTACATTTGCAATCAAATCAGGTTTTCTCAGGAAAGATGGTAATGTCCCTGGATCCCATCCTTTCCCATAGGCATTCTAGAGGAAATGGACATTGTAGCAAAGAGGCCTTTTTTTGAAATGTTTATGGTTGTAATATAATTTTTCGACCAAAAAATTCATGGGCATAGTAAAACGAAATAGAAAGTAGCAACAAAGGGAAAAAAATAAAATAAAATTGAAAAATTTTTCTTATCGAATTGTTATTATTGTAACTTATAAACTATATTTTATTATATAGCAGAATTTTTGTTTATTATTATCACGATGACAGGATAAGATAGTCGTGAAAAATAAAGTATTACAAAAATTCCTGGATCACAATATGAAAAGTTTGAGAAATGCTGATATAAAGTATAATAATAGATTTTCTTTTTTATTTTGAGAAACTTGAAGCATCTTCCTGCTCTTCGACAACAACTAACATATCGAAAATTCATGAGAACGTCGGATTTCGAAAGGACGTAAACGAGAGGTTTGTAAACTGGTTTCTCCAATTTAATAGTGCATGCAACGTTCCTGCACCGCGTAGATGCATATCCTGTGCAGCAAACTTGCTCGCAACGTGTATGCAAAATTCAGATGAACCAAAAAATTCGCATTAACATTTTCCTTCGTTCGCCACCTGATGGAAGTCTTGGAAATGTCTTGGTGAACAAAATTAGAGTACTTCGGGTAAAATTGGATTAGGTACTGATATTTTAAATATTGCATATTTTATATAAACCTTACATTCTTTTAACTATATAATAAAAAAAATTCTAAGTCAATTTGATATTTCTGATAATTGAAAATTAAAATTAAACATTGCAAAATTTATAAAGCTGTTGAAATTATATTTAACAAAGTGCTAAATATAGTTTTACGTATCTGGTACCCTCTAAAGGATAGAGTAAACTGTTTTTATTGGGTGCAGCTTTGGTCTTATACACAGTATAGATTTTTCATCTCGCACCATTCTCCGTCGTTTACGATTAGGATTGTTGTATGGAATCCTTTTCTCGTGATCAGTAACAATCCATTTCGAAGTAATGGGCAACTTCTCGACCAGGGTTCGTAACGAAGCTGAAATGTTTCATTGTTGGATGTATTGTAGTTCAGTATCGTCAGTTTATAAGGAACTAATCTTCGGTTTTCACTACCCTTTTCAATCACTTTTAAATGAGTATTGCTTATACAGTGATGATTTCTTTTATTTTTCTCTGATTAAAGATGATTCCATTCTTTGATCCATTAGATACTAATTGCTCCATTTTATTTTAAATATTGAAAGATGCTTGAAGTATTCAATTTTGTACATCAGTAGCAGATTACGAAAAATAGAAAGCCTGCAAAATATATTATAAAATAGCACTTATGTAAAGCTTAAGAATTATTAATTGACTACAAAATTCAAAAATTCGTTCAGGAAAAATAAATTTATTCGGATATTCGTAATTTCGGGAAACGAATATCAACTCGGGACTCAAAATCGATTCGAAACTCGAAAGTCAATTTGGGAGCCAACACTGTGATGAGGGAAAATTTATAAGCTTGAAAGTGTTTTCGTGTGTTATCGTACATAATCGGATATAATTGAGCTTCTGATTTCGAGTCGAGTTTGGGTCCCGAGTTGATATTCGGGTCACGAAATTACGGGTACCCGAACAAATTTATGTACGTGTTGAACGAACTTTCGGGGTCGATAGCAACGAGAGTTCTATCGTTTTCGAAGTTCTTTCTGATGGTAAGTGGAAGAAGGTCATAGGAAACTGTGGCCAATACTTTATTAATTAACCTTCATTCAAAATTAAAATATAAAGAATGAAATTTTCCCTCAAATGACAAAACTCTATTTTTAACCAAATACGTAAACCTTTATTGACATACACATAACTTGACGTGTATGTCATTATCACAAATTTTCTACCTACAGTGTGTGGTACATTGAACTTTTCAGGAGCTAAAGGGTTAAAAAGGAAAGATATCAAGATTTCAAGATTTCAAGATTTTCTTAGGTTTGAGAAAAGATCCTATCATTTTCAATAACTTCAGAAAGAAAAGTATATATTCAAGTATGTGCATCGCAGAAGTGCATACAGGTAGTTACACGAAAGAAAAGCTTTTCTCCTTCTGTTCCGTTTCTATTCTTGCACAAGTGCTCGAAGCACAGACAATTCTCTGGAAGTTCGAATGACTTCCTTCCTCCTTACCCTCTGCCTCGTTTGATAATATGAAAACCAGAGAAAGAAAGAGGGATCGCGACAGTCCACTCGATAAATTACGGAGTTAAAGCCGTCTTGCGAGCCTTTTCTTTTCAACTTAACGATATTAATAGCACCGGCAGAGGTATTAATCTTCCTGGCTGTCACTGAAAAAAACGATGACAGGTGTTCAATATATATGTGCAAACGTGTAAATGTGCCTTGAAAAGTGTAGGATGTTCCTAGACCTTGACGTCCACAAATTATTTCGAAAAAAAATCGTAAATCAATTAATTAACCACATTAAGTACAGATAATTATGATTATACATATACAAACAAAGATCGCCTAATTTAGATGTTTTGAAAGTTTCATGAAACGAAAGTTACTTGCAAAAATCGGCCTAGGTGAATGACGTTCCTAAAAATCTGAACTGACTCTTCTCCAAAAATATTGACCTTCACCATTCTAAAATTTGAAAATTCAAAAACTTTAGGATTCTCAAATTAAAAATCTTAAAGATGTTAAAATATCAGAATTCCACAATTCTAGAGATCTAACATTCCAAAGTTTCAGTGTTTCAAAATTTCAAACTTTCTAAATCCCAGTTTTTTAAAATTTCTAAATTTCTAAAAAACCTAATCCACTCCAGAAAAAGGTTCAAGTTACGCTAGTGCTTGTATGATTTATTTAGCAGTCATACGTTAAAATCTTTTTTTGCATTTTTGTAACATCTCTGTAGATTTAATTACGTGAACCGTGTGCAATGCATAATTAACCTTGTAGGAGTATTAAACATTCTGCAGGCACAATTGAGAATTCAATTTAGACATACATGCTGTTTGGAGGGTTGCATACTTGATGGGTGAAGGAGTAATTTCAATTTTGACGACACTTGCATGCTTCATAGAAATTGCTTAAAATGTTACAATAACTTTCTCAGTTATTATACACTGACGTAACAAGTTCTTTTTAGCGGTGAATCAGATCATTTAGAAATATTGAAATTAAAAACTTTTGAAATTTTGGAATTCTGGAATTTTTGGAATTGTGAAAGATTAGTGAACGGACCAGCCCACATTTTTGGAGGTCGAGGCCTGCTATGGCTTCTACATAATTGTGCCAGTGTTGTTACCTTAATTAATAAATTCTTAGAAAAATTATTTGCTATTGCTATTATTGGATTTTTATTTATTCTTTGCGCAGTGCATAAGAAAAGTATAAATTATAATTAGAAAATTAGTCATTTTTCTTTATGATTTGTTCAATTACATTAAATTTGAGATGTCAGGCACTGTTGTCTACCACAGTATTTAACGTGGCAGTCCATTATTGGCAGAATTTCTCATGAAACCAGAGAACGTTTGACAATGATTCTGTCGCTAAAGTTGAAATGGTTTTGTGGTTACGTGTACGATCTTAAACGTTCAAAGGAAGAGCAGGGAATCGAGAAAACAAGAAGCCAATTAGTACAAACGGTAGCTTAAGAGACGGATTCTGGTATCTGTCCAAAACAGATATCTGACACGTTCTGTGTGCCGGGTAGCACGATTTCCTGGAACCGTTTGTGCCATCTAGAATCTTCATTGATCGCACCTTGCTTTGAATTTCTCCAGGAACCTATTATAATGTAAAGCATCAAAGCATTCCGAAGAAATTCGAGTTATATTCCGAAAAGTTCATTAAAACTTCTTGTTTACACGACGTCTGAACTCTTCAATTTTTTCTAATTCAATATTAACCATTAAGCAGCGAAGTTTGGATCGATCGCGACGGAAACTTACAAAACATATACAAAGATATTAATTTAAAGTTAAATGTATAATTTTTAAACAAATTAGTTTCATATATTGCAAGAATAATTTTTAAAGGGACGATGTAAAATGAACACAAAATTATGTTAGAATTGGGACTCTCTTCATGGTCCGCCGTCCGAGGTTTAATAAAAACTTATCGTACCTTACATGTTACATCTTATTTTGCTCTGTTAACGATTAAATATTGTTTGTAATTTCGTCAGAAACCTATTTTTATATAATTTTCGTTTTAAACGTTGGTATTTCGTGAAATATTAAACAGCTACATAAAAACAGCACATGTTTGGTAAAAAGCTACGTGCAGCCAGAAAACGTGTTTTACCTAGTAAAGATATTTCTATCGGTACAGTTTTCGTTTCTTTCACCGTTTATAGAACCGATAAAAGGTTTTTTTACCGTTTTCAATTACCTCTACGCTTTCACGTCACTAGAAAGTGGGTCATCCATTAGTTGCTTAATAACACTGTTTATAGATTTTTGCCTCGTCGTTGATAGAGTGTCAAAATATTTAACAGAAAAGTATAACGAGAAAACGTCCACCCAAGCAACATTTTTCTTTTTTCTTTTTTCATGTTGTTTGATGCACCGAAAAGAAATGTCTCTTTTATCAATGGGAACAAATGTGTGAATAATTTGTACAAGTACCAAGCTCGACTACTTATATTATAAATACAAAAAAAAGAGGATCTTTTAAATGTTTTATTTGGAATAAGATTCTCGATATAAAGTTTACAGACTTTACAGCTGTCACCATGATCCATCATTGTGAATTTATGTTTGAAATTCAACAGATAAAAAAAATAAAGTATCAATAATTTTAATATTTTCAAGAAATGAAATTTTCATTCAAATATTTTGTTCATCAAAATTGTTTACATTATTTATTCTGTTACCTCTGCAAGAGATAGCTGGTATAATGAGACGTAATCAAAGATTCCCTTAGACTAACGAACCCGGCGTACATTAAGTGTTTCTGTTGCTGTTCCTCTTCATATTCAATCTGACACGATATTGCTCACCTTTAGAACCTTCGGAATTGCCAGGAAACAGTCGTTTAATCATACATTATGTAATGTAGTACATATTGGAATAGGGTCAAAGTATAATCTCTGGCAAGCAGTGCGAGAAGTATAGGCATGTACTAAAACCATAAGGAAATTTGCAAGCTTGCAACAATTGCGAACCAAAGTGGTTGCATCGATCATCTTCCGACTTCCTGATATAAGCTCGTACATGCTGAACGTAATAAAAATAAAATAGAGAGCAATTTTTGAGAAAAATTACGAAAAATAATATGTTGGCGTTACAGTGAAAACATTTAAATTTTGATAGTGATTGATTTTTTTTCAATTGAGCCTGTTAGAAATTAAACTTATCAACTCCATGAAATGAAAAATGCCAAAAATGTTGAAAATTGAAAACATACAAGATATGGGAAATATATAAAAAATGAAATGACACATCTGATTAATTGAATAAAGAAAACATTGTATAAAAATATTTGAAAATCTAGTTATAAACGTTACCTTGTACGTAATTTTTGAATATATCAAGTTAACGAATGAGCCAACTCTTATAATTTTTTGAAGAATTCGAAAGGAAAGTATATGTGAGCCTTTCAGTTTTTCAGTTTCTATTCGATGCACGTACCACTTGTAGAACTTCGTGCTTTAATGCGGAGGGTCATAACAACCCTCTTTGGAAAACTGTCTCCCTATTTTTCGTGAACAGCTCGGTGTCGGTATCTCGGTAAAGATTCGTGTAGCATACAAAACGTAGTGGACTACAAGAATTGGACTAGGTTCAAGATTGAACCAATGTTAGATTCGGTCGAGCGTAATAAGGATACGGCAAGTATCTCCAAGGATTCATTCTATCAGTCAGGTGTACTTATTTCGGTGAATGGTAAGAAATAAAAAATAAAAGAGCTTGAAACTCGTCAGCCGGAAACCAGCTTTCAACGTCTTTTGCGTCAAAGGTGCGCGGTCTGAAGCATACTTCACCGAGCGTGTTAATCGGTGGTACACCGGCTGAGAGTTTTATAGCAAACCACGTTAGAACCACAAAGAATTTTAGAAAATAGGAAGAGATTCTGCCTTTTTATTGTGAAATACGTAGTGTCAAAGATATGCTATTTTTTTATTATTATTTTGTTATTACATAAAAATCTAATCAAAAATGAAGAAATTGTTATTGAACAGCGCAACACTCAAGAATCGTTCCTATAATAAATAATGTTTTGTATGACTGTATTACGTATTATACCGAAACGAAAGGAACTTGTGAAGCCATGTATTTCCTTCAATAACTTCAATAAGAGGTCGAAATTTAATTCCAAGACTTTTGAATGCCATTCACTCAGTTTTCTCCTCGTTTCATTAAAGCTCCGTAACTAGTTAGCTCATCTTCTCGGTATTTCTCAACGTCTTTCTTTGTCGATGGAAAAACAGGATTCTCTTGTTTTCACTTGTATGACCTGCAGGTAAGAAGGATCTAATGAGCGAACCAAATTACAAATTAAAGAAAAAAAACTTAAAGAAAAAGCATTTATGATCATAAGACAAACGAAAATTGTATAACATGTGACCTTTCAACATAAAACTGGGATCTTTGATAATAATTTTTGAAATTACATCTACTTTTTTACATTACTCAAAAAAAATACAAAAATTAATGTCCTTAATTATTAATTAAGAAATTAATAATTTTATAAGAGAATTTTTTGTGTTATTCAACTACCTATAATAGAGATTACCTTATAGAATTTTATTTGTTTATTTGATTTTTAATTAGGATACTTTGTGCATAATGTAAGATTATATGGGTAGTAAGGAAACATTATGCACGATGAATTAAACATTACCCACTCTACAATGTATCGAGTTTAAGCTCCACTTGCTTCTATTGCCTATTAAATTACAAATTTCATGGTACAATACATGGTAATTAAGTGGTTATTCAAATAAAAAATAGAAAAACACTCGTTATTAAAGAACTTATACACCGCTCAAAGGCAGTTCAACCTAAAAATGGAATATGTGAAATGATTTCTGTTTCAGCAGAGAGAGAATATTTGAGAATATCTGCTTTAAAGCACTCTTTCCATCAGATTTAATCTTTAAGACGATCACGTAACCGAAAGCAATTTTTAGTCGGAATTTTCATTTAAAAATTTCTTTACATTTAATTTGAAGATAAAGCAACCTCTAAGAGCATCAGATATAATGCTTTTTAGCAAGAGATAGTAATCAAGCATTTATATTCTATTTTTATTCATTTAGTGAGATATCACTGTTAAAAAGGTCTTGTCAATTTTTGTACATGTAACTTTTTTGATAACTTAAACTTTATAGAAGTTGCAGTTTTCTTTTTTCAATTTTCTTGAAACGACGTGTAACTTTTCTTCTTCTGTGGAATAAAGGTTACGATTCCATTTTTTTTTCTATTTCGACGAATACGTAAAAAAAAAAACAAATGTGTTGAGAGTGGATTCTGCAAAGTACACTACATGTTACTGTAGGGATTTCATCCCCTTCTGTTTCCTTATTTTAAATCAGCGAAATTTTTCCTGAGAGAATCGCACAAAAGCATGATTGCCATAAAAAAATAAAATGCCACAACACTGTAAATAAGCATCCATCGTGTTTACAAATACCAGTAAATAATTATTTTAAGCATAAAATAATTTATAAAAGAGACTAAGAATGGCAACAAAAATCAATCATTCTATATGTACCAATAATTTATTTTTACAAAGTATGAAATATTTAACAAATGTCAAAAAGTATATAATGCTGAAATTTTTTGTTGAAATCCTCAATGGGAATCTATAAGCATATTACATTAAAAAATAAATAATATTCAATATATAATTCCGATGAAGTCTTACTAAAGTTAAAAATATTAACGATTAGTGGAGTACCAAAATTATTACAGCTTATCTCATCTTTAGAACTAAAAATGTAATTCATATTTAATTAAAATTTTATAAATTGTCGTTTATTAAAATTACAAACAGATCCAGTACATCTCGTACATACCTTCAATACTTGATTCGAAATTGAAAACTAAACTTTTAATTAATATTTTTCAGCTGACAGCAATTGATTAACGCAGGAGATTCAAACCTCACACAATGTTTTCTGCTCATTGCTTGAAGGGCTAATTAAAAATGTTCATTAATTAAGTTCGTACCCAGGCCATAACGATATAAAACATAAATGGCTTACTTTACTCCCTTGAGTTTATGTTCCGCTCAACTTGATAAATTACTTCATTCCGTTTTAAATTACATTTCTTGTTTATCCTTCAAATTTCTCATCGGAAACTTTGCCAGTTTTCTACAAATTACTCGCTAAACTCTTCATGTGAATGTCTGAATAATCGGTTCACTTCAAATACTAAGTTAACACTTAAATTGGTTGCCCTCTTACTTTGACTTCTATGTATAAAATTATTTAACACATTGACTGCCATAGCAACAATGGATGTTGGTAGCAAACTATATGTATTAATAATCTAATTATTAAGTATTAGTGTAACTAGATAGAGGAAGCAGCAAAATTATAAATACGTACTAATATAACTGTACGTAGACGTGGTAGTCAGAATTTACTTTGAAGTATGCATGATAAACGTTCATGAAGAACTCGATGAACATTTTTCTGATCGGTAGCTTTTTGCCGAAAATTCTTCAATATTCGACCTAGATTCGATTAAAAGGATTTGCTGTTGGGATGTACCTACCTGACTTCTGATAAAACTTTCCATCAGAACATTTAACTGGTTGTCGAAGAGTATCGAACTCTTCAAAAGGAAATTCTTTTACAGTTGAATACTTCTATAGTGTAGAAGGCATCCGGTTAAAATGAAATTTGTAATTAGATTCTATAAAAAGGAATAAAATGCTACAAACTCTAGCAAACTTCTTTCTTTTCATCATTAGAATTATGTTTATTATATTTAATTCTGATTTATTTAGATAAAAAAGTACTTGTGAATACTTATTTACGTACTGCTCATGGTTGTAGTAATTTTTATTTGGATAACACATACTTAATTAAGTAGTTAAATTTCAATAAATAAATATTAACATTAGATATAGTTTTCAATCTGAACAATTTGTAATTGACAAACTATTTTAAAATTTATTCACAATTTATTGATCAGCAATATGAAATAAATTAAATTAAATTAAATTAAATTGAATTATATTGTATTATTTTACATTTTCAATTAAACTCGTACAATTTTTTAAACAAAAATTTAGTACCACTTTAATCCGGCAAAATTTAATCATAAATTTCGTTTGAATGAAATGTCTTTAACAATACAAAAGCGTTCGATTAAGAATAATTTTGTTTCGAATCGAGAAAGGGTTCGATACTGATGAAAGTTTCATCGAAAGTCAAGTAGAGACATTTCAACAGCAAATCCTTTACCGCACCTGGGTCAAATATTGAAGGGAAGGAATATTTATCGAATTTTTCACTGGCGTGTTGCAGGTCTATTTTATACGAAATTCAAGTAGTTTAACTAGACCATTATTCAAACGTTGTCATGTTCAATGTATTAAAAAAATAACTCTTTCTTCTATCTTTTTGCAATTGATAAATCATCTTGTTGGGAAATTGCTATTTTTGAAATAAGAAATATTTCTCTATAAAGGCAACCAAATAATAAATATTTAAATTTTAAATAAAATCATTTGAAATAAAAATCTAATGAAACAATGAACAGAATAGAAATCTTAAGTCAATAATGGTCAGGTATATCCTATTTTTTCAAGTAGATTTATCTGGTTCGTATAAACGAACCGTTCTCTGCTCTGTGCAAACATTTCTGCACATTAAAGGTGCATATAGCTGCGTATACCCACGTTATGATTCTACGAGAGTATAATAGGAGGCAAATGCACACACTTTTGTACTTTTAACATAAAACTTGAATACCCTTATAAAGCTTTCCTTTATAGTCGTATTCAGAATCTACGTTTGTGGTAAATATCGTCGTGTTTCTGTCTCGGTATGTTACCATAACAAAGATTTCTCAGCACCTGACAATCTTAAATGTCATTCTGAAACATTTAATCGAGGCTTAAGGTAAAATGTCTGTTTGAATATTGAGAAGATTTTTCATGTTAACAAAAATTTGATCGGACAAATGAAATGTTAAAATGTTATTATCAGAATAATTCTTCTTCTTGTTGCTTGACAAACAGAATCAATGGATCTTATCATTTGATTTGTTAATTTTTAATAAAGTATATGATTTATGATTAATTTGCTGAAAGGTTAATTTTAAATTCGATAGGAAAATGAAGATGGCTTCTTCGAGTAAAAATATCATATAAATTGACATTTTACTTTTGAATCTTAAATTTAGATCGTCTTTAGAAATTTACTGATGTTATCAAACAGTGTCAGACTTTTGGGTATTTCAAAATGCAACAGGGTGATATGTAAGAACCTGATGATTTCATGCTATTTTTAGTTCTATCACAAGAAATAGTAAATTTCGTATTTTTGTTACAAAAATTCTGTGCTTTTTTCAACAAATGCTTCCTAAATATGACTGACTTCAAAATGGTTATACTGGACACCCAGTATAGGCACCAGGTGATCTCTAATCATCAACACTCCATTCGCCGTATATGTCAGCCAAAGTGGAAGATGAAGATAAAAGTTTCTCGAAAAATCAACATTCCCTTGCTAAAGATAAATACCAACGTTGTTACCTCTGAAAATAACAAATCAATACGTCTGGCCAGTCATCAGCTTTTATCTTTCACCTGCTTCAGAGAGCTAGACGACCTATTGTTCATTGTGTTTCTTATGGTGTACTTTTATCAGTATTGTACTCGAACGTGTCTTTGTTTGGGATAATCTTGTTTTACTTTTGTTACACATCCCCGGTAATGAAATATTAGATCATCCAGTAACTAATGTCTTTTCTGTAGATTAGCTTTGATGTCAAAGAAAAGAATAAATACTTCTTCAAATAAACTAATATAATTGGATTTCAAAAATAATGTGAAATCGTGTGAAATAACGTGACTGTCAAAATCATACAATTAATAGAGTAGCTAAAAATTAAAACTTTGTTCACGCTTTGAAGTTGTAATTGGATGATTTATTGAGAAAACTTAGTTGATTCTAATTGATCCTAATTGAATCACTGAAATTACTGCATTAATGGCCACTTATATATGATGGTTCCTTGGATGTTAGGTATTAAGGTGATTTTCTGATCCCATCAGAGTCTGCGATCACGATAAGATATCTTATAAGCTTTTCTGCTTTTCGTGTAGTCGTTCAACCCTAGAAGGATCACAGCCTATCCCGTCTATATAGGGGACCATTATTTTCCTCGTCGATCTTCAACACTTCAGTAACTTTGAATCACTGATAGCACTTTAACTGCGGCCAATTCTGCTCTGAGAGAACCAGAATCACACCTTATCCTCTAAGACGCATTGTTCCAACAAGAATTTCCAGGTAATCTAAGCGTTTGATCAGATACCGAAAGGGAAGCGTTCTTCAACATAAGTCATTTCATTCGTTAAAATGACTAATTTTCTATTGCGAATACCATGATTTTCAAATTGTAATAAATTAATAAAACACTTCAACATTTTAACAACTCATCGTCAGAGTAATAAACGTTCAGCAATGACATTTTGATATGGTACTTGAGGGTAGAAATGGTTAATAAGGAATATAATTCATCTTAAAAATAAATGATCAAAAATACTCGAAACCTTTGAAAAACCTATTTATTAAGTTAAAGAAGGTAACTTGAGTTCTTTTAGATTCTTTTTGACGAAATAAAGGTTGAGCAGCTTCCAGCGTTAATTAGAAATAGTTTCACGGTGAATTATCAGAATTTCACGGTTTCTTTTTGTCGAGGTGATAATAATTAAAGGGAGAAAGGTAGATAGAAAGGTGTAGGATAAAATTGAAGGTGTCGAGTGACGAAGGACCGGCTAGGCGGCTAGGCCACGCTTCGTAGACGTCCCCAGTGCGCAAGGGCGTTGGCGCTGACGACGAACGGTACTGGAAGTGTCGAGGGTGTGGGATCGTGGGGGAAGCTTTGGAGCTTCATGCCGGGGTATAGGGTGGGGATAGTTTGAGGAGAACGTGGGGTGGGACAACCGGAGACGTACCGTACTCTCCCAGTCGTTCAGTCCGCGCCCCGACACGCAATCACGCGCACGTTTTTCGCCGCTGAGAATCCGAACTTTCCGTTTCCTCTTTCGTTTTTCTTTTATTCGCTCGATCGTGACATTCGAGTTCTTCCAGTGGCAGGCCACGCGCTCCAGGAAATTTCCTGTTGTTCATCCCGTGTTTCCATTTACAACGTGACGCCACTACCCGCGGTACCCCCCTTGGTGAGTATCATGTTTAAATGTTTTTTTATTTCCATCCATCGTACATCGCATTAATTTTCTTTCTTCGTGCAAAAATTTATCAATCCCATCGTTTCACCGGACATCGTGTCCTAAAATTTGGAATTTTCTTAAAATTTTCAACGCGAAATTCTATTTTGACATTTTTCTTTGAATCGTCGTCGATACGATTGCAATCTCGATATCGTGTCGCCCGGCTCCATTTGGAGCATTTGGTTAATGAAAAGGTGCTCTTTGTACTCGCGGAAGTTACAAATGTTCGTGAGAGTTGTTTTCATAATTGCAGCGCCGTTCTAATAGGCTTGATGAGAATAGAGAAACGAAGTTACTTCGTCAAGAGGATTTTTACGTTGTTCGAATATGGCTTTGGTACTTTTCAAACGGAGAAGGGTGTGTGACAAGCTGTGTCGCGTTTCATTAAAGCAAACCTCGCTCGACAGCTTTATAGGAAATGGGTGAAATCATAAGTGACAATGAAAGCGGCCGCTTTGAATTTCATTAAACGTTGAATTACCCGCGCGTATCGAATACTCTTCGCTGTTTAGAGACGCGCATCAAAGCTTCAATATAGCGGAATTATTTTCCATCTAGAGCACAATGTTACATTATGTGCACATATTTTTTTTTCGTTTTTTATATTCATGTAACGCATAGCTTTACTTCGATCGTTCTAAATATTCGTGCTTACTGTTCTTTTTTTTTTTTAAGATGATGTCTAACTTTCCTTTGACTGCTGCAAATATTTGTGCCCATTGTTCTTTTTTTAATATAATACCTAACTTTCCTTAGAGAACTGCAAATATTTGCATGTATACCTCTACGTACTTTTTGTTATGTGGGGTCTAACTTTCCTCGTAGAGTCGCGAATATTTCTACGTACATTTTCAAGTGTGATTTTTTGTTTCAATGTAATGTCTAAGTTTGCTTGGAGTGATACAAGTATTACAACGTGCTTTTATTTTTTTAAGTTGTATCCTTTTCTTTATTGTTCAGCGCATTAACCATCACCGGTAAATAATTAAAAAATAAAAACCAATTAAATCTACAAGAAAAAAATCCTTCATCATTTTTGGTATTAAACTAAAGATATAGAATGACAAAGTGTAAAATGAAATATTTGTATATTTAGGTACTAATGTATTTCATTACATATATGGTAGTCAACGTCTTAACCCACTTTTTCAAATTTTCCAAACTTCAAGTTTTTATTTTAAATAATATGTTCTTTTCTCATTCTAATAGAAGCACGGTTTTACCAGACTAGAAGAAGAATTGTTTGGGATTAATCTTATTCTAATGAATATTCGAAATAAATGTTTATAAAAATCTTTGAAGCTACATAGGTTGTACTTGAAAGTTATCTTGATTTTTACCGAGAACACGGAAAATTACGGTAGTGATGAACTTCTAAACGAGTTTCTTGTTTCCGTCAGTCAATCTGTGAACTCTTGGGGCATTTTCAGTGTAATTTGATGTTTCGTTTATATATAAACTTGGTCCGTGAAAATGAATAAAAGTAATTGTTTTAAAGTGACAACACGACAATGAGTATATAATGACCAAAAGAAATAATAATTTAATTAATAAAGCTTGAAAAATTTATTTAAACGTCTCTCTTTTTGTATGTGTTTTCGTATCATTGTGAAAAATGAAAAACAAACCGCTTTTATGATTCATCTATCGAAATTGCTTTTCTGTCGGTGAATGGTGTATTTGTTTCGATTGTGCTCGTTGTTATTGTTGTATTCGATAAAAGTTCAAAGTGAACAATTCTACCAAAGGTATCATTTTCTATGCGATACCGAGATACTTTCCGTTGCAGTGTGTTTCAATTTCGAAATTTACTTTGAATGATAAAATATCGTCGTGGCGTAACGTACACGGTGACCGTCGAAATTGCACTTCGTCATTGTGGTTGATCGTGTTCAAGATAGTCGCAAGTTTTTTCTATAGGAGGATCGTATGTGGAGATAAGGACGAACGCCATTAGGTGGAAAAACGGTTTCCGATACCGGTGCAAGGGAAACTGCGAAGAAACGTGGACGTCGGACTGAAAGAAAATATCATGGGGAAAGCTTTGCGCGCGGTGAATCTCAATTACTGCTGCTTTTTATTTCGTCACCAGTGTCATTTAAAGTACACTATCGGTCAAAAGTTTACAAACATTATCTACACGAATTAATCATCTCCTCTTTTTGTTATTTGTATTCTTCATTTAAGTATATACTAAATTTTATAATGTTGATTAATTAAAAACTATACTCCTTTTTTGCTAAATCACTTTTATCAATAATATCGTCAAAATTAATTTCGCCACTTTCCCTAGGAGTGCCTAATTTGATCGCGAATATACGGCTCTGTTAATTCAAGTTCTCATAAATATAAATTTGAGAATATTATTGCTGCGATAAAAGGAACGTGGATATCTAGCGAGCAATTAAATTTAATTCTGAATTATATCTAAATTACACTTATCATTATCAATTAGTTCCACAAATGTCCTAAATCTGACAATGATACCTGGGCAAGACGGTGGGTAATTCTATTAGTGAGGTGATAAATCGGATGCTTAAATTTGAAAATTAACTATCCCAATCCTTACTAATTAGAGCTCCAATATATCTATTGTCACTCCAAAAAGTGGGGTATTAATATTCGAACAAACCGTATTTATAGAAATTGTTAAAAAATGACTGAAATTAGTCAGATTTAGCTAGAAATGAGTAAAAAGAATCTCTGTATTGTATTTAGAAAAATAGCGCGACGAGATGAAATAAAATTTTGAATTTCAATGTGAAGTATCAAATGTATAGGATGGAAGCGGGTTGAAATATGGGTTACCTATTATTATTGACCTAGATGGAATGTCTAAGATTCTTTGACCTAGGAAGCTTCAAAAGAACTTTCCGCTTCATTTATGGATTTGAAATGCTACTGATAAAGGCTACAAAAACACCAGTAAGAACAACAATTATTTTTAAAAATAAATATTTAATGAAAAAAGAAAACAGCGTTCAATTTATTTGTGCAGCTAATGCAGCACGTGTTCGCTTACTCGCTACCATGTAACTTTTCGTTAAATTAACAAATGAATGTGAAGAAGGCACGCATATCATTGAAGCTCGATAATTTCCCGTTTGATGGCAGTGCCCGCCTTCAGAGATCCAAATGCGAGAAATTATCGAGCACATACTATAGATCTATAATACGGTTGTTCTATATTTTTGCCTGATGGTGTATATTAAGGTTTTGTGTATTTTTTTTTTTTTTCATTAATAAGGAATATTGAGAACCATATTGGTATGTTCATAGCAAAATCAATATCTGCAACGGAAATGTTGCAGCCTGTCTTTTTGATGGAGAAATAGGTGTCTTGATGTGTGCTTAAGGGGTTGTAATTAAACTCTTCGGCGTTGCGTTACAGGTTCATCTTAATTTTATTACTGGAGACGCGTCTGCATAAAGTTTGTTGGTAATCTCATGTTTAGCAAGCGTTCCACCAGCTCTGTCGAAAGTTGCGTCCTTAGATTAACCCCACGGCTTCTCTCCAGGCGTATTTATTACTCTCTCTCTCTCTCTCTCTCTGTTGTCGATACAGCTGAAGCGATTTAATTTGACGTTTAATACTTTTTCGTCCGTGATGTGACATTTTAAACCTGACAATTGATCAATTCCATGGAAAATGTAAGAAACAATCTAACTAAAAGTTAGATGTTATATTTAATTAACACTTCGTTGCAAATATGGTACATAAAATAACAAATGTATCATTAATAAAATTACAAAAAAATCAAGTGTGTACACTTTTTTTGTATTAAAAAATTTTACTTTATATTAGTTTCAAAGGTGAGAAAAATTTCGTTTTTTTTTCTGTTACCATTATCACTGATGAAAGTTAGAAATTTGTTGTTATTTGAATCAAGAATATTATGCAACGAAGGGTTAACAGAAATTGTTTTATTATTTATTATTGCTAGATGTAATATTCGATTTATTTTTTGTTCATAAAATAATTTGATTAACGTCTTAAGTTTTAGAGTCCAAAATTTCAGAATTTCAAAGCTTCAGAATTCCAAAATTTCCAATTTCAAAATGACCTGACCCACCTTAGAAAAAGACCCAAGTTACACCAATGACACTAACACATTCAAGTGTGACCACTTTTTACTATGAGCCATTGTGGATTAAAAGTTGTTATTTGTCATATTGTAATAAATAATTCTGTAGAAAAGAGTATTGAAGTTAATCTAATATTTTAGACAATATATGTTGTAGAGATAGTACACATGGAATATAGAGAAACCTTCATAAAAAGAATTAGCTGAAAGTGTGAAATAAAATTTTTTCTTTTGAGAGTTTGAATACTCGTCTGGTACGAGTATGCTTTTTTTAATTAACAAATGACTACTGAAAACATAGCTGAGTGTGAAATTGCTATGTGTGAGCATAAAATTGTTATTGGGTGAACATTTCTT
This sequence comes from Osmia bicornis bicornis, assembly GCF_907164935.1. Taxonomy (NCBI): domain Eukaryota; kingdom Metazoa; phylum Arthropoda; class Insecta; order Hymenoptera; family Megachilidae; genus Osmia; species Osmia bicornis. Next base: position 4,772,419 of record NC_060219.1, on the reverse strand, counting down.
CATATTGTGTATCGATTATTACTAAACACGGTAAACATTCATTAACGAGAAACTTATATGAATATACGAGTACCATACGATTTTTCGAAATCAGCTTTTTGGGAAAGAGCTTCGTAATAATTGTAATGTAATAATTTTATTTTTCTCTTTTAACTTAATTTTTCGTGTATATAAAATCATTTTTGATTAGTAACTCTAATTATGATTACCGAAACGTTTTTATTATTAAAAAGGTACAAATATTCTTTTTATTAATGTCTATTTAATTTACAATTTAGAAAATAGAAAAAAGAGTATTAAACATTTTTCTTTAATTTAATTACTAATCAAATAAAGTTTGCATCAACTTCATTGACAACATATTTTAGTGATTTTTAAATCGGACTGATTCGCATATTTATAAGAATATAAATTTGAATAAAATTGAGACTATCGATGCCGAAAAAAATATGTCGCGTGCAATGGAGCATTAGCATTGTGTTTCATCTCGCTTTTGGCAATCACCTGCTTCTCTCTTATTAATTAGCATAGAATAACATAACGCTGCGTTGACGTATTCAAATAGCACGAATAATTACCTGCAACATTTTATGCTCTTTAATAATGCCTTAAAGCTAAAGTAAAAAATCTATATGAGAGAATGGACAAACAAGGACAGAATATGTATAGTTAACGTTAATTATAAAAACTGTTACATTTTTTTGATGAAAAAATAAGATGTATAGCACAAAAATATAGAATATTTTAATAATAAGTAAATTTAACTATGATAAAAATAATGTAAAATCGTACGAACATGAATTTTGATTTTTATTATTTAAAATCAGTTTCTTTGCTCAAAATTTTAGACTACTAGTATAGGTTTAGTGACACTCAGAATTTTCCTATTTTCTTCATATTTTTTTTTTCAATTAGTTGTATATAGGGGTGGGTGGGATCAATATGGGACACGAATTTAACTCAAAACGTGAAAGTCAATTATGTCCGATTACACACGATATCATATGAAACCATTTTTATATTTAAAAATTTAAGGTAAATCTGAAAAATTACAGTGTTGACTTCAGAATTGAGTTTCAGATCTCGAGTCAAATTCGGGTCCCAAAATTACGGATATCCTAATAAGTTGGACGAACTTTCGGAATCCCGTCTGAACCGACCCAACCCGACGTTCGGGTACCCGCACATCTCTAGCAGTATACCATTTCTACATATTTAACAAACGATATCTAAAAAACGTATATATGAAATTTAAAAAATGGAAATAAAGTGGATTTTAAATTAAATTGAATCTCTAAATTATACATTGGGTCAGTTAATTGATTCTCTTAATCCTTTTTTTTCGAAAAAGGTAAATGATTTGCAGGCTTGAGATTTAATACATAAATTTTCGAGCTCGTTAAACACGTTATTAAAATAGATGTCACGATTACGGATGCCTCACTGGTCGAGAAGCGTAATTAACAAATTATTAATTAATTAATTTGCGCTGACAGAAGGTATACAAAATATACGTTTAAACGATTTTCTATTTAAACCATGACAAATTTTTTATATTAGGACTACTAGAGATAGTGATACTTTTAATGCAAATTTAGTAAGAAAGTAATATTCAAAGTGACTATTTCATGTTTTAAAAATTATAATTATTTTTATTATTGAACCTCATAAAAAAGTTATTATTTCAATTAATAATTCATGTCACTGTAATTCAAATAAGTATCATGTAAAATAAATCTTTGAATATTATTACATATAGCAAAATTATTTTGGTGATTATTTCCAATAATTTTTATCTGTCATATTGATTTTCAATTGAGCCAAATAAGTGAAATTTTCAGCTTTATGTCCACCAAAATATGGCTTATTCCATACGAACACTTACGATTACGGTAGTTTCTCATTTCAACACTAAGCATTATTATTTTTGCAGAATTTCGCTTATTATTAGTTTAATTTTCCCGTTCGCTAATGAAATAACAATATAACGTTGCGCAATGACGCCATGAATTGATTACCCACTTATCTTGTTAGCTATTAGCAGTACGATCGCAGAGGAAAACGAATTGCGCAAAGCGATTCTAAACACGCTCATTAATTTTCCCAAACTGTTGCAATAACGTGCATTTGCATGTTTGGTTGTTGCAAAACAATTATGGTTTATATTTGATTGATCTATGTAGGAATTATCTTTGTAACGCAAAACACGTACACTTTGTATAATATCGAAAGTCGTTTCATATTAAATCGTCGATTTTTGACCATTCAACGTCTGACACAATTTTTAAAATAATAGAACTAATGTTATATTAATTTGAAGCTTGAATAATTTGCAAAAGGGTGTAATTTTGTAAAATTAAATTATCATCGTCTCTGTGATCAGCCATCCAGGGATTAATAAATGATTTAAGTAATCATTTCCGTTCGGTTCTAAGCTTCGAATTGACAGGATATAAATATTATTTTATGTCATCAAATCATACCAGACTTTCGATGTCAGTGATACATCAATCTACCACAGGAAAAGAAACGGACGTCCACTTAAGTCACCGATTACGAAAACCGGTAAACACAATGATTCTTTCTTTGAAAGTTAACCGACAGAACGATGCACAAACATTACTTTCCAATCCTGTAAACGTTCGTCCCCTGATATTGGATTTCTGGGCGAAAGTTCGCAACTTTCCTGAGAACGTTTTCTACTCTTTTCTTGCTCTCCGGATCCATCAACGAAACTTGATTCATCTAACTTGGTCGTGTAGACGTTGGCGCACAAAGTAAGTGTTCATCGCGGTGAAAATTTCTTAAGGATCTATTCTTTCAACATGGCGGAAGTAACTCGAAGAAATTGAGCTTTCGTACCAGCTGTTGGATAGCATTCGATAAGTTCTATTAACGGGACATCAGCACTGAAACGCGCGAGAATGGTTTAAAAAGGGGTGGTCTTTGAGTCAAAATCCTTGGGAATGTTAAAAGGAAATTGTCCTGGAACTTATATTATATTATTGAAAAAGTTTCATCCGCTTCCATTATATTTCATGACAGCGTTATTGCTTTTTAAATTGAGAAAGTTGCTCTGTACCGTGTGCTGACATGATGATTGATACTGTTGGTAATGTTTGAAGATCTCTTACTCAAATTTTCCACTATCACACTTCCGATAGTGATTCTCAAACTAGTGGTGCATGTACTAATGGTACGCGCATGATTTCTGCAATATATAGATAATAATTTTAATATTCCTTGATAATTGTACAGTTTCGAGCATGGTAGTCTTCCCCAGAGAAAATGGCAATGTATGACCATAGTGTAATTAAGTGTATAATGTTTTTCAATTCTTATGTATAGGACTTTCTTTAATGGTATTGGAATTCTTAAATTTTGGTTTCGGTGATATGCATTAATGGAAAAAGTGAGAATCGTTGTCTTAAAATAATACCAAGAAGTAAGAAGAAGAACAGTGTGGGTGATGTGAAAGTATTCGAACAGTAGTTTTTTAACAACAAAAGTATATAGTAAAAGTTGTTGACCTAAGTGGAATTTTTGTCATTGCAACACTTTTATCATTGATTCATAATGCCAATTTTGTGTAATAGAAGTCTTTTATAAAAATTTGACAAGGATTGAGGAAAAATGGAACCATGTTAATAACACATTATTTTCATTTCTTCTTTTCTATCTTTTATGACTAAAGCAACGATAAAATGATACGCTAACCCTCGATTTATTAAAAAACGTGCGAAAACACTCTTTCATCCCGGCGCTCATATCCTCTTTTTTTTAATCGCCAAATCCAATGTAATTACCTTTTGTAAGCCGCTCAACTCATTAATCTTACGTTAATGAAACCGGCTCCTGCCTACATCGTTTGCAGATCAAATCGATTTCTGTGTCCGAAAGTGCTTTTCATTAACCAGCTATGCCCCGTAGTTTCGATTAAATTCTGTGTTCATTTAGCGATTGCGAAAGTTAAATACGCGGGCTCGTATATTTTCCGCCGAAAAATTGAAACGCGACTCACGCGTGCATTCCGCTTTCAACGTAAAATCATTATCCGTTAGCCGTCTGTCGTGATAAATCGTAATTTCCTACGATTTCGAAGCATTTCGTGTGAACAGTTCCATGCAACCGAGATATTACTATTTTTTCTTTTTTTTTTTTCTTCATATTAGCTCCTCGAAGACGAGTATTGTTCCGATTTATAAAGCAACGGCATGCATCGGTCGTTTTCTTTCGTTTATACACGACCAGTTTGAATGCACACGAACAAAGGGGAGGCAAAAATCGGCGAACAACGGTTCTAATTTAAAAAACAAGACGGAATTGTTGTCCAGGAAATGTGCCGGTTTAGATCGTAGTTTACGAATTCTCTTTTTCGCAATAAGGAGTTTCTCTCGATCTGAATGCCCCGAGATAGAGGATGTTCGTGCAGCTGCATCTTTTCTGTTAATGAAATTTCCGTGTGGGTTACCTAAGTCTTTTTCCGTGGAATGTAGGTTATCCTGCGACAGCTTTCGCGTACAGAACAAGAATCATGCAGCTATGAAGAAATGAAACAAGATCCTTAAATCTTGAAAAGATTACAAAGGGCTCCTTATATTCTTTTTAATAGCATTATTAGTTTATAAAATGAAGTACTCGGATAAGAAAGGATGCACGCTTCGATGATATAAAAGTATCGCAAATTAATCACTGTTCTAAATTTTTATACAATTTATATACAATTTTTTAGTTAAAAATTTTGAACAGTTAATTTTAGTTCAATCTCAGTGCATGTATTGTAGGCCTGAGTTACAATTAACCCAGCCCCACAGTCCTAGGGTTAAAATCATTTCAAAATGAAATTTGGTCACATTCTTTCGTAAGCGTTAAACTGAAATCGTTAACTTAAGTATTTATGCCAGCTGTAAGAAGCAGCTTCACCCTAAAACTAGAAACTGTTCAAAGTTAGTTAAATCTCTCGCCACAGTCTACATATTTGTTGGAATTACCCGTACCCCTGTAAGAGATACTTTCTTTTAAAAGTGGAGGGAAGAATTTTTCCTTAGTAATGACTGTTCTCCTGTGTTTCGAGAACTTATGTAGCTTCTTAAAAACTTTTTATTCGTTCAACCTGATTTTGACTTATTTGCTGGAAATTAAAGTGGAGAATTGGAAGAACTGTGGAATATTATGCTTCAATTTAAAATATACCAAGCCAGTTTGAAAGATTCCCAATTTCAACTTTTAAATAAAAACTAAGTATAAAAGTATTAATGTTGCAAGTATTTGAATCCATAATATTTTCAAGACTTTAAATTAATTAAATTAAACCATACACAAAGGCACCACGACAGGAATAAAGTTTTTGAAAATGTCCAGCATTTATTCTCATATGCGTGCAATCAATATTTGATACGACACGTATTATTTAATTGTCAAATATTCACATGATCCATCGATTAAACGTTAAAGAGGACAGTTTTGTAAGCGTGAAACAGAAAATTCTGAATCTTTCATCAGTTCGTTTCGTTAATTTAGAATCATTTGCATGGTAAACACACGGTGTAGTTACAGTTTAATTTCCTGAAGAGCTTCTAAAAGTCTCAAAGTGCCAACTAGATTAACTTTGGACCTTTCAGTTACTACTAGCCAATGTGCCAACGTAAATGCTATATGTATTACATATTTGCATATTTACCGACAATTACTGCTTCCATTAATATCGCTCCAATTAAAACACTATACCTCGATAACTCGTAATTAATTAGTTAATGTAATGTAAAATTATTAATTGTAAAAACAAAATTATAACTGTAAATGGCATCCTAATGTTGGGTGGACACATCTGTAGATATTAACTCTTTAACTAGAGTTGACGAGTTAACTCGTCAATATAGTATATTTGACAGAATGCACTTTTGGTAAATTATTATACCTCTTTAAGTAAATAACAATTTACCTCACTACCAATTTCCATTAACTTATACTAATACTTGAACGTATCATCTTGGTAACTTGAGAGTTGAAAATGATATAATTTCAACCTCTGGGAATTAATGGGTTAACAACGATTGACTGATATAACAATATTACTTGTGGCATGACCTAATATTAGTAGGTCTGAAGTCTTCATACTTGTTAAGCCAAGATCCACTGAATTACCACTGGAAAATTATGTTGCGAAGGTACCCTTGAGAGAAAACAGAATATCATTATCGTGGCCGTTATTTCCAGAGGGATGTCGGAATCGTCGATTGCTTATTGCCATAGAAGTCAGTTCCCAGGACGTATTTACGAGCTTGTTTTCTTGAAACGAGCCGACTACAAATGTCATTTATATTAGGCATGGGTAACTTGGCTGTTTGTTGCCCATAGGCACATGAAGCTCTTGGGGCAATGGTGTATGATAGTAAAAAAATGAAGCAAAATAAAATTGTTTACTTTGTCTGCTATTCTCTTGTCTGAGAACCACAATTTTAATTTAGCTTTGTGCTTTATATTATTTTCATTTACTAAATTTGACACTTTCAATATATGAAACTCTTTAAGATGCAAGAAATTTATTATAAGTTAACGATTGTTTAAATTTTCAAAATTAAAAATTTTTAATAATTATTCTTGAAATTATAACACGATAAGCATTAAACACCCCCGTTTCTGGTATTAGTAAAATTAATGTAAAAATATTCAACATCAATTTAATCATGAAATATTCTTGTTAGGTGGTTTAGTTGCTCGGTAGAAATAAATGCCCAAAGGGCATCAAGTTGGCCAAGCTTGGTCTAGATGGGTCGCCTTGGAGACAGGACGGAATCTGAATTCTCGAAGACCGGCGTCGCCGACTTCCTGGCTCGTCTTTGAGCTAAACGCTAGGGTGTGTAATGTCTATCGCGACCCCTTCTGAATATTCTCAAAGTCTTTATCGTGTTGCATAATGCAGCAGTAGTCGTCGTTGATCTTGGTTCGCCTGCTTTGCTTCTATTTCAATTAATGTCCATTGATTCGCCTCGGAGGTTCCCAGTTACCTACACATCATGGCGTATAGCAATTTGCATGAAAATTCACGAACCCTGCGCGACGATATATGTATCGTTAATCGGAGATATCAAGGTACGATATCTGTTGGTGATATATAGTTAGGATCAAAAATGAACACAGATGGTGCAATTATAACGATGGTCATCTATAAGGTGAGGGTGATTACGCATATCAATTTGTACATCTCGTAATTTTAATAATTTACGTGTAATAACAAATTTTTAATGTTTAATTTAATATAGTAGAATGTCTAATCCTAGTCTGTAACTTTAAACTTGTCAAACTTAAAATAATTAATCTCAATTATTTTTACAAAACCTTATTCAACCAAAATACTTCAATTTAAAAAATTTATTAACAATTTATCAATATTGATAAATTATTGTGAACGAGGAGTCTGGAAGCATCTTTTAACATTCAAAGGTTTAAAAAAAGAAAAGAAAATTCAGAACTTGAAGAGTAGATAACATATACTTACGAAAGGAAGAAGAAAAATTGTAATAAACATGTTAAAGTTATAAACAATTCTTTATCTTCGTTGAGGAAAGTGACTGGCTGGTTTCGGATGCTTTTGCATGGCATAAAAGCAACGGATTATCTTACTGTTTCTTAAAAAGAATACTCCTATACACTCCAAACTTTACAGAAGGTTCTTTATACATCTTCTTTCCATTTCTACCTTTCACGTCTCTGTACCACGGGATTGCAAACTTTTATAAAAATTACCTCCTTTGTTTTAACATTTTATAGCCTTTGACGCAAAGAAAACAGGGTGCTCTTAAGAATTAACGAGATTTAATATTTCAGTTTTCCATTTCTATTAAATTGGTGCAAAAATAATTGCGGCTTTTGTTATTTTAAACCCTGATGTTTATTTTGAAATATAATGAACCTTCAATTATACTAAAGCGCGAAATTCGCTCAATTAATTTGTACGAAATAGTTTGTTTTCACTGTTTATTCTTGTTTATTTTAAACAATTGAATTAAAGATGGAAGGAAGAAAATTTTAGAGATTTGTGAGTTTTAAATGGACTATAAAGCAGTGGAAACTGCTGGTTTCAACAATAATTTGATTTGAAAAGTAATTCTTTTTTATTGAAAAATATTAATTATTTTTTACTGACAATACAGGTCGATTTTAATGGTTTTTATTACGTTTTATAAATTTCATTTTCAGTTTGAATATACTGCTTAATAATTAATGGTTTCAAACTTAAAGTAATAGAATTTGAAATTTTTTATGTATTGAGTCATTAGGTGTGAAACTTGACAAATGTCAGAATTTTTATATTTATTACTCCTTGTTTTACACTGAATTTCAGCGAAACGAATTTTTGAATTTTGAATTTCATCAATTTGCGTATACTTTCACTGGCAATAAATCATTTTTGCTTGCTAAACGATGAAACAGTTTATTTCCAATTTGTCATGTTTCATACTTAATAATGCAATGTTTATTACCGTTCCATTAGTTTATTGTCTCTCCTCACATATTACTTGAAATAAATTAACCAATTTTAGATTAATATTCATGTAATCCTACGAATCCTGTAGTTTAAGACCCTTGTCGAGTTTGAACCAGGCAGTGATTAATTAGTCAGGCAACGTGATTAAGGAATTAATCTGAAATTTAATAGAAGTTTCCTTCAATATGGAGCTGTTTATTTTGCACAAAGGCAACTTTTTGCGATATTTAAATTGAAGTACATACCTCTTAATAGCTTCTTACCATAAAGCGTTTAATACTTTCTAATACTAAGGGTTTAATAAATATAGCATCATTTAAAATAATTAGTAGCAAGCCTTAATAAAAAAATAAATTTTGGAAATTATAATTACTACAATTTATCACTTATGGAAAATTAATTATAGCGTTTCAAAAATACAATTATATCACATATGGTATCTGGAACTTTTCTACAATAAAGTCGATGATGACTGCTTCTTTTTATCTCATAACCCTTTTCACTTGAATTTTCCTATGTAAGTTTAGATTTTATTCTTCTTTCTTTTATTGCCTAAATGAAGATAATCCTGCATGTTACACAATTTGTCCCACTAGGATCAAAAGGGTCAAGGTAGGGGTCAAAAGTGAGCAGGTTTGGCTAGACAAGAATTAGAAAAAAAACAATAATAGATGCACAGAATGCATAGGATAGTAGCAATGGAATAGAAGATAGGCTGAAGTAGAGAAAAACGGAAGTACTAGTTAGCGAGGAAGGATTTTATTTCTACCCTCTTGAATGCTCTTTTCGCAATTATTTTCTTCTAACTAGATTTTCTCGGTTTTTACCTCGTGGACGTGCGTTTACTTTGAACGAACCACTTACTCAGAACGTAGTAGTTAATTATTCTATTACCTAGTAGCACGGAATTAATTGGAAAGGGTTATATCGTGAAATGTAAACATAATTTCGAAAATGCAATTTCGATGACTGCAATGAAGTCCAGTTTTTCTTTTATAGGTAATTGTTAATGAAATATACTTTGTTATAATATATTTCTTATAATTTTAAATGAATAAACTCGTTTTCTCGAAATACGGAAAATGCTTAGAAATGGGAATAAAAACGGCAAACTATCGAAATGTCAAGGAGCTAATTAGGCGATAATGGCATTATGGAATCTTGAGATCGATAGATATCTGGGTCGTTCATCTTTGCATTGTTTGGAATTTGGACATACTCGCACAATGCGTGCAACAGGATATCGATGAAGCATGAAATTTGAAATCATTAGGTTCCTATGGAAGGTACAGGTGTACAATCAAATAATCATCAATACTTGCCATTGTGTATATATACATACATAAACCTACTCTTTTACTCTTTCTCGTATTTTAGTAACACAATTCAATAAATATTTAAAAATATCTATACCTACTCTATTACTGCTAGAAGAAAACATTAAATTTAGTAAATTAATTAACTAGAAAAACTGTTAAATTCAATTTTTTTAAACAGCTTTTTAAGCTTCTGGTGAAAAAGCTTTGTTTTCATTGTATACAATCACGATTATGTGAACAGACTGTTAAGTATTGAATTTGGCATTGTAATACCTAAAACGGAAAATGGTTGGAAGTAAAGTACAGCCATTTCGTAACAGGTGGCCTTTTATAGCTTTCCTAAGTACCAATTTGCACATTTTCACCAAATATATCACACACATTAAATATTTCTGCTCGTGTTAAAGCACCAAAACACTCATTAGAATTTCATAAAGACCATGAAAAAGATATAATTAGAATCTTTAAAATATATTTAATAGAAACAATGAACCTGTGATTTTCCAAAATCATTAATAATTATAAAAGTTTCTTGGAATCTTAGCAATCTTTTTTTTTTATTTCTGCATTAATAGGGTACCCTACGATGTAAGCTTTAAAAAAAATGGTAAATTATAAATTCTTATTATCGAATAATTATTAAGTAATATAGAAGAAACTTTTTAGTTGATATCTCGAAAACTAATAGACTGATGAAGATAACTCCTTATATTTGGGGTCTTCTACCTCCTCTTCCCCATCCCTCCAAATATCGTGTCGATTGGCCATTGGGGATATTCGGAACCTTATCCGTTTTTCTTAGGGAAGCCTATTTTACTCAATACTGTACGTGTTAATCATTTTTCTTGCACAATTATTTTATTAGATACAAAAAGGAAATTCTTACAAAATATACTTTCTTTGACAGTGATGAAAGTCAATGAAAATCAAACTAAAATGCTGTCTAATATCCCCTTAAAAAATTTCGCTACTCTGCCTGATAATTACTCAAAAATAAGAACTTTAAACTTACCAACTTTTTCTAAGTTCACATAGTAGGGTAGACTCTTAAAAGATATGGAGAAGAAAATTCCTCGTGGCGGTTAATGTGCTAAGTTCTTCATATATCCATCCGAATAGTTAGCCCGACAGACGGAAGTTTATCCCTGTAAAGAAGTTGCGCATTGTAAACGAGCTAGATACAAATTTTCTAAATCCTTCTGGCCGGTGTAACCGCGATAAGGAATCGCTGTTGCCTCGTAGGAGTGGATAGATAAACGAGCAAACGGGATTGGGCGCAGAACTTCTCATAAGCTTCAGAAGTATGTTTCGGTTTAACATCAGCAGAAATCCCGAACTATGGAAATCAGCAACCGAGCGTGTTTCCTCTATCCCTCGAGTGATATGTCGCTGCCACCTGAGAGCGTGAATAAATGCGGGTACGCAAATGCAAAACGATTTGTTACTGTATCGTAACGCCGTGATTTCGAACGAATCAGCCAGCTCCCCGAATACGTCTTCGTAAACAGGCTACGAACGATACTTTGATCGATACGTTGAATTTCATATTAACGAGATCCAGCTGGGTTTCATTTTTAACGTTAAATTGTTGGATAACTATAATGTTGAAGTTTCGAATGCCGATGACAAAGATCGATGTGCCAGTTGAACCGTTGTCGAACTCGGAGGAGTTGGTTTTGACTGACTTTGATTGAGTTTACTAAGAGCAGTTTGACTAAGTCTTTTAATGATAACGTTAATTAACCGTGTTTTATTGATTATATACGCTGATGTTCCAAATTTCGAACTTTAAAGTCTACAGACTGATATTTTCCCTAAGGGGAAGTGATATATTTTGATATGGCGTAAGTACTATTTTGCAATACTATTATGATATTATGATTTACTTAGACCAATTTTTTTCTAGTTATTAATCAGAAATTTGAATAAAAATAATCTATTAGAACATGTACAATGAAGTTTAAAAATATACATGAAATAGCGTATGCACCTAAAATTGATCAACTTTATGTATAATACAGCTTTAATCTCTCTCATGTAAATATTCGCCATTACAAATTTTGATTAAACTTTATCGAATTTAACAACGCAGTATAAGGAGGGTCTACATTTACGTTGTATATGATTACAATCGATAGGATGACGTAAACAGGATTTAACCTGATAAATTAGTATTTCACGTCACAATAACGTTTCAGGGGATAGAAGGGATTTCATAAAAGCCATAATAAAGCTTGAAAGTGCAGTAACCTCAAATTATAAGGATATCAAATAAATCTATGTTATTTCCCATTTCAATTTATATTCAATAATCTCCGTAGTGAAAAGAAAAGAAAAACATGATTTTCACTATTTGAAATACAAACAGGGCTACCTTTTCCAATACGCAAAATAGGCCTAGAGCCTGTTGGAAAGAAGGGCCCTAGGCAGGGCCGAATTAAGGTTTCCGGGATCCGAGATTATCAAACTAACAAAGGTACCCTGGATCGATAAACTTGAATCACAAATTAAAATTTATTCTTTATAAAATTAAATGGAGCCCCAGTGATAATTGGATCATCAGTTGTTGCAGACAATGTTTGATTAGAAACTATGATGAGAGATAAATGTTCTGTGACTTTTGAACGAAAATATGGAACATTGTGTGAATGATCAGGACATCAGTATCGAATAACTTGGTTTCAGCCAATTTTTCTCGGGTGTCGTTCCTTTAAAGCTCTATTCTCTCTACACATCCGTGCAATCTTGTTCGCGCAACCGCAAAAGCAAACTTGCACGACGTGCCATGGATGCTGAGAATTATTTACGAGAACGTGTAGCGAACACTGGTCTCGTAGGACTTTCAAACCACTCAGCCAATTTATCGGGCTTAAGGGGAATCCAAGCTTGCATGGGTGTCGACCCGACACCGTTCACAGCGTCTTCGATAAATTTTCTTTAATTGACACAGTCATTTGTTGCGCCAGATCCATCAGCTAGGGGGGCAGATTAATTTGCGTGCAGCATCAGCCATTTTAGTCTGTGCTTCTATACAGGCTCTTTGAAAAATGATTTACGATATATAAATTTCAGATTCCTTGTACATCTCTTCGAGATATTAGTCCATTTAACCCTTATTTAAATAGTTTATATACAAGGTAAAATTGTTTCAGTTTGTATAAATTATAAAAGCATGTAAATCTAGGCTTTAGGAACGATAAGTATATGAAACTGCGAAACATTAATATAACGGTACCCGTTTCAAATTGGTATTGTTCATTTTAGTTTAATATTCTTTAAAAGTTGGCGCATGTTTAAGATTCCAGTACGCAATCGTTTGATTGTCCTACTTTACAGATGCAGGACAATGATAAAACGAAATAATCGTTCACGTATGTACTGATATCAGTGCAGAATACGGATTATACTTTAAGCACGAATTCCATTGGTTTTGTCGAGTATATATCGATGATCGATTTTCGAATATTCTAGGAATTGTACGTGAAACTGTTAACGACTTTAAAGTGGGCCATTTGTAAGAGAAAAATGTGAACCAAAAATGTATCGCCGCCAGTGATTCAGCTACGTTCGAATAGAAATCCGTGAAAAACGTATATTTTATACGAAATATCTACGCTTTTCGTTAGATTTTTTACTTCAAAGTGAATAAATGATATATTCAATCTTTCCAACCCGACGTTCCTCATAGACAATAGAAATAATTTTATTACAGGATGAATTATTATAACTTCAAAAATATTTATAATATTAGATTATAATTTTTTTGCTTTTAATCTGAATAATTATCATACTTCAATACTCAAGCTTCGAGAAAATTGTACAGATCAAAGTACACTCGTGATAAAATCAGACTTCTCAAGAGGAAATGGTGATATAGAGAAAACAGGAATTCTCAAAATCTTAATTTTGACAATGTTAATATTAAAAGCAATTTAGAAATCAAAATAATATAATTTTCAATTATTAAATGTTGTAAAGTTTAGTAGATAACAGAAAAGTACGAATAACAAAGTAAATATTAATTCGAATTTTCCCGCGTGAACTTTTATACGCAAGTGATAGGACTAGACTCCTATATATGTATATCCCCTTTCCCTACATTGTCATTTTCCCCGGGGACGCCTATGAGGAAGGATGTGAAATTGCAGTATCACAATCTTTCCTGGGGAAGCCTGATTTGATGGCAAGTCATATCTTCATCCAGGACATATTTTTCTGGATGGTATTGAAATTGTGGAATGTTAGTTTCAGTGTTACGTTCGTCTAGAATTTACGGAATAAACTTTCCTTCTGATACTTTTTTTTTTAAATTAACAAACATATAATTTCGGTAATAGCTTTATTCTATTCTTTATTACTTTTTTAATAAAACATAAAATATCGCATTATAATTATGCTTTTAACTGAAGGAACAAAAAGATCACAAATCTTGTGAATTTTTCGTCTGAAGGATTATTTCAAAACAAGCCGTGTTCTTTCACGAAAGAATGTAAATTTCATTTCGATCTTGCAAAATTATCGTGATACTTTTCAATTTATACACAACGAAATGAAATTTATTAAAAATATCTCTTCAATATGTTAAAGAATATTTTTTTTTGATTTTTTTCTCGTTGTTATCGTTGATGAGGATTTATGGATGCATGTAACGAGAGAGCGAGTGCTTTATTAACGCGATAATTATCCAGATGAAACGAACTGTAGATTGTTAGTAAGTTGAATCATGCAAAAAGAGAAGTGGTTTCGAATCGATATCCAGTGTAAATTCACTTTTCCGGAACAATGAAACGTGTTTAAATTCAAAAATTGGATACCATATTGTTTTGTTTTAATTAAGAGAATCCAATTGATATTTTTTACTGCAAAATAATCGTATATATTTTATACGTCAAGGTATTAATAACTTTATAGTATCTGATTTTGCTGTTCTCTAATTGATATGACCGAAAATAATTATAATTACCTTTTATTCTATTTATCTTGTAACAATTTCGGCAAAGAATATCATTCGTGCAAATGATTATTGCTGAGGTTTATATTCACGAATAAGAAACTGAATGTAGTATCTAAAGCTTTATAAAAAGAAAAGTATTTAATTCGTTTGCATAGATGTTACGCTAGTGAACTATTGGATAACGATAATGATGCTCCCTTAGGTTTAAGTGCTTTTGCTCATAAAAAGAAAGTGTCCACGAGTGATGGTGCTGGAAACGTGTGTGAAAGTACGGAGAAAAAGGTTCATACAGCTGACCTTATTTTCGTCCCCAAATAGATTTTCTTTCGATTTTTGTGGGATGAAAGTAACATCGTGATGGGTATCGATTTCTCGTTTCTGTTTCACTTAAAAGCCAGATGCAAGGAACTGCAGAAGGCGAACGTTAGTTTTTTGCATGATTTCCTTCACTTACAACAGCAGAAAAATTAAAGAGAATTTAATATATGAAAGATATTTGAACGATATTCCCTACTTTTAATAGATTAGTTTTAATAATTTTGATTTCATATTTCATAAATCAAAATTCTTCGAAATGATCGAGTCGGGTCATTCGTGACCCAAAAAATGCTCGCACTTTTAGACCCTAAAACTTTCCTTATCAGATTAATAATATTTTAAGGAATGGTATAAAATTTACCAAAGGAGGGTGTAAAAGAAAATCTAAAATTAATCTCCAACTATAAATCAGACGTTGGGTCAATAAAGACCCGGCTCCACCGTTCGGGGGTTAAAAAATTAAATCGACGTTTTCTTTGACGCGTTGACTGTCAGGGGGGTTGTTAAATTTATTGAAAAATGGAGAAAAAAGGAAGATTCTGAACAGCGATAAAATTATGTCGGTGATCTGCTATAATAAATTGACACGTTAGGCTGAAAACTTCTTTCTTAATATCCTTCACGCCTTGACTTTTATAGGGATCATTTGTGATCGACAGCTTGAATAATAAAATTTCAGTAGCTCCAATATTATATCTTCTCTATGAAAAATTTATATTTGAAAATTAATTCTTTGGTAAATAATCCATACTTGAAGTTGAGAAATAACTTATACAGTAATGCTTCGAAATAAGCAAGTGGCTCGGGACCGAACAGTTGCTTATTTCGAAGCAGGTATGCTATTCGGCTTGACTTTGTTCTCGAAACGGGACGATAGAGAACGCGAGGTAGCGGCAAATCATAAAGTGAACGGCCGAGCAGCGATGTTATTTTTTGAACAAGGATAGAAAGCATTATATACATATATTCCATCCTTCTCCTACTAACCGATGTCACTGCTCAGTCAAGCGTGAAATTTATTACCCTAAACATCCGCTTCGCGCTTTCATGGACCTCTCCCTCATTTCTCGTACCTCTCACTTTGCGGGCGACTTCAAACAAAGAAGAGGGGATAGCGAGTTGCTTATTTCGAAGCAGAGACCACTTGCTTATTTCGAAGCATTACTGTAGTAATAGTAATAATTATTATTTCTCCTCATAGAATTGCAAATAATGAAAAATTCATATATTATTTATTTTAGAACTGTTAGAAAAAAATTGTAGTAATTAATCTCAAAGGGTTGGTAAAACGTTTGTTAATGGACATTATTTTCCACCTTTCATTTCATTTTTCCATCTTTTAGAGAGTCACACTAGGAAAACGTTGAATTAATCAAAAAAGAAAACCATCAAGGCGTAACACATGCTCTTTAATTCTCTTTGGCAAATGTGCTTTTGCTTCTAATTTGAGGTTAATTAGCAAACTGTAGAAGCGCTACTCAGACTTTGTCAGACGCTCGTATTTCGTTTAAGTAATTCTATTTGTTAGCTTACTTTCACGTTAATCAAGATTCTTCCCAAGCGTACTGAACACGCATCCACTTTAAGCTTGTGCAAATAACAATTCTTTATAGAATACAAAACGTTTTAGAAGAAAAGAAGAAGAATGGAACAAAACTTAAGTAAAGGAACCAAAATTTATAACAGGGTACATTCGCGGTCAAATCCGATTTCCCTCGGCAAATGGAAATATAGGGATAGCAAGAATTCTCAAGATTGTTTTTTTATATGTTTCGAGTGGAACATTGTTGGAATTTCACTGAACATATTCTCAGATATAGTTTGGGACCAGTCTCTGGAAAGGACACTGCTAAAAATTTTATTCAAAGTTATTCGGAGAAGGAAAATTGAATTTTTGAAAGTTGAAAGAACTGCATATTTAGATCGTTGATCTTAAAGGAGCAGCTGTAAAAATGGGAGAAAATTTCTTGTGATATTAAAATATTGAGAAAAAGGAATCTGATTCTGGCGACTTTTATCACAGTACTCTGTTATTGTGGTTATACTGGGTGTATAAAAATGTTTTATAGTGTGACACACGCGATGGTCGTTTTCCTTCCAAGGAGCACGAATGCCAGAAAATCACAGAGGAGTTTTCTTGTAGGAGTGAAAATATGTTATCCATGACTATTCATATGGGCTTGAGCATCATTGCAATTGTCTTCTTGTATGGGCCTTAAGTTTCTAGTTATTGCTGGAACTGACAGATATTTGGCAAATATGTTCAGACTAGGTGAATTCCAACTCACCTAAATGAATTTAGTGAAATTTTTGTCAAATACGTTTACGAAAATTCTAATGCATTTTAAAATAAATACAACAGAAATCTAATCAAATTAAAGGATAACTTCTTTTTTTATTTTATTTTATATTTTATTATAAAAAATATTTGTAATTATGAAGTATAAGAAATTTTAATATTTTGTACTTCTTTTCTAAAATGAAAAATTCATGTGATCTTATTCGTCAATTTAATTCAATTACTAATATTTGTTATGCTTTAAGAATAAAAAGTTATTACTGAAATATAGTTTATATATTTTGGTCTTTAGGTATCTTATTTGAGCACTATACAATTGTCCTTTTGTACTGCCTAGAACTTTCACATGCACATTTTAATTTTTGTATAAAGTTAATTAAAGAGTGGTTTGAAAGAAAAAAGTTTCATCGTAATTTCAATGTTCATTAGAATTTTTGGCTGAACATCTTTATTACATACCACCATTCTTTTACTTTCATAAATGCTTCACAAAAGTCGTTCAGGCATGTACTCTTTTCCGAAGAGTGCCAAGAGCGACAATCGATCGGGATGCTTCGCATTCTTCAAACGTGAAGGAACTAAAAAAGTGGAAAAGAAAAAGGAAGAAGAACTAAAACCGATTCAAGAGGTCAAAAGCGAATTTGCAGAAGGAAATTGCTATCTTAATGCTTAAGTTGATGGCTAATTAAATTGGAATGAATTTTAATGGATTGGTATTAACTTGATATCCCATGAAATTTCTTTTCTCTTTTCCAATGAATTATAATGATAAAAATGATTTTCTTCGTTTTTTATTACATTAGGTTGATATTTATAAGAAATTTTATTTTCTTCTACATAGTTTGCTTCCAAATCGCCACTGCAAGAAATATTATAATGTTATAATCTATCGTCCGTTTTGCAGTAATATCATTGTATATTCTATAAATATTTTCATTTGATTACTCGTTAAAGAAACAAACATTGGAAGTGAAACGACCACTGTTACATACATATTGATATTAGTTATCTAAATATTATTTTGAACATAAGCAAACATTGAGCAGCGTTAAGGGATAAAGGAAACATTTGCTTTAATTCGACCTACACAGGAAGCAATCCACGAATCACTTGATATCAATATATTCCGAGAAATACAAAGAGGTATGATCGTTTGACGAGAAGAACGTATCATGTCAAGTAGCAATGTGAGCTCCTCTTGATATTGGTATATCTGAGAACTTTTGACATGCGCTTTTCAAAGTGTATGCTGGTAGAAACGACATGATGTTATCTTCAAAAGAAGGTCCGTAAAGTTTTATTAAACATGTCACGACTAAACCAAACATTTCAAAAAAATTCTCGGGAAAATAAAAACAATAGGAGTACTTGAATTAATGTAATACATTTTTAAAGTTTCTTTAAATATTTCTTTTCCAAATTAAGATATATTGTTTTATTAAACATGTCACGAGGTAATGAAATATTTCTAACAAGTTTTTTATAAATATGAAATGGGGTGCTTAAATTATTTCAATAAATTTTTGTATTTTTGTTGATAGTTGCTTTTCAACTGGATTTTTTGATTAAGAAATTTTAATAAGCATCTCGTAAGCAGCGCTGAATTAAGGGAAAGCTTAAGGGGGGTTATACTCTCAAACCTCATTTTGCAGAGAGGGGGGTCATTATAACGCTTCCATCCACTATTTTAAAAAATATTGAATACGATTTTTGTGCTAAGAATTCCTCGATCAAAGGAAGGCCCAGGAAGGTTTAATTGCCACGGGTCCCAGAAATCTAAACCCATCCCTGATCATGAAGAAAAGAAACATTAATAGAAAATTCTTAAGAAAATAGGGAGACACGTCACGAGAAAATAAAAAATTCTTAAAAAGCTGAAAATAATACGAAACCTTAAATATACCTTAAATCCTTTTTTAATCAATGAATTTTTAAATTATAAAATTTCTTTTATATTTAATAATATATTTCAGCAACGAATATTATTATAAATATTACTTGCTTATAAATAAACTTTAATAAAGATTTATGATTACAATAAGCCGGAGCAATTTCACTCGTAAACAAGTTTCAGTTTCCATCCAATCTTAAGGCAGAAGAATATTCATTTTAATACGCTCGAATAATCTGACCGTAAACCAGCGGAAGACGGCTATACGGTTTCACTTCCTGTACCGAGCTTCATTTTCTCTGGTCGTTTCTTCTAACGGAAATAAATCCTCTCAAGGGTGGGAAAATAGAGGATTCGGGGCGGAATGTTGGGAGGAATGTCAATGTGATAACGAGTCTGTGTTGTGGAAGACCGGAGATACACGTACTTAGGGTGCAGCGAAGTGGGTGCAAAGCGTTGGGGTCGAAGGAAACGGATGCGTTGGGGGCTGCTTTCTAAAGCCTCGCAAATGTATCCAAAAAATTGAGCTTCTAAAAGACTGCTGCAAATTCAGCTAGATTAAACCTACTGCCAGTCATCGTGTCAAATTTTCTCCGGAAACGGATCGTTTGAAACTTTTCCATTACGTTTGTTCATTTTTTGGTTACGTTATATGCAACGATTTAAAATACTTTAATAAACCTGTGGTTAATTCATAATTAATTATACTATGAGTATCCTGGAACTGAGCTTGCAATCAGAATAATTGAAAGCTCGGCTTTTTCATGCATTGCTTACTTAGTGCTTCAGAAAAACGACTTTGAATATTCCCCTTAAATATTAATTTTTTATTATTTCATTTGGTAATTAAATTTTTTCATTTCTAACCTTATAGAATCAGTATAATATTAATACTACTTAGAATATTGTTTAGTTTTTCAATTCCTTTAAATTTTATGCAGCTTATTTCAATATTTAATCAAGGATGTATAAATAATTTCTGTTTATTGAAACGTCCTCTCTCATTGAATTATCGCTCAAATACACCTGCTTGTTGGGTCAGTAATCAGCAACAATGGTTTCAATGGAAACTGTTTGCGCAATGGTAACAGATAAGGGATGGAGCTGTACTGTATAGTGCACAGCGATTTGCAATCCATATTTTATTCATACAATTGTATAATACAAAAGTGGCCAAGGAGGATTGGAAATGGTCATCTTTACGACTTTATTCCTTGTTCGTCGCGATAAAAACGAAAAAGAGAAGATAGCTGATCATTGTCTTGCAAAACAGCAGACCGTGTAGTTGATCCAGGTTGCGCAATATCATCAATCAAGCTGGCTTTCGGCTTCGATGGACAACAATGGAAACGTGGGTATCATGTGCTACGTGAAACCATCGATCTAGAATGATCGATCTATCCCATTTCGTACGATCAGGAAATGTTTTGATTCGAAGTATCGTTTCTCAGGTGTGCGACGCGACTCACAATTCTTTTTTCCTTGAAATCGTTAATTTTCATTTGATTAAATATCTTTTCATTTTCCACTTTTCAGTTTTTCAATTTTTTCACTTTTTACTTCTTCATCTTCCCACTTTTCGTTTCTTTCATTTTTCAATTTTTCTATTATTTAATATTTTAATTCTGCGGTTCTTCGATTCTTTAATTTTTCAATTTCTCAATGTATAATTATTCTCAGTTTTTATTATTAGTGTTTTAAAATATTTCTAATTTTAGTAATTATTGTTATCCCCCTTTATACCAGAAAAGAGAAATAAATAAATGAAATGGACACCAGTGAGAATAAATTTTCCTCCGTATCATTTTATTCTGTCAAGTTTGAAGAGTAAAATTTTCGCCAACAGAAAATACCAGTAATTCGATAACCTAAATTTTGCAATTGTACATTCAAATTGTGCTCTGAGCGAGAACGTTACATTTTATGCTGCTCGCCAACGAAGAGTGACTTCTTGTAAATAAAAAAATTATCAAACGAGCCGTCTAGTGAGTAATTCGTTGCCAGAAACAACAGTCGTGAGCCTTTTTCTCTTTCGCGTTTATTCGATCGTTTAACAAAAGCTTCGCAAAAGAGGATCACAGTGATAGAATACGAGAGTTTCTGCGACAGACACGTAACCAGTCTTTGTCACGAGCACTCTTATATGCAGAGAAACGTTTCCACGGTTTCATTAAAGAATTCTATGCATCTCTGAAGACCTGCTTGGTAAGGTCTGACATGTTTCATGCATCACTGCGCCCTTATAATTTTCCCTTTTCACGTCGCACACGTGGAATCCATCTGAAACGCCTGAGAATGAAATTTTCGATTTTCTATTTGATGTACAGATGACTCGGACAACTCGGTAACCTGAAAAAAAAAGAGATTGGCTATTAAATTTGCGCTTTCTCGCGAAAAATTATGAATCGAAGTGAAATTTTCCTTGATTGCAAATTGTAATTTGTTAAATTTCAATAAATAATCCTGTAGTTGACGCTGTGTTAAGGAGAGCAACGACTGGTTCTATTATTATAAAAGTAGCACTGTTCCTATATAAAACAAAGCAGCTTTTAGCCGAGATTATGAGAAAGACCTAAATACATGCAGAATGCAAAGTATCAGGGTAGAAAGGTTCCTGAACTTTCTGAATGGAGGTAAAGAGAGAAAAGACACTTGATAACGGATCGATCGACCTATCGCTTTACCGATGATGATTTTATTCATGCCCAACAGTCGGCTGACCGGTTAAGTGGTATTTGAAGACACGAGCCGGTGGATGAACGCTCTTTAAAGGGACAAGAAGCTAAAGGAAAATGGTAAAGAAGGAAGAGGAAGCGAAGCTGGATTGCTGACTAGTTGAAAAATTAATGGGTCGAGTGTCGCGGTAGGTTAGTGAAAGAGAGAGAGAAAAAGAAGGAGAAGAGAGTCGATGGTTTGGCTCGGGGATATCGTTATTGAATGGTTTCGTTTAAATAAATTTCCCTAGCGAACCAGCCGGCCGAGGTATTCGTTATTTTTTCACCGAACTGTCCTGGTGAAATCCAGTTTCGGCCCACAATCGGATATTGCCGGCTAAACTACTATTTATCTCTCAACTTCTTTCTTGTATATGCGTTTCTTTGTTGCACCGACGCGCTAGATTGAACCATCAATCGTCAAAAAAAAACATTGCAACAACAATACAATCTATTCACGAATGCTGAAATAACAGGGTGGATATTTTCTGGGAATTTCTAGACGAACCTTACGGTTTATCCGATACCAGCACCACTGTTGCAATAAACGTTCCGATAAAGAATCTTTTTCTTCGTTGTTCGTTGTTTATTAAACTATATATAATAATTCTTGAACAGCGAAGCCTGAGTCAATCGTGACCGAAACTTATAAGATGTATACAAGAATATTAACCTAAAGTTAAATGTATAATTTTTAAACGAAAGAGTTTTAAACGAATTTAGTTAAATTTATTCGAATTAAATTTAAATAATATATAATTATAAAGAAAATGGACATGAGTAAAAAAAAATTTCATTCAATATTTTTGACATAGTAAATGAACGGCTTAGAATGGAAAGTGGAGCCTAAGGCTATAGCCCCGCATAGGTCTCTCTTTAATAAAGCACTGAGCTATAGTGTTTGCTACAATTATCAACCAGTCATTTTGTATTAAAGATATTAATGAAACATTTGATCAAGATTTAAATTTCAAATTTATGTACCATAAGTGTCATTTTTGGATACTTTTATATTATAAAATTATTTTAGACTATCTATGTTTCATAGTATTTTAATTATGTGATTTTAAATTGAATTATTCATGAGATATATCAACTTTTTCATAAATTCTCTTCCATTTTTATCGTTGGAATATTAATATTCTGATTATATTGATTATTCTTCATCAGTTTAAACGCGCTCTTCTGTATCGAACTTGTTCTGCTCGTTTAAATTAACTTCATTAACAGTCAATCGTATTTTTCTGGGATTCTTCTTCGCGAAGACACTTGCATTAAAGTTAATCGATATCCTGTCTAGATGAAGCGTCACTTCCGTGACGAGGCTTTAATAGTACTAGCTCTTTCGCGCTTAAACGATCCTTCAAACAATTTCAACCCTATCGTAGACTCATGAATATTACTCTTTGAAATATTCTCTCCATTTTCCATCAAATTAATTCGTAAATGATGTGTCATCAGAAACACCCAATCACCCTTCATAAAATAGGGGCTATTTACATTTTTATCTAAAGATCTGGATATATACATAAATGATTCTTCCTTTTTATCATAGTTGCTCTAACGTTACCGAGTCAGACTCTGCTGTCTGCTAAAATTAAGAGGCAATGTAAAGCAGAATGCTAACAAAGGTGTCCATGTGTAGACATATCCTGGACGTAAACAAGGGACGTGTTGCACGTTGAACGTATATTTTGCTCCTGGCAAAACTAGATTTGCAACAGACGCTGTATCGCCCTATACGCACAGTATGTACCCACGTAGTTCATGCATATACAGCCAGGTAATAAGCTGTTACGGTAAAACTGGGAGCGACAAAAGCAAAGGTGAACGAATCAGACGTACCCTTTGTCTTTACTAATTATTCTAACTCACGAATACCTTTGCAACATAATTATCCTATTAACTTCTGCATTTTTTTTTAAATAATTTCGTTTCTCAAATAAGCATAATTGTGAAATCACATCTACAGTATATTAATTTGCCCCTTCGGTATTAATTTTTTGAAAATTTATTACTAATTAAAAATCAAAATTTATTGCTTTTTATTTTAAAAATATTATAGCAATAAAGGTATGTGAGGATCCAAAAATATCGAGTGGGGTCTGTATCATTCGAATCGGGTCAGGTCAATTTACTTCGGCTCGGGTTGGGTCGGGTCGGGTCGAATTGGTTTTTGAAAGCGTAAACAGGCAAGAATTCGAGTATTTCGGATATCTGATACTCGGATCGAGTCAGGAATTGCTTTGATCAACTCAGAGTAAATTAGATACAGCTTTCGACGAATACTTCCCGTTGGCTATCATGTTCAATTATCCCGAACACAATTCTCCAAATTTCGAGGATCCCAAACCGACCGAAATAATTCTCTACCTGATCCGAATCTCAAGTACCTCAAATTTTCTCAAAAACTTTCATATATTTCTTACGAAATTTTAATTTTTATAATCGTAGCAGAAAGTTGATAAACAGCATTTGTTTGCTTAAAAATCCTGCCGTTTTACCGTCATAAAATGAGAAAAATCAGTTCACAATTTTACCGGGAATCGAAAAATTGTAGTTACCGAGGGCATCTGATCAATATTGCGTTCATATCCTGTCTTCACCACTCTTTCTCCGCGAATTAAAGCCAATAACACAAGAGCTCTTGCTGTTCCTCGCTTGTTTTCCCCTTTCCACTTGAAAGTTTGTTGACCTTTCCAGATTCTATTTTCGGTCTTTCATTTCTTCAACAAACGGACCTTATTCGGTTTTTCCATCCGATCTGAACTTTTCCAACGTGCCTCTTCTCCTCTTACACCTGCTTTTTTTCTTTTATATTTGCCTCTATCCTTCGTAGAAAGAAATAAAGACAAAGAGCAGCAAGGAATTCTTCGTTCTATTATAAAAGAAATATTTATGAATCCTTTTAAAGTCTCCGATTATCTTGATTTAACGTTATTAGAGGGGCGGTGTTTCTTGCTGCTTGCTTGAAATTCCGGCGGGCAAAACGTTGGTTTCCAATTTCAATTTTGGTGGCCTCAGCTTGTTGCTGTGAATTACGGTCAACTTAGGGGAAACGCCGGAGATAAAGCTTTTCAATTTTTATTAGTAATACCTGAAAATTATTTCTTCAAATATATTCTTAAATTTCAAATTAGATCAATTTTAATAAAATACGCGAAAGACACAATAAAAATAGATATTTATAATAAAATATTTTAGTTGTTCAATATTATTTAAAAACAAACTAACAAATTTTTCATTTTGTTTCATATTGTTTACAAAGATTGCAAATAGCATTGATTTAAGGGATGATTCAGAAACTCATATTTTCTTTGATGGTGGACGTACACACTGGCCACGAAAAGAGAATGCGTTCACATATTTTACCCTGGCTATGCGTCCAATATTAATCCCTTGATGCCAACGTGTCTCGGTGGATATTTTACCGATTATCCTTTTTTTCGCATATACTGACCTGCGTTATGATTTACTACCAGCGTTTAAAAAACACATAAATTACATGCCTGCGTACTTAAACGATAAATACATAAACGTTACTGATACGTGCCAATATCTGGACCAGTGATAGGTACACCAAATTTTTGCAAAATATAGCAAAGATATTATTTCGTTTATGTCAGAAATTAATTAATTATTACTCGTGTTTCCGTCTTTCTAATATTCTGGAGCTAGATTTTAAAGGCGTTGCTTTCTTCTTCAGTTAGCTGGTATTAACTGCTTTTTACAAAAGAATTAAAGAGATTAATGGTAAATGAAAGTTTGATTACTCGCAACACTGATTAAGTAATCTAATTGCTTTCAATTTAAGGTAATTGGAAACCCGATTGCTGTTGACTTTAATCTTGATTGATCACTAAATATTAGCGCCGTTAACTGTTAAGTCAGTCGACCATGGGTACAGTTTTGTCGACGATGCAGAATTACTCCAACCGTGTCGTTCTAGGAATCATTAAAAAAGTGACTTTTATTTTTCTTTGGAAAGTTTCGGTTTTTACGACGGTTGTCTGTTTACCAATCAGACCAGGAAGAAACGAATATTTAGAAGACGAAGCGATAAATTCTAGTTTCCCTCGGTAGGGTGCATTTTATTTCGACTAAACACGTGCTAGTTGTAAAACTCAAGTCCATAAATTCAGAAATAACCATCTTTCATCATTCTGAGATAAATACTATCCATGATAAACGTTAACTTCATCCTTAAAGCAATTCGTTTTAAATTGTCATACAATTCCAGTTGTTTCCTGTATTTGTCGAGTATCAAAATTCTGTAGCTTGATGCGAGGTGCACCAAGATGTGCCAGATGTATCACTTAAGCCAAGCCAGTTTTTATAAAATTGAAATATTAGCACCTAAAGATATTTAAAAATTCATATTCAAATAATTCTTGGCACAAAAGTTTCTTTCTTCTATTTCAATTTTATTATCTTTATTTCAAAATATTAAAAGTCCTCCTGTTTCATTTACACTGCATTTAAGTTTTCAAATATTTTACAATTGAAAAAAGATCATCAAAGTTCATTTATACTCATCTATACACGTAAAATATATAAAACTCAATACCCTTAAAAAATCAGAATTTATTTATTATTTTTTATTTGGAAACTATAGTGCTATCCGAATATTTGACATTTCCTTTCAAAGGCAAGGATATTTCGTAAAAGTGTTCGCAGCGTGAAGTTTCTTCTCTATTTTCCAAAGGAAGCTCGATTTCCAAGCTGAAAATCCCGGAACGAATCTGAAACCCGTTGAAGTTTTGGTTTCATTTCGCAAGATTTATCGAGATCATTTCCATCACAGCACGCTACATATTGGGAACAAATCGCGAGTAAACCGCGCGCACCGCAAACGGAGAAAAGAGTTTTCCAGCCACGGCGGTATGGATTTTATTTCGTTGTTTTGTATGAAAACAGAAATCCCTTTGATTTGGTCGCCTTACAAACGGACACGCCGTTATAACGAGTACACAACAGGTCGAAATGAGTTCTTTGAACGTGACAGGTGAACTCCAGTTATTTTTCCTGGCTCTATCTCGACCAAAACAGACCAACAAAAAAAGGGGTAAAGATATGAAAACAGTGATGGGAAACAGAATGCGTCGCTGCATGTAACTGTCATTCCTTTTTTTTAGACACGTTTTTCCATTAAAATCTTTTGTTTATTACGTTGAAAGAATAATGGGATTATCACTGATATGGAGCAACAATTCTGACATGCAACTATTAGGTACTGGAAAAAAGTTTTGCGAATTTATAATGCGAAATTTAAATGACAGGAACTTTCTTAAAATATAATCTTATAATAAGTTCATTATCATTTATTTTTATATTTCTTTTTCAATATTTTTGAAGGTTGCACATTCCATTGGTATAAAAGTCTCAGATTTTACTTGCAGAAAATAAATTAATTGCTGCTGTAATCTCATTACCAATTTTGAAATGCTTATTTGCAAAAAATTATTTAGTTTTTTTTTTTTTTTCAAATTTTCTTTGCAGAAAAACTTCTCATAGTTCCCATAATTAGGTAGTACGCAATTAAGAGTATAAATCAAACGCTCTTTTTTTTCTGTATAAGTACTGATCGTTTTATTCTTGATACCGCTGATTAATCGAACAGAAGATATGTCCTAAATATAAACCCAAGTCACGATGAAATGTCCAAAAGCTTGTTTAAAAGACTGAGATACAATGTTTTGTATTATACGAAGGCGATACACATGAATTGTTATTGATCATCGCGAATCTCGCGAGCATATTGGTGAACGTGTGCGAGAATTCCTGAGAACATAACGCTCTAATTACTGAAACGACTTCGTTTTCGAATAAGCCGAGTGCAAACGGAATACGGCACGATCCAATTCAGTTCACGGTGGCGAAGCCCGGGATTAAGAGGTTTGACGTTACAATCGTGACGAAAGCACTTTCCGGTCTGTGCTAATTCATCGCGATGGATGCTTTTCATTACTCGCAGAATTGATTGAAATTTCTCACCGCTAAAATTCTACTGTTCTTTCATCATCTACATTGATGAAATTATATTCGAATACAAAATGACAGGGATATTAGGTGGAAAACAACATGAAAATGATTTCTCATAAAAAACCTATTTAGAAATGTGGAATAAAATTTTTTGTTTTTATTTAATACACTGTGGCCTGAATCGTGCTGTAGGGAAATCTTGAAATACAATCACTTCGCATAATAATTTTGAGTTTCTATTAGGATCATAAGAAAATCATAAATTGTTCCAATTGACATCACAACAAAAATGAAAATTTCAAAATATTTTTTTCACCAGAACGTGAACTGTTGATAGATAGTACTCTGTACGCTTGTATTTTTTGGACATCTGTTATTAGGAAGATACCACGAATCGATGACTTGACGGAACAACGTTGAGTGACTTAAAAAAAAAGTACACGGTCAATCGACGCGATTCGATGCTATATTCATCGCACGATATCACTCGGGGATTCAAAATTGCGTGGCTCACGGACGAGTGCTTTCCGTTTATTCACCCGTGTAATATATTCGCATGAGAACGCAAGCGGAAATAGTGGAACAACAAACTCGCACTGAAATTACACGGTATTCTCTGCTCTTTAAAGGGCAATACAGGATGAGTTGTAATTTTATGGAGCAATCGGAAAAGAGGCGATACTGCATGAAAAAAGGGAATTTATTGAAAATATGCAATCAATATGTATTCGATACGAAGTTTTGTTACAGCGTTACAAGCTTTGATTTAAAATGAAAATAAATAAATAAAAGATGGAAAATAAATTATCATACACAATGATTTTTTATACTGACAAAAATCAATATAAATTTCGACGAAAGCACCTTAATAATTTGTAGAAGGGTAATTTGAAATTCGTCATTCTGACAGGTTCTGTACTTTCAATATTACTGAAATGTGCTGTCAATTTTAAATTCCAGGGAGGAAGCTTTCCCGCCTGCATTTCGGAATATTCTTTCGTGAAAATTTGATTTCCGCCGACTGTAAGCTAAAAAGCTAGTAGTTTTGTAAGCGACAGGCTTCAAGCATTAAACCCATCACAGCATCGTGGTTAGCCACCCCGTGTAAACATTCCTGTCATGTCGGCGTTATGTGTGAAGCACTTTGGCACGTAACTCGGAAGTTCGCATACTTTATAACAACAGGGCGTATCATAACATGTGGTCATCACTTCGGACGAACAAATAATTATAAAAATTGCGTAGTAAAAAGTACAAATAATCCAAATAAAATAATCAAATATTCAAAGAAAGTACCATTCACAGAAACTTAATTGAAAAAAAATACGTGTAAGTACCAATGGGAATGATTATAGGGGATGGAGGAAATAATGGATACACTACAATGTTTTGTAATTCTTCTTTCTAGGGGTGAAAATAAATTCAGTGCCTTCTCTTCTTTTTTTTTTTAAATTAAATATTCATTCTTCAAAAGTTATAGTACCTCCAAAGCGCGGGAGAACATTTAAATTTAAAATAGTAATTAAAAATGTATACCTACACTTAATATCTTGAATCCACTAATGAAGTTATGTCTATATTACGATACACCTTGTATAAAGCTCGATAAAGTATTAAGAATTTAGCAGGTCTGCAGTAATAAAACAAAAACGAAGATGCTTTGAACTTCTTAATTAAGAATCTGTAAGGATAAGATTTAGGGTATAATTTTTATATGGACGTTACAGCCTCAAAGGATAAACTTTTAATTATGAAACCTTTCTTTATCGGTACTCTAACAACCTCTTTCACTTTGTGTTTAACCCCATTCTTTGTGAAGTTTAAGCTCGTTAAACCTATATTAATTTTATTCTCTCGTGGAAGACGCATCATATATCATCATAATTTGTAACATATTCCCGGCAGAATTGTATTCTGCAGTTTGTAAAAGTTCCTTCTGTTTTCCTATAATTTTTCATATTTTTCTGAAAGTTAAATGATATTTAAATATGCATTTGGAATAATTAATTATTCCATGCAATGATTGATGTTTAAATTCTCTATTATTTACCTATCAGCGTAGAATTATAATTTACAGCGTTTAATAATTAATATTTCTATATCCCATTCTCAAATATCCATCTAGAATTATTATTATCTTGTGATTAATATTTCAATTTTCTACTATTTAAATATCAATAAAGCATTATTATTTACACTATTCTAAAAAAACATCACCATACAAAGGACAAAACGTATCATTTTTATTCTAATTCTCAACTAGCGAATATCGTGCCATACAATGCTAACAGTTTTTGTGTTAGCAGTTTAATTAAGTTCTTACTATACGCTTAAATATCTGCAAATAGAAATTCTTCTGAAAGCGGACAACATACAAAAGGAAATCTGCATCCGACGTTAGAAATATCCTGGAAGACACAGGACAAGCAATAAAAGCGTAAACGTAGTTTACTTTAATCCAAGTCCGTGCAATATGAAAAGCGAAATAAAGGGGACTCGATATTGCTTCCACTTTATGCTTTTATCTAACTAAACTTTCGCGGAAATTTAAATCATCTTAAGTATGAAAGTACTTCCTTACTCTTAAGAAATCTTTTCATAATTTATGTTATATAGCATTTATAGTTTTCAATAAATAATGAGTATCTCAAGACAATTGAGTCAGGTGTGAAACACGAGGGTGAATGAAATTCTATTTCACAAATACATGTTTCTAAAAAGATATTAAACTGACAAAAAAATTTATTTTTTTAGCTATTTTTACACTGCACTTATTCAAATTGTATCATGAACATTTTTCATGCCATGAAAAATGAAGAAGGTACTTGGATAGCTATGATATTCTGTATACTAGGTGGTTAATAAATAATAATAGACGATATTTATTTATATTGCAAATAAGTAGGTACAATTCGTTTTGCACATACTGTAAGCTGGCAAGTGATCAAAGTCTCAATTGCTGGCAAACGTGAAGAGTAAATCTTGGATCTTGCAACTCCCACAGGATTTGAACTCGAAAACTGTGCAGTTATCTCGCAACAGATGCTTCTATTGCCATTTTCCTAAACAGCTTGGGACAAGTACCAATAAACAGACACTTTGTTATCTGCTTCGAATAAGGAGTTATCTCAGACATTGAAGAATGGAACAGTAGATAACATTGTTTAACAACGTCGACTGCACAATAATTTCTAGATACATAGCTGGGAAGAAGCATTAAAATTTTATTTTCTAATTAGAACAATGCATTAGGTGTTATATTTTGGGAGAGAGACGGGAGGAGCAACATGCTAAAATCTATTAGTAAAAGAAAGGATGAAATTATGATCTCTTGATGGTAATTTGATGGACATTTTACAATCAAATTCAAAACAAATGACCTCATCAGTTTACCTATATTTTAAGCAAAATTTAAAGCAGTTTAAATTACGTAACAGATGTTGGGAAGGAATATTAAATTGGTGTGGAGGTGTGGGTGAGGGCAGGGATATATTGCCACCTCTACCTCCAGGTAACAATGAAACTGACGGAACTTTTGCACCCACCGTATATATCTCTACTTGTCTCATATTTCACTGAAAAGTGCACCGAATCGTGTGAGCGAGGTAATTCGCGACGAGTCGAAAGCAGAAGATCGGTTTGACCGCGACAGGCCCATTGAAATATCTGAATAGCAACGTTGATGATCCTTGCTGCACGTTGACGACGTATTGCTGGAATGTAGGTGGCAATCTGTAGATCCTAAACCAATGTACCACATCAATTTACTCGAGTTACGTCGATATATCCTGTCTCATAGGTGACGCACAAATGGAGCGTTTCCGTGCTGATTGATACCGGCCAGTACTTGCTCGGTACTCAATTATACTCCTCTCTACTTGTTCTATCGATCGAAGTAATGCTGCGACCACCATCGTCACAGACAATGCAACTGTCCATATATTTGCCATGCACGTGAAAGCGATCCGGCTCTTTCCCGTCGCCGATCCGATGGAAATTGTTTGCCGTCACTTGCAATTCCATTCCGTCCAAGTGCGTTTAGCGATTTCAAGTGGTCGCCGGGTAAACCGAGACCAATATCTGCTGGACGTCGAACAGACAGGAGAATAGATTTCCTATTCTTTCGTAGCTTGTTAAAATTGGTTACCACCTTTCAATGAATTTCAAAGACGGTTTTAAACTACGGCCTGGTATGATCTTTTCTTCCCCGAGACAAAACAAAAATGAAGAAAAAATAATTCAAACATAATTATTTATGATATCATAAATCATAATTAAATTTCATAATCAATAGACTCTATATCGTCACTTTCCTTAGGGAAACAGAAATTTTCTTACAACAAATCCAAAACTCAGAAGCCCTTTTCCTATGATTTTATATAAATAAAATAAATAAATAAAATGAAGAATCTTAACATTTAACTAATGTAAACTGTCTATGAAACTGTATCCAATTTTCAAACTTTTTAAGTCTCGAAATCTACTAAATAGAAAATAAAGTAATTTAAACTACAGGAAGAAAAGAAAAGTATTTTCTACGAACCAGAGTTTACGTAGAAAATATTTGAATGGTACCTGTAACGCTTTAACCGACAGGTCTATCCATTTTTCATGTTGAAATCGGTTCTTTTCATAACACGACTCGATTTCCCAATAGGCCGATCAGATCAGGTTGTCGAAACTGCTGAAATTCAGGAACACTGGTTTGGCCTGTTAATCGTATTGAAACACGTTTCTTCGGATTTCGGGACGGTTTCCGAAGTAATACTCGATCAACGTGTGAATAGGTGCAATCCGTGAACTTGTTGCAACGCAGTTTCGCAATCAGTACTCGATTGACAAACTGAGGTACCATCGTTTTTAAATCGGTCCAACAGTCTCGTAGACGAACTTCGATTAACTGCGATTTTATTACTGTTTCCTATACAAGATCAAAGCAATTTCTATTTAATTACAAACTACTAATTTTCGAACGATAGGGCTTTTTAATTTTCTGAAACTTTGTTAAGGAAACACTTTCATATACTGGAAAATTAGAATAGAATAATTAGGATATGTCCAATCCCACCTCACCAATTAAGGGTTAAATAATTGCAAAGAAAGTATGAAAATCACATTTACCCCTTGGACGGCGGACTAATTTAAATTTAAATTTGTATATCATATTTTTTATTTTCGTATTTTAAATTTTACACTGTTTTTTTAAAAATTGTTTTTTCAATATATAAATCTGTTTCGTTTAAAAACGACATATTTAACTTTAAATTAATATCCTTGTATATGTTTTGTAAGTTTGAGTTGTGATTGACTCAGGCTCTGCTGTTGAAGGGTTAAAAAATAATGAAATTTTTAATTTATGAAAAAATCATAGAAGAATGATTAAAAGCGTTCATCTTATGATTAAAAGCGTTCAAAACAATGTCATTCGATTTGAAATATTCAGAATTGCGAAACAGATTTCCAATTTCACAGTTCTCTCTGCTCCATAAACTGAGAGAACTAAGATTTTACTAAAACCGTGCTGTTTATTTGAATCGACATAACAAATTGTTTTAACGTTCAATAAATTAGACACGTCGAAGGTAAAGTTTTAAAAATATCGCGTTCGCTGTGAGAACATCAAGTTGATCAGACGATTGAACCATAAAACGAAGGTTTTATAGGTGTCACGTATCCTTGAAATCTATCGAAATGGTAGAAGAGCGACAGAAACGAATTGGATTAGATGTAAAGAAATTTATTTCATTTTCCTAGTACATCGACTGAAATTGCTCTCACTTCGTCCGCAGCGGTAGTACTTACGTATAGTTTACGCGAACACATCAAAGATCATTTCTTTCAAAAAATCTATTCAGTTTTATAAAATAGTACGAGAACACATCTGTGGCTTAGCGCAGTGTCAATATTTATAAAGCCGAGGTATTAGTATTTAAAGATATGTTAACAAATTCATATTCAAATAATATCTGACCTCGAAATTTCTGCTGTTTCAGTTTTTTTTCCAATACAAAAAAAGAATTGAAGTTCATGCTATTTGTGCTTTTTCTACAAAACGTACATGTTTATTTTAAAAGATTTTGACATTGGTATATACAAATGGCATTATAGTAATCTCTAGATAGAATTTGAAATTGTAATTTTTTTTTTTAAAAGGACACCACGTGTTTATATGAAAATAAAATTGTTCAGTAATTCTAATATCATGTCTTAACAAAATTGTACTTTTTAGTGTAAAGTATGTCTTTCGTACATAATTTCATACAATATAATATTTAATATGACTTAGTTAAATATTCCATAGGAACATATCAATAATCTCCACTGAATCTCATACAACTGTCGTTAGAAGTCGCAAGTAGTACGAGTCAATATTGAAGCGCGCATGTGTGACTAATCGTGATTCAATACCACTTACATGCGTCTGACAATGAGCTAGCACATCAAAGCTTCATTAAAGAAACATAATTTTCTTAGAATATACATCTAAGAAATATTTGTAAAAAGAATGGATATTTTTTAAATGAAAGAATTTCATATATTGAAGGAATGATTTTTAAATTAAAAAAGTACATTAAAATTGTAGCTCTCTCCATGATCCACTGTCCGAGGGATAATAAAATTAAAGGACCTGGCCTACCCCATCCAAAATTCCAGGTTACGCTAGTATGTATGTACGTGTAATTCAATTCAATCTGCAACAAACAGAAAATTATCATTTTAAATTCTATGATACTATACAAATCTAAATTGCAGCATACGACAGAAAGGGATATCTATGTATAATCAAATACTAAGCAAATGATTAATGAAAAATAATACAAAATACATTAGAAACACACTCGTACATAAAATTGAGCTTAAATTGTTTTAAACAATTTCAGGAATACTTATTTTATTTCTAGATAAATAAAGTCTTCAACGAAATTTAAGATTTAAACTGCTTTTCTTTCCTTGTGTTTTTTCAAATTTCCATTCTCTGTTCAAATTATTAATTAATAACGAAAAGAACATCTTGAGTACGATCAAAAGTGAAGTACACTAAGAAACTTTTTTGAAGTTTCGTTCTTCTTCCAATCTTTCCAACATAACGCAGTTTCACAACTAGTTTGTTACTTCAGAATATACGTCATAATCATTATAGTTTCTTGCTGTTTGAAACGAGAAATTCTGTCGCTCGAGATAACGCTGTAAATTGACGTAGAATCGCAGCCATGTCACGTAGAAACTGATAGGAAAGGCGTGGCACGGATTTCCGATAAGGCTAATATGAAAGTACGTCTTCCTCGGTTCAGATGCTTTTCAAACGATCCTGCGAGGAGAAATAAACATTCGCACGAGTGTTTGAATAAACCCTTCGCATCGAATGCATGTAAACATACGATGAATCCGAAATGCATCTTTTAGAGCCTAGGATTCTAGGCAAACGAGCATTCTCTGACGTAAGGAACATGTATGAATGCAAATTTAACCAAATACGAAAGAGGAATATTTCCAATTGCTTTCAATACCCTTGACATAACAAAGAATGAAAGCTCGTTTGGCCCAATTGCTTGAATTACTTTCGTTTAATAATAGAATACAACCAAAACCTTATACATTAGTTATAATTAATAAAAAACAAATATGTCGCAATTATTCAAATTATAGAATTGTATTTAAAGTTAAAAACCTATTCATAAGAATATAAATTAAGGTTTTCAGAATTCCTGTTACTTCTATATCGCCATTTTTCCTAGAAAATCCAATTTGATCACGAGTGTACTTTCATCATGAATTGTTTAACGACAAACGTATAGAATTTAACACGTCTATATTGATAAAAACAAAAAGCTTCATCTAGCTGTTCAATTTGAAAATGTCAGCTACTGTCTCCTTCGAACGACTAATAAAATGGGTCGCAATATTCGGTATGAAAAGAAACCTCGACAATTTGATCTGTGATGGAAAAGGCTATAGGTCTGTGTGCCGTGTCGTGTGACAGAAAAATGGGTGAGCTTTGATCGAATAGCTGGCGGGGCGTGTTGGTCACAGGAATGAAGGATGAAAATCCTTCTAGAGTGCGAACAAAACGAGCAAGTTACGGTAAATAATCCGTGACAGATAGGCAATTTAAGTTTCTAGGCGAGATAAGCGTCTTTGTTGATGGAACCGTGGCGTTTCACGGATGCGAATTCATTTGTCACCGGTGTAGGTAAGTACAATGTTCTAGCAAAGAGTAAAACGACCCTCAAACGGTTAAGGCCGATTCACAAGAAGTTCTCATACGCCACATCATGATTTTAATATGTTCGCTTCTTTATTTCTAAATTTTTAAGAATTTCTAAAAAAGAAACTGTATAAATTAGAAAAAAAATTTTATTAGAAAAGATCACAGCATATTATCAAGTACGAAGCATAAATAAATTAAGTAAAAATAACACGCTATAAATATTGTGAATGATAAAACGAAGAGCCTACATATAGGCTCATTGTAACTTTTAGTAGATTACTACATATTAGCTAGGGAAATTTCGCTCATATTATAACAAAAATATTATCCCATTGAAAAAACTTATCCCACTTAACATTTTTTTTAGTTTTCACCATCGTTCATTATCGTTCACCACCCAGTATACATATACCATCCAGTAAGATTCTTAATTTTTCATTTTTCATTTCATAATTGGAATATTATAAATTCCATAAACTTGAGTGATGCTTATATTTTATTGAATTGCTTATACCTACAGTATTTCTCAACCTATTTTTTAACCATTGTTCACGTAATATATAATTCTTTTTAATAAAGTCCCGGCATATTGACTTTTAAAGAAAGACAATTAAAAACTCATTAAAATGATTTTTATCGTCTATCCCATTTTATGAGAAGAGATGATGAACACCATTATCAGTAGCCGATACCATATTTTAATACACTTTGAGGTATACTTAACTTCTGATGCTTTATATTGAAATTTTAAAACATTTAACAATCATCTAGGAAAAGTTTAAACCTCCTTATTAATCCTTATCGATTTATTTGCAAAGTGGAACAATTCGCTATTTCACTCACTATCGTCGTTTCCCCGACGGTTACCCTACAAAGTGATAAATTCACCTACTCGTTTTCATTTTTTCTTCTTTTTTTTACTGATACTATAAACGCGATATACATTCAGCACGGTCGTGTTTGATTGGGCCTTTAACCTTCCTCGAACAGCCATCGTTACGATAAATCGGATGGAAGAAATCGTGTTCTTCATAGTTTCCTATTCCAGGTTTTTGAGATCCTTTTTTTGGAAGGGAACCTGAAACACGACGTATGAATATTTATCGTTGCAACGAAGAATCAACTTTCAAATGAGTGAGTTGCATTTTAATGAAAATTCATAAATTCATCGGGGTCCGTTATTGGAGTATGTGATTGAATTTTGCGTGAAAATAGTTTCACTAAAATTACACAGATCGGTTAATGGGGTGGACGTTTCTCTTTTCTCTGATTTTTATATTTCTCATTGTATTTCTTAGAAATACATCAAGTATAATTTTAATAAATTTATTAACCTTTTCATATTTTGCAGGAATCTAATTTTTCATTTTTGTACTTCTTTTCTATTAGGTATACAAATTAATTCAATGCTGCTGGTATTACACCTCCTTAATTGCTGTTTTAAATTTGAATATTTTCCCGCGCTTTTATATATTCGAAAAATAGCGCGAGAATATAACCGCAATAACGATTACTTCAATAATTGGTATTAGCATAACTTTTCACAAATAAATCTTCAGTTACAGAAAAGGAAATGTACAGAATTAATTTGTGCACCTAATATAAAATTATTCATCAGAATTTAACGATCCACAATTCTCAAAATAAGCACCGTTCGGCTGAATAATGTTTTTGTATAATATCTGTAATATTTTTTCCATCCCTTTGTAATAGAATTCGAGCCATTTTGAAGCTGCATACACGACAAGGTCATGCATTTAATTGCCAATCAAATATTTCATTTAATTACCACTAATTAATTATCTCTGTATAATAAGAAATTAACAGAGGTTACACAATAAATATTAAAAATTCAGAAATTCCTTAATTCAAAGAACGTTGTTAAAAATAAAATCCAGTGAACAGTAACAATTGCCAAGGAATGGATATTCACAAGAAAGATAAAATTTAAAATTCAAATTCTTCGAAGTCGTGACCCGCAAACTTGAAAATATCTTGCGCAGTTTCGACAATCGAAACTCTGGAAAATTTCTCGACAGAGGAGAAAAAAAGAAGAAGACACTGGCCTCTTCTAGCTGTACTCCGACGAAATACCTGTTGTTTTTTTTTCTTTGGGATTCTCATGGGTTATCCGCTTCCATTTTATTCCGCTGTTGCATTGGCGAGGTGCGCCACTTTTTCGATTCCTAAAGATCAATTCAATCTCGTAGCTAACACCTATGTACAAAAGATCTCATGTAAAGAGGAGTACATAATGGTGCATCGACCTTTTCTTTTTTCACTTTCTTCGTTCTCCTCCCTGTGGCGAGGGAAGGAATCTCATGTGAGAACGCCGTGACCCGTTTTGCAAGCATCGCTTCACAAAGCTAGTCGAAATCGAAATGAACAGTGTATTGGACGACGAGACAGAGAAGGTTTTACGATTGTACAATTAATCCGAAAACGGAACTGCATTTTATCAATGCAATGGACGAAAGCTTGGGTAGATTCAAACCCCATTAGAAATGTTTGAAATCAGAAAAAAAACATTTGATGAAATTATATTGAATGAGATAAAAAATAATGACGTAAAAATTACATTACCAACTTCTAATTTAATAAATTTTCATAAATTATACACGAAATCAAAGTAAAACCTGTTTCTCATTGTAAAAGAATAATTACAACTGCATTATTACTCGAAATAAAATCCAGCAGTACGTGAAAAATATAAAATAGTAATTCCATAACAATTACAAACCTACAGTTTCATATTCGTATAATTAGTAATGATAACAAAAGAACCAGGACTATAATTTAGCAAATATGCGGGAAGAATTGTAAGGGTATCCTTTGAAAGTAAGGCTTTATATAAAAAGCTTTCATTCTGTATCTTCAGCTTAGCTTTGCATGAGGAATCATAGACTTATGCCATCAGTTAAATGACACTCTCTATATAAGCTAATAAAACAGGGAAACGACAATCTGAAATATTACGATCACGTCTTTGGCGAAAGGGAAATCACGATCGTCAGCGCTTCAACAAGGTGGGTCCACAAGTCCAGCTTGCTATCTGGAAAAGTGCCAATCGGTTTGACCTAGATTCGTTGGAAATGACAGTGGACTGAGCGACTCTCGTTAGGAACTCTGATTTTCCTCGAGAATGCTAAA
Organism: Osmia bicornis bicornis; assembly: GCF_907164935.1. NCBI lineage: Eukaryota > Metazoa > Arthropoda > Insecta > Hymenoptera > Megachilidae > Osmia > Osmia bicornis. The sequence continues at coordinate 4,733,095 of NC_060219.1, read as the reverse complement.
AGTTTTGTAGGAGCATTCTTGTGATCCGTACTTCCTTTATCACTCTGATATGTAGTATATATCAGCGAAGGATGGCATACAACTTTTATCCCTTTGTTTCCTAGCTTCAATTTCGATACGACACGGTTACAAGGCTAATATCAAGAGGAAGAAAATTGTCGAAATAGGGCACGCTTATAACGCTTGCTGCTTCCTTCTGGTTTAATTTCAAGACGCAGTTATGATATTGATTTTGCTTCATTGAAACAGTTACGGAACCAAGCATTTAACTTCTTCTAATAGATTCATTATTATTTATTAATATTTTCAAAAATCTTCAAATAATTCCCTATAAAATTCTATGTAGATATTGACAATTTTTACATTTTTTATCGTTGATTAATTTTTTAGTTCAATAGTTAATAGGTTTTTCTTTACATACTTATTATTTGCGATTATTATTATGTTTTTTAATTAATTTACATTATTCAGTTCTGTTTTTCAATATTGTGGTGGTGAAAAGAAACTGCAGTATTATCATATAGAAACAAGTATTATCATTACTTGTATTATGTTAAATATATAACATTTAATCGTTCGATGTACATTCAACCATAGTTCCAACTAAACAAAATTGACATCCAATCCGAGTTGCGCAGCTGAAGTTCATTTTAAAAGTTTGACAGTTTATTCAGGCAAATAGGAAATCACATTCACATTTGATCGATGATTTTAATGCTCGTACAACCGTGAACTCGTTAAAGCCAGAATATAAATGAATATATTTACAAAAGAAACGAATCACGAGGAATTTGCACAGTGTGTGCAACGTCATGTGTGATTCTCATCAAATTGTTCCGAGTTCAGTGAAACAAAAAAAAAAAAGAGAAAAGCTTCGTTCAGCATTTCGAACAAATTGAATCTTACAAATCATGTCACTGACTTTGAACTCATTTTTTTTTTTACACGACCATTCATTTCTGTTAATAATTTTCTTTTAATTAAAAATACTTTTAACGAGTAATTTGCTTATCAACTTTTAAATACAAATTGTGTGTTATTCGTATTGTTCTCACTAATTAAAAATACTACTGACAGAAAAGAGTGTTCATTTTGATACTGTAATTATGATAATTATGCAAAAACCCTCATGGGTGACATTTAATCCATTTTTTTTTTTCACACGTTAATGTTACCATGGTGTCATATTTTCTTTGCAGTTATTATATAAACACCATTTTTATGCTTGCCATATATCCACATATTTTCTGAAAATAATAGATTTCATATTTTTCAATATTTGTGTGTTCAATAAAGAAAATGAAAATGTTCTGTTTGATAATTAAAAGAGTAGTTGGATTTGTATCGTCGAAATTACTTAATGGAATGGAGCTAATTGCTTCGTTCCAATCAAAGTTGATCACAAACACTCAATCGATTAGACGATTATCACAGTGATACTCCACTGATCACTATTATCGTTTCACTAACTATCTTTTATCACTTTGTTGGCATTGTTTCCACTTTAGTTCACGAGTTTAACTGTGGATATAATCCGACCCTACCGTGCTGTTAGTGATTTTGGCACGGCCTGCTAATATTATTCTACCTGTTACCCAGTACTTACGCACCATGTAGCAAAGAGAAAAGGTTACGATCTCGTTAAAACATATAAAAGCAATAGAACAGGCAATTCCATTATTCGAGAGGATCAAAGCAATAGTGGTTGTAAATCACATTTTTTTTAAATATCGACTTTCGTGCGTTAGCACTCGATAAAAGTCATTTCAAATAATAAATAAAAGTAAACGAATAAATTCCTGTTATATTGCGTTTGATATAGGGAAATTATAAATTTAACCCATTTATTTCACATGCTTTCGTTAACACAATCGACGATAAAAGAATTTTTCACCTGGAAAATAATTTTCTTGTTTTACCTACATTTGGATTTGTTAAATATTTGGCATATATTTTTTCAATATTCCTTTTATAAAATAATTGGAATAGAGATTGGTAATTTAATTTTAATTAAAATTAATTGAAAAGGGTAAAAATTAATTCAAAAGTGCCCTTGAGTCCATTTCAGCTGGCAATGCACCATTTAATAGCTGATTAAAAAAAAACGTTGTACATCAAGTTTTATCCCTGTATCTCAACCAAAAGGGTAGTTACAAGATAAAATAGGAAAAGCGATTTTTGCCATATTTTATAACATTTATTTATTAAAATATTTGGTTTCTAAATCACTTTTAATATTAATATTGCCAAAGTTAAGATTTTGAGAATCCTTGCTTCCCCTATATCGCCATTTTCCCAATGAAAGCTTGATTTCATTGTAAGTGAAATATTTTGTCCGTCAATAATATCACCAAAACTGGTGATGGATACTGAATTGTATTTGCACTTTAATTCTTCTTTTTACTAAATCGTAGCAAAAGAAGAAAATATATGATTTTACTGCAATTAACTTGAAAGTACATTTAGAGGCACTTTTACACTCATCCACCGTAGTTTCGCATTAAAGCTATTCACGCGTTTAATTCGTACTTGTAAGGTTCAAAGTAAAGTGCATACACTTCGTTACGTTTAAATATTCCTTATGGTTATATTATTCACGTATTAAATGACACATTTAAGTGCCTGTATTTTATACTGTACAAATTTACAATAGTAAAACAGATTTGCTTTAACTAGTATATTTACAAAGTTCATTTAGCATATATTAACCATATGGGTGAGATTTACTCGTAATCGTAATACCTATTACTCTGTACTAAACACACAATTTAAATGTAATTCTTAAACTAAATTTGGAAATAAAAGGAATAATTGAATTGAATATATGGGCTTTCAAAGTAATCAAAGGATTAATATTTAGTTCTTTTTAACTTTATCAAGGATGAATTCAAAATAATCATAATATTGATTTCTTTGTCGATAAATGTCGATAATTATTTCAACCTTTGACTAAAGTAGAAGAAAGATCAATCTTTGCGAATTAAAGATATCCTTCTACTTACTATAAGGTAACGTCAGATCTCACACCGCACAAACCACAACCGCACATTTATTCTGGAAAGTTTGACCGTAAATTCACCGGTGGAACGTTTTCCGAACAGATTATCACCTTTTTCAAAATTCTACAGACTATATATTACAAAAGACATTTATCAACGGCTTGGAAATGACAAGAAAAATGGAAGAAATTTTTTTTATTGAAACTTCAATTTCATAATCTTACTTCTGCTTATATTTTAATTGAATTTGTCATAATATAAAACAGGCTATAGTTTTTATAACTTAATCGTCGGTCATTGTTTATTAAAAAGTTATTAACAAAGAAAAATTGAAAAAAGGACCGTCATTAGAAGGGTGCGGGTATCCAAAATTACAGGTTCGAGCAGACTCGCAAAATTTCGTCTGAACGGTTTCTGAACTATTTGAATATTCCCATTCGAATTATTTCGACTCGACTCAATTTCTCGGGTATCCGTTAGTGAATACTAAAATATACGTATATATAAGTTATTCAGGAGGGTGATTTCACAGGTCAAAGTGATTAACTCCACTTTTTGAATCTGTTAAAATTTTAGTGCTTCAGAACTTGATTGAAGTTTAACTTCTTGTATTTTATCAATTTCTTTATTTTGGGAGGAGGGGGAGTTGGCAAATGGGCAGCTTATGAATCAAGGTCCAAGTGATTGGGGGAGGATCCCTATTCGATACATTCACCCTAATATATACAGTTCAATTTAAATAAAAGGGATTTGACTTCCATATCTCTTAAAACAAGAATATTTTTAAAAATTCGTTTCTACAAAAATATTCTTCCTATTTTATGATTTTATAAAAACATATTATCAGCAGTTATGAAATAACAGGACTGTAACGCTTTGGCGCGGATGTCGTGTATATAGTAGCTGGTTGTTAATCAATGAAAAGACAAGGGTCAAAAGCGACCCGACGACGCGTCGTCTAGATAAGGGTCAGTACTATATGTGGTGGACATCCGAAAAGCGTGAGCCGTGACGAGCAGGTAATCGGGTGACCGTATTTCCTGCTCGAGAGGAGATCGATAGAGACGAGAAATCGAAATTGTAACAGCCTAGAGAATAATCGAGGAGGAAGGACCTAATAGCCGAACCGCGTAATGGCGGTAAACCGGCCAATATCAAGTTATACCGTGTTGGGAATAGGATATCAAATAGTGCGCCAAACCATGTCACGCCTACAGCTACCTTCTAATGAAGATTAGGCGTCACTTGATCGTTTAATTGAATACCATGAAGCACTCTTACGTGTTACGCGATTCAGATTACATCTAAGGGTCTTTGTACGGTAGGTGTTGCCTGCTCGTGTCCCAGACGTGTTTGCCTCGCTGTAAATTCATGAATAAATGCATTAGAATTTGAAAAGGTATGAAAATTGTGCGACCTTACAGGTATCTCGTTCAACCCTGTTGTTCTTCCTACTCTTGCTTTCATTTCAGAGCCCTAGGGACATATAAAAGTTTCCATAGTTTTTGTGTAATTTTTAAAATACTTTTACAATACCTCTTATCGCTGTTTATAGGGGACGCAAGTGGTTACACGCCCCTAATATATTAAGGGTATGTTAATTTTTTTAAATTTTGGTGCAATCTGTTTCTAAAAAGTATGACATGTTAAAAAGGTAAACGCAAAGTTTAAATATACTGAATATTTCAAATTATGGTATTTATGGAAATGTAATCTTTATTAAAATTTGGTGTGAGTAAAAAAATATGAGTACATTATATTTCTTGCAAGCACTTTAAAAATAAGAGACAGAATTTAAATAATTCAGAAACGTTTCAATGCAAATGAATGATAAGCACCGATGAAAAAAAAAACGAAGCAAATCCGAAGTTAATGAAGTGTCTATACTCGGGCAAGTCTTTTCTGTTTTTCTTTCATTTTCTTAAATAAGCAGGGGGAAGTTTTGATAGCTTTAATGGTCCTCCAATAGCCTGCCTCTACCCTTTTGGCTTTCCAAGGAAAAAATTTTATTTGAAATATTTCAATGATAAACTAAATCTGGAAACTGTCTACCAACCTTTTTCTCCAAAAAAATGTATTTTATTCAGAATATTTTGAGTGTAAAATAAGGGCACTGCAATTTGTTTGCTGTAGTATAATTTTCCTTTTTTCTGTGTGTACATTCATGCCATGGTTTGCTCTGTTTAATTATGTCCGTCATTTTGCATATTAAAGTCTATTATAAATATGTAATAGCAATAGCTATTACAAATTAGTGATAGTATAGTAATCCAATAATAATACAATCCCAATGCGGGTGCAATACGGTAACAATACAGCAGTAATATAATTGCAATATAATACTAGTATAATAAAAATATAATAGACAGCAGTACGATAACAATACAAAAATAATACGATGGTAATATACATATAATAATTGTGATAAAGTAGTATTAGTAATGCAATGAACCTGCAGAGTAAAATAAATCTTCACTTAAAAAATAACAATCCATCGAGCATTTCTCACTATTTAAAAGGGTTAATGTGGTTACGAAAGAGGTTCACATAGCAATTTCGTTTCCTACACAACAGTGGCACTGCAATATTGGCTTTCCAATACCGATACAAACTCCAATTACTATCTACAATAGAGTATTGGCCTTGCTGTGTTCGATACCATTTGATCACGCAGAGTGATTAGCTTTACAATACAATCTGCTTTTTTTCCTTCTACAAACTTAACAACATCATTAAAAATACATCAACCTAAATTGCCACATAGTGAAACAAAATATTGCAAACACTGAAGTGTCATTAAAAAGTATTAGTTTGATTTATGGTTTGATACAACTGATAACCAACCATCTTGTATTAAGAATATTAATGGAAGCTTAGTGTAGATATTTTCATGAATTTCCAATTTCAATTTAATATTCCGTAGATACTATTTAATAAAACCTTTATGTCATCAAATCATATCAAACTTTTGATGTTTCGAAATCAATCATTGTTTGCTGTAACTGGTAAGCAGTCAATTTATATTTAGAAATCTTATTAGACTTTTTAAATCATCCATTTGCAAATGCTAATCGTCATCTTTTTGACTCAACCTTTTCCTATTTGAATTTCATCTAATTTTTTTGATTACCTAATTGAAGATTATCTTGCACATTAACAAAATATAAAATAACGTATAGTTGTGTCCCAAAGAAAGTCAAAAATATCTACTGCAACATATGTGTCCTGCTAGGGTCGAAAGGATTAAAGTGTTTTTGATCCTCAGAAAATACGTTGCAAACGTAAAAATGATACCTTCATAAGAACTCCTGAATTATGAAGTCTTAAAGTACATAATTAGCGTTTCGAGATATTCATCGTTTTATACATATGTTCGTTCGTGAGTTAGCGGAAGCAAGTTTCCCATAAAGCAACAGACGTTCGGATGGAGGGACCATTAACGGACAATGGGACAACGTGAAAGCTTAGCTAAGCTTTAAACAGCTTTGTACAGCTTTGTGCATCCTTGATTCCTTGAAGGGAAGCCTCTGTACCGTGTGCTAAGCCCAGTAATGTCAAAGATTACTTGCTGTTACGTACTGTATTTTAATCGATTAAATTGATTTTACTTTGAATTCCTTAATGCTATTGGAATTCTTGAATTTTTATTTCCGTGGTACACATTTATAAAAGGATTGAGAACCACTGTAACAAACTATAATAGATTAAATAAATTGTTCAGAACTGTATGAATTGGAATACAATTATACCTTGGGATACCTCAAATTACCTGGAAAGTGGAAATATTTCATAAAACTATATATTTGTATAAATATCCGCATTTTAAAGAACGTACATTTTACACGAAATAAGACAAACATTTCCAGTTGTAATATTAAAAAGCACACCTTGTATGTGACGGAACAAGTACATAAGCAACTCCCATTTACATGTTGTTTCTGCCAGGCAGGAAATAAAACGTCATAATTTATACAAAACATTAATTCTGCAGCACTTCATTTCCGTTTTTTCTACATTACAAACCTTAATTAGAAATTGCATTGCGCAGATCTGGTCGTTTAAAGTATTTTATTGTATTACCTCTCATGTGGCACTCAAATTTTTATTATATTACAAGAAACAAAACTAACTAATATTCATTCAAAACATAATGAATTTTTTTTATAAATAAAATCTGTTGTTACATTTTTATTTTGGAGCGAATTGAAATTCTGAAGTGCGAGAGTTGATCTGTCTAATTTAAAAAATTATTCGAGTAATTAAGCAGGTAAAAGGATGTAATAGACATCTGACGGAGGTTAGCCATAAAATCGGCTGTTTTTCATGGATTCCTGCCAGACTACGTGACTAAATTTCATTATCCGATCTGATTCCTAGCTATCTCGACGCTCGTTAATAGTGAAGGTTCGGCACGTAATTACTGCAGTCCCTTTATTAAAAGAACGGATAACTGTCATTTTTAGCGATCGTCATCGAGTTCCTATCTTCCTTCACAGAATCATAACGATCATTAATGAAATAACGAAAATATAATTAACAGGATGAATAAAGCAGGAAACCATGAATTTAATGTAGTTGAATAGCTGAGAGAAAGAAAATAAAGAACATTTTAAGTAAAATTAATATTATGTTAATAACGTGCCATGCACTATGTACAGAGTGTCATTCATTTTTTATGTAAAATATCAGCTCTAAATTAATATGACATAAGTGCTATTTCGTAACATATTATTAAATGATGAATAAATAATTTCTATTTAATAAAACATTAAAAGGACAGATTCTATTAATAAAATTCATCAAAAGCATCCATATATTTCATTCTAAAACACTCTGCCAAGTGATGAGTATCGATTTTTATAGTTTCCCCGGGGAAAGAAATCGACATTCCATACACACTCTATTTTGCCGATGCATTTTCAACGATGTCCAAACCGAGGAAAACGAAATATGTGATCGATCGTGACAGCGTGTAAGGTTTATTCCTTCCTACCGAAAACCCATTCTCATTCTCTCGAACTGCTATCTCTTTATATTACTACCTTCCACTCTGAATTTCACCGCACGATCATCGCGATGGGCCACTTTTCTTCTTCTCCCAATCTTCGTGCTGGATTCCCGAATGGCTTTCAATGTGGCTCTTCCGATGGTGTTGTCGACGATCGGGAAAACGATCAAACTGAGAGATGGAGGTAGGAAACGTAAGAAAAAAAAGGGGTAAAGACGATAAAGAAGACCAGGGACGATGAATTAAGAAATGGAAGTGGAGTGTAAAAAGGAACGAGCTGTGTTACGAGATGATCGTGAAGGTCTACATTAAAGAAAAAAAAGGAAATAAGCGAAGAGTCGGCACTTATTCATAAAATTTTATTTACAATGAGCAGTTCTTAACCCTAGAACTTCTAAGCCTCAAACTGTCATATTTTGGGGAGAGGGGCTTCGCGAATCCTTCTTTTTACTCTTTCAATTTCAGTTCCAATTTTGTCATTATTTCGCACTGAATGAATTTCTAAATAAAAATGATGAAATTCAACGTAAGTTTTAAGTTAGGTTTGGATTTAGTTTCAATACGCAATTAAAAATAGTAAGAGACTATTTGCAATGATATCCTATCTTTTTAAATATCCTTTTTTAATATGTTCAAGTTTCAAGTCGGAATCGGTAATCATTTTTTGCAGAAAAGAAATCTTGTTTAATTCGTCATTAAACTTTAAGTTCGACGAACCATTCTCCCTTCTCTTAGGAGTTCAAGAGTTAATCAAAAGAAGCTTCCATTGCCCCCAGGCCAATCGTCCAAGTACAAACATAGTTCGTTCCCTGAGGATTCTTCGCAAGCAAAGCCAATTGGTAGGAACGATGGAACAGCAGACATATCGGGCAACCGCAATATACATACATGTATTCGAGGCGATTCCATTTCGTCGTTAGAGGCGTACTAATTTATGCGCGGTAAATCGGTCAGGCTTCGGTACGACGAAACCGTGCACGATATAAGTTACGTGCATGTAAAGTATCTGTTATGTAAATTCTACTAGCAAATGTCTAAGGTCCACGCGTGCGATATCTCTGTCTTCTTCATCGTGTCGTTGAAAATTATAGGCTGTTACGTAGATTCGAACGGTCGTGACGTTTCTGCAGAGACCGCTACCAAGCCGCTACCACCAAAGCCTGGAAGATTTGTTGAGGGTGGTGGCATGTCCTCGTTGGTCGACCTTCGACAGAGACAAGTTCGGTCCCCGGCACCTCGTCCAGGGTCGAGTCCCCGTTCATAAATCGTGGAACTTTAAAGCCAGATTTACACAGCCCACACGATACACGAAGCGATACCAATTGTGTTCTGAATAAGTGATGCCACAGCCAACGACTCCCTTGCAATTTCTATTTAACACACGTTGCGACGCGGTGTTCGAGGGCCATGTGTTAAAATCAGAGTTTTTCAGCTTCATCTTATATTTACTATGATACTTGCCGAGATTGCTGGGCGTAAATCATGTTTCATTGCAGTTAACTTTATTAAGACCACCTTGAAGAAGTAATTTTAATCAGGAGGATATTTTTTGCATATTTCATAAATTTTTTGATATTATCAAAAGCAACTTGTTTCTACAATATAAATTAATTTTTTAAAGATTTCATATTTTGGGGAGAAGTATCCCTTTTGGACCTACTTTTGGATCAATGGATCAGAAATCAATTCTGAAAGCAAAAATTATAATTGGTCAGCTATTTGCTGGTAATAGTTTTTCATGTTTGATGTACTTGCATGATTTCTATGTTAGTCAGGCGAAAGTTGGAGTATCCGTCTCTTGTTCAACTTCCTCTGGCCTCCTCTGCCGGAATCGGGAGTAAGTGGATATACGTACAAAGTGCACGGTGCATAAGGTCTTCTATTTCAAGTGATCTCGAAGATCTTCGACCTAGTAGTACTTTTACGAGCGCTCTGACCCGGACTTTATCGTTTGAACGTAAACCTTGTTCCATCAGTGCGAACAAAGAACACGTATTCAGTATGCTGTCGGCCAAAATCTTGTTAACACTTGCTACACCCAATTAATTGCTACACGGTTTTCCTTTCAACCTAATTTCAAACATAAATTAATATTATAATGAGCTATCAGTGTTATCTTTAGCAGAATTTATGGGAGTTATCCCGAACAAATATTAGGTATACAAATTCTGTGCCTCTTCCTTTTATTTTACTTGGAGATTTGTTTTTGAAAAGTCATAATAATTCCAATTCGTAATGCTACAGACACCTAATTAATTTATACACTTAATATTTTTCATCTTTTTATTTAATCATATTATCAAATTTTTCTTTTAAAATAAATTATTTTTTTGAAGAAATCTTTTTTTCCAAATATTATTTAATACTATGAATTCTTTATTCAGTATTTATTTTGTTATTGTTAGAGTAATTTAATATTATAAATTTAAAGTTTTTTAGTTAAAATGAAGTTTATGTTAGGGTTTAAGATAATTTGGTATTATAAGTATAAAGCCTTTTTTTTTTTCAATTTAAAGTTTGTACCAGAGTTTAGAGTAATTTGATAATACAATATGAATGCAGAGTTTATTTTGGATGAACTTAAAATTCCATTTCTCGAGCTCAGAAACGCAGCACACCGCAAAGTACATTTACACCCCACAAGTGGACACCTGTGTTACCACGCGTCTTCCTACTTGCAGCCGCAAAGTGTGGTAAATTTACGATCATCCTACTGAAAGCTCTATTTTGTTTGGGCAAACTAATCTGTGAAATCTATATGTTCCTGTACTTCTAGTTTCTATTATGAATTGTTCATTTTTTCTTTAAAACGATGTATCACTTTTTAAGAAAGTATGTTCACTTTCTGTTATACTACTCATTTAGGAAATAAGAAAATGTAGTTGATTAAATTTGAAAAATAATTTATAATGATTAACATATGGAAAGTAATTTTCATAATTGAGTAATTTATGGTAAATTTTAAAAAAATTCTAATTTTGGTGCTAGTATTAATTAATTAATTTATGAAATAGTACATCCTTAATACTTGCGTTGCTAATTTATATTTGTTATTTAATATTAATTTAATTAGTAATAATCATAACGTGAAAGCTGATCTTAGATCATACAGTTCTGTAGGGAGTAGCAATAAAATTTGTGATGTTACGAGCTCGTATCACGCCTACCGGAAAATTGAAATTTCAGTAGAGAGAAAGAATAACTTTTGGAAAATTGCGTCGTAAATAGTTATGATATAATTTAGATTTTACGAAAACAACCATTTCGATGACCTATTTTATATTATATAGCTGATATGAATATTTTTATAATTCCCATTTTTTAAATTGTATTTAGAATTATTTATACGAGCGATTCTCAACCAAATTCATTGTTTGTTTGTTTCAGATACCTCCAACACTGAAAATCAACTCGAAAACACGTTAACTAAAATCATTACACATACTCATTATGATAACTTTGAGAATCCCACCGCATCGTCTCAAATCGTAACAAATTCGAGGGAAACAGTGTACAGTGCACAGAGGAAGCATCGAATATTTCCATTCAAATTAATACAAGTGCGTTTAATCCACTAATACTTAATTTTTGGATACCTGGCCGGCGAAAATAATATCCTGAAGATTAATTTAAATATTTTATCTTTGAAGAGGGAAACAACGTGGTTGTACGTGAAAAAAGGTAAGCATCTAACCAAATCAAAAAAATTTCATTTTCCAGTGCATCCTATTTTGGTGGGACACGTTTTTTCTCACAGATAATGAAAATTAAAATTTGCACAACCTGTTAAAAAAATTATTCTTTTCTTTTTTTTGTGTTATAATAATTTATTTTTTCTACATTTACTTCATATTCAATTTTCAATCACTTTTTATTGAATGGACACATTTTTTAATTTTATAATTATTGTAAATAGTTTTAGCTTTTCCAGAAGTAAATATTATACTGTTGAGCAGAATGGTGTAGATATTATTTATTATTCTTTATATTAAGATCATACCATGCAACGATAAATTAATTGGAATGAAATGTATTCAGTGGAAACAAAAGTTCAGTAGAAAAGACTGTTTTTAATTAGTCCAGTAGAAACTCCATTTGCTTAGCGAATTCTTCATGCGTAAAACAAATACGTGTGAAAATTCCATTTTAAATCACAATTCCCATAAATTCTCATCAGTTCGTCATAAATTCTGGTAAGGTGTACCAAAGCAGAACATAACGGATAATTTACGTTATTAACATATTAACTATCACAATGAAAATGGACTGTAATAAAGCACATTAAAAAAGAAATAATTGAAAACGCGTTCATAATTTGTTAGATAATTGAATGTTCATTCATTTAATCACTTATGAAAGTTTGAAATGTTTATTGTGGATAATTTCAAAATAAACTTCTTTTTTCAAATATTGAATCCTTCTCTTGAAACTTGATTATATTAACAATAAGACGAAGAAGAAATAAAATTGATTGCAGGGCTCGAAGAAGCCTGCGACTACGGCGTGAGGAGTTCGCGGGGCCCTCCTCAGAAAGAAGGGGCTCCGCACGAGAAGGGGCACGTAAACGTACCCCTGGACCCGTCGTGGTGTTGTCCGCCGGGGGTGGCGGTGGCGGCGGGGGTGGAGGTGGGTGCAGACGACGTGATTTGGAACGACGCGGGGCAGGAGGTCGAGGGGCTCCCTGCCTTGCCACCATCAGCTCCTCTGTTGCGGGGAGCGCTGGGGGTTGTGGCCCTGTGGTGGGGCTCCCCTCCTATAAAAAACGTCAAGGTATCTTCTTCATTCCCAGAAAAGAAATTAAATGTTGTTCTCATGAATTTTTATTCGAATAATAATCTACAAAATTCATTTAACCCTTAAAAAGTTATCCGAATGATAAGATTTAATTAATTGTTTTCCTGCAATTTTTTTTCAGTTACATGATACAAATTATAAAAACAAACAACAATTTAATATTCAAAATTATATTTAGAAAAACGTGTTTCAACATTCTAATATAATAAATAATTATATGTTAAATGTTTGATTTGGAAACACGATAAGTCAGATATGATTTGATGATAAAATATTTTTAAATAATGCTTATGGTATATCGAATAAAATCTTAAGGTTCAATAAAAATGCCAGTGTGCATGTTTCATCAACACAAGAATAACCATTTTAAAAATACAAAAATTCTGATAAATTGACGATAGAAAAGTTTGGTAAAATACTTATCACTTATAACAAATATTATTCTATTCAATTAAAATATTTTTCATTTAGTGGCATTTGCTCAATCTATTTTTTTTTCAGTGAATAGTAAACTATAAGAAATAAATGGACTATCCTACCTAGACGTAGATTATTATTCTAATAAAAATATTACTCCATGTTTATAAACATAAAATTTCATTCTCATACAGCAATTCATTCAAGCTCATTTTCAATATTATTCGAATCAGCAATAACATTTCTCATGCGAAAAAGGATAATCGTGACGAATAATACTTTTTCAAAATCATGTAAGAATATACCTTTTACGTACTTTAATTAAAGGTAGTCGCATAGATCCCTGATGTTTAATTATAATTTTATAATTACAACGAGAACATTGGATTCGTCTCTAGTATATCAAACTGCCAAAATATTTTAGAATAAAAAGATACATTTTTATCAAAGAACCGATTGTGATTTTTATTTGTTTGGATAAATAATTTTTCTATATTTTTCTTTTAATATTTCGAGGAAAAGTAATGTAAGTGTAGAGTAGGCTTTAAGCGTGATGCTCAACATCATTATTTAAGCGTAATCGTGTTAAGTGAAGCAGGTAGTAGATAAGCAACAGCAAGCCATGCCTAGTTAACTGTTCTGAATCTTATCTACCATGTCACGGTGAACATATCAGACATGTCCCCCCTGGTAGAAGCTTAGAACCTTATTCAATCTTTCAGTAAATTTGACATATTATGGTCAGTTTTGCTGCAAAATCCTGTATCATAACTCACTTATTACTTAAATTATTATTCATTAAACAGTTTAATTTAGTTTTGAAATAATATATGTTTTCAATTTAGAAATGAATAGATTCCTGGTTATATCCAACTTTGACAAGATGATAAGGAGATTCATTGCAATGGCAAAGTGCAAGGTGTAATTACAGTAAATTATATCACGTAATGGCTTTTGTTGACTCGCCTGGGCCTCTCACTGTTCTCTGGAAGACGCTACCAGTAACATCTCTCTGTATAAATCGTAGTTGACGCGAAAGCGAATTATCCCCCTATGCATATATCAAGTGTTGTGAAAGTGCATACAGAAGCTCAGGCTCTCCGCCGTGAAAGGTACGTGATCGAACATTTTATTTCAAAGAGTCAATTAAACATATACAAATTCGGAAGCATTAAACATTTATAGTATAAGCGGCCGCGAACCGGCCATGGTCGTAACGACTTAAGATCGATTTATATTATCCGTTCAGACACGGAGTGATTCTAATCAGTTCGGTTCCGACAAATATTGTTTTGTGTTAATAAACACAAGTGTTTATATATACCGTGATGGATCGGTTCAGACATGAGACGACCGACATTCTCGAAAAGAGCACCTCACACTCGTGCATATCTTATTTTGAATATATATTTTTTTCGAGGTTTTTTGGCCGCAAGGTCTTTTTTACCAAACATTGTATTTTATTTATTCTAATACCTTCCCTTTTTTTATGCCCCCATTTATTGAATATCGGAATTCGGGCGCGAAAGCTCGAGTTTCGACGCTTTATTATAATAATAATCACCATATTCAGTGATTCATGGGGTTGTCGCGTCAGATAGCTAAAGCCTAAGCATCTTATTCCGTGTCAGTGCGTATCTAGGTTGCTGTGATCATTCTGCTCGCCCATATCTAACATTAATAGTGCACACAGCTGATTGCAATTAGGATATATACTGGATCAAAGACGGAAACTGTACATTGAATAACATTACTTGGGTCAAAATGAAACAAGGCTTGATTCGATTGAGCGGTCCAATGCAATATTCAGACAAGTTCTTTTGAATATAATTCTTGTTATTAATAAAAATGTAAACAAATTTTAATAGATACACCAAGCAGAATTTAATTACACTTAGATTTAAAATGGATAGTTAGGATCCATAGTTTTATTAATTAAATTTCCTAGATAAAATTTTCCTTTCACTTGAATACTTCAGTTAATTAAAATATTAATTGCTTAATACCCAACGCTGATCTGTTATCATCTCGTTTCGAAGTCAGCCATTGTTGGATCGTTTAATTTCTGGAACATAATTACACCTTTATTTAATGTAGGAATTAGTCTGACCCGTTACTATCATTTAGGCGCATAATTCGTTCCCCTAACTGCCGTCCCTAATTATTCAAAGTTTATTACAAACCAGTCGCGAGTATAGGCAGAAGCGTTTATTATGTTTATTACATGTTTCCGTGAATAGCGCAAGGGAATACGAGCACCATTATAGATTAATTAGAATTTTGCAATGTATCGTTCAAATATACATATGTAAATCACAATAAATCTCGTAAGGGAAATAACAAAGCTTCATTACTGGAAGTAATTTGTTCATTTCAAAATAGTATTTAGTCTCTCTTTGATTTTTTTTCGAGCAAAGTTTAGACAGTTCTTTTTAAAAAAATCAATGTTACAGTCCTTGATGGGGATCGAGGGTGTAGAAATTGTTTGGTTCGGGTCGAGTTTTCTCGCATACCTCTAACAACCACGTGCATTAACCACTATATTTAAAATTGAACGAATTTTCTTTTTATCTATCCACTGAAATACATTCCGATTAACTTTCGGACGGCGGACCATGGAGAGAGCGAGGATTTTAATTTAATTTTGTATTTTATACTATTTTCATTTTCTAAATTTGATACTGTTCCTTTAAAAATGAAACATTTAACTGTAGGGTCATATCCTTTATACGTTTTGTAAGTTAGGGACACGATTGACCCAGGCCAATCGCTATTCAAGGATTAATATTTAAAACAATGGAATAAAATGAAAAAAAAAAATATATATATATATATATAAAGTTGAATATTTCATAATACCACTCTGATTGGTATGAAACTATGGATCGCTGGCATGATTCGATAATGAAATTCCGTTTAATTGAACCTTTTTTCCTGACGATGAATAATTGACCGGTTAAATTCATGATATTCTGAAATTGAAACTAAGCCGACGACGCTTAACAGGTTTCCCATGTTCTCGTTAAAAATTCATTTATTTTTGTGCGACACCAACCGAACGAGATTTTCATTCGTGATTTACCCAAAAACACCAACATCCTGGCCCAAGGATGCTCGGTTTTAACTCAATGCGGTCTAATCTTTCGGGTTGTCCTGACCTATGTAACTGTGTACGTGTGTATCTGGAACAGAGGTTTTGATGGAAGTTACGTCAGTATCTCGGAACTATAATATGCTTTCCAGACTTCCTTCCCTCAAACTATCTTTGCCGGCCGTTGTTGCGTGTAAACCGACAAGCGTAAATGCTGCTACTCCAACACGAGTTAAACGTGATAAATTGAGGAAAATAAGCCAACTGACGAAGGTTAAGAATACTACTTGGTAACCAGGTTAATAATATGCTAATCCTTAACTTTGTAACAGGAACACAAATTATACTATTTGTTTAACAATCAAAATGAACGACTTGTATTTTGTCAGGTGTAAAAGTAGAAGAAGGGTTTATCTTTTTTTTAGTCATTAACCCTCAGAGGATGTACTACTGAGAGCAACAATTTTCATTCGATTCTTCTTTCTAAGCTTTAAATTATTTCCTTAGATACACACGATTCAATCATCATTAGAGCAATATCAATACTAAATATTAACATTAATTAAAATATTCGAATCATCAAGCTTTTGGGTAAATCACGAAAACTGAACCTTCACCATTTCCATACACCATGCATCAGATCCATGCAGAACCTTCAATTCGTTGAACTCTCGTAGCATTTAAACATAAAGCCCAAAGCTAGAATTACCTTAGTATAGTAAATGAATTAATTATTTCTACCATAACTTGCAATAATAATTTAGGTATATTTAGAAAAGCAGACTAACCAGTAGCTGATGCAAGTAACTATACTAATGTAAATCGAGCTTATGTTAAATTAATAGAGTAAGCGGTAGAGTATATTAGAGCTAATAAGAAATGACTAAATAAATGATTAGTAAAACACTAAAGTTGTTCCTTTTAATAGAATAGAGAAGGATAGTACGATGGTGCAGTAAGTTTACCACTATTAGCGTTAATATACTCTACCAATATAATCTGGACTTAATTCGGCATAAAAAAATCTCGAAGGTAGCGGTACCACCTGGGGTCGAGGTAGCCGTGGACGTGGCAGGGATCGCGGGGGCGGCGCGAATCTCATCGGTTCAGGCGTCGCCCCCGCGAATTACTCTTCAGCATTGCAAGGCGTAGCGCCTGAACTACGGGAAGTTGTGAATATCCTTGGCGAAAGGAATCAAGTTGGCACACTAACGGGCGTGGGACCACCACCGGAAGCTTTGGACAACGACAGCCAGGGTGACGAGGAAGAAGGTACCACCATCAAAAGGCCGCCCAGACCACTCTACAGGAGGTTGATCAATTACATTCGACAGGCTTGGACTGGCGTAAAATTCGCTCTAGGTATTGTGCTTATTTTCTATAATACGTTAGGTGTACAAATTAACTCGATACTTTTAGCATTAAACTTACATAGTTGTTTTTTTTAAATTTGAGTATTTTCCGGTGCTTCTGTGAATTTGAAAATTGGCGCGAAAATATGATAAGTTTCTATAACTTTTTAAAAATAAATCTTTGATTCAAAAAAAGGCACCAAATTAATTTGTACACTTAATATTTTAATTAAGGATGTGTGAGGATTCCAGAATGTTGAGTCTGAATTAAGATTTTTTAATTTCTATATTTTTATAATCGATTACCTGTGGCATCCAAAGAGTTAAAGAACAAAGTTGTGCAAATTGTCATTACAGTATTTTTTATCGAGTGAGACAATGATTATTGCGTGACAGTCTAAAAATATTAAACTAATATTGTGTTGATATAGATCTCGGTGTAATGAAAAATAAATATACATATATATTGTATGAATTTATATGTAGTATGAAGATGCGAATACTTGAAGTACAGAATATCTTTGAGGCTTAGATCCTAGGAATTTTCAAAGTTTGAATTTTTGTGGTTAATGTTAGCCAAAGTTTCCAGATATTAGGTAGGTTCACTCAGGGAAAGTTTCTAATGTTTCGAAAGGATTATGGTTAACTTAATCAAGAATCTTGATACGCTCATTAACATACGTTCTAATTATCTTTTATTCAGTACACTTCCATTGGTACATTATATAAAAAATCAAACTAAACATTTCAATCTGTTTTAAAACTTGTTACTTTAAAGATGAAATATTCTAATGTTTGGCACGTTTTATCAAATTAATATCCAACATGCTGATGATAAATACAAGTAGTACAGGAATTAACTGAAAACAGTTAAACAGTAGTTTGTATCATTACGTTTAAAATATAATAATAGAAAGTTGTAGAAATTCCATTAGAACTATGATCGAGTTCAGTTTCCTATGAAATTATTTACACATGAATGAGTTCGAAATAGTAGTACGAAACTATATCGCAAGTGGAATATTGCGCCAATGCATATCTAAATTGCGTCGAAAACACGGTAGACAACATCGAACTCAGAAATCGAGGGAACTATATTCGAGAACGCAAATATGTTCGTGTCAATTTATCGTGCACTTCACCATACGCTTGAATTGCATCCCATGAAAAGGCTGAAACACATTTTGTTGAAACGTGTGAGTCTCCTGAGCTCTGTTGCAACGGGGTCTTCGAAGTTCCTCACGTGCTTTACCCAAGCCATCTATGTTGCATGATTCCAGCATAGCCACTCCTTCACGTATCCTTAGCTTTATTGTGCTCGAGTTACCTTCGATCGACCTTATTTCGATGCCTCACCGACCGACCATCATTGCCGTTTTTTCTAATCTTATCTATTATTTTTCTTATGTATAATTCCTAGTATTTTCAAGTAGATAAAAGAATTCCTTATATTTTTACGGAAATTTAAGCATCATTCGCATGCGAGCAACCTGACAGTCGAAATACTAAGAATATAAAGGAATTTTATGAATGATGAATTACGAGATAAAGAAATGTTCATTATAGTCTGTGAAAATGATAAAAATCTCCCCTTCTTCCTTCAAATGAGAACTTGGAAGCTTGACAAATTTTCTGCTTCTACAAACGCGTCTACAGCAATACATATAACGAGAGTCTGCCGTAGTTAATGTTCAAGATGTTCTTAATAATTTCTTATTCATGACTAACGAAAAGATGTTTTCGCGTTGAATTTTCAGACTCTGAATACGAAGAGGAACAGACGCCACGATACAGACCTGACTCTTTGGCGAGTCTTTGTCGGGCAACAAGATTCACCGAGGCAGAGCTGAAGAGAATATATCGTGGCTTCAAGGCAGAATGTCCCACGGGAGTCGTCAGGGAGGAAACTTTCAAGTGCATCTACTCACAGTTCTTTCCGCAAGGAGGTAAGCACGTTATGCTATAATATCTGAAAAGTGTTACTACCGTTTTAAATTAACGATGAACGCGCCTGAAACCCGTGGGAAAGCGAACAGCATCTTGATCCGTTTAATTAAACTCACCCTATTCAATCTGTCTCTTTAAACTCTCTCAAGCTTTCGAGATTTTTTTTTTAACACTTACATCCACACGTTTTACAAAATCGTATGTTTAAAAAGTACTACAAATAGGATTATTTGTTGTTCACAACATTGTAGGATAGTTACTTTCACTGATAAAAGAAGCAGTTTACTAATATAATAATATCATATTATATTATAAGATTGATAAAATGATTTTAATTAATACATTGATCAATTAAAAGTTAATAATTAAACAATGCTAAATTTTTTAATCTTTTTTTTTTATATCGAAACTTAACTATCTGTTATCAGTTTGGTAGAATATATTTCTATCATAGCATACCATGAACTAGAAATCAGTGTGAATTCATTTTTTCCAGTAAAATGTATTGTTCTGCTGCAATAAATAATATAGATGTGCAAGATCGCGTGTCAAGCACTTTTGTAACTATTTTCATTGCGTATTTTCACTGTGTTTGCTAGAGAAACGAGGATAGATACGAATTTAAATTTCAAATGCTGCAATTCTGCGAATAATTGCCTGTTATAAGCCCGTTGAGCAACAGTTTGTATACCAAAATACCTTTTACACTTTTGCGTGTTCTCGTTTAAGAAATTTTATATATGACGTTGTCGATACAATATTGTTACATCGATTAATCAATGATTAATCAATTCATCTTTATTTTGTCCAGTAACTATTTATTAAGATTCAATCAGCTAGATACTCCTTACATTATTTTCATTTCAAACACCACTTACTCGTTGGCGTAAATTAGCCCTTCTTGTAAGGTGGCCCAAGTCCCATAGAAATTTACAAATTTTGAAATTTTGGTAATTTGGAGATACGTAGTTTTGTAATTTATATGATCTGAAATTTTGGAATTCTGGAATTTAGGAACTCTGAAATTTTTATGTTTTAAAATTTTAGAATGTCAGAATTTTGTAATTTTTTAATTCTGGAATTTTGAAATTCAAGAAGTCTGAAATCTTCTGAATATTCCAAATGTGTTAGTTTTGACAGACGCAATTTCTGAGAGAATTGTACGGCAAGGGGTTAATAACAGTCTTCAATGGTAACCGGTGTTCAGTAACAGATCTGTTGTTTAGTTCGAAGTTTCTAGTCTGAAAACCACAGGAATGCTAATTCTTTCTGTTTGTTCACAATTTAAATTCCCTCAGTTTCACAGTAACCCTGAGTTTAGCCGAAAAGCATAAAAAATAAAAGTGATATAGAGGTAGCAATGGAAGAAAAATACAAAGGGAAGAGGGAGTACGATTGAATAGAGCAAATAGCCCCATGGTATTTCGATGAATACAGATATGTAGTTACCACAGAAACAAATTCTCGCATCAAAGTCCTTCTCTCTTTCAGTGTTCATCCATTCGTATAAACGATATACATAGATATCCGCCACTGTACGGTTTTATATCTGTTTATGTACTTTTTCAAAGTTCTCGTGTGACTTGCAAAATAGTCGCTTCAAAGTCAGTTGTTGTGCACTTGCTGAAACGCTAAACTTCGCGCATTATCTCCAACTTTTTACCTCCCGCAATGGGATTAATTCGGGAATTTTAACTGCACTTGAATATTCTATGAAAACTTAGACTTCGAATATTCCAAATATTACCATTCGTCTTTCGTTCATCTACAAAGCAGTAGCGCAACTATGAGGGATTAAAAGACATTGGCGTAACTGGGTAGGAGCTAAAATGGGCTGCTCCCACTTCATTTTAAGATCCTAAGGTCTTAAGGTTATAACATTTCAAAATTCTAAAGTTTTAAAATTCTAAAGTTCCAAGGCTCCATAATTTTGAGAATCTTAAATTTGAATATTCCAAAATTTTTAAGTTCTAAGACTTATAAACTTCAAGAATTTCAAAATTTCGAAATCCTATAATTTTGAGATTCTAATTTTCTAATATTCTAAAATTCTAACACTTTTACACTGCTAGGTTGTAATAGTAAATTTTTAATGGAATTATATTGGAGAATTGCAATTCAGATATGTAGCATAGTTATTATTTTGTAAATTGTATTTAGTATCTAATCTTTTTACATCTTCAACCAACGAGGTAAAAAATTGAACCAATTTGTATACAAAACGTCTTTCGATTGTCTGACAGTTTCGATAGGTTTTACGGCTGCCACAAATCGTACCGATATCGTGATCTGTTTACTATTCTGCATAAGAAAAAGGGGCGAGAATTTACGATCTGTTATCCCAAAATCTTTAAAAGGAGAATTGGAAAAAATAGGAAAAAATCCCAGAAATATTTCTTCTTATTAAGATCTATCTCCTTGACACTGTGTAGCAATAAAAATATTTTATTTTGTTATTCTAGAATTTCTACTTCAATTATATTACAAATTTAGGCACATCAATATTATATATAAAATTGAAGAAGATTGGATTATTTTATATAATAAATTAATTAATGCATTAGATGTTCAAATTAATTCTGTGCCTCGTCTTTTCTTTTTTAATCGAAGATGTATTATTAAAAAGTCATGGTAATTCTAATTATTGAAGTAATCACTATTGTTTCATATTATCGCGCCACTTTTCAAATTCACTGAAGCGCGAGAAAATATTCGAATTTAAAATAGTAATAAAAATAGCGCAATACTAAAAGTACCAAATTAATTTGTTCACCTATCAGATGGTTCTAAAAATATTCTAAAAATCATCTGTGCAATTAATTCCTTTACAATATTAGACAAAAAGTAAAACACGTAATTTGCTAATAATTTATAATTTATTGCTAAGAAATGTATCAATAGCGAAAGCAATCTATAAAATAATTTTGTAAATTTCTGTCTAACATACCTTCACCCTAAAGCAAATTCTAATTAGGCATGTGACAAGCATTGACCGTATAAAGTCCACAATTTCCGCTGATTCCGACAGTTATCGTTTAACGAATAAAATTTACTATTCCATACGTACCCGTTTTACAGTCGCGTGTATAGCAGCTGTACTGTTTCACGGGTAACAGCTTAACCCCTAACATTTCCTACAATTTATTGACTCTAAGCTATTAGTTTCATTTACATTCACGGTACCACAATCAAACAGAGATCAAAATGGCTATAACATGTTCAGAGTGTTATCTCGATCCATGTACAGATAAAAGATCCAAATAAAAGATTTGATTTTTTTAAACAATATAATTGTTGACATGTTGAATTTGGCATGATTTTATGACATAAAAATACTAAAAAGCAGCATTTGCACTCTATAAATATCACAAAAATTAAAAAATCAAATTATAGATAGATATCATGTCTATTTTATTTTAATTGAATTTCATGGAACATTCTGTTACTGAGATTTTTACAAATTTATCCATGTTTCAACTTGTTTCATGAATTATTGCGACGTCCAAAGTACCATGTATCAGCATAAATATCGTCATTAAATTTCATTTCATTTAAATGGGATTGTTCTCTTTGTGATTTAACCAGTTATTTACATATAAGCCCTGTCATAATTATTATAACGCCTCTGTAGCAATTTGCTTATCAATAGAACCCTTTTGAATGAAAATAATGCCTCGGCTTTATTATTGAGTTTACCGAGTTATATTTGTAAATTTTCGAAAAGAAAATTCATGAAATCAAGTAAAATTGTTTTACACAGAAAACCGATTACTATTTATCTGATCAAATTAAACAACAATGCTGCAGTTAAATGATTCTCATTAAAGGGTAGAAATAATTGTATTTTTAATCAAAATCGTTATAAAGGTAAAATGTATGCCAAGTATTTCTTGATGAATGAATATATTTGAATCTGCTGAATCTTCAACAGAGTATGAATATTAAATTTGCAAAAATATGGCAAAGTAATATACCATTTGTAAAAATATATTTTCAAAATTAGAAATGTATTTAATATTTCCTATCAAGGAGACATCGTGTTATCTCTGTCAAATAGTGACTTACATTTGCCTTTTCAACATTTCAATATTAATGAGAAGTTATTCCTATAGGTGGAATATTTTAAATAAACCTTTTAATTATTTTAAAAAGTAAAAATTTGTCCGTTAATTAATTTTCGTGGAAATATCGTTATACTCATAAATGGTCGTATATTCATAGCGTCAAAAGCATCAACGGGAAATAACTACCCTTCTTATCAAAGAGAAACATGTTTCTACTTATCTAAAACCCCTGGAGCGGCTGGAGAAAGTAAACGAAACTTCTACATACAATTCGGTTCAACCCCCATAGAACGAAATGAAATTTATATCTTTGAAACTGACTAGGGGAGCGTACCTATAGGGAGCGAACCTTCCGAGATTTGAATCGTTATAATCGAAGGTCGCAAAAGTGAATTACGACAATGCGAGAACATCCATTTTTTGCGAAGAACGCTGTTACATTGTTTGACGTAAAATAACAATGTGTTAGAAGATATTGAATAGGGTACCCATGTGTTTGGTTTGATAGTTACAGTTAGGAACCCTTTAAAGTACAGTAACTTTTTTAGAAAATTTTAAAGAAATATAAATTAACATTTATTAGCATTTAAAGAAAACAAATTTTTGTAATAAATCCCATATTCTTTTTAACTTTCAATCATTTTTTACACACTTTGCATACGTTATTTATTATATAAAAAGTGAAAAGTTGGGATAAATAAATGATATACGTACCTTGATGTGGGTAACATGAAACTCTTGACATTTCTACATTTTCTTACAATGAGATGGAATATGGAGTCCTGAATGGTAAAATATAATTTACAACTCTATTTCTATGCAGTGAAACGTAATAGTGTTCGCGAAGAGTTATAATATCGTTCCTCGAATCTTTTCCATGGTAAACAGGAAACTTACTCAAAGTTGTAAGAAAATACGAGATCAGAAAAGGATATAAGTGAAAGAAAATCATTGTTAGTATGTATTCAATAGACGTACATTTTCATTCTTCAGGAGAAGAGTACATTGAGCGGATCCTAGTCCTTGAAGAACGAATAATACTGAGTTTGTTCTCTAAACTTTAGCTGTTTTGAGAAAATATTTAACGTCTCGGTGATGTCATTCTTTCACGTCGAATGGTCCTGAGTACCTTAGAAATGTATTGACGAACCTTGCTTTCTTCAAATCATTTTATTTTATAAAACCAAATACCGTGTTACATTATATTACTAAAAAAAACTACTAAAGGGAGCTTCTAAGCCTTTCATTTATTATGTCAAAGATTCTAAAGTTTGGAATTCAATATAATTTTGTAAACTTTGGACCTAATTACTATTACATGAGTAAATCCTTTTAAGTAAATTATTAGATTAAACTATGTACCTTTCGAAGTTCCTCCTTCGATATTATTAATATGTAGATTATTATTTTTCTTTGCAATTAAATGTTATTTAATTTTATTTGGAATAAATTCGAATTTTTGAACTGGGTTTAATAATCCAGGAAGCCCTGTACACTAGAAATCTTGATCCACTCCTGTATTTACTTGTCAGAAAAAAATTGTGTAAAATAGCTTAATTTTATTTCATAAAATTGTGAATGGATTCAGAAACCCATTATAAAAGAGAAGAATATTAAATCTTGGATCGTGTACAATGGGAGAGAGTTGGCAAACTTTGTTCTTCAAATACCGGATATTTTACTTTTTGCAACTATGATCGTTTTCCTCTTGAACTCTTCGTTTGTTTTAATTTTGAAACACCTTGCATAAATAAAAGCTTTCAAGTTTGAAATTATCCAATGCTTCAGACTCGACTCCTTTCAAACTTCACAAAGTAAACGAAAATTTTCAAAAGATGTTGAAATATAGTATGTATACTTTTGGACTCGAAAAATTCAATCTCAAAACACTCTTTCACCACGAAGATATCTTCTGTACACTTGGTTGCACTCGAATTCTTGTACCATAGAGAAATGTTTCAAGAATCTTCTGGGAAAATGAAACCAAACAATGTTTATACTCCACGTATACGTACAATGTTCCTTGGACATATTTTCATTTCATTCCATTTTTCAAGATTGAATTTTATTAAAATATATAAACCATATAAAATAAAATAATTAATTAATAGAAATAAATAAAATATACACAAGAAAATTTTGAATTCCACTGAAATTACACTGATAGCTTATGATAGTAAATCATGTATTCATTTTGGGCGCTGACATATTAATCCAATGTAAGTTGTTTCTTGTTATTTCGTTTTGTTTTTTAATAACTTGGTAAAATAGAAGTGCCGAGTTGTACGGGTTCATAACTACAATATCTTGCGAAATCCACTTTCAATAATTGCTTCCAGTTTAATATCGTTTGTTGGTTCAGTCTCTCTCGCATAGCATCGTACGTTTGATGTGCTCGAAATTCTTGTGTACATCCAATTTTGATCGTTTACGTTTCGAACGGTTAATAACAAACTGAGGTTGCTTTTGGGAAAGGAATATAAGCGCATCAGTTTATATTGAAGGAAAATATGAATTTATCTTCAAGAACTTTCAATCTAAAAAATTAGCAAAAAATTGTGTGTCTTTGAAATATTCTATGTTTTTAAAATAATTAAAAATATATAAAATATCATATTGAAAAATAAGAATAAATATTTTTTTATAAAAGCACAAGTAGTCTATGAAATTCTTGTTTATTTTATTAAATCTCGGAATTCAATAGAACAGGATTTACATTCACATGTCGCGACATACGTATAAATCTTACAAACAATCAACGGAAATAAACAGTACCGTAAATCTACATATCTAAACTGTAAGGCCCTCATAAATAAAGGGGTAAAGACCGAGCTTTTCTAACAATTTCGTAGTATCCAGGTTGAACGAATCCGTGCAGATGAAAAGATCGTTACAGGGTAAATACATTTTCGTCTAAAAGAATACAGAGAAACATTTACTTTATTAAAAGCAAGATCAAGACAGTAAAAACACCGTTAATAACGATAAGAGTCATTAAGGTCTTTTCTTTGTTTCAAATTTCCATATCTGTGAAGATGATTTCCATAATTATGTTCATAAACAAGATATAACTTCTCATAATATTTCATTATTCTTAGCCTCTAATTATCTTTGCTATTTTATGACGTTATTATTTAATTATATCTTCAAGTAATTAGCTTCAAATGTTAAAGATATTTAATTTTTCTTGGACCTTCTTCCTGGGGTGGGCTGGGTCTCTTGGAAATTCTGGAATTCTAGAATTTAGAAAGTCTGAAATTTTAGAATTTTGGAGTTCTGAAATTTTGGAATTCCAAAATGTAGAAAATCTAAAGCTTTGAAATTCTGTAGTTTCCAAACTCTGTAATTTTTGAATCTTTAAATTTTAGTATGACGAAGGTCACATTTTCGGGGAGAGCCCAAGTTAAGAGTATTATCCTTTGATTAACTTGATCAGAGAACGAGGTTACGTTTCGAAAACTAATTTCTAGCTTTTGCCCTACAATCAAGTAACAACGGAAGCGTCGCCTTTCGGCGGAAGCTCGATCCATACAAGCCTGACAACTTTGACGAGTTAATCTACTTTGCCCCCTCTGTGCTGTTACGGAAGTCCCGCTGTGATAATTCGGAAGGAACGGGTACTAATTTCTAGACGAATCCTTTCAATTGAAGCAATACCTCGGAGATTTCTGCTCGAGCTGAGACAACGAGGATAGACATTTCTCAATCCTCGCTAAAACGTTATTCTCATAGTTCCGTAATTAAACGTCTTACTCTAGGAGATTACTAAATTCTTGGTTTAACTACTTGATAATTCTCGTTAAATTTTAATGCGTGCTGCAACTTAAGCGCGAATGTTTATGCAAATGTGTATTTTATGCATAAGAGGCCTAAAGAGGTATTTGTTTTATCACCAAACGGTTCTAAAACTACCTTTTGTATTTTATGCTAAGAAAATGTTAAAACATTTTAATTATCTTTTAATACTTGAACTACCGACGTTTAATGCACACTTATTTTTCAGTTGAAATATATATTTTTTTGGTTCCTTCAAAAAAAAAAAAGAAGAAAAAGAAATTGAAATTGTATTCTTTAGATGTACGTGCCTTTCGTCTTAACTACAACTTATTTATAATATTGATTGACCTCGCTTGAGAAGATAACGACTCTTTCCTCGAGCTCATTGCGGAACACTTGCCGGAAAGGGGAATAAAGCAACATTTCCATGAAATAATTTCAAGTATAAATCTCAGCCTTTAAATCGAAAGCATTTCCGTTGGGCAAGCAGAAGTTAACACACATACACACACGTAGAGAGCAATACAACAGAGGAATTTCAGTTTATGGTATTCGACGGTCTCAAAAGAGGTTTCTCAGGAAGGCCATTGAATGTTTGCCATCTGGGAAATTGGAGTGCTTATTAAGGCCATCCCTCCATTTCCTACCAAATACGCCAAGTTATTCCGGACAAGTGTCTTTCTCCCTTTGTTTCTACAAAGAGAGAGACGCAAATTGATTTTGACGAGATAAAAATATTTGTTTACCAAATAAATTCCCGATTCTTCTGTTTATTTTATTTCAACACTTTGATGGATACTTATCATCCATATAATTACAACTTGTAATTAATATAATTAAGATACATATAGAGGGTGTTAAGTTAAAGGAGTTCAATATTTTAAGGGTATATATTTAGTATTAAGCAAATGAATTTTATGGTAATTAACGCAGTATCTTTTGTTATTTTTCCAGCCAATACTAGTCAGTACGCCCATTACGTTTTCAACACCTTGGACCAGGATCATAGTGGTATTCTCAGTTTTGAGGTAAGCTTTCTTCAAAATGAGTTATACAAATTTATTTCATAATTAATACTTCTGAATTGTACTATTCATTATTATGGAACACCTCTCTGATAAGAAAACATTCAATAATTTTTAACGCGTAATTATCATGGCATAATTAGCATAATGGTTTACTTAATTTTTTACCAAATTCCCCTTAAAAAATGAACGAAATAAATTGATTAATTTTGGAACATCCCGTAGAGAAGGGAAATTTCAATTTCGTTCAGTAATTTCAACAAATCGTTAACTCATCGGCGAATGCCGGAAAATAGAATCGTAAACCGGAAGCTGTAGGAGACACTTCCAGAGAGTGTGGTTAGTTCCTAGAAATTGTTCATCGGTGACAGTAACGATTTTCCCGTTCCCGTCGATTTAGATAAAAGGCTTCCCCAACGAACAACAGTTTTTCGTTTTCATTAGTTACTCAGCAACGGCTGTTCAAAAACGAAACTCTCCTACTCGAATTTCCTATCGGTGCTCCAACAAAATCAAACTTTGTTTTTGATATAGCCTTGAAACAGTCAACAGAAATCGATACTGTACATACACGTTTTCAGCAATGTTGCGGATTTTCTGTTCTGGTTTTATATACAACAAGTTTGAAACTATTCGGAACGTGAGCTGAAATGTTTTTTACCTTTCCTGTTATTTTACTCGTAACTGGATATATTTGATCAAGAGTAAGAAAGTAATTATAGGTACTGCGATGCTCTTGAATACAATATAACTTTGTTTTAAAACAAAGGCGTCATGTCAATTTTTTAATAAATGAAAATACATAGAAATCAAAACGCAAGGGTAACAAATTTTACTTCTTTCTATTCAAATATTGTGCGCACATAAGTATCTCGTATTTTGAATATTCATAATTTACAAATGCTTCACATCAACCTTATTTCTTGAAAGTTATTATGAATTAGTTACATTAGAAACATACCAGTATTTTTTGCAATACGAAAGGTATGATTTTAAGCATATTTTTAATTCCATTCAGCATTAATCTATGTTCAAAATTGAAATTAGTGATCATTTCAAAGTCATCATAGTATTTTGTGTCATCTTTTCAATTAGTCCCCTGCTGTGAATTGAAAAATTTATTTTATAAATAATTTAAATAACCTGTAATATCTTTCGCCATCAGTAAGTTATCAAATATCAAAGAATACGTTATTTTATTTTTCCTTATTTTAATGATAAACAAAAATTGTCAAGTAAAATTCTAGTAAAATAACTCTTCAAAATGCTTGTTTTTATTTTATTTTATTTTTTTTTATGTGTTCATTTGATGTTCTCCGTAAAAAGCTTAACGTTTGGTGCCTATATTTCCTGCTTTGAGTGCTTTCGATCCTCTACGCTCAATCGGAATTGTGCTCGACGTTGCATAGCTTCCAGTATAATCGCGAAAGCCTAAATCAACAATCGCTATTTATTCCGGCAAGCATCGCTGTTTGCGATTAGGTCCGATGTAAATGCATTCGTGTATTTGTAAACGAGGAATTCCTAGTTCGTCGTTATAATGCTTACTTACGCTACAGGCTTATTTGCTTTCACGTTTCTGTCCACAGCTCCGTTCAAATAAAAAATTGTTTTCTTCTGGTAAATTTGTTCCTTCCACAAGTGTCAAAGAGAATATTAATATGTGAAACAGATAATATCATAAATTATTTTTTAGAAATGGCAGTTATTAGCATTAAATGAAGATTAAATAAACATGACTTTGCTTAAGCAAAGTACTATTTGCTTAAACTAATATTAAAAATTAAATTACCTTAAAATTTATTAGCAAATAATAATTCTCTCTTTACAAAAATTATTGCTATTGATCAATCAATAATAATTACTGTATTGACAAAAAATACAATTTTTCTAATACAATATAATTCCTTCCTTAAGACAAGAACTAACTTTTAAATTAATTATTATAAAACCGTACAGAAGATAAAATAATTCAATAATAACTTCAAAGTGAGAAAACAATTTCGCTATATAATGGAAAATGATTGCATCAATGAAGTACGGTTTCGAAAATCAACACTGAAAGCGTACATGTGTACGTGAATTGCAGTAGAATTGCAGCTTTTCAACTTACTACGATAATGCGATTAAACACAAAGTCGACGGACTCCGTCTTGTTGTTCAAAGATCACAAGTTCGTGCGAGAAGTTGAAGATGGAAAAGCTGTGTCACGAAAATCACTTGACAAAAACTATCGTTGAAAGAGGAACGGTAATCTTTCGACGTTTGCGAACATGAAGCTTTGTTCAGATTAGTCAAATTAAAAGTCAAATAAGAAATCATTCGCTTACTTTCTCTATGAATTTACTGCTTCATTTTTATCGAATTAAAAGTGTGTGTACCTGGTTATTTTTATCAAACTTTAAGCTTTAAGTAGAGGAGTAATAAATGATATTTTACGATAATTTTATGTCATGAAATTGTATTATATTAAAAACTGTGGCCTCGTTGTCCACCGTTAATTACCAACTATTTTACATTCAGAGTATTAGTGAACGGCGCGTATACGTAGTCATCTTTATTAAACATTAAGCTTCAAATTGATGACCCATAACTGCTTTTTTATGATACTTTTATCTCATAAAATCGTATTACATTAGAAACCATCGCATTGGTATTCATTATTCCCTATAATTTATCATCGACCATTTTGTCTTGAGAATGGTACGTGTATGTAATAACTTTTATCAAATCTTTAGCTTTAAATCGATGTATCATAAATGCCATTTTGCGATACTTTTATGTCATGAAATGCAACAAACTAGTATATCACCAGCCATTTCGTATTCAAAACACAAATAAAAGATGCGCATATATAAGTAGTTATTTTCATGAAACTTTAAGCTTTGAAATGGCGTATTATAGGTGTTATTTTATAAAACTTTTATGTCATCAAATATTATTAAATTTAGTATATGAGAAAACTTTCTAATCACCCCGCATCATTTTATGAGAGAACTTGATGTAAATATTGTTTTATTACAAACATATGGTCGGTTAGAGAGAATTCGATACAAGGGACTTAATTAATACGAAGTTGGACGTCAAAGGCGAAGGCAGAGGAACTTTGTAGTTCACAAAAGAAGAGGGAAAAAGGAAAAGACGAGGAGAAACGTTCGTTGTGCAGAGAGCCATGGTAATGTGTGAGCTTCGGGCAACTCGAGGGCTAATTACACAAAGTACATTTTCAGCCTGAAGCCACGAGAGAGATAATTGAGTTAGTTCGTAATTATCCCCTGACGACTTCTCTACTTTTTCTTATCTGCTTGCTATTGGAAATAGTAAATAACACGGACGAGCCAGAATACCGGTATCGATCGGGCAAAATTAACCGCGAATTAACGCGACTGATTGGCCCCCTCCCCTCCCTCTGATTGGAAAACTTAGTTGGATCTATGCTGCTCATTATTGCCGTCCTACCTGGCAATTAGCTTTAATCTCCGTCGAATATTTGTTTGAGGCACACTTGCCTATTGAATCGCGCTAAACCAGTTAATTGTACCGATGCGACAATCATTTGCATGATTAATATGAGGGTACGAATGAAATGTTTCGATGCTTCATGAATGTTTCATCCCACGATGGCATGCTAGTAGATATGCTGTTAAAAGATTAAAGACAAAATTTAATTATATTCCTGGTTAAAATTCTCATACATCTGGCTTTTTGATTTTTAAAATTATTGTTTTTTTTTTTTTTTTTTAAATCAGACATTCCTAGGGAAGATAGTGATATAGGAGAAATAAGAATTCTCAAAACACGATATTAATATTAAAAGTAATTTAGGAAAGAATGATATAATTTTTAATTGTTAAACATTATAAAATTTAGTACATAACAAAGAAATATGAATGATAACTAAATATCAACACAGCACAAGGATTTCCAATCATAATTTGGAAACAACGACACACAATTTTCCCATTTTCGTCAATGAAATATCCCATATCCGATCTTTGAATAGTTTTAGCTCCTTGAACCATAAAGCATGCCTCTCTATCGGTTGCGTTCGAATGAAAAACGATGCGATAACTCAATTTGCCATAATTGAAGCGTGCACTAATCCAATTTGTACCGTGAACATGAACTCGGAAGTGCTATCAGCCTTGCAGTGTAGGCGCTGCCCCTGTTATTATTAATTCTTTTTGCAATTTTAAATTACACCGTACGTTCAATCGAAGATGTCGAAACCATTATTGTTATCTCGAGGATATCGTACGAGCAACAATGAATAAAGTATAGGTATAGAGTATAGAACAAGCAATTTATTCGTAAACGAATAAAGTTTCCTTTTTACGTGTTCGTTCATTCCAGGATATTGTTGGTGACTCATGAAAGCTTAGTATATCACATTTTTTATTAATAATCAGAACTTCAATTAAAGCTTCTGTACGGTTGAAATACACTGTTGAAAAACGAATAAAGAAAGTGGAGTTATAGCAATGCTGAAAGAATTATCAAACAAGCCCTTTAATTTTTGTTCTTGCTTTACAATCTCATTACTCCTTGTTACTTTGTAAATATTGTTGCAAAGTTCAGAAATAATAATTGCAATACAGATGAAAGGGTTGCAAATAAATTACGAATAGAATTTTTTAAATTTATTTTGCTTTCATTTCATTTCTGAAATTATAAATACGTAGTTGTTCGG
Organism: Osmia bicornis bicornis; assembly: GCF_907164935.1. NCBI lineage: Eukaryota > Metazoa > Arthropoda > Insecta > Hymenoptera > Megachilidae > Osmia > Osmia bicornis. The sequence goes on along the minus strand of NC_060219.1, from coordinate 4,699,931 downwards.
GAATGGTCACATTATAGTAACTTGATAAATAATTTGAAATATTGATAATAATAGTTTAGGTTATTGAATTAATTTAAAATCTGAGCTCCAGATAATCATTAATGACCTAATCTAACCAGATCATTAATGATGTTTGCTAATTTTTAATTAATAAAATCATGAATACGTAAAAATATTCACAACCCATTTTTCCTAACATTTAAGTATCAGTAAATAAATATAATAAGTTTACTCATTTATGTTAGCTTCAATTTACTTTGGTTACGAATCGTTGAAAATACATACATTTACGACGTACTTAAATAGTGACAAAGTACCATTCCGTCGTGATTATGCAAAGGAAATATAACAAGGTAGATGAATAGCGGAGGACGTGGAAAACTGTGTACATTTCAGTAAGTTAACAAAGCCTGAAATAAATCAAGAACGACGATACTTAATCTCACTTTCGTAGTCTGAAGTTCCGTGGTCCTTTCATTCTGCTTGTTGCGCTTGATTTTACACTTTCTGCCACACCTTGCTCATTGTATACGATGCTTTTACGTACTTCTAATAAATCTTCATTTACGTCAACCAAATTACATATCGTCTACTGTATATAACACCGATATGCTGATTCGTAATTTCATCAAATATTCATTTTAAAAAATGTTGTAATTCTTTTCTTTGAAATTCTAACAAATTTTTGTTTCTTTCATTTATAATCAAGGATATACAAAGGTTTCCATAATTTATTAAAAAATTTTAATAAAACAAAACACATTATGTTAAAATCACGTCGCGATTTATATACGGATAATGAAAACTTCTGCACAGCGATAATAATATCATGGTGATACAATTTCAAGTGATACACGGTAATTTAGATAAGGGATATAATATTTCAGTGATAAGAATGAGATAAGTGCTTTAGATAGCAGCTTCGTAAGAGATTACCATTTAAATTACACGATAAAAATTGAGGCGATTTAAATCAGGAAGTTCAAAAGATACAAAAATTTAAGACGCGATAAAAATTGTATAATTGTTAATTAATTAAAATGATTAAAATTAAATTTCAAGCAATTAATATTTAACCCTCGGATAACAGATCGTGGAGAGAGCCCCGATTTTAATTCAATTTTGTAATTCATAGTTTGTATAGTGCCTTATCATTTACGAAATTTTTTTAAAGTTCCTAACACGCGTTTACAATATTTTTAAATCCTATATTTATTTTAATATTCAGCCTGCAAATTTTAATTTTTGATATTATTCGCGCAAAAGTTAAATTTCATCTCTTATACCCGAGCACGAATTTCTCGACATTATAAAATTTTCGACTAGTTTCTCTGTCTTTCTCTGTCGAGTACTTTGCTTTTTATTTTTAACAAAAAAAAATTTACTTCTCTTTTTCTCTACCTTGGTCGTTTTATCTTTCAAGCTCGTTGATGCCCCTTTAGCCTGTAACGTCACAGAATGCAATTTACCGTGCTAACGGACGTAGCTTTTTAATCCAAAAAAAGAAAAAAGTTTTATTAACAACGCATACCCTGATCTGGTATTCTTTAAAACCGAGAAGAACTCGTTCTGGATCCCACTAACGATGGCAAGCTAGTCTCTTTAAAACGTTTTTAAAAGAGTTCCACTTCACATCCTCTATTGGTATGTACTTCATTAAAAACAGGAAAAAATTTTCTCTATTAAAAGATTTTAACATGCTGCAATAAAGGATCATAAAATTATTTATACATTTATAAGAAAGATAAATGCCAATTTGCAAGGTGATTCGTAAAATATTGTAATTGTAATTTAGATGTAATAAGAGCACTCTTGTTTACACTTTCCTATTTTAGGAGAATGTTATATTCATTGAATGATCAAATATTCTACTTAATTCATTTTTGAAGGTATCTGATAGAATTTTAAATGTACACTGTGTTATTTTGTGAGCAAAAATATACAATACAGTGCATGCAGAAAATGTAATATAATTGTAAATTTTTTCCAAAAAAAATGTTCAATATAAAGGACGATACATTTTCTATTATGTGTATACATTAATTTGGTGCCTTCTTACTATTTCAAATTTGCATATTTTCTCGTGCTTATGTGTATTTAAAAAGTGGCGCGAGAATATGATAACAATAACGATCCCTTGAATAATTATAATTACTATGACTTTTTCAAAATAAATCTTCAATTAAAAAAAGGAAGAGGCACAGAATTAATTTGTACACCTAATACGTGAAGTTAATTTGAAAATATCATATTTTTCCTTAGAAAACTTAATAACTTCATCGACATAGTTTTTTTGCAGTATAATTACAAATATCAATAAATATATTATTTAAAAAAAAAAAATAAATCTATCGAACAAAATTGACATTCTGTTATGTTTTGCAATAGATAAATTTGAATGACAGCAGTGGTTTATTACACTCAAAAACTCCTAAACTTGAAATTTGAAATTGGAAATTTCGCTGAAGGCGAATAAAGCGCTTCATCTGCCTCAAAATACAGTTATCTAGCACCTGTACTCGATTTTCATACGTTGGACTCTCTCAAATGGTACTATTGCATGCAATAGTGTTACTGCAATCGTTTCCTTCCGGCGTAAATTGAAATACGAATGAATGGTACAATGGAACGAAAGTTGCGAACAGGTCTCTTCCTTTTAGGACTATTCAAAGTTCTACCAGAATTTCCATAATAATTGCTGTATTGGAAATAGTTCGCAAGGTCCGATCGTTTCTTCAGTTACACGTGTACGAATCGAAACTGATCCAATATTTTTACATAACATAGAGTTGTTCCTATAGAAATTCTATTTTATTAGATTCATTCCACTTTGCATATTTCAGTCTATCCTATTCCATCGTTTTCCTTCTTTCTGTTTTTATTTTCTTCTGATCACTCTTACATTCTATTACAGCATTCAATATGGAAATGAGTTATTTGTATTAATTATCTTTACTAAATTTTCACATAAATTTTTTCGTATAAATTTTCATATTTATTAAATAAATTACATGCAGTGGTGGCTCTTGGAACTCAGTAAAATTCGAAACTTTCAAAATTCCAAAATTTCAAACTTCTAAAATTAATTTTTTAAATCATGTTAAAAGAGCTAATTTTTTCTTAACAAACTGAAGACTGATAATAATCAGTGCGATACTAAAATCAATACAATTTATTCTATTTAAGAAAATGAATTTTTTGATTTTCCAGGACTTTGTGATTGGCCTCAGTATACTGTCGCGTGGTTCTATCGACGAGAAACTACGCTGGACGTTTTCCCTTTACGATATCAACGGCGACGGCTGTATCACGAGAGAAGAAATGACGGACATCGTGACAGCCGTATACGAGCTGATGGGGAAATTCGCTGATCCAAATCTGGATCACCAGGGCGTACGTGAGAAAGTAGATCGAATGTTCCAGGTACGAATTTTTTTATATTTCTACAGAAATGCATAACCAGGAAAAAAGTAGGGAATAAATTAGGATTCATTTTCGAGATTTTAAAAATTATTATATTAAATTTTTTCAAATTTTCAATATTCTCAATAATCTTTCATTTCGAATAATTATCAAATAAATGTTAAACTTTGAAATTCAATTGAATTGTTTGAGAACTTGGCATAGAAAACGCTCATCACTAGATGTTAAATATAAATCATTGTACATAGTAAATCTATTTGGTATACATTACGAATTAGGCAATAACTGACCAACATTTATTTGAACTTGGCTGAAGGTTTATAAACACGTAGGATTAGCTAATACCTATTATTACCAGGAAGTCTTTCAAATGTGTATGTCATAAAGTAATGCTATAGAAATTTTCAAAAAATAGATGCGGAAATCAAGTTCAAGCATTACTAACACTCTTAGAGGATAGTATAAATTAGTCTTAATTTAACTTTGGGGGGCAGATTTGTCAACAAATCTGCGTTAGTTTGCTGTTTACTTTCAACGATACCAGTCTTCAAAATGAAGATTTAAAAGTGCTCAAAAGTTCACAAAAGAGTGGATGGAATGACAGTGTTCAGATACATAAAAAATGTGGGAAAAATTAAAAGACTGGAAAAGAGAGTGCCTCATAATTTAAATGAAAGTCAAAAAAATCGAAGATTCGAAATTTGCAATTTATTGCTTCGTCGACATGCTAAAGAGCCTTTTTTGAACAGAATAATAACATGCGACGAAAAATGGATATTACATGACAATAAAGAATTTTCGAAAGCAAATTTACATCCAGAAAAAGTTATGATGACAGTCTGGTGGTCCATGGCTGGTATCATTCATTATAATTTTTTACAACAAGGTATGTCCATCACGTCAGAAACTTACTGTGATCAATTAGATATGGTGAATAAAAAAATAACAGAAAAAAAATGGACATTGATGGATAAAAAAGGTCCTATTTTATTGCATGACAATGCACGACCACACGTGGCACGTTTAACAAAGGAAAAATTGAATCAATTAAAATACGAAGTTCTACCTCATCCCCCTTATTCGCCGGATCTCTCTCCCACAGACTACCATTTCTTCCCGATTTTAGACAAATTTTTAAAGAATAAAAAAGCTCTGACTCGAGATGCTATAATGAATGTATTCGAAGAATTTCTTAGATCTAGAACCCCAGACTTTTATTTTAATGGGATAGAAAATCTCATTAATCGCTGGCAGAAATGCCTCGATTCGAATGGAGGATATTTTTATTAATGCAATTTAACTTTGCTTAACAGTGCCGTTTTAAGGCATGGACACTCTGGGCAGTCGTCAGGAGCCTCCAAATAAAACAATTTACTTATAAATTAAGTCTCTGCAAAGAAATTTCTGATACAAGTTATAATAAACTAAATTAAAAATTCTGTTTTGTAAAGTTTCATAAAATGTAATTTCTCCTTTTTGTTCAAATTTATAAAATGGATTCCACTGAATTTCATAATGCTTCCAGGAAAGCTTTTGGTTCTTGAACTGTAACAATCAAAATTACGAATTTTATATTAAAAGTTGATTATGAAATATTATTTCTTTTTTTCATGATACAAATTCCATATAAAATTTAATAGAAAGCACAGTACTACATTTAATTTCATTTTTTAACATTACTTTCAGTTCATTAGATAAATATGAAAATATTACGATATAAGAATGTTCTTGAGAATATCATAGATAGTAGGTAGTGGAAAATGTGATAAGCTGCAACAGACATTTTGTCAGTTTTTCGTGTTCTTATAATTTGCTCCATCCTATATTACCGTCCCATTGCATGTTCTGAACAACGAAAGCATATTCATCTCGAACACCATCTGGCAAAGTACCAGCTGCACAAAACGTAGAAATATTTTAAGATGAAATCCGCATAAAATCTATACTTCATAATAGACAATCGAAATTACTAAGGCCACGAGATTCGCAAACAATGCTTTCAGGAAGTAACGAAAACCCAAAATCAAGTCCTCCTAAATTAAGATCCAAATTATTTCAAGAATCTGCCAAAAATATATATATTCTGATATCGTATGTCGAGTTTTGATAAACAAAAAACATAAATAATTTGAAAATTGATAATTTCAAAGCTATCAAATAAAATTTTTTTAATAAGCTCTATATATCAAAACTAAGGTTTTGAGAAGTTCTGTTTCTTCTGTAATGCCATTTTCCCCACGGAAGTCTACTGTGCACGATACTGTACTTACTTGCCTTTTAATTTATCTAATCGAAACGTCACTGAACGTCAGCAGCCAAAGGTACAAAAGATCTACTTGATGATCTTTCACCACGGTACAACAATGGACGAAACGTTTCCACAGGCATTGACAATCCTGCTCGTTCACTTTGACGAAGGAAAACGAGAGGTTGCTCGTAAAGGGCCCAGTCGACTTCAATGATGCAAGAGAAAGCCTTTCTTCTTAGCGACTGTCACATTGTTAGCCGCGAATGACAGTATCTACAATGATCTGCCCACACCACCTTTCCCTGTTATGTACTTTCTTTCTATGTCGAATAAAAGACGCCGCGATTCGCTTCAGGGAGACAATTTATACGAACATCTCATAGCTTCTGGAAAGGAGTTTCTTGTTATCCTCTGTCTTAACAAGAATCGAACCAGAAATATGCCTTAAACAGCGGAAGAAAATAATATAGAAGCTTGAAGATCTGAAATACAATGTAATTGTTAACACCAGAATAACCAACATCAAATGTACTACAACATCTATATATTTTTCATTTCTACACTGTTTAAATAATTGCAAATATTGTTAATATTTCACATTTATTCTGTTTTTTGTTAAAATAAGATTGCTTGGGCAAAATTAATTTTTTGTACAAGATGGAATTTAATTAATTTATTTATTATTAAATTTTCCTCTCTAATATTTTTAATTATTTATTGTTAGTTTTGTTGACTATTGACTGATATTACGAAATTTTTTTGAGGACACACCAGGTGCGTCTTACACTGTATTGTAAACATTCGATGACACACTGGGTGCGTCATGCATTGATGATTTTCTAACGCACTTTATAAACATTCCCAAATCATTTAATTATAAAAACAAATATAAAATTACGAGAACTATACACCTTGTGACAAATCGATTCAGTTTAATTCTGAATCTTCGTTTGAGGGTCTCTCTTGTACTTGGCCAAATTTGCAAACGATGTGTATACTAAAGTTTCGCTAAAAGGAAAATCGTAACGAAGACTGCTTGGTGAAACAGCTTCGAAAGCCAAGGATAAACTGCTTGTTTACAGTCGCCAGTTTCCTTGCCCGTGTGTGTACATGTATGTATGCACATGTGTGCATAAAGAGCTAAGAGAACTAACAGGCAAAGGGAGGAATACAAGGAGAATAGGGAGGAAGGAAACTCAGTAATTCCAATTCTAACGCCAACCCCCATTGCAAAACATGGCATTTGTGTACGTGTCCTCAATGGAATGACTCTTGAATCGCAATTAGTTAGAAGTTTAGTTTTGCACTGCCCTAAGAGGATCGTGGGCATAAAAGAACCACCAGAGACGAGTATTTTATGCTCTGCGATTTAATAATTCGATGAACAGATTGGAAATTTTACAGTTAACAATTTAATCACTGTATAATTGAAAAAAGTTTAATTGTACAATATGACCCAATCAACTTGTCCAGATATAATCTGTAAAATAATAAAAAATAGAACAACGTTCATTAAACAAAATTAAATGATATTGAATAAAACATCATACGATACATGCATCGGCACCAGAAGTGGAGGCATTTCAAAAATTTCATGGTCATCTTCATTTTTTTTAGATCATTCTTTTATGAGTCAATTCTTCGTAAAAAAAAATTTTCTGAAACGTATTAGAATTTAGTATTATTCCCATGATAAAATCCGTTATGTCGGAAGTTAGGCAAGTGCACGCGTACCCGAATTCGAACAACCCCTGGCAATTTTGAATAGGTCAGAAGGTCAATGATAAGACGTCTAAAGGGTTGTATTCAAACCGACAGTGGACATTTAGAGTAATTTCAATAGAAACAGCTGAACAACTGGTACGGCACAAAAACAATTGTAACTCGGGGACAAGTTGTAATATAGTCAGATAAAACAAACATTTACATGAACCGTTAATTTATGCATGTTGAATTGACTGCTGAAGGTATATTATATTTTCATCTTATAGTACAGTCGACATGATACAGATTTTAATTTTGCATGTAATGTGACAGAAATATTTTTAATTTAAAATGAACAAATTATAACTAAATGAAAAGTGAGTTACTTTGTAGTTGAATCTAACAAATGGCTACATAATAATAAACATTTTTTAACGATTAAGAGCTGTGATGAACGCGTTCAGTAAAAAACGCACTATAATCTTATTACAATGCGCGCTCGATAATTCCTCGCATTTCCAGCTCTGGAGACGGGCACTTTTAAGGAACGGGGAATTATCGAGCGTTAATGGCATGTGTGCCTAGAGGAGAGAATTGGATTAACGCGTGTTATGGATAATGCGTGTGAGCACAAAGCTAACGGGAATTATGTAGCGAGGGATTAACAAGCGCCTTCGAAGGATTTACCTAGAAAAATTTCATTTAACCTGTTTCGTTTCATCTGAAATCATGTAATTTAACTTCGACCCGTTTTTCTCTGCAGATAATAATATTGATGATACTCGATACAGGTGTGCGAGAGTGAAAATTTTGGGTAACCGATACTCGGATCGGGTGGAGAATTATTTCGGTCGATTCCTGAAATTTAGAGAATTGTGTGCCGGGGCAAACTTTGCTGAACATGGCCATGGATTGGAAGGGCTTTAGAAAAATCTGTATCTAATTCACTCCGAGCTAACTAAAACAATTATTCCCGACCCAATCCAAATATCAGGTCCTCGAAATTGACGAGTTCTCATAGGGGGAGTTACTCTAATACCGGACACTTAAGGTGTTTCTTAAATAAATAAAAAAATAGTAGAACAATTCCTACCCGAACCGATATTTTCGGGCTTTCGTACACCTCTAATAATCAATAACACATTCCCTATAATATAATTTAGAGAAAATTATTCTGCAACAATCTGATATAAATTCTTTGGTCTTTCAAGGATACCATTTACCATATCAAACTTGTTTAGGCATCATAGAAAGCAACTACTTAACTTCATCATTTTTTTTTTAATTTCCACATGAACCATACGTTTAACTGGGCATAAAGTGCTCTCGAAAGTTCGGCAGGTGGTTTTCAGTAACAATGGAGCTGATTTCACTGGTGGTCTCTTCACCGAACCCTCGATGCTCGTTTTTAATTAAAAGTCTATACCAGGATAACGAACTGTGTGTGTGTGGTATAGTTCACATCAGTTACATCTGCTTTCTCCCTGATTAATTACCATCGATTGATCCCCTCCGCTGATTCATTTCACGATCCCACGGTTGGAAAATTCTGCCAGCAGAGATAGAGATAGATAGAGGTACTGTACAGAGGTGTCGAAGAACTTTCAACGCGAATGTGCGTTTGCCATTTCATCATCAAAATTACCTTTACTTCTTTTTCTATCACTGATTTCCACTTCTGGACGTTCGATAAATTAATAATTTTAAAACTAAAAATAAAATAAATAAATCCAACATAAATGATTAAAATTTATTCAAGAAAGAAACAATAAATAAATGTAATTGTTCAAACTGTAGGAACTCTAAATATATATTTTGTTGCAAAATTTGTTATTAATATATCAAAATTTATTACAATTAAAATGAATCCATAACAATCAATAGAAATTTCAAATTCAATCTCAATACCTAACCATCTCTAGTGTAAATGATATTGTTGAACCGCGATGATGGACCGTAGCTTGTTGTTAAGCACGAGTTCAATTAATCCGGAAACAGCAGACCATGCTGATGAATTCTCGTTCCCTTTATAGAAGCGCTAGAAGCTTAATTTAGAACCAACAGAGATCGACGATGATTTTGCAATTCTCTCAACTCAACAACAGATTTCCGATTGTGTTGAACAGAACTCAATTTTCGTGTATTTACACGTAGTATGATCGGAGATATAATCGATCCTTGTTCGCATTAGCTCTGTAAAGAGAGAGCCGAACAGACGAATTCACGCGAATGGATTCCCCCTAATTACAATTCATTAATGGAAAGAATCATTATGTATCTATTAGATCATTACTCATCAAATGAACGATTTTTATATGTAAAAATTATGACTTGATTTCATGACATAAACGTGATGCAAAATGGCACTTACGCTACATCAATTTAAAGCTTAAAATTTCATAAAAATTACCATAAAATGGCCGTTGGTATACGATGGTCCTAAAAACGATGGTATTTTAATCTGTTACATAAAACCATTCAGATAAAAATTCATGACATTAAAGCAACGTAAAATGGTACTTACGCTACGTTAATTTAAAGTTGAAAATTTAATCAATACGACTGGATACATGCACCAAAACGAAAAAAGTAAATCTTGCAGGAAATAAATCCAATTGCTACAACACGAAATAGGATATTCCCGAAAGAATCCAATGTAACGATAAACGTTTTGCGACTGTTGCAGAAGATGGACGGTAACAAGGACGGCGTGGTGACGTTGTCAGAATTTTTAGAAGCTTGCCAAGCTGATCCGGATATCTCCACGAGTATGGCAGCATTAGACACGGCCTTCTGACACTCGGCGCGACCACGATACACTCCATGGACCTGAAGAGATTACTCGACGTTTTCTTTTTCGGAATAAATCGCTCAACGTTGTACCTTACCTTCTGGACCAGATGTATTTCTCCTCAAGGTGTATCACGAAGATCTCGAGCGACAACGAGAGTCATCGTGAATTTCCAAAGGGGGATTTGGTCGACTCGTTCTTCAGAGGAAACAACACACACATTTGTCTCTTACAACTCGGTAGGAAAGAAAAGAATGATCGAGGAGTAAAAAGGTCGCGTCACAAGACACCCGGAAACTGTGTCCTAAAAGTCGACCCAGAGAAAAGAATAGAGATTGTTCTTTCGAGAATCCGTAGTTCTAGAAAGGGTTAGTTGAACGAGAATTTATCAAAAACCAAAAAATTACCAAAAAAAAAAAAGTAACGCAGAAGAACGATATTAACATGGTTGTTAGTAGTTACGAGTGGATAATTATTGTTACGAACTTGTAGTTCGTTTTTACGGGACGCGCGCTACAAACGATGAACAAACATGCAGCTAATTATATATATACAATATATATAAAGAAAAATGTTATTCGTAATGGCTGACGAGGATTAACGAAGAAATTTACTATAATTGCGTGGAAGTTGATGTTTAATGATAAGACGGATCGTTATTCCTGTAGCACTCGTGCGATTCTCGAAAGAGAAGAGGAAAAAGGAAATTGTTGAAAGAAATATGCCGTTTAAAAGTAAATTGTACGCGGCATTGTTCATTCCAGAGAATAGTTGTATAGAGAAGCACAGATATTTAAAACAGAGTATTTATATGAGAAACAATAATTGAGCTTAGCTTTGTACAGTTACTCTTTAGTTGTTTTTTATCTTTCTTTTCTTTGATCGAAAGGAAACGAAGTGAAACGTTTATTTTTCACTTTGACAAACTCATTTGCACGGTATTGTAAGATGAATAGTAAGGTAGTTTAGTTTTTAACTCAAAGGATATTTTTTTAACACTTATATTCATTAGGTGATTTCATATGTATTATTATTTTTTATAAATTTAATTATTTATCAATCATCTGTGCAGAAACAGAAACATAACAAATGTATATAGAAAAATTTTCTTCGGAAATTCATCCTTTGTGATGAAATTAATTTTTTAATTAAATAACTTTTTTCGCAATTTCTATCGAACTGATCTAATATTTTTTGTCGATATTTATATTATTTTTGTTATTAAAATTGTTTGTAAAAGCGACTTATGAAATGACCTAATAATTAAAATTACATAAAATATAAATGAAGCAGATTCTCTGATCTGCTCCCAACGTTATTATTTTTCATTTCTCAATATTGTAGTTTCTTTAATTTTATTTTTGATACCACCATTGTTTGCTGTAAAAGCATGTGGTTAGGCTTCGAATTTCAAATTCCGTCCGCGATCGTAAAGCATCAAATGAATTTAAACTTTGTCCATTCTGTACCAGACGATCGCGGATCATCATTAAACTTTCAGCTGCACAACGAGATATTAAGAAATGGATCTCGGATTAACACGTTGGCTGTCACGTTACATTTGCCGAATCACAGTAAAAACTAATATTTACTAAATTATTCTTATTAACCCTTCTTTAGATTTCTAAATTTGATTCTGTAGATGGTTTTCTATGGCAGTATTACTAATTTGCTTTGGAACATTTGAAAAGTTGATCAGATAAAGATTACATGAAGTTTTAAATAATTATTAAATACACAAATTAATTTTGTGCCTTTTCCTTTTTTTTAAATTGAAGATAACTCCAATTATTGAAGCTTCCCCGGGTTCCAGGGCTCCTACCCCTCGTTATTATTCTTTACCCTCTTTATTTGGACTTTTCAGTTATATACTAAATTATAATATTTAATAATTAGAAATTATATTATTTTGTTTCTAAATCTTTTTTAATATTAGTATATTAAAATTGAAGTTTTACAAATTTCTGCTTCCCCTGTAACGCCATTTTTCTTAAGGGAATCTACTGTGTTCGATACTGTACACGCATTGAAGCATACTTTTATGTTGAAAAGTGCCAGTGCGGCACCTATAAACCGAAGAAGGGTTAAAATTATTGAAAATTTTCTTACTTAATATATTTATTTCCAGCAAAAGTGACTTAGATTCAAATAATTTATAACGAAAATATAAAATATAATGCAAAATGAAATTACCAAATGGTGCATATATTACAAATTCTAAATAATTAATTTTTTATTTTCTTATATAATTTCTGTTCACTTTGGTATATTATAAATGTTTAAACATCCGCGACCCGATAATAAATTATCAATTTATTCGTTATTTATTCATAATTCGAAGTAACTTTAGCCCGGTACTGACCCAGATATTGATACAGTGGCAGTCAAAGTGTTAAATTTTCAGCATGCTTAGATCGCAACGTTGAACGTTAGGCAACAAAAAGGAAATAAAGACGAAAGAGAAAATAAACTTAACTCGAAATGTAGAAAGTATATATAAAAAGAGATATTGTAAAAACCCGCTGGAGCAGCTGGCCATGTTAAGCGAGGGTCGTTTGTAATTGATAAGAGAGTAGATTAAGCGATACAGTAAAAGTATTTATTTTTGTGACAGGTAAGTGAATTATTATTATTATTATTATTACTATTATTATTATTATTAATCGTGGTATAAGAATTTAGCTCGTAAAGACTGCGTGCTGCTAAAGAGAGAGAATTGATGCAAATAGTCTGTAACGTTGTGGGTGGAGAAAAAAAGAGTCTCAGATAGAAACAAATTGCGTGGAAGGATTTGTTGATTTTCCATTCGAAGGAATCCAAGATACCGAATTTTTATTGTGATTAGTAACATTTTTGCAATGACTGGACCAAAGCGTCCGCGTCGGGTAACGACGATACCCCGTGCGAAATATATATTTAACCGTTTTTCATCACTGCCCATTTCTGATAAAGTATAAATAAAAATGGTCGGTGTGTGCTCGAACGAACGAAACGAGGCTAACGATGCATCGAAAGCATAGTTCGAATCCTTTGAAATTCAGCCGGATGGGGTTGGAAATGTTTGAACGAAAGGAGAACAGACCTGAGCAAATTTCAGTTGAAATTACTCAAATAAGAAATAATTGTTTGAAATAACATTTCAGTCTGTTGATTGAATATACAATCGACTGATTGAAATTTATTTGAAATAATAACAATTTCATTGTTTTTTTTTTATTTTATAAAAAAGTAATTATTTAGATAACACAACTGATTTTATTTTAAGAAATTTTTATAACAATTAACTTTAAGTGAAAATCTCTGTGGATTAATTTTTTCATTTTACAGAAATGTCAATGTCAAATCATGAAATTTTTATGATTTTTTAAAAATGATTCTTTCCCTATTTCATTATGTTTCATTACCTTCTTTGAAAGAAAAGAAAATAACACAAGTGTATTTAAAAAACGAGATGAAATAAAATACCGTGTTATTTGAAATAAAATCTTGAAAATGTTCAGGTCTGAAAATTTTCTTCTCCATCCGTTAATTTTTCCTCTACAAAAAGTAATAAAATTTCGTTGGTAAAAGTTGTCATTACATTGTTTTTAAAGCTTTAACTTTTCAGTTATTGTATCCTTGTAACGCTATGTTTCCTGGGGAAGTACTTTGCTCGATACTATACATTTTTAATAATAACACGAGAATGCTATTGTTAATTTATAATGAAGATATAATATGAGTTATTCAAAAGGAAGAATATAGTTTCAGAAATGAAGTCTTCTGTCAATAGCTTGTATCCAATGATTGACTTATTTATTTTACATCAGTATTATAGTACCTGTGTCCTAAATTTTGAATGTAACTTTTGCGATACAATTACTTTAAGAGTATCAATGACAATGTGGAACATTTGTCGATGCATCGAGATGGCCAAAAACGAAGACAATGAAAAGTCGAAACGAAAGCTGAGTAGTTGAGAAAACGACGGGACACGGACATAGATATAGGCAGTACAGAAATACAGGAACAGAGATTTCTTCGATTTTTAGCAGCGCCTACACTTTAGAACATAAGAATTTACGTGTAAAGGTGAGGCAAACGTCGATGGTTGCCTCGTATCAAACTCGATCACTACCGCATGTCTTTGAAGTTACTGATGTAAGTATAAAAAAAGGCAAGAGAACGGAGTAACTATATTGTCTAGATATTTTCAACCTCAACCGAATGTTAGATCTAGATTGTCAGAGAACAAAAATGCGTAAGGTATTTTCTCGTCCACATCGTTGATCAAGAATAAGATAGAACTAATTACAGTAAACGCTATTTATTTAATCACGATCAAAATCATAGGAAATATTTATTATTATTAAATTTATGACCCAGTTCATAATATTAATACATAGTCCAGTTACCAAAATAAGGCCATATTCGCGAGGTAAATTAGTCCGGTGCCAAAGTGTTCCAATTAACTAAAATTTAATGTATTCGTATAGAAGGTGTTTCATACAACTGGGATAAACTATAGCCTCAAAACCGTAGAAGACAGGCAAAATTAAATGGTGTTGAATAAAACATTATGTGTTACATATTACAATTCCGAAAGTGGAAGTATTTCAAAGATTAAAAAGAAACTATACAGGTTCATAAAAAAAAGGAATACTTGCATTTCTTTTTCTTTAACAAAATTGTACACCTCTATTTTTTAATAATTAATTCTATCTTATACTTAATCAACTCACGTTCTAAACACGTAATACACACACAGAGAACACTAAAATACACGTACACACACATTATCACTAACAGAGAATTGTCTTATCTTATAGCGTGTCTAGAGGCTTGCATCTGTAAGACCTTGTATCTATGATTAGAAAAAAAAAAACGTAACCGATCGATCTAATTATTACATCATTGTCGATCGTTAGTCAAAACTGTTATTACATATACGTATTTAACGTGTCTTCTAGGACACCTTGGAGAAAAGGTGAGAGTTCAAAACTATCCAAAGGTCGTTAACTATGAATCGAATGAAAGTTCAGCTGGATTTCAAATTAAATTGGCGATCTCACCGACGAGCATGCACTTGAAAGTGTTATTTCAAATTCGCATCGTACGAGAGATTAGATCAGACCTGTCCACGATATGCCCTGAAAATAACCCTTAGGGAAGCAAATAGAGGAGGCCATCCTCGCACTTTTTATTTCCTTTTCGTCATTTTAATATTTCTCGTTGAACGAGGCGCTTTTTTATTTGGGTTAATGACAGGGGTGGAGTATGACTTGAATTTTTACGAGATTAGTGACACAAGAGCTCTCTTAGAATATGGGTTCTAATTTTAATTAATTAGCCCTAAATTTCTACCGACTCATCAAGAATTTTTTCGAACTCTCCTATTTTTCGATATTGATTTATCTTTTGTTATAAAAGATCACCATAAATTGTCAGGAGGACAAATTCTTGGACAGGTCTGAGTTAGACACCCAAGGATCGCGGACACATCATAAATCATTTATCAAACGATATAGAAATCTTACTTTTTTCAAACAAATTAGCGAACAGAGAGTATTTTTCTGGCGTTATTCCTAAGGACCAGATTTCGTATTTTCTAAGGGCGTAATCGAGGAAAGAATTCCTCGAAGGGAGAGAAAAGAAAAAGCGTTTCTCTTTAGTTCATCGATGGAGACAATAAGAACCGGTTCGAAATGATCCTCTCATTTGAATCGTTCGTATACCTATCACTTACACAGCACTAGTTTCATTCTGCTATTGAAAGAAAAAACTAAATTTGCATCGCTTCAAGATACTTTACGCGAAAGTGGAGTCCTAAAATCCTGCACCCTTCTTCAACGATCAAAAACAATGCAACATATCGCCTATCAAATTTCTCAAATTCTTCATTCTGTAATTAAGAAGAAATGTTACTAACGAACAAGTACAAAGATAATGAAGTGAATCTCGATTGGCTCCACTTGAAAGGATACAAAGAATGAACGTAGGCACACTGTATTTGGATAGAATTCAATTATATGCAGATATTGGACAAAATAATGGAATACCAGTGAGGGTTATTAGTATATTTATTATTGCATGAAATTATTCATTTTTTTCTTTATTAATAGAGTTTTTCAAGTAACACTTTCCACTTGCCACTTTACAAAATAAATATAATATTATAGCTATTTTTTTCGGTTATTTAATTGTATTAAATTTTAATTAATTATTAAGCTCGCAATTTGAAACTTTACATACTTGTTAGTGTAATACCAATATCATTCAAAATTGATTTTAATCATTTCTTCTTTTGATAATTGGATTACATAAAATTTCACCCCTTTTCAACCCGTATGAAATTTAACGTGCCAACGCTGGTGACTGCTGTCACATATTTCTGGTTTTAATTTTCCACGCCTCTATTCTAATACTAATTACACTATCAATAATTTTGAATTATGCTTAAAAAGAAAGGTAAAATTACAAATGTCAAAGATTCCATTGAATATGTGACTGGCAAAATTAGAGAACATTTGGAAATATTATAAATTTAAATGAAAATCTCGCAGGAAATACAACAAATTTGTTATTATTTCTATTATTCTGTCCACCATCTGTATCTTTTCTGTACGAAATCTATCTTCTTCTCGATAGCTAATCGCATCTTTATGGAGTATATATTTTCAGTGGTATGTAACTAGGCGTAGTATCGTAATTGTTGGACAAAAACGATCGAAAAGGAATTGATACGTGTGACAAGGCTCGATGCCCTGGAAAAACAAACCAGCTCTGGCGAGGATTGTTTCAAAGGGTCATTGAGCCATTCACGGTCAGCATCGATATTTAAGCAGAATTAGAAGATTATGGTCAGGCTGTGCTTGTACTGGCTAACAGATGGTCCAATCGTATAGATTACGTATTCATAAGAAGAATATTAATTGAGAACACAACAATGTAGGCTGACTGTGTTACACGGCGCACGAGTAAAATTTCGACATTTTTGGGGGGTTGATTTTTCTCTCTGGAATATGAATTATGAAAACTATTGACTTGTGAAAGTGGAGCGCGCAGGAACTTTAGCAACACATTCGAACGATCGGTGTAACGAATTATGCTTCGTGAAGGAAGCATTACGGGTAACCCCCACAGAACACACTGGTTTTGAACCGGAGGACTAATTATGATTTTGGAACTAAAAGAACTGTATTTCAAAAACTGACAAAAGTGTAATATTTTAATTCTTAAACAAAAATTCTTGGATTCTTTTAATTATCCTCATGTATTCCTTTTTTTGGTCACTTGAAAACATTATTCTAACTTTCAGACTTCCATGACTTAATAAGAACAGCAGCTTTGAAACAAAAACTGCTAATTTTTCTTTTGTATAATTTTTGTGATAGATAAATAAAAATAGAAATTTAAGAAATAATTGAGATTAATGAATTAATTGGGGGCAAAGAAAAACAATAATAGGAAAAATTAGAAATTACAGAGGCTCCTACCTAGTTACGCCAATGGTGTCTCCACTAAATGGTTTAGAATACAAAGAATAAAAATTTTTGATAATTAATTGGTTTTATTATGACTGCTGCAAGGAAATAATGAAAATGTTGAAAAAGAATATTGTTCGAAATTTTTCTGAGTTTTATGTGGGAGTTACCTGTACTGAATTATTTAAATTTCACTGTTCCTAGATTTAAACGTACAAATTCGAGTGTGGAACGAAATCGAACGTTGATATCTCTGTTTGCTCAAACCAATGAACATTGTACCGTACGAGCATTATTAATTTTGCTGTCTTTAGATTTACAATTAGTATAAAATCGAAACTAAAAAAAAAAAACAGACTCATTCTCATCAAAGGATTATACTTAATATTTCACACAAAAATGCAATGATCACTTGGATAAACGTAATCAAATTTTAATTTCATCCCATTAGGTTGTTGCATATTAAATGAACAATTTCGAAGTGTAAAAATTCTAATACCATTCCATGACATAAAAGTACTACAAAATAGTACTTATGGCATATCAATTTAAAGCTTGAAATTTTTTATACGAAAATGACTGCACAAATGCTCCATCAACATTCTTAATACAAACTGGCTGATTTTTTATTGTAACAAACAATCCATTGATCATTGGTTCGTTATTTATTTCAACGACAAACTAGCCATTTTGTATAAAAATTATTAATGAAAGCTTTATGTAAACGTTTTCATCAAACTTTAAGCTTCAAACTTATTGTATAACATAAAAGCTATTTTGTCATACTGTCATCAACTTATGTAAAACCTTTTGTTTCAAAATGAATCGTTTGATGCAGAACATCCTAATAATTGCAAATTGAACATTTAAGAAAAAACGCGTTCCATGAATGTTATTCAACTTTATACAGTTGAAATAATTTTAAACCATCATATTTTTCTTTTTCATTAACAATAAAATTATTCTTCAAAAATTCATCGTGAGACACACGAGTTTTCAAGCATCGTGCGCTTATATCACAGTAAGTTAAACAAAAAGAAATAAATAAATATACGTCATGTTAAAGGTGAAGGAATTTAACAGAGAAAAAAATAGAAGGATTAAAATGGTGAAAGAAATATTCATATGATGGTATATTTTCGGTGTAAAGCAAATGTATATGTAATATATCCGTGGTAAAACTACGTGTATCTCGTAGCTTTAATGTACCAACCGGAAACAGCGATCCTCTAAACGAGCAATTTATCAAAATTTCCAAGTTAAAGAAAATGAATTCTTATTTTTCATTATTTTCTTTTAGCCGTGAAAGAGGATTCGTTTCCGATTGGTACCAGCATGTAATCGGACTATTCGTTTGAATGTTGATTGTTAAATGTTAGGAATAGAAAAATGAAATCTTCTGAAAAACGTGTCCTTGTCTACAAGTATCGTGCATCTGGGACATCGGTTACGTTGCATACGGGATTTTGTTAGATTAGTAACAAACATTTTCATCGAAACGAAACATCGATCGTTATTTAATTCTTTCATTTTTTTTTTTTTTTTTATTAACATACATTCACGTTCTTCTCGTGAACTCTGATATTAAATGTGTAATCTTTTTCGAAGAATCATGTGTCGTCTAATATATAATATATATATCGACACTTAAACATTTAATGTTACTTTGTTGTTTACACATATCGTTGGAAGATTTGTGTCATGTGTAATGTCGATTATTCTATTAAAAATCTTCTAATATTACACGAGGCGTTTGGAATCAATACCCACCGGATCCATTCGTTTACCAAAATTCATAGAACATTTTCTATTAATAATTTCGATAATTAATTAATCAATCGATCATTTTGTTTCATTCATTTTTCTAAAAAAGGACTTGGCGAGTTTTGATTTTAAATGTCTCATATTACTTGTTCGGATCTAGATATAAACAATTATAATTGTTACTGTTTTTTGTACTTATAATTCATTTTCTTTATGTTGCACAGAAAGACTGCTCTAAATAAGCTTCATGTTACTTCATCTTGTAAAGGTATAAATGTACAATTTCTATTTCTTTCGTTGAAGAATTTAGAACTTTCTGTTAAGAGCTTATCACTTCTGAAAGGGAAAAGAAAGAAACTGAATTCTTTGATTTAAAGAAATGCAGTCACTGCCATAGCTTATTTGCAACGAAATTCACTTGTCTCGGTAGAAATTTTGACACTGCCTCAAAGGGGTAGCCATCGGTATACAAGTCTTGGGTATCAACGAGTACGTTTCAGTTGAAGCTTCAAAGATGCATGGGAATATTTTTAATGGTAAAAATCATCGTTTGAAACGCTGCGTTCGCAATACCTTAGTTACGAAAAAGCCTAAACATTGATATAATTATTATCACTAGTTATTGTACTATAATTGAAAGTATGTAACTATTTTATAAATAAATAGATAATCAATGTTCGTTGCTTTGTCTTCATTCGAGGAACAGGCGTGCCAGAAATAGGAGAAAAGATATAGCTTTGTAAAAGTTATTAAGATTTTATTTTTCCTCGTCCACATTTATACAACTTATTCTATTTCTTATTGTACTTAAAAATATTGCGTACAGTATCATGAATTCTTTAAGAATAACTTTTTCTTCCATTTATAAAACTTCTTCAGTTACTATTTCAAAGTGATTTCTTTAATTAATGTGTAATATTGATTAAAATGCATTATCAAATTTTATGAACAATATACTTTATATTGATACATTCATTGTTATTTCAACATATAAATATATGATACACAGATCTTTTCGAGTAAAAAGATTTCAACGTATTGATCATCAAGGGTATACTATAAAAATGTAAAGTAATCTAAACACTTTTATAGAACTTATCGTGATTCTAGTTTCAATTTTTCCAATAACTGTTGCCCAACAAAATCCCAATACCTTCTTCTTATTTTATCGTGTTTCTCGGACAATTCTTTACATAGCTGCAGTTAAATGAAAATATAAGTAACACTAACAGTATATGAAAACATATGTATATAAACGGATAAAATACCTTCATAGCATTATTAATATGAAATATCGAATCTGCCGACTCTTCTTTCATTGGTCTCTCTTGACATATGTCTATGATACATGCTAGTAAATGATTGGTACGACAGCCGGCTGAATAAAGCTCCTCGCATTTCCGTCTTACTTTTTCATTATAGCCCAAACCACCGCTGTCGTGTGTTAAAATACTAAAATGTATCATGTAATTTACATATTAGCAAAATCAAATAATTTATTACTACTAATTATGTAAAAATTAATCACCAACAGTACCCTTGAAGATAGTTCCAAGCACTTTCATTTCCTTTTACTATGTCTATTTTATTCAAGGCAAAATCAATTTCTTTATCAATTATACTTTGTTCAAATTTTGTTGTATTACTTATTACAAAATAACGTTGATTCCATGCAGAATTATTACGAATATCTTCTTCTAGTAATTGTTCTACGTACTCCAATTCTTTGTCAAACAAACTATACATAAATGAAACATTCGTTAGATTAAATACAATTGACTTAATCTTAAGAAAACATCAACACAATATACTAACTTAAATGTCTTTATACACCATTGACGATGCTGCCAAGCATGATAATTCTTGGCATCTTTTTTTAAAATATTTTCAGTAAATTCTAATTCTTTGCTGGCATCTTGCAGCCATTCAACGATTACTTTTCTATGATGCCAAACTTGATAATTCTTAGAATTGCATTCTATCATTTTATTACCATACTTTAATTCTTCGTGCAAGTCTTTCCCAAGAACTTTAAGTATTTCTCTTCTATATTGCCATGCAGTATAATTTGCTGGATTAAGCCAGATGCAGTCTTCCGTTAAAGCTAATGCACGCTCAGACTTTTCACCAGACTTTAAAATAGCTCGGAAGTAATCATAGGAGTCTCTAACTTAAAATAATAGTGATCATAAATAGAAATTTTTCATTATTGCTAACATGTTTTATTAAAGTAATGTTGAAGAAGAATAAAGGTGTATTAGTATTATTTCAATTTTTATAAAGACACTTTTATTAAGTTCTACTGCATACAAGGTTAGATACTTAAGGTTATGCATCAAGAGTAGTTCAGGTTGATAAGATCAGGCTATTAAACCTATAATTATTTGTTCACAATATCAAATATATGAATAGCATAAAATACTTACATTTTTCAGAATAAGCAATTGCAACAATAGGATGAGGACCGTCATCCTGAGGTACAGGAATCACGTCACTCCATTCTTTACGATCCTTATATAAAACCCATGATGACTCTTCGGGACCATCTCCACCATTCAATCCCTCGTCAGAACTTTCTGTCATTCTTTATTTTCACAAAATATTATACAGCAATGTTTACAAAAATGTCCTCTCCTAGTCTAACTTTATCTTTTCAAACCTGTTAAAGCCTCTATCAGGTTCGTTTCATGTCAAGTTTTTCAAATCATACCATAGATGTCTCCGTCAAGTAAAAGAAATTCATACTTCAAAATTATTTCCTAAATTATGCTTTATTTTCAAAATTAGTTTGTACATACATGTATTGTTTATCTCTTGTTATATAAATATACATTTAAACTATAGAAGTTTGCACAATGTTCCAAGTTGTCTTCTGGGCTAATATTATAAACAACTTATATTGAATATATGATGGTCAAACATTGACAACAAAATTTATTGCTCCATTTTCGTAGGGATACTTTTAAGAATACATGTCCTTAAAAAGTTAAGAATATAGACGTCAATATCATTTCATTCAAATAGAAATGACAAACATAAATTGTTTCAGTAAACATTACCAAACTGAAAAAATGGATTATTTATATACAACTTCTTACGTGTATTTACATATATATTTGAATGAATTTATTAGATAACACAATAAAAACATTGAAATTATACTCTAGAGCTTAGGGAATCGAATAAAAAATTTTAATAACATGGTTATATCATAATACAATATATCCTAAAATAATCTACATGTCGCATACTTTTTGAGGAATAATTTGTTTTACATCGAACACTCATTTACACTCTCTCGTACTTCCACGCTTTCACACCCATACCAAATGAAATAACACAAATTCCTGTAGTTACAAATTTCATAATGACAGTATCGTTAAGTTATTGAGCTACCGATTTTCATTGTTTTTCCATTAAGCCAAATGTTTAAAATTGTCATGTCCTTAACATTTTTTGCATATAACGACACAAAAGCTCTTAGCAGAAAATGCCATAATGTAAGTCAGTTATATACAGAATTTACAATTTGACCTGCTATTACAAAAGTCTAATTAAATGGTATATTATGTAAAATACTTCTTTACGAAGATTCACATTTACATGTTCAATATCTTTAAATTATTCATTAGTACGGATTGAAATAAAAGTTTTTAATTTCTTTTTACGCCTTTTTTAAATAGTCTTTACGCAATTATAAAGCATTAGTTATATTCTTTTCAAATTGAAATTTAAATTAATATTTACTACTTCCAATAACGCATGCTCAAAAATAAAGATTCTACAAATGCATCGTTACAATTTTGTTGTATACGTTACATGACGATGCGTTTTACTTTAGCGTGCAGGATGATACTGACTCGTACTCCTACAGCTGTGTGCAATTAATTTTGTTTTTGTTTAAACATATATTGTCTAAATATAATTAATTTTTCTCCTCTTTCTTTGTAGGTCCATCTTCTTGGTTCTGGCTTTGACTTTGGCTTTGTCCCTCCCGTTCCGCGGCCATCTACAGATAAATACATTTCATAAATAAAATATTTAATACCACCTTTCAATTGAACAATCAAATTTATTACTCACCTTCTTATATGCCATTTCGAACAATTTAAGGCTGGCTTGTTGTAGTTCGTTCGTTTGTCTCTTAATTTCTTCTGGTTCCAGATCATCTTTCTTGCCCAATGTTTCACGCATCTTTGCAACCAATTCTCTCAATTTGTCACACTAAAAACATTCAAGGAAATTACGAATATGTAAATACCCTACCTAACCCAACCTAACCTAATAATGTATGTAAATGCAACATTAACATATTACGTCGGCCTTACTTCATCTTGTGGCAATTGTGCTTTGAATTCTTCTAATTTAGATTCCGTATCGTGAATAATTCCTTCAGCTTGATTTACAGCTTCAACTCTATCTTTCTTAATCTTATCTTGCATAGCATATTGTTCGGCGTTCTTTACCATATTTTCAATTTCGTCTTTGCTAAGACCACCGCTTGATTGAATAACAACTGTAAATAAAATAAAATTAGTGCAATTAAGATTAATGCATTTAAATTTATTTAAATTAATACAATCAAACCATGTGTCTACATACTCTGTTGTTCCTTGCCAGTTCCTTTGTCTCTAGCTGATACGTGAACGATACCATTGGCATCAATATCAAATGTGACTTCTATCTGTGGTACTCCTCTGGGTGCAGGCGGAATTCCGACTAGAGTAAATTGTCCTAAAAGCTTATTGTCGGTAGCCATTTCTCGTTCACCTTGGTGAACTTTAATTTCGACTTGGGTCTGACCGTCAGCCGCTGTAGAGAATACTTGACTTTTCTTGGTGGGAATAGTTGTGTTTCGAGAAATTAATTTCGTGAATACACCACCCAACGTTTCAATACCTAAAAAATATAAACAATGGTATTGCAACAATAGCGTAAACGTGATTATGAAACTAACAGTTTATTATAATGATATAGTAACTCAGTAAGACTATGCTCATCAAATTCTGTCAGAGAGAAGATTAGCCATCAGATCATCACAGTGTATGAGTAACTTGAAGCAAATGTGAGAGAATAATTATTTACCAAGTGACAGAGGAGTAACGTCCAAAAGAAGCACATCCGTTACATCTCCAGCAAGTACACCACCTTGAACTGCAGCACCGACAGCCACAGCCTCGTCAGGATTTACAGCTTTCGATGGTTGCCGACCAAAGATTTCTTGTACCGTTTGTTGAACCTTAGGTACTCTTGTCATACCACCGACCAACAACACTTCACCGATATCAGACTTGGTTACTTCGGCGTCAGAAAGTGCCTTTTGGCATGGCTGAACGGTACGTTTAATTAAATCACCAACGAGGCTTTCAAATTTACTTCTTGAAAGCTTAAGGTTCAAGTGCTTTGGTCCACTAGAGTCCATGGTAAGATAAGGCAAATTTATATCAGTTTGCAAAGAACTGGACAATTCAATTTTTGCCTTTTCAGCTGCTTCTTTTAATCGTTGCATAGCCATTGCATCTTTCGCAACATCAAGACCTTGCTGTAAGAAGATTATATTATATACAAGGATATTTATTATAACAAAAATAGCCAAAATTATTAGAATTTATTATACGCACATCTTTTTTAAATTCCTTCGCAAGATAATTAACTACCGCATTGTCAAAGTCTTCTCCTCCCAAGAAGGTATCTCCGTTTGTGGATTTAACTTCAAACACTCCTTTCTGTATTTCCAAAATTGAAATATCGAAAGTACCACCACCTAAATCATATACTGCAATACTGAAACACACATTATCCAGTATATAATATTTCTCACATATAAGGAAATAATGACAAATATCTTGAAATTAATCAGTAAATAACTTCAGCATCTTTTGAAAAAACAATTCTATGCGACGAAAAATAATAGCATCATTTTTTTTTTTTAGATATAACTACGTTTATAATACAGTTAAAAACGCTATAATTCTTACATTTTGTCTTCCGTTTTATCCATGCCATATGCAAGAGCAGCTGCTGTTGGTTCATTGATTACCCTAAGTACATTAAGTCCAGCAATCTGACCAGCATCCTTGGTAGCTTGTCTTTGGGAATCATTAAAATAAGCGGGTACGGTGATTACAGCATTCTTTACCGATGTACTTAAATATGCCTCAGCTGTTTCCTTCATTTTCATCAGTATGAATGCACCAATTTGACTAGGAGAATACATTTTACCATCCCCACCTTGTACCCACGCATCCCCATTAGAAGCTCGTACAATTTTATACGAAACTGTTTTCCTGCGATTATACGAAAATCGTGATAAGCGAACGCGTTAGTAATAAAATGTATGTAATACATACATATCCTTTTTAACTTCAGGGTCTTCAAATTTTCGTCCGATTAATCGTTTCGTTGCGTAAAATGTGTTCGCGGGATTCGTAACTGCTTGACGCTTAGCAGGCATACCGACTAAACGTTCTCCATCTGAAAAGTGAATAAATCTCTCTCTTTATTCTGTTCTTGTTAAAATTATCAAGTTGGTGAACATTTAAAGGCGATGGACAAGTTGTTCTTTGGAAATAGAATTTTATACCTTTAGTGAATGCCACATAAGATGGGGTTGTTCTAGATCCTTCTGCATTTTCTATAACTTTGGCTTGTTTTCCTTCCATAACAGCTACACATGAAAATGTTGTTCCAAGATCAATACCAACAACTGCACCCTTTACACCTTCCGATCTGTATAAAGATATAATTTCATTGATAACGCGAGAAATCAAATGTTACATTGTTATTACAATAGAGAAGCATTTAATGAACTGTATAAAATGTTTTGTTGAATTTACTTGAATCGATATTGGTGTACATCTGTAGGCCTTTGGGGTGCTATAAATGCTGGTGCTGCAGCCTAAAAATGAATGATTATATACATTTTAAAACGTTAAATTAATCAATGGTAACATAATACTGAATTTTAGGTAACTATACGACAAAAATAGTTTAAGAATACATGTTATAAATAATATATGCAACATTGCAGCTATAAAGATAGATATATCCATCATTTTCTGTCGAAACTATTTTAAAAGGTACAAGAGATAAATTGCGACCAAATCACGTGCCGGCTACAAAGTCGGCACGCTTTAAATGTTCCTGTAAAAATACTTTTAATTCTGTTAAATATTCAAAACTAAATTCCAGATACGGTGTGATAAATTTAGCATCGAGTATGGGACGAATTAGTATCAGTATCGTACAATCTGAATACCACAAGAAAACGTTCGGCAAAAAGAATGATGAACAGCGTGCCGTGGATCGCCATCGTAACTTACATTTTTAAGAATAGTACTGAATTGCTGTCTTCGAGTGACATCGCAAGTTATACCGGTACAGTTACGGGTTAACAATCTAGCAGCAGCCAACATTTTGATTTTTACACGTTTTGTCGATCGGAATTAATGAAAAACTTTCGAAGAAACGCGAATAGCCCAACTTCACGTGTAGTGATGCAACCTTCAGAGAGACTCGTAATGCGCACACCACGCGCGCATTAGAAATCCCTCTCCTCTTCCATCAGGGCACGTAATCTTATTCGACCAATCATAGCTCGGATCTTTGCGAATTTACCAATCAACGTACTGCATGGCCTTCCATGCCTCTCGTGGCTCGAGAACTATCCAGAATATTCTACTACAGTAGTGATATTATAAAAGTAGATTAAATATTATGATGAAATAACTCTTATTCAGAAAAACATAAATAAACAGATCATTTAATAATTTAGGTAATTTATATGTATAAGAAGATAATAATCACCTCTTTCTTGTTTTGTAAATAAGAAAAAAATAGTTCGTCAACAACTAAGATTGTAGAGGAAAATGGTACACCTAGTTTCCGGGCTTTAAACGGTAATCTGATGTAATAGTCTAAGAATGTTACTTACATACTTATAATTACATTTAATTACATTACAAATAATGCAGTGACAGATTAATTAAAATTAAATTAGAAAATTTAAGTAAACCATGGATGTATTAACGAAAGAAAACCAATATTCTTCTTTCTGGAGATCAGTAGGTATACGATATCCAGTGGACTAAATAATATTGGCATACCTCTTCCTTTCTTGTAATCACCTTATTTGAAATTAGCGATGATTTCCGAAAACTTATCCAATCCGATTTAATGAAATTTTACATATTTATTTTACATAAAAACAATGTTTGCGAGAAAGATTTTTGGTGATTGGAAAGTGAAGACCACAAATTTTGCGAAAAACATTATATACAGTATAATGTCAATCTCTACATTACCGACAGAGTTTAGAATAAGATTACAATACCACCGACGAGATCGTCGGTGACAATACTTACTTACTTAGATATGGTACAGCAGCAGTGGTCAGTGGTTCGTGTAACGTCGTGTCACGTTACCGACAGTACTCACGAATAAATTGTTCGAACGTGGACATGAAGATTGTGAAATTTATGAAACAAAATAGAATGAAAAATTGAGGAAGTCGTTATATGGAATGACGCAGCTAAAACCGATCTTTTCAACTTTTCAACTTTCATCTTTTCTACTTTTTATTATTGTAACAACATAAAAATGCTGACGCGAATGATGGACGTTAGAGCTTTTTATAGTTAAAAATACTGTTTATTTACCATAGCAAATGTAATTCGAATGTATAGTACATTGTTACCAACTAAAGCTATTAAACTGTGTTTTGCGATTGGGATCGGTTTTATGTGTGCCACTTTGTAGTTGATTAGAGACTATATGCCAGGTAGTACCGTCTCTTTATAATTTAGGATTTGTGAGATTCAGTAGTGACATATAGCTCCCCGATACACGAGACGTTATAGACCTACACAAATTAATGGAACCCGATATAATAGGTTTCAACTTCATGGAATCTAATACTAACGACCGTAGATTTACTCAGCTAAATTAGTTATCATAGGTAATGCTAAGCAGCACTAGATTAAGGGAAGGTCTAAAGGGGGTACAGTCCCGATCCGTATTTTATAGGGCACCTCGTTATACATATATGCATTTCATTTACTATGTCAAAAAATGCTAAATGCAATTTTTTTACTATTGCCTTCTTATTTACCATTAAATGTTATTTAATTTTATTTAGAATAAATTTCAATTTTTGAACCAAGTTTAATAGCCCTAGGGCTTTAGAAATCTAAATCTGGTCCTGATGCTAACCTAGTATTAAATTGAATACTGGCGGTTAGAAAAAATAATACTTAAATAACATAACGGTCCTAAATAACCAACTATGGAACTGAACTTAAAAATTCTAAGAAGGGTGCAAATTGCCAATATTTGAGGTGTCAGTATTTGCCAATATTTGATCACTTTTCTCGTAATACCTAGAATTAATTTTTCTTCTGAAGATAATGTTAGTGTCTGGTGAACTGATCTGATTAATTTCCAAGTAACAGAATCATTTTTCAATTCTTTCTTATGTTCTATTATATTCGATCTTTAGATAACATTATTCTATTTTTAACATTGACCTTCTATTCCAGTCGACGTCGACTTTTATTTAGATTCGACTTCCAGGTCGCTGAATAAGTAACCGTATGTTTAAAGGTAATAATTGAATTATAAATATGGTACAATTCAATTTAATTTAGATTGGAAGGTAATTTAGCTTCTCTTCAATTAAAATTTAATAACAAATTCTTAAAATATATGCTTTTAAATTGCATATCCTGTTGCCGATAATAATAAAGAAAAGAGTGTTTTTAAAATATTACAATTATGAAATTTTTAAAAAGTAAGACGTGGTAAGAATTCTTCTCACCAGAAAGCGTTAGTATAATAACTCCGAAACCAAACTTCAACTTCAAATTTAAAAAGACAATAATTTTAATTTTACCAACTATCTTTGGTGAATAATTTCATAACAACATATTACTTTTTCATATTTTAATAGCAATATGCCCATTTTCATTAAATCAGATTTTTTTGTATTTGTTGCAATAAATATAAGAAGCAACAGATGATGTACAAATGATACATGTAATCAGAAAACAACCATTAACAATATATACAATTTATTATATAAAATTTACAGTATATAAAACTAATATCCACCTGCAACCTCATTGATTATACATCGTTTGTTGAAAGTTTGCTAGAAAGCGGCATACATCAACATTCGAAAGGCGCATTTTTTCGGTACAGATCGTCGCCCCTTTTCTCTCGACAGTTATTCGGATGAGTTGGTCGGGTAGGTCGACGGTGGGCGTCGTCAGGAGCGTGGAAGTCGTCGCGACGTCGGTGCGTCATCATTGGAACGCGAGACTCCGTTGAGTGAGCGTCGAGCCCGCGCGCTTCGAAAGGTTCGGCTGCCATTCGGTTAACATCGTGAAGCGCGTGCTGCGCGTTCGGAACTACGGTCGCACGATACCCGATCTTGACGATACAACGCGAGTCAAGTTCGTTTCGAAACAAACACGAAAGTCGAATCGAACTGTTCATTATATTCAACGTATGTAAATATTAATACTAACAGCTGTCTCAGCTTATCGCATGTATAGTACAATGAATTATGTACGTGCATGTAACTTATTTAAATATGATCTTGAGTCGCGTGGTTTTAATAGTCGTTAACTCCAAAAGTTGGACACTGACAGTGTTTATCTACTTCGTTGCAATTTGTGGTGTTTAAAAACGAAATAAAGTGTGATTTTCTACGAGTAACGTGATAAAGTATGCGTATTAGTAATGAATTTGTGCTATGAGAAGTGATTTGTACATTTGAAGGTTAAGAACACATTCGGGGATTCTTGTTAAATGCATATCCCATGACAAATCGATTCGAATGATGGGTTTTTTTGTTGAATTGTTTAACAGTTTCGTGCACGGCATGATAACCGTTGCAAACAGCATGTACCTTGTCAATCGATAAAAGGAAAGTGTCGAATGTTCGGTCACAGTTCAAAGAGAATCCGAGCGAAGATTTTAAAGTCGGTGTGATTTTTTGCGGGAAATGATTATCGACGCCGGTGCAACCATCCGACAGAGAAGAATGGAAAAGCTATCGATGGAACCATGCACGGAAGAAATGGATTACGTAAGTGAATATTGAAAGATCATTTCATCATTTGGATCTGGATATCTGTTACTGACAGAGGGGGATTTAAAAGCCTTGCATGAAGATAAAACGATATACATATATCAAAGTATGCTTTTGAGTCTTTTTTTTTTTAATTTTGAGAAGTATTCAAATTTAATAAAATGAAGGAACTGCAAAAAGTAATTTTATTTCAGATTATAAATTAATTTTTGTAAGATTCTATATTTTGGAGGGTTTCTCTGAGTATTATTTAGAGGTGTGAGGAAATCTAAAAATGTCGAATTTCTCGATACTCGGATCGAGTCGAATTCTCGGGTACCCGATACTCGTATTTAGATCGGGGCAGGACGGTCCCAGTACCGAGTACCCGAAACTTTATGGGAAGATTTTGTATCTTGGGGGGTTCCTATAGGCATTATCTAAAAGTGTGCGAGAATTGAAAAACTTGGAGTACCCGATAATCGGATCGGGTCGAGAACTATTTTGGTCGGCTCGGGACGATCACAGTATCGGGTATTTGAAATTTTACGGTTCTCACACATCTATACTTTTGTGAACCCGATCCGACCCGACCCGAATTTTCGGGTTCTTGCACACTCCTAGCATTATCAGTAGTAACAGTAGTAATAAGCAATGCTAATAACAATATTATATAATAAGAATAATAATAACAAAAATATTAACCCTTAACGGACCAATGCCGCCGTATAAACGACATGGTACTTTTACTTACTGCGTCCAATATCGCGTATATGGCGGTAAAAATCATTTTATTATTTTTATAAAAATAGCTTAGACCTGGAGGTAAATAAACTTGAAATACTTTCAGTCCGTTAAGGGTTAATGCTTGGATAGTGGAGCAAAATCCTAACTGATCCAAAATTACTGTAAATTTTAATTTTCATCTTATTTCCATTCTCCTTTCTAAAATATTATTATTATTTTTTCAATAATTTTTTATTCGGAAATTCGAATAACTAATTTTAATAGTAATAGTAATGGCAATAGTAAAGGTGGTACTTGCAATAAATATACTACTGATGATAATATTATTAGTATGGCGTTATAATTCCTATTTCATTTATACGTTTTTACGTAATGCATGTTATCGGGATGAAAATATTCCCAATAGCGCAGTGGTACTTTTAATTTCATACGTGGAGGGGTTAATTAGCACCAATACAAATGAAATACATTGTGTTGGTAAGCATTCTTAGGATTAACCAGTAGGTTAATTAGATGCACGCGTATGTAACGTCATTACACTCGTAGGCAAGTGGACTTTCAGTGCAAAGTACACTAATACATAAGGGTGGAACAACGCGTAATTGCAAGGCAATAGTGTGTCTCTATTATTGACGTCTCATGTCCAATCAGTACCAGTCCCGATCGAACTACCCCTTTCGTTTTTTATTTGCTCCGAGAGACGTGCATTCTAGCTATTCTTGTCGGTAAAAGATGCACAATGTATGTTCATGAAACCGACGTATATCCGATGAGAATACGAAAGCAACCCGCGAGCTTAGAGTTCAGAGGTGTGCTCTATATTTTGACTAAATTATACATATTCAAGCAAAATTAAATTGAACTCATTGTCGATACATATCGCATGTATTGATGCGAAGTGATTGGAGCATAAAATTCATTTCTTTTACGTCAACACAAATTACGAAGAATGAATATAATGAAATTTGCATGTGAGGAATGTATTCCGAACCATGGCAGTTAGTAGGACTGCGCGGGTACCCGAAATTACAGGCTGAGAAGCTTTCATCCCTAGTTATGTACACTCGTGATCAAATTAGGTTTCCATAGGGAAAATGACGATATAGGGGAAGCAGGAATTCTCAAAACCTTAATTATGACTCATCTATTTTCACGTGAAAATATAAACACATAGCTTTTCTTATTTTCTTAGCGGTATCCTAAAATCATTTCGAGATCTCGTCCCCATACTAAGACGTTAGTCTTAATTCTGCCCCATGGATTTTCAATTTACAAATATCCATCCTAGTAAAAGCTTTTAACGTGACAATTGCTTTGTGATCCAGCAAATAAATCTAATTTAGTGGTATCTCGATCGAAACGTACCAATGGCATCTGTTATTCGAACATTCTCTCATAGCTTTGTTTTCGCCAATTTATTCGGCATTCTAGCTTATTGTTACAAATCTAATCACGGTACATTGTAATTTATGTTTCAATGTATTTCATTCATATATTTTTCATTTAAATATCGTATGTTATGGTATTTAATTGTTAGGTTGATTTCTAGTTAATAGATTTATTTTGATAGAAGCTGACGATGATTCCATCAACCACAGCATTTTAAAGCTTGTTCAGCTTCATCATTACATTCTTGTAGTGGGTCACCTACATCGATTGCTTGATACGTTCAATTAATCGATGACGAATTAATATCCCATACAAATATCCAAGTTCATCGCTGAAAATATATTTCGTTACATCAAATTTAGGTTTGCCTCGAATAAGTTCATAATTATCCATGAATTAATGACTAATTATTAAATTAACCCAATTTCCCTACCCTAGGGAGTTTAACCCAGCATGTATAGAAAAGTAGGAACCTTCTATAAAGGGTAGGGAAATAGGGTTAATAAAATCCGTCTTATGATATTATCACGATTATAGTTAAATTGTAGCTTTAATTTAAGAAAGAGTACAAACAGTAATGATGAAGAGGAATATAAGTGAACAGAAACAAATTAGTAAATCATCAATTCAATTGGCACTATTGTAAACGAATGACGGCACAAAATCACACTCTGTTATAAAATTGTACCTTATTAAAACAGGGTTGCAGACATAAAACTATCATCAAGGTGTCTATTTACATGTTAAGAGCAAAAAATAAAGTAATACCACCCACAGCATAAAAAATATCTAATTTTTTCAATTGATTATAATAATTTGATCACCCACTGTATCAGACAGTTAAGTAGCTACTATTTGTACGAAAATACGCGCCCGTTAATTGATTACCTCAGTTCATTAACCGAAGCTAAACAGCGTCGTTTCGAAGGCAGACGAGCAACCGTCCCGTTAATGCTTGAGCTTTACTACTCACGCGAATGGTTATGCCACGGATCGAGTGTCTGCGTCTAATCGAATAATTAGCAGGTTCTATTTTCGTGCAGCTGCTGCTATAAGTCAAGACGGATAACGCGTAACATGATACACGTGCATTCTTCCTGACGTAATCTAATTGAACACTGTCGATGGGATGTATTATATGTAGTTGGTACTACTTACCACTGTAATGGTCCTTCCATTTTGATATCATCTTTATTTTATTCTCTGATCTTGATCTCTTAATGCATCTATTCTTTGCAAAGTAGTTCAATTGAACATATACATTCTATATCTGTGTTAAAGAAATTACATACATGTCTGTAACGATTTCAAAATTACAAGGCTTTCGTACCTTTGATTTGCTTTCCTCTAAAATTTGAAAAGTGTGACTTAATACACTTTGACTCAAGAGTCAAACTTGATATATTACGTATGTATCTGTTTGAAACTTATTTCGTACTTACGTATAAGCTTGAACAAATAAACAAGTAGAAGAAAATAATTGTAATGCAGAGTGATAAAGAGCGCTATATTATGGTATCAAAATTGGCAATTTAATTATTGATTGATAAATTGATGTACATATCAACAAACTGCATTATAAACAAAAAAATGCATATAGTGAGGGTCATTTTTGTGGCTAGTGGGATGGAAAAGAGATATAACTCGCAAACTGCCAGTTTGTCATCCCTAATATATATTTTTATTCGTCTTATAAAATTATTTGGAAAGGACTTAAAATGTTAAAAATCTTCAGGGTTGAAAGTCATAGCATGAGACTTTTTCAGAATATTTTTGTTGACTCGTCTTAAAGCTGACAATTTTACCATCAACGAGAAAACACTGAACCGAGTATTTTATAATCCTTATGTGTGTCGCTGTCACCCCTGTCACGATTAAAATTTAAAGACATTTTTCTGCGAGGTGGCAGTTAAAATGTTTTCGTAAATTTGAATGACAAAGGTCTTTTTCATTTTTTTCAGGTGGTAACACGATGATCATGCAAATATGATTTATGAAGAGTAGCAGTGGCAGTTACGGATAATTTTCTTCGTGGTACCCTCGAAAGTGTCGGGGGGTACACGAAAGCAGTTGCCAAGAAACTGTCAACCTCCGGAAGCGAATTTTACACAATGAACGAACCGGATCCTTGTCTACCGTTAATTCTACCGCCTAGATATCGGCTCCGCGATCTCATCTTGGGGGATTACGCTTTTACCGACGACGGCGAAAGGTGAGTAAATGTTTAACGACCTCCAATCTTTTAAAAATGTTTGAAACAGGAAGTAGCCTTAAGTACTATTGTGCTAATAGAACCATTCATATTTTAGTAGTTACTTTTTCTGTTTAAACAAAAGTGATTTTATTTAGACACATATAAGAATTTTGCTGTCGTTGGAACAGAATTACCTAAAAAAATGTAATGAAAATTAGTTAAGTGTTTTTATAATAGTACTTTATGATCGAGAGTTTGGAAAAATTCCCATTGGATTGGTAGGGATTTGAACTTCATTAATTAAAATTCATTCAGGTAGTGATTTGAGACAATTAATTAAAATTAGGGCCCATATTCTTCAACGGGCCCAGTCATGTCATTAATCTCCTAGTCAAAATGCAAGTCCCAGTTTGCTTCTGTGTTTATTACATAATTTTGAAAATAAATGCTTCATAAAATATAATCCTTTGGTCCTATAATATCTAGTGTTTCAGTAGTAATTAATTGCCTGAAACATAATCTTTTACCCATTTCAATTACGTAAAATTACCTCATTAATTTAACATACTACACAAAGAGGTCTCTTAATCGTACTATTTTTTACCAAAATAGATTCGAACGTTTCATTTTTAGAAGTATTGTTTGTGAAACTTTAAATAATTCTTTTTATTCATCAAGCCTTCGTTCGTGTTTTATTAAACAGATTTCAATTGTCAGAAAATTCATAGAAATAATTTTCCTGTCGAGTAACGATGTTAGTTCGTCGAGTAAGTTTATAAAAAATTGACGTTTACAAAAGTTTCTGAAACTCATCAACTAATTCAAGCTAAATGGGTTTGCAACTTTGCGTGGCAAATAAAAGTACTGTTGTGGTTATCTTTTATGCACAATAGTCGTGTAGGTGCGGCTCTGTATAGTCGGACTTGTACACAAGTATAAAACTGGTGGAAACTTTAATTCAATTTACGAAAGGGAAAGAGGTTTGAAGGAAACAAATTAAGCCGCGAATTTCCTTCGCAAATGAAGAAGAGATTACCAAGAGAGGGGTTCGAAAAAAAAAAATATACGAATTGAGTAAACTCCTTCTTTTTCGAAGTCGGTTAAAAAGAAAAATTGCCAGTTCAAGTGAACGATTTCCTGCTGGAATCATATGCTGATAGTCAAAAATTTACTTGCAAATTTAAACTTGATATTATACATATATTCACAAAATATTAGAAATTTAATATTTAGATTTTTTAAATATTTTCATATTTACATTAACTCTCATGCAACGATTGCAAGGTCATTTTGGTATTTTCTTGGGACACTCTGAACTTTCTACTTAGGTCACGCTATATTTTTGCTATTCAAGAATTGACAATGGAGCACGCGATATCGCGTGCTCGGACATCTAAGGAAATAATACTATTTATAGGCGAAAGTATATTTTATACTTTATATACAATTGAACTTTCAAATTCCAAAACTTTGAACTTCCAAAACGTTCGTCTTCCGAGTGTTAAACCGTGTATTTTCTCAATTTTCTTTCTTTAAGATCGTGAATTCTTATAAGACCACGAATTGTATGACACGGTGTCCATTATACAACCGTCTTGGAATTTCAATGGATGAGGTAGCCTCGAAGGGGATCTAGAAATAGTTCTGAAATCAGGCCAACTATGTTGTTGAATTTTTTATTTGATAATTATCTCAGTTTGCTTTCTTGAAGATAACGATCTATTTTATTGAATAACTCAGTTGTATCTTGTAAATTGAAATGAAAATTGTATACTACTGTAGGCACTCGTGGAAAATAGGGGATTACTGACACCAGGAATCGAATCCTCGTCTCCCATGGTGATCATTACGCAACCATCGATCCAATGACATTCTTATTTTCACATTTTCTATTATTTTGTTAAAAGAGCTTCCAATAACAAACTATGAAAATATTCATAGTTATATTATTAATAAAAAAAAAACACTACATAAGAAACCCAATTTTCTTTCTTGTTACTGTTATTAACAGATTATTAAAAAAATCATTAGGGTCAATTATTTCAATATTACGTGACTATATTCTCTTTCGACCCGACAATCTCCTGCAATTTACCTGTTTGATAAGTGCCACTCGTTAACACCTTTAATTAGGTTACCGATAGACGTTTCAATTATGCTAAAGTAAACTTCCCGTCATATTGGACCATTTAGTGGCTGTATTTCCCGCACTAAACTAGAACTTATTAATTAAACACAATATCATGGCTAGGTGTTAGATTCATTATCACTTTGCAACAATCAATTTAATTCTGTAGCTTGGTGCAAGAAGTGTCAATGTCGTATTTTCGCAGATATGAGCTAAACCCAAATTCAGATTCTATCTAAAAATGGCTATAATGGCATTTGTACATGTTAATATAAACTTATTTAATAAACTTAGTTTTTTTGTAAAAAACACAAATAGCATAATAGCTTTACTTATTTCTTTTTGTATTAGAAAAGAAATGTTAGACAATAGAAACTTCTGTTTCAGAAATCATTTAAATAGGAATTTTTTTCTTCAGATGCTAATATCTCAACTTTATAAACAGGTCGGTACACGTCATAGAATTGATTTAATTAGATGCAAATGTTATTGATGCTGGAAAAATAAAGGAGTAACATTTTTAATAGTTAAAGGCGTCTGAATCAAAATCATGTTGAATCGCTTCTTTTGACGAGGTGTCTAGTTTTTCACGCTCCAGTATCTCGATATCTTTCGGACGAAAGTCGGTCAGAAGCACGTACGAAATGAAAAAAAAAGGTATTGGCGGAATTTTGATATGTGAGCTGGATTTAACAGGGAGTAACCCTTTCTGAAATCATTCATATATGGAAAGAACTCTTTTACTCCGTTGAGTTTTATTACACCTTCTTCTCGTCATTTTTTCTTCCATTAGATACATATTTATTGTTGCCTCGTTTTTTCTTTTTGTTTAAAATTCTCAAACGTTTTCGAAATGAAACATTGTCAATACAATTTTTATACCCCTCTAACGTTCATTTCATTTCTTTCTTTATGTTTTGCACTTTGACGGCCCACATTCCGTCGAGTTTTTGATTTTTGTAATTTCAAATTCCTTTTTACAGTTAACAAGAGACAATTAACAGAATTATATTTAAGCGTTTTATTCTACGTATGCTGCAAAAATAACATTTGATAAAACAGATAAAAAATGAAATGTCGAAGGTGTTGACGCTTATAAATTCTAATAATGAATATGATCAATTGTTTATAATAAAATTTGTCGAATAGAGAGGGTTACAGAAAGGTACTCCGCACGTCATGTTAATCCACTCCTCTACTTTTTGTGATCTTTGCTCCTAGGGTCTTTCTTACCCAACCGATTTATGCCTTATAGCTTTATAGAAATGTAAAATAAATGAGCTTCTCAAAAATTTTCAAAGACGGCATCATAACGCAAGTACGTCACACGTAGTGATGTTTCATAATAGAAAAAAAAATGTACACAGGTACCATTTGCTTAGAAATGAATTTACGACTTTGGTCACTTACCCGCGTTACATTTTGTAACAAAAAAGGCAGTCAGGTAGATTACAATGGTTAGGTACTATTACAATGAATTATGAATAGTATTACGAAAGTGTTCGTTGGATGCAATATTAGAAAATACACAAAAATTAAGTCTCTGTTGTCCTGTTATGTGAAAAAATAAATAGGTCAAGTGGGATATAGACGCCTTATTAGTTATAAAAGGATTAAAAATATGCATCTGTCAGAAGAATAATAATTTTGATGGAGACAAATTGTTTCTAGTAATAATTAGTAATAAAAAGTTTTTCAATATTCCTCTAGTAGTCAATCCGACAATCAACAATTAATTAATCAATCAATCCACATTAATTAGTCAATCCGCAATTCCCTATGGT
Organism: Osmia bicornis bicornis; assembly: GCF_907164935.1. NCBI lineage: Eukaryota > Metazoa > Arthropoda > Insecta > Hymenoptera > Megachilidae > Osmia > Osmia bicornis. The sequence continues at coordinate 4,661,225 of NC_060219.1, read as the reverse complement.
TCAGTAGAATGAGAACGTATACAGCTCATGAGTCACCAGTTCGCCGTGTCTGACGTGGTGGATACCTTTAAAAAAAAAATTGTTCATTCATTTTATACCGTAGAATATTCAAGATAGTGAATTCACTAACTTCGTGATAGCGCATATCCATAGTCGCGTGTTAACTATCAAGGAGCAGTTAGCACGATTCAGAATTCATTAATGCAAATGTATGCAAGACTCGGGATGACAACGGAATTCTCCTTTCTCATAAGACGGTCATTGTCGCTTTTCCTTCCAAGCTTCGTGCCACGGATACGTGCTCATATTCACCTTCTGCTTCATCGAATCGACACCAGCCGAATTCAGAAAAGCATTGTCTTATTTCGCGCAGAAGCTGAGGGCTGCACTTGACACAATTAATATCGACCTGTGTTTCTATTTTTACTAGTTTTCCCTGCCCTTCTCTTTTGTCAACCGTTTTGTGTACCTTCAAAAACCTACCGGCGGACCTTTCTCGTATTTATGTTTTTCTCCTCTATCTGAACAAGTTTCCGTGAAAGTTTTACAAAAGACTTACCGCCGCGCCGCTTTGAAGTGACGTTCCATATACCGGTAAACTTTAGGACAATCTTTTCACAACGGAATTTTTCTGTATTGTCAGGAAATTTGATTTCTAACTGGGAAGTTTGAAGATTCTTTTCTTTTCTTCTCTTGTAGAATCTGAGAATTCAACTTTTGTTTGGAAATTTAACATATACCTTGCCTTGTGTTATAAAACATAAAATGCAAATGATTTATATTATACCGTGATGCTTAACCCCTGAACAGCGGAATCTGAATAAATTAAAACCTAGACTTACAAAAAATATACGAAGACATTAACTTAAAGTTAAATGTGTCATTTTGAAATGAGAATATACTTACAAACTGCTCTAATTATTATACGTTTATAAAAAGTTAGGAAATAATTATTATTTCATAATATAATTTTCAATTCTACGTACTATACCACAAAATTTGGCAATTTTAAAGGAGCAAATCGGTGTAGAAGTCGATATTATTTTTTCGTGTCTTTTTGCAATATTCTCATTTTATTAATGTAAAATTATTGATTCTAAAATAGTGATCTCCAAGAGAAACGCGCTGTAGAAGAATATGAAACTCCATTTCAAAAGTTTAATCAGTCATCACGTGAAACTTTCCCTTTAAAACTCTCCACGGAATTTCCTCCCCTTTTCGACAATCTACAATGTGTTTTTCAAATCTCACATATGGTTACTGAACTAATTATTCATCAGCGACTTTTTAATTTCCCTTCTTCTCGAGGCTCCATTCTTTTCCATGGAAATTCAAGATTAAAGGGAATAGTCGGAAACGAAACGTCTCTTGCCTGCGAACCGTCACATCTTCATAGTTGCAATTTCTTTCGTATATCCGCTCCAGCTAGCAGGAGATGAGTCTTTAAATTTGCTAGAAACGGAAATGATAAACGATGACGAAGATTGTCAACAAAGCTGGAACAAATATTGGAAAAATGTTACATTGAGTTTGCAATCTTCGTATCATTAAAAAAATGTCTAGTGTTTAATGTGACCTTTTGTTATTAAATTGTATTTATATTGATGAAAAATAATAATTTTTAATGTTCACAGTACCAATGTATTTTCTATATCATGAATTACCATCGGATGGGGGGAGGGGGGCACATTGTACGCATTGTCAAAAAATAACAATATCTGGAAAATTAATGCAACATTCCAACAGTCTTGAAAGTCCGATACAAAATTAAATGCATACAATATAACATCAGGGACAAAAATTATCCGCCCTTCTCTTGGGATTGCGAGGGTTAATTACATAAGTGGCTCGTGGCTTAAAATCATGGGGGTGTTACAACTTTTGATACATACATATACATTGAAAACACAGTGTTTACATGTTTGGAAAATATATCAAAATTATGGTAAAAATGAAAAAAAAATTGAATATGAAAAATATTGTTTATTACTGATGAAATAATACAACGAGAATAATTGAGGGTGTTGTAGTTGCGCAACGCCTATGCACAAGCCGCCCCTGGTTAATTAACTAGCTAATTAATATCGCTGACCCTGTTTTATATACAGATCTTTCTGTTTATATTTGGAATAATAATTTATTATACCTCAATATTTAAGTTTCGAGTAATATGTAGTCTCAGAGAAAATTATGTAGTCTCAAAGAAGGTTAATTTTATAAAATAGAATATGGGGATAGTAAAGATCTTTAGAAATGTAGGTCGTCAAACAATTTACGTGATTGCACCGTGAAAGTTGCCATTACACGGCTCATGTTCACGGATGACATATATTTGTAAGCTTCTTTTACCGTCACTGTGTTTTTATCTTCATTTTCTTGTTGGATAAGTTAGGTGAGCTTCACGTTATTAGTTCGCGGCCTTAGGTGTGAACTAGTAAAGTTATGCGTGTATGTAGCACAAGGGAAACTAGAAACTGGATCAAAGAGTAATGCAAATACATATAATGAGGACGCTATAGAAAATGTTCAAAATTAGTAAATTTAATTACTAATTTTTAAAGTAAAATTTACTGTTTATTATCAATTGGTTATTTTTTTATAGTGTTTCAATCATTTATATTAGTACTCTTCAAGCTGTTTTTAATTATTGAATTACATTATAACTTAATCCTAGAAAGACCAAGGGAGAAGCAAATTATAGAGCAAATATTTTAAAGAATTCTGTTAGAAATTTTTGTATAATAAAATGATAACTTTTTAATATTTACAATATAATTTTTAAATGTTTATAAAAGGAAAGTATCGAAGTACATAAATGTATACGTTTTTGAATAAATAAAACAGTGTGGTAGTTAATTTGAGATAAAGTAAATTGCATTTTGCATTAAACTTTAATTAACTGGATTAAGTAGTATATTCTAGATCCTACCGAGGGTAAAATTAACCCCCGGCGGGTAGATGGTTTGACTAAATACATACATGGTGGACGGTGCTTTGGTTCACTTGGACCCCTGTAAATCGAGCTTTATGCTTCTTCTTACATCGTTGTTGTCGGTAGCTCTCAAGAAGGTACTCTTATGTAGGTAAAGTAGAAAGTACTTGACCCTTGATGTGCGGGAAAAGTAAATTTGATACTCCTTATTTATTCTCTTTCAACAGAGATGCTTTATTATTCTCTGTCAATGGGTTTAATTGCACGTATTTTGGCATATGTTATTTCTCGAAGGAGTTGTTTGTGGGTCAACAAGGTACACGTTGAAATAGATAACATGTATATGCTGAGAAGTCTTCTACATCTTCCTGCTTTATCGGCCGGTTTCCTGGAATTTGTAAGCATTTCAGTTTTCAACATCCCTCCCTTCTAACACCGACGAGAGACCGTCTTTCGTTGGTGTTTCTAGTCAATATTTTGTTACAATGCATCTGCTTCACTCCAGAGTGCGCTGCTTGACTTTGCTAAATTCATGCATCCCCAAAGAAACAATTTAATGACCACTTAATTCTCTTTTCATTAGGTAACAAACTTTTGGCATAATTTAATCGGACAATTAGTGACATGTAGGGAACATTAAATAAAAATTCAATATTTGATATTTCATTCAGTTAAAATTTAGAATAAGTGTCGTATAAATTTAATTTCTAGGTGATAGATTTTTCGTTGTACTTTTACGATATTTGTTATTTTCAGTAGAATTTGTAATTTTTCAAGTATAGGTATTCTCACGTTACTTACTTTCAATTGAGAGAATCAAGGAAGGCAACTAGGACGAGTCTTTTATTTTCGCACTCAAAGAACAAAATTGAGTTTGGATCTCTTTGTCTTCTGCACTTCCTTTTAACTAATTATAAAGGAAACCTAAATTATACGCTGTAGTACACAACTCGGTAGTCTAACGATAGTCGCGTATCGTAAGAGGTGGACCACGTGGCGTATTGAAAGTTCGAGCTTTCCGCGCTTTATCCGCCTGGAGAGCGCAAGCTCGCTACGCAAGTTTAGGTTTGGCCCAGTGTGAATCGATGCTGTATTCCATCCATTCATCGCGTTTCACTCTTCTGAAATACCGAATTACTATAACGGAGACCCTCGGTTTCTTATCATTTCTCTTCACCGATATATCAAAATTAATCCGATCATCCAATTAACGGACGCTCGTTTAATTAAAATAACAAAAACCCAGTCGCTTGATAAAGATTCATTCTCATTCTCAATCCCTCCCTTTCGTTACCCTGGATTTCGAAGTAATCATCCCCTATATATTCCTGAAACAAAATACAGTTAATTCCAACGTTAAGTTCTTACCCCAAAAAAGTACTATAAAAAAACATTATGTAAATCCCAAAAAACCTTCCCCATCGTGGTGCTCATAAAAACTTTGTGTCCCGTGAGAAGATCCTCGATCCCTCGGGTAGGATTCAAGTGTAAACGATCGAAAAACACTGTTCGATCCTCGTTTATCTTAGCGGATATCGGGATCATTTATCACGATCGCATGATCTTGAGACCGATATGTGGATGACGGGGTACGGGAAAAGCGGTGCGAAGCATCCGGTGGCGCAGTCGCCTTGACAACGACGGCGCCACGTGCATGTGTGCGCCGTATCGTCACGTATCCGTTGTACGTTGGACAGAGAGGAATCGGGGGTTGAAGAGAGAGCCAGGGATAGCCGGTTGACAGGACGAGAGGGAGGAAGGAAGAGAGAGGAACGGTGTAGCGTGTATAAGGAGGGAGCGAAAGAGAGGGGTGGAATGTCGGTGATTCGGAGAGTAAGGGGTGGTAAAGCACGAGAGAAAACTGCTACGATGTACCGCAGTACGGGGTGGTGAGCTGCGAGCTGGCTGTTCGCTGAGTGGAAAACCAGTGGACAAGAGAGCAATCTGACAGAACTTTCAGTGACACGTTATCTGCGAGCCGATCGTTCGGCCTTATTACCATCCGCCATTTCCACTGGAAGAAAATCCCGCCTGAATTTTTCACCAGTTTCCTCTTGCAACGCGGTCTCGGTTCAAGGACAACCGACTTTTCCCGCAGTCGAGAGGATGGCCAATTTCGTTGGACAAACACCATTGTGACGTGCTCGGTTTACGATTCACTAATGCTATGGGGTTGTCATAACACTCGGTTATGTCAAGGCCGATGCGGTAACAACGTCGATACGTTTCACCGGTTAAACGTTCAACCGTTGATAACTTGGAAAATCGTCAAAGTTTCGGGAGACACAGAACGCATTCAGGGAAATTTGTCAGACGCTCAACGAACCGTGAAATTGCCTCGAACAGCAGATCAGCTGATTTCTATCTGAGGATAAGACCGTGAAAGGTGGTCGTGTTCGATCACGAATACTTTAACCGTACATCGTGTCATTTTGTTCGCTCGTTCAATTGAAACGAAAGATTGAATGCCTGAATTCTTGCGTTCGTTACGTTGCATCGATTAACCCGGACAATGAGAGTTTCTGCATCGGAACGATGAATGCCGAATCGGATGAGGACGAGATAGAGAATAACGACGTATCGTCATTCGATGTTCATCGAGTTAATAGCTGGATTAGCTAGTCTCGTGTGTTGGTTAAAGTGAACACTCGTTATGATTCTATGTGACGTTTATCAACGTGTACGAGGGGGCTATTGCGATAGAAATAAATTAATATTTGGAGAACATCCCGAGAACACGCACGGTACACGATAAGTTCTGAATAAGAAGGAAAAAAATACTAATGAAAATGAGGGATTTGTTGAAAATTGAATGCATCGAGAATGCTCCGCAACTTGTCGTAATATTAAGACCTTTTAACCAGATCAACAAATAACATTGCAACCTTGACCTTCGACACTCGTCATCACGTGACTGTATGTAGGGTAATCGAAATTCTGTCGTAACGAGAAACTACAAATTGTCGCCGTCTGGGAAGCCACTCGTTAAAACCGCAGCGATCCATTAAATCGCCCCTGAAAACGTCAAAGCGATCCATTTGTTTGTTTATTTACGACGTGTTTGCGAATGCTTCCTGCCGACTCGTCGATACGTGCACGATAGTCCTTCGACAACACGGAATCACGGCGTTCTGCTGCAAATGGGATAATGATCATTTTGTTTGCTTGAAATTAACGCGGAGGGAAAGAGGAAACAATGGAAGGATGCAAAGCGTTCTGGTATCGAGTGTCATTGAGGTATAATGTTTATCGATATGGCCATTATCAAAAGGGCCAGCGTTATTTGACATCGATCGACAGATATTCAACAGACTTTTCATAAAAGTTAAGTTTTCAAAGATTATTGTTAAATACATAGATAATAGAATTCAGGGAGTAGATGGTAATTTTGTGATCGTTGTTGAAGAACTGTTCATGATAGTTACGCTAGATTTATTTGTTGATAATTCTGATACGCTCGAGGTGTCGAGAATCATTTTTGAACAATTTTCCTTACTTTGATATTGTAATAAAAGAAAAAAAAAATCGCTAGAATTGTTGTTTTCGTTTATATTCGAACGTTGCACTTGTTAATCGAAATCACTTGCAAGAAGCTTTTGAAAAACACGATTTTATTAACCCTTGAGCAGCGGAGCTTGGGTCAATCGTGACTCAAATTCACAAAATATACACAAGGATATTTACTTAAAGTTAAAGGGATAATTTTTAAACAAAAGAGTTTTATATATTGGAACCAGAATTTTTAAAGGAATAGTATGCAATTTAGGAAATGAAAATAATATGAAATACAAAATTATATTAAAGTTGTCGCTCTCTCTATAGTCTGCCGACTGAGGGTTAACTAGTTTTAAACGGAAGTCTGTTTAAAGAGATTTTCACGCCTCATCGAATAGCATTTCAAGACAAATAATTATTCATTTCGCACGCTTCGTTGCAATTATTTAACTTTTAATTAACTAACTGTTAATGTTGTGAATACGTAGAAACTTTACTATTGATACATTTTCAAAATAATAATTACTTCCGTTCGAGAGTTTTGAAGATTCGAATACGATTCATTTAATTTTTCATCGGAAATAACGATTCTCACTAATGACGACACTCTGTGGAACGAAGAGAGACTCGGTTCTAAGGACATAACACTCGACCATCAAAAGGGATAACCATCAAATTTAATGCACCAGTCTTATCGATTGGAGATTACGCTAATACTCTGGAACAAGTATAAAGTGGTGCAGAATCGATCACGCTATCTCCACTCTCCATAGAAGGATTGCTACTAAATAATCACGAGTGCGTGAAACTCGAATTATCGAATTTATCTTAAAAAGAAAAAACCACACAAAAACCTGATATTCAGTCACAATGGAAAAAGATCGCACGTGGTTCGATTGGTTTCACCGTTCCAGAATGACCAGCGAGTTGTTGAAGTACAATGTTCGGACGCTTCGTGTTCCCACTACGTAAGGATGATGAGGCGATCAATCGAAGTGATAATGATGTCATCGGAGGGACATCGTAGATCGATTCGTTCGCGGACAATTATTTAAACGATTCCACGCAACAAAGTGAAGTTTCTATCGAGAAAAAAGGAGCAAAGGGCGAACGAGTCGCCCGTTCGTCAGCTGCTCGCCCTGTTTCACCAGCGTAAGCCTCGGGATCCTCTGCGAGGGCAAAACGCTGCCTCGTCGGTGCCCCTGCTCGAGATGGGAGCCAGAGCATGGGACTACGAGGCACTGCCGGAACTTCACACCTCGGCTGCCGTCACACCATCGTCCACGCCACCGAACGCTCAACAGAAGATCCACTCGCCGAGGGTCTACTTCCAGCCGGAGAATCTGGCGTCGACTAGGAGACGAAGCAGCTCCAGGCTACTCGCGCCACAAACCTCCTGCAGGAGACGCAGCCGAAGCATGAGTGCCTGGAGCGACCTGTCGAGGTCCTCGTTTAAGCTCGACGAAAGGTAGGTCGTTGCTCCCCCTTCTGAAGCATCGTGTTCTTGTAGTTTGCAAAAGCTTTTAGAGGATGTTGTGTCCCGGATGATTCTGATGACACTGCTTTCAACTTTAGCTTGAACGAAAGGTTATCGAGTTATGGGGCTTCCATTAGCGTCGCGGATGATTCTTAAGAATATTCTTTCGACGTTCATTTTGCGACAGGAAAGGGGAATTATTTAATTTGTTTAAGAGAACAGGGAAGTGCAGAGGCGTGAAGCAGGTGGTGTATTTTCATTTTTATTGTACATATTTTATGCTCTGGTACCCGCATACTCCTGGTAGCAATATTTTAAATAGTTTTTTAAAATGTTGTCAAATAACCTTCCTACGTTTTATCGCTAATTATTTAAAAAAGAAAAAATATACCTTCAAGATTGTTACAATAATATAAACTTCTGGAAGAATCTAATAATCTGAGGGTTTATTTAAAATCTACGAGATTCAGGATTGTTTTTACGAATCAATTTATATCGTGAAAAGTTCTTTTCACGTAGGGCGAATAATTTATCTTCCTCAAGTTGAATCCTTAGTTTCCTAATCGCATTACGTCTTCAGGAGGATTGTGTTTTCCTAGTCATCTTAAGGATTTAATAAATTGAATTTTAGTATTATTTCTATATTTTTGCCGATTCAATTTTGTTTTTCCATGGATTTTCCAGAAATCAATATATTTTAACTTAAATATTTGATAAAAGCATTCAGTATTTTATACCTCTTACAAATAATTTATTTCAACAATTAAAGAAATATAACATGTTTCATTGTCATGAAATGAAATTACAAGCTAGGAGAACCGTAGGAACCATTAATCTCAATAAATCATTCCAAATCATTTAATAATAAACCGATACGGTATCAATGTTCATAAATCAAAGAGATTGTTTTTATATGTATGCAGTTATTTGCTCATGGAACGTGTCGTCTGTATTTAACCTAGTTTCAACAAATCCATCTAAATGGTGTCGCAGCAAGTATACGTAAAATTTCGGTTTTATAGAATACATATAGGTATATCAGCACCGTTACGGTGAACGACATAGCATCAAGATGTTGGTAGTGTAACGTGATGAGAAAAGGCAATCAGAGAAGACGAATAGCTTTTATACGTGTAAAATACAAAGTTAATGAGTATTTATCATCGAAATTTGAATAAATTCTTCGGGAGAAGAGCGTAAAAGATAGGGGATGTTAATAAATTTCTGTCATTAAAAATAATTGCTAAACGGAAGATGATAAGAAAAAATATACGAAAGGTACATTTTTTCCAATATTTGTAGATATGGGATCCTTTTCGTGGACATTTATTAGGACAGGTGAGTGCTCGGGGAATTCTAGGGCCTAGCATCGTAATTTTCTCTGGGTAAGACTACCATTCTCGATACTATACGATTATTGAATAATATAATATTAAAATTATTGTACTGTATATTGCACAAACCTCTTGCATATCATTAGGGATACATGTACTACTAGTTGAGAACCATCGGATTAGTAATTCTAGATGGTGGAAATTTATGAACACCCTGCATGTCCTACATAAAAAGTCTCAACATTATTATACCTTACACGTTGCTGCCTCGGTGTGTATTATTCTACGTGATATATGTTTTATTATATCAGAGGAAACAGAAAAATACATTAAAAATTAAATGCGGGTAGGAAAATAAAATTTTAACGTTACAACCTTCTACTCCATTTTATTATGTAATAAAATACCGTTTAAACTCTTTATGCAGAAGGAAATTTAATAATAACAGTATTGATTGAAATAATTGTCCATAAAATATATATTCGCGTTATTATAGGTTTACCACAAGAACTTGTTCTTTTTTATTTATTCCTATAATAAGTTATTTATTGACTTTTCACGCAGGCATAATAAAATAATTTTTTAGCGATGTATTCAAACGGTAGATTTAATTTATGGGTGCTATTCACTGAATTTATTGTCACGACACTGCTGACCTATTCTACTTTTCGGACTATGCTGCCCAATTTCAATTTCTTCTTCTTCTGAAATCAATATCCTATTTTGTATATTTTTGAACCTTTCCCTAACCTCGATAAAAATAGCTACTTGTTTCTAATACTATGTTGTTTAATCACAGAATGATACAGCCTTTAATTACTTGTGAACTCTTTAAGAGTGATCGGAACGTACAATTGAAAACGCATCGAAAACCGATAATGGCTAGGGCGGGGTAATATTGAGGAACAGTAGGGGGAGTTCTCCTAGCAGCGTACATTTAAACTTTTCTTAAAATATTCTTCCCTTTAATTTTATACAATACTGAGACGTATTGAGCCAGAATATCGTCCTTACTCTCTCTGCAGAATGAATTTTTCGACTTATTTTTAATTGTTTAACAAAATACTAATGTCCGGCATTAGAGGAACTGCCTCTAATTAAGAAGTTACGTTTCTACTACTACGTGTGTCAAAAAATTATTTGAAAAATATTGTTATAAACTTTCTACGAATATTATAAAAATTATATCAGGATTTCGCAGGACCACCGTTTTCCTCTTTGCCACTCTTTCCCGCTTCTCCCTCCTCCTGCTTCCTACCTGGATATGAAATACTTTTAAACAGAATATCCTTTTAAAATTAGACCAAATGACTCGAGACTTTTTCAGAAGCTATAAAAATTAGTCTATTTAATGACGTGACCAATAGAGATTTGAGGCTAAATTAATTCAAATTAGTGCTCGTTATGTCACTGATCTTTTGGGAAAATTTACGTCCCAGTCTGTCTCTGATTATACAGAATATTCCATATTTTTCCTACCAAACGTTATCAGAACATTTTATAAGTATAAATAAAAAATAAATATAGGTTATTTGTAGCTCTTTTAAAAGATTACAACAACTACGGTACATAATTTCTGAATGAAGCTCAGCAATTAGCCAATAACACAGGGGGAAGTTTCATTTAACAACTTTTAACAACTTTAAACAGTAAACACGACTAGTATGAACATACTAGATGTAAATATCACTCATCTGTTTCTATACTTCATAGTAACTACAAGCTATAAATTTTCATATTTTTTTACTATTATTTAACCAAGTTTTAAATGGACTGTTCTTATATACAATTTTTTACTATTTATAGTTCATAGAACGTATTCTCTAGGGATGGCCGGAAAAACTTGATTTAATGGGAAATTAACAAAGCAATAGAATTTTTAAGGAAAATTTATCCCATATAAGTATACGATAAAAAGTCTCATTATGGTGGATTTACATGCTCCCACAAGGAACATCCATCAACTTTCTTCTCTCAGTTTTGATGAAACTTTCCTGGCTTAAAGTAAAGCCATAGATAAAATATGTTGATTTTCTCGACAGAGACAAGTTTAAAGAATGAAATCAACGTATAAAACCTTATTCATCGAGGTTACTTTTAAAATAATTGAAGATAAAAATATATTTTAAATTGGAAAGTTGTACGGTATTTCATATATGGAAATAGATAACTTTTTCTCAGAGGTATTCAATCCTTTCTGCATGCATTTTCTCTGCCTTTTCACCTGTAATAGAACAAAACAATTTAAAGGCATGGCGTTGAAGTTTTTGACATGATTTTTCACTTAAAGTTTTACTCGATAGCTACGCATAAACTTCATTTGTTTTCCTTCGAAGCGTATCTGTTAGCTTTATGCTATAAGAACAAACATACATAAATTTGCATTTCAGGAAGTACCTTATGGAATACATGTATGTAGCAATGAGATACTTATGGTGTTAGCTTGAAGCTATTTGATATATTAGGTTGTTACAGATGAAATAAGCTATTTACTTGTAAAACTTTCGGTAACTATAATTGGAAGCTATTTTGGAATACAGTGTTATCCTACAATGATTGATAAAATTGATATTTTAATGTAACTTTCCTCTCAAAACAACAAAGAATCTTCTGATATATAGTTTCATTAAAATTGATTACATTTTAGTTAAAAAGAAATCTAAAAAATAATTGAGAAAAAGTAGTTATAAAAAGCATGGTTTCTAAACAGAAAAAAAGATTTCTTTTTAATACGTATGTATTATAGTTGCGAAATACCGTAACAAAAGGTACGTTAAATTTTTTTATCTGATCATACATGTACAGATTCTGACAACTGATGATTCTCATTTTACTTTTTTACGCAAGTTCCAGAAATTTCCAAGTTAATCTTTATTTTAAGCTTTGTTATATACCATTTGGCCTATATTTTTTAGTGCTGTTCGATTCTTATTCAGCTTATTTTTCGCTTATTCTTCTGAAACATAAATTTGACCACCACATATTAAGGGTTGATGCTACCCTCTTTCAGGTGTAATTGGGCATGGATGAAATATATCATTGGATTTAGCACGTGCTCTTGTTAGTCGTATATAAATTTTCTGTCCAGAGAAAGCTTTACGAATTGTCGGTTCCAAATGAAAGGGCAGACCCCTCTTGCCTTTCCGCTTGTTTCATATTCATACACAAGGTGCGCTTACTTCAATGATTTATTTCTTAATTTATAGAATTCATCATTTGTTAAAATTATCATTTTCCTTGTAAACAAATTTTTTTTATACGAATCTTAGAAAATTTGCAAACACAATTTCCCTGAAAACGAAACTGCATATGAAAAAACTCTTCTTCTCTCAAGAGGAATCATTCCCTTTTTGATCGCAACTACTCTTAGTGGAACACTCGGTATAGAACACGAAGCTTTTAGTACGTTTGCATCGAAGCACCACATTTCACGCAAAGCGGTTGAATCAAGAGTGTTCTTTGTCATATTTTTCACGATGCAATGTTAGCAATGCTTTTTCACGAATGGCCTGGTTGCCCACTTTGTTCCTTTTGGTATAACATCGATAACGCTCTCCGGAAGAAAGATGTGCTGATTTTTTCTTGAAATTCCTATTGATATCCAACGGCAGTTTTCATTGTCGCACAAAAGACCCCATTTTCTTTGTCCAACCTCCCTGAAGAACATCGTTGATGCGGCACCGAGCCAAAAATAGATGATTTATAGGTAATTACACTGTGCGAGCAACTCGCTGGAAACTTGTAATTATAAACAGCGTTATTACTAAAAATATACTTCATCACGTATTTTCACTGGCGGGGGACAATAGAATGGAGTTGGAAAATTTTCAGTTTAATGTATGAAAATAAAAAACGCCTACACAGTGTAATTTTAGGCGAATATCGTTACCTCGTGCAATTCGTTTTATGCCTTAAAAGTTCCTATTTCCAAGTAGATACAATGAAATTTCCATAAGTTATTCATGAATTCGCATTAACGAATCCAGTTTTAAAATTGTTTCATGGTGGAAATTCAAGAGAAATTACCTCGATTTTCCGTATCAATATCTCAGGTACGTTCACCCTGATTTATTAATACGGTTTATGCTTAATTAAGCATAATCGATACCAGGATGCATTTATCCGAATAAATTCTAAAATGCAACGTGAATAAATGAAGGATAATGATGATGAACCAATAATTATAAAACCATTTGGTGCATGATTATATGCAAGCTAAGATTAAATCTTTTAGTTTATTGTTAATTTATCAGTGGGATAAATAATTGTGGATCCAAAGCAATTTTTGCTGACAAGAGGTCCTATGAGTAAAAGAAGGTCGTTTATGAAAGAAGATCCTTTTTTTATTAATCTGAATGGCCCTTGTGACCTTCATTATTTTTCACGTGACATAAGAAATGAAAGAAGGATTTCATCTCGACGTCGAAAGGGAGGAGGTGAAGTCATGGTGTGGGCAGCAATTAAAAAGGATGAGGAAGAGGTAGCATTCATAGAGTGGGTGCAAAAATATAGGTATCGTGTAATTAGGAAAGTATTCACTACCATTTATACCGATTTTAAAGGACGAAAATGTTATTTTTGCTGTTTCCACCAGAAAATGAGAGAGAAAATCCAGGAATTATACTAAAAATGAACTGTGATTTTAAATTTAAACACTATGAGCAGGACCGCATTAGAATTTTTGGACACTGGGCTATCAATTTTTGAGGATTGATTCAGAAATTAAAATTTACTCGAAATTAATTAAAATTTAAAAGAAAAAGAGCAACAGTAAGAAATTTTATTCAATATTTTTTAATATTATAAATGCAAAGCTTATAATGGGCTCTCCATAAAATGGGGCTCGGAGCTGTATGCTCCGGGTAAATTTGAACCCAATGAAGAATGGGTAAATTTTTAATTGAATTTGTAAACCAAATGGTAAGTTTAACATCTTTCAAAAGATCCACACGTCAAAATGAAATGTAATATTTGTTACTTATCTATATCATTGTATGATGCATGGTTCTACGTCACACGTGTAATCAGAATTGACTGAAATCAGGAAGATTAATGTTACTGAAACCGGAATGTTTGCGATAGCCTACTTCTCTGAAACCAAAAAGTATTCGCGTGTAAAGGTCATGTTTACTTTGACGCTAGCCTATTTCACTTGGCTTAGGCGCTATAGCGTCCGAATTCAACAGGAGGGTTCAATTTGCTGTCGGGATGAATATAAAGACTTAGGTGTCCCAGTTTGCCACCGAATTCCGCCAATATGTTCCTGTCGCCTCTAATTGTAGCTGTGCAGCGTCCACATCTGGTGTGAAACCGAAAATTGTTGCTGTACAGGATGTCTCATGATATGTGAGATCCACTTCAGATATTGATTCAGAATTTGAAAACTTCTGTCATTGATTTTAAGTGCTGAATCAATTTGTAAAATGGGTTCAACCTATTACGAGATAACTACAGATTTATTAGCTCGTAACAGTTTATGGTTCCATTTTCTGGTTTATGTTCTGCTTATGTATTTTGAGTACACTCGCGATCAAAGCTTCTCCAGGAGAAATAGCGATGTTCCGAGTCCTTGTCCAATTCAGGGAAAGGGCCTCATATATAAGGGGTCTGACCCTATTACTTGCGTGTAAACGTTTGCGCGGGAAAATTTAGATTTATATTCATCTATTACTCATATTTCTCAGTTATATACTAAATTTGATAATATTTAATAATTAAAGATCATATTATTTTGTTTCTAACTTACTTTTAATATTAATACCGTCACAATTTGGATTTTGTGAATTCCTGTTTCTCCTATACTGTCATCTATGAATACATATTAACTTATTTTTCTATTTTCCTTCTATTCTTGCTGTGAAAAATGAGCATGGTGATCTCTAACCTTTATGCAGCAGCGGATATTGTACACCATCTCTGTGTGAGAGTATATAACCATATTTTATGGTGTATATAGAACAAGTGTTGTTTATTATGTATATATCCTGCTTATTTATCGACCTGTATATCGCATCCCATGTATCTATAGTTGCAATAACTCACCTATTGCTTCTCACGGTTTTAAATCTTTTAAAAGGTAGTAGTATTATAGTCTACTCTTGAACTTAGGATATACGTGCTAAGTTTACTATACTACTAACATTACCTATTGACGTAATTGGAATTTTTCAGGGGAGGGACAGATTTCTTAGAAATTTTAAAATTAAGAAATTTGAAATTTTGGAAATCTGAAATGATGAAATTGTGAAATTCTGGAAGTCTTAAATTTTTAAATCGTGAAATTTTAGAATCTCTGAATTATAAAATGGTAAGGGCGCTAATTGACTTTTCTCGGGGGCCAAGTCCACCCTGACCTCTATCTAGTTATGCCAGTAAAACTAGCTGTATTAATAATTTTACACCTTTTTTGCAATCCTTTTTACAATTTTTTACAATTAACACATTAATTTCGTTTAATTATTTAATTAAATTACATTTGAAGTGCATTATTCTTACGTAAATAATTGTATCCATATCAAATTCTACCAAATGAAGTACGTAATAACTGAACTCATTTTAATTATAAGAAAGTCATGCAATCATGTAAAGTTATTCAAAGTTATCCCTATTATTCTTTCACGATCCTTTCTACCCCTTTAAGTGCTAGGTCAGGTACAGCTCAAAGGCTGATCCATGATCTTAAGACGGAACGAATGGGAACCGCATTCCACTCAGCGGGGTTTTTCACGTTAATCCTCGATTTTGAATCCTCCACTAAAATTTGTAATCTTCTTTTTTTGACTTATTCAGCATACCTAGGTACGACGTTATTAAGATTAATGACTGCACTCATTATTACGAACGTTGGTAGTGCTCTTTCTACTGGTACCTGCAAAATTCTGAAGAACATTCATATTGCATATTTTTGGTTTCCAAGATTAATAATTATGATTTATTTGTCACTGTCTAGCGTGTTAATTATTACACTTCTTTTTAGGTATGTAGACTTCATACTAAATCAGTGGCATAATTATAATTATTATTTTATTAGTATCTTCTGCATCTGTTTATTCCTGCCAACGCTATTTAAAATTTTTGAAATTTTTAGGGTAGTCCAGGCCAAATATGGAGGGGGCGAATTAGTTACGTTAATGCTAAATAGTTATAATTATAATAGTTTTACTCTGTAAGAAAAGCAGGTGAATATTTTGAAACAAGAAAAGGGATTATAAAGAACAATCTATTAGGATAATGGGATGATCGAATAAAAGGTTCTACTGTAATACATTAATTAAGGTGTACAATAAGGAATGTCTTAGTTAATTTGTTATGCACTCTATTGGTTCTGTATCTGGAGAATAAGAGAATATTCTTGCAAACCTAATTTGCAATTTAAGTAGGGTAAAATGTTTTAAAAACGTGTATGTGTGTGTGATACTGTGAAAAATTGACCCAGTAGTTTCATTGTAAAGGTGACCTAGTGTCTTTGTGGTCTACTGCGTGCAGCCAGTATTGTGCTTGAAGTCGATATTTCTTTTATTTTTTTTCCTTTTTTAACCTAGTTACAATTGTCTCTTACGATACTCTTGTTTCATGAAGCTTTTTGTTAATTTAGCTCTCGTTACCTCTTATTGTCAGTTTATTTTGAATGCGGATAGGAAAAGGCAACATGAGTTCATGCTCTGCATAAAAATTAGTCATAAATATAATTAAGAAACAAAAA
The DNA here is from genome assembly GCF_907164935.1 of Osmia bicornis bicornis. Lineage (NCBI taxonomy): Eukaryota > Metazoa > Arthropoda > Insecta > Hymenoptera > Megachilidae > Osmia > Osmia bicornis. The sequence goes on along the minus strand of NC_060219.1, from coordinate 4,644,285 downwards.
ATGTAATTTTCATAAATCAAATTAAGAATATAATGAAATTCCGTATTTATGTCTTTAGAATTCTAATTCACTAACGTTTCATTTAACATATTATTAAAATTTTAATTATTAATTAAATTTTCTAAATTTGTTTGTTTCAGGTAAGTGGCAATTCAAACTACAGCTATAACTTTGTTATGGGGTAAGTGATTAAACTTTAGTTTATACCTTGGAAGTGTGTCATAATATAGTACTGAATAAATGACATGACGTGTTGAAAATGTAATCTTGATAGACAAGTGTAATACAGGGGTGCAGTAATTGCCCTTCCTTCAGGCAAAGATCGATGAACCGTGGTTGTAGCAAAATGTGAATGGTTATGCTTACAAGGTTCAAGGTTAATATCTAATAAAGACTGTCACAATAAATCATTCATATCGGTTTGTCAACTGAATACATAACCAAAATATCATTTCTTTAATTTATTATTTTATCAGAATTAATTTTATATACTGTTTATATTAATTTATTGAATTTGAAACCAAAAGTTTGTTGAACTTCTGGTTGAACAGTATTTCAAAGTAGAGTTTTTGAAAACAGCTTTTCAACCCCCTTTTCGGTACATTTAGTATACAAGTTTCTTTATTTGCTAGCTTTGAAAAAAGCAGGCGAGTTCCCTAGAAAGCATGATTTGTTCAGTTACGTGGAAGTTACACCATCCGTTATTCCTTTCAGTTCATAAGTTTTTATCGTTGCGTTTTTTATCTACTTCAGTCATAAATATTGCACTCCCTATTTTTACGGTTTGTACGACATGTGATTTTCAGGAAGAAAATATTACCAAAGATATAGAGATCTATTTTTGAGTCATACTTTTGTTTATTATGACCTAATGATCACATGTGAAATGCAATAAATTTATCATATATGTTCGGAGAATATTTTATGCATGTACAATTTTGAATTTCGATGTGTAAATGATTAAATTGTAATTACTAGTGCTACAACGAATCTCCATTTGTCGAACGTGTTATCGGAAAATTGTTGAACTCTATTCGCTGAATTACAGTCCGATAATAAATTAATCTGTTTCTCCTTGATATGTCGCTATCTGCTTATTTTAAACGAATCATCTAATGATTTAGCTTTCACATAGGTATTTTCAACTGTAATATTAATTTCAATACTACAAATAAGAAAGAATGAATTCCTTTATAAATAAATTAGGACACGATAACCTTAATTACATTTTGAATCGTATGTTGGCGAATAGATTTTCTGTTATTCCATTACGAATATTCTGCAGATTTTATATTTCCAAAATTTTATCACACTAAACAATAAAGTGTGTAAGGAAGACTAGCAGCTTTCATAACTAAAGTTAATATTGATTCATCCTAAAGCACACCTGTAATGTACTAACGCCATTAAATTCACAGTCAGAAATTTCAGAATTCAAACATTAGTCAGATTAAATGTTAACACTCCATTGATCATGGCAATTTTCCATCCTTCATTTACTTAATGTTATCATACCTTTACAATATTTCATTAGAGGTGATTCTCTTGCGATGAATATTTACATTTTGTCGTCTAATCTTTATTGAACCAGTGATTGTTGATCAGAAGCCAATATACTTTTGATAATTAGTAATTCATCTATGATTCGATTAGAAAGCGCGAATCTTTCTTTAATCACTAGAAGTGTGCGAGAACTAGAACTTCTCGCATATCTCTTTTAATTGCTATTCTTTAATCTCTAATTATTAATTAATTATAAAGTAATAGTGTAGTATGGAACTAAGATAGTAGTTGCATTTGATTTATGAACAGCAAGTAATGTTAAATACAATTGACTCCCTTATAAGTAATTTGGCCTAAAAAATAGGTCTAGTGGTCAGAAAGAAAGAAAAAACGAAAGGTATTGATCGTAACGACGGAACAGCCTAATTAGTGGGTTCCATTTTTTAGCAGCAGAAAACCGAAAGATTGCATTGATTCTGTTGCTTCATCTGGCTATGATTTCTCTCAAAACAATAAATATTGTTTTTTATATTTTTCGTTGCTGTTTTATTTTCTTTTAGCGAGGTAGAGAGTGCAATATAGTTTCCTTCCGTTCCTTTCGAGAGCGGAAGCTATTTATCAACCGCTGCGTTGGAAGGAAAACGCTTCATTCCATTTCCTGTATTCTCTTTTCATGAATCGATTTCGTTTTTATCTCGGTTGGTAAGGTAGATTCCTTATAAGTTCTTTTGAAACTGATTGTGAGCTTTCTTCGTCTCGTATTTGAGATTCTGCTTTACCGATGATTTTCGGGCACATCGAGTAGGAACTTCCGGCTATTTGGCGCAAACTGACGGTGAGCTTAAAAAATTCTAACAATAAAAGACAAAGCAGAAACTTTTAATTTAAATTAATTCTCAAAATTATTGAGTTGCTTTGCTGATTGTTAATAAATGAAATGTCTCGCATATTTTGATCAATTTCTCAAATATAAGAAAAATCGATTCTGACGATGCGTTTGATTTTGGGTTTATTTGTATTTCTTAAATTTTCAGCTTTAGAGCTCGTTTCTTTTTCCAATTCATAAAAATGAAGGAGAAATAAATGATGAATAATAAAATCAATAAGGCCATTTTTGGAACTGATATACCACGCAAAGGTTGTTAACGATACTTGACACCCCTCATGGGTATCGTGATGATAGATCTTCATCCCTCATCTAGCTCCAAGTTTCTTATCCTTCCATTTCAGCGAAAGAGGGGCTCTCGAGCTAACAGCTCTAGCTAACTCTACTTATCTTGGAGAGGGATTATGAAAATCTTAAACGTTCACTTTGCTAAGATCCCAAGTAATAAAGATGGAGTATAGGGACATTGATTATCTACCGATTTCATTATGTTGAAAGCTAAAGGGTGTGTACGAATTGCTTTGAGAATCGTTATCATTCTCTAACGTTTACTTATTTTTAATTCCAGCAAAGTAAATGTAATTGACCCACTCAATGTAATTATTTAGGGCTTAAATATAATTTTCATTCTTATTTTTTAAATTTCATACTATTTCTGGTGGCTCACGAGCAATATACTTACTTTTCTTATAAAAGTAATATATTACTTGAAAAGAATAATCATTTGTTTTGGTATACTAACTTTAACAGGCGAAAAACAATTTACTTCAAGTCAAGTTACATACTGTTGTGATAATTTACCTACTAACAGAAACGTAGTTATAGCGTCGGCTGTTGAATACACGAAGAGGCGAATTAATGACGCAGGTGCAAGTGTGCTAAAATAAATGGTTATCCTCGCAGTGAAACGATCGTTTCCAAACAGAATAGAACAGCGTTAAACAGCTGAAAGTGGCAATTTAGAACACACCCTATAAACAAAGAGAGTGAAAGGATAGAGTAATTCATCCTTGCTCGTTTCAACGATATCTTTTCTCTAATTCTTCATTCTTTTTCATCTATTTCGATCATTTATTTTGATTTTCAGATTGTTACTAAAGTTCTCAAATCAAATTGAATTATTACGTTATAAAAATAAATGAGAATTAAATACAGAATTTTTCTTAGAATTGTAGTACCTGTAACGTACGATGGGGACATAATTGTTTTTAGAATAGAAGTTTAAAGGAAATGAAAAGACCGAATAAAAGTGATATAGAAATAGGTCAGAAGTCTTCAGATATCAAAGTCTTTCTGTGCTTCGCTATGAGACTTCTACCTGTCGATTTGCTTTATTGTTAGTGACACTTATTACCCTACCTTTCGTGAATTTCAGTCTGTACACTGACACGAGATACTGATACTCTCCATACTAAATGAAATGTCTGATAGATTTAAGAAAATATGTAGTATATTAATATTTTTTCTAAAATCAGAGTCAGTATTTATAAGGCTGAGATATTAGCACCTAAAGATACGTTAACAAATTTTTACAAATTTTTGCAGTTTTAAATTTCTTCTCTAATATAAAAAGCTTATGCTGTAATACAAAATAATACAAAAAGCTTAAAGCTTATGGTATTTGTGTTTTTTACAAACAGACATAAATTTATTTTATGAAATATTTTTACATTGGTATACACAAATGTTATTATATCCATTTTTAGATAAAATTTGAAATTGTCATTTTTTATATAAAATCTACAATTTTTTATAAACTCAATATCGGGTTTAACTCATTTTTGCAAAAATATGACATTGGCAATTGTTGTACCAAGTTACAGATATATTTTCAATATAATTATACTAGAATATTATAGTTTTTCTTTAGAGAACAATTTACCTAGCCTACGATTCTGGTAAGGAATAGAAACGAAAATAATCTTCTAAAATGTCTGTGGAAGAAGATACCGGACAACTATTCTTGGATCTTTTCTAAGTTGCTACGCTATACCCGCCGGATATAACATAGGAAATGAGAACCAAGATCACTGTTCTTTGTTACCCTTTGCATACTCCTTCAGGTTCTCAAAGACGTACGAAAGGTGTACACAGATCTTTACCAAGAAAATGATTTTCTTCGCTCGTTTTCTGAATTGTTTAAACTCTATATCTGGTTTAGCCTTATGACTGCTTTGCGTGAATAGTATATTTATATTTACAAATTAACCATTGTAGAGTCAGATTTGATCCTATCAGAATTGAAACTATAGTTTCTTTACTTAAAATTAGCTAATAGACATTTTTCCACAATCTGTATATTCTTATTACTTTTTCATTCATTTCTGTATATTTTTATATATTATTTATTTTATTTGTGGGCGTTAGGTAATTTTCCATATTTTCTAACGATATGTTCAATTGATACAGTAAATGAGTTGAGACAAATTTCACATGTTGGTGAAACATCTAATTGTTATTCTTGTGTATCCTATTTTAGGTTGTGATAGGATTGTCTGTTTCTTCTTGCTGAAATTATCATTTCGTACTCTAATATTTAGTTCGTTTATGATTTTTTTTTTGTTTCCATATTGTGTTCCACTCTTCTTGGAATGCTTTTGTTACATCTTTCATAACATCTCATATGATAAAGGCTGGTGCTCTCGTTTATTAGCTGGTATGTGGCTTCCTTTATAACTGTTGGAAATTCTGTGTATTGCATTATTTTACTGAAATATTATACTACAAATGTAACTCTTTAAAGGGCACTGCTTTCAACCACATTGCGGTGAAACAGAATAAACAAATAGAAGAAAATTTCTTTTTCAAAGAAGAAAAAATAATTCATTCTCATTTAAAAAGCCTCTGTTCATTTAAAATAGACAATTTATAACATTTATTATAAATATACAAAACTTGATCTATAAAATTGTACAATTTAGTAATGGGGTAAAGTAACCAATTATTTCAAAGCAAGATGTAATAATTCTGATTAATAAATTTCATTGCATCGTTTTAATATCATAGTTTAATTAAGAAACTTAAATGGAGTTTCTCGCTGGTGTAATCAATTAATAGCAAAGATCAAAACATGTTTCAGCATTGATTGTGGCCTTTCGAGCGAGCTGCTGTATTGTATTGATATTTGATATTAATTAAAGTTATGAGTTATATTTGGAATCTCATAATTATTCCGATGTAATGATCAAGGCAGACTATTTAATAACTTCTATAACAAAATATATTTCGATTTAACGAATGTATTATAACTTTTTCCACGTATTAGAAGTTATCTCATAATTCCATCGTACGGATGGTTGACCTTCAACTTAAATTTTCGATGGCAAACCTATAACGGAATGAGCATATCTGATGATTACAGTTAGCCTTATGGAATCCCTCGATAATCCTGAGTTTCAGAATCGATAACATCATATGTGAAAGTTTAGTTTCATTACCCAGAACGAGCGCGAACTTCGCCGTGCTTCCCTTAAAACTTAATTCGTTGAGTAAATTTTGCGAACTTTGCCTGCCAATTTCTCGATCAAATCTGTAGACAGATTTTCAGTGACATTTAAATGAGTTCTGCGCGGATATATCCGTGTTTCTTTCTGTTCCTAAATGAAATGTCACGGGAACTCGGTGATACCGAGAAGATTGCTAATAGCCATCAAGTGTCTTTCTAGGTATGTTATAAAGTTGTCGGATTTTAAACATCTGTTGTTTATATTAACACGTTGATTACTATAAGGTATTATTAGCGTTTCAAAAGCGTGCTTCAGCAAATAATGAAAGAAAAGAGTAGGCACACTTTAAACACTAAGGTGAAGAACTAAAAGTTTAAATTTAAGAATTAATCGGTCATATTGATAATAATTAGCGTTTTGGAAGAGTCAAAATGTACAATATTAGTACAAAAATAATTTATACAATTTTAATTTAATTTTGTATTTCATATTATTTCCATTTTCTAAATTTTACTTTCGTTCAACTGTATTGTAAACTCTTTCGTGATGATTTTACTTTCAGCTTTTGATAAATCCACAAGACTTATAAGTGATACATAATAACACAAAGGCGGAAAGGATAATGATAAATTAGTACAAAATGTCAGATTTTAAAATGGCATTCGGGAGTTTTAATTGCATTTTGTTAATGAAGATAAAAAGCTAGATTGGAAGTCTCTGTAGAAGCATAAAAGCGTACTTTTATGAGTCATAATATAGTACTACGTCCGTGTCCATTTTACGTGAGCTTACAAGATTTATAATTAAAAAATTTAAAGGTTTGAAGAACAATTATAATCTATTACAAAATGTAAAATTTCAAAGTAGTATTATTAATATTTATCTTATGTTAAAGACATTCATTACTTTATCAGTATGTGAGTCATAAATCAAAGTATTTGCTATAAAAAATGATGGCAATATAATTTCTCCAATGTCCTGTACAAGGGAAACAAAAAGATTTAAGTAGCCGTCTCCATGGATTTAATAAAAATTGATTACTTTTATAAGTCACCGCGGTTAAAGGATCAACTAGATTTAGGAGTCGAAGAGTCGAGGAAAACTTTTCAAGGCAATTTCAAAGTTTCGACGAGATATGTAATAATGGAGGATATCGAAATGCAATATTATTTCAAAAAGAAATTTTTTTTCTCGAGAATAATACCTTTTTCGCATTCAGCGAATAGAAACTTCGGAATTCAATATTGCTTTCAGCATCTGTCCCCATTTTATTCGAAAATTATTCCTTGTCTATAGAATTCATGCTTTCTACTCGCAAAAGCATAAACGCAAAATCAAGTTTATTTATAAATTATAATCTCACTAAACAATGCCCGCTTGCTTAACAACACATCCGCACGGTAGTAAAACTTTTTACTTCATTTGCGAAATAATTCCACTTGTAAAGCAGGTTTGTATGCTTGCATACCTTTGTATGCACAACTTTAATAATGATTCTACACATTGGAAATTCGTGGGTTGCGGTAAATGGAGGCAACCTATTGTATATTATGCTTGTTGCTTCGTGATTCTACACACGAAACTAAAACCATGCGGTTAATTTTTGAAGGAATGCGGTTGGGTCAGTGTGCAGTGGTGTATCTGGGAAAATTAAGTACTCAAATTTCCAACTAAAAGATATTTATTTATAAAATTTGTAAATACAATATTTAATTTAAAAAGCGAGGAATCTGTCAGGTATTAACGTAGATACTTTACATACAGTGCCGAGCACAGTAGGCTTTCCCAGTGTGAATGACGATGCCTCCCTGAACCTGAACCTATCCGAACCAATTTCTTTAGATGAGTTCATCTGTTTATCCCTCTCGATTTCCAAAGCTAGGCTGTATTAGTCCGGACGCTTTTTTATACACTAAACCATTGAGTAGTAAGAAGTTGCTCGTCACTCGACTAAATTACTCGATGTGTTTGAATCAGCCTTAACGCCAATTTCCCTGGGGAAGCCCACTGTGTTCGATACTCTATATTGCAAATGTATACTTGGAAAAGATAAAGTAGGTATATCCAATTTTCATTGTCAAAACGCAGAATATCACAAAGCTTACATGTGACAGAGGTAAATATGAAAAAAAAAAAATGTTACATAGGAATTCAAATCGTCAATCACAATGAGAAGAAGTTTAAAAAATTGACAAAGGACGTTTTATCAGGAGATTCTTCTTGCACGCGGTTTTTCCTTATTCGGTTGATATATTCAAAGACCGAATTCCCAAATCGAGTTATCCGAACGGTACAGTGGACTTTATCGGACAATGTAAGTATGTAGGTAAAAACGTTCAACGAGATGGAAGTTCTGAAGGTTGACAAAGACCGACACGTACATATCTACGTGTATCGCGGATGATCCCGAAAGAAAGGAAAATGGGAAACTGGGTCGTAGACCAGCCTTGGACTAGGACACATTTTATCTCCAAAAATATATGCCCTCAACAGGCAAATTGCTCTGTTTTACGACTACTACGATCTCATTTATAACACACAGTTTTGATAAATTGTACTACTATCTGAAAGGATGTTTCCTCGCGTACAACAGTTAATTGGGGGAAATAGTTCGGAAAGAACGTTTATGGGATCATTTTTCTTGCTCTTCGAATCTTATATTGTACGAGGCTTTGTTTCGTTGTAAAACCTGTTCCTTTAAATTTGAATGAATATAAAGAAGATTCTGATAGTTTTTTCAATCATAACAGTTTTTCTTTAATTTGTAAATTGTAAAATGATGTGATATTTTTCGAACATTGTAGGTATAGATTTTCTAAATCTACCATTTCACTATGAATTTTCAAGATTTATTACGTAATGATTAATGAGGGTTGTAAATATCACTTTTGCATGATAAAGCTTGAATAGAAGACAGAGGTTACGCATAAATGTCAGGATTTATTGCTTTCCGTGGCTTGGATCTGCTGCGCTAATAGTAAAAGTTATTGCGCGCATTTCCGGTGCGAACCCGAGAATCTGTGACTGAAAACCTGTAAACGAGGAGTATAAAGAAAGTGGCAGCTTCGAATAGTAATACCATGCTCCATAAATATACGTTACACTTCCTCGTTATTCGAAAAAGAAAAAGAGTACCAGTGAAAAGAAGAAACGATAAGAGTCGAGCGAACCTAGCCCACATTTCCAATTCTAATTTCACTCGTGTAATACTATGTAGATTTTCTACATGGAATATGGAGGGTTTCTATGCCAGTAGCAAAGGGAATAATAATTAAAGATCGTCAGAAAAAGCTGGATTGTAGCAGGAAATATGTTCACAAGAAATGTGTAATAAAATTTAGAAAAATTCTACTATTAGAATGATAAAAATCGAAGAAATTGTATAATGCAAGGAGAAGCGATGCGATTCTAGGTAACAGTTGGTCAATATTGGTTTTCACTCTTGAACGCCGGTGGTTGGGTCAATCGTAACCCAGATTCACATAAACTTCCTTAGGGAAAATACTGATGTATGGGAAAGAGATCTCACCATTCGCTATAACGCTTAAGATATAAATAGATAAATCTCTCGATATGTATAAATAATGTATGAAGAATAATTTAACATACTGCGTTATTATTGCCTAAAAATTCAGTACTAAAATTTTTATCTATTAGGATCGGGATAATAAGGATCGTTTTTCTTGGGTGGGCCAATGTTTTAACTTTATTAGCAGAGGCAAGTATTACAATTCTAGAATATTAGAATATTAAGTTTTGGAATTTTGGAATTTTTTAATTACAATATTTTGAAATCTTAGAATTTTAGAATTTTAGAAACTTGGAATTTCGAAATGACGAGGGGCCAATCTACATTTTTAGGGAGGCCAGGCCCGTCATGCCCCCTGCCTAATTACGCCACTGTGCATTAGAAAAATAATATTTAAAGAAACAGTACAAAATTTAGTACAGTTGAAAATTTATTTCAATTCCTAAGATTGAAAGTAATCATGAATTTAAAAACATCAACAAAGATTCATCTATTCTATCCGAACGTTAAATTCTCTTTATGAATTCTAGATTAAACACGCTTGACGGTAATACGACTGAACCAGAATTTCCCTTCATATCTATTTCAATTTTCAGCCGCAGATTATGCGTGTTTTTTATCAGTAATGTGTCTGGACCAGAATTTCTTCTCCACGTCTGATTACAACTGAGTTAGGTGGCTTTGCGGTAATTCTGAAAAATATAAGCATAGGTATTATCTTTCTTATATCATTTTATCATTAAGGCTGACCTTTGAAAACCATGACAGATGATAGTCGTCCACCAATAAAATTCTGAATATATCAATAGACAGGGGAATAGCCTAAAGAACGAAGATAAAAAATAACATAAACTTTTTTCTGGTTAAAATAAATCTAAAAAAAGGATATAAGAAAGGGTTTAAGGTAAAAATAAAAAGAACAATGGACTATCTTTTAGGAACATACTCTTGAAAAAAATTTATATTTATGAAGATTATAACTTTTTCAGCTGATAATTTCAGCTGATGAAATTTCTTGACCTTTATTTTATATCATGCTGAAAATAAAGAGAATGCATAAACGTGACGAAAATGCACAGGCAGTGAACTTGCTATGGATTTTGGAGTATTTGCTTCGTTATGGAATCGCTTGTCAGAAGTATGAACCGGAACGCTTACAACCTGCTTCCTATCACTCTTGCGATGCATTCTAGGGAATGAAATTTGAATGAAATTTGAATGAAATTTTGCAAACACAGTTTTGAAAATATAAGTAGCGTTCTATATTTCAAAGAATAAAAATAATTTATTTTAAAAGATTTAAAAAACTTGAAATTGTGTAAATAAAGGAAAATACAATTTGGTATACATGAGTACAGCTAACTAAGTGGCATTTTTAATGCCACGCATATGTGTAACTTTCAGGTAATATTTTCTCCTTTAAATTCATTGCATTTTTTATAATCTCTTTCACTGTGTATCCATGTGAGTTATACCCATTATAAAAAGTACCTTCATTATTATGATGAAACAAACAACACACCGTAATTTGCGTCACGATACAAAATGTTAACAAAAATTAAATTTACTTCACCTTTTTATAACATCGACATCTAAAATTCTTTCTCGCAAATTAAAAGAAATTTAATTAGTTTTATTCATGTATGATTCGTATACTATTTCAACGATTCTTTGTCAACGTATTATAAAGTAAGTTTTTAAGCTAGATTTTTATAAAATTCCTGCAACAGAAGTACCTTTATGTTGAAACATTCGTCAATAGTGGTCTAAATTCTGTTAATTGGAAGCTCTTGACATGTAACGATCGTATTAAATAACATCTTCGTAAAATCACGAGTGATCGGATATCCGATGCGGTATCAACTTTAATATATGCCGTGAGTGAATAACGACGACATTCGTGATTTCTCGCGAGCAAATTTAAAAAAGTCTAACCATGGAATCATGGAAATCGACAAAAACTCATGCATAGATAATGCAATAATAAAAGTTACACGAACACGTGAAAGCGAACAGTAGCGAAATAAATTTGAACTGGGAGTTGGTGAGTTGAGAATGATTTTGCAAAGGTCGAATGAGATATGTATATGTATCTGGTAGATTCGAGGCAAAAGATGCGAATTGATTGACACCAGTGTCGAATAATGAGGACACTGTGTCTCACGTGGCACGGGTGTATATCAACATCTGATACTGAGAAAAGGGGACGAGTGGAGGGGTGATAAATTGATAAGGAAGAAGGAAATTTAAAAGAAAACGAGGTGCCTCTATTGTTGTATCCTCGAGACTATACACCGAAGCATCCTTCAGGATAATGAGATACGATAACATTAAAGAAATGCGCTATTGAAACGAATTCTTTTCCAACCTTTTCATGGTTGAATTGTTATTCAACTTACAACTGATATACTGTTCAATGCATCTTTAACTTTCGGATGGTGCACCATGGAAAGCCAGAATTTTAATTTCATTTCATATTTCATATTATTTTCATTCTCTAAATTCTACGTTGTTCCTTTAATCAGTTAACTGTGAAATTTAGTTTTAAAAATCCTTCGCTAGTAATTAAAATCAAGCAATAACGAGTATACACGTCGAACGCAATTAATTGGTTAAAAATTATACATTTAAATTTAAATTAATATCTCTGAGTATGTTTGGTAAGTTTGGCTAACGATTAACCCAGGCTTCGCTGTTCAAAGGGTAAATAAAAATCAACTTTCTTTTAATTTCATTATAATTGTTCAAGTAATCATCATTAGCCTGAAGAGCTCGTAGCTCAATTAATAAATAATAAAAGCTGTTGGTGGGTCAAAGAATCGCCATAATGTCGGTTTGAAAGTAACGGGGCAGAAATACGAATACGGTGGGTAGTAGTAACCAGACGTTTCGCGTAAACACGGATTATAAGGGACGCGAATAGGCGATGAAAATAAGAAAGGAGGGAAACGTGTTCGATGTAAAGTAAGAATAACAGATCGTGGACGGTGATTGTTTTGGGGCGTCTGCGCCTGGTGGTGCGAGAGAGGACCACCGAGCGACCAACAGGAGGCGTCGAAGCCCTCGGGATACCAGTATTGCCAGTCGACTCCGAACCGCCGCGCGGTTGAGATGCGAGCCATCGTGCTCCTGACACTACCTTATCACCGGAACCTCGTGTACTTCCTCTCTCCTCTCCGCCGTCCTTATCCGCCAACGATCCCCCAACGAAACCGTCTCGTCTGATAAAGCGTCGATCACGTCGCGCGCGTATCGATGCTATTCTATAAATCGGTGCCAATCGTCGATCTCGGTGAATCTCGAGGAGCTTCTGGAGAGTCTCCTCGGTGTTCTGTGACAGCCGTAACGGTTAACGAAGAAGAATCATATCGAAAGAGGATCAGACTGATGGCTCTCAACTCGGCTGGTCAGGTGTACTCGATGCTCAGGGGTGGATTCCTTAGAATCGGTTGGCATTGGCTACAAGGTATCACGAGAAAGTAAAAAGTAACCGCGACACATTTGTTTGCCGAAGTTACTCGGGTAACGCGAACGCTCGTTAGCGTTATTGACTTAGGACCGTGGAAAAAGGGTCGAATGAAATTTCGGAACCGAACGCTGTCTCTGAACGTGATACGGATACCAAAGATTTCTATTGATATCATGTGCCGTTGATTCGCAAAGAACAAGAAAGTTTTGACAGTCTCAGCCGAGATAGAAGAGCGAAACTCGTAATCAGTGTTTCGAGTTTTCTGTAACCGCGAAATTAGCGCCATCTATCCCGCGCTATATACCTTCTTATATGTACAGCGTCCTGTATATTAAACGTATTTTTCTCGGAACTACCCTGAAGAACTCTTCTCAGAATGACGTTTCAATCTGGATCGTACCAGAAGGAGTGAACTTCGGAAGATCGAAATAATGCAGCGATAGATTGTCAGAGTTGAAACAGAGAGCATAATTAGTATGATCGTAATTCATTCATCGTAATTATCGTTCTTTAATTCATCACGTTGAGACGTGTCGAGATGGTATCGAACCCTCGGATGGTCTCCTGAGAAATGAAATTCATGCTAATTAATATTGACAAATAACTAATCAGTGAATTACTTGAAGACGCGTGCATATATGTGTATTTATTATACATACATATATGTACATGTATACATGTTTAACCGTGTGTATAGTTTTCTATTTGTCTACGTTTAAGTCGTATGATAGTTGTTAATTATAATCAATTAAAACAGGGAGGGTGACTTCGTCACCCCTTAAAGATGCTTATGGTAGCAAAGCTTTAATTGAAAATAGCAGCCCTACGGCAGGGTCTTAGAGGACGATTGATTGAAATCAACTAGTCTGGCACGTATATCGCGATCGATTTCGTGCCAATAAACCAAACACAACGCCAGTTTTGTTCGAAGACGACAATTCGATCTGTCTGGTAATGAAGGAACGTCATTGGTTGGTGCTGACATTGATTATGAATGCATCTGTCCAAGACGGAACTCGTTTACAGAAGATTTCATTAGGTAATTAAGTCATATTGTTTAATCTTGTTAAACAAGACGTTTTTTTTTTAATTTACAATGAATCTTCTGAAGTTTATTTTCTATTTTGATTTATTGCTTCGATAATAATACTATTTAAAATTAATTAACATGACAGTTTTGTTAACACGTTGGCTGCAACGGTAAAAATGGCACAGAATAGTCGTGTTTAGAATGGCGCACGCTAAAAATTATTAATTTTCAAATTTTAATACGATAAAAAGTTGCATATTAAAATTACAAATATGTGACGCCAGCTATCAAAGTAATAATAATAATTATAAGCAGGGACAGACTAGCCATCGAGAATTTGGAAAAATTTTCAGTGGGCCGAAATTTAGAGCCTTAATTAAATTAATTAAAATTAGCGCCCGTCGTGTCATTAATCTCCCGTTAAACCGTTTAAGTCTCAGTTCGCCTTTGATTATAAGAATGCAATTTTTAGCCTTTTAATTTGAGGGTATCTATTATGGAATTAATGTCATTAAATATTTTGTTAAATATTTCTCTCTTTTTTTAATTTCTGATGTCAGTCATTGATGATACACGTGGCAATCAACGTGTTAACATTCTTACCGAGCTTTTGAAGCACAGTATATAAATACACAAGTAGTTTATAAAAAATGTCCTCGGAAATATTCTTCATAACGCTGTTTTCGCGCTTACCAACCGGAAATAATGAAAATGCCGCGACAAATTTTCACGAAAGCTCGGTTTGTTCCTCGGTAAACATTCCATTCGACGATGTTCGCATGCGCAAATGAATCTCGTTTCGACATTCTTCACCCGGAAAACGCATAAATACTACAATAAATTAGATCCATGAAACAATAAACACGTTTCCGTTGCGTCGGCATTTAACTTTGAAAGTAGACATAATTGTTATTATTATGTTTATCTTATGATTGAATTCAAATACGAATCTTGAAAATTAAATTTCTTGAAAATGGAGCTCTTGTAGATAAAAATCATTCTATGATCGGAATTTTGTTCGATGTACGCCCATCATTGCTCACTCTGTAATCGCTACAAAAGAAGATAGACGAAGAAATAGATTTTTCGAAGCAATCAGCCTTGTAAACTGAATTACCAATTTCATTTCCTTCGGATTGCTCGGGGAAATCGACCACGGTCCCATAAGCAATTCACTGGTTCGCGATTCACATGCACTCACAAAACGAAGCACGTCCTAACGCATCAGGTTTACATATAGTTTATAATTGAGGTGAAGGCAACGTAAGTCTTGAATTATTTGATAATTAACGTTAATTCGATAACGAGTTAATTTGTCGGAGGTCATTGAGCAGTTATTTTTACAAAAGTATGATTTAATTTCAATCAGGGTGTTTCTATTATCATAAATTAAAATATTTTAACCCTTTCAACCCTTCATCTATAACCACTGATGTAGTTTTCAGAGATATTTATCTTTTGTTGTAAATTGGAAACCCTTTCTCTATTTTGCCATTAATTATGTGAATTATGTGTACCTACTGTAACAGAGTATTAAAACAAATATTGTGTCATAATCATTCGTGTGAATTTATTGTTCGTTTCTTGGCAAGCAGAAAATTTGAGTTGTACAGGCTTAATCATGTGGAATGTTTTCCGAGGAAAATCGGGAGGATCTTTTACTCGTGTTTCACGCTCGAACGTTGAAATATTTCAAGATTCGTTATTTCATTTCGTTTTGAACAATTTAATAACTCATAGATACGTTTTCGAAGCGATGAATTATGAACCCAGAGATCATTGTATAGAATTCAATTTATCAAAGTGATTTCTTTCCCGGAAATTTTGATTTTTTCTCAATTTATCGCAGTTATTTGCGAGTTCTGTTTTTTTCTCTGTTTCATATCACCAAGTGTATATGAAAAATCGTTTCTGTATATTTTTGAGTTTCGTACTTCAAATTTACAAATACTTTGAAACTCTCTCGAAAAACAAGTTACCTTTGATTTATCGTTTCCTACTGCACAGAAGCGATCAAAACAGGCTTCCCCAGGAAAAATGGTAATGTTTCGCGTTTTCGCCCTTCCTTATAGGCACCCCTAAGGAGAGTGACAATGTAGGGTGGTTCAAAATTTGTGGTACGATTTACGGGGGAAAATTTAAATTAATATTTATTCATTATTCATATTTATCAGTTATATACTAAATTTTATATTTAATAATTAAAAATTATACTATTTCGTTTGTAAATTATTTTTAATATTAACATTGCCAAAATTTAAGTTTAGAGAATTCCAGCTTTTCCTATATCATCATTTTCCTCAGGGAGGACTGCTTTGATCACGAATGTACGTGCCTTCTTGTTTTTACTCGTATTTGTATGGCTGACAATGATTCAACAGGTGGAACGAAGTATCAAAGTTATGGTAAACGATCGGAAAATTATTTTACGTCCAAGTTAAGATATCTTGTTAAAACTGATATATCCAAAATTTTGTAAAAAGTTAAAGGTTGTTCATAAACTATTTTTGACCCGTAATTCATATTTGATCCAAAATAGCAATAACGTATGAAAGACGAGATTTCAAGCCAAACCCAAGTTGTTTAAAAATAGAAATAAACGCGAAAGATGAATGAAGTGTTTATAAAAATAGCTGTGGCATTACAAAGGGATTTTTGTTTGCGCGACTGATGCATATATTTATATTTGAACATTCACTGAGGAATGTAAAAAATAAACAAAAGGTCTTTAAACAGAAACGAAGGTGGTAGAATCGTAATACGAATCTTGCTTGCAAAATTCTTGTATCACCTCTCAGTCACTCCCACGAACTTCTTGTTCCAGTTCTCTAGAGCGTAAAGTACTTTGTCACTAAAAAAGGACGTTTTCTGCGGCAACAAAGTGTATTGAAATCGGCAATTCCTTTCTGTGATAGCTCTTCAACGGTGTGAGACAGAATTAAATGAAAGTAAAAAGGAATCCTTTAGGACATTGTCGCGTTTCTTTCGATAAATCTGTCAAACATCGAGTCACTTTAAAGACACAGCAGAAAGAAAAACAAGCGATTCAATAATACTCTTTTTTCAAAAAATTATTACTCGTATTAACGCGAAATAAAAAAGTTAATTTATAGGTACATAATTTTACAATTATTTCTGTTTAAAAACAATTTGAGTTGTGCTCTTCATTGTATTAGAAAAAATTGTCAAAAAAGATGAAAATAATTTGAATTTTATGTCTGTAATTTTGTTCCTTTTCTATAATAGAAAATGATGACGTATCGATGAAATTGATTACAGTATTAAATTATTTAAACATCATTAACGTTAACGAATTTAATTTCGATCAGGCAACGTCATTCGTCCATTCGTTGGACATTAAAAGACCGTATATTACATTAGCTATTTAGGTTACTTCACGTAATAATTAAATTAAATATTTGAGGTTGATAATTACGAATTAAAATTTAAATCATTGAAATGCGATGTTGAAACGCGAAATTTGAAACTGGCTGGAGTTGAATTGAAAATATGATTGAAACGCAGCATGGTTATAAATGTTCCACTTTAAATAACAAGAAGGACTTAGGTTTAAGTACTCGTGGCGGAGCTCGTTCGTGTTTCATTTGTATTATCAAACTTAATTTCTGATCTGTGCAACAAATTCGTTTCACAGCAGTTTCAACTTTCTTGAGCGTATTAAACTTTGACCTGATGCGTCAGAAATATATTTTTTAGTAAATGACTTTGCAGAATTCCAAAATTTCAAATTTTCATCATATTAAAATTTCCAAATTCCAAAATTCAAAGACTCTGAGATTTTACAATTCTAAAATCCTAAAATATCAGAATTCCAAATTTTCAAACTTTTAGACTCTCTAAATTCCAAAATTCCAAACTTTAAAAATTTTTTAATTCTGAGAGACCCATTTCAGAAGAATGTCCAAGTGACGCCAATGAATGTACACTTATTTACAATACAAAAATAATTAAATAAGGAATGTTAAAACACGTTAATAATTTTTGTAATGTAAAATAAGAAATCTACGTCCCATCATTTCGATGGATTGTGTAAATCTAGCGTTTGCTACAAAATTTATCAGAACTCTTATTAATTAAAGTATCGAAAGCAACACCAATCAGTGTGAAATAATTTACGAAAATTAATGATGCACGATATCTTTCACACCCACTCAATATTTCATCATAAAGGTAAATATTCCAGGAACAATTTTTTTCGGAGAAAACCGGTTACACTCCGTTCGCGGAGATTCAATTTTCTCTGAAAGACCGATCAATCACATGATTTATCAGTGTCAAATTCCCCGGAACCATGGAACCGATGAAAATTGAGAACACGCGACCTTTTGGTTTCTTCTTTCCGGTTAAAAATGAGTCTCGCATAGCTCCAGAGTCGATTAAACGGACAGCCTTACAGCTGACAAATTGAAACATACTGTTGAGGGACAATTAACAACTTACAGAGCCTGTTCTGTAAGCTGGTTGCGGAAAATAATTAACATAATTAAAAATCGGTCAAGTTTGTTAATGCGGACACAATTATACGCTTTGACAAAATGCATTTTATTCAGAGCTTTTCTGAATATGAAGCCCTTTTTCTATTGTTTTATCAGGACGCTTAAAGATCAAAGATCACACCGCCATCTGCGTCATAATTAGTTAATTTATTGAAGAATCTGATAGACGAGATAATAAAGAATTGATTAAACGATAGCCAGGAGAAAAGCGGAGTTCTTTAAATCTCATTGTAATCTCAACTTCAATGCGATGCCATATAATTGTTTAATTAAAGTCGAGTTGGAATTAATTGATATTTTTTCTCGTACATGGAATATTCGTAATAAATCCAACTTTGAGGAGCATGTAACGAAGGAATGGAATATTGCAAAAAAACGAGTACTATGGTTTTGTTCCTGGAAACTTTTATTCTATAACACAGAGGGAAAATTTTGCACGATGTATAAAATGTTTCAATTATGAGATTGAAAATAGTTTTGATTATTTTATCGATTTTTCTGATGGCTAATGTAATGTTACTTTGCTGTTATTTTATAGAACGTGACTTAAATACAGTGTCCATTTTGTTAGATTAAATTTGAAGATGAAAATTCATCAACTTTCGTATCACCAAAGTAAATATCAAAACTCCGGTAAAGTACAATGAAGTCGTCGAAACAAACTTTTAAATTGAAATATCAACTTCAACGAATAATGTTGAAAGCTGCTTTGATTACGAAATAAAAAGCCTGATTCTTTTCTGAAACACTTTTTTTACGAAGCTTGCGTAGATTCAATATTCCCCTTCAATTTTCCGTATTAAGTGATCTGCGTTAGACAGCGAAACATTTTTGGTCCTTTCACGTGTTACACAATAAAAGACGCTTAAATTGTGCATCATGGACAGTTGCCATCGTGTTAATCAATGTGTCGTAACACAATATTTAGTTAGTTAAATTCTGCATCAGTGGAAATCAAAGTTTGCTTATTAAAGGTATCTTTAGGTGTACGCTTGAGATACGGTTGATTCAATGAATATAATAAATTCGTAAGACTGTACGCTTTCGAATCGCCCACGTCGCCTGATAGCAAGTAAGAAATTAATTTCGTTCGCGTAGAAAGAGGAAAGGCAATCCTAATGAGGCATTAAGTAGGCCATCGAAATAATTACGCGCTGTTAAGCGATTCGTGAACGGAATATCAACGAGAAGATTCGTTTTTCGTTTGCATAATCGGGCAACCAGCTTGGCACGCGCCAACACATACTTGATGTTTAATGTTTCAGCAATAATGATGATAGACGGATGAAATTTAGTCATTGTTTTAGGGAATATTGTCCATGATGATTTCTTTCGTACGCAAAGGAAGGTACAATAGTTGATATATTTATCGTGAGGACCACATAATAATATACTCCTAAGTAAAATAGGGTCTGGTGAAAAGGGGGGTCCGAAAATGATGTTCTAGGGGAAAAGGCACCGTTTTTCTAGGAGAAAAACGCCATATTTTTTAAAATTTCCTGTTCTGATTTTAGAACTTTAAAATTTGAAACTTACAAGTTGTATTAATTTTTTTCCCTATATTGCTATTTTCCCTAGGGGAGCCTTTCTGGATCGGTACTGTACAATATTCTAATTGCAAGTTAAGGAAGAAAGCTGAGAGTTTTCGTGAATTTTTCATTGTTAATTCGTAAGAATATCACGAAAGTACGTTACAAATGAATTTGCATTCGACGCGACTGCATAAACCGGAAACCGAATCGAATCCGAAGTAGGCCACCCAAATGTTACGTCTTCTTACTCAACGCATATATGGACTACTAATTAGATGGATGATCGGTGGAGTATCTAATTAACAACTCAAACTGTTATAAAAGGTCTATAGAACCTTTAATTAGATTGCGCAATGAGATGGACAAAAGCATTTCACAGGAGATTGAAGCTCTATGTGTCGTTTATGCTCTGTTATCGTTCATACAAATCGACGAATTACGGAAAAAAAAGTTTTAATTGATAATTTATAGATATTAATTATCTTTTCTTTTATATACCATCCTTTGAATGTTGTATTGAATTTGGGAAGTACAATTAAATTATTCATTTTATTCGAGTACTGAAAAATATCATTTTCTAAAATACAAAATTATTATATTAAATCAATTGTCTATAAATTATTAATTATAACTGATCAATAATGAATTTTCAAGCAAGCATCATGGATTATTTCCCAATTGAATTCATGATTTAATTTCATTTAACAACATTTAATTTTGTAAATGTACGGTATATAAATTACTGACTAGACAGTAATTCGAACAGGGAACGACTAGATTGAAACGAGGTCGAAGAAAATTCTTCGACGAGACGATACACTTTCGCTAATTGATGCTTCCACGGCGGCGTTCAAACTCCTTCGAAAGATTATAACGATTCATCATTAACAAGAATTTTTATTTTCTTTAAACAACGATTATTTTCCTGCAAAAAGGGGAAGTATAATTCGACGATTTCAGTGAATAAATTGGTGAAATTGGAGAGAGAAATTCAAGTCTCGAATCTCGTTTCACTGATTCTTTTGCTACCCTATACCTTCGTACTCGTAAACCTTCATACCTTCCCTCTTCACAGGGAAATTGATAAGGGATACATGTTTGCAGAGTCTGATTAACGCTTCGTTTCTTTTCGTTTATATGTACCCCTATAGAGGATTTCCATGAATGGCACTATTGAATAAAATCCTGGCGATTTTTCGAATTTTTCCATGTGTGCAACCGATTGGAAATGATCAAAATCGACGCAGGCAGCTTGTTTCATAAAAAAAAACTTTGAAATTCAATATCAGAATAGGATAGAAAAATTCACTTAACTGATTTATTGTCAAGCGTTCGAACAAAAATACATTATTTTTTTAAAAGTCCATAGAACTGTTTCAGATGAAAAGCAGTTGATTTACAAAATATCTTGAAAGCTAAAAATTTACATTTTTCTTGTTCAAAATTAAATTCTTTAGAAATCGAGCACAATGGAAAAATATTCAATGTACAAAAATTTATATTTATTGAATGTTAGAGGACTGAATGTAATGTTGAAGAACATTATTGCACCTCGTGGAGGTACAACGAAGCGAATGGTCGATGCTCGATATTGCAAGTTCGCATTTCTTCGCCCTTGGATTTGTGAACTCTCCTAGAAAGAAGATCTTCCGTTTCGTTGACTTCGCCAATTTCAACTTCCTCCGTTACGCGTCCGGCCAGCCGTACAAGCACAATTATTATAATTTACAAGCATAGCAAACTTAACTTAGCATAAGGCTCCTTCCTCTTCCTTGTCAACGCTTGAGAATTCGCAGTCGTTAAAAGTCACTTAGAAATTGTGCTTTGAATCTCCATTGAATAAATTACTATCCGTTCAACCGTGCGTTCTTGTAAGCTTCCTAGAATCGACGGTGCTTTATAACAACGCGTATGGAAAGTTACTTTGAATTTCAAAATATCTTGAAATTAGCCTTTGAATGTTTGCGATACATCTGATACTTCAAGATTGATTTTTGTAAGCAATATATTTCAGGAGACTCTTAATCTTTTGTTGCATAATGTTTTTTAATTTTGAAAAGAAACGTTGTCTTAGATAATAAACAATATTTTTCTATTATAATTTACACACGTAACATAATTGAATTTGCAAAGAAAGTTGTACATTAAAATATATTTCAAATTTCTTTTGATACTTCAAATTTCATTCTTCTAAGATTTTCCTCAACATTACCACTTTTTTCTAGAAAATATTCCTCAATGTTAAATTAACAGCAGTATAAGCTTCGACAGCGTTTTTTTTTCTGAATAAAAAATGATATACTTTCGTTGACTCATTGCTGGTTAACCGTGTTTAATCCTCTTTCACTTTGGTTGCCTGGGTAATGGCATTAGGATGGGGCATGTTAAATAAACTCTTCTCCGAAACGCAAGTAGATCCAAACACCGTTTATCGCGTTGAAAGATGAAATATTTCTTTGTTAGTATTTTAATTTTTACACTTGACGACACGACTCGGATATTTATCTCGAGCTCGTGACTTTTCCAGCTTGCGATACGATTCTTCTTAAAATCTATATTTTTTCCATCCTTTCTCTGATAGGATTAAATATTACATTTTTTTCTGAGGAAATTCAATTTTCTCTCGGTGACGAGAAGAAACAACGGGAACCTTTGCTTATCGTCTTAGGAAGGTCGAGAGTCCTTAATGCCAGTGTAACCCATGGATTACGAGCTGAGGATCGCAATAATTGACGGATTTTCACGTAAAAGGGCGAGCTTGTTATAAATACAAGCCGCTACCACATCGAAAATTTAAGCGGTAGTTTAATATACAGGAATAATTACTTCGTTTCATAAATTTAATTGGGAAAATTCAAAATACCTGTTTATAAGATTAAAAGAGGAAAATAAAAAATTTATGAAATCAAGTAGTGATTAAACTAATTGCAATTAAACAACCCGTGGTAATTTTTTAAGTAAAAGTATTTCATAGGCAAAGTTATTTCAGAAATTATTAAAAATATAAGGTATACTTTAAATTGGAAAGTTGTGTCGAGTTACAATGTAAAATAATATAATTAAGATGGTTTTGTAGAAAATTGCACAAAACTTAGATTCTCTTAAATATAATTATACAAGTATCTTTATATTAAAGTTCAGTCCTTTGATGATAATAATTAATGCTTTTGCACCATTTAGAAGAGGTAAGATTTGAATTAAATTAACATAAGATATATTTGGATTAAATTGGTTTTAAATGGATACCCAATATTTCTTTTAAATTTTCTATTAAACCAAAAGAAAAATAGCAAGATTTACTAAAATCATAAGCAGAGTATAATAAACATTTGTAAATTGCATTTTTAAAGATTCGAAACTTTTTTAAAATTCCTTGAACTCAGTAGAGGTAATATAAAATAATTTTAAGGTACATAGAGAAATTTATCTAAAAATATACAAATAGATCCATGAAAAACATAGAAAGTTGTATGAGCTGTTCATGAATTCACGAATAATTTAGCTTGTTACAATTTTGGCAGATAAACCTCATAAAAGATTAACGCAGACTAGAAATTGCTAATAATTCTCTGTATATCCAGTAGCTTTGTGCATTAAATGGCTTTATGCTTATGACACGTGCACAACTTTTCATCGAACAATGCAATGATATAGAAAACGTTGTTAAGAGCTACATAATCGTTGTCGAGTCTAATTATAACGTTAATATCCACTGCTGCGCATTTACAGTGATTAACTCGTAACAAATAATGAATCGAACTAATTGGATACGTTGTGTCATCTATTGTCGATGGAGATTGGATTCTTTCATTTTTTTTGTTATTAATGTCTCGATATATTGACAACCTTGGCTTGCATAGTGTTAGCTTTTGTATCTTCATAAATAAAGATCGGATCGTTAATATTTATGATGTTCCGTTTTAGCAAACAAGAGAAAAGGCGGTAATAATTTTTACATTGTTCTAGAAACGTTATTTGAGTATAGTTTATTTTTTAAAGATTTCTTTATAAATATTTACAGAGAGATAAAGGTAAACGAAACGATGAAATTATTAGCGAAACAATATTAACCATTTCTTGATGTGTGTTCTGAATGTTTATTTGTACTGATATCGCAGGAATGATGTTTACATTTCATTTTCCATCTCGTGAAGTCGCGGAAGTCTAGTTTCTTCTCTATTATTATCACTTATTTGTTGTTGCAGAGCATTGTAAGAACAAAGCTATGGAGACCTTGAAGAATGCTCGAATTTTAATACATTGAATGTCATGGTGATCGGCACTGTAAACTAGATGTAGGTAGTTGAATAATTAAAAGAAAATAATAGAATAACATTAATTTGGATAGCGTTACTATTATACTAATAACATAAGGTAACGGAATAGAAAATTTAAAAAATTTCATTAGGTACGTTTTTATTTTTGATAAATTTTATTTATTATTTTCACAAAATTCCGTTATTTTTATTATAAAAAACGGCCACTATTCAATATGAATATTTTTAATTAAGTATATAAAAAAATTTCTAATTAATAACAGTTGTTTCTGTATTCCATATTTATACATTGCACATGTATCATATTTTGCGTTATTTATCTAATTATTACACGAAAATAGTGATCTACACTTAATAAAGGTACATGGCTTTATAAATTCAAAAATCAAGAGAAACAAAGTTTCCTCTCGTTAAAATAAAGTTATGAATTTTAAATTTTCATTTCTCTTTCCAACAGTTACTTGGCTAACACTTTTAAATCTCCATTAATTCTCTCAAGAGGGGTAAAAAACATGTTCAACCGCTTCAACTTCGTTCTTGTTCGTTTAGATCGTTTTCAGTGGAAGTTCTCGAAAAAATTGAATTCCTTGTGTAATTAGATTTTCCGCTAAGGACGAAGAGGGTCCTTTTACTCGCCTCGCATGAATGCTTCATATCGATTCGTTAATTAACATCGGTCAGTCACTTTAGCTATCATGCAAAATCGAGTTTGGAACCACGTTAAAGTAAGCTCTCGATGGAACGTGGTTAAGATTTTCAAACCACTTGTCGAAGTCGACTACGAATGTTCTAAATTCGGGTCCAAACTTTCAGACTCGAGTTTCGAAGAAGTTTATATTAAATCATTCATTTATGAAAACGATATTTACAATACAATAAAATAGGAAAATGGTAGAATTATTAACCCTCGGATGACTGGTCATGGAGAGAGCTCTAATTTTCATTTAAAAAATAAAAATAAAGATTTAATTTAATCAATATTTATGGTAATAATATTTAATAATTAAATCTTTATTTACGTAGATTTAAAATGGTACACTTTGTTCAATTATAATGAAACTTTAAGAAAAGTTATTTCAATATAACCAATCTATCAGTTATTGAAAAGAAATCAATAGTTTCCTTCGTTAAATTCAATCTCTCTCTCTGAAGAAATGTCTTAATTAAAAGCTTTATCAAATTAAAATGACAACTGAGGAAATCACGCATAGTAGCCTCGTTATAAATCAGATTATAGTGTTCGGCAGCTCTTAATTAATTTAATTTAACACTTTTTTATTTTCCTCGAGCACGTCTTTGATGAATGTCTTTGATATTGGCAGCAAGTACGATTGATGAGAGTGTCAAATGAGAAGTCATACTGTTAGTCAAATATTCTCTATCCGGGATGTGTCTGACGGGAAATTAGTAGACAGACGTCGTTTGTGGTATACCACGACGAGCAGTGATTACAGGAAACGATCAGTCTGTATTGAAAGTGCGAAACAGATCGAATGTCGTAATTACAGTGCTGTTTGACCCGATTCCTTTCGAGATGTCTGAATCCATGTACACAGTCATTTGATTGTTACGAATAAGATCTCTGAAAATCTTCACCTTTCCAAAAATTTAACTTTTTAAATATAAGAGATAGAGGAAAATATTACGAATAAAAATTAAATGGTACAATAAGAAGTAAAAAGTTTTCAAAATAGTATTTTCCTAAGAATAAACCTGTAGAAAATGTCATGGAAACTTATACGAATTTTTGTAAGGAGGTAGAAAGGGCAGCTTGAATTATATCTGGCAATTTTCTGTCAGGTGGCATGGAAATATGAAAGGAACTTGATAAAAGTAATTTCAGCCTCTGATTTGCTTTGGTGTAACATACACAAATAGAAGTTCGTGGACAAATCTTTTAAAAACCAAAAAAAACATCCTTTCTTAAGGATGACTTTATGTGACCAAAAGTTAAAATGAAATTTCAGTATAAATTCGTTTTCTTTTTCCTTTTAATTGGGTTGTATATTTTATTGTTATTTCTTGCATTTAATAACGATAAGATATTTGTGTTTCAGTTTTCATATTTAACTTCTAAGTTTTTTAAGAATATTACGTAAATCGTGTAAAATTTAAATAAGCAAATGTCATAATAATTTTAAATAATAATTTAAAAAATTTTAGTATTTTATGTCTTAAGAAAAAATTAAATGTCTATGAATTGGTACAATTTATTTCGTATTTTACAATTGTTAGCAAAATTTTGTAATTATGCTACTAACAATAAGTACTCATGATGTCCATTATATATTTCATGTGATTCGAAATATGAAATCTATCTTTCAACAATTATCCCTTAAAATATGAAGGGTTTGCATGTTTCACCGTACTAATGACATTTTCAATGCATAAATAAATAATACTAATATCTACTAATTAGCGTGGAATATTTATGAAGTCTTTCTTTGCATGTCTGCAGATTGATGAACTATTCAAACGTAGTAAAATTCCATGGAAGAAAATCTAAAAATGTTTGAAAGTGTTTACTAGTATTCACGAATATATTTAGAAAAAATGTTACACGACACCTTTATCCACTCGTGTTTTCAATTAATTAGTGAATAAATTGAATAAAAAAAGTATTTTACCGGATAAGGAATTTCAATCTGATTGAAAATAGCTGAAAACTATTTCAGAGAGAAATCAGGCATTTCCAGTGATGCAAAGCGAAATATAAATTTGCTATGCGAAATTCAAATATCGTACGGCTCCTATTTTATCTAGAATTTTACTGCTTTGGTACACATCGAAGAAAAAGGAAAAGAGTTATCAGAGGGAACGCGATGACGTTACGCCTTTTTTTAGTAAACCATTCCAGTCGTTACATAACTGAGCCTATTGGATTCTTTGATCCGAGGCCCACCATCTGGAATTTTAAAATAGAAATTTTGATTGGTTTCAATGACGATCGTTCGGTTTTTATTAATAAAAGAAGAGCCCCGTCTTTGGAATATTATGATTCGGTTCAAGCTTTGTACAATTATAGGGGAGGCCGAAATAATAATTCTATAAAATCATAATGCGTACACTGCGATAAATTCGAACTTCCATATGGGAAATGACGATACAGGGGGAAAAGGGAATTCTTAAAATCTTAATTTTGACGATATTATTAAAAGTAATTTAGAAAAAAAAATTCAGAAAAAAAGAGAATCCGCATTCCCTTCGTGCTTGTTTTCACTCGAAGACGTATATCCTGCAACTGTACACGTCATTCGTTCAACAAAGGGATGTTTACCGACATCCCTTTGCGATCGCGGTGTGTACACTTACTTTGATCTATGCTTGTATTCCCCTATAGACCACTCTCTTATGGGATCTATACATTTAAAATGTCTGTGTTCTTAAAATCGACTTTAACACATCTAATTGTTAATTATTAACGAATAGTATGCTACTAATTAACCTTCATTGCAATTACTAAAATAATAACATTTACTTAACGCTATAATACTTTGACAGCCAATATCACATATTTGTGACTTTTTAATAGAAATAAAAGCAAAAATAATTAATCGAAGTAAAATTAATAAATTAAAATTGCAATTTGAATAGTCAATTATGAAAAGCTTCCGAAAATAAAGAATTTGTGAATTTTATAGTCAAAGTGTTATCAACAATCGTGTTAACATCTATAAAGAAAAACAAAAATGAAAAGAGGAAAGTACTTCGTTCCATCTGACAATAAAAGTTCCGCAATATTTTTAAGGTTGATTCGATTTAACTTGTCGGGTTCGATTTGAAGAAAATGCAATGTGTTTACAGCAGATGAATCGACGAAAACTTAAAATTAACTCGAATCGTCTAAGCTAAGAAGATTTTTCGACGTATATCGTTCCACCCTATCCACAATCGACCCACCGAAGGTACAATACGCGGACCAACGAGAAGCAGAAACGCTTCATTCGAAGCGAGGAAACAAGAGATTCATAGTTTTTATCAAGAGCATACCTTGATTTATATACAACAGTGTTATCTATGGGGCCATTCTGTAGAGGAACAAACAGTCAATTAATATAGATACAAAGAGACGAAAGAAGAGACCAGTGAGAGAGAATCAGAGATTTCCAATATTTTGTAAACGTTATAAAAAAAAAAAAGAGAGAAAAAAAGTATATTTTATAAACATCAGTCCCGATCTACGAATATAATATTTTCGAGCTTACCGTTTGTGGAAAATATCGAACAGTTTTGTGAATATTGGAGCTGCCACACGACGCACCGAGCTGACTCTCCCGAACGTGTGAAAAGAAAAAGCGTTAAAAAGTGTTAAGTGCGATACGATCGTCAGGTATTGTGCACAGCCACGTTCAGAAAGAAAAGTGTGTTATATACTTGTTGCACGAAATGTCTTGAGTGTAAGTTGGTGTATTCATGAAATTAACATTCGGACAGTCGCACTGGTGCATGTGGGACACGATTCAAGGCGATGCATGCGCTTTGCAATTGAACTTTATGTTAACCCTTTCGCGTAGAAACTCGATTGTGTAATAATCATCTCGCTAGGAGAACTGTTTTCTTTTTGTTGTTCAATGACTTTACGTGATTTTTTACATGATTGAAGCTATGTAACCCTTTCTTTTCACTTCGCATGCTTATATGTCTGCACGTTGTGTTTTTTGTTTCATGTATGGAAAATTGAACGTTTTAGAAATAATTTGAAATGAATTGAAGTTTACTGTTTGATACAAATTTACCACGGTTTTTCAAAGTCCGATATGAAATTGCTTTTTTTTCGTGATTTCAGAGATTATCTTTACGTGTTGATAAGGATAGAATATTTATAAAGCTTTGTAGAACGAAATTACGGTTGATATTATGAAATTAGTCGGCTAATTTAATACCTAAGACGTTGTTCCGTAATCGAGTTGACTTCCTCCAATGGAAGAACAGAAGAGACGTTCCCTTTAATACGTTTCTTCGTGCTTATTATTTTACAGTACTTGGATTTCTACCTGGAATTGTCTCGTTTTTA
Source organism: Osmia bicornis bicornis (assembly GCF_907164935.1). Lineage (NCBI taxonomy): Eukaryota > Metazoa > Arthropoda > Insecta > Hymenoptera > Megachilidae > Osmia > Osmia bicornis. The sequence goes on along the minus strand of NC_060219.1, from coordinate 4,615,082 downwards.
CGCAGCAAAAGAGTATATAGAAAATCTTGTGAAATTATGGTGTTATATTCTACTCATTGTCAGTAGTAAAATTTAATTACGATTTATTAAGAAATAGATCTTGGAACATTCAGGTTTCCTTCTAGAATTTTTACATTGCTATAAAAATGATTTGAAATTTGTTAGGTAGGCAATCCTTTCAAAGTACATTGCTCTTTTGGCGCCGTTCTGTCATGGTTACGCAAGATTGCGTTTATTCCATAGGTAAAATAGGATCGTATCTAGGGCCCAGTGAAAGGAAGCCTAAATAGAGATTTTATGTATGTACAGAACCGCGTTTACCATTAAGCAAAACAAGTATGTGTATAAGACCTGCATAGAGAAATTTATCATTACACTCTTATTTATCATATCCCTGTGTTCGTATGTGTTGGGTCTTACCTGAGCCCGAAATGTCAAAAACCTGCACACTTCTAACGGCTACGTTAACATTTTGCACAAATACTCTATGCCCTGTGCTATTCGCAATCAGTCATCATAATTGGTACTGGAAAATACACAAGAAGATCATTGATGTCCAATTACCAGGTAGACCATATAACTTCTATTATCCTCAACTGCATCAACTTGTATATAAATGTTTTCACTGGCACAGGAAAATTCTCGTTTAATATTTGAACGAGCCTGGTAGAAGTTCTTTGACCCAGGAAAATCATTCCAGCTGGCAGTAGTCGGTGCGCTGCGAAACGTAAATTGTAATCGTCATGCAAATTCTTGTACACGCGAGAACATACATAGCTGTCGCGTGTAACGTTGAATCGAACCTCCGGGAAGCCGAGTGAACGAATAGGCCTCTGCATTGCGACACGAGAAAATATCTGCACAACTTTTCCCCGACAAACTTTAGCTGCGTTTCGACTTATCCGAACCTCTAAATCGCTGCAGGGAATCCATGTGACTCGTAAATCTCGACACGATTCCCTGACGAATCAGCGTGATTTGCAAAGGCTCAACGAAACTCCTTATTCGCGTTGTTCTCGTGGAAAATGGGACGCTGTAGAGGGTAGCTTTTTGTTGCTGTAAAGTCAACGACGTTACTTCTCTCTCTTCTGTTTGCACTCGACCGTGTCTCGTGTGATTTACGAAAGCGTTGGAAATTTTGTCGAGCCCGGAAAGTAGTTTGAAAACGAGTCTCAATTTGGAGATTCGAAAGTTTGGAAACTTTATTAGTCCCAAGTTTGAATTCTACATTTGACATTTTAGGTAGTATCGAGACTTCGAATGCTTCCTTGAAAAATCGACGAGACTTTTATTCCTGTTTCTGAATGTAGATTTATTTCGTTCAGATTTGAGTGGTTTAGTTTTTAGATGTTTTTAGGGGATTACAGAAAAAGGACTAGAATTATAACGCAATTTTTTTGCTAAGTTTCTTGTTATTAAAATATACTTTATTATTAAAGTATACCAACGCAAAAAGCAGGTGGGTAATATGGCTTAGTAATCGTACATGTTAGTTTCACTATTTTTGTATAATTATTATATTAGAAAAAAGAAATATATGACAGCAGTTATTCTTCAGGAATTCTTCAATTTTGGTTTCGGTAGTAGACATTTATATTGTAACAAGGTTGAGAATAGCTTTGTGTCTATCAGTGGATTATATATTCTTTAGATAATGATCCTTCAGTGAAATAATCATTCAGAAAATCAACAAATAAATTCGTGCTAAATTGATGTCAAGTATATTTGAGAATCCATAAAATTGTTGTTAAGTGGGAGCAATAACCGACAACGCTATATCTACACGGCTGTCCAATAATAACTTCTGGTCCACTTTTATTTCTGTCCGCTAATACAACTACTAAATTATTTTCTGTTTTTAAATAGTATAAATTTGTTTGAATCTTGATTACTACTAGAGATAGACATTGTTGCAATTTAAAATTAAAAATTGGCCATTTTCTGAATTTAAAAAAATTATCTTAACTTTTCAGTATTCAAATCCTGATAAAAAATCATAAATTTTCGTTGCTGAATTCTTGGTTAGAAATCAGAATGAACTTAGTTAAGAAAAGTTCATTGAAAATTTAGCGACATTTTTCAACTTCTGCATGGACAACTTTTTAATAGAACTCGCGACATTTTCCGATACCTTTTGAAGCTCCGTTAAACAACGTTTCTGATTTTTTACATGATAAAAGTTCAGCCCGTTGAAAGGTTGTAATTGCAAGAGAAACAGTAGTAATTTTCTACACGGCAGATCTTAATTCTTCTTAAAAGGGACTTTCAGTTGTTTCAGCAATTAAGCGCTTTAGAAAATCCAACTTTAGTTGCGTGAAAGTAATCGTAATCGTGACAAAGACAATCCTACGTTCTTTCTTTTAGTAATCAACCCTTTATTCTCGCGCAATTAAACTGTCACAAGTTTTGAAGCTGTAGTAACTTTTTAGTTTCTTTTGGTTGAAAAGATTGTTTTACACCCTTAGTGTGTGAACTTTTGTTATAGTAAAAAATACTGTTCAGTTTAATTTTGAAACGAAATGAAAACATGATAATATAATTTAACCGCAATTTTCTATTTGTTATAAATTTATTATTTCACGTCACATGGAATCTGTTAAACTTATTGTATAAAGCATAAAATTCCAGATTGTTTCTTCGAATTGATCTCAATCTTCATGCGATTATGATTGTTTCTACATTACCACTTCGTACTTTGTTTCTGCCATCGTTCTCCAGAGATTTAAACGCGTTAAACCAGTTGAATGCATCCGTGATGTCATTCAATTCACGTCAAGGCCAATTGTATGCATTCTTCGTTCCAATTTCGTACAATAAAAGCAGAGAACAGTCGCCTTATTATTGAATATTGTTGAGCTGTAAAGATAGGCTTTTAGTTTCTAGCGTAGTAGGGTTTGATGATTATGCAGCTCGTAGCTATGGAATCACTCGATATTAACCCTTGAACAGCCGAGCCTGGGTCAATCGTGACCCGAACTTACAAAACGTAGAGAAGTGTATTAACTAAAGTTAAATTACAATCGGAACTAAAGATATCTCTGTTAAAGAACTCGTTTGCTAATAAACACTGTTGATTATGGAGATATTTAATTAGGTCAATGTTTTACATTAAACAATCATTGGAGCGTCCTCTGAAATAGGAGTCAATACTCGAGAGCGAGACAACACTGCGTGGGCGGTGTATTATTATTATGCACTCGGAGGCAATGCACTTCGCGTGCATAAGCTGATTTCACAACGACCAAATAGTACCATTTCGTTCTTAGCTTTGCTAACTTTCGTAATGGTAAAAAGTTCTGAAAAGGAACATTAAATTTTGGTTAATACTTTTTGAAGTAGAAATAACTATGACGAGAAGAAGCTAGCGTGGAAATATTTATAGATCCATATGCTTATAAGGGTTACTGTTTCTGAATGGGAGTTGGAATCCCAGTGGTGTCATTTCGTCAACACCTTTCCTCTTTCGTCGGGCCGATCAAATGTATTCAATTTCAACTTGAATTTCAAATTTTCAATCGAGATGAGAAGTTTGATGAATTATCTTGAAGTCGACCACCCGAGGGTAATTGGATTATGCACCCAGGACTTCATGGGTATATGCTAAGGGGTTTGTCGAGTAGTAGTAATATTGTTCATATATTTTGTATTATAAGATTTAATTCTTGTCGGATTCGAATTTTTGTCAATTGTAGGAAAGGGTCTATAAATTATACACTTTGTATTGAATTTGTACCGAAGGTATTTTGAAGGGCTATTTTCTAAGACGCCTGGATTCTACCTAAGGATAGAAAATCTGGGCCCACTTCATGGTACGTAATTGTGTACGATGGGCCGGATCGGATATACTTGCATTCGTCCTGTGACCCTGTGAGGGTTATCTCTAAGGTTACCAAATTTATATAAGAATATACTTGTAACAGAATAGATCAAAGTAAAGAGTGTGACTAAAAAAGTTCATTAATCCATCGAAGGATATTCGATAAAATAGACGTTTCTTGTAACGAACACCTTCGGAGAGCATGGAACGGTTTAACAGCGATAACTAGCTTAATTTTCTCCAGCCTTGGTGTGTCGCTATCGGAGTCAATGCTATTACAACCAATACACCGGCTATTGCATTAACGATTCTCGGCGCAATATTGTGCGAACATAAGCTGATCCCGCAGCGTGCAACGAACTGGGACACAGAATCGAATACGTTGATGCAGTTCCAAGGGAATATCTGGGAACCGTTGCATGCGTGGAACGAAAGGGTAAAGTTCGTAAGCCATAGGTGGAACGGTTGAGTAGCATCTAGGAGCGGCAAGAAGGTCATTAAATAGGTCGAATTCTCGGTGTCTGTTAGCCAGAGTGGAATGGGGAGAGGATTAAATGGTTCGAAACAGCAACGCTAATTTAGATGGCGCGTAGAGAAGATTGCCTCTGACAGGAATGTAAATGTCATTGGATGAGCCAATTATTATAATGATATCTTGGAAAATGAAACCCGTCATTGGTTGTTTTAATACCTTTTTCATGGTACCAGTAACGATAGCTATTTAAATACATGGTTAAGGGAGGAATAAGATATTGACCCTTCCTCCTTCTTACTCTCCAGAGGACATCCTCTTGGTTTTTATTTATACAGACAATTCTGTGGCGTTTTATATGGTCTTTGTTGTGGGAGAAGACTGACTCAGGAAAAATGTATGTCTTTTTCTTTTGGCAATTGTAGCGTTATTCGTAAAATGGATTGTTTGCGCCGAATATAAGTATTACTAAAATTTTAATAGTATATTCTTTGCGCCCTGTCGAGTATTTATTTTCGTGCCCTTATTTTCAACATTGTCACGTATCCTTTCCAGCTGGATCGAATCACCCGTGGCAAAATTAAATTCATTCGACAAACTTCAACGAACGTGATACAAGTTTCTGATGAAAGTTAGAAATTGAACTTACTAGTGAGAAACTTTTGGAAGATTAACAATTTACTTTCATTTTACTTCCTTCCCGGTATTTTCATCAAAAAGAAACTGTTTATTCTTGTAATTTTCAGACAACAAACATTACATTTTTCTTCGTATGAAATAGATGCATACAGAATTATTTGTAGGAAGGTTATACAAAAATTTTGTTTAGCAAACAATGTGAAGAATTTTCTTTCACGAAATAGGTCAAGATTGCGAAATTTACTTTCTTAGCCATAATGCTTTGACTTTGAAGGATGTTCGACTACTTTTAAGGCTTTTTCCTTTCAAAGAAAAATTCCTGCAGGAAGTAATTTTACCTCATGCTTCTTATTTGTACTTCCTGGCAATATTCTAAGATATTTCTCTTCAATCCAAAACTATTAAGGAGCCAGGAGCAGTGAGAGGAGTTTATGCTTATTCGTAAGAAGTTTCTTATAATACCAACCAGTAGAAAATAAATGTTATCGTTCGGAAAATTTAAATTCATTCGTAATTCACAGATAAAATGTTAAAAATATATCACTATTTTTTATTATTGTTTCTCACTACTTTTTCCCAGAAAATTTCATGTGTAAAAGGCAAAGATTTGGTCTTTTCTTCTCGAAAACAGTACGGTCAATCCATCTAAAATTTTTCCAATACACGTGTTGCATCGAAATTATTAAATAAAAAAAAAAAAATTTCAAGTTTCTGTAACTTTATTCATCGCAGTATCGAACTTCCTTATATGATTTCATAGGTTCGCCATTAACGTCTTTAACACTCACTGTTTCTTAACTTTATACGTTTCAGTCGTACACAGTTCTATTGTGATACAAGCTATTCATCGTCTCATAATTACCACGGCGAAGGCTGTCAAAAGGCAGATCTTGAAACCGAGTTACGAATAAAGGAAGTTTCATAGTTGTGCAGGAAGTCGGTTTACAAGAAGAGAGAACGGAACAGAGAGAGTTATCTGCCGTTTGTTGGCCCATTTCAGCAATAAACCCGAGAAATGTTAAGTCGAATAATAGCTTTTGAGTCTTTGCCATGATTTCTCAGTGGGAGTTAATCGTTGAGCGTTCTTCGCAAAGACAAAGTAACCACGAAAGGGTGGCTGCTAGGAGACGCTGAATAAACCGCTTATAGTAGCTCTTGCTGAATTGACCTTCCGTAGTTTATGACTGTTTATTATCCGATTGTATTCCATTCACGTGGATCGTACTGTAACAGTAAATCTTACCACGAAAAACGAATTCCATGCGTGTCGTGTTAGTCTTCAATCTTCTATGACAACATCCATCCCCTACAGCGACGATAAAACACTTTTGAGGAATATTTTATCATCCACTCTGGATCATATTTCCGTCTTTTTATGAACTGCCATCATTTTTTTCTTTCCTTCAATTTATTAGGATGTTTCCCTTTTACAATTATCTGATTGCGTTGTTTAAAATTTTTTTGAAATTTTGCGTTGTTAAACAATCTTTTTTAATATAATGTTAAAAATTTACAGTATTACACAATTTAAGAAAAAAATAAATTTTTAAGATGGAGAAATACTTTTTATTGTTCAAAACTAAATATCTTTCCAAAATTAAAGATAAAGTCATGCAACGAAGGGTTAATGAATATAAACTGTTAGACCAACCATATTAATTTACTGTTGGGGAGGATTCTCTTGGTGTTTTATTTTAGTTAGGATCTCTAGGGAAATTTGTTCCTATTTGGAATACCCTAGGATGGATTTAGTTGAAAAAAATGTGATTCGTCGTTCTTTAAAGTGCCATTATTAAATGTGCCTTTTTGTGAAGGAAAATCTTTCATTTTATAAAAATTTTTCCAATACCTAATGTTATTCGAAAATTGGTATGTACTAGATACAAGAGCACTCGATGTTATAGCTTACAAAATCACAATTTACCCCTGTCTATATTGTTCGAACATTTGATATCATGATCCATGCATCAAATTGAAAAAAAAAAAAGGAATTGAACCTTACTCGATGCAACCATATCTCTATGGACATTTCCCCCCTCGCCTATACTTATGATTTCAATATTAGACACTCGAATGTGAATTTATGCGAATACTTGAGGTACTCGAAGTATCGTGAAGTTTCCTTTCTTCATCCTCTTCGAGTGGCTATTCGTATGGTTCAAGTATTGAATACGAGTAACTTTCGTCACAGCATCGCTTTGAATCCATGATGATGTCGACAATATATAATGGAACCCTCCTGGAACGTGTGGTTCAGGATGACCTCGTCAACGAGTTTGTCACTGAGGTAATTTAATTAAGGGTTGTATAATGGAGGTTGCGCTGATTGCTGTCAGCCATCTCTGCTTACTCTTACGGGAGCTTTACCATTCGGTGCCTTCCTGTCGCGGTTCACAATGGGGGAGAATCGTCGATCGAATTCAATCACTTGTATGGGGTGTTAGAAAAGGTTGAAGTCATATTCGTACAGCTTCTTTAAAGAATTAGATAGATTTAAAAAATCGACGGTTTAAGGAAAAAAGTATTATACTTACAAAAAGTAAAATTTCCGGTATTTAACTATAGTGTTTACCATTTTACTAGTGCAAGAACCTGAAAATTTCGGGTACGCGATACTCGGAAGAATAGATGTGAAGAAATATTTCAAACAATTTTACGCTTCCTTTAAGTTATCCTTAAATTTCCATCACACAGACCAGAACACATTTTACTGCAATTTTTACGGGTATTAACTGCTCCGACAAATCGCAAGCTTCGTGGAAACAATAACAGATAACTGAGCTTGCGAATATTTCGTGAGTCGCGAAAATTCAATCGTTAATTTTAATGCTGACATTTGTGTGATAAACAACAGTCGAAAGGAAACTGGCCACGTTTATATGTCAAACGACTGGAGTGAAACATCATTCTGCCAAGGGAGTTGTATTTACCTTCAAAAGCTTATAAATATTGGCAGATAGAATTTATTTTTGTCGTTGATCTGGCTAGATGCCAGTTAAATATTTACACCTGGAATTAAAAAGGTTTTCGTTGGTCAAACCCGATGTAGCTTCTTTTGTTTGCTACGAGTTAACGGATCCTGACGTGTCCTGGAAACGCCTTTCTTCGAGTTTACTCAGAAGAAAACGAATTTCGTTGAAATTACCTCATAGAAAAATTGCCTGACAAACTGGACACTCTCGTCGTGTTGGATAAAAATAGAGGCTTTCACGTAAAGCAGATCCCAAAATGTAATAAATATAATTTAGAATTTAATTTCTATTTTTTAAAATTCCTCGTAAATCTTGAATCTAATGGGACACTTGAGGTGTTAATAATTACATGGCAAGAGGAAAAAGAAGAAAATCGAATGCGCAATGAAAAAGAAACAAAAGATTAAGTGCTGCAACGTGTTGTATGTGCTTACATCTCGGAGACAAAGAAACGAGGTCATACAGTGTTTGGTCCTCTTGTCGTCGACGACGAAATATGCAACATGAATTCATAATTCAACGGAGTCAGAACGTTTCTTACATCAATTTGTAAATGGATGCAGTAACTCAGTTTCTTTTTCACTTACAAAACTTTTAACGTGTTATTACTGAATTTAACTTAGAATTGATGTTAGGTGCCTTCTGTTGGAGATAAATTAAAAATGAACATTTAATTTCAATTTCATCGTATTCCATTCTTTTACAAGTAAATGTGTATTTTATTCAGTTTATTATCCCTTTAACACTTTATTATCCCTTCGATGCATAATTTTCGTAATTTTAACTAAAAAATTATATTTTTGAGGGGCAATAATAAGAGTAATAATAATCAAATTTTTTTATATATTGCATCTATGAATGAAAAAAAAAACATAAATAACTAAGTAAATATTTCTTCAAATTTTCCCGTATAAACGTTTATAGACACGTGGTGGAGGGTCACAGAACGATATATATGAAGTCTTCTTCCCTACATCGTCATTCTTCTCGGAATTGTCTATGGGGATGGCGGAAACCCGATCATGACCATTTTTCCTGGGGAAGCCTGATTTAATCGTAAATGTGCATTAAAACTATATATTAATTCAAAAATTGATAGAGTAGAAAACGTAATCGCATATTCCTTGTACCTATTTTATACCAGCATCGAATCATCAAATTTTCCCTTTTCCTAGAAATGCCCGCCTCCAGATTCCAAAATGCAGAAAATTATCGAGAGTCTACTGTATCATTATTAATATTCTAAGCCCACTACAGAATGAAAGTTTTACTACTGTAAGAGGTGATTTAGGTGGAAATGTCAATTTATCCAAAATAATAGGGTAAGGTTTATACCTCCATATATTTTTCGTTCTTCGATAAATGTTCGCTTCTGTACGATCCATAACGAACGAATCTATACAGGGGATGCGCAGATGCAGTATTTTTAGGACGTATTTTGGGGTTCCACCCCGATATACTCGACTTTTATCATCGACACCGTAGACAGAAAGACAGGATAGTATCGAGAGCCCTCAATTTATAGCGGTTGCACAGCGTGTACTATAAGACGGGAAAGATGGGAAGGGAAACAAAGAAGAAAGCGTTAGGGTGGCGAGGTAAGGGATACCTTATTCGCCTGAAATTTCATCGTCAAATTAACTTCGCTTTTGCTGTTAGTATTGCGTGCCATTGGAATTAGCTACGTCATTAAAACACAATTTATGTCTCAGATATATTTAAACAAGTATTTAAATTATATTACTACAATATCTTGAAAAGTATGATTTATTAGTAGAATTGCTAGCTTCGAATTTCTTAACAATTTTTTCTTAATATAATTACATTGTTACTTTGAATAAGCACTTAACTCTTCGTGGGCAAGTTGTTTCGTTTATTTATTTTTCGCAATTAATCCTTTAAACATTTGACTTAAGAATCGAATATATATGAAAATAGAGTCCTTAATAAGTATCCCAGAATTTTTTTGAATTTTTGAAAGTTAAGTACGGTAAAAAAGTTAGTCGTGGACATAAATGACATAAATTATTAGAATCAATTATACAGGATCAGGAGAAGTTTGTAAATGAAACAAAGAAGCATTAATTTTTATAGCTTCGTAAAAAACCTCAAGTCATTTGGTCCACTTACTTTTATCCCCCATTGTACATGTTTCTGATCCTAAGTCCCTGATAAGCTTGAAATATCTAAAATTAAAAAATTAATTATTCCTATTCTTAATAATTAGAGTTTCAATATACTTCACAATAAATTTCCTTTCTATCGTAACAGTCAACGTGTTATATGTAGACTTTGTTCAATTTGATATAAAATAATTTTGCAGAACACCCATCTCGCATAATTCTCGCGCAAAATGTTCTCCGTTATACAAGATCGTGTTAAACTGCTTATGTTAGAGTTTGCCTGGGCATATGAGGTTCCAAGGGAATCGGTCCTGGCGGACGAACAAGTTAGTCGTCCCGGTTCGATTCTGATTTGGACGTCGTGGCAACAGGAAACGCCGACTCTCGGTTGCCACTGTCAAACTTCGAATTCCGAACTTCGGATTTTGGTGAGCCGTGGTTACCCTTCTACGCTTGCATGTCCTTGCATGTTTCCGCTGGGGCGAATGTCACGTAGTGTTTGCTGGGTATCTTCGTGCCGGGACAGAAACGTCGGCTCCCCTGATTCGTTACATTAACGAACGTCTGTGCGCGTTGTTGCTACACACACGTGCGCTTAATTAGCATGTCAATATTTCACGATGTACGATGAATCACGCAGTAACATCATTTGCTTTAGCCATTCTGTTGTTTGTCGCATTTTTTATTCTCCTTATAAGTTCAGTAGTTACAAGGATAAAGCCTGGTGCACCAAAGCCACTCTGGCTTTGTTTACTTTTTTGACGAACTAAATTCTGACGGATTCATCAGAACACTCAAATAAATATAATAAATGGCTAAATTTGATATTGGTTATATTTCGTTATATTTATGGAAAAAATGATGCCCTAAAACGAAGTTGAATAAACAAATACACACTGTGGACCTACTGGTCAGAATAATAATTCGTCAGAAAACGTTTCCATCGGAACCGTAGCCTGATGCATCGCATGGTCGCATGATTGGAATACGTTTACGTGGGTGATCGATGCGAACGAATCTTCGAAGCATTATTCAATTGACTCTCGTATTTCGAGCAAACATGGGACGTGGATTCGAGGGGAACCGTTTCTACGTGTACCTCGATATTTTGATGCGGTGGAATGTTGCTTATCGGAACAACAATTACCGGAGCCTCTGATGATTCGTTGCTAACCGTTCCCGATTATCGGGACGCGTAATCAGGAATTCTTGCATTCGAGATGTGGAAGCGCAACGCTATTGAAGTAATCACGAAACGGTCCCACAATTAACGATTTATCGAAACGAATTGTTCTGTCTCTTTCCCCTTCATCATGTATTTTACGCTCTGCGCGGGGATTCGATTAATTAACGTTGATATATTTGCCGAAGCATCATATCAAGAATGGTAAATATAACGTTATTGTTTGACTCGATGTGTATTTAGTAATCAATTTTACACAGAGAGAGAAATAATTCCGAATTCTCTAAAGCTTAACTGCTGTTTCAATATTACATAGAAACGCGTTAAATTTGCGAATTTTCCATTCTTGTTTTTTTAAAAATAAAATTATATAATTCCTGTTAATAATTTATCGCTAATTATTTATAGGAATTTTTTAATGAATCCTCTTTGTTAGAATTCGAACGATTTTAAGGGAAAATCCACAAGAAGTCGCGAATTTAATTATTGATCTAATAAGTTAAAATTGAAAATTGTTTATGGAAGACTCGTTCGCGCGTTCGAAAAGATTCGATGTGTGCCCGCGATTCGATATTCCATTGATCAGCACCTTGATTGAATGTACTCATCCCCGGAACAGAGATGTCAATGTACTTCTTCCGGTTGCACAACCTGCGCCGTCAGGCGGAGGAGGTACGGAAAAAACGTCAGAAAGGAAGATCGAACCAAAGTGGCCAACGTGGGACCAATTGTACCGACCAATCGCAGCCAACCGCCGGATCCATGCACTGCTGCAACAGGGTCCATCGGGGTCCGAGCAGGCTCTTCGAACGGGCCCCTTTGCAACCCAGTGATTCCCTCGACGAGATTGCCTTTCAGATACCCAGGTAATCATTTTCCGCAATGCATGCTATCTTCTTTATTCGTTCATTTTAAATCAAGCGACACAATTCCTTCCCGCCGTTAAGAAATTTCTAATAACTTATATGTGAGTATCAGAGTTTAAGGTGAAGGGTGTAACAAATTAGGTAAAAGTAGAGCGAGATTCGCTCTAAACCCAACCCTTGGAACTAAACTAAAACTTTTCATCAACTTATTTTGAAGTGGCAAAAAAAAAGTTTTCGGCCATTCATTGAGATTTTGACCCACAATGGCGCAAGAATTTTTTCGATAACTTTTACCGTTTGGCTTGTATAAAAGTAAAAGAAAATCTAAATCCTTTAGCCCCCTTCTCAAGATTTTCAATCTTAGATACGGGTTGGCTAATAATCACTGTTTACCAAAGTATTACTAATTATGTTAAGGTTACCATAAAAAGAAATATAAGGTATTTTAGTAAAATTTCTAAGGCTCATTGTTTTATGTCAATAATAATCAACTTGAAAAATAACGACTGCATTTTTCTTGAGGCACAAGATTCTTTTTATAGTATTCGACGAGAAAAATTCAAAAGTATCAGTTTTCACTTTAAGAATCCGTCTGTTCAGAAGTTATGTACATATAAAACTGAACGTTTTTAGCGTACTTTTAAGGTTACTTTGACGTCATACCAGCGTCTGTCCATAATTCATCCAATGAGCAAAGTCGATGCCTGTAAAAATTACATACGTAATAGGTGGCGTTTATTTTGACGGAATGACTCAAATGTTTTTATCTATAAATGTGTTTTGCACTTTTCTTTTTTCAGCATTTTAATGCTTGTTTCGGCGGACCAATCTGATTATAGATACAAGTCAATATGGCGTTAAATTAATCTCGAAGGTAGATTAAAAACCTTCAGCTTCATATACATATAACTTTTGAACGGAGGGATTCCTGAAGTTGAAACTTGTGTTATTGAATTCCTGTCTTCGAATACTATTAGAATATATAAAAAAAAGTCAATAATTTTATCTGCCCTAAAGTAAAGTTCAACCAAAATGGCATAAGAAAAAATTTACATTTGAATGGGTGGCGAGAAAAACGTATCCTCGAATCATCAACTTTTCAGTAGAACAAAAGAATTATTTCGCGTATTGTAAAAGAGTGACCGGACTACAAGGTTTTTCCATTTCGTTACATCCCTATGAGAATCGCGCCAAAACCAAACAGGCAACATTCGACGTTTTTCCACAACTTGTTAACAAGCTGTTAGAAGTTCAGCACCAACTTCGTATCCATTCCCTGGATACGAAAACGAACTAATAACAGTGCCGGTTTCATTCTTTCGACTACACTCAACATTTTTCTACTAAAACAAAAATTTGTGAAAATCCACCATACAATGTTTTTCTCGTCACTCATTCATTTGTTGTTGACACATCTACATTTTGTATAAAAGGGAAAATCGCACGTAATGTGCATAAGTATACGATGGTTATTTTTGCACGTACGATGAACTGTTAGCAACAGATTGTTCGACATTTTTTTGTTCAAGGAGAAGTATATAATAATGCTTTTTTTTGGAGGGTGGAAAGGTTGAAGTAAAGTGTTGCTCGAGATCCGAAAGGATGTTTTCTTACAAAACAACGAAGCGCAAAATGAAACGGCGCTTTTTAATAGCCTTTCAGTCAAAGAGACAGAGACACGGGGAGAAGTAAAGGCATTTTAAGAGAGATATTATTCTATGAAATATTCGTCGTGATTTCTTCAACCGAAATTGGTCACAAATTTCCCCTTATACTTCAACTAATGTCACGTATTTGTGACTTCAGTATTGAGGGTGTTCGATACAATTAGGACAAGCTATAGCTCCAAAAGAAAAAAAGATAGAAAAGATGTCATGAGAAAAAATTAATCATGTCGTACGTGTCTCGGCACCAGAAGTGAACACGTTTTAACCCTTTCGGTTACGATTTCTTTTTTTATAACATATTTTTTATCTTTTACAGTTTTAAAGCTATAGCTTTTCTCCATTGCACGGGACATCCTGTGCAGTGTTTTACATCATCTTCAAAGAACCATCATAAACATTTTAATGAACTTTACCATGAGGAAATTGCTATAAGATCGAGCCCGCGCTCAGCGTACAATAAACGTTTTCATTGTTTACCCAAGAATATCTTAAAGCCATTTATCAAGCATCTTCTCAAGGCAAATTGTTGTTCCTCTTCATTCATCAAATACCTACAGTCGCCTAATGGATTCATCGTCCTTCCTTCATAAATTATGAATGTTACTCTCTTGTGCTCGATAGCGAGCTTCTATGGAACATACTGGAGGGCATCGGGGAAGGGGGAATGCAATCTTGAAGCTTGCATTTTTATGGACGAATCCAGGACACTTACCGTCTAGATTTTATATCTCTGTCCCGACGTTCACGTTGGCTGAGAAGTTTAAGGCGATATGGGAATGCACAGTTACGCAGTTCGCTGTAAAAGGGTCAAAGGTCGGGATGAAACAACTTGAAAAAGCAAACTTGGTTTCGTTGGAGCTTTTCCGTATCGCGAAACAGCTTCCTAGAATGGATGAAAGTTTCGTTAATTGTCGAGTGTGGGCGCACGTTGCTCTTTACCTCGAAAATGAAGATTTCGTTTAAGGATCGATCTAACGTACGTGGAACTCGTTCGAAGAATTTTGTACAAAAAAAGGAAATAAAGTAGGGGAACACCCACGCGTATCTTCGGGTTCGTTGAATTTCATGATGGTCGTTTGGAATATCAAGTTTAGGCAAAAAAATTGTCAAAACTTTAAATGAACCGATTCTTATAGGAAAGAGTGGGTGTAACTCAAGTTTAAGGGGGTGAAATCACCTTCCAATGTTCTAATTTGGAAATGGTTGAAGATGAGAGAAAATATTAGACTGGTAACTTATTTTTTTCTACGGAATTATTTATTAAAATTCTATAAATTGCAATTTAAATAAGTGCTATTACAAATTAAAATTTTTCTCCATAATTACGTTAAATTTTGTTGTTATTTTGCAATGAAATTTAGCACATTTTGAAGAAAAATGTCCTAACAAATTTTGAATTTAATTGTCAATTTAATATTTCAACAAGAATGAAATTCTTTTTGACATACTAAAATTAATTGTAAAAAAATTATTGGGGGAGGACTCGTTGGATCTACTAATTAGAAAATATTGAAAATATATTATTTTATTCGAGAAATAAGGAATATTGTAACAGTTTGTTTTGCAACTTCTAATCCCATGGGTTGTTGAGCGATGATATCTGACTTTGCTCGTATAGAGTTAAATGTGCTCGAACTTCGTGAAAGTTGTCGGTATTCTCGCTGGATTAATCGTATTTCCCTGACTACGACGAGTGAAAGAAGTGTTCTAATTAAAGAGCATCTTATAGGTAAAGAAAGGGCGGGGCATCGTGGCTTGTCATGATTTAGCATCGAAAAGGTTGGACGACGGTAAAAGAAGATATTGGATTTTGTTCGCAGATGACAGCCCTTTCATGTTGCTCCAGTGAAATGGATATCTGGCCTGTGAATTTCGAAGATCAAACAGACAAACGAATAATATTTTAATTACAGATTACTCGCTTTTTTGTGATCCACAGCTTTAGAGGGTTCTTAATCTTTTCACAGAAACTGTTTGTTAAAATGAGACGTTTCTGAGTGTTGTGGGTAAAATGTTCACGTTCATCTCGTTTCTTTAGAAATATTGAAAAATTATCATCTAAATTCTATGAAATAAAATACTTGCTATTGATAGATTGAATGCTAGGTTGAATGCGAAATTTAAATACTCGTTTGCCTCAGAATAAAGACTATTTGTAGAAGTATATTAGTTCAATGAAGTTATCAAACATTTGTACACTCACGTCATATTCTATGTTTAGAAAACGATTCTGGATAGTCGACGTAATAGCAGAAATGCGCTCTAATGAGGATCATAAAAGTAAGAAGGCCCTCGTGTAAACCAATCATTCACACACCCCTTTAGCAAAGCGGATCCATATTGCCCGTCAAACTGATATCCTTCGACGAGGATGGTTCGATCAATGGCTCCCATCAATCTTTGTCATTATAAAGACTTAATACATACCAGCTGGAAAATCTTTGCAAGGATTTCTATTAATATTCTCAAAACATCTTCATATTTAACAAACGATGTGACAAAGCAATTTTAAATTTGTACTTATACAATATTTTTATTTCATTTAACAAATAACACAGCTACCATTTGAAAAATTTGAAAAATTGATTAAATATTAAACTTTATTTTGGTGCTAATAAAAATTTCCAATGATTTTTCTATAAGATAAAAAAAGTAGTAATTCAAGACCTGTAAATACATTTACTATTTCAGCTTCTGTAAAATTGAGGAAATCAACTTAAAAGGTTTTTCAAGTGGTGCTACAAATATACGAGATTTATGATCGATACGTCACGAAATATGTGGTTTATAATCGTTTCCTGCCAGATAGTGGTTTCTTGTTAGGAACCATCGAAATACGTATAAAAACGCTAGAGGTATACGAGGACCCAAAAATATCGTCTCGGCTGAGCTATTTCGCGTTTGTATTGTTCGGATAGGATCAGGTATGTATTATTCAGATCGATTCGGATTGGATTCTTGAAAAAATAGGTGTGCGAGACTTTGAAAACTTCGAGTGTTTGCACACTTTAAAAAAATACTATGTTCTTATGCAGTATATTAAGTATCTTATTATACAGTCCCAAAATGTAGAACAAAAGGTGATAATACTCTCATTATCTTCCATGTAGACTATATTTTCGTTTTTTACTCCTAAATCATATAAAAATGTCAATAAATTGTCAAAGGCAACGATCAATTATCCGCTTCAGCCGTCTGTGCAAAGCGATCGAGCAGGACAGATGGGTGTCCTGACAGTGAAAAATAATGAGTTTTCTAGTGGTCGGACGACAGGAAACGAGAATGATCCTTCGTTCGTATCATGATGACGTTTCTCGTTCACGTATGACACCCTCGGCGATCCGAAATAACTGTCTCGTGTTCATACATGTAGCCTATAAACGAAGAGTATCCGTCGAACGTTTCGTCGAAGTGTATCCGTCCCCACGAAGCCGAAGATTCGGGGATCCTGAACCACTTGTCACACCCTCGCGACAGTTCGCTACCTCACCCTAGATACGGCAGTAATGAAGTAGGCATCGAAGATAAGATCGGTAGATAAAATTGTCTCGAAGATTTATATCTGATGAAAAAGCTCTTTGTTATTTATCGATTCCAATTAGGCTGAAATTTACGTGTTATCCGTTATTTATAGAAAAGTACTTCGGGGAGTGAGAAGGGAATATTATTAATAGCCTCTTCAAATTAATGATGCGGATAGGATTGGAATATTTAGCTATCTAATTAACGGTGAAAGATTGTTTGATAAATTCTTACTGAGATTTTGATAAAAATGCGATGAAATGAATGGAAAATGGAGATTGGGTTCTCTCAATACCGAAGAAATTTACGATAACGTAAATTGTAATAATATAATACAGCCTTTATCGTTCTTAACAAATTAAGTTTAAATTAAAAAAAAAAATCCTGAACAAAATTTCATATAACCATTATATCGTTTATTGAAAATATGATTGTTAGTTACTTGTACCATTTGAAAGTTATAATTTTGGGTTTATTTTAAAGTATATAAATTTTGCCAGTTTTTTATAACAGAGTTATTTATTTTTAATTAGCACTTTCAGACGATATGTGTAACAATTCAGTGCAAAACTGCAAATTTATCATGCAAAGTAATATAGTTTTGTATCCTTAGCTCTTAAACGATGAAGAAAAATATTTTTTGTAAGTTTAATATATAAACATCTATATGAAAAAAAGGGAGCGTGTTTTAAGTATAACATATACGTCACAATAAATTCACAAATAGAATGTATGTTTGATGCGTGGACAGTAGAAAAAGCCATATGTAGCCAGACAGGTTACAATTACAATTACACTCAGTATACGATCATTATATTTTTCAAATTAAATTTTTCATTTACCACCTCGCGTAAATAGTATAATTTTAAATTCAACGTACAGTAAAAAGATTCATGAAGTAAATAGATTACAGGCGTTTGATCAAAGCGAGGCACGCAAGTGCGTGTGAATTTTGCCGTATAGGGGGCAGCTGCTTACAATTTCGGAGTTGCGAAACGTACGGTGCTGCCTTTATCGAGTAAAACAGCGGTTGTTCACCGAACTAAAAGGCTACTTTTCAACGCGAGACAAGTTGAACTGCTAGAGCGCTGCCTCTCCAAGGATTGGCAGGGTAGTTTTTGTCATCGAAAGGGAAAGGAACGGGGGTAGAGAAAGAAATAAGGCAGGAAGGGAAGGAGCGACGCAATGAAAAAGGAAATAAAAGAGAAAAATGGTAAAGGAAGAGAACAGATGAGAACACCTTCCTCTAATGCTCTCTTCTACGCTAACGAAAGTCTCCTCCTCTCGCTCTCTTTTAGATACTGCAGCCGCCATCGCTTCAAAAGCTAATGCAGCGGAAGTAGACTTTCAACTATATTACCCCCTAATCGCATCGACGTTCCGCTTTGCACGTCGCTGCGCGTAATTTCGGACTGGATTCTCGATTTACAGGCTACCTTTACTTCGTTGCAACTCACAATCAGATCT
Source organism: Osmia bicornis bicornis (assembly GCF_907164935.1). NCBI lineage: Eukaryota > Metazoa > Arthropoda > Insecta > Hymenoptera > Megachilidae > Osmia > Osmia bicornis. The sequence goes on along the minus strand of NC_060219.1, from coordinate 4,596,354 downwards.
TACCATCGACCTTCTTGCCCTTTCGAAGTCACTCAGAGAACTTCGTTCCATTGAAATTTCCGTCCTGGCTCGATGCCAACGAACGGACCTCGACGACTTGTTAGAAACACATGTTACCGTCCTTAACATCAGTAACTCGACGATTTGGTAAAATTTTCTACCGAGAAGTGTGAGGTGGTATGTGACATACTCGATTTTCTTTAATTCATATCTTCAATATTTCTTATCTGGTGGGTTTCACGAGCCTCCATCCTCATCTTTTTAACGCGTTTAAAAAATTAACAATTAATTAATTGAATAAGGCATATATTTAGTGATAGTATTTTACGTATTATTCGATTCAATCGCTAGGATAGATAGTGAAAATTAAATCATGGGTTTAATTTATTTGCCATAAATGTAAAAGTAATAAATGATTTAGATTCAATAGCAGTTTAATAGCATGAAATATTAACCATGCATGATAACTTAATAGTCGTCGGCAAATGCTTTATAAATATGCAATCTATTTTACATATTGATAACAAACGTTGGATTGTTACAGGTCATTACAGTTTCTACTCTAATTTATTACTCCTGCTATTCATTGAATTCAATAATGCTTTTCGATTTAGAAGTAGGTACTAAATTTCAATTAGAATTCTATTTTCATAGAATTAAAAGATAATTTTTAAAATCTCTGAAATACTTCATTTTGTAAAATATACTTCCTCTCTATTATTATGTTATACTATTTTATTATATTCATTTTCAAATGTTCCTCCTGGAGGATCTTAAATCCAAAAGCCAAATTATTGTACATAAACTGGAGAGCAATTCTTTTGATACAGTTGTCTCATCCATCATGAGATCTTCGCTTAAGAATTATATTCTGTGACAGCTGACGCTTCAATAAAATTAATATAAAGCAACGAATGAGAAATAGAGAGTCATTCGTTTCAGTTCACCTCGGTTCGTTCTTCACGTTGGATTTTATTCCGCCTTCCATGCGCATTCGTCTCGCGTTATTGTATTCTTCGAGCAGGAGAACGAGGTTCGTGGTAAAGGTCATCCTCTCGAACGAAATTATCTTGAAACGGATTGACTATTCCCATGGATAAAGCGATTTACAAGCTAGAAGCAGTCGGGGCTGTTACTGTGAGCATCGTGAAACAGGAGGATCCTCATTTGTTACCGGGAATAACAGAAGACGTAAACTGTTCGCGTTAAAGTGGCAGTGGAACTTACGATCTTTCTTCTCCGTGATTCGTTCCTGTCCCGGTATGTTTTGACATTTCTTCTTGTTACTAGTATAATCTGATTTACGTGGAAAAATGCTGGAAACAATGATGAAATTGCGTTCTTGGAAACAAGTGTAAGCAGAGCTTCGAACTCTCCGGGGGTAGTTCGTGTAGGAACGCAGATATTGCGTGATAAAAGGAGAAACTGTTGCGAGAAAAGCATTGTGGCTAACATTGCGGAGAAATACTGTATTTTGCATTTTTTATTATTCATACGCTGCACTGTACAGTTGTAAAAAGGTTTTTATGGTTTAATTGAGAAACTCAGTTTCATTTATTTGTTTAAAAACGTAACCTTTAGATGGAACGAGCTACGTTAAGTTTGGCATTTATAATTTCAATTAAAAAATTCATAAAAAGTATTTTTTAAATGTATATTCAACGAGGTAACTTTAAACGTTCAGTCAATGTTACTCAACTGGCAACAATAACATCTCTCAAAATAGAACTTAAACTTCCAATTATTCTTGAGATGTAATTTCCTCTTCTTTCGTGTAAAAAAAGAAGCAGTACAGGAAGAAGGAAATGTTAGTTAAACTAACTGTCCGTTTAACCTGAAGTTTATTTTACGATTAGAAAATCAGTAAAAGAGAAACAAATGTCAGCGTGGAAAGCATGCCAGAACATTTCGTATATTTTTATCGCATTCACTTTAATCTAAACTCGAGGAAAGAATAAGAAACAGAGAATCCAGGGAATCTTGATGGAGTAGAAAGGTATCAAAAAGGTAACATAATACAGAGATCGGCTTACCGAAATAGAAAGGCTAGGAAAATTGTTCTGAAAACCTTTGGGTTTACGGGTTCCATTATGGTAAGACTTTCACTGCTCTAGTGAAAATGGCAGTTGGCAGTTGAATTGTAACAAGACGATTGAAACACTAATTATTGAGCATACGATTGATGATTTGTCAAATTCAAGATTTCAATTTGGTATCTTATATTATTGGTAAAATATAACATTAATGTTATCCAAAGTTTTAACCCTTAACTGGTGAGCTGAATTCTGACATACCCGAATGATTTTATTTATCCAACTTATTCAAAAACTATCCTATAAAAAAAAAATAAGACAAACATTTGATTGTCATTTGTTTAAGAATTTGATCGTTCCTCAGAAACCACCCCACAGGTTAAGGGTTGACGTAATTTTGAATAAAATGTTCTCATACTTTTAATGAACAAAATCCCGAAAAAATGGACTAAATCACGAGGAAAGAATGGAAAGAAAGGTTATTGTACTACTTTCACACTTTTCCAGATATTCTTCAAAAAGAAACATAAAAATAAGAGGACGTAAAATAAATGACACGTATAATACGATAATTCAGAAACAAAGTCCATGCTCGAAGCTGTTCGTAGAACCATTTTTCTTTCTATCCTTTAACCACGAGCGTCTTTCACGATATCCTAGTTCGATGCAGAATACCTTAACAGGAATACACGTAGCGCTTTCCTCATTTCCATATTTCAAAGATCATCTCTTCTCGTTCGTTTAGCTGAGAGGTATAATACATGTATATATGCATGAATAAGTATAACAGTGAATAGTTAAGCAAAGACTTGCTGTGATGTGCAATTGTTTGAAATTCTCTTAGAGAACAAATATTTGAATTACTAAACTGTGATGAGTTTCGATAATCACGATAAGTTACTACCATAGTCACATCCAACGTTTAAACAATATAAAATTCGGGTACGCGAGCCTCGGCCCCGAAAGCTCATCCAGCACCTAAATTTATTCGAGTACTTGTAATTTCGGGACCCCAATTCAACTTGAAACTCGAAACTCACGAATTAATAATTTACATTAAACAAGGCACATCGCGATAAGGCATTAAAAATTACGTTCGTCCCGCGGTTGTAACTTAACCTTTGCCCTATAATACCTAATCATACTCGTGAAGCAACTTACACTTTAAACGTGTTAAATTTGGCTAGTGCTTTCAGTAGGATTAAATTATAATTTGCTCAGTCAAGGATCGTTGAATACCATATATGCACGATATTTCAATTTTCTTAATTTGTTTTAAAATTCAAGCAATGAATAGTTACTTCTGACTGACGCAAGTTTAAAAAAAAATCAAGTCCGCAAATAAGTCTGTCGTAATGAAAGGGTTAAGGAAGTAAAATAAATCTACTTAGGGTTCAAATGGTAAGGTGTCCGATGACTTAGAAATAGAACCGTCCATCCACACCTCCAAATGATCAAAACCGTGATCGTAGATAATGAAAAACATTCGGCAGAGTATGGTATGACACAAGAGGAACGCGTGCCAGTCACCAGCCCGGCGATTTATTATTTTCCATCCGTTTTTCCTTCGTTCGTACCTTGTTTATTAGGCGCGTGGACGAGGGTGGTAGTCGGTAGCTGATCCACGCAGGAGAAGCCTGCCTCCTCCCTCGAGGAGGTAGTGTATAGGACCAGGCGACGAAGGTGGGAGATTGTACGAGCATGCGCGTAGCTTTTCAGCTCGGCTCGCTCGCCGGAAGCTTGAGGGTGAACCCGCTAGTCGGCGCTAGGCCAGGCCACGCGAAGCGCCTTGTGCTTGCGGAGCTTGCTGAGAGGAGCTGCCAGCGCGGCAATCTCTCGATGCCTCTACGGCGGGCTAATGAAACCTCGAGAGCACCGCGATTCCGCTTGAAACTGCCCGCTGACTCGCGACACGCAAGACGTTCCAAAAGATGCGCTACCTAAAGAGAAAATCTCGTTGTCTCGATCCGAAGAGGGAAACATCGTGAACCGGAAGGGCCGTGATCGAGCGACTGACCGCAAACGTGTTGGCCAACATTAGTAGCTGAACCTTTTACTCGGCGTTCGAACGGCTCCGCTTTCAACGAAGAGAATACGTTTCTCTTCTCCGTTAAATTCGTAGTTTTTAATTGATCAAAAAATCGAACGAGGACAGTGCGACGAGCTGAGTGAAATTCTAAGGAAGCAAAGTTTTCGATTACGATCGACGAGCTTGCGGTGGGACCAAGAGAACCGAACGACCCGTCCTCGAATGTCAAGCTGGTGAACGAGTAATCGTATAAGAAGATTCGTAAAAATCAACATATCAAGTAGTAAGAATCGACTATGGAGTGTAAGAGGAGTGTTAAATCCCTCGATGAATCGGTTATCTCCCAGTAATCCGTGGCCTTGCAACGGGAGCATGCGACAGATTGCTTGTTTTCTTATTTTTCTGGTGCCCCTGTACGACGTTTATCTTCCGGCAGTCTTCGTGGTTCCCTTTAACCTCGTTACGATCATCTCCTCAGGCATACTAACGAAATACGAAAAATTCGATTAGAAGGAAGAGAGAGAGAGGGAAAAAGATGAAAAGGATAGTTGTTGACGATGGGATGTAACTAACTTAACAGGGCCGAACAAGTGTGAGGGTTGCGAGGAAAAGGGGTACGGGAAGGTCTTGGAAGAAAACGAGGAAAACTACCGGAGACGATGGATCAACGATGAAATAAAATCGCCATCGTTTTCCATTCTATTTAACGATATTATCGAGCACGCTGGTTGGCGGGTCCAAAAACGTAGAGTATTTTTAATACGTGTACAGACACACATACACATACACGGGCACACATGTATCTACATACCGTGTCCGGGTGGCTGGTAATTAAGTGTAGGGTTAATAATCGACGTTTAACTGTTTAACGTGTCGAAGGGTGAAAGTTGAAACGTGGTCCAATTAATAAACGATTTAACGTCGTGGTCCAACTAAATAGTGACTTTTTAAATTAATCCTACCATTCGTGGAGATTTGAGAGCGTAATCGGTGCCCACGTTATTGTTTACGAATTCATTCGAAAGTTCCGTGCTCGTAGTGGATATCCTTTGATCGTTAACCGTTCAGTGTTGACTCTAAGTTCCGTGAACGAGTGTAATTCGTACCTTGCCGTGAAACAATCGTGTTCGCTGTATTTTCGAACGATCGATAGAGAAAGTATATCAATATTATTTTAGTTTCAACGAAGAAATGAACCTTGCAACGTTGTGACACTAGTGAAAGAGAGTGTTGTTGATCAGCCATTGGGGACGATTCTCAGGATGTGTCATAGAACAAGACACTAGCTATGACGACTTCAAGCAGATACAGCAGTTATAACTGTCTTACCAGTTGGGACAGCTACGACAGAATACCAAGGTAGAGAAATAAATTATACGAGACCGAATTTTCCATTATGGGATTAGATGGTTTTAAGCCGGCCTTGCTTTTAAACGCGATTCATGATTTACGCTCGCTATTATTCTCCGATACTTGTCCCCGGTATCGATCAATTATTAAGTCGAAATCGGTGACGAGCTGTTTCTATCGGGAAATTAGGATTTTCCGATCGATGAATTCATAGTTTCTTTTTTTTACACTTAATTTGAAATTGTTATACTTAACACTGTTTAAGGATTCTTGATAGACTTCGTGGTCAAAAGTAAAGACTATACAATTTTAGCATAAAAATAAATAAATATTTTTTCCACCCGTAACGAAACTAACTTTCCCTTTTGAATTTGGCTTACACCTTGAAGTCTCCTCTAGGCTTCCATATTTTTTCTGTTATAAATACTTCTCAATGTCTTAAAGCGAGGTTTAGAAGAAAACATGACAGTTGAATTTCGAATTGAAATGTCTAAAAATGAAGCAATCACCTGAAATGGAGAAGTCGGTGGGAGGAAAAGCCATTTCCAATTTATTTTTATGGACAGGTGTATACTTTTACTAGCAAGCTCATCAGTTTTTTCTCCTGTAGTATCATAATTTCTTATTGTGGAGGCACACCTGATCCAAACGTATCTCTTTAATTTTTTGGGGGGCGATCAAGAATGTAAATTCGTTTCTACATTTTCTGGCATCGTTCAGTTTTTATCGGTCACACTCCTGTATCCAGTGCAATGTTTAAGTAGGATTACTTTTTGCCAGGAAGCAGTGGTAATTCAATTATAAAACAATCTGGTTCTTTGTAAAGGGAAGAACACCTGAAGCGTCCATGTTTCTTTCCATTGGAAGAAAAGGACATTGTTCTTGCTCGTCGGCTAGTTAATAATGCGATACACGGAAAATTATGTTCCGACGTGCATACGTTAAGGTAACATTTGCGAAGCAATCGTTGAAGAATACCGCCTCAAATGAAATGTCGCGTATGTAAATGTCGCTTGCAAATTAGCTCTGTTCCTTTATGGATACTTCAAACCTACTGTACATAAGATTTCAATACGATACTGTTAAATGGAATGAATTATATCTCTATTAAAGAACTTTTTGATATCAGTTAAAACAAACATTATTATTTTGTTTATTTTATATTCTAATTCTACATTTTTTTTTATAACTCAAGATTATAACTTTTTTTTAAACTTGTGTGCTTCTATTCACCTGCCATTGAAATAGAAAAAAATAATCAATGAATTTATCAAAAGTAGGGTAACATGTACAGATGTGACCTTTGTACAATGATACATTTTCTAAAAAAGTAGAAAATATAATATATATGTTTCTTATATAATCAAATATAATTATATTTCAGTAGTCCAAATATTTTTTGTCTCGAATATAATTATATTTTGCTATGTAAAAAGTGCATTTGCTATGTAAAAAGTACCACTTTTTTAGGAAAAGGGTCGATCATTGTACCATACAGCTGAACTTCTGTATATGTTACTCTACCGAATGCAATTTATTGCTGAATGAATACTGATTAATTTTTCTTCATATGATTTTTTGCATTTATTCAATTATTAAAAATGTCCTACAAATTATGGTGATCGGTACGATTAATAATCTGTACGATTGAAATTTCTCAATTCATTAATTTATCTGTTTTCAATTAGCTATCAATTAGCATCGATAAGCTGGTTATATCAAGTCTTAAACGAAGTTAACTGGAAAATCTATTTCCCATCTAGAAGGACTTATTAAAAAATATAAACTGTTTATATTTAATTGGTAAACTTTTACAACGACTTCGTATAGAATTAGAATAATTAAAAGGATCTACTAGAATGCATTCATCTAGAACCGGTTGATTACTTTTCCCTGTTCCATCGCGTTCGATGCAAGTTGAATTTAAAACAATCCTTGCACCGCGAAACAATTAATCGCCATGCCACCCTCGAACGTTGCTTTACTTCCTAGCTGAGGAATGGAAAACTTTTTTTCCAACCATCCTTTCGAACGAGAAGATAACGTCGTATCTTCATTTAGCGTTTGATTATCAGTGTCCTGAAGTAATATAAAATAATATAAAATAATAACATAGTACAATGTTATAAACAGAATCATATGATTAGGATATTTTGCAAGAATGTTATTTCATATTCTTGGAGCGAAATATTCTTAACATATTCGCTACCCTTTACTTTCTATAGTAATACACCCTGTATATAAGGTATTTTCTTATTTATCTGACTAGAAATTTTCGAATTAATTGTTTGGAATTATAGGCAATAGAAGCAATGAAATATTGTAAAAATAATATTTATTAAATATAAAAATACCAAATGTTTATTTCGGGTACCCGATAAGGTCGGAAATTATTTCGGTCGACTCGAGATTTCCGATATTTAGAGAACTGTGTTTCGAGACAAATTTTGTTTGTGAAACTATCGTGAAGGTACCAAACTTTACCCCATGTATGTACGTAAAATCTGTGTTATCCGAGTGGCGACCATCTCTGCGTGCTTCCATTACAGATTTCAATATACGATCACTAGATCGACGACCAATTCAATTATCAATGATCCACTTTTTACTGACAGTTCTTTTTCATTCCCAGTTTACGTGTTCAATTTCCATAGCTGGTACAACTTTGCTGGGCAAACTGTTCGAGTTCCGTGAACAACTTCCGAGAAATAGTCTGAATTGAAAAATTCTAGGGATTCGTTTGTATTGGCGGATTTGTTAAACTCAATTTATAGAAAGTCGGCAAAGCGAGCTGAGATATCGAACAGCTTTCGATTTGATTGTACTGAATATCTGGGTTGTTCACGGGATTGTGGCAGAAATGTTATGGGGTTAAGATGAATTAATAAACGTCGCGTGCTGTCGAATCAAAGTACCAAATTGGTTGATCTATCCTCGCTGTTCTGTAACAAGCTCACATCAAATCAAACACTCAAATTTTCCAATATCTTCATTTCTATTTCTTGAAATTTATGACGAATTGGGGATTTCGTGAAATTAACCCTTGCAACAGGTGATGTACACAATGCTGGATTAAGGGAAGGGGGCTACAGCTCAAGGCCCCTTTCTAACCCTTCCATTTATTATTTCAAAAAATATTGAATAAATTTTTCTTTACCATTGCCCTTTTTCTTTGCGATTAAATGTTATTTAATTTTATTCGGAATAAATTTCAATTTTTGAATTAACTCCCTAAGGGTTAAGGACCCTTGAGGCCTCGGACCTCAGAAATCTTAATCCAGTCCTGAATGTACAAATAGCTAGTCCACTGCTAAGATTTAATTATTTATCATCCTGACTGCTACAGTGAAAATGGCCATGGGAGTATGGCACAATTTAAGGAGAATTATTCAGTCTACTGCCAGAATGAAACTGGCCATGTGTGTAAAATAAATTAGTAATGTAAATATGCAGTTGTTTAAGGTTGTAGCTCAAGTATTAAATATAAATATATAAATTTTCTTCATTTTTTGTTCGTTTCATTATTCAATTACGTTAAATTTATGACAGTTATTGTCCTCATATTATATTTACTAATTTATTTTCATTAAAATTGTTAGATCTTAAATGGAGAAGCAAATTTTTCTGCTTAAATTTCACCCCTTCCTGATCAATTACACCCACTTTAGGAATTAAGCAACAAATAGCCATAAAGTCACGGTTTAAAACTGGTCAACCTGCTATCAAAGACCATATCTTCAGTGATTTTACGACAGGAATTAAAAACTTTTACGGTATGCTTTTATTCCTGTTAGTCGTAAAAGCGTATGACAGGCAGCACTTTCTTCCGAAAACAGGCATCAGACGGAATGCTTTTCACAAAATTAAACACTATAGAACGATGGTTGTTTATTCAGCTGTTAGTCCCTTCTTCAGCCATAATTCACAATAATCCCGCAAATTTATTAATTAAGATTCCTGGCAGTCTTGTCCCCGTTTCCCGAAGATCGGACGCAAAGCTTGGAACAGCGATTCTCACCCTACTACTGACAACCCCCAGGCAAGCAATCAGTAAATATTTGATACGCAATCCTAATTCTGAATTTGCGGACCCGAATAGCTAAGAGTTGTGTACACGAACCGCACACTATTTGTCAGAATTATACATTATTAGTCAAAAGTATGCGACTTTCTTATTATCATCTGAAAGATACCTTCTTGCTTATCCTATTAACATGAATTATTCGGTGTATAAATTAATTCGAAGAGTCATAATAAATCCAATTATAGAAATAATCGTAATCATATTTGAACTTTCGCGCCATTTTTCAAATAAAAGGGCGGGAAAATATTCAAATTGGAAATAGTAATTAAAAAAGCATATTGTAAAAGGCACCAAATTAATTCGTGCACCTATTAACACTTTATCCACCGAAAGCCTATTACATAATAGGATTTTTAACACTATCGGCTGTTGAAGAAAAACCAATTAATAACCTTTCGATTGTTACAAATTTACATGTAACTCATTTAAAAATTCCTCTATTTTTACCAGCAGATTTTTGTTCAATTTGTCAGAAATCGCTCGTGTATGTGCCCGATGACCCAAATTCATTAATCGATTACTATGTAGAAACGTTTTACGAGATTTTTGCAGTGCCACGACTGACATTTACACGTGCCCATAAACTAGCCCTGTGACGTTTCAAGTTTACGGTTAATGTTTGTGAAAAATACCCGGTATCAATTTAATAATAGTTCGATAAATTATTCAGTGTTCAAGCATTTCCCAATAGGGTGTTATAAACGTTAGGTGGCTTTTGCACGATTCAACCGGTCGAGAAGTAATCAAAATTGCTTTTCATTAACTTATGGCTTTTAAGCGCAATTAGAAGGAGATTAAAGCTAAGTGCATACCACAAATTATACGCGGACAGCTTTCTAATAAAGATAAACAAAAGAAAATAATGAGAATCCTATTTGGAAACGTAGTAACCTGTTTTAAGGTAATTATCCTCGTATAGTATCTCAATTTTCTCGGTAAAAATTGCCTTGTTACGTTCACATATTACTTGTCCGAACCCTATTATCCCAGTTTGTATCTTATTCAATTCTTCAAGCTTATCCTGTAGATTTTATAAGCTACAATCACCGGTAACAATCGTGAGAAACGACAATATAATCAGTGCCAAATGATAAAGAAAATTAACTCGGTCATTGTTGAACTACTAAGTACAAATATTTTCTTTCATATCTAATGGTGATGAATAAATATGACACGTGTTTGCTTTTTAAAGAGTTTCGGATCAATATATGCTACGGTTGACGTGTGAGCAAAATCAATTTAATGATTCGGTAAAAATGTCATACATTATAGTTGTTTTTGAAAGTGGAATAAGTCCATTTATTCATACATTGAGATATTTAAGGGTTTGCAAGCTTATCAATGCTCCGCCCCCAAATGTTTAATATTGATATCATCAAAATTAGGATTCTAAGAATTCTCGTTTTCCCTGTATCGCCATTTTCCGTAGGGAAGCCTGATTTCATCGCGATTGTACTGCAGTCTGATAAATACTGATTTTATAATTACAGTTTAAAATTAATTTTGAATAATTGAATACCCAGGGTGTTTCGCATAATGAAAGTAATGAATAATATCATAATTGCCGGTAACAGCAAGCAAGAGGTCAATTATTATTAAAGCTCCAATCAAGCTTTTCGTGCTCAATTATTCGATTACCCTATCTGGGAACATAAGGTGATCAAGGTAATTTCGTACGGTGCCTTAACGAAGCAATAGTTTCTCGTCTCGTGACGAATTATTAAGTGGCCGGATGTATCTGGCGTTTGATCGAATCATGTTTTAAGAACACGGCTGTATGGCACAGTTCTTTGACGATCGGCAAGACACCGAGTCTTCTCGATAATGAAATTTTCATGGGTTCGAGCTGGTTCGAGTGCAGGTTAATGTTCGAACCTGTTACGAACTACGGGCAAAGTGTAATGCAGTTACAAAGTTGGAATTTGGCCATTGACGAGAATTTGGAACGATGAAATCAGAGACACTTCGAACCAGTGAACAATCGGTAATGTAAGCTGGTTGCAAGAAGCCCGATGTCAAGAATTTTGCAATTTATTTATTTATTTGTTCACTTGTATTACATGAATAGGGCCACGCCTAGACATTGACGTAACTGGACAGCGCCCAGGGTGAGCCTGACTCCTTAAAAAATATGGAAAATTTTCTCACTATTCTAAAATCCTAGGATTTTGAGATTTCACGATTCTAAGCTCCTAGAATTTTATAATTCAAAAATTTCAAGGTTCCATGCTTCTAAAATTTTTTGAATTTTAGGATTCTGAGATTTTAAGGTTTTCAAATTCAAAAATTCCAAGATTTTAAAACTCAAAAATTCTAAGATCTCGAATATTAGTATTATAGAATACTAATTTAAAATTTGGGCACTATAAGTGACAAATTTATAAATTGGTATTTATAGTTTTGAAGATAAATAGCAAAATATTCAGAAGCTTTCTATTTTTAAATTAATTATAATTTTAATGAGGCCTTTATGATGAAACCACTGTAATCGGGGTTTGTTGAAAACTTTCGTGCCGGATGCAAAAGATAAAGAAATATTATCCCAGTGATAATCAGCGCAAGTAGATTCGTCTTCTTTCAAGTGGAACGTCAATAGGATTTTTCATCCGCGATATTTAAATTGCAGTTTAATTACCCAAGATGCAATGTCGCTAAACTTGCACATTAAATTATACTTAACCTGCGTTAATTAATTAAAATCTTGGTTAATTAAAATCTCTGTTCTCATACACGGGTCATTTAATCAAAACACGAAGAATCTTTGATAATTTTTGCAAGGCTTTTTTCTTTCGAATCAATGAATTCTTACCTTTCGATTCAGATTATTATCAGTTGTTCTGACCTTTTCAAGAACTTTCAAACACGCACAGGATAACTCGAAAAGACTTTTTAGTCGCTTCTTCCAGAGAACGGAAGTGAAGGAAAGACTTAATTATACCAAGAAAAAGTACTCGTTATTGACATTTGTCTGGTGTGTAACGAACCGTTCAAAAGAAACTTTATAAATTTCTCTCTTACGATGTCAAGATCATCGATCGGAAACTTTTTATTCTGGATTCGATCGTCTCCGGAGAGATTGCGTTGTTCGGTAACTGTTTCAATAGATTTTCCAACGACTTATTCTTCTTTCCCACGAAACGTCTCAAGCCGTTCTTTTTTTGCTACGAGATTTCTCGAATCAAATGACAAGAATTTTCCACTGAAATCCCTTTGATCTTCGTGTAATAATCATGATTAAAATAAAGAGGTTGAATCGAATAGATTATGTAAATTTAAGAAAGTGCAGTTTGAATAAGTTGGAAGTAGCGCATTGTGTGTTTTCCCACTGTACTCCATTGCTAAGTTATTATACAATAGTATTTTCTTTTGATATAATACCGGTGATATAATTATAACGCGTTCGTGAATAGAAGGCAACAATGCACCTTTATGCTGTGAACTACATTGAAAAGTATCTTTTCTTTGAATCGTTTAAAAGAAAGACTGGTTGGTACATAATTTTCTGAGATAACTGCTGCGACATTTGTATAAAGTTTCAAGCGTTTTGTAATAAAATGGAGTGGAAATTTGTTTTATTGTTTTAAGCAATGATTAGCTCACTGAAACATTAGATGTACAATTTAATTTGGTGCCTTTAGTAATAGTAGGCCTTTTTAATTACAAAGTGGCGCAAGAATATGATAATCATAATAACAATTATTTCAATAATTGGAATTGCTATGATTTTTTAAAAATAAATCTTTAATTAAAAAAGGCCCAGATATCATTTTTACACCAAATATGAATGTACTCTATTAATCCTCGGACGACGGATCCTGGAGAGAATCACAATTCTAATTTCATTAAGTATTTTATATTATTTTCATTTTATATTCAAATCGTTCACTATTTGAACTCCTGAATTACCAAGGAGATTGCTGGCTCACTGTATGGAAATCTTTACGGAAATCAAATCCTCGTCACTTTTATAGCTCGTAAAATTGGGCCAGTATGCAAGAGGGGCCACGTGATCGTGTGAAGTAATCAAATTGATGTGGACAGGGCTAGCCATGGCCGAATTTGGTTCGATAGGATCTGTTCGTGGCAGAAGGTACTCGAAGTGACGTTGAAGGACTGGCACTGATCGAAATGCCTTGTTCTCAGGAATAGTTGGTGTAACAGCCCGCCATTTCACTAGAAGTTGATGCACCATCAACGTTTCTCTATTTTTGGTGGCCCCCATTTTTTGAAATGTGAAATGCAATATTATTTATAGACGCAAGATGCAAAATTATTTCAGAGACCATACGTATGAATCAAATTACAGATTTAAAAGTGTAGAATGTTTGACATGATTTCATGACAGAAGAGTATTTCATAATAGAACTTATGGAATATCAATTCGAAGCTTAATGTTTAATAAAAATGATATTGAATAAATGAACGTAAATATTTCCTTTAAAAAAATTCTTAAATATAGTTTGAAAATGAATTTTAACGTTAAATATAAAAACAGGAGTAAATTTCATATAGATTATAATCTATTGTTTTATCTTTACGTCTATGGGAAGCACAGAATTTGTAATTCTTTACATAGGGTGTGCAAATTTTTGTAGGTTCATTGTGAAGCTTTCCGTGTACTTCAAAATGAATCAAGCGAATGAGTTTCTCTGAAAAATTAATTACTGTAGTGAATAGAGAGGTAGAATTTGCATACACAAAATTCATTCTACAGTTACAATGTTTTACTTCAGACCCTTCCATAACGTTTAATAATTCATAATTGTTCGCTGGAACCTGTATGCATAGTAGTTCTAAAAATATTTGCAAGGCAGATTGTTAATTACATACGTCAGCAGCATCGAACGCCAGAGGATTATAATATTTTCAACAAAATTCTAGTTGATCACGAGATAAAAACTCAAATTATTTTACAAATTATTCTACATAAACTAAAAATTTGACGACGCGTAAAATAAATTTCGTGATGACAGGAAAATCTAGAGAGGTGGTCGGAAGACGGGAAGGGGCATCGCCAATATTTCTGGAGAATCCAATCATGCTCGATACTATACACCTAATAGCTACATATAAGATGCATTAAATATTTACTTTCATCATATATTTTTTGCGTGAAACTTAGGTTCTAGCATCAGTTAATTTTTTATATAAAAGAATAAAGCAATACTCTACCAACATGAAAAACCTTAAGATCTAACGGGTTAGTATCGCTAAAAGAAAAAAAAAATAAATGCAGATGGTAGTACCTATAAATTATACTTTCCTTCGTTATCAAAGAAGGAAAAATACATGAAAAAACAGAGAAGGTGATCGAAACGTGTTCGAAAGCTTTGATCAGTCAACAGTAAATACGTTCGTAAACCTCGAAAAACATTGTTCGAGATACTCGAATCGCCCTTGGAAACCGATGAAACAACCTTGTTTCCGTGAAACACACTCAATTGACTTTTCCCAGAATCACACGAATGCATTTTATGCAGTGAACACCTGTACGGTGCAATTTTCACTTATAAACAGCTTTCCTTGAAATTTCATTGGTCCCGTTAATTTTATCCAAGACGATTTATCCCCTCGCTACTTGTTATCACCAATAACGAGCACTCGAAATTATGATCGATCGAAGATAATCGCGTTCCGTTGTTGCTCTTGCTTCGAGCTACGAAAAGCCCTATTTTCTGGAAGCTCTCTTTGCTCGTCCACCCTCTTCGATTTAATCGCGAAGAAACCCGAAGAAAACGGAAGCTCGACTTTTTGTTCGCACCTGCGAACCGACGGCTATCGATCAGATTAATTGTGGAGGTCTAGCCTATTCAAACAAAGGGCCAACAATTCTGATTAAGGATTCCTATAAATGAAACTTCCAATTTGTCGGAAGATAAATTGGTATTGTGCCTTTCTGTAGTTTTAAAAATATTTTGGATCCCTTTTTGACTTTTTTTGTTTATACTTTTAATGATGGGTGATGAAATTATATACAGTTTGCCGTTTTGGTAATGCCAGATCAAAAGGGAGTCTAAATGGATTATGGTTCCGGATCCTACCTTCCAGGGGAGGAATTATTTTTCTTCACGATTAAATCTAAAATAAATTTCAGCTTTTGAACTAACTTTATCAGCCAAGGGGATCTCTGAAGATTTGAAAGCCCCGCGCCCCAAAAATCTTAATCCGCTCCTGGATTTTGATGATACCATGTTTTCTAATGGCATTACAAATTTAATATACATATAGTAATCCAATAAATGAAAGAAAAAAAAATTCCAAGTGGCATTGATGTTACATTAATTTTGTAATTTAAACATTTCAGTCATTTTCAAACTCTTTCATGCTTACAACGTCATCATAAAAAATATATGTCCTACTATGAAAAATTATTGCTTATCATAAAAAGTTAGAGAACATTTTTTACACGCTGTAACAGGGTTGATGGTGTTTGTTGATGGAAATTCGTCGAGATCAAATTATTCCATTTATTTTATTAGAGCAGGTAAATTCCACAGTTGTCCCCCGTGCGCGAATTGGCTGGCATGTATTATTTAAGCACGTGCATAAGTGTGCGACTCTCGTAACTAGGATTGCAGCTTGATTCATGGACTTCGTTAGGCGAACAAAGCCATTGCACTTCTTGTTTGTCAAGCCATTTCCTTTTCAGAGATCCACTCAAGTGTTACCTCTGTCCCTTGCGAGCTCGTACCGTGTCCCAGAAATACTTTTGTTACGTGGCTGTAATAGAACTCATTAATTAGGGGGTGGAACTTAAAATTGCCAAACAATTTCCCATTGCTGGAAGTTAACATTTAAAACCGGCGATATTAATCTCAAATGCTATGATGGTCATTGTTAATCCATGGTACAAATTCAATATAATCGAATAACTAAAGAAATGAAACAAAAATCTAATTTTATGGAAGACATATTCACATTGGCATGAGTAGATAGGGGCCTGGATGGGACTGACATCTTTAAAAATTTTCTCTGGCCCCTTCCAAATAATGTGAACCTTCACTGTTCGAAATTTTATGATTTCAAAGTCGGAAATTCCAAAATTTCAAAATTTCGGATTTCCTACATCTCAGAACTTAACAATTCCAAAGTTTTGAGATGTACAATTCAAAAAATTCAGATTTCCTACATTTTAGAATTCCAAAATCTCCAAATTTTTAGATCCTACAATTCTGAAATTTCAAAATATCTGAAATCCACAATTTCCACATTTTAGAATTATTCATAATTAATAAAATTACAAGGTTCCATGTTAACAAAATTCCACAATTCCAGCTTCTAAAAATTTGGAAATTCCAGATTTCCATAATTTAAAAATTTCCAAGGGACGTGCTCTACCCCGAAAAAAATCGAAATTACGCCGATGCACATTCATTTGAAAGATGTCTAATTAGAATTTAATAAAGGAACTTTTGAAAACAGGAATGGATCAAAGCTTCTTTAAAGGCGAATTTCCATTCTCTTTTATTGACACCTTGATTGAAATTAGCACCCAGGAAATCCATTGATAAGTAATTTTCCAATGCTTCGTACAGTACACGTATTACCGAGTTGACACGTCAACCTTTATACGTTTTAAGAGCAAAATAATTCAACCATTTTATCAAGTACAATACATCCGGGAAACAGTCTCTCGTTGCAGATTGTTAATTAAAAGTTCAAAAGCTAGGGGAACAGTAGCGGGAGACACATAATTGTTCGCGTTTTTCTGTCGTCGCAATCGGAAGTTTGGAAATAAACACGTTTATTTGTATGTTCTTTTTATACAAACAAAAAGAATTCGGCACACCCTTTGTGCGTCGACGACTGCATATACTGATTGATGTCAGAAAATTTTTTAATGAAAATTTATTTTCTGCTATACACTCTCAATATTATTTAAAATAATTGTTTTCTTTTAATTATTCAGATAAAGAAATACCACAATTTTTAATTACTAAATACTATAAAATTTAATATTTCTGTGAATTGTATCTTTAGCTATTGGAACTATCGATGTAAAATGTATTTTGCAACGAGATTTTCATAGACGGAAATCTTTTGAGGTGATATAAATTCGATTAAACTTTATAGAGGAAAGGAATGCGACGATTTTATTGTTCGACGAAGTGAGAGGATCTGCTAAGCCAGAGTTTAATTTTGCATTTAAACGTCCGGGTCGATTCAATGAAAACGCTTTGAAATTGACGTGAATCGACTTAACCATTTTACTAGAGAAGTCGATATCATCTCTTTTGAATCAAGCTTCTTAAACGGGAAATTTCAAGCGTTACCCCTCGAACGTAAAAGACTTCATTTAAGAGAATCATAACGAATCGGTTATTTAAAAATGAGGGTAATTTATGCGGGGTCGTTCTCGAGTTATCAAATGCAAAACTCGTTGTGTCAAACTAGGAGCCGTTCAATTCAATAAATAAACGAGTTTCAAACTTGTTACTTGTAGTGAAGAAGTGTATCAAACGATGTAGAACAATAGCTATCGATACAATCTATTTCAATAAATATAGATTTAACCTGTATAACCTGTATCAATATGGAACAATAGCTATCAATATTTTAATATATTAAGATAACAATTTATATGACATAAATAAAACGTATTTCATTTCAGTAACGTAATTAGGTGACGGGTTTACCCCTCTATCTTTTTTAAATAAATACTAAAACTTTTTTAAAATTATTGTTGGAAATGAATAAAAATGAAGAAAATTAAATTTAATAATGGTATGACAAAAATTTTTAATTTTAAACAAATATGGTTTTCGCTACTGTTTCATTTACTTTCTATCGAAAAAAAGCTATCAAATTTTTAAGAATTTTATCAAAATTTCCCTAAAATTGCATTCGAAAAATGCTTCGCAATTTCAAGACAGCCTACCATCGATGACTGAAGCTTTCAGAGGAGGGAACAAGACGGAAGGGTTGAAAAGTAAATCAGCGATGGCGTAGTGAACGACGAGGCGGTAACATCGAATTTCATTGCGTTCCTTTTCCCCCTGAAATCACTTTTGCCTGAAGGTGTTTTAACAGGTTTCCGAGGGAAAATACGTTTGCTAGCGAGGTCGCTTGCTTTAAGGCGGCGTAAATCGGAGAAAAGCTTCGCGTTGTCCGACCGTAGAGCCGGCAATATCGCGCGCTATGAAAATATCTGAAGCTTAAAAATCTTGTTGAGATAAACTCCTTTGTTGGTAGCTGGTGAACTGCACAGAAGGGAATCCTGGTTAAATCAAGAACTGCTTTATCGTGCATCCTGGAATCTCCTACATTCTCCTGTTGTCAAGATTCATTTTTATTGTCCCTCCGCTTGAGGAATTCAGATGCTTGCATATTTGAATTCAAATGCGATAATAATATTTATAAAAACTGATTTTTAGAATTTTTTTCCGAACAATTTGGTAAGGAGTATAAATGGATATAGTTTGAAAAATTGTTTAAAATATATAAATATCTTTATATTTATATTTATTTATATTTTTGTATTTAATATAATACAAATTGGATAGAAGGTGAGGAAAGGCGTTTTGAATTTATGACAGAAATTTGATATGTTATCTGTGTTAAAAGAACCTTTCGAAAATAACGTTTCCAACGAGCGTGTCGTAAAGCCAGCAGAAATTCTGACTTAACGAACGCTTTGCCTGCGAATATTAATAATCTTGTTGGCTCTAACATGTTCAAGATACGCTTTCATTCGACTTTAAATTATTTTAGATACTCAGGTGAAACAAGGTGCACGAGTATGCGTATAGGTAAACGTTGTATATTGCTTTTGCGATGTTTGTTACATATAGTATATCGCAAGCTTGGTGAAGAATTGATTAGATTAGTGAAAATATTAAATGAATAGTTCCAAATTATAAAAAGAAAATATAATATAAAATAGTAGCAAAGAGACTAACGTCAAATGTCTTGCTTTTGTATCAACCATCGGATGTGTATTTTTTTTAATATAAATAAGTTTTCTATTTTATAGCATATTTCAACTTTTCGTCTCACAATTCGTGTACAAAATAACGGATAAGCAATGCTATTAATGAGGGTAGAGCTTGAGGTAAGATCGAATAGAGACAAGAAGCGAAAAGCGCTTCGTCGTTATTGCGGTCGTAAAAGAGGGTGTAAATGGAAAGGTAGATCATTTGCTTTATAGCGAGCTATAGTCTGTTTCGGTTCAGTGGACTGGGTATATTTGCTATATTCCTGATACGTAAAGTAGCATATGGATCTTGCAACAATTTACATAATATTAGTTTCATTTTATGAATGTTTGTTGAAATATTTTATTTATAAATAAAATTCTTCTAGGTCCCCTAAATGATTCGAATATTATTGAGCTATTCAAGTTTCACTTTGAAATTAACTAATAATATAATATTTTACGCAATCATAGCTAACAATATATTAATTAGTAACCATTGGTGTTATTAAAATCTTTTTAGGGTGGGCCAGGTACCTTGGGTTTATTAACAATATCCACTGTTTAATATTTCGCATTTCGCAAGAATTTAAGAGAGAATCTTTGAATTTTTGAATTTTCAAATTTCAAAATTTTAGAATTTTCCAATTTTGGAACTATGGAACCTTAGAATTGCGAAAAGATCAATTAACGTTCGGGGGCTGGAGGACAGATCCACCTAGTGATACCTAGTTACGTCACTGCTAATAATAATACTTCCTTTTCATTTTCTATTTGTATATTAAAAAGTCACTTCCCGTGCCTCAATAAATAAACAAAATTCTCCACTTGTTTATAAACAACTATCTTTGATCACGTAAAGAAATAAAATACCACAGATGTTACACTCAAGTTACGTTGAAAAGTAACAATGGTCTAAAAGTCTGTCATGCGTTCATCCTTCCGCATCCTTTCGGAGGATGGATCTCTCGCGAGACTTACACGAACTTTTCCAGATCGATGCTTCGAGATACGGGAAAACGCCAAGAGGGTGAAAGAACGTAGAAGAAAAAAGAAAAGGGCAGCATCGAGGGAAGGCGAGCGGAAGCGTGTAGCTTGCTAGTACTTTTCCAGTCGAATCGAATCACGGCACCCGTGGGAAATAACTTTTGGACGATCATACACAGACTTGCGGCTGTCTGATCGAACAGTGTTCAAACTACTGCGACAGCCAAGTTGACCGGGAGTGTCAATTGTCTGCTCAGACTTTCCTCTTAACAGGTTGAGTTTACTTCCTGTTTCCTTCGGAACATTGATACTAGATCAAATCCTGCCACAAGGAGGTGTTTGTATTAGAAAGTTGATCAAAATTGCTTTTGAACTTACATCCTTTCATCTCTTCCAGAAATTATAGGTAATTATAGTTTAGATATTTTTAAGAAAATTTCCTCTGAATGTCTGCCACTTTAAAAATAATTACATATTTTAAACATATATTCTGTAGCAACTCGTCACTGGTCCTAAAGTCGTAAATTGGCCAATTTCTACCATTGGTTACGGCGGACCATGGAGAAAGGCACAATTTTAATTTAACGTTGTATTTCATATTATTTTCACTTTCTAAATTTCACGCCGTTTCTTTAAAAATTATTCTTCCAAAATATTAATCGAGTCACGATTAATCGAGACTTCGTATTTCAAGGGTTAATAATCAATATTTTGTTTATTTTGATCTCCTGTGAAAATAACATGAATCATTAATCGTCGACTTAAGAATTTATTGTCTACAAAAGTAAAGATCATAAAAGACAAGTGTAGCTGTGTTATACGAAAACAAAATAAAGAAATATTCACTAAAGTTTATACGATGACAGGGAACGCATAAACGTCAGGAGCAATGGTACGATGGAACAGTTAAATCTTCGGAAGGGTCTTGTTGCTTTTGTTTCCGGTATTTTAACTTGTAAGTTTATTTTCTTACCCGACAGAAAAAAGCCAAGATGCGACGTTAACTCGAATTGCTCGCTTCGTATGAACGAACTTTTCTTTCGTAAAAGTTGAACAAACTTTGAAAAGATAATTTTTGTACCGAGTGATAGGACAGGAAATAGAATTTGTAAAATAACGGGAACATGAAATAAAAATATTCGACATACTATTTTCAATAAATTTCTTCTTCTCTAAACAAATCAGTAGGGCAACTAGGGGGTCAAGAATTATTAAAAAATTAGAAACCTTTTTTTAATATTTTAGAAAATTTCAGAACACATTATAGCGAGTAAACAAAAATGAGAAAAAGTTCACCTAATATTAACACGATATTAATAAGATTTGAAGAAAAATATTTTTCAACCCTCTATTTAGCAATTATGGTTGGTGTTAACTAAAACTTATTACTCGAGAATACATTTAAAATAGAATATTGAGAATAACAAATCAAAGAATATTATTCGAAGAAGATAAAAAAATTTATGCCAGAAATTATTCATACTAGTTATATTTAGTGTGAATTTCTAGTTTCTCCGTTTCAATTGAATTACTTGCGTGGAAAAGGTTTAACTTTGAAACGAAAATATTTTTCGCCGTTGGACCAACTTTCGCGTTTTATCGAGTGCAAATACGAGAACCCTTTATGTCGCCTCGTCGTCGTTGCACAAAGATGAAATCCATGAACGCATAAAAGCGCAAGAAGAACGAAAAGAAACACGTTGTGGAAGTTGCACGGGATTATAAACGATCCTATCGTAGGATACGTGTATGTATAAGTACATATGAATGCATTAAGGATATCGATAGGGAAATAGGAAACATGAAAGCGGGCTTTTGTAAATAAGGGCTGGTTTTCACGTGGCTCTTCTTACAGGATATTTAAACGAAATACGCCACCGTATCGGATTCTGCTTTTCATATTCATAGTAATACCAAACAATAAGTTGAAATGAAATATCGTCGGACGAATATGGCAGAGAAAGCTTTGGTTTCAATAACGTATCAAATTTATTTTTATTAATGGAAAGTAAAGCTGTGGGAAGTCAAAAATATTCAAATTACATTTCGAAAATTTGCTACATGAAAATTAGCAAATTCATCGATTACGAATAATTATATAGTAATTTAAAAAATAATTACGAAAAGCGTGTCAAAAGTTTTTAAAAATTGTTACAGTATAATAATCCTTTTTTTGTTGCTAATAGAATAATTGTAGAAACAAACAAAAATAAATTAACGTATACAGTACTGAACAAAGTAGGAAAAATGATGATATAGGAAGACAGAAGTTATTAAAATTTTAATTTTTTTAATTAAAAAATGTATATTGATTAAAAGATTCTAATTTTTGTACGATTATCGATATTGCACACATACGTGTACTATTAGTAGGACACGTATCACTAATTAGCAACCGCTGTCCTAGTGCTTTTATTTCTTAATTATTTAACCTAATTAAATTCTTACCATTGGTCAACAATGATCAATATAGCGTTGAACGTGTTGAAAGGTTAATATACAAATACATAAAGAACGAAAAATGCAATATTAAATCTCTGAAAGATTTATCGGTATGTCGAATGCGTGGAAGCGCGAAAAGTTACAGGAAAATAGCATTAATAATCAGCGGAAGGAAGGTTTCTCGTTCTCGCTATCTTTCAGGGAAGTTATCCGTCCGATGGACCGACGTCGATACAGGGAAAATGGGAGTCTCGACAGGCACTCGAACGATCAAACGTCCTTTCGACGTGCCCATGAGCCGCGAAAGAGAAACTTTCCCGTCTGCTGTGGGGTGTGCTAGTGACGTGTGACGTCTAAATTTCTTCACTAAATTACCGAAGCCACCACTGTCGAGTTTCTCTACCCCTCTTCTTTTTCTCTTCTTCTTCCTCCCTTTGCCGGAGGAATACTCGCCATGGGAACGGGAACAGCCACTTTGAGGAAGTCGATCCGTCACGTTGACTTTACTGGACCCGTGGTACGTAACTGAAACGCGGTTAATCTGTTGGAAAAGCAATTCTCAGAAGCGTGTGGTGCATCGGCTTGTGAACTCATTCTTTTCCTTCGATGGTCCAGTGTGGATTACTAAATCTGCCCCCCGGAAATCAGTGCCACACGATTCATGGCTTCTCTTTTTCTTCTTCTTCCTGCTTCGTTGTTTAGAGCTAAGAAGTTTTTTTTAGTACTAGGATTGATTGTTTCGAGATTGGGTTTTGTGTTGTTGCAAGGTTGGAAATTGTTTAGAACACTGATATTTTAATGGACATGGCTTTAAAACCTCCAAATCCCTATTTTAACTATGGAATATGAATATATTTAATCTATTACTAGAATTGTATTACTTGTGCGTGTGCTCCAATTATCAGAACGGAAATTTTTTATTCATCACATTTTTAAGTCATCTATTTGAAAAAATTCACAAACCTTTCGCCTATAACGTATTCGAATAAATGGAATTCCATTGTAATCATCATACTAACTGACAGCTATCAGATATTGTTTCCAACCAGTCAGCGAAAATCACAAATTGTAACAAATGATGGTAAGAAAGCGTTTTGTATTTAAATTAAAACAACTTACCTCCGTTTAAAAGAAAATATAAATTAATGAAAATTCACGGAAAAGGTGTTCATTAACGCCTGTGAAAGCAGGCTTTTGTTAAGATTAAAGTGTTATATTCGATACGTTTCGTTCTAGATTCATTTCTGGAAAAGATCTTTTTGCAACGGTCTCCAAAAAGTGGGTTGTTACTTGTGCTAACTGGTTGCCTAATGGTAACGAGCATTTTCGCCAGAAAATCTCGGTTTACAAGTGCAACACTAATACACACACGCGTAGTGACATAAAGAAATTCCTGGTTTTCATATATTGTTCGGCTAAGAGCTCTCCAGGTGATGAGAGTCATTACAAAAGATAAGGCGGCTGTCTAATTTTAGAATGAACCTCAGTCGCTTCTCTGAAATTTGTATGTCCAGAACGAAAGTGCACTAAACAGATGCGACCTCAAATTAACATTTTAGCCTGCTATCTTTCAGACTCGTCTCGTTATGTTTGATACACTCTTGATTAGCTAAAAGATTGCTTTTTAAAAAATTATTGGTTCACATGTTGATTATCAATTTGAAAATTAATTATTCGTATCCTTAGCTTTCGTGGAGAGAGCCCCAATTTTAATTTCATTCTGTAATTTATATTATTTACATTTTCTAAATTTTGTACTGTTTCTTTAAAAATTATTCTTCTAATATGTGAAATCCCTTGAAACTTAATTGTTCAAATTGTCAAATTAAATATTTAAATATTAAAAAAATAAGAAGAGACGAAAAATATTACTTGTATCCTTTGTATCCTCTATCCTTGAAACGTGATCTTCATTTTAGATTATGTAGCAAATCGGAGTACTTCAAATCCCATAGTTTTATCATCTACTCTAGTACAATTTGTAATTCGAAAACCTACCCACGTTTCAAAAAGATTATTTCCTAAAACTTCAGTATTAATTCCCAAGAATGTGACATCATTCATGGACACACCTTATTAAAAAGGTATTAAAACATCTGATAGCGTCTGCGTCTGTTTAAAACCACGATGTTTAAACGATGCTATCCGCTTTACGAGCAAACACACAGTCTCGTAAATCGAAATTCTACGATCCACATCCGGTCTACGTATCCGTCTGGGCGACAATAAACGTAGACGTGTTATCGTTCGATGATTTCATAAAACTTTAATGTCGTTCTTTATTACGTTTAGCCAATAATTTTAAGCCAAAGTAAAGTTCAACCAATAATTTTACATATAATAAAATAAACCATTATTCGCTACGTAATCTTTAATGGGTTAATACACTTTTTTAATACAGAACCTTCATCTCTGGTTATTTCAATTTTTTAACGAAGATAATAGGTTTCATGCCGTGTTACGTGGCCATCTATACATCCCTGGAATCTCTCCGGTGGGTTCACGTAACCCATGGACAATTATTTTAAAATTAATCGCATGGGAGCGGGTTGCGTTATTTTCTAAATAAGATGTATCGTGATAGTTTTGGTTTACTGGGTCGTCTTGTTCCTACGAGTCAGCAGTCTTCAATTTGATTTTCATAAAACTGTCCGTACATCGATATAATTGTCACGTTTCACCTGGATACCAATTGGAAATCAATTGCATTACTTCGAAACACGTTGTTTCTGCTTACACGAAAGCTCCATTTAAGATGGAATATGTGAAAGAACTGTTATTATTCCAATTTCACTTCATTTTCCTCCATTCTGTTATTTTCTCTTGAACTTTCATCTCGATAATCCACTGTTCAAAGCTTTCTATTAGCATCGATGGAAATTTAATAACATGAAAAATTTTGATTACACATTGTTTTATGGAAATGTCGTCATTAAATGTATCATTTGTACAAGTAAGCATTCATTAGCACTTTAGCCGCCTTCATTTATGATTGCAAAAACATTTCAGTAATTTGTTAAAATACCTTTCTTCATTAACCTGGTTCTGTTATTCCATCATGTTATTTGACATGAAATGTAAAATTAAACCGTAAGAGGATCTGTGTAAATCTAGGCCAATCTCACAGCATTTAATTTCATATTTTATTTCTTTTAATTTAAATTAACAGATGGATATTACAGTAATTTTTAATATTGCCAGTTTAAACCATCTTGAAATCGTGATATTTTACTGTAACAATTTTTAGGTAAAATTGCTATGGAGGTCCGTAAATATGTTTGATGAGTTTAATATCGAAGGATAGGGGTGTGGGAAATCTGTTTCGAGCCAGAGGCCAGTTTATTGCATCAGCTGGCGATAGGTCCCCTAAGTGGGTGACTAAGTGCAGGTTGTATCCCTTGTTATGCACTTACGAGGACCATACGAACTTTAAGTTAGTTTGTAACTTTCAATCAATATATCAATCAATTTTAGTTCCTTACTTTATAATGCACCTTTCGTGCAAATTGTAAAAAAATTACTACTCTTTTAATTTCCAACCATTTTGAATGACAGTAGGATTAGGCTAAATTTTCCTTTTTAATAAATATTGATAGTATTCGATGAGAAAAGTTCAAATATCCAAGTTTCGATTCTAGGAATCCATTCGTTCAAAAGTTATGCCGTATTAATACATAATAAAATAATTTGGTATCCGTGGAAATGAAAAATTCTTTAATTCTCAAGGGATCCAAAATATAATAGCTCGTGCACTTCGAAAGTAGCAGAAGTCAGTCGCGCATTGTAAAGCCTAGCTAAAGAATATAATAGAGATTTTGCAAAGCTTCTTTCCATGGCTCAGAAACGTATTACCTTAATTACAACAAAGCATTAGCATCATTGTGTAACACTTATGACATCTAGCCTGAGTCACTCCCTCCCTTTAATTTATTTATGCACCCCATAGTGAAACGAGGCTCGAACACGCTAGTACACGCAACCTGCGATCACGCATGATATCAACCGACGATGTTTCATATATTTTTCTTTTTTTTGCTTCTTTTTCTTTGTGTAATCGTCGCGTAGATGGCACGATGGAGATAACACGCTACTATTTCCGTAATTGGGTCTGCACGGGAATGCGACGCGACCCGGTTGTAAGTTTGCGATGCGACGCGGTGGAAGAAACAACGCTTAAAAAAGGGGAAAAATACAAAATCGGAGGAATTATTGAAAGAGAAATCTCTTTCAGCTTCGAAGCATTCGTTCCGAGAATATTAATCCTTTCGTCATCGAAATATTTAAAATTAAAATTATTCGACGGTATTTGCTTTTAATTTGAAATAAATTATAATTAAAAAAGTTAATTTTATTACTGGAATATTTAATGAAAAAGTGGTGGTATTTATTTTCTACTCAAGCAAATTTATTTCAAAATGAAATATACGGTTAATGAAATTGTGTCTAATAGGTTTTGCATATAAAATGGTGCATTTTGAAACACCCAGAGTCTGGTGTAATTTGACGACATAAAAGTACAATAAAATAGCATCTCTGATGTATCAATTTGAAGCTTAATGTTTGATGAAAATTACTACATACATGCACCTGTCATTAATTTTTTTAATACAAAATGGCTGATGTCAGTTTCATCTTATCGATTACTGTATAATAATCAGTAAGGCGATAATTTGAAAGCCAGTCATTTTGTATTAGAAACATTAATGTGCGTGTATGTAGACATTTTCAATAAATTTCGAACTTTAAATTCATGTAACATAAGTGGTATTTTGCAATAATTTTATGTCATGAAATTGTGTTAGACTTAGCAGCTTTTGAAATTGATTATTGTTTATTATAATTATCAACTATTCATTTCTTATTCAGATTATTAATGAAGCATTTATGTGGTTATTTTCAGCAAACTCTAAGCTTCCATTTGATATGGAACGAGTGTTATTTTACGGTACTTTTATGTCATGAAATCTTGTCAGACCATTTAGTATGCCACATTTATATTTGCTAGTTTGTAGTTGATGTTAAAGTACAGCTGTTCAACTAATGGCAACGGTGTTGAGTACTACACAGCTGATAGAATGATCAAAGGGAAAAAAACATTATAGATCTTGGTTATCTTAATAAGATCGACACTTTACAGTGCAGATTTGTCTTTATGAAATACTTATCGTTTTCTCGCTTATACATCCATGTATGCAAACTGATAAAGGCAATTTTCATTTTTTTTTAGTTATTCATTAGTTATTTTTTTAGAAGAATTTAAATTTTATGAGTTCTTAAATATTGATTTGTCGAGCTCACTGTGAACTCCCATTATACTTGCAATAAAATGTGGAATACGTTATTTTACATTTCATGAAAAGTATTCGGCTCAATCCCGTTCTGAAATATCGAAGTCACCGAATAATTTTTTCCGAGGGTGGAATTGAAAAAAAAGGATAGGAAACTTTTGTTACGCGTGCAACAACATCGAAAACCCTTGACATTTGAATACTGAATCCCGAGTTTCTAGAGAGATGATCTCTCGAATAAAATCGGTCCGTCGAGCTTTTATCTCTTTATCTTATTGCGTTATTTAACTCTGCCCATTTCAATTAACAGTTACAACGAAACTTTCTTCTTCGAGTCTCTTCTCTTCATGTATTAACCACTGTTTAGTTGGATCAGATAAATGCTTTGTATTCAATATTAAATAGTCCAAAACTTGTTTGTTTATCTGTTGTATAAAGGAAATAACATGATTATATTACCAATATTATTTTGCAGTATACAATTTAAAATGTCTTCTAAACTGGAGATTTTTTGTAACATAAGCTATTTAATATTTTGTTATTAAAAAATAATGCATTCAAAAATGCATGATTCCACTTAAAAATATTAAAGCGCACCACTTTATTTTAAAATTTTTAATTACTATAATTTAAAGGTGATTAAAATTAATTAATCAATGTTTTAACTACTGATAAATTATTTGTAGTGATTCAAAAATCATGGATACATACTATTGTGCGATAAACCTGTATAGCATTGTTTCCAGAACTCATTGTCAGTCTATGATTACTTTTTTCTGACCACTTAAATCTTAAGACATAGATAAAGTGACTCAGCATTGACTGAATAAGAGTTAATAATTTAACTGGGTTTCGATCGATTTCCATAATAAGTGCGTTGGAATATATCCACGTTCTAAGACACAGTGATAAAAATAGATACAAGGTGTACAAAAAATAGAATAAGTGTAGGGAAAATAGAATAACCAAGAAGTTATAAACCGGTCAATGCGGTGCAAGGTTGCGAGGTTTTATGTATTTGCATCGATTCCTCATGAACTTCTATTCATAGCACAGAAAGACAAAGTGTATAATCAACCGTCCATAATTGCACAGCATTAAAAGAAAATAATCGTTTTGAATTGAAAAATTAACTATAAGCAGTGGTCTTGCACTTTGCATAGACTTATGCATATGAATTATTTCACAATCTTTCTTTCAGCTTTACTTTCTGAAATCGGTTGATATTATTTTTATAACCAATAATTATTAATTATTTTTATTATTTTTCATAACAAATAACTTTTGATAATTTTATTACAAACAATTGCTTGGCTGCTTTGTGGAACTTAAGGCAACTTGAACCTTCTTTTGGGGTGGATCAGGCCCTCTAGAAATTTTGAAATTTTTAGGACCTGGAATTTTTGAATTTAGAAAGTATGAAATTCTGAAATTTTGGGATTTTTGAATTTTGATATTTGAAAATTTTTGAATTCTAATATTTCAGAATTTTTAGATTTTGAAATTCTGAAATGTAGGAAATCTGAAATTTGGAAATTCAAGAATTTTCGAATCCTACAATTTTAGAATGGTGAAGGTCCACATTTTTGAGAAGAAGCCTATCCAAATTTCCAGGGGGGCCAAGCCTTCTTAGCTTCCACCTCATACTAATGTTTGTGAGTCGCTGATAGTGGTCCTAGATTTTCGATAAATATTCTTTTTCTTTAACATTTCAATAATTTTATTAATATTCCTCTGACAACATTACTTTTAAAAAACTCTCTATTGATCACAGTTCGTTGTTCCTTGATTTCCACTTTCTTTTGGAACCATACGTCACTTGCAACAATTTACTCGTTTACGAATCCTTCGTTTGAATAAAAATTTTACGGATGCAATTTAACGGTCGGCTGCGAATTGTTTCCGCCACGGAATCGAACAATCGTTTATCTTTGAACGACGCGAGTGGGGCAAATTCGGTCCACGGTTTAATTTAATCATCGGAAACACGTGGATATCGGAACGCGATATTTTGCACCGGATGCGACATCCCTTTGTGTATCCAGCGTTTAATTGCGTAACTGGATCTTGCGTAGTGTATATTCAGCGAGCGTTGATTTCCGCCGATTAACAGTTGTGTTCGTTTATCTCTATTTATTCAGTATCATGCGACGAAAAACCGTTTCCAGGGGTGTTTTTTGAAAATCTATCCTTTCCCTGCTGGCTTGTTTTCACACCAATCATCCCGTGAAATATACATAGTCTGTTTCGAATGTAATAAAACTGTTATTCGGATTGTAACGTTGTAGTGTCATCACTGGGGTAATTAAATGGAAAACCGTTAAGGGAAACCGTGAGTTAAAGTATTAATCATAGGGAGAATATTAGGTCATCTAATAATGTCCTTGGTACCAAGAATTGCCTAATGAATAAATTATTCACATGCCTTACTTAAAATGTTCGATTCTCTATTTTTAGTTTTCTCATTTTTTTTTAAATAACGAGGTGAAGAAAATGGCAAAATTAATATTATTGTTGGTAAATATTTGTATAAGATAGAGAGTAATCGATATATCGGCGAGGGAATGTTAGTCAAATAGCCAGAATCGCGTTCCATATATTTGGTAAGTTCTAAAAGATAAAACGTCGACTAATTGACAAGTAAATTTACGTTTTATTAATAATTCTGTGGAACGACATACATGAATTTTATACAAGGTGAATTTTACTTCAATTAATTTGAAGGTTTAAATTTTATACATTTACGAGAACATATGAAATGAATTTCTGGAATATTTAAATCCGACAAAAGCAAAGGTATAAAGTCTCCTTTTAGTTGGTACGTATTAAAATTCATATGGCAATCCACTTGTTGCTTTATTTACTGTAATATTAGAGAAAATACCAAGATTGAAACAGCATGAGTTAGAAACCAGTTACATCCACAAGATAAATAAACAAAATATTTCTCTGAGATTGAGAGGTAAATTGATATAAATTATTATTTTAAATTTGAATATTTCTCCGTATTTCTGTGGACTTAAAAAGTGGTGCGAGAATATTATAATAATAACTATTATTTTAATAATTAGAGTTACTATGATTTTTTTTTAAATAAATCACTAATTAGTAAGAAATTAATTTTGCTCTTATAATTTTTCTATCGAACTATTCAAAATTTCACTTTACTATTCTAATACAACTACCATTCATAATTACGAACGTAGTATTGAAATAGACGTATGACGTTTAAACGGGAGCCAAAAATTATTGAAGAATGGATCCTTGAAGAATGGTCGAATTCTTCATTGTAGGAGAAACCCTCGAGCATCGCCGTAAGCGTGCAAGCGATAACAGGGACTAACATCGTTACTCAATCGAAACGGTACACTGTGAACGAAGTTGTCGCATACTGAGTCATTCTCGGTCGATCGATGTTACTGCAGGTAAGGGCGATCATCGGCTAAACAAGCTACCGGAGTCGAAATGCTGGCTTGTGGTTGCAGTTTGTATAATTCATGTAGCTTCGACAACGTGGCCGCAAAACGATGATCGCTCGAATTTCCCGCCGGTATGAAAGCGTTTACGATCGTCAGGTGGCTCGTAAATATCCCTACAGGCTACCTATGACGTAGGTATTGGTTTCCAAACATATTTTGATAAAATTATGTATACTACTATACGGGGTGGACTAATAAAAATCACCGCCTTGAATATCTTTCTATCTTTAGGAGTTAGAAAATAAAATTGTGAAATATCTAAATGTTTCTTTTAGTTGATGAATATTTTTTCAAGCTCCTACAAAATGAAAGACCTTCAAGGTAGTCATTTTTACTGTAAATCAATTTCCAAGCTCGAAGACAAAAATCCCTGAAAATCTTAAAAGTAAAACGTTCAGCTCTAAAACCATACTGAACCAAACGAACCTGAACGCGACAAGACTTAATCGCTCTAAACAAGCGGCATTCGCAAGCCCACAAAAGGGATTCACCGAACTGAACTCATCAAAGAGCAACGCATTCAACATTAATCCAAGCAACGGTGGAACAGCGAAACAACGCCGATACTTGAGTGCTCATAATTCCCGTAGTAGTTCAGAGCAAACGTTCCAACTGTTCCCCGAACGACGAGCTTAATTCCCATCGGCCCAGAAACGTATCCTCCAGCCAACTATCCGTTCACAATTCAACGTAGCGCGATGCTTTACGTTCGAGGGCAGTGAGTATCGGTCCCATCCGGATTCCAGTGTCCTCTGCGGCGAACATAATCCATGGTACGTTGCAGTAAAACAGGAAACAGCCGCTGACCGACCTTTCGAGGCAAGACGAACGTCGAGCGGTAGTTTTCGAACCGTGATATCCCATCCATCTGACGGGGTAGCTTATGCAGCAGTTCGCGTGACGAGCAGTCACCGCCGTTCCTTTACCTCGAGGGCATTAGCAACCGTTAGTGCGACGGCTTTACGGCTCGTTAATACACGGCGAATCTTACGTGCACGAGGGAAAGCCGCGTTATTACCGCCACGCCGACCCACCTTGCACGGAACTTCCACCATCTTTTCCTTCCGTGGTGCTGACATACCTGAAAGCACTGCGGAACGGCAAGCCACCCTTCCAGTACCGAGGATCTCGCTGTCGAGTTCAGAATCTTTAACCCTTTCGCCTCTAAGGGTGTATATGTACATGTATACATCCTCGAAGAGAAGACACTTAGGTACAGAAAGTGCATATGTACATCTTATAAAAATGGATCTCCACGTACGATCATGTGTACAGTATCGAGCATAGTAAGCTTTTTTGCGGAAAGTAGCGTTAAAGGAGAAGTAGAAATTCTCAAAACCTTAATTTTGATAATATTAATATTAACACTTTGACTGGCAGGCAAATGCTATTGAAAATTTCATTAGATAATATTTTTATTTTTTAAAAATTTTATTTATTATTTTCCGAATATTTTGTTATTTCCATTATCCGTTATTTGAAATACCTAGTAAAAATATTTCTAATTAGATAAGTAACCAAATTCCTAATAATATAGATAATGGCTTCCTTTGACAATTCAATCTTTCATATCTGGGTGACATGGCATTCAATGTGTTAAAAGTAATTCGTAATGATTGAGATAGAATAGTGTACGCTAGATTCCAATTTCGATAGATTTCAGTAATTTCCTTGCTTTAATATCAAAGTTCCGGTTTTCGATTGGAAACGATGCGATGAGAATAACGATAAATTCTAACGCTTTCAATGAAAAATAAATTTAATTCAAGTTTTAAATTTGAAGATTTACAAGCGTTCGAATATTGTTAGAAATTGAAAGCTTAAATTATTATTCTCATTAATTATAATTTTAGTACGTCTTACCGTTCGTGTCTCTTTGATATGCTTTAAATAAATTACTGTTCCTTGAACATCAGTAATGAGAACACGAAGAGTCGAACTGGTGACCTTCCTATTAAAATTCGAACGCTCATCTTGAAATTTCGAGGGTCGAAGGATGTTTCTACGTGAGGATGACAGAGACAAACAAGTGACGACAAAGGTTGAAACGGAGATGGAAAACAGGAAGACGAAGAGAAGTAGATGAGGGAGGAGAGTGTTCCCCTCAATTTATATAGATTGCTCCGAGTGGCATTTCGAGTTCAAGTAACGAGCTGCAATTCTGTGGTCGACCGAGTATTTCCTTCCTGAAGTAGAAAATCCATTATGTGGCCAGCCATAAGGCCGGGTGAAGGGAAACTGGATGACAGGAACATCTACGTATTATCTAACTAGATATTATTTTGATGTTGATCAAGATGGATATAAATGACTATTACCTTATTTCATGAAGAATAATGTTCACGAATTGAGCTGTAATTATTCATCGTGAAGTTTTTATTATTATTTATATGTAAAGTTGGTATGCACAATTCTACTACTTCAATATTTAGAACATTGTATGATTCTTCTAGATACTTATTTGGTAAGATTTTCAGAAGTTTTATATATTTTAACATTGGCACAACTAGGTAGGAGCCAGAGTGAACCTGTGAACTGGTCTTTCCATCATTTTTAAATTTTAATTTTCAAGCATTCCAAATTTTCGAAATTTAAAAATGTCAGAATTCCAAAATTCCAGATTATCAAAATTCCAGAATTTCAAACTTTCAAACTTATGAAATTCCAGAATTCCAAAATCTCAGAGTTTGGAAGTTCCAGATCACAAAACTCCAATTGCAAAATCCTAATTGCGCCAGTGTACTTTAAGTATCTTACCTCTCAGCTGGAATAAATTACTGATATCCAAATACAACAAAATTCTTAGGGAATCTAATAAAAAGTTGCACAAAGTTACACGAAAGTTGGTGTGTAACTGTTATCGAACGTCCCTTTTAAATAAATTATGAATGCAAATGAAAATAACCTTCATACCGCCAGAAATAGCATACTGTATAGGTGTCAACTACGTCAGGCTTATTTCACTATTTCACGATAATTAAGTACCGAGTAGTCCCAAAGCGGCATCTGTCCGTTGATATTTAATTAAAATGCGGCTACAGAATTTGGAGCGTTGACATTTCTGGTTTAATTGGAGAGTTCCGAACTGATTCGGGGCACATCCGATAGGACCAATCTGTACGTACCGGTGAATTCAAATCCTTGATTCAATCATCGACTCTGATTTCGATCTTAAGTTGAAATATTCCGAACTTACGAATCTCATTACTAAACTGCTGATATTTATGTATTTATAGGATACTACAGCGTGTAGGATATAGAAATGGTACTTATAAAAAGAACCAAATATACAAAATGTACGATTTAAGGTAATATTTCAATTTCAATTCTCCTTCTTCAATCTCATATTTTTTGAAAAATATGAATTAGATAACAATTAGAAAAAGCAGGTGTTCTGCTTTGCAAAAATTTCTTTAACCGAATAATCATGCCTTACTCAGAGGTTCCACCGTAAT
This sequence comes from Osmia bicornis bicornis, assembly GCF_907164935.1. Taxonomy (NCBI): domain Eukaryota; kingdom Metazoa; phylum Arthropoda; class Insecta; order Hymenoptera; family Megachilidae; genus Osmia; species Osmia bicornis. Next base: position 4,561,294 of record NC_060219.1, on the reverse strand, counting down.
AGTAATACTATTCAAAATAATATTCCTCTACTGCTTTTTTTTTCTTAATTATTCGAGTATATCTAATTAACGATGTCAGTCAATCATAACTCTCACCGCATTCAACGCGATAATGGCAATTTACAATGACTGATAACGAACAAGTAACTAAAGATATAATATCTTGAAACAAAATACACGTAAATAAGGACAAGAGATTTTTGTGAAACGAAAGTACGCACTATGCAGCGATGTGAACACGCTTTCGTTTGAAACTTTTCGTTAGTTTGCACTGTGCATCGAGCATGCAAACGAAACTCGATTAGTCAGTCATGAGTAATATCGCCAGAGAAGTCGGTTTAATGCGTGTCAACGGATCCGTGATCGATTCATATATATTCGTTCCTTTTGGCATGCAATCGATGGATAGCCTGTTTTTGTGGGATTTTTCACCTCGTACGGGCTTGATTTATCGAGCCTCTCGTACCGTCGTGATTTTTCAGGCCCTCTCGACGAATAAGGAGCGATGGAGATAACGTTTCAACGGTGACGGCGTGAAACTACGAATAAATCGCTCGTTCCTTGTATCGGTCGTTTCTTTTCGTTCACGTGAAGTATGAATAATGAGGAGCGTTTGCTTGCACTATGTATTGAATACTCGTACGCGACGGTGAATTATTTACTCTTCAGGTTTCCGTAACGTAACTCTTGACTTGCTTGCTGAATTCCTTTTTACAAAAACTAGAGCAATATTAAATGATAAATTATACGAAACCGTTGTTTCACATTTCCCTTCCAAAAATTCCCTACAAAATATCACAATCCTGAAAGGTGACTAGAAAAATTATTTATATTGTTCATGCGAATCGTCCTTACTCGTCATCTAAACAGTAATCCCTGATACCACTGGTAAAAAGTTGTTAAAGAAGCAGTTGTTGAAATTAAGTTTAGTTAAATATAATCGCTAATGCAGCAAATAATTTTGCAGCTCATGTCTCTGATCGAGCAAACTAAAAGTTCAATTAAATCGTGTCAAAAGACCGCAAATCCTCAAACTCGTACACTCTGATCAATAATCATTTTCGTGTCTACGTCGAGACATTGCGGAAACAGGCACGACGGTACACCAACTGCGATACAAAGTTTCCTCACGCCATGCCACCTCTCATCCAATTGTACTGCAAGGTGCAGCCGCGGAAACTTCTCTAGACAACCTTTTCCAATTCGAAGATCCTTGTAAGAACATTTCCAGATGTACGACCGTTGTGAATCCATTTCATTCAATGGCCATGTCTAGCATAGCTGGAATTGTCTCGTGACGTTATCTGGGTCGAAGAACTAGTTCAACAACTGAAAAGGATCACGTACGACAGACTGTCTATCAGCTTTGACCCGGTGACGTCATACGAGGCTATTTTTGACCAAGTCGATGTCTTTTCTGTCGATAAAAATAGCGATTAATCCGATTTGCTTCTGGTCGGAAATAGACTTCTATTATAGAATCTGCGTTATGAAAACCTTGTAGGTAGTAGTATTACAGACGTGCTTTATTATGAAACAGTATTAAAATTTAAGTGGTGAGATTTACAAAAATTTCATTTTTAATTTTCTTAACATATTATTTACCACCCACGAATAAAAATAGATATGCATTATCACCTTATAACTTAACAGTGATTAAATATCAGGAGGTGTAACTTCACTTTCAGTTTTTCTTTAATTAAAGTATACCTAATTTTTATCATTTCAACTTATTTGATAGTTATAGATCAGTCTGTAATATTTAAAAATTATTATTTGAGTTTCTGTTAATACGATATGATATGATGATAATATTAATTACTCCAAAACGAAATGGAGATTATGTTGATAATTGGAGCTTTTAATGTCAAACATGGTGAAATTGAAAATTTTTTAATTTTGCTAATTACACAACATCGAATTTGTTTTTGATGACTGTAATTTTTGATGGGTGAAGCATCACGTAATAACTGTGGTGTTTTTTCTTATTGCAGAGTTCGTGTCGAGTATTACGTGAATGAAAATACGTTCAAGGAACGACTTCAGCTGTATTTCATCAAGAATCAACGTTCAAGTAAGTACTTTTATACAGTTTGGAATGTGAATGTATCTCACACAATTTCCGTGTTATTTAAATACATAGTTATCAGATTATTTCATAAATTCATACATACTTAAATACTTTTAAAAGTGAATAGATAGTTAATTGAATAAAATTATGTCTTTTGAATGTTTATTTTCTGTACATGACTTAAAAAAATGAGACATGATAATATCTGTACTGACATGATAATATTAATATTTAAAAATATTTAACCGTTTATTACATAATTTCCTTAATTTTAATTAAAAAGCATGTAGCTATGTAGTAATAATAAAAGAGCAAGAATAAATTCAATTTTATTGTGAAAATATTATAAATTTTCAATTGATTGTAAAATTGATTGTTTCTGAATTATCTCATTTTGAAATGAATTCCTTTAGAATATCATGTAAAATGTTGTATAATAAAATAATTAGTAAAGTAAAAAAGAATGCAAACTTTAAATAATTTCATACTAAGAATGCAAGGTAGTAAATGCATTTGACCCTTTAAAATAAAATTTATTATATCATGTTTCTTATTAAAAATTCCATTGCATACCGGCGTGACCAGGTAATGCCATCGATTTCTTAAATTAGTCCTTTTCTTCCGCAAATTCCAACACGGAAATTTTCAGCACGACACAATAAACGTTGAATGACCGTCACGTCAGATCGTTTTCCCTGGAAAACGTCGTCGGGCTTTTGATCGCGAAAGAGTTCACGGCGCCGGAAATTCCTTTCGAAGACACGCATGCCAGAAATGTAATTTCGGGAACGACGTGTTAGCGTGACACGAACAACCATGCGATCTCTACTAGCAAAACATAAGCTTTTGAAGTTGTTGGCAGCAGCCGATAACGGATATCGTGCCGATACCAGCCTCGATCGTAGCGTATCGAACTTTTATATCTGCATGTCGATCGGTAGAAAGATCAATGACTTGTAACGGTTAAAATGCAGCCTATCTATACCAGATCGTCGATTATTGATAACCCTTCAGTGGGCGTATTTGTCTGTGACAAATTTGTTTCTGCCGATTTCCTTGAAGCTTCGTTCCATCGGTGCACTCCTCGTGGTTTTTTTAATCCTCGGCAGACCATGGAGAGAACCCCAATTTTAATTTAATAAATATTTTGATTATTATCAAATCTATAGTATTTGTCGTTACACTGTAGTAAAACAATTCGTTCTGCTTAAAATTCATTACCAAATCAACTACATAAGTCGTAAAATAATTTATTGTTATATATCTAATATTGATTGAAATTTATATAAAAGTAATTTTTTTTTTAATAAAATTATTATTTATGTTTCAGGTCTGAGGATACGATTGGCCAATCTATTTTTCAAGCTGCTAACATGTTTCTTATACATATTCAGAGTCATCACCGATACCGATCCAACTTACGCAGCATGGTAAGCGGTATTACACTTATCAGACAAATCAAAAAATAATTCTGCAACTTTGTTCGTTAATCGTTAAAAATAATTCCTTCTTAAATTTCTTCTTCGAGTTAAAATTGCTTTAACCTTTTCGTTATTATTGGCCTAGAAGAATAAAAATGTTTTTGCTTGGGGTTGAAAAACCCATCTTGACTCGGGATTTAACCATTCATGCAAGATTACGATATTTTATAGAACGAGCATCGCGGCTGAAAATAAAACCGAGATAACAGTTTGAAGCTGAAACAGTATCGCGTCTCCTTGCCGCTAGTCTTTAACAGCCTTGATACTTCTTAAGAATTCCTGGAGGACTGCACTTTGCCTTCTATGTTATCTCCTATCTTTTATATTATCTCTAAATTACTGCCTCTCCGTGCGTAATATTTTTCTATGTTTCCTTTATTTTCCTTTTCCCTCATTTTCTCAATGGTACTAAGTTCTTTCCTGACTTTTCTCTCTGTACTCTTTATTTATACTTTTTTGCTTATTCTATCAAATCTAGTTTACTATAAATTATCTAAAATTCACAATATTTCTTGGTATAGAATTAGTAATTTTATATGGTGATAAAAATTGTAATCATACACATTATATTAATATTATTGCGAAATGAAAAATGTATATTTTGACAGTTAAATGATTAATTGTTTTTCTTGTAATTTGTTTCAAGCTTCATTTAATGTACATTCGCGATCAAATCAGGCAATCAGTGATGTCCCTAATTTCTGTGATTCTACATCGCTTTAATTGATCGTAATCACAACTTCCATTAGCCAGCTATCTGATTTTCAGAACTTTATCCTCGACCCTTTTAAAAATTTCCCCTATGAAAGCCGATCGTGGGCTTTTAAAAAATTTGCTTTGTCTCTAGTTTCCGGAACTTCATCAGTCGCATTAAAAAGATTCCTTTTCTCTTTTTAGTTACGGCTGCACGCCTGGCAACAAAACCGAGTTCCTGGCATCCCAGAACCTGACCGAGGAAGAATTTCAGGAGCACCCGACCATCAACTGGGATGCGATTTTATGGGTGAGGAGATCCTTGGAATTGTGGGTGGTCCAGGTGATCCTCGCAATAGTATCGCTGACGGAAGCTCTGCTACTCGCCTATTTAGGTTACAAGGTACGCATCCTTTAGTCCAGGAAATTTGATTTTATGCATAACTCTCCATAATGTATGTAGTATATGGCTATTTAAGTATCTAGAATTGCTTCGTTGCTTCTATTGCTGTATAGACAAGAATGACGCGTTGACTATTGATGATCTAGATTACCAATTTAATTTAGTTAGATAATTTATCATTTTTAATGGTGTTTAAATTTGTTTAGTAATTAAGAGGTCATTTTACTTTGCCGGCAGACAAAATTGAGCTTTAAACAATTTGAACAATTTAAATTTTAAAAAGTTTTTTCTTCGAATGTAATGGTATAAACTTATTTGGTATGTATTTATTAAAATAGTTATTTAAAACGTTTTCTTAAGAAATAGAGATGGGAAATGATATAAGTATCAGAAATGAAAATTTTCAATAGGAATAGGAAATTCCTGCTTATTAATTTTAAAAAATGTTAAGGGTAATGAATAATTCAAATAAAAATGACAAGCTCGAATTAAAGACGGAAGCGATTCTGAATAATTGCTGTTATAGGGTGCCATATTGTATATTATTTTCATTGAAGCAATAAGCGTGTTAAATATTTAGTTGCAGATAGATTAGAGCATTTTTCAAACCAGATAACGTATGAGAACATCTTTTAACTTAATTAGATTCTCATGGTTGGTGGATCAATATCGCAAGAGTAAAGCTGTTCACATATATTGAGGAAAAAGTCACCATTACGCAAAGTAATGGAGGCTCTTAAAATTTTTTTATTCTGTTATATTAAACTATAAATAATAAAATAATGAGTAATTATGTCAAATTTTTTACTCGAATATTTAAGATAATGTTAAGCATAAATTTTTGAATTTTTCAAGTGAATATGTAATGTAATCCCTGAAATATTAATGAACGAAATTTTAATCTTCTCTTTTTTATGCAGCAATAAAGCATCGAACTGTTTCCTATAACTTTTCGTATTTTCATTTTTCGATGTAATTCTGCATGATTATTTCTCTGCTCGTCTAATCGTCAAACCAATTATTCGTTGATAAATAAAATAAAATCAAAGAAAGCTAAGAATTCTCGTTGGTTATTTTTACCAGGTTTTTTGTGCATGTATCATAGTCGAAAACTTACAAAGGCTATTTTCTATCGCTGTAACCAATCTTCAGACTACAGAGAGCAACTTTTTGCTTTGACTCAGAGGATTATAATTTTTTTTAGTGCAGAGGGAGTTTGTAAAGAGCATGCCTGACGGCAAAGAGCTTTCTGACAGAATTTTTGTAAAAAGTACGAAAAGCCACCTTATGCTCTTTAGGTATTCTAGTCCGCGTGAAATGCTTTTGAAAATCTCGTTGCTAGTCTCACACATGGTATTTCATTTGAATAAGCTACTTAACATACTCTAGACATTCACTTTTTTAATGTTCTCTTTACTGCACTTTTTTGGAAACAGTAATACTTCCCTTCGAGACCTGAAAATTGTCTTGTATCTGATTTTGTTCCAAATGAATTATGATTAATATAAGAAAAATTAGAGAAAGTTTATGTCATCATTTTGCTGATGTCGAATTTGTTTAAAAAATATACACCTCTAAATTTCGTAATTTTTACCTATCTTCATAATATTGGAGATTCATCCAATTATTTATCAAATTTAATTTATTCTTTTTTTATTTTAACCATTTAAGCATTTCTAAGCTTATAAATGTTAATATTTCTAAGATAAATAAACCCTTTTTGAAATTGTTTAATTAACTTTATTTGGAACAAAATCCTTAATGTTGACGTCAATTGATATCAAAAAGTGCTTGATTTGGCTCGAAATGTTGATTCCAATATTTTGATGTCAGCATGTCAGCCAAAATTTATAGTACCTTTAAATATTATTATAAAAATTTCTATTCGACTACTTCCAGAATTTTTTAAATCTATATACAATACACTCTTTCTTCTGTATGTATATTTGTGTTACATTTACTTCATGTGCTTTTCGCTTAGCTTCTTGGTCGTTCTGCAGTTTTTCCTCGTGATTACTCGCGAATTCACCGAGCACAGCTCGTATAAGGAAATAAATTTTTCGATGAAAACGGTTCTTCCGGGTACAATGCGTCGACTAAGAAGCCAGTTGCAGCAATCGAGTATAAAAAGTTCGTAAAGGTTCCGACAAAATATAAAACCGATGCAATTTCGCCAACGAAATAAAAAAAAAAAACAAAGAAAAAATTCGTCAACTTTCGATTGATCGGTGGGTAGTCATAAAACACGTCAGGTTTCGTTCGAAAGTTTCACTCATTTTGCTTGAAAAGTAAACCGGAAAATCTATGGAAGTCTTATGACGAAGGGGTACGTAAAAGTTTGTCTTATATGATTCACCTAAATTCCAATTTCATTTCTAGCGGCGAATCTTGCTGCTAGAGTCTTACTCTTTATACAATTTTCAATATCTTAAACGCGCTAAATTATGAATTTTCATTTAACTGGGGTAGAAGGTGAAGCCATCAGGCTTTTAAAGTTGCACGAACCGAATGAAAGTCGCATCGGGAACGTGTCTGCTTTTGCGACACGTTGCAAAATTATTATTCAAAGCGGTGTCAGAATTTAACGTACCGGTTGCTTTCCACGTACAGGATCCATGATACGATCTGGAACGACATGTAACCATTGTGGCACGCCATTCGCTAATCGAACATTCCAGCAACAGGATTGCTCATATTGTAACAACCGACAAACTCGATAACGTTGCGTTGATAAAACACGAGCACGATAATCGCAAGCTACCAATATCCATGCTGGAATAGCGAAATTTCGAAGCTATCGTTAATCCACTGTCGACCAATCCCTGTGAACCTGTGACATATAAAATTCATCGTATCTGTCGGTGTATAAAAGTATTTTACGAGATTAAGGAAATAGTCACTTTTTGATGTCCTTCCTTATTTTCCTCGTAATTTTTCTCCCCATTTATCTTATCGTTGATATCCTCTTCGTTTCATAGTTTAGCAGTGTCGTCAATGGTATCGCGGATGTTGCTGTTATCGCCGTCACTGTTACCATAGTTATTGTTATCGTTCTCATTATCGTCAGGGTTTATTTCCCTGAAAGCGTTCAGCAGACACGGAGGTTTTCCTTTTGCTTTATAAATATCTGATGTCGCTTCTTAAATTATCTGATGTACGTGAATTATATCTGATGTACAATTTCCTGTTGCTCGTTTATAGTATCGTACAAGAAAGAAGTGGTAATTTGCAGGTGAACAAAACGTTTTTGTTGCTGGTAATTGTGTGTATTCGGTCTACTAGCTGGAGCAAAATTCAATCTTGACCGGCGACTAATTACCGTTGAATGAATTACAGTCATTAGAAGCAACGTGTACTCGTGATTCCTTTGCGTCTGATATTTAGTCGTCATTCGTCATTCTCAATTTACCAGGTTCACTAGTGGAAGATTTGTCGTTTGGTAGGATTTGAGGAGATTTCTCTCACGAAGGGGAACGTTGCTGGTACGGTGGATACGGTGATTGAGTGGAAAAATAAATGGAACGCTTCGGAAGATCCGCTTGACTCCCATGATTTAAGATTTCATAGGAGGCTGAACTTGAGAAATGAGTTGCTCTTTTGTTTTTATGAAGAAGGCTGATTTTAATTTGATCGTTAGTAGATTGGGGATGAATTGTAATGGGAAAGAAAGTGGAAATGTTTTGGTACTTACTGTGAAGTATAAATAACAAGAGGAGCGATGAAAGATTTAGATTTTACCCCAATAGAAGGCCAAAGTTACGTCAATAAAATAAGCTTCTTTTTTCTCCAGTAAAATTTGAAAAATAAGTATCATTAATTAACGCTAATTAGCTCATTTTTGCATTCATCTTAATTTTCTCATTTTTATTAAGAACAATTAATAGCAGCGGAACAGTTAAATCGCCAGGACACGTATTCAGAAATTTTAGCATTGTTTACAATTCATTTTCGTCCCGTCAAAGATCAGGGGGCTGTGAGTAAACAATTCTAAGAAAGCCAACAGCATATTTCTTCTAGAATTCACGAGTTCCTTGTCAGTACATTCTTTGAAAAAGCGTTCCCTTACCGTGACAGCGTTTAATGAAATGAAATTCATGGGTCGAGAAGGCAGCTTTTTAAAAAGTCTCCCCCTTTTTCCCTCTACAAATTGTATTCGTGTACTATTCGTAAATCTCCTGGGATATTAATAATAGCGGAATCCTCGAAAAAGTTTATCCAGTTACCGTGTAGTAGCGGTTTTCGTATATTTTTAAGCTAGCCTCGTACTTTGACGAGCTTTCAAGAAAGATAAACGATTTGGTAGACTCTTCAGACTTAATTCTTTCGTTTTATCTTTGTCAAAGGGTATACGATCTCGTAACATGGGAAAAGGCAAATGGAAACTGTTATCCTAGGAAGCTTTATTTTCAGGTTTCGTTTTCCTTAACGCGATTTATACTAAAATTTTGCAAAATTTTAAATAACTTTGACTGCAGTTTATTTTTCTATTGAATATTTATATATATATATATTACAATTCTATTCAAAAATTATACAGTATTTACGAAATATTCATAAAATACAGAAAGAACAAAAGCAGTTTCACTAATTTTGGCATTTTGGTAACTGGATTTTCTTGTAATTTCTGTTTTAGTAAAATGAATTAAATAGGAACGTAGGATGTTTGAAGTTCACTCTTTCCCGTTTGTTTCTTCAGTTTTCTCGCAATTTTTCGCTCTGAAAGTTCGTCGATTTCAAAGAAACTTTACCGAAGTAGGTGACGAAAATTTAAACAGTTGACAGCTCGACAGAAACGAACAGAAATAGAAAATGTATGCCAAGGGATATTAGTCGACGTTGAATCGTGTCACAGATTTTGAGAACGATTCTGACGATAAAGAAAAATATTTAAGAAGTATTTGAAGGCTATTAACATCGTTCCACCTTTCCAATATTAACAAAGTATCGAATGTTCTGTATTAGTAGATGTAAAATAATCTACTGATTAATTCTTTTTGATTAAAAATTACGGGCTATATTAACATAAAATTTTGCTTTTCAGTTATTAATTTCGAGTAATGTTTCGCCATCTTTGATTAATGATTCAATTAGCAAAGGTAGAAACATTTAAAGATTTACTTTCGTTTCATCGTGGAATTTCAAAGAAACATGTTACAGCAAGGAATAAAGTCTTATGAGATACTTTATATTAAATTATTTCAACTCAAAGTTTTACAACAATAGAAGTAGTAGTAAATTTTATATTGCTACAGACATTTTATTGTTTCTCTCAATAATAAAAAATAACAAAGTATAGTTTACTTTACATTCGATTTTTATTAGGTGTGAAAATTAATTTTGTGCCTGTGAAAAGTCATGATAATTCCAATTAATGAAGTAATTGTTATTATTATTATATCCTTGCGCCATTGTTAAAATACATAGAAACGCGAAAAAATGTCCAATTATTTGGAGAACCGAGTATTTAGAAGCACAAAATGTCCAAAATAATTTCAAAGGACAAAACCACGTTATCATAGTGTTTATATACCTAATGGTTTAATTAATATTTGCTTATACGAGCCAGCTTACCGGTTTGGCCGAGATCCACCGAGAGGGAGTATTAAATTAATTTTTGGTAATTAACGAAGCACCTGTTGATTTAGGTTTTGAAACATTTTGATATTAACATTAAGGTACACGTGTACGTTGCTTGGAAAGTGCAGAACGACTGTTTACTGTTGTATGTGGAACGTTTTCTCCCTGCATTTTGCACTTTCTTAAAATTGTCGCTGGGTTTGTTGAGCTGTCTTCGTCATGTTCGCAGGGAAACGTCTGGCAGCAGCTTCTCTCTTTCCACTTCATCCTCGAGCTGGTCAACACCATACCATTCACGATCACGGTGAGTCATCATTGAATTTTCTATTAACTTATAAAAATTTAGTGTTTAAGTATATACCACCAAAAAATATTAATAATCAAATGAATATTAACACTAGAACTACTGGTGTTCAATGTACACTGAATTTTAAATTGAAAATGAAATAGAAAAATAATGTGTATGTCAACAAAAACACTTTAATAAATTTTATAATTTAAAATAAGAAACTTGAAACCTGATATTTTTAGCATTTTGGTAGTTCTAGTGTTCAGCATGATATTTTTTCTCGATCCAGAATTATAATGGTTTATTAAAAATTTCTATCATCTTTTTTTAAACTACATATCATGAAAAAAAATTTGTAGTTTGTGAAATTGTCATTTTCTTCTACATAAATTTTGTATAATAATCTATTATTCATATTTCCAATTGAAACACTCCCTTAATATTACTTAAAAACATATTATTTACATAAGCCGCATATACGATTGTAATAATGTTATGTTATAAACTGAAAAGAAAATGGAAACAACTTGTTTATTACATGTTCGAAGAGTCGAGCCGGAAGTAATAAAACGGTTCATTAAAGGGATGTTTGATAAAGGACACGGAGGAAAAGATTCGCTGATCGTTTGTAACTCGCTGCCGGCAATAAAACGAATTGTATCAACCCTCTGATTCCTTCTGAATTCCATTTCACCGGCTAACGATAGAAATCTTCAAGTTTTACGTTTCTCCGGCACGCAACATCAGATACTTCCAATGGGACTCTATTTCGTCCAACCATTAACCACAATGTATAACCAGTCTTCATTCTGTTAACAAGCACCATGGTGAAAGCATCAAGAACTTGTTGCTTTGCATCGATTTGGTTGACCATTGATATATAAGCATAGAATTCCAATTTTCCAGACTGTCATACTGAATAATACGATACACAATATATTCTAATTAACTGCGAAAAGTCTTTAATACTTTGGAAATAACAAACTACGTCGGTGTCAGAAACGCATTGTCAGATTGATTAACCATTTTTTAGCACACGATAACACTGATCAGTCTTATGAAAGTAATCAAATAATTATAAAATAAATATAAAAAATGTTTAATAATTTTTGTTGAATTACATCTTGCTAAATATTATATTTCCATCATTGCAATCGACGAATTAAACGAGCGCTGATGTAGACTCAAGATTCAGTGTAAGTGATACAAGTCAATGGTTTGCCTGACGCGCGAGCAAGTAGTAACAGTCAATGCTTTAGCAAACGTGTACTTATTCTTCAGCTTCCTTTTTTTTAAATTTTGTTTCTTAGTAACTACGAGATATTTTTATGCAATTATAATAATTGTAAAATACAATATTCGATGAAGTTTATATGCAAAACGTTCATGATTAATGATTCAATATTAAATTTATAGTATATTTCACTTGTAGTTAAATTAAGTGTAAGTAATTTCAGGTTCGATGTGCTTTAAAAGAAAATGGTGTGTTCCACATTTACGAAAAATTACACAAGTTTTAACAGTGTATCGATCCTTGTCTACCCTACATTACCCTTAATCCGAACGAAAATGGGATTTAACACTATCAGAGGGTTGCGCTTCGAAATTTAATTGGCTTAGTGTCATTAGTTTTGTGTCACTTCGCCAACGTCCTAGGGAGACCCCTAAATCCCAGGTCATCGCATCCTGTAACCATTTATATGCCATTTATTTCACGAGACATAAATATACAGATCATCTACGAAGAAAAATGTACGTCAGAGAGTTATAATGAGAAATCATCTGTTTTATCCTTCGGTAATAAAAATAATATACTTTTGTTAATCGATGATAAATTATGTTTCCAGTTACTTTATCCACCAATGCGAAATCTGTTCATTCCGGTGTTCCTAAATTGCTGGTTGGCAAAGCATTCCTTGGAGAATATGTTCGTAAGTAATTAATTTCACTTTCTTATTTTTAAACTTTTAGTTTTGTTATAATTTAAATTGTTATTAACACTTGTTTCAGAATGACCTACACAGAGCTATGCAGAAATCTCAATCAGCTTTAAGTCAACAATTGATGATCCTTAGTGCTACGTTACTGTGCCTTGTCTTTACTAGGTGAGTCATTTCACTAATTAACTTTCTAAAATTCTTGTTTCAATTCCGATATTATATTTCATTATGCGAAGTCATAGAAATTTACAACGTGCTGAATTAAAACATTTTCTAGCAAAAGACAGAAGTGTCAATAAAGCTTAATTAAAATAATTACATCTAGAAGCTGCACATATATTTCCTTGAATTTAAATAGTTATGCTTTTCTTTCTCTTCTCCTATTTAATTAATAGATTTTCGTCTCGAAGGAAAAAGTAATTCAAACACGAGAATTTATTAATCTATTTAGCAGACTTGCTCATTTGCTTATTTAGATTGGAAGATCTTAATGATGTCTTAGCGTTTAACAAAATTTTCATTTCTTTAAATACATCTTTTTACACTGAAACTATTTTTAATCCTAATCTACAATTTTCAAGAAAATACTATTTACTATCTACTGCTTACAAACTTGTTAATATTAAAATATAACACTATTTAACATCTAATATTTTCAATACAAATAATTTCTATCTTCCACCAAACGGATCGATGACAAATTAAAATTCTGTTCACCTACAAGTCAACTTTTATGTACGGTCTTACCAGCTTTATTCTCCGACCGTTATTCAAGTTTACAACCGAGAGGTGGTTGCAGAATTTGCATACAAGTCGCGTTAGATTATTCAAGTAACAAGAAAAGTTATCTGATCGGAATACCCATCTCCTGTTACGAATTCCCCTAAACAGAAATCCTGTTTCCCGAATTCTCTTCTTATTTAATAAAGCAAGATTTTCTTGGAAAGAGAATAACTGTGCTACAAACGCGATCGACCGAACATAAACGCTAAAAATACAATTTCAACTGCAACTGGAAGTAGTTCACGTCCAACCACTTTATTACCCGATCGTTTTTTTTTTCTATTCATAGAACAAAGTTTGTAATAATGATACAGTTAAATGAAAAATCACAAACAATCACTAGGTGTACATACATACACGTTTGAAATGAAATAAAAGCGTGTCAAGCTGGTGTTTCTAGTATATGAATAATTTTTGATGCACTAGGTATATTTACAACTTAACTATCGGACAATTTTAATTTAATTTTCTATTTCATATTATTTTTATTTTCTGAATTTGACACTGTTTTCTTAAAAATTATACATCCTATATCTTTGTACAGGTTTTGTAAGATTGGATCACCATTGACCCAAGCTCCACTCTTCAAGATTAATCGAAGAAAAATAATAAATGATTGTATTCAAAATGTTTGTTTTCGTTTAGGGAATATTACTCGTATAGTCATAACTAATATTTTATGCAACACGGAACCAATTCCAATTTATTTGTACTCGAAACAAATATTTATGCACACAACGCACAAAAGAAACTTGGTTTACCTTGATCAAGACGCAAAATATTACGCGCACGTAATTACTCTTCTGCAAACGAAAGGCAATTTCTACCGAACCTCATTACGCGATCTATTATTCGTTCGACAGGTTACATGTTGCATTCGATCGAACATGGTGTTCCCTGAAATTACAAAATTATTCATCGAAACCAAGGTATATCCGTACCATGGCGTAGCTTATTAACATGTTGATTGTGTCATGGGGGTGAAACACGCAAGGGTTATCATTGGAGGGTTGTAATTAAAAAAGTGAAGAAAAAAGGAAAATTTTAAACGCCGCTGTAACCATACTTTTTTCCTTTGAAAAATATTTGGACTTTAAATTAAATTTTAACCCTCAACTACACTGGCGAACTTTGAGGGTAGTTTTGCACCACAGATACCTGCGGGGTAGTTTTGAACCCCAAGTTTTCATAAGAGTTTTAATTGAAATGAAATTTTAAAAGTTGATGCTTTTTTGGTCTGATATAATAACGAAACATTCTGAAACTGAAAAATTTGAAGGATTAAATTCATCTTCATTCTCAACTTTTGTAAAAATTTCGCATGTACGGGTCACGATTGACCCCGCCAGGTTGTCCGAGGGTTGAAGCTTTGAATTCTGGAACGAACATTGGTACTGTCACCAAAAGGCTGTAGGACGGTCGCTATATTAATCCAATTTTCCGCTCGGACGTGACATTTTCATAGGTTTACGTGAACCACGTATCTCTTCAACTCGGCTAACAACTCGTTTTAAAAAGTTCCCGTGGCCTTTCGATAAAGACGAAGGGATAGTTTTGTTAACAAAGAAACATTGGTCGTTACCGCACTTTTCTCATCACAATTCAACGCCCACGCGAATTGTTCTCATTCGAGCGACGATATTGTTCCGTGTCTGGGACAGAGATCACGATCACTCGACTAAAGCGTGAAACTCGGCTGATTGACCCAGATGCAATGTGGGACAGATGTTAATAAGTAATCGTGGCGGTTCGTGCAGATGGATTGGTATCACCATCGATCGCACGTGATTCATTATTTACCGTGTAATTCTAGAACGGCGTACTTGTAAGCTTGCCCTTGTCGCCGTGAACAGAGTGGCGACAAGGGTGACCGGATGTCGCCTATCTCCTGGTCGATCTTCAAATTATTCGGAAGTCGTTTCTCAAACGGGCCAACCAAACGGGATAGAAAGTGCTCTTACTCGCTGTCGATGTTAGCCTTCTATTAATTCGTTCAAACTGGCCTTTCTTGTTATGAAAGCTGAAATCAGAAATTAGGATATTAGTTGAGAAAAGAAGTACTAATATTTGCTAGAGTAAAAATAAGGTAAAAAATAATGGTGTAAAGGGTTAAGCGTAAAAATTGCAAATGTCAACGAGGAAATAAGTAGTAATAATTATAACAGTTAACTCATCCATTCAACTAATAATTAGTTATAATTAGACAGCAGAAATTTATGCAATTATAGCATATCAAATCATATAAAAATTATATAAACTGTTAAAAATTATTCACAATCGGTTAAATATGCAAAATGGACAAATTAAAATAATACTTTACATGTAATACTATAATAATACTATAAAAGTTTTTATCGCCATTTTATTGCACTTTGAATAAAAAATGAACTGCTGACATACAATCACCCAATTGTGCAAAGTTGGCGTTATAGCGGAAGTAGGAATTTGTAAAATCTTAACGATATTAGTATTAAAAGTAATTTAGAAAGAATAATATAATTTTTAATTATTAAGTTTACTAGACCAGGGATCTATATTATATGGGGTCTTCGCCCCTCTATTGTCATTTTATTCGTGAATGCCTAATGGAAAAGGCGGGACTGGGGAAGAGGAAGCTTACAGTTAGGGTCAGAGTACCCGGAACTCCAGGAACCCTACGAGGGAGAGGGGCACCATTTTTCCTCGGGAAGTCTACTATGCTCGGTTCTGTACAGCATAAAATAGTCATCGAACTTATATCTTTTCACAAAATTCAAAATTCTTCCCCTCCCTTAAAAACATGATAAAATGATGCAAAATTGAAAATGCAACGTGTAACACATAATGAACGATATTTATTATCTCCTGGACCAGTTACAGTCGTAGACTAAACGTTATCTATTGCATTGTCACCGAGAAAGTCACTAAATGTCCAGTTTACGAATGGCTTGTCAGGCTTCAAGATGTATAGTTAACAGACACGCTTATTTACAACGATTACTTGCAGGGTTTACAGCAAACGGGAGTTGTTGTAATCTACGTATTCTTGACGTGAAACACAGTACAAGCAACGTTCTTGTACAATCAATATTGATAACGCTTTATAGCGGAACTATGTACTTTATTCGTACTTCTGAGAATATAAAAGTAGAATAAGCAACATAATTTAGTGTCAATTTAATTAAATCAACTATTTTCTGATTAACATGATGTAAAATACTAATTTATTTAAGAATTCAAAGAGTAATTTTAGCTCTATTTACTGCCTAATGATTAATTAACTTTGGTATCAAGGTTCATTTACGCCTTTTAATTTTATTTAAAAAATGAAAGATATTGAAAACATTAAATATATATTGCACACATCTCTTTAATTAAAATAACAGTAATTGAACAGGAAATATGTGAATTATAAAAATAGCAACTTAAAAAATTAATTTTATAATTAATAATATCAACTCACATTCGTTGACGCTTAAATAAAAATTAAGTAAGTGAATTATTTTATCATTCATTTTATCATCGTAAACTAGATGAAGATATTAATCAGGATCTGAAATTAAATCGTAAGCTGAAGTGTGTATTTCTCATAAAATTTCAGATTTTCTAGCGAAATGTCGCCGAGTATAAATCAAAGAAATCGTTTTACGACGAATTAGGAAGAAAAGAAATACGCGCTCGTTTAATCCCTTGAAAGCTTCCTTTCTAAATAAATCGTTGATCTCGTTGAAATAACATTTTCAATTTCATCTCGTAATGTTGCGTACCTTGATGCAAATAGAATTAATTTTTCATACCAACAGTTTTTAATTCTTTATTTTATAATAGGTAATGAACAAGAATATCTATAACAATTATAGATAAAAATTGTTATTTGAAAACTAAAACTTTTGTAATTTATATCATAAAAGCTCCCAAACATATTTAATAAAATATACGGCCATCAAAGTATTTTAATTAGCTCGTAAAAATTAAAAAATTAAATTGAAATTAAACACATTCAATATAATTTAGGTAATAATTGAAAAATAGAAAACTTAATAAATTCTAACAATATGCGGGTAGTATTAATATTTTAGTAAATTTTATAAGCTACCTAGTGAAAAATTTAAATTCGAAAATGAAATAATCGTGTTCTGAATAATTATAATTATAATTATAGCATGTCGTACTGTATGTATGCGTCACTGCAGCATCGTCGTATAATATAAATTAACGCTATCTGACTTATAATATAGCTATCACTGAAATCCCAACAATGATAGCGAAGGTAAATACGATTTTGGAAAAGGAAACACGAGAGATGTATGCTTTTTTAATACGTGTCGAAGCAGTCGATTGTAAAACGAAAAGTGTCCAATTAAAAAAGCAATATCGCTCTCCATCTCACGCTATTCGGTTCTTTTTTCGTCAATTCGTTCGACTTGTTGCCGATGTGCGGGCATCGAATAAAAATGCTCCGCCAAATTCGCGAGCTAGCAACTCTGAAAATTCTTGTTAACAACAAGAATAGAATTTCATATCTTTCGTTTAGGTGAATTTTTATTATTATTCAAAAGATTCATGTGACCTATCATTTTTTTCGTTTTATAAAAATAAGATAATAGAATTGTGTAACCAAGTGGTAAACGCTTCAGGAAACAGAGCGCAACAAGCTAGGCAAATATAAATTCGATATAAATATAAAAATGCATTTTTTTTTTTAACTTATGTTCCAGCGTATGTGGGATCCAGCACTTCCAGAGAGCAGGGCACAGGCATCTGAATTTGTTCCAAAGCACATACTACGTTGTGGTCACGTTTTCTACGGTTGGCTATGGGGACTTTGTACCTGACATTTGGCCCTCGCAACTCTACATGGTTATCATGATCTGCGTTGCTCTTATTGTTCTACCCACTCAGGTAGGTGACCAAACAATGTTTCTTATTAAATTAGAAAGGAATAAACATTGGCATAACTAGGATTTTTTTCTGGGGTGGATCAGGTCCCATAGAAATTTTGAAATTTTCTAATTCTGAAATTCTGACATTTTGTAAATCTAAAGTTTAATTCTGAAATTTTGAAATTTAAAAATTGTAGAATTTAAAAATCGTAGGATGCTGAGGGGGCTAATCCACATTTTTTAGGGGGCCAAGCCCACCCTGGTTCCTATCTTGTTACGCCAATGGGAATAAGGACATTCGTATTTCTTATTGTCTAAAGTAAATTTATATTTTAAAAAATACTTTATTATACAAGGTGTTTGTCATAATATTCACCACGATCTTTAAGGCACTTCTAAAAATTTGACAAATATTATAAACAATGAATAAAACTTAATTAGTATACTGCATATGAAACTCTGTTCTTCGATTGTACATGTATCTAAAATCATATCTAATTAGCACGTCCCGGTAACGAACACATTATTAAGTCTCTCAGTAGCAGAGTTTAACCCAAATACGCTATTGTGATTGTTGACCATGATCATTGACTAATGACAGGAGACAGTGTCAAAGGGAAGACGTCTGTCGACAGGGATTGTGGTAACAGTAATTATCGTTCAATTGATCTGTCAAATCTATCAGTGGCACGTGACACAGGAGATATTCCGATAAACAGTAAATCCTTAGAACATATACTATGAAGATCCGGAATCTGACTCTGATCTGTGCATTAGAATGAACCAAGAATCATTCAGTAAAATCAAAATAGAAAATATAATTATATTGATTAATTGCATGAAGTGTAATTATTTACATATATCAATAGGTTACGAAAAATTCGTGATCAAAATCATAGTCTATACAGTGCCGGATTAAGGGGAGATTCAAGGAGGAGGTTATAAAATCTTTAATTTATTATGTTAAAAAATATTAAATTAAACTCTTTTACCGTTTCCCTTTTTCTTTATGATTAAATGTTATTTAATTTTATTTGGAATAAATTTTAGTTTTTGCACCAAGTTAATCAATCTACGGCACTCTTGATAATATTACGATTACTAAATAAGTTCTGTCAACTAAAATTATGTTGTAATCTATCCATAAATTATTGAATGAAATTTGTAGTTGCAAAAATCGAACAAAACCCTTTCTAACGCTCTAATAACTATGCGATGTTTATGCAAGTATAATGTGTTAGAATATTCAAAATATATTCAAATGGTATACAAAATAGATGCGAAATACATACATGTTAAAAATAAAAATAATACGAAACCCTCTATTACTGTTCCAATTTTACCCTCTATTATTAATTCCAATTTTTTGCATAAACGTCTACAGTCTATTAATAAAACCAAATACCTAAACAGTCGTATGATTTATTATATTTCAATAGTTCGAACAACTAGCTTTCACATGGATGGAAAGACAAAAGTTAGGTGGCTCGTATTCGTCCCACAGAGCACAGAGTGAGAAACACGTAGTGGTCTGCAGCACAACGCTACAAGCCGACACCATCATGGATTTTCTAAATGAATTTTATGCCCATCCATTACTGCAGGTGAGAAATTCGATTGTTCAATTATCACCTTAATATCCTTTATCGGTAACTCGTCATCCATCACTTTAAAATCCCTTTAAAATTTCGTCGATGTCTGAACATCATAGGGATGTTCGCGTATTTTATTATTGTATTTAGGACTACTACGTGGTGCTGTTATCGCCCATGGAGTTGGATACCACCATGAGAATGATTCTACAGGTACCCATTTGGGCGCAAAGGGTAATTTATATTCAAGGATCATGTTTGAAAGACAGCGATCTCACCAGGGCGAGAATGAACGAGGCTGAAGCCTGCTTCATCCTTGCTGCGAGAAATTATGCTGACAAAACAGCTGCTGATGAACACACGATACTCAGGTCAGCTTTTACAGATTAGTCAGGATTATAAATGTTGTCGAAAACAATACCCTGCATTTATGAACCTTTTCGGTATTAAATTGTTTGATAAATGGAATGGATTATTTTGACGAAATTATTTTCATTAGGTGTATTGATAGATTAATTTTTTTTCTTTTTGATTGTCTCGATTATCGAGGCAACTCGTTCGAACTCGTCCAACTTTTTTCGAATTGTCCTGATTGTGTCGGGTTACCCGAGTGTTCGTATATCTCGGGTACCCGCCCAAACCCGTTCTATTTTACCTGGCCAAACCCAACCCGAGTCCGAAATTTCGGGTACCCGCACATCCCTGAGTAATTTGACATTGGCAAAATTTATTGTATAGAGTGTAATTAATTTAGATGAATGGATTAAGTTTCATAGTAATTTATTTACAATTTCATGACACGAAACTATTACGTACGCGTATGCATCGAACTTGGATAATTTATTTTATTAATTGCATCAACAATTTTTAAGGTATTTCAATTTTCAGGTGTCAAAGCACGTTTGCAGCACTTAAACAGTTAACAAGGTAATAATATAGTTATAATTGCTTTCAGGTCGTGGGCAGTGAAGGATTTTGCACCAAATGTTCCTCAGTACGTTCAAATTTTCCGTCCGGAGAACAAACTTCACGTAAAGTTCGCGGAACATGTGGTTTGCGAAGATGAGTTCAAATACGCCCTGTTGGCGAACAATTGTACGTGTCCTGGTGCCTCGACATTAGTTACTCTCTTGTTGCACACTTCCAGGGGACAGTAAGTCAGCAGAAAATTTCAAAATTTTGGAACAGAAATAATGTTGCGCTTTATCTGCTTGCACTTTTTTCAGAGAGGGCCAACAGTCTCAAGAAGAATGGCATAGGCTTTATGGTAAATGTTCAGGCAACGAGATTTATCACATCATACTCGGTGATTCTCGATTTTTTGGCGAATACGAGGGCAAATCCTTCACTTACGCATCATTTCACAGTCATCGTAAATACGGGGTTGCGCTGGTCGCTGTGAAACCTGCGGAACTTCCGGAATTTTACGAAGATAGCATTCTTCTGAATCCTGGTAATTCTACGATGTCACATTCATATTAATTTTTTAAGGTGTCATATGGAAAATTGACCATTGGATGACAATATAGGGACAATATAAATTTTATTAAAAATTTCATTTTTTAAACTTCAAAATATTTACAGCTTCTCGTGATCTTGAGTTCTTCTTTTCATTAGATATTTAATTTAAAAAAATACTTACAGTCTTTGTTATAATGACTGTGTTATAAATAAATATTGACTATTATTACCTAATGATAAAAGGTACTTGTCTCGTAAATATATTTTTAATCTCTGAGAATTCATGAATTAAACTATTTAATCCGCGTGGTCCCTCTCCAAGGTCCGCGCCACATAATGAAGAAAACGGACATCTGTTACTACATGAGCATCACGAAGGAGGAAAACTCGGCGTTCGTAGTGGCGAACAATCAAAATGTAGCCGTAGAAGGGACCCAGGTGGTTGTCGAGACGAAAACTGATGGTGTTGGGAACGCGAATAGTAGTTCCGCGAGCAACACCACCACCAACAACACCACCACTACTATGAACTCTGGATCAGGGGCTGGGACGACGACGACGACCACCACGATCTCGACCAGCTGCACGATCGCCGGCGGTGATGGAAACGGTACTGCACACAAATCCGGTGCTAAATAGCACCATCGTTATTTCAACAGTTGTAACAATGCTCTGAACGAAACAGCTTGCTGCAGGCAGGAGACGACCTGCACGGGGCCCCGTGGACAGAGCGTACACGGTACACCGGCACACAGGGCCCCACAGGTTATTTTGCAGGTCCTCCCTAGCACGCCCACACCACTCGAACACCACAACATACTCGCATCCGATGTCCACCGTGAGTGTCGCATGCGCTTGCTCCTATCTTCTTTCCTCATTCTATATGTTACTTATTTTCTTCTTATCTCCTCTATGCTTTTATTATAGTTCATGATCATGTATAACTGTATTTTGATATAAAGGAAGTATGGGTCAAAATTTAGAGTACGATTTGAGAAATTGATAA
Source organism: Osmia bicornis bicornis (assembly GCF_907164935.1). Lineage (NCBI taxonomy): Eukaryota > Metazoa > Arthropoda > Insecta > Hymenoptera > Megachilidae > Osmia > Osmia bicornis. The sequence goes on along the minus strand of NC_060219.1, from coordinate 4,539,136 downwards.
TTTCTTAATTTTTTTATCAATCAATTTCAATTGATTTTATTTAATGAATGCTTAACGTATGCAGATTTATTTAACTAGATATGGAAGATGACATCTTTTAAATAAGCTCTATTTACCACCTCTCAAAGTCAGACTCTTTTGATTACATTATTCATAAAGTCAGTTAAGGATGGGCTAAAATTTTTATTCGAATATTTTCTTTAAGTTGTATGTTGCAGGTTCGTTAGAGAATCCATTTAGTAAAAAAATTTCTGTTTTTGAATTAATGCAGAGACTTTTCATTAAATTACTTTTTAATGCAAATTTTATTGAGTTTAATTAACATTTTGAGGACGTGACTCCAATTTATTGCCTATAATTAATATGTTCTAAAATTTACTATTAAACTTCGGTTTTATGATTAACTTTAACTGATACTAATTGTTGATAAGTGTATTTATATTTTTATGGTTGATTTGCCATTTCGCATGCAATAGATTATAATGCACAAATGTACAGCAATTGCTTTATGCTAGTCTTTTTAATATTAATTATCTTATTACTTACATAAATAACAGGGAAAAGATTAAAGAATATGCTTCAATGTGGCTTCTTAATTTAACATAAAAATTCTGTTTCTTTTTTAATTACTATAGTTGTTTATTATTGGTACAAAATATTCGTGCTTTTAATGTTTGCTTTTGTCAAAGCAATCGAGCTATGAAAACTCACACCTTCCAAGAAAAAGGAGAATTAAAATCTTATTGAAATACATGTACAAAGATTTTATTAATTTTTTTTTATAAGTGCCACTTGTATTAATAGACGGGGTAATATAATACATACACTATACAGCTTCCGAAATTCTAAGAGGGAGAGACCTCCACTTACAATGACCTGAAACGAATACAAGCAAAATTGCTTTTACTTTGCACCCATTATTATTAGAATTTAGAACTTTCCATAATTATATTCATAAAATTAGAATACGTTAGTTAATCCTGCAGCACCACATCACCACATCATAACATGGAACAAATTTGCTTATGAAACTTACAAACTTATTATAGGACCCATTAACAAACTCGTTACTGTTTCACCAATTTTAATACGTTGAATGTTGTAGCGGTCATCGATGACCACAAGAAACTTCTATGTATAAATAATATTGTATAAATTTCGTAACGTAGGAAGTAGAAAGTAAATAACAAAAGAGAATTATTGTAATCTAAATAATTTTTTACATTTTCACTGTGACATTGAACGTGTTAATACTCTACTATTTTGTATGCAAATTAATGTCTTCAAGATTCAATGGAAAGATGTTTCCTAATTTCCCTATTATTAATTTGATATTCTTTCGTTTCAATAAATCATGCATCAAATTTTTAATAGCAGATATACTTTTATAGCCACGTATTTAGATCCTGGAGGATTCGACGAGTCGAGGCAGTGTTTGAAAGATGGAGGATCCACGCCACAGACACCGATCACAGGAAATCATTTGGACGTTCCTAGATCCATGGATCCAAATCCAAATTTGCTCAGCCCTGAAATTCTTACGCAAAGAAGGGGTAAATTAAAATACTCTATACAGAGTGTTCGAAAAATATTTCTCTATAAACATTTCACGCAAAGTTTCGAAATTGAATTTTTACAGGAAGTAGAAGACCAAGTATCCTACCTGTGCCAGACATGTTGACGAGCTCAGCCTTGAATCTTCCTGGTCAAGAGTCCTTGGATCACGAAGCTGACGAGTCTGAGGATGAAATGGACGACGATGTTCCATGGAGATCGCCCAGTGAGAAAATAGCGTGAGTATGATTTATTCATTTTTATCATTTCTGTCATTGTGTTACGTTTAAGATCGCAAGGATTGAAGGTACAACGTCTTTTAGTACATGTAATATCCTCATGAAGAGACGGATGATCGAATTTAGATTACTATAAATATTCATAGATATATTTATTAGATACGGGGGTAGGTATAAATGTTCTACTCCTTTTCGATTATTTTATTTGTAATTATTTTCCGTAAAAATGATCACAAATATGATAATAGATCATTAATTCGAATAGTGCTTGCAACTTTAAAGTCTTCTTAGAAAAGTCAAGAAAAATTCTTGAAACACCAAAAAATAATAGTATTAATAGTATAATTTCAAAATGTTTATTAAAAAAAAAAATTTTACACTGAAGTTTTTCACAAACTATGCTTCTCCAAGTGGCAGTGAATGTTGCTATCGAATAAATGAGAGTGAAAGAGGAATTAAGGATCAAAGTTACGTATATTTGACCAGGAAGAAATAACTTTTCTGCCTACCCTCATATTTAGATGAAAAACCTCATCCCCTCTTTTTTAAATCGGTCTTTTTTGATACTGAAGCACGATCGTTAAGCGGGCCTTTAAAAATCAATATATATTCTCGATATTTCAGTATTATCAATATTATGAATGTGTGAGGGAATAAATGAATATATTAACATTATTTAAAATATTAATAAGCTGGTTTGATAAAAACCAAACTATTTTTATTATTGATAAACGTCGTTGAATGCCAATTAGAAAGTCCATGTATCGTCAATAAATGTTGAACGTATATTGATAATATTGTATTGATTGTATAATTAATCCGTCCAACGAGACGAGTCAGGATATGTTTACAAATTCACGCGCTCAACGCAGGCTAGGAGCTCAGTTGTTTCCAGTTCTTCAAACGTTTCGGTCGAGGTTTGTGTATTGTGATGCGGGCCTACTTCGAGCACGTGAATTCGTATGTACGCATTTACTGTTTCGTCTCGTTGAATCGTATATAGTGATTATTTGAGGAGCCCTTCAAGTCTTTAGACAATGAAACGATCTTGCACTGTCTCGTGCACTTGCATGGCACGGTCTCTTGTGCATCGGACGTATTTGATGTAAATTATTTTATTCGCATACATATCTATCTACATATCCGATGAATGTATCTCCTTTTGACACTCTTAATTTTCATTCTGAATATTGTACAGTATCGAGCATAATACACTTCACCAGAGAAAATAGCGATGCCCTTTCCCTCCCTCCGGTGTCTGAGCTTCATCGAGATTCTGGGTTTCTGAATAATAACAGCAAAATAATATTTTCATATCGTTTTCTTTTAATTATTGGAATACGAGTAATTTGCAATGCCGGTGATATCCACGGCATTCGTCGTCGAAATTAAAATTTTGAAAATTCCTGCTTCCCTTGTAACACCATTTTCTCTAGAAAAGCCTACTTTGCTCGATGCTGTACATTATATATTTCGATATTAGTTTTTAGGAAGAAGATACTGGCGATTAAATGTTGGCTTCAATTCCCAGAATTGATTCCTTAGATTTCCGGATAGTTTCGAAGGTAGATGTTAGATACACGTATTGCACGTAGATTTCTGTACTCGAAGTTTTGCCAGTATTTTCTTGTAATTGTATCAGAAAATCGCTATAAGGTCGTACAGCTGAACGTAGTCTCTTTCGAAAGTTTTCTTTAAGTAAGATTCTAATTTAATTAACTGTGCTCCGTACGATCTTATCAGCCAGTATCACCAGCAACAAAGTTCCACGGCTATGCTGGAGGAACTATGTGCACCATGCTCGTTCTGTTTCTGCACTCTTCTCTCTTTTGTTAGATGTTACTTCCCCTGTGATTGTCTACTCGACGTAATTGCGTCCCACTGTTCCCTTTTCTTCTTTCTCTTTTTTTTCTTCTTGAATAATTTCATAACCTTTTGGGAAAGAGATTTATCGTTTCCCCCAGTAAAGTTACTTAACATTGACAAAATTACGAAAAATCTAAGAAACTTTGTTCGTTGCTCTGTTAAATACGCGAGATTTTGATTCGAAAGCGAATTTGAATGCAAGTAACGTCGAGTGGTTGGAACAGTTCGAATATCACGGTGACAAGAAACAGACAGGGCGAAAACGGTAGAAAATTTCGGGCAGAGAAGATCGATGCCAGGTCTCGTCCGTCATTCACCACCCAAAAATACAATTAAACGCAAGTTTACGTTGATGGTCGATCTGTCCTGTCTGAATGTCTCTCGATGCCTGTGCCACTAATCGGCGTCGATGGTATTGAATCCGCTGCTCGATGCTGTCCTGCCTGACACCCTATATGTCCTCGTGGATGTTTTCGATGTCTTCTTTCCTGCATCATCTTTATGCACTGCCGTCTTGACGCACGACCTTTGCCCAGCAGTTTCAAAGGGTGAGTTTACGTTTCTACGCTTTCATATTTTATTATTCCTATCGTCTCGCCCGCCTTCATTGAACATTTGGAATCTGAAACTTGAATCATTTGAAAATTTTTACAAATTAAGATATTATTTGAATGATAAAGGGTTGATACGTGATTAGAGTGATTCATTGCGAATTACTTTTATTAATTACTTTGGATTGGTATAGTGTTAATAATATTAATATTATTTTTATTTATTAGGTGTATAAATTAATTCCGGTGAAAATAATACTATTATAGTGGATGCTTACTTTATTAGGACAAATGAAAAAAATACATTCTTTAAGTTGGTACCCTAATAATTTAAGCGGCCATTGCAGTTTGTCAAAATTTATAAATTTCATAAGATGAAAAAATTGGATTGAAAAAACCAAAGTGACTTGATCTTTAGATTCCAATTGTTCTCTTTATTAGTTGGGTAGCTAAAATTTATCTGAAAATATGAAAGAGATATGGAGTAACGTGTATCCTCAACTGATCAATGAAACGCTTCCTGTAGCATGCACATGTTAGTCAAACTTTCAATTGAAAAAGGTGTGGAGAAAAGGAAGGGGATGAAATTGATAAAGAGATCGCATGAATTCGTAACTTCGAAATTGGTGAACTGATTGAAACTGAATTTAATCAAGTGCACTGAATATCGGAGTTCGCTCTTTAATTTTACTGGAACAATCCACTAAGTGGTTTATTGAATTTAAAACTCGATATTTTGCAACAAAATCTTTCCAGAATATATTTTAATAACTAGATTATAATTTACAATACTTTTAATACTTTTTAGTGTTTGAAGGATTCATATGTCATGTATATCACATTTTTCACTTTTTCATTATTTCACACATTTGTAAATTTTTTATACTATTCTAGCGTGCACTGCTCCTTTAATTTTTTATTTTATCATGTTTTAATTTTATCCTACAATAATAAATTATGAATAAGAAGATTGTTTATTTGGTGAATTTGTAACAGACAAAATAATAATTTTTTAAGAGATGGGACTTATATTGCTAGAAAACATTGTTAAGTAATAAGTTTTGATGCAGATTATTATAAATAATATAAACTATAATTTGTTAATTAAAATTTTTACAGGATCGTTAAAGGATTTCCACCTGTTTCACCATACATAGGCGTGTCACCAACATTTTGTTACCTACTAAAGGAAAAGAAACCCCTCTGTTGCCTTCAGCTGGCACAGGTACCTCATTATTATTATAATTTAAATTTGCAATTACAAAATTCCAATTGCAATTACGAATATTCTTGGATTACTAGGTCTGCCAACACTGTAGCTACAGAAACGCGAAGGATTACAATTGGCAAAATAAAACCATCATTCTGGCAGCTGATTATGCTAGCAATGGGATCTACAATTTTATAATCCCACTAAGAGCACACTTTAGGTACATTTCTAACAATTTTTTTAAATTTTAAATTTGATCTATTATTGCTGAAGATAAATTTCAAATGTCATGAAAATGTTCCATTAGGGTAATTAGGAAGGAGCCTGAGTGAGCCTGTCCCCTTCCCCAAAATATGAATTGGTCTTTTCCCCAAAAATTTCAAAATTCCAGAATTTTAAAATTCTACGAGTTGAAAATTCCAAATTTTCAATATCCCAGAATTCCAGATTTTCAAAATTTTTAACTTCCAAAGTTGAAAAATTTCAAAATTTCCAAGATACTTAGCCCACTTCAGAAAAGATCTTAGTTACGCTAATGAGACGTTCATATCAAGGGATAAAGGTATTTTAACGTTGAATAATGATTGCTAGATCAAAAACTTCGCTGAATCCAATCATTCTTTTGCTGGAACGGACACCGGAAATTGCGTTCCTTGATGCGGTGTCCTACTTTCCGCTGGTATACTGGATGCGAGGAACCATCGACTGTTTGGATGATCTACTTCGTGCTGGCATCACTCTCGCGGAAAATGTCGTCGTCGTGAACAAAGAACTCAGCAATTCCGCGGAAGAAGACACTTTGGCTGACTGTAACACAATCGTCGCTGTGCAAACAATGTTCAAGTAAGCGTTTACAGATTACTAGTCAAGCAATAATAAAAATGAAACAAGAAGGATTTTATCGCAAATTCTATGTAAATAACTTAAATTCTTATGATCTTGTTATTTTGGATACTTTTTTTTTAATTAAAAGGAGATTACTGAGAGAATTCTTGCAAGGTACCCCACGAAATTATTAATTTTCAAATTAGAATTAAAATTATTGTTAGCTTTACATTGAAGGAAGGTCCCACCACTCGCCACCAATAGCGGACTAGAACTTGAATTTTTCTCAGGCGATTAGTGACATGTCGGCCCTCCTATAGACTACATGCTCTAATTTTAATTAATTAGGCCCCAAATCCCTACGGATCTTAATTTTAATTAATTAGACTCCAAAACTCTATCAGCTCTAATTTTAATTAATTAGGCCCCAAATCCCTACCGATCTTAATTTTAATTAATTAGACTCCAAAACTCTATCAGCTCCAATTTTAATTAATTAGGCCCCAAATCGGTATCAGCCCACCGAGAATTTTTCCAAACACCCAAAGGCCAATCCCCTCCTGCCAGTCATTATAAAATTAAGTTACGAAGTGTCAAAAATACCTCTCATATGTTTATAGATTCTTTCCGAGCATAAAAAGTATAACGGAGCTGTCGCAATCGAGCAACATGCGCTTTATGCAATTTAGAGCGCACGATAAGTATGCTCTTCACCTGAGCAAGATGGAAAAGGTACTTGTTAATACTATTTTCATTCTAAAATATGCGCTTTTATGTGCTTTCAAATTTTAATTTCGCTTCGACTAATTATTTATCGATTGGCAATTCCATTGCTCAGAATTCTTTCATTTTATTTAAAGACGTTTATTAATTAAATTCTTTATTCAATGTAATACTTAAAAATTAGTTGCTTATAAAATACTGTCGTATACTATTGCAATACTGCTTATCGAGATTATAAGCGCGCATACTTGACCTTTACCTTATTACCTTGTACGTATAAAGAAAATTTTATTGCAGTATGGGAGGCAACTCGAAGCGTACTTTCTTGTAAGAAAGCTAATCATCTTTGAAGCTTTCCTTCCACAGCACTTTTTTCCAAATATATAACACCGTACTGCTTTTCAACACTTTTCTCAAACTTACATAGAAGCCTTATTTCCTTTTTCTTTTCTTTGGTGTTATGTTACTGTTTATACCATAGTCATGTAAACTCACAGATATGCAAATTTAGTTTTATAATAATAATATTACAACAGCTTGTTAGAGCAAATTATCGTACTCGGATTAAAAGTAAAAATAAATAAGTATAGCGTTCGAATTAAATTTAAAAAAAGCAATGTAAAATGAGGGAGGATTAATCGAGATTATATTTGTGAACATTTCAATAGAGAGAGAAGGAAAGAGGTTCCCACATATCGTACATGTTTCGACTACCATTCGCGGCTGGTAGTGTCTTCAGCGCCTCCATGTTGGACACCCTCCTTTATCAAGCATTCGTTAAGGATTACATGATAACATTCGTGAGATTGTTGCTGGGTGTGGACCAAGCGCCAGGATCTGGTTTCTTAACATCGGTAAAAATACCAGTATTTTATATATTTTAATCGTAACAGTACTATTCGTTCACGAGAAGTTGGCATTTGAAATAGCAGAGAGGCAACGGGGAATCGTTACCCATAGGTTCAGGAGGCTATGCTCTCTTCCAGTCACACTTGACCGATTCATTTGTTTTCTTCATCAAGCGATTCGACCAATTACGAAAATATTTGTGATGCAAAGTAGAGATATCGGGTAGTGGAATATAGATTCCTACAAGTTTTAGCCATGCCATTTTCTCGCAGACGAACAGTACACGCGTGCAAATACAGGTACTTACAGAGAAGCGCCAGTGCCCGGCTTACTACTTGCCTATCGCCCCTGTCCTATATATTTCTCATCGATCAAATCAATCCTCTCATTACACAATCATATCTAATTGTTCAACAATTTCATATAGTTAATGATACTCCGACAAGCACTAATTACACGTGCAATTAATCACATTTTCCAATTTCACGTATTTTCTAATTAGATAACGATATCACAATTACCATAGAAACTACGTGTCTCATTTATCAAATGACACTGTACAATTCGATAATTATAATTTCAATTCTGTATTTATAGATGAGAATAACAAAAGAGGATATGTGGATAAGAACCTATGGGAGATTGTATCAGAAACTCTGTTCCACGACGTGTGAGATTCCGATCGGTATTTATAGAACCCAGGACACCACCGTATCGGACACTTCTCACGTAAGTACCATCATTTTATATTTTCATCGTTTTTTTTTTTATCGAAAAGTTGAACCAAGCGAATGGTTCGTGTACTATTTCATAAGGGCAGGAAACAACTTTGAATGGCGGCTGTGAGTAGCGCATGGTTGTACTCCCGCTCTATCTTTTGCTCTGTATTTATCCCCGGTGTGCAACTTATCAAATTCTGATCCTTACGATGAGAAAGAAAAGTGTAAGGCTCTTGCATCTTGTTGAAACGATGCTCGTAGCACGTCCTTCGATCCCGAATATGTTTTTCAACCTGCATCCTGTTTAACATTATACGTGGTCTTTTTCAGAAGTAATGTTTATAATTATTTTTCTATCTTACATTCTGATTGCCTTCAAAATAGATCCCTAAAGAAGCGATTTACTTGGTAAAGTAACATTGAATTTTGTATAAATGATAATTTTTTTTAACAATTTTTAATCTTGGAGGGTAGGACACTACTACGATCTTATTTTAGAAATTGAACATTTAATTGAACATTTAAAATTTATGAATTGGTTACGAATCTGTAACCTGCTTTTTTTTACACCTTGAATTTTTGAGAAACTTAATTTAAACATTTTTTTGGAACAAACCACGTGTTAGTGTTGATAAAAAACGCTTCTTCCGATAAGAACGCGTCGCAAATGATTTCTACCAATCGATGATTGATCTTGATGTTCCATTAAATATAAGAAATTACACAGGCATTTTTTCGTTAATCATCATTGGTTTCCAAGTGATTACTGTCGATAACGTTAACTGGAAGATTGCAATTTGCTGCTGTTAGAGGTCATAGATGAGTGATATACAGTGATTTATATAATTGTTCATATATTTTATAAACTCTATAACTATATTGTATATAATGTTATGTTAATTTTAACGTCGCATCACATGAACAAATGTGTATAAATCACTGTAAATATTAAATACAATGATGATGTTACTATTAGATTATAGTCTGTAGATGGTATAGCTCATAGACGATGTAGTTATCAAAGCGCAATTTGCAATGTTTATAACAATTGAAAAAAAAACCCGAAATTTTATTTAAGGTAACTAATACTTACATACTTGTATTAATAATATATATGTACAGAATATTTCTTAAGACATATGAAAATTAAGAAACAATCAAATGTATAATAAAATTAAAATAATCTTAAGAAATGTGATATCAAACGACTAAACCGATAGGCATCGATCATGTTAGGAAAAAGGAAAAAGATAATCCACCAAGTATAAGAATGGCGTGCAAAATTGCTAATAACGGCAGGCTGTCTTTAGTAAGGATAGAATTGCTTGTCGTTTTGACAGGGCGACTCAGACGCGGAGAGCGACGCCGGCGTCGGCGTGACGTACAAGGTGCGTCATTCGGCGGCAGCCTCATGCCTTGCGAATTGTGCCACCCGTGACAAGGGTGCCTCAGCCGTGAGTACAGAGTCGACGTTGTCTGGTCGCCGTTTTTTTTGCTCGATCTCCTCTGTATACGGTTCACTATATTCTCTTTGTGTCTTGTGGGTCGTCTCTATCGTTTCACGTTCTTTCCTCCATCTATTGTCTCTATTTAAGCTCGCCCACACTTAACTACCACATTGCAACTCGCATGTTCGATGTACCACACAATGGCATACAGCCTGATGCTCGCTAACCTCAGGACTCTTAAACGCTCGTACTCGACGCCAGAATTATTCTCTTGGCGATCGGGACGCTCCACGCTCCAGTGATTTCACACACGATGGTGCTGTGTTGATGTTAGACAGACTGTACCTGATAAGAAAACTATCGTTTCTCTTGGATGTTTTATAGTTTTAAACGTGACAATAATTTATCGATCACTGGTCTGTCTAAAATGGCATCAACAGCGTTACTTGTGCGTTCAAAGAGCGACATTCTTATACAGGTCTAAATTAAAATTGATCCATCTTGTTTTTGAAACAGTACTCGGTGAGTCTTGGCGACGAAGCGCGCGACAACCACGCTCAGAAGATCGAGAGGGCGGAAATAGCGAGTCTGGTCCGATCCCGGATGGAGTCTCTGAACCTACCGGTAGCCGACTACGACATCGTGTCGGAGAAGCGCAACAGCCTCTCCTACGTGATCATCAACCCCAGTTGCGATCTGAAGCTCGAGGAAGGTGACATCGTGTACCTGGTCCGACCGAGTCCCTTCTCAGCCCAGAAGACGTTCGAGAGACACAATTCCAGACGGAAGAGCAACATCAGTTTCTGTTCGGCTCAGTTGGTGTCACAGATGAGTGCAGCGGTAGCTTCGGCTGGGCTGCCTGCTGGTGGGGCAGGGAGTCGTCGAGGGTCAGGGATAGGTCTGCCCAGAGCACCTCCGTTGGGTACTACCAAGTCGAACTCTCTCTCCTTACCAGACAGTCCCACGGTGGCTGGTACATTGCGAGGTCGGTCGAACTCCTTGAGAGTGGTCGACGACATCCTGCTGAGACGCAGCAACTCCTTGAGGCAAGGATTGACTATGAGTAGAAGAAAGAGCAGTCTAGAGGATATAGGTCTAGGTGCACTCTCTCATCCTTCGAATCACAATCCTATCAAAATAGCACTGAACGGATCCATCGGTCTGGAAGTTACTCCGCCTGAGGAAGGCTCCCAGACTGGTGGCGCCAGCAACACGGGCATCCTGGACGTTGGCCTGCCCTCGATGCCAGAACTGAGAGCAGCCCTGGGGTCGAACATTGGTCCAGGTCTGGGTGGGTCGTTAGGTGGACTCTACGACCCGCCTAGCCTTCAAGGCCCGTTGCAGTCGCCCCAGATCCAAGGCAGCACACAGGATCCTCAGCACATACAAGGGACAATCGTATGATATAACCTTATGTGGGGACGCAGGCTCTCCGGCGTAGTGCGAAACAAATGGCTGTAGCGTTCCCACATGACACGTCATAATTACTAGGTGGGATGTTGCTTGCGATCGTCAGATCATCGGCAGATCCTGACTGTCGGCGAATTGGTGGGACTGGACTGTATGGTTACGATCATGAAGATAGTGAGACGGCCGGAGAGCAAGGTGTTTCAGTGACACATCGATTGGGATACTTTGTGTGACTGGACACGAACACGGTAAACAGTTCAAATCATTTTTTCTACTTCATTCCTTTCACTGTTTCGGTTTAGCTTAGCGTCGACTGTATGCTTTGCGCGAACCATCGGGGACCTAAGCGGCGTCGTAACGTTCATGAGTACGATACGCCAAAATGCTGATCTTTTGTTTGTACGTTTTAACAGAGCTGGGCTACTTTTGGATCATTTTTAACCCTTTGACTACTGAGTACTCTGGACTTGAACGTTCTGTACGTACGAAATAAGAATCAAGTCAATAACACTTATCACTTTTCTTTTTAATCCATTTCATTTCTTTTTTCTTTTTCGTATCATTATAATCTGATAACATACGGTGTGTAATTAGTAATATACGTTGATAACTTTTATTTGATTACAATTAGGATATGCAAGAAACAATATATGGACGCAGATATGCTCCCTCTATACCGTTAGCGTCAAAGGGTTGAGATTCGTTTCAAAATTATATTGATAAATAATTATTCAAGTAAATGTGACTTTTACGTTGTCTCTGTTTACTGTATTATCTAGCAGGTTTTTTTTATATACATTGGTAACTTTTGTAGTGTAAGACGAAATGACATATTGATTTCATGAAGTCACGAAGAATCTTTTCGTCTGTCAATTAATTTTTTTAAACTTCTAATTTGACAAATTAGGTACCACATTAATTGAAACGATACCGATAAAAGTAATGAACCGAATCAAAATCACAATTAAACGATTATTGAATAAGAGGTTTCGTTTAAGCGATGCCCAACTCTGTGGATGTACAATTGTTTCATCGAAGTTACAATACTGTTTTAGGAATAAATTCTCTCTTTGTAGGTAATGCTAACACGCGTTTACGAACAACTTGGTTTTAAAAAAGTTACGTGATATTGCGAACTTTATTTCAAAATAACTGGTTAATCTCTCGCGGTGTGAATAGCGGGCTACGTTCTTAAAACGTTTTGCTCTCTAGTCGCCTCTGGCGTCTCGATCTTTGTAAATTCGATTGAAATTTTCAGCGATCTAGCTGACTGCAGGTAATTGGGTTAAATCGTGAAACGCGTGATGGTGTGCCAGAGGTTATTCGACGAGGTTAATCACCTCGAGATGATTAAATTATTAGGATAAAAGAAAGGAAACCTATGACGATGGACAGGAGCTTAGGATTCTATACAATTTATATCACAATTAAAAACTATTGATATGAAATTATCTTAGTGCAAAATAAAGATTATATTTATAAAAACTGTAATTTTTCTGAAAATCATTAAAATAGTGAATTACCTGGAAAATTACTACTAAATTTTCAGTAAATAATATATGGTATATTTAATTTGTAAATCTATAAAAATGAAAATCCTCTTATTTATAAGTCTTGCATTATTAAAAATGCTGTTCTTATTCCTAACGAGGATGAATAAAAATTGAAGCAAATATTGTTTACCAGATTCGACATGATATTAATTAAATTTTAAACGAAGTAAGCTCTTGCCCTCGTCAAATTTCATATTTTCTGAAGTGTAGGGTAAAAAGAATAGGTAAGAAAAGAAAAACGTCTCCCTAGTGCAAGCCCCGATTCTTATGTAGACAACACGTTCCACGAGTGAACGCGAACTAATTTTATACTAGAACCAATTTACGACGACAGATATGTCATATAAATATGATTATAATTATAAATACGCGACCATTTTAATCATATCACGCGAGAGATACACCGATCAGAGGTGTGTGACCTATCGTACATGTGTAGAAAAGAATTTTAATTGTGCATTAGGATTATTGAATCGAGATTTCAGAATTAATCAGAATCGTTCAAAATATTGCGATCGTATTAAAATCTGAATACTCGATTCGCCGTTTGTAAAGTGTGAGAGGTGATCGTTTAGTCAAGAATCGGTTGATATTCACATTCGTGAATACTTTTTCTTCTCTTCTATTAGTTCAAAGGGCAATCTTTTATCAAAACTTTCGAATATGTCTAAAAAATCATTTATTCTTAGCAGAGAAAAAAAGAAACAGAGCATTTTCGACAATCCGTTCAATCAGTTAGTCAAACATAGACACAGTGGTGTAACTAGATTTCTTTCTGAGGATGGGCCAGGTTTTTTTTTTATTTTTTATTAAAAATGTCAAGTATCTAATACTGCTTAATTTTTTTATTTGTAATTTCAAGTAATAAGAATATTATCATATGTTTTGTTTTTACCTTATTGTGTATTGTATTGCAAAAGAAAAATATTTATGAGGGGGTCAAAGCCCACACTGAGCCTCATCTAATTACGCCACTGTATAGACGTGGTTAGGAACGATTTAAATGTATCTCTATATTTCTTGACTCGGCATTTCGAGCCAATTGCAATCGTTTGTCGACCAATTTACACGTTTTACCGACCAAAAGTCGTCTTATTAAGTACCTGCTTTGAATGCTGCTTCCACTACGCCGATTTCAATTATCAGCGATCAAATTGGCTTGACTTCCTGGTTATAGATCCCAAAAAATTGGTATAATTCTTACGAAATGATAGTTGAATTTACAATTAAACATTGATCGATTGAATTTGCATATATATTCAAGCGTGTATGTTCGTTTGCACAATCTTTCCAAAATTTTCAAATATTATTTTCTCGATTATTATGATAATAGATTTCACGTGAAATTTGATTGAAAATTAAATTCAGTTTATATTGAACGTACTGATCTGATTTGATTTGAAATTGAAACAAAGCTGTAGTGAAATATAAAAGAAAATCTTGAATTTCATTTTTCTTTGTCATACGAACGAATTCAATTATGCGAGAAGTTAATTCAGAATTACGAATTAAAACTAAATTATTTAATCAATATTTTTATGATTTTCCATTAATTATTTATTCTACTATTGGATACAAATTTCAAAAATATACTTGTACATATTTTTGGACCCACTTCTAAATAAGAATTCTGGATTCACCTCTAAATTCAATTTTTATTATAAAATAGAAAAAAGCGATTCAATCGGTCTTCTTCAAGTTTCATAAATATTATTCTACTTAATTAGCCCAGATTGGGAACGCTCAGCAAGTAGTAAGCCAGGCACGGGCGCCCATCTGCACCCTTACTTGCGCTCCTGCACTGTAACGGGCTGAGATTGAGAAATAAAATGGATTTCAGAGGAAGGTGACATAAGAAGGGCTCTTGGTGCCCTTCTAATGCTAATGGTGGGATCATGTAAGACTTACATTGTAAGTAGATGACAAGAAAAGGGAAGAAATCTCTTAATAAGGCGCTCGAAATACGTTTTCTTTTTGGACGCGAATCTTTTAGAAGTTGAGAGGCTGCTTCGGTATTACATACCTTCCCACTATCGATCGTTGATCGATAAATCGCAGTAGTAAAGACACAGTAACGATGCCTGTGCGGGCAACTTGTTTGAGCGTCCCTGGTTCAGATGCAAATGAATTTTCCGTAGCTACGATTCGTTGATCTGACCACGTGTATTTTACACTTTCTTCGACATACATATTCCTCTGGCCCGTTTTCTGCCTCTTTAACTTTCTCTCCTCTCATTAACTCTCTGTATTTCTTACCTTAATTAACGTACTGTCTGTTTAAAATAATCATAGTTATAAAATAATTAAAAATATTTAGTATAAATTTAGTTAATCGCTTATTGTTAAATGTGAATGTAAAGTACTAATGAACTTAGTTATAATGAATTTTAATTGAATGGTGCCATATTTTTGTTTATGTAAAAATTCCAGGCAGATTCGATACGAAGTTATTTTAAACAGACTGTAAATGAGACCCGTCCCAACTATGAATGCCAATCATCTTCAACGCAGGTGATTCACAGAGACCTTGTACACATTTGACACGTGACCCATGGTATTTTTTACCGTTTGATCCAAGTTGGAACGTATGTGTAACTTTCGAAACAATACAAGAAATGTGACAAAATTTTTGGATATTTTAGTGGAACGACAGGAAAATATGATCAAAATATGAAAATTAAATGAATAGGAAAATAATAAGCTTATGAATGGAGTTTGGAATGATGGATGTTATAAATACAGAGCAACCACAATGGTTGCCGTGTGTTAGGAGGCTGTATCAGTTTTCTTTTAATTCTCTATAATATTATTTTATATAGAGAATTAGATGATACTACCGACAGACTCCACGATAGCAAAATAGAATTACGAAACGCAATGTACAAATAAGAAAAGATTGTAAAAAACATCGACATACAAAACTCATGAAACTCAGCAGATTCAATACGAATCATGCATTTTTCGATAGTTAACAAAAATTGTACGACCTGTCCACTGATTCAACGATTGAAGATGAAACGAAGAAAAAAAAAGAGAACAATAAAAGCAACGCGGAAACTGTATTTAAAATAAGAGTAAACAACTAAAATCGAGATTATAAAGAAGATATAATGAGGACATTGTTTAAACGGTGTATATAGTATAATCGTCATAGGGATCGATCAAAAACCAATGTGACCTGAAATTTAAAAAAGCGAGTAGCGTGTTATTTCCTACGCGTTGTCGTTTACCACTGTGAAAGTAAAACTGTTTTCGAGTGTATGTGAATTCCAATCAAGACCCTAAATTAAGAAAAGGAGCAAATGGTCTGTTTAGATCTGTATATCGTTTAGTGATCATATGAAAAATCGCGGAATCAATGTCCACGATGTACAATGAAATTTTCTATGTTATAAAAATGCGGAGAAAAAACATACGAAAGAAACGAAGAAAGATCGAGTGGAACGAATGATAGGGTAAACGTAAAAGTAAGATAAAGAAAAACACGATATATCACTATGTTAATAAAAGAGATTAATATACGGTAATATTAAGAAACTTCAGATGAATTTAATGTCAGAACAAAAAGTATCATTGTGTCTTCATAGAAAAAAAAGAGGATGTTGGTTTGTCGAATCGTGTGAATCTCAAAACGATAATCCTCTTGTAAGTTCCTTCTCTCGATTCGTATATTGATTGTAATGACGTGTGTCCATCAAAGGAACGTTGAAAAACATTTTCATTGTTGCTGAAAACATGCGATTTACAATTTATCTTCGCCAGAATCGGATCAAGGTTTCTGAGGCCCGGGGCTATCCTTGATAAAATTAAATAACATTCAATAGTAAAGAAAAAAAAGGCAACAGTAAAGAAATTCAATTCAATATTTCTGACATAGTAAATGGAAGGCTTAGAAGGGTTTCCTTAAAAGGCTGTAGCTCCCCTTAGAACTCCCCTTAATTCAGTGCTGCCCCTAAATCTCTACTTAAGTTATCAACAAACTTAGTTGTGAAAATGGGAAAGATAAACTTCTCATAATAGTTTATTTTTTTGTTAAGTAAAAGAAAAGCTAAATTTTAAATAAAACCAAGTCTTCGAGAAAGAAGTATGGTAAATTATGTTTTCTTGAATTCCTTGAAAAAGTACAACTTATTACTCAAAAATTTTATTGAAAAATGCAGAAGCTGTTGCTTTTGAAAATATCAACAATAACAGCAAAAATCTTTTTCTTTGTTCCTTTGATGAATACGTACCTTTAATCAAGAATTCAATTGTGTCGCAAACTGCCGAGCTTGCGACGTTGAGATGATACATTTTCTCGTTTTAAATACAGAAATGTTCTTTGTTGAGGAGTAAGTTTGTGTACCATAAAAATAAGCAAAAAACGATCTGAAAATTTGAGATCTATCTTGATTTTCAGTGGCTATCTCATTAAGATTCTATTCTCTAATCTTGATGAGGTATCTACAGTTTTGTCTGGTCGTTCATTGACTGACATCACTGGAAAAATATGTAACAGAATCTTTCCAATAAGTGTGCATACTTTTTCACAAGAATCGATGTAAAAATTCATTATATCAAACTACAAATAATTTAATACTTTGCAGATATATTTTCAAACTGAATCCGATGCTTTTCACATATCAGTTTTTTACAGAAAAAGCTCTGCATCCTTAAACTTTGTAAAAGATATAATTATTTGACAAATCAACCAATATCATGCTGCAAATTCAATTCTAATGATACAAAAACCGATAAAATATTATTTAGAATTATTGACATTATTCAAGTGATGTGCTGAATAATTTTGTTAAATATTTATTAAAAATTCTGTTTCATATTTTGGACTTTAATTGAAAATTTCTATTTTTAAAATATACCTAATTTTCTACTCAATCCAGTTTGCAAACTTATTCACATGAATGTATATGTATACTGGAAAATTGCATTACCCCTTTGCACTTGAAAATTTCTTTGTTACAGGGAATTATTAAATGACCATGTTGTCGAGCTCGATTTAACACTTTGATAACTGTTATCACATTTTCTTGACTGTAATACATACCATTCTTCACTTCGTTTATATTGACTGTTATGTACTATTAAAATTTGATGTATGTATATGCTCTTTGTAATTTTAACCCTTTCAGTGTTCATTAATATAAACAAATGAGAAAACTTTTTTATTCGTATTACTAACTTTCTTATGATTTATATTGTTAGTATTTATTATAAATATGCGTATTTCTTAAATTTTTTAATCCCTTAATTCCTGCCCACGTAACGCGCATAGAACTATGCACTGAAAGGGTTGAAATTGATAATTTTATAATGTACAGCATCGAGCATGGTGGGCGTCCCCAGGGCAAATGGCGATATTTCGGGCTTCCCACTTTCACCCCGGGGTCCCATACAGTATATGTCTATGGTCTCCCACCACTTGTGTATGAACGTTTACGCGGGATAATTTGAACTGATATTTATGTTATTATTTCTATACTAAAGTTTATAATATTTAATAATTGATAATTATATTTTGTTTCTAAATCACTTCTAATATTAATATCGTCAAAATTAGGATTTTGAAAATTCCTTCTTTCCCTATATCGCCGTTTTTTCACAGGATTTTCTTTTCTCGATGCTGTACATTATAGACACTCTTAAACACTTCCTCTTTTAATATAAAAGAAAATGTAAAATTACAAAACCCATTGTGTCCACAAAATATGTGGACGTCAAAGTGTTAACAAGAGTTTAAAATATAAATTAAAAGATAATCTTGACCACGAAAGGAACTACGAACGGCTGTACGTAATGTAAAATAATAAGAGCAGAAAAACAGAGAGAGAATGTACCTATTATCTATTATACACGTGACACGTTGTCACGCGACGTGCATGTAAATTTATTATAAAAATAAATTATTATAAAGCAGCAACATTATTATTCATTCTATGGACGTGTATTCAGATTTATTTAGTTTTCATTTTCATTTTTGATTTAATATAAATTAGTAACAAATTTTTTTAATAAATACGTTTTTCTGTTCTTTTAATTATCACAAATGTGCACTGACTGAATTTTCTCCGTAACTTATAATTGCAGGGTGTTTAATTAATTACTACACAAGAAGTCGATTGAAATATATCTTTCATAATTTATTTCATTCGTCCGACGTAAAAACAAAATGTTACACGTGTTTATAAATTATAAGAATATTCTCGTTCTATTCTAAATGCTACGCGTACTTGTATTGTCATCAGAAAAATTACAAGTGTGTCTTAATACGCGATATTTTGAGGTACAGGGTAAAGGAACGATCAGTCACTGACCAATTTTATTTAATTTTTTTTTTTTTCATTTTTCTTAATTAATATTATCTAATCTTACTCGTCGCATATTACTATCGCGTCACTATTCTTTGATAGTCGGCATTCCGAAAGAAATCGCTCACTATTTTAAATATTCACATATGACAAATTTTTCATAACAATATAAGAATAATTATTTTACGCCAATCGAGTATATAAAATTAAAATAAAAAAGCTTAATCTTTCGTTCTAAAATAATTTTTAAAAACTATCGTTCAACACGTTCCGTGCCATACAAATTTTAATAATTACAAAAGTTTGAAAATAGAGGCAATAATTATAAAAACAATTGCTGTCGTATTCATTTTGCTTTTAATTAAAATTGTGCCTTCGTTAGCCCCTGATGGTATGGTAAGAAATGTGTTCTTTCTACAAAATTAAACTAATAATTAAAAAAAAAAGAGGGAAGCCGCTTTTCAAGAAATTGAACGTGCATACACACGTCATTATTATTGATGAATTTTCAACACGATCTTGTGTCACGTTATCAATGACTAATTAGAGAAACGAGGTCTTTTCTATTACGGTGTAATACGTGGAATGTTTTTATTCTACGTGTATGCACATCTTGTGTTATATACATATATATTATGCGTATCGTCGTCTATGCACGATATATAAATACAGCGTTTAAATACATTATCGACAGGTGTGGGTAGATGTTAGTAAACTAACAGGCTGTTTTCACCGGTTTTAACACGTTCTCCGTGAACTGACCGACGATGTTACCCCTTGGGTGATAACACGCGACTATCACACAGGTTCCATCCTTTTTAGCCATCGCTATACCCATCTCGGTAGT
Source organism: Osmia bicornis bicornis (assembly GCF_907164935.1). Classification (NCBI taxonomy): domain Eukaryota; kingdom Metazoa; phylum Arthropoda; class Insecta; order Hymenoptera; family Megachilidae; genus Osmia; species Osmia bicornis. Next base: position 4,519,037 of record NC_060219.1, on the reverse strand, counting down.
ATTTTTCCAAACGATTTGGGTGAAATGACCTAAAAGAAAGGAAGACAAAAATCATTATCACCTATTTCACTTGTCCAAAGAATTTAACCGTTTGCAGCTAACGTTCTGGTACACACAAAGTAGACTCTTGTTATATTGCCACATGAGCGATTTGATCTTCACATAGATTTTAAAGCATCTAGTATCACCCTTCTACCATCATAGTTTAAAAAAGTATTAGATTTCTATCTCCCCTCCCTCTTTAAATGAGAGCATAGAAGTTTGACAAATTTTCCGCTCCTACAGCACCGTCGAAGGTAATATAACAACAATCTACTGTATCCTACCGAAACTAATTTCTGAAAAATTGGAAATTTCACTTATAGAACAGTATTAATGTATATCACGTAGTTTTTTAAATTATTCTGTCAGAAAATAATGTTGATTCATTTGCATACTATATCTCAAGGATATAAATACGTACCACAACCCTTTTTTCATCCCTAACTCATTTTTATATAAAAAAAAGCTAGTCAGACTTTCAGTTATGTTTATATTGATTATCAAAATTTACGAAAGTTCCAAATAATATGAGTATTGAAAATTCAAATTGAAAGAGTTAATTACCTTCTACAATTCTACAAAGTACCATTTAAATAAAAAATCTCAAGTTGGAAGACTCTTCCTCTTATTGTTTAGCAAAAAGACTTGTACAACGAAGGGTTAATCAACAGATTTTGTTTTACAACCCTGTTCTACTTACACGTGTTCAAGACCTTTGGCTCCGTTCCAAACTTGTGATCCTTCTTTTCGGAATACCACTTTGAGACAACCTCTCGCGGTGGTACAATCAGTTTCGGATCGGAACACTGCATCGAGTAGATGTTCTCCCCGTACGGAGACGATGACTGCGGGATCAGCTTGTTCGTATTCAGCAACGTGTTCGCCCACGCCTGTTGACAGTTAAAAATTTGTAATCGAGCATTATTCTTGCACTAGAATACTAGCTAAGTCTACGTTCGCGTGGGATCGGCGATAAATTGTAATTATGTGAATTGCAGAGAGTGTTTATCAACTGGTTGAGGATTTAAAAAATGTCTCTTCGAAAGATCATCGTTGAACCTAAAGGTCTTTGACATGTTGACTATCACGTTCACGCAGCATAAAATTATCCCCCAAAAAATAGGTGATAGGGAAACTCGTATATCCATTGATGTAACTAGGACTTTTTCTAGAGTGAGTCAAATTCCTTAGCTTTATTAATAAGAAATTTTTAATTTTAAAATTTTGTATCTGGAATTTTGGAATTTTAGAGTCTTAGAATTTCAGAATTTTTAAATCTTGAAATCGTAGAATCTTAGAATCTGAAAATAGTAAGGGGATCGGTCACTATGTTCGGGGATCAGGTCCTCCTGTCTTCTGCCTAAGTAGTTACACCACTGCATACTGCATACATCACCCATGTATTATATTATTTACCATAAAACGATAAATGATAAATTTACCTTAGCAGCAGCCGTTAAATCGGCACTCAACGTTAGATCAGGAACACGATGTCTCCTTCTGTACTCATTATGAACCAACAAAGCTTCCTGTTGCCACGCTTGTTCATCCAATGGGTACTGTTGTTTAGGATCCAAAAAGGTGATCTTTTTAGTAGGACTCGAACATCCAGGCGGAAGCACGTTTTCCGTGAAACTCCCCAGGAAGTTTCCAGCTGGATTATAATTACAAACTACGTAAACTTCGCCGTTTCGATTCCTCGCCATTCCGACACCCAACTCTGTACTGTCTCTCCACACCACCTGGGTGAAATGGCCGGTTTTTAGAGTAGTCGGCTCCTTGCCGTATTGATGCTGGGCTTCTTCGGCATACCTACATTATACCAAAAATATTTCAGTATAAATACATATGTATTAATCCTTAAATGGTACTTTATATCCATTATGTTGATATCTTGAGGATTCTAGCTAAAAGTTCTTTATTTTCTTATTTTACTATTTTCAACAAGCAAATATGCAAATTACTAGGAGACGTGCACCCTTTACTTTACATTAATTACTCACCATTCATTTACCGGCTCGTCGCCACTCACAACAGTCTTCGGATTAGAGCTCCACATACAGTAAAGGTTTTCACCATAGTCACTATTCGCTCTGTGCTCTAACCTTCCTCTAGCAGCCAATATATTCGCCCAATCTTGACTCGTTTTACATAACTAAAAGCAGTGAACAAAATGTATTAGGGCCAAGGAAATTTTTATTTTCGGTATATCTTATTATTATTATTATAAAATAGTAATTACCTGTTTACTGAGACGAAGAGGTGGCACTCCATGCCTCGCGCGGTAGCAGTTGTGCGTTTCGAGGCAAACGCTGATAAATTCTCTAGGAGGTCCCAATCTGCGCACAGACGATTTACGTGTGTCAGTCTTTGTGATCTATAACACACAGAGAGAATGTCATGTGATAGATGAAATTTACATGTAAATTAAATTCGTTTCAGTGCCCTCGAATGGCAGAGGCTAAATCAATCGTCACTCAGATCTCTTTAATTTAATTCCCAAAAATCACATTGAAAACAGCATGATACTCTCTTAACCCTTGAAGGCTATCATTACAATTTAATTCCGAGGTGTCAGACCAAGAAATACTACAATTGTATTGCTTTAAAATCAATATATTTATGTAAAATGATTAATTAGTTTATGATGAAAAAATATAAAAACAAATGTGATAAGTAACTTTCAGAATTGCATGACGTTTCCAATACGTCATTTTAAGACAAAGGGTTAAATATACTCCGAAGAAAAATTTTTGTGTTTTAACCCTCAGACAGCGGGCCATGGAAAGAACCCCAATTTTAATTTAATTTTGTATTTTATATCATTTTCATTTTCTAAATTTTACACTGCTATTTTAGAAATTATTCTTCCAATATATGAAACGCCTACATTTAACTTTAAGTTAATATCCTTGTATATGTTTTGTAAAGTTTCGTCTACATCGATCCAAACTCCGCTGTTGAATAATATAAAATGAAATTCGCTTGGGGTGAAATTTCACCTATGATAGCCTTTAAGGGTGAATAAGAAGCTTTCGTCTGGTTTGGTTCAAGCTTAACCAAAAGGCTTAATCGCAGGTATAATTTCCTGAAGCGGAAATCAGGGAAAGCCAACAAGAAGTCACGCTTTGCCAGGATCGTTTCACTCGCACGTAGGAGTATGAAAGCACGTGCATGAATGTTGTGCACGCGCTCGCGTCACGGTCGAAGCGGAATCACGCGATCGCGCGAGCCAAGCCGGCATTAAAGCCGGTGACGTCCTTAATAACCTAGATGCGAAATACTCAATGAGTAGTAGACTGACTGGCAGAAACGATTTCCCATCATCCTATCGTAACGCGATCATTTCGAGCACGGCAGCCAAGGGGAAACGAGCTATCGTGAAATCACCACCTTCTTCTTCTTCTTCTTCGTCGCTGGCCGTTCCGGTCACGCGTTTCTCTCCTTCGATTTTCAACTCCCACGAAGTCAATTAACGCCTCGGATACGGGTAATTTACGGTTTCTCCTGTCAGAACTCGTTCGAACGATTTCATCAGCCTGATTGACAGTTGCGAACAAGACGCTACCAACTTCAGATATTTCTGTCGACGAAGCGGCATCGACCGGTCCACGAGTATTTTTAATTTCCTTGCAAATGTCAAGCGACGATTCGTTCTGCCAATTGTTGCTGAGTTCAGTGATATTGGATTTGTAAGGGAGCATCGAGAGATTGGAGATTTTATTTCACTTTGACGAGATTATTGCATCGTCCATTATACCGATTTTTATGAAATTTCGTAGATTTTAAATACTATGGAAAGATTAAAAAAAGAATCAGTAACTTTTAGTGTCCAAAGTGAAATTTTATTTTCATTTTCAATTAACATCCTTAGAATCATTTATCATTCGAAATTGCAATCAATTGTCCCTTTTAAATGTATAGAATGAAATTTTTAGAAATTAAGAAATAAATTTTATACTAGCAGCCATAAATATAGTAAAAGATAATTAAGCTCCTCGTCAAGTATCATAATCACAGCTGATATAAAAATTCGAAGGATTCAAGAACCTCATCTAATTTTTATCTGCAGTAATTATTAGTAAAAAATTCTGACCCATATCAGACTTCATCCCCCGTTAAACGTCAAAGTGCTAAGAAGCGCTTGTTGCCACTAATTCACGGGTCTATTTATAATCTTTTCTCTTCAGCTTGTGTCCACTGTCGTAAACTCGAGTTCATCGTTCACAAGACAGAAAGAATAAACGACAGACGAGAAGGCTGCAGAGCTGCGCCACTGGACGAAGCGTAAAGCGGGCTGAGAAAAATCGGCAGCACGCGAAGCCGACTCTCGAAGCCGATTAGTCATCGTTGCGAGAGTAACGATTTCCCGAGGCAGTACACGAACGTTCGGTCGTGTCTCTTGAAAAGGGAACGATCCTGAGTCATCGATGGATGCCAAAGTATCTTGATGAAGCACATCGGCTGCCAGGTAAACGTCTCCGAGGTGTCACGTGCGAATCTGAACGCGCGACGATGATTTACTTTGCCGTTTAAATCCTTTAAACGGGTAACCGGTTACGAAACTCGTCCGTCTGCTCCTTTTCCCTTCGGTTTCGAGACGTTAGTCTCCTCTACGACGATGAGTAATGAGGATGAAAACGTTTGATGATGATGACGGTGAATATACGATCCCTTTGCACTAACAAACCGATGATTTAGGGATGGTTCAACGTAGATAAATTACATACGAATATGTAGTCTTTCGAGGTATAAGTGTATTCATTGCCATTAGTTTAAAAAAATTAAGTCACCACTCTGTAACGTTAGCGATAACCAATTATAATTAACAGAGGTGTGCGAGAGCCCGAAATATCGGATTAAGTTGAGTTGGAATTGTTCGGTTCGGGTTGAATTAGAATTATTCGGGTCGGGTCGGATCGGGTCGGGCAGGAAGTTTTCGGTTCGGATCGAGTTGGAATTCTTCAGATTGGATCGGACCAAATTGCAATTATCCGGGTAAAGTCAGTTCAAATTGCAATTGTTCGAATAGGTTGGGGTTTTCGAAAGTATAAATGTGCAAAAATCCGACCCGACCTGAACAATGTAGGTCCGACCGAGTATTTGGTACCCGAAATTTTCGAGTTGTCGCACACCTCTAATTATTAATAAACATGTATTTACCGGTGTCGACGAGTATCTTGCAGAATCCGGAGACGCTGATGAGGACCTGGCACTACTGCAAGACATGCCATCGCTTCCTAAGCTACCATGAAAACTGCCGTGCAAGGAATTCGACAATGGCCCTGGAGAGGCTGGAGACGCCGTCAAAGGGGACTTCGATCTCACCGAATCCGTCCTCGACCTGTAAGTCATTAGATCAGTTACATGCTGGATGCAAAAACACAGAAGGTACCATTCAGTTTCGAGACAGTGAGACTTGGTAAGCATATGGTGCGTGTTCAAACAAGCTACTTCTATGAGAACTGTTTTCTTGGAAACAAGGAGACTGTGGTAGTTTTGTTGCATTCAAAGCTGTTGCGAGTTTTAACCCTTTCGTTCCTACTGTATCTGTATGGTTACATATTTTAAATTAGAAAATTAATTATTAGTGTCTTCTATAATCTTGCATATGTAGATACAGTAGCGCAACTAGGAGGAATCATTTTTCCCTTTCAAGAAATACCTAAATATTTTCGATAACTTTGCCGAGTATAACCATGAGAAATAATTTGTTTATCCCCTATCCAACAATTATGATTGCGCCACTGTATATACAATATAGCAGAAATTTGGAAATGAAAGGGTTAATTTAACTCGAATCGAACTGTGAAAATGAGTAAAAAAGCAGTGTAATTGAATTATAAATTGATGGTGAAGTACAGGGTGATTGAATGCTGGAATTAAGCTTTAAATAAGATTTATTTCAAAAACCGAATTTCCAAGCATGGAAACTATAAGAATTGCTTCTTCTATTTTTGTGAGATACAACTGTGTGTACTTAAAACGCTGAAATGCGAACAAATATTCGTTTCAATGATTTCGAAGAATAGAAGTCTTCCAAGTATCGCAGAATTGAAGTTCTAAAAAGTTTCTCTCCTTAATTCGCTACCATCTTTCGAATGTAAATATGTTTAAACTCCATGAAACATATGCAAGGTTTTTTTTTATGTTTCTTTAGAATACTAACACTAAACGGTTTAAAGATTCAACAGATGTTGGTCGAATTCGTAGTATTCATCGCGATTTCAGCAGATGTTTCTCAAGGTCTTGATTAACCTTATAAATTAGTCGAAATTGTGCTTTAAAAAAGAGAAACAAGAAGCTCGTTATCCAAAGAGTGTTTCGTAAAGCCAGGTCACCTTATTAAACAAAAGTGCAATTTTGGAAAATAATTCATTATAGTATTATAATAGTGATACGATAAAAAAAATGATAATTATTTAGTGTATATATTCATCATTAGGACATATGATTCTTAACGTATCAATCCACTGTTAGTGGACAGTAATAATTTTCCCTGGGTGAATATTATTCGTCAATTTTACTCTAATAGTTTAAAAAATTAATAGTGGTTAATTAAATTTTGCATGATATGAAACGTGGTACCTAAGTACCCAAGCGTCCAAATACTCAAATACCTAAATACTTAAGTATCCAGATCAAAGCCAGACCTACGCATCAAAGTACCCAAGCATTCGAGTACTCAAATACTCAAGTACCCAAATATAATTAATATATCTTTTTAATTCTGTTATTCTAATCAATCTCTACTAATAAAATAAAAATTATAATTCACTGCCAATTAGGTGCAAGAAGCACAGCAGAAAGATTATTAAAACAATGCTTTTATTCAGCAACACGATGTATAAGGGACTGAACAGATTCATAGCCTTCGAGTGTTCCCTAACGTCTTCCAAACGCGTCCGAAAGAGTGTTGGAATGCCCAACTTCGACGACTCTTCAGGAAATCAAAGTAAAACAACAGTTGGTCGTCGGGGAACGTGTTAAATTAGCGTACGTTTCTCTTCAGCCTCGTTTCTCGCTCATCGGGATGCTGAATCAAAGCAAATTAAACGGCGTGAGCAGCATTAAAGTCGGCGCGAACCGACCTAGCCTTTTGCGATTCGAGTGAACGATCAAAAGCTAAAAGATCGAGGAAAGCGTGCACCAACCGACCAATCATAATCGCTTCTCGGGATCAGAACGATCGTTAGTCAACGATGCATGCAGAACGGTTCGAAGATGCGATCGAAGAGTGCTCCGTGAGATCGCACGAGTGCCTCTAATCTATTTCTAACGTGTTTTCCACCGCAAGCTGAATACCGAATATACCGAATTTGCAATTGTAACAAACGTTTAAGAGCCAAGACAAAGCGCTCTTCCGAAAAAAAGTTCAAATTGCCCAAGGAGGCCATAACTGTCATTTTTTTTTTTTCAATGTAAATTTACAATTTTGCGGTCCAGAAAGATTTGCACCGCGCAAAATTCAGGATCGAGACGCAGAGGTTTACCTAATGAACAGCAATCTTCCTCGGGCGTAGCTGGCTTCGTCTCGCGCGAGATAAACGACCGCGCGTAAGGCAAAAACGAGGATCGAGGCGGGTAATTGTATCTGACACGGGCCGGCTTCGTTGCAAACGCGATTCACCGGCGTGACGGATTTATACGACTCGTCCCTGTGGGAACTCGTACGCGATCTATCCGCTGAGATCCCCGTGAATTTATCGCGATCGACTTCTGTGTCTTCATGAATATTGCTTTTCTTATAAGGATACTGAAATGTTCGCTCTGACTTTGATGAAACTTCGTAGATTTACGCTACGTTAAATGAATTTATGTAAGAACGAATACGTTAAGAAAAGAAAAGAAATTAAGATTTGTTATTTATATTCAGCTGCTTCTTTTTAATGCAAATAAGTAGTTTTTCCTGTTTCATGGTAGATACTACGAAATTTCATCTGGAGGTTACACAGAGGATCTATTATAAAATGTAACAAAGAGAACCATTCATCTCTGAACTGAAACGAATTTTAAGGCCCATGTTTATTAAAAGCGTTTTTGCTTTCTTAATGACTATCATATGCCACAGAAGTGCGTATTCTCGTTAAAGTGTAACTGAATATTTCATCTGATACAACCAAGAATCTCCTTTTTTACAAGTTTGTATTTAATCAATATTTAATAATTATACTATGAACACTAATTCGAAGTTCGGATCGAGCAAAATCGGGTGAGATCGGGTGAGATCGGATGAGACTGGGTAAATCTGGCGAAATCGAGTAAGATCGGGGGAGATCGGACGAGATCGGGCAGGACTCCGTAGATACTATACTTTCGGGTTGTCGCCCGATCTCCTTCGATTTTTCCCAACCCGACCCGCGATCGGGCCAAAACAACGTGGCCAAAGCGAAGCTCAACAGTTTCAACGTGGCTGCCGGTTCGTTTGTCACGCAACAGCTCAGCATATTTACAGTATCAGCATTCAGGCGGTGAAGTAACGACGAAGAAGCCGAGAGAAAGCGGTATATGTATGTATACAAGAGCTCGAGAAGCACGCGACGCTCCGTGGAATTACGCGTTCGTCCGCTCCGAAGCGAGTCGTCGAGCATACGTTTCCACCGTCCCCATGTGTACACGCTTTTACTTCCTTCTTCCTACGTGTCGCCTCGACCGCGGCCACGGTCGACCAGAAGAAAGGTCGCTCCGTTCCTCTCTCGCGCCTTTGCCTTTGCCTTTGCTGCGGCAGTAATTTATTAACCCTCGCGAAAACGCGAGATTCAATGGTGAACAAACGGGGACGGGATGAACGCATTGTTCCTCGCGAACGTAAATTTGAAACGTTGGACCGTCTCAATTTTTATGGGGATCATTGGTCAACCTAAACTGTAAGTTTTATTTATGCTTATTATAGAGGACGACAGGAATATAGTTAGCCAACCTTTGGTAACATGTTTCTACTCTCTTTAATCCTTTTTAGACCAAGGTTATCGTATAACAACATTCCTTTCGAATGTATCAGCAAATTAGGAATTCATAATATATCTAGATATTTAGAACACAAAAATTTGCAAATTTATCAATTAAAAACAATTTAGGCTGAAAAGGGTTGAGGATAGACACAAGTCATATACTCAGATATGGAAACACTTTCCAATTTTGATGTGTATCAAAATTTGAATATTTTGCTGATATGAGTTTGACCACCTATTTTCATGTATTTTATTTTATTATATAACTGAAAAGTAGTTCAAATTTTTCCGTGTGAATATTTATACGCAAATAGTGGGAATCACCATTTTCCCTAGATAAGTTTGATTTGATCGCGAGTGTATATAATGATCAGCACTTGTATAGAAAAGTTTCGAAAGGAAGTTTGGTGAAATTTTGAACATGCAAAGAGAAACAGAAGTAATTATTAGACGAACGTGGAAGTTCTGTATGATTATTAGATTGTATACTAGAATTACCTTTCTAATCTGAACTCAATGCTAAATACGATTCTTCCCATTGTTCAGGCAACTCTTCGATTTCTTGATGAAATCTATTCTTCAACGTCTATCTTTCATTTCATCTCAATTATACAAGTATCGCTAATTTAGTTATTTTAACTGGTATAAAACTTCCACATTCACCTAAGATTCATTCTATCAATCCATACAATTTCAGTCTCCTCTCATAACAGCCCCACCTAAGTACTCAATGCTCCATTCTTTGTTTCCCACAATGTAAGTAAGAACAATCGCCATGCGTTATTTTTTTTTTAACATTCTCATCGATAAGTGAACTTTCTCTCGGCTTCGTGCTCGCCTCCTACATCATTACTACCAAAACTAACGACCATTCACCGATCCTAACGAAACCCTGAAAATCATGCTTTATTCTTCCTCGAATCGCGAAGAGTTCTGTCGTCGTTAGGCTTCGTTAGAATCGACACTTGGCTTGGCTAACAAGTCTGCACCATAGGTGAATACCTTTCAGGCGACAGTTGGTCGACAAAGCCGACCACCTTCTTTTTCGTTCCATTAACGCTGAGCGAGGGCATACTACAAGGGGGTAACGATTTACGATGTACACAAGGCGATTTTTACTTAGATTTAAATCGTGCTCGAGATGTCCCGAGAGAAATTAACGAGCAAAGGAACCGCGAATCGATTAGCACTTATAGTACAGTGCCTAAAAAGAATCTATGACCCCTGCATTGGCGTAATTTTGGGTCATCTTTTGAGGTGAGCCAGGTTCTTTTGAAATTTTAGAATTTTGGAGTTTTTAAACTTTAGAACTTCTAAAATTCTGGAATTTAGAAAATCGAAAACTTTCAAATTCTTAAATTTTCTAATTTTGGAACTTTGGAATTTTTGTAACTTGGAATATTGAAACTTTCAAATTCAGATATTTTGGAATTTTTGAATTCTGAAATGCAGGAAATTTGAAATTTTATAACCTTGTAGTTTAGGATGGTGAAAATCTACTTTTTTAGGGACGGGTAGGACCTACCCTGGGGCCAACTAAAATTGTGCAACGACTAAAGGAACAACATTTTATTTAGAAAAACAGGACGGCTAAAGGTTAACCGTGAATGTAGATTAGACAAACACTAAAACATATGACTTGTAAAATTATTCAGTTACGTAGTAAACAAGGACAGTGTAAATCGAGTATAAAAGTAACAGGTCAGTCTCAGACAGATTGGACTCGGTCGTCATTCACTCTCGACTAAAAAACTTGTTTTCAACGCTTAAGGCTCTATTGTCTATATATGTTACTGGTAAACTGTATAATATGGCAATGTATACATTGCTAAAATTAACTTGGCAATGTATTTAAAAAAAGATACGTATATTTTATATTTTGATTATGCAATGTATGCATTGTCAATTTGTGATTGGTCAATATATACGTTTGGGGCGGACATGTATACATATATGGGGCCCTTTTCCCTACATTGTCATTTCCCTTTCGGCCATCCACGGGGAGGGACGAAATCCGGGAGCCCGAAAAAATGCCATCTTCCCTGGAGAAGCCTACCATGTTCGATACTGTACAATAAAATTCCCGCACCAAATGTGGGAAAAAATACTATGAAAATATTTATTCGTGTTCCTTCCGAATTTAACATGGTTTAAAATCAACAGGAAACCTAAATAAACGAGTATAACCCTCTCATCCTTATGGGACCAACAGTATACATGTTTGAAAATTTTCTCTCGGGATATCTTGCACTGACATTTATGTACACATCTATGTATATTTGTACGTGTAAGGAGTCTGTATGTATAATAACTACATACTAGATAAACTCTGAAGTACTAATTGCAAGTAAACTCTGAACTACACCAAATTCAACATTAATGAAACTTTTAATAACTGTAAAAACAAATTCGATTACATCTCGTGCACTTCCTGACTGGAATTTGATAATTTTTTATAAAAATAAGTATAGGACCATCTTACTCAAATTATATTTTATAACATAAATCAAACAAAATAATTTCAATATGATGGTACCTTATTACATACGTCTTACTTTATAAATAATTGATTCTTCTAATTTGCTTATTTTTACATTAGAAAATTTCAAAACCTAAATTATTGCTAAAATTTGGAAATGTTTTAAATCGAAATATTTTTTCCAGGGTTAATACTATTTTTACTACACAAATGCAACAAGGTATTATCTCTTATAGGATATCAAATAAAAGCATTAGAAAGTAAGAACATCAAATTATTATTTTTAATTAGACATTTAAAGAATTTAATTTACATCTTTATCATTAAATGGTCCCATACTTTTCGCGGATAATACACGCGTCGAACATACCGCATCATTTACATTCCAGGAAATCTGGTTTCTCTTGCTTTTCCCTCTCAGTAACGCAATTAAGAGAAAATGAATACCTGTTTGATTTTGGCGTAACGATGTCTCTGGTTTCAGACGTATATTTCCTCTCGGCTCGGCCGCCGTTGAAAAGCTCGACTGTTTCCCTGGTAACCGTTTCCAGGAGAGGCTCTCCTCCCCTTCTACCCTTACTGAATGTCCTTTGATCCGTTTTACGGACCATAACCACCCTCGACAGGGGTTGATTAAATTCATGGCCGTGCATCGTTGGCGGAATCATTGCTAACGATTGCGAGAGAGGCCCTCCGACTCGCGGAGACCTGAAACAAAATTCGCATTACACAAATGATGGATGTCGCTTATTTAAATTTTTTCTTAAATTGTAGTTAACACTTTCACGGTTGGTAAATTTGTCATAAAAATTAAGGATTGAAATTAAGAGGAAGCTAAACATTGAAAATTCACTCAATACTGTAGGAAAGGAGTGGATTAAAGTTTCTGGGGCCCGGGACTATAGCCCCCTTAAACTTTCCCTTAATGCGGCACTGCCGTGAAATCACCGGTCATTTATGCCAAAAGATAAAATTGGAAGATAAAATTTGAATAAAATTACTATCAATAGCAAATTGAATGCTTAAATCTGAAAATTATTTGTTTCTCAAACAAATACTGCAACGAGTCAAGTTTTCGCCGGTCAAAACTTCAATCGCTTCGATATTTACAGACAGTTCGTTCAACGAACCAGCGTTGAGCAATAAAGTTCAATTAAATTCCCCTTTTACGGAAGTTCCTGGAATTCTTATCTCTTCGAATATTCTTATAGCTACGAGCAACTCTTGCAACAGCCTTCCACTGTAACGGGAAACACGTTTCTGTAGCTGCATGTCTGCAATGATAGTTAGGTGGACACGTCTAATTAAGACGTATGTGGTAATAACATTTCTTGGACTATGAGCTCAGTATTCATAGAGATGAGTGAACAACCTAGCTCTGTGTATTATGTATGCGACGAGTACAATTGGTCTAAATTTATAATTGATCATTAACACGATTTAGGAACAAGGCAACTGGTATTTCCGTAAAAAGTCAGTCGGGAAATACAACCCTGGATTAAGGGAAGGTGTAAGGAGGCCTACTATCCCGGGTCTTACTTTTCAGGAGGCTCCTTTCTGAACCTTCCATTTATCCCTTTTTCTTCATGATTAAATGTCGTTTAATTTGATTTAGAATAAGTTTCAACTTCTGTACCAAAATCAACAAAAAGGGCCCTGTAAAGTTTAGCCTCCAGAAATCTTAATCCACTCCTGGGGAATTAAGTAGATGGGGAAAAAGCAATTTATATACATTCAACACAAATTGTTCTAGCATAAAATAGCATAAAAATATTTGAAACTGTTACAATGTCACGGCAGCAAAATGCGTGACTTTTAATGTCACCTGAAAATATACCAACCACGCAACTAAAGCTAATTCTTTCTATTTCCTTCGTGGTTGAATCCAATTACCCGAGAGGGATTCCCTCAACACGCATGATCCTACCAACTAAACAATTTATTATCCAACGAAGCACCAACGCGTACCTTTCGTGACCGAAGGACGACTCGCGTTTTCATGCTATTTGAATCGCGCCACAATGCGGCCGCAGCTCGCTCGGAATTTTCTCTCGACAAAACGGTTGTTTGCGCGCGAAACCGTTTCTTACCCCGAAATTATACACTCGATTAAGTTGTTCGCAGACCTCGTTACTTTTTTAAGCTGCCTCCTCGCTAGTTCCTCGTTAACCTGGTCGTTAACACGCGGCCGGATTCTTGTCCCGCGGTTAATGAAGCCTGATTATCCCTGGCCGAAGCAACGGATGTCGTTTATGCAAAATCCGCTCGTAAAGCGAAAGTATCGGATGCGGAGGATCGCGAAAATATTTGAGGACGATTTTACGATCACGAATCGGAGAAATTGCGAATCATCGATTGGAAAGGAGAAAATTTATATGTTCGGCTCCGATGAGCTTACGAGCGGAAAAAAGCAGAGCTTATCGGTCGTAAACAGAATTGCCTCCTTATATGTATATACTACGAAATCCACAGTGCTCTAAAGTAGATCGAATTAGAATTGCTTTGCGTTTTCAATATTTTCTTAGAAAAATTGAACTTGGAAAGCTTTTTCTTAGTTGGGATGTTTTCTAATAAATACAGTAAAATATTCTAAATCGTTAGCAGATGCAATAAAATATTGAAACACCAACAGGAAGTGAATTTACTGGTCGAGTTACGTAAAACGGAATTGTTGCAATTGGACACGCGTATTTTGTCGTGGAAAAACAATTTGCGATCAGTCAGCGTTTCTTTAAGACTAACGATAAGATACAAGATTTGTTTCATTACTCGATAATTCATTTACATATTATGATAGAGCACTGTAAACAAGGCGAAGAACTTTTTGAACGGTCAACAGAAATTCGACGTGTTATGTCAAAGTTACGCAAGTGTAGGGTTATCGGTGTACGAGACTCTTTTGTACAAAACTTTGAAACCTTTCTTCCTTCTGAAAGTCAACAATAAAGTAAAAGTGCCGCTCTTGTGCGGTGAACAACCTGCGATGGCCCTACGCAAGTGCATAAAGGGTTGACATGTAAAGAAATAATTACACTAATTACATTTCACTCCAAAGAATTTAACTTCCATTAAACTTTTATACTTCAGTTTTCAATCCAAGAAAATAAAACAAAATTCATTATTTGTTGGCTGAATGAAAAATAATATTAATTACATTGACTAATTAAATAGGAACCAGGGTGGATCTGCCTTCCCTTCCCCTCAAAAGGCTGTAAACTGATACCTCCTTATCGTCTGAAAATTCTAAAATTTTACGGTTCTGAGGTTCGAAAATTTGTAAATTTCAATATTCTAATATTCTAAAATTTTGTGGACTTGGCCCACTCCAAAAAAATCCCACTCACGCTATTGATTAGTGAATCCGTGGGTCTTCAATGAACGTGTTGAACACTTTCTTCCATCAAACAATTAATCTTAAAATCTGAAACTCGCTACAAACCTCAAACTTCAATCCTCGAAATCCTCAAGCGAACGGTCACAAATCTTTGAAAGACACCCGCGGCTGAATCAAAGAAACCTCGGGGTTCGCCGTGAACGCGTCGACAGGATTTTGCAACAATGGAAAACGATAGAAAATCGAGGCGAACAGTGCAACGGCGAGAAAAAAAAAAACGATAGTGTCGCGGTCAAAGGAAGCGTCCTCGTTTCGAAGCGGTGCGCGTACAAGGCTCCATGGTTTGCTCGCTCGTGACAGAGCTCTGGATGCTCCTCGCTGCTCTAACTCGGCTCGATACAAACCGCACGGCAGAACGAACAAAACTGGCACGAGTCGGGCCACGAGAAAGAGAGACGGGCCTCCACTCTCGGAGAGGAAAGGTGGCCAATTAGCCGTTACTCGGCGCACATGCCTTAACCAACTATCCGGCGCAGCTGCAGCGCCGCTGCACGCTTCTCGGGAATTGCATT
The DNA here is from genome assembly GCF_907164935.1 of Osmia bicornis bicornis. Classification (NCBI taxonomy): domain Eukaryota; kingdom Metazoa; phylum Arthropoda; class Insecta; order Hymenoptera; family Megachilidae; genus Osmia; species Osmia bicornis. The sequence continues at coordinate 4,503,659 of NC_060219.1, read as the reverse complement.
CATAAACGCATTCAATGCACCGACGCGACGGCAGCGTCGCGTCGCCGCGCTTCCAGAAGCTTCACCGTTTTTCTTCTATTTTTCTTCTTACTCCCCTTTTTTCCATTCGCGGATTTGTCTGGAAGCTCCGTTTCTCCTTTCGTTTCTTTTATGGGTTCTGCATGTGCCATTTAAATCAATACTAGTTTTGATACAGAAGCGGTTAAAAATCTATATTTTTGAAAATTGTCGATCGAAATTAAATAAATAAAGAAAAGAGAAGAATTCTGTTTCGCCTCCTTTTTCTCAGTTCCATATCTTAAGAAGGAAGGAAACCTGCGGCAATGAGTTCCATTAAATGGCAGAGCGGAGAAAGGAGACGACGGGAAAAATAAAACCTGAAACGATTTTATCGAGACGCGTGTTGCGCGCGTTTTCTTCCGCTTTCGCGACAACGTGTAAGTACTGTGCGCACCGCGGAAAGCAGCGTAATAATTGGAGAACGAAGATGTACGGCCGAGCGAGTACCGCTATTCTGGTTGACCGGAATCACTGCTCTGGAACATCACGGTACTCCTCTCTCTCCAGTACCCGAAGCGTACTCGTGGAGAACACGTGCGACTCGCTAACACCTGTTCACTATGGACGGATACTTCCTTTGACCTAGGGAGCGACATTAGGCTACTCTTTCAGAGCAATATGATATATACCGTAGGAATTGCGATTTAAACAAACGGAGATGATATTGTTTTCTAAGATTCTATTTTTTGTTTAAAGTAGCTCTTTGTTGAGGCAGGTCTAAAAGGCAATTTGGCATGAATGAATCACACTGTTATGCTGGGCTTGGGATGCTTCGTAAATTCGTAAAGTTTCGTTCGAATTGGTTAAGAAGGATTTACGGTGCTCCTTTCTTAGAAGTGTACACTTTACATATGGCCCGAATGGAATCTGTAAATTGCCAAATTATTGGCAAATACTTTCGTCACCTCAAAAGGGTACACCTTTTGAATTATCCATTTATGTAAACGTTACATATCAAAGTTACGAGTACGTCAAAGTGTTATTAAAAAAGTAGTAATCTTATTTTATGGGGTATGTCATATATTGTTAATTAGTTAAAAAAATTAAGGAGACCTATAACCCTTGAACCGCGGACCATGGAGAGAACCACAATTTTAATTTATCTTTGTGTTCACATTATTTCCATTTTCTAAATTTTACAATTTTCTAAAATTATTCGTTTAACTTTAAGTTAATATCCTTGCATATGTTTTGTAAGTTTGGATCACGATTGGCCTAAGCACCGCTGTTTAAGGGTTAAAAATTCCGAAAACCATTCACCCACAAAGAAGTCATTATTAGTTTATCCTGGAAACTTTATGAATATAAAATATTTGTTACCTCTAAAAATACCAGAGGTAATTAAAACGTTCACAGTTATTACTTCACCTTGCATATACTTTTTAACATTCAAGTCACATAAAACGAAAACATTCTCACGGAATGTAACAATTCAACAAATGGTTCCCCGCGTGTAGTTTTTCTTATCTGCATGATTTATCGACGAATTCAATTCACTAACAGCATGTGGTCATCGTTCACTACAAAACGCAGTCGTGTAACGACCGGTGGAAAAGACACTGAAGCGCAGAATGACCAGTTACGAAGAGGACAACGGAAACCTTACGAGATACTAGAAAGGAAGGGCTTCGAAGAAGATATTTTGACCGCATTTAGCATTCTTCCTTTGAAATTTCTCATTACTATACGAGGTCAATAGTTGCCCAGTTGCGATTCAGGTGTTTGGTGAGCACACCCTTTTGTAACATATTATGTGGACACGCCTGAAGGTATGGAAATGTAGTTTGACCTGAAGCGAATTTTCATGGAATTTCAAGTATTCTGTCTTTGTTTTCAAACAACAAGAAGAAACTTGGATAGTAAATGAAATAGTAATTAATCCTTACGTTACGGCGATACTCAAACGAAAAACGTTTCTTCTCTGGGATTTAAGAATTTCAGAGTGAGTTCTAAATAATTGGTGACCATTTTCGTGTAAATGATGAATATGTAACATGAATGACATGAATAATGAGTATCTCGCTAACTGGAATTAATGCAAATGGCATGTAACATGAATAAAGAACAATAACGAATAACGAACAATGCGAGCGACGAATAAAGAAAATTTTGTTTAAACATTGGCTTACAATTAGTAAATGCTACCTAAGCGTATTTTATCAGACTGAAATATCAAAGACCTTGATCCAACAGGATCTATCATTAACAGTATTGAAATATTAATAAATAGTACAATCGACAACAAATTCTAATATTAAAAATTGCCAAAACATTTTTTGTTCAATAAATCTAATGGGTTATCTTCAATTTTTTAAATATTAATTTTTCATCTGATATTATAGACAAAATAAAATTAGATAAAATAAACTCATTGACTGATAGTCATTCACACGACAAATCGTGGCATGTACGATTATGATAAGTGCAGCTTGAAAACAGCCAAGTGTTGATAATGCAAACGTTGCATAATAGCATTCTGGACAACTCGACACGGTATATCACCGGTAGTTCAAGGCCGAGTGAACTTACTATGTATACAGAACTGCACTCTGCATCATAATGTCACTCATTGCTAGTCGGAGCACGAACGGAAACGTGAAATAACCGTTTGTTGCTGTTATCAAGTACCATAGATCTATTCCGGTAAAAATTGAGAAATAAAGAAAGTCATTTTCAAATTTTATCAATATGACTCATCAGTGTCTGATCTCAAGACTCGTGTAAGATTTCATTTAATGAATACAGTGTCGATTATATCATTGACGTAATTTGAACCTTGTTCTGAGGTAGGCTAGATTGTTCCTGAAATGTTGAAATTTCAGAATTTTTAGAAGTTAAAATTTTGTAATTTTAATACTTTTAGGATCAAGAATTCTAGAATGTTGGAAAACTGAAATTTTGAAATTTTTACACTTTTAGCATCTGAAATTTTGGAATTCTAGAATTTTGGAGGTCTGAAATATTGTAATTCTGGAAGTCTGGAATTTTGGTAATCTAAAAATTTGGAATTCTGAAATTTTGAAATTCTGGAATTCTGATATTTAAAAAAATTTGATATTTAGAACCTGGGAATTATTGAATTTTCAAATTCTGAAATGTTGGAAATCTGAAATTTTAAAATTGTGGAATTTTGGAATCTGAGAATTTTAGAGTGATGAAGGTTCACATTTTCGGTGAAGGAAAGAAACTCCTACCACTTGCTATGATACTTGAAAATTTGTTCATCTATTCAAACAAAATTACAACTGTTATAACGAGGCTTCGTTACTCGTCAGAAGTCAGTACAATTGCAGTGCATAAGCGAAGCTCGAGGATAGTGTTATCAAGATCTCTGGCTGGATTTCCGGTGCGCGAATCGTTACGAGCACACCGCAATTCGATCCACGAGGTCGTCGCCAATAGTAAAAGGTGGGATAACATTGACGTAAGGAAGATCGACGAGACATCGGAGTAAAAGTCACACAACGGTGGCAGACGTCGTTATGCAAGCATAGTCGTGTTACGTGGCATTTTAGATCAGAATCAAACAGCATAAATTAAAAGGAAGATTGATTTACGGGTCCCGGTAAAATGAGGATGGAAGTAATCCGATCGAGCGAAACTCTTGGCCTGTTTGCTTTTTCTTATGTAGGAATTCTATTAGTACTGGAACGATGCAAATGTCACGAATAAATTGCACGTATGCATTAACACCTTGACGGCTGTACATTTCATAATATCTACAACTCCTGTAATTTCATGTTCTTTTTCGTATTTTAAATGATTTATATTTGACAGCTTCGATCCGCACGCTATAAGAATACCATTTTTCATAATAGGTATTAATTAATATGTTGTATACTCATGATCAAATCAGGTTTCCTCAAAAAAATGGCGGTATCCCCGGTTCCCGCCTTTCTCCTACAAGCATCCTTAGGGAAAATGACAATATAGAAAAGAGGAAATTTATTAAATTTTATGATATTTAACAATTAAAAATCATATTATTTTGTTTCTAAATTGCTTTTAATATTAATATTATTTCCTGCTTTCTCCGTATCGCCATTTTCCTTATGGAAGTCTGAGAACTAATAATCTAAAAATTCATCTATGTTAATAATTTTTTTTCTAAATGAAGACCTAGAAAAAGAATAAATAATTTTATTTTTAATTTTTTTAAATTGAAAATAAAAAATTTCCCATTAGAAATTTTATTTCAGTTTCTTAGAATGATTCTGCATTACTTGCTAAAAACACATGGAAGGGTAATTTTAAAGGGTATTAATGAGTTGAGGAAACATATTTTCAAGGAAGAAACTAGAAAAAATCATATTATTAGATAAAGTACGAAGAAACCATAAAACGATGTTGGCCTTACGTATTAACAGCAAGGAATTCAAAGAGTTTCAACGATCGGATGTATTTACAACGTACAAAAAGTGCAATGTGCATCAATGCCCGAAGCTAGCCATTCAACGAGAATTTTCTTTTTAATTACATAGCCGCCGGAGTGATTAATTTATGGCATTCTTACGCCTTGATTACTCGTATTAATATTTAAGCGATCGTTCCAAGAATAGTCAATACCTTAATGAAAATATTCATGAATATTCGAAACCGTGCTAAATTGCTTTTAAACTAGTAAATCAGGATCAGCAGGAGTGCATTCGATTATGCTTTAAATAAAATTGGTAGAATTCATAATGCATACTAATTAAGTGCAATGACTTAATTGCTAACACTATTAGCTAGACCAATTTTCAATTTGAATATTATTAAATTATACTAACAAACTGTGCAATAATATTATAATTAAATAACCATACAAGAACTAAATTTAAAAGTCAAACTATATATTCACTACGTAAATCTTTGTCTCCGATGCATTCGTTTATATAATAATGCATAATACTTCATGCATTATTTACCATCTTCCTGAAAGAGAGGAAACTTTCATAAGATCGTGAATATAAAATATACAGGGTGCTTCTAATACCCTGTAGCACTGTTTTGAGTAAAATTAAACAAAAATTATAGAGAAACATTTCACGCTCTTTAATAAACTCGGTAATCGGGTCATATGATTTTTTTTAAAAGTGCATCGGTGCATCTGCAAAATGCAACTGAACATTTTGGATAAGAAAATATTAGAATACAATGTTTCATACAGAAGTTTGAAATACCACATAAATTATTAATTTTTTGTTCTAATATTTTTAGTAACAAAATAAAGTATTTTAATTTTACTTTAAAGATTAAAAAACACGTCGAATTTCAAATATTTAGAAATGTCTTACAAAATGGAAAAGTGGCAAAACAAAGCTATAGTAGGGCTATTAGAATCACCTCGTATAACACTAGTCTCCTTCACGGTCACGATTTCGTTGCCATGAAATTTTCATCGTGTCACGTCACCATTTGTGTTGATTATCTTCCAAGATTCCCCTTTTTCCTGTTCATAAATTATCGTTTTTTGTACGGCCTCGAAACAGCGTCTTTCCTGGTCAAAATTTCTCTGTTATTTGACGCCACAAGTCACCGTGCAAACAGGTTAGTGACGTAACTGAGAATGCGCCATCGGCATCGCGTAATGACCGATAATTAGTCGATTGCATAACTATCTCTATTGTCAGATAACACGTCCGAATGAACCATTAAGCGAAGATACGTTCCACGAATTTATGAGACTTGGAATTAATCTTTTGATTTATAGATTAGAAAAATTATAGAAGTGCTGGTCGTAAAGAAAATAAGCTCTTTTTCAAATAAACTGCATTGGTCAAAACATAATGCAGAATTTTATAATAGAAGGCTGCTTTTATTTTATTTAACCCTTCAATTATGAAAAAAAGCACAATTTCGAACTAAAAAATATCTATCTATTAGGTGTACAAATTAATTCAGTGTCTTTAGCATTGCATTTTTTTAATTACTATTTTAAATTTGAATATTTTTCCGCGCTTCTGTGAATTTGAAAAGTGACGTAAGAATATGATTACAATGACAATAAATTAAATAATTGGAGTTACTGTGAATTTTTAAAAATGAATCTTCAATTAAAAAAAGAAATGGCACTGAATTAATTTGCACAATTAATATTTCAGAAATTTATTTTCCATGAATTAAGAATCAAATTTATAATTTCCTAGCGAAAAGGATATTAATTTAAGTTGAAATTGTTTAAAAATGTATTTTACTGATAACGCAGTGTCTAGTAGGTATCAGTATAAAACTAGAAACGAGTGTTAATGACATTAATTATCATTATACTGCAAAATGAAATATAGAAATCCTACTTGGATTAAACTGAAATGGATAAGAGAAATATAGAAAACGGCGTTAAACAAAAAGTATGTAACTAGACAAGTAATGGAAGAAAGTTTCAAGTTTTTAATTTGCCCAGTGATCATTAGAGTATTCATCCTAATACATCATCCATCATTCCGTGACAGCTACTACGTATGTTTGATGATATTTCAGATACGTACAAAATGATGATTAATTTTTCGATAAAACACTTATTCATTAACCCAAGTACCAAGTCTATTTTTAGTCAATTTCAAGATTCAAGATTTTCATTTCCGTACGTGTAATCATTATGATAGAAATTGTTCGTTTAACCCTTAATTGGTATCATTGGAACTCTAATGACCTACAACTGTTGCTGATTCGTTTTGTACAATAAAATATATAATAAAAGATTTTGTAAAAAATCCATTTTCATTCCATTCATTTTGTTTCATTGCAATGTCATCATACCAACTAAAGGTTAATAATCTCAAGAGACATTTTCTTGTAAATTTCCATCATTTCATTTCGAAGAGGTGAACTTCATTTCAATATTTCATTCGTAATAAAATAAATGAGATTTCGTAGAAATCATTTGTACTGCATAGAAAACGTGACATATTCATTTATGCAAATTTCTAAAGATGACAAAATGCTAAATCACTTACAATTAACTACTGTTATTGTCCTTCCATTTAGAACGTTGAACTGCATGATTTCAAACTGAAAAAATTCCTTTTCTAATTATTTATTTTTTAGATCAGACACAATCTTTTAATTTGAACTAACAAAATTCACAGCCGATCCTTTAGGAACTAATTAAAATCGGTATTTTGTAAAGTCATTAAAATTACATTTTTCAATACACACTATTGCACACTATTTCAATAGCACTAGTTGACTGAGCCCCTCTAAAAAATCTTAGTAGATCGTAAAAAATTAAAGAACACTGTGACAGCCGAATCGTACATTTTGTCAGGAAAATGGAAACTAACAGCCATCGCCACAGTAACCGTTCGAATGGCAGATAAGATTAGAGCTCGAACGGAACGTAGGTTCCAGAATCAACGTCATCATAATTCATAAAGCTTCCCACAAAACGATGGAACATTTTTATGACTTTTTCATAAAGTATAGTGGGTGAATGGTAATAACATGTGGTGGCCTTGTATTCGTTATAATAGGTACAAAAACAAGCGTGGAAAATAAAAATGCGGCCTATTCGATTGATTATACTGAATTTCTTATACCTGTTCTTATCGCTTGAGTAATATTTGTCAGAGATAACGAAGCAAAATGTACTTACACTTGCGTTTTTTGAATTCTTAGAACGAATATGACGAATGATATTAAGCAACATTTAATAATTTTTTTTATAAAGTTATGAAAAATTTGTAAGGTTAATATTATATTTAATGAATTTTAATAATTTTGTGGAAGAAGAACTTTTTTGGAGAGTGGGTCAAGCCCCATAGAAATTTTGAAACTTTGTAATTCAGAAATTCCGGAATTTTGGAAATCTGAAATATCATTTCGAATTTCTAAAATTGTAAAATTTTTGAATTGTGCAATTTTAGAATCTTAAAATTTTTAAACAATAAGGGATCCAGTTCACATTTTTGAAGGGCCACGCCTACAAATTAGTGCTTAAAAATATAATTTTTTTTTCATAAAATTAAAATCCCATCATTTCATTATATTTCTAAATCTGCGACAGACTTTTTTATTTAATATATTTGTCAGAAGATAGACAATCACAATTGTCATACAATTAGTGTTTTTATGAATATAATATCAGGGTTAAAAAGGTAAAGACAAGGTATCTTTATGATGTTTCAACAACTTCTTTCAATAGATGTTTCTGAAGGATATTAGAAGCGGTACGTTAATAGTAGTTTGTTCTAACGATAATTAACCTTGTCATCGTTGAAGAATGATTATTCTTACGCAAGTCGCATCATGGCACGAAACCGAGGCGATGGCTTTGTAACAACCGCGCTTGATTTACGATTTGATCGACGATATATCCGCTGAGCTATCTAAAGTGTACTCTTAATTATCGTGAAACAACCATTACAATAATGCCGCTTTGATAAGAATCTATTCGCCACGGCTATTATATCGACGAGAATACGAATCGACAATGTTTGTAAACCTAAACAAAACTAGATGAACTAGAAGATATCTAGTGAACTAGATAAGTTTTCTTCAATTTTTTTTTAACTTCCGGTTAGAATAAAATGCTCAACATCAATGGCGCAACCACAATTGATAAGGAGGTTAAACAAACTTTATTAGCACAATAATAATATTAAATCTAATATTTTTTAATTTTTGAAAGTATTAAATAAAACAGTTTCTCAATTTTTCAAAAGGAGGGGCCAATTGATCCTTTTGCCCCCTTCCTAGTTACACTACTGCACAAGATAGCACAGGTAGAATATACCACCCTTAAAAATCTGAAAGTAGATAAAATTTCATATCTTTTTCAGCTTTGTATCCCTCTCTAGTAATAATTGCTCCCTTGCCCCAGTCAGAATTCACCCTCGTCGAAAATATAAAATATGTGATGTTTTTTATTACAACTGGTCCTTTTTATCACGGCTGCCAATGTCTCAAACAAGTTATACAGCCTCTCAATAAAAAATATTGAAACATTTGATTGCATTTGCTCCGATTCCCAGACATACCATTTGGCTGTCTCCACTTTTGGCACGTGCACCGTATCGGATCGATAAACTCTCTTCCGAAAATGACCAGAATCCCAATATAAATGGAGCACGGGTCTTCGACATGCTGTTGACCCGGATATTTTTTTTCTGCTTAAACGGAGCTGCACACCCTCCACGAAAATAGGCTTGATCGATGAAATGACCAACTGCCACGATATCTTTATTAATAGACATTTTTTCCCTCTGGCCCTAGAAGAGGAGTAGATAACAATATCTATGACCGTATCTTTGTATTTGAAGGGATTATAGCGAAGGAAGGTTCGATAATATTTAATCAAAAGGGGTGTAGTTCGTGCATGTCTGCAATCGCTTAGCTGATAACGTTTCCCAGTCTTATCTAGCCACAAACGAACAAAGAAAAATATGAATTGGAGCAATAAAAGTCGTGACAGCCCAACCCAGAATCTAATAGAAGTTTACAGGAGTGCTTTTAAAATTCCAAAGATATGTAATCTCGTTAAAAGTTTATCAAATCGTAAGAAAAGTGATTGATACTCATAAACTGCGGCAGATAAATGTGTCATTTACGTAATGATTGCAAAGATGTAATCTCCAATTTAAATAGGGAGTGAATTATCAGTGTACATGGCCAACCATTTATCAAAGGAATAAGTGGAAGAATATAGTGACGGTGAGAAATGCGAAAAAGGTACGAAGCCTCATACATAGCGTGTTCCCAGAAACGTCGCTTAACCCTTTCATAATTAATTTCCTAGTCATAGTGTCCTTAATAGATCCTAAACATAGATCAACTTCTTTCACTTCAATATTGCGTATTAAAAAAAGTTATTAGTATTTAAAAATACAAAATTCAGGTCGATGACCTGAAGCAGTATTTAGAAATAAAATTGAAGAAATAAAATTGAAGAAATATACAAAAGTTATTATTTACTGAAAAGAAATAAATTGAAAAAGTGAAAAATTGCAAATGAACTATTTAAGTCGATCGATGCCACAGTTCTGAATAAATAATAACGAGGGAATTGCGAACGAGTGATGGCCGAGGTACCATTCCCATGCCGTGCCTTTCTCTGAATACGAGATTGCAATAAAAGCAATTGCAGTAAAAGCAAGAACAAGCCCATCAATAAGCTTATTGTTCGCGCGTCAAGAGCGCAGAAACGTTTTCTTAGAATACACCGTGGAACGTTTCGAAAATACCGTTTCCATAAGCCTATGTACGTACACGTAACAGCTTGCCACGTGGGAAAATAATATATCTTCTGAATAAAAAATTCGTATCGTGATTATTGATCATTCATATTTGAATTTCACCTGAAATAGCAAAGCATTACCAGCGTTTTACATATAGTAATAATTTCTCACTTTGACAGGAAACTTTAGAATTAATATAAAGTCTTCGCGTATACTTTAGAGCAAGATTAACCCATTAATGCCTAGAGTTACGTATTAAGTGACAATATTTTCTTTTACCGCCTATACTTTTAGTAGTTATTTAAAATTTGTTAATTTCTTTCTCTCCGTATTTGTAATACCAAAATTAAGATTTCTGGGACCGTATTATCGAACCTTCGAGGGCTCTATTGGTTAATTTTGGTTCAAAAATTGAAATTTATTCTAAATAAAATTAAATGGCATTTAGTCGCAAAGGAAAAGAGCAAAAGTAAAAAAATAAAGGCTTAGAATAAGAGGGTCTCTGAGAAATAGAATCCGGGGTTGTAACCCCCTTTAGACCTACCCCTGATTCGGCACTGTGTGATACCAAACATCGATGACCACGCACACTATTCAATAACCAATTTTATAAATTCAAAAATTTTTCAATATTTTGGAAAGAAGAATCATTACGATGTCGAACAAAGGTTAATGATTCATCTTTCGGTATTGTACCAAAGTGCTACCTGAACGAGGGTGAAATAGAGAACGGAAACAAGTTGTTTACAGTCAGTGTGTAGTCGATGTAAGGCTTACAGTGAAGGTCTCGGAAAGTAGGTGATTCCACGTAAGAACTCGTGCTGGATACAAAGGAAAGAATACGCGACCAGTGAGCCAAGAAGATAGCGGCTTGTAACGAAGTTCCCCGTTTCAGCTCGATGTTGTAAATCTCTCGATTTCGTCGTGTAACGCTCTACTAATAAGAAACAATCTTTTTTTCCTTTCTAGGCGGGGTTTTACCGAGTCATTGGGTCCCGGAAATATCCCAAAGAATTAAGTGGGAATCCGAAAAAAAAAAAAAAAGAAGGGAACGGAGACTGCTACCTGTTACTATTCGTCAATGGTGGCTGGTGAAAGTACCGGATACGATGGGAAAAAGAAACAGAAATTGTGAAATAACTCCACGGTACAAATGGAAGAACTCGATCCATGGAATCAAAACACTTTAAGTAAGAATGTAGAAAATAATCTTTTTAGAAATTCTACAAATATTTCATTGCTTGTTGGTTTAATATCATTTAGTTAGCAATCTGTGCTCTAATTTTTATTTTCTACAACAAAATTTGGAGATTCTTAAACATAAATGCAGTGTCTATATTTATGGATATATGGATTTCTATTTAATCCATCGTGGAGAAATATATTTTCTACAATTTCTGTAGATAACCTGGGTTATTTATCTGAAAAATCTGACAAAACTCTGAAATAGTTATCGAATTATCGAATTATTCATCAAGTCAAATGTTTAAAGGATTAATTGGGAAAAATAAAACCACAAAAAAAATGTATAAAATTCAAAGATTCAACACCCATGATAACTTTTTAACGATACCCGAAAAGATTCTATCAAAACTGTAATTCACAAATTCGCTACTTCAATGCGGAAGCAAAGTTAGGCATTTCAAGAGTAACACCGCGTATCATCGACGTCGTTTCAACGCAGGCAGCTCGTCCCTTAGCTTAAACGACGGGAAGACGAGCGACGATAATGTTCGCTAAGGCAGTCGTTTGAAACGAAAGCCAAGGGGTCGAAACGGAACGATCGTTTCCCCATAAACGACCCATCGTAAATTCCGTACGCGCAGCGGAGCCCGATCGTAGAAGTTTAAGCCCGCCGTTCAACTTTAGACGAGGACAGCCAGAGGGCCGGTTTAAAATGCAGCCGCGGAAAGACGTGGCCGGAAGTGAAATAGAGAAAAACGTCGAGCAAAAGTCGTAGACGTTGGAACGTATGGCAAAAGGGAGGCGGTTATTTTCTCCGTCTGTCTCCCCCGCCTCATCTTTATTCCCCTTTTTTTCTCTCCCTTCACGATTCCTCTTACCTCACGCTGTAGGACCTTCCCGGTTTCGAGGTCATTGCACCGCGCTGCTGGGTGGTTGCAACGGGGTGGCCAACCAGGGTGGCGGATCGATTTTCCACAACGACGTTCGGTCGCCGCGCCGGGAAAAATCCCCTCGTCGTTACTCTGCCCCACCGATCTCCAACCACGGCACAACTACGCTTCTTGGCACGTGACTACGATGTAAAAACACGTATTGCTACGTCGCGAAACGGAGCATCCTCTTTCGAAGCTGAAATCGATCGGCAACCCTCCTCTTCTCTGGCGCCAGTCCGCCCACCTCCTGTCGCCGTCGATCCTTCGAGACTCGAGACCGCTACGATTATTCCATAACTAGGATAAAATATTCCCAAGAAGAATATCACCATATAAAACGAGTCAAACTATTCACCAACCACCGTCACGATCGAGACACGATTATTCTCCGGTTTGTAATTATTTATCAAGATCAAAGATTCGCGATGGAGAAGCGTTACACTAACGATGTAGCGTTAATCTAACGTCGCAGAAAGCGATTAATTACGAGCTCGCTGGTCGGTTGCTTAATCCAGATGTCGATAGTGATCGATAGGTCGATGTTACGTCAAGGACGGGGATCCCTGGTGGCACGAATCGGCTTGTCGAACCGCGTTCACGAGTAAACAGATTCCACGTAGTCCAATGTCACGGCTCGCCACGCGGCCGTGCCTCGATCGTTTCTCTTTGCACGATCAGTTAGAGTTTGGCCGTGCCAGGGCCAACATGTTTCGGAGTACGCCGCACGGAATCGTTGCACTTCCACGCCGGTATTTCTCACTTCCCTCTCCTTCCGGTATCCTCGTGATCGCGACGTGGCCGTAAACTGCTTCTGGAACGATCGAGCATCGTGATCGTTCTTCCGATTCGCAGATCGCGATCGTCATTGGTTCGCATTTAAAAGCACATTTTTTTATGGTCTTGTCCTTGAACATTCGCTAAGGGATGATGAACCCTTTATCATTTGTCGCAAATTGTTTTAATCAAATACTTTTGATTTATATGATAATTTAAGAATTTTTAATTTCTTCAATTTTATATTACAATATCCAAGTAAACAGTTAACAGAAACAGCTGGTGTCTCTGAAATAAATCCTCGAAACCACAACGAACCAAAACACTGATCATTCCACGACGAAAACAACCCCTTTATATGATATAAAACAACCCCTTGGAACACCGATCACGTTCACAGGAATTCTATCTGACAGTTTTTGCGGCACGATGCCGCCCGCGCAACATCCTCGAGCGGAATAAATCGTGATCGATCGGCCACCCTATGTTGGCACGTCCTCGAAAAGAGAAAAGAAGGCGCGTCGATTCCGGGAAATGTTCGAATAGGGTAGAATAATGACGTCGTTGTGGGAATGAGCGTCGCGGCAGTTTTGTATAGCAGCTGCAACCACCGGAGACTGTCGCCCACGTTTTCTTCTATCGACCGTATCGCACTGCGGCGACGAATAGCACTGGCGGCTTTACCTCGTGGCGCGCAGGTTTCATATGGGCGCCCGCGCGACCGCGAGCGCACCCTTTGTGTGCACGCGTACACACAGGTGGCGGTCGTAAAACGGAATGTGATGCGATGCAAATGCGGATCACGAAATTCTTTACCATTTGATCTTTTAGATTTAATGGAATTTGGAGAGATGTTTGAAACCGGGGTGAAAAGAGTTTTTATTCTATTTCCTTTTTCTCGTGAAGTAATAATAAAGTTGTACCTATGAGCACTTTAGTCCATTCACCGACTAATAATTGAAGTAGACGCACGAATAATGCGTGATGACCGGGGTTACCTGAAGAAAGTAAAGGGCACAATTAAATAGGGGTGAGAAAAGTGTTCAACTTGTTGAGAAAGTTCCAACGGTTCACATGATTTTAAATTATTCTAATGAAACTACTTACAGAATATAAAAATATTTTATTTCATATACAAATACTTCTAATTTGAAATTTTATCTAGCTGACCCTTTCCAGTAGACAGTTTAATTATGAAATTTTTAAAATGAATCTTTAATTAAAAAGAAGATGATAATAAAATTGTTATCTTTTATAATAGAAATGATATATCTAATAATTTAAGGAATTACTGTGTATCAGTAATTTTTCAGATATAAAACTATTTTCGTTTGTTATCGAACAATTTCTAACTTTAAACTTTGTATCCTTAATTTATATTCTCTTGGTACGGACCTACATCTCATTATTCTCCGTAATCGTTATTTGCCCGCTTCCGTTCTGATTAATGAACCCGTAATTAATATTCCCGGCAAGCATTGTATATCAAGTTTAATCAAGGTTTAAGGGCGTTCAAAAATAAAGATGCCCGAAGATGCGACGTGATTAGAGCGCGATATAAATTTTGATTTTTTCTATCGGAACAGGACTCGCGCGATGGAAACTATGCAGCGTGCGTCTGCGCGATCGTTATGGGAGCAATTAGCAAGCTTGCAAAATATTCGCGAGCTGGCAGCCGGCCATGTTATCTGCACAATAAACTTGCAGATAACTCCAAGGTCTGTGGCTATACATAATAAGCGATTTGTTGGAATGTAATTTGCAAAACTGCACTTAAGTTCGCGGTGTGATTATGCTTGAAAATTAATTACAGGAATACGATACTTATTAATAATTCAGTGGAACATTGTGTGAAGCAGAATGCGGTGCTTTCTTCCATTTTTCACGAATTTCAACCCTCTGTAACTTTGGAGTAGCATTTAGAATCTTTATGTTTGAAACTGCTTTAATTAATTAATTAATTAATTTGTATACCTATAGTTTCATTTCAGAAACGATTAAAATTTACAGTATTCATAGAAGACTAAAAACAGAAAGTTAGTAATGTAATAGTAAAAATCTTCATTCTTTTAAGTAACATAAATCAAACGTTCGTGTTTATTAGTTTCAGAACAACAGACATGCAAGCACATTTCCGAGGAACGTAGCAGAGTTCTTATTTAGAAAAAGCTGGGTGTGTCGCATAACTGAGTTGGGCTAAATGGGGTCTGCTAAATCCGGGTGTGAAATGCATAAAGAAGAATAAACCTCCTTTCGACGTTTGATTCATTTCTAATTCATCGCCAATATGTAGTCGTCCATTTACTTAAATATATCTCAACAATCTCAGCATCCCCAATTTCATCCGCATACTGTTATAGAAAATTATCTTCTCGATTAAACGCTAAAATAGCTAATATAAATAGAATATCTCAGCGGTTCATCCAGAAACGATTAATTCCCGTTTAATCAAAGCTAGCGTAACATCGGTGGAACGTTGGACAAAACGAAGTAGAAGAGAGCCTAGTAGCCAAGATTAATCGTTCATAGGTGAAGTCGAATTCTCGAGGGTCAGCCACCGCCCAGTACCGCTTAATTACCTTCCTAATGAACCGTCGTCCCCATTAACGAACGGCCAATTAAATCAGCTGGTAACCGATTGATTTTCCTGCCAGTTGTCCCTCGTTCACTATCCATTGTGATCTCATCGTTTTGTTTAACCTTACGAATATTAGGTGAAAAAAATGTTTCATCAAACGTTAATATAATCATCCATAATCCATAGCGTACAATGATCGTTTCGCGATGGGTAACCATAGTTATCCGCAATAGTGAAAGGGGTAATTATCAAAGCGATCTGTAAGGAGGCTGCAGATCAGCGATTAATTAACAGCATTCAGAACACCGGTGGTGTCTTGCAGTTCGATTTCGTCGAACGGTGAACGTTAACGAGCGATTTGACGCGAACGATGAACGAGATACGAAGCCGGGTGCTTATGATGCACGCGAGCTTATTGCTATTAGGTGATGAGAACGGAGACGGTAAACGAATACCGCATTTATAACGTCTCGCGGGCACGAGTGCACGAGAATCTGGCCAACGGCCACATAACTCGGCTTTCGCTGGAAACGCGAGCAAATGAAGGAACAAGAAGAAGAATCAATCCGAGCTGTGGCCTACGTATGAATCTGAACTATGCAGAATCCGTGGAAGGGGTAAAAAATTAGGGCTGACGTTCGCGTGAATTATAACCGCGATCAGTTTCGCTCTTGGATACATTTCGCTTCGGAAGCGGTTATGGTTTTCAGCGAAAGCGACGTGGATTGGTTGTTCGGTTCCATCTTGGCTCGTAATGATAGCAATCAGAAATCAATTTTAATAATTTCTCGAATTGAAAAAATATTAAAATTGATAAATAATTCTTAATACTTGCTTTCGTTTTCTTATGATTAGTATTATTATTGTAATTAAAATTTGAGGGCATAGGGGGAGTAGAAGGAGAGTGGATTAGGATCATCAGCTTTACTGAAAATACATATTAGGTTTCAATGAAATATCAATATTTTCTTCAATACGTTGTCTTTGTATTGTGAACCATTGAATCAATACTAGTTTCACCATAGTACTGAGTGAGCTATAGGTGAAGGTTAGCAATTAATAACTGCAAAGCAATTTCAAACATGTTATGAGATAAGGGGAAAATTATATGGCGTTTATCATCGAGTTTGCGATAGGAGAAACCATCGATAATACTCGATACGCTATCGATATTTCTCCACCTCTACTGCCAAGTGACCTGGAAATGAACCGCAGGGGGTGAAGTGATTTCGTGAAATATTATTGCGTTTGAAATCGAACGAAGGTTACGGATTGAAATCGTTAGATCGATGTTAATCGTGTTTCTTTGTGTTGAGAAATAATTTGAGGTGGTTCAATCATGGCAAAGTTTATAAAGTCCATTAGTACCAGAAATCTGTAACGTTTTTCTTTTTTCATTTTATTTCAAGTTATTCAATTAATTTATCATCTCCTATTTGATTTTAATCCTGATATTTATCAAAAATAGCATAGAGTACAATTGTAGAAATATGTGCACCGAATTCATCAGACGCGGTGAAATGATCCGTAGTTTAATTTCAACTATTTTAACGACTCGGTAATACGCACCGGATCAGCGGAAATGAAATTGTTAAGCAGAAACTTCTTAATAATCGTTTTAGATCGCTTGGTGTAACGTCAATTTCAGCATACCTGGGTAAACTAAAACTGTGAGAATGGAATGCCTCAAATTGCTCGTAGGCACCCGTTCGAAATACGACAAGAATCTTCGCCTTTATTTGAATTTTAAGCCTGAGTAAGTCTGACACATAAGTTTGACCTGTAGGAAAAATATTCTTACCATTAAATTTTTATTTATATTGCAACGTTAACGTATTGTGCTCTTTGCGTTATATTCAAACTAATTTAAAATGAACAATACAGAATTTCGAAGTTGTAGGATTATAATATTACTAAGGATCATAAATGGCCTCAGGTATCGTAAAAATGTATTACCTGTAACTAAAGGAAATCTATGTATTTTAGGATTAAGATTAGGATGCAATGAAATAATAGACCCTAAAATTTGTATTAAAGTGCAGAATACAGATACAATAGGTGTACAAAAATTTTAGACTGATACTTCCAAATTCTGTTTTCGAAGCGAAACTAAATCCCAAGGGTCAATTATTATGACATCATAAACCAGGAGCATCTTTACAAACGCGAAATTGGTCAGAATTGATCCGTCACGTTCGTCCTCGAGCGGGCCAAGTCGAATTCGACCGTTCAAACGTCCGCGCTTCGCGTTGAATTACGAGATATCCGATCGCGCGGGCAATTTAAATGGCGGGCATAAATTCGTGGCCGGCGACGCTATATTCTAGCACAAGATCAAACGCCGATCGCGGTGTTTCGATGCGCGACATAAACAGGATTCCAGGACGTCGCGTGGCGTGCGCGTCTATCGGGAATTCACGGGTCGCGGACACAAAGAAAGTCGCGGCGGAATGCTGGGAGTTCCAGACGCGTAAATCGTTCAGCGCCTCTCCTGCGCATAGGTGTGGACCACCGCCGGCCAAATATAGACCCCGTCCAGAAATATGTCTTTCGGGCCGTACTTAAAATCCTCGCTTCCGCCGTCGCTGTCGCGGGGACTTCGTTACCTTTAGGGCCATTCTCGCCGCATCGCCCTCCGCCTTTTTATGCCGCCTGTTCACGCTTGCTTGTCCTCTCAGTGCTTCTCTAGAGCCGTTCTTCTTCGAGTAAAAGAGAACCTGACCACCCAGATAGAGAGAGACTTTGATTTTTAGCCTGCTCCAGGGGCTGAGATGATGGATTCTCTTCTTCTGCGGGTATGCTTCCAGAGTAACTTGTCCATAGATCAACTTACTAATGTTTATTTTAACTTTTATAGTTTAATTATAACTTATGTTAGATTCAATTTACAAATATTTTTAAACGATCGTGGTTTTTATAATGGACACGTGTTCGTTAGAGGGGTAGTTTCAAAGTGTCCTTTTAAATGTTGAATGAGAAGAAGTTCTTGGATAGACAAACTTTTCTACGTGATCGGAGTAGTAAAAAAGAGTTTGAGAAACACGGTTTTATGGAGGTTCGTTTGTAAACAGAAGTAGCTGGCTGAGTAATTTAAGGGTGAACGTGTTCTGGAGGCCAATGACATAGGGCGTGACTGATTCTTTCAACAGATTTAGATCAGCTTCCTTGTTATACATACTTTGTTCGAAGACCTCCGACATTCTTCAGCCACGTGCTCTGCTTGTTATAATACCCTTCTTGATGTAAAATGGTGATTAGGAATATGTAACAACAAACGAGTGTTATTTTGTCATAATAGTAAAATGGTTGATTGATAGATGTTGCAAATAATGACTAATTTTAGGCAGGGTCGACTTAAGGTTTCTGGGGCCTGGGGCTATCAAACCTTGGAGAGCCCTCTTGATTGATAAAGTTGGTTCGAAAATTGAAATTTTTTAAAAATAATATTACATAGCATTTAATCGTGAAGAAAAAAAAGCAACAGTAAAACAATGTTATTCAATATTTTTTGACTAAGTAAATGAAAGAACCCCTGAAAAATGGGGCCCGGGCCTCTTACCCCCTTAGGTCTTCCCTTATTCTGGTGCTGATTTTAGATATAAAATTATTGTATGAAATTTAACGCAATTTAATAATATAAATATTATATTAGTTCAAAGCTTAGAGTTTGTATAATAACAGGCCTCTATAAAATTTTCAAATAAACAAAATTCTACTGCAATATTATTTCTAGAATTAAACGAACTAATTTGAAAACGATTCAACCGAGGATCAATATTTATTCGAGCTGTATATTCATGGCCGGGTCATTCACGCGACAAACCGCAAACAAGAGGGAAACTAACACCGAGGACGTGTCCTCTTTGGTTAGCAGAAGCAACAGTTCGCAAGTTCGCTGAAAGTTCAGAACCACCCGGCAAATTCTATTACGTTGCACTGATCGAGTTTCGTCGACCACCCCGAGAATCTTTCACCGTGAAATTGGTCGTCGCAGACCTTTCTCGGCGCGCTGTGGCGGAAGTCAAGAGAAGATCCATCGATCTCATGGATCGTTGATGCTCGAACCGTTCCTTCGATGAGTAAATTGGATTCACTTGGTTGATCGTGGAGACAGGTTAGAGATAACGGCACACGGACTTTGGATTTATTCGATCTTGGGATCCATCAATTTCGATCTATAAATCGTACGGCATCCTCTTGATCAGTGATGTGAACGTAATGGAAATTTTGTTAGACCACGAACAACCGCAATTCTGTTTTACGCTCACCAGGTATTAATCGCGTTTGTAATATACATAGTCGCGATTTATTTCTTTTTTTCTGTCTTCTTTCCATGTTTCTTTATACGCGTTACCGCAAAATTATTACTTTTCGTATTCTTTATAAATGTATTGAGTTTGAACCGAATCAATGTTTTAAAGCCTAGTGCATTCAGTAATTAGATAGGGATCAGGGTGGGCCTGGCTATCCTTAAAATGTGGATCGGTCTTCTAATCATTCTAAAATTTCAGAATTCCCATGGTGCAAACTTTCAAAATTCCAGAAATCCAAAATCAAAAAATTTTAGATTTCCCAAATTTTTAGATTTCAGAAATCTTTTAGTTTCAAATTCCCAAAATTTCAGATTTCTTAAATTTTGAAACTTTTAGATTTTGTAATTCAAAGGATCTGGTCCACGTCAGAGAAAAATTCTAATTACGTCTATAAATATGTATATCCAAAGAATTATTTTGCTTTCATCTGTTTCATTTTTGCCAAAAGTGATGGCTCGAAATTCTAATTTCAAGCAGTCGAAACATAGTCGAGCACGTTACCATCGATTCCCTATTTTTAGTCGCTCAATATTACGCTGCAGTAACGAGAAACTTTTTGCTGAGATATCAGTATAACTCTCGTAACGATGCTACTTTCGCGGTATGCACTCGCGTGACACTGGCTATACCCGTGTCAGCTTGGAAACTCCAACTGTGTTCTGCAGTTGCAATTGTACTCGTTATCGTAGCTTGTTATGGTGTATAAACACGCTTGCACGTATTTTCGCGAATGTTAATTAGTATCTCGTTAAGGGGGGAGTTTCGTGGTACCGTGCATTTAGAGTTAAGCCATAACAACAACATTGGGAAATTTGAAAATAAAAATGTTGAACAACAAAGCTTTTAATTAAACTATATTTGGTATAGATTCAAGAGTTGATATGAATATTTAAAAATAGTCACACGTTTGATATCCTTTTCCAACCTGATCGTTCACCAGCCTCGAGTCCCACACGATCGATTAACTGTCTGTCACAGTTACGGTTAATTCCAGTCCGTAAACACTAATTAAATGAGACTCTATGAAACCGAAGGTTAATTGGAAGTGACCGAGGTTCGATTCGCGTGTAGGCTGTGTTAATTACGGTCCAATGGATTTACAATATGAAAAGAAATTATTCTAGGACCTTGCTAGGTTCTGAGAACGAACAATGGATTTCAGTAATGACTAGATTTCTATTTGGCCTTTGGGATTAGAATAATCGTCCGTATGTTACCTTACAACAGTTAGAATGACCATCTGCCGCAATAAATGCAGTCTTCCACGGGGAAAATCCCCCTAGGCTTCGTAATACTTATTCCCCCCCGCAATAAATCATTGTCTGTGAATCACAGTATTTTCTTGAAAGCGTAAAATGAAGATTAACTATTCAAAGAATGAAGCCTACAATGGGTACATTCATTTGTCTGTTTCAGGTTTTGTTATTGACGATGTACGCGATTAGTCATTACATTTCGAATCCTGATGCTCGAGATCCCCTTGGTCACTAAACTTAAAGTTTTTCTTCAAAGAATTGAAGAAAAGAATCAATTCTTCGTACGATCGAATTAAAGCGTGCGATTTCATCGGGAGTGACCACAATACCGTGACACCCAATTCGCTTTAGGCGCCAAAGTATTTAAAAGGTACATAAGTACGTAGATATGTACCTACATAGGGACACGATTGTGTTTCATTGCTTTTCGAACCTCGATTGCGACAGATGTACCGTCTACGGTACGAGTTATTGTCCTCTAACGCTGCAAATACCTTCGGCAACACGGTCGCGATAAAACAGCTCGGATTACCATAGCACAGATTCTAATTCTATCTGTAACGTCGTTACGACATTAACGCCTGTCTTAATGCCAGATGACGCAATATTTCTGTAAATGGATGCTTGTTAGATCGCTGAGAAAACGTGAACGAGAAAAGGTCTTCCTCGAGACAGCGTTACATCGTCGGGATATCTTCGAAAAGGTCGCGCGATCCACGCAAAGATTAGAACTTGCATTAAGATTAATCGACGTTTTCTCTTACAGTTATTATCAGACGGCTGTTTATGCATAGTTCAAGCAAACATAATATATGATTATAATTTAAATTTTTATAAACTCTAGATACGTATCCACGAGGGTGACATTCGTGGTAAGCATCTTTGTTGTAATTCGAATTGAACGATGCAGCTCGTTAAAATCCGACACCGTCGCGGCCGGATGGAATGTTCGCTTCACTCTCGAGGCAAACCGGCAGGTTACATCTAATACCACTTTGAAAGTTATCAGCAAGCCGAAATGTAGGTCAGCGGTGCTCGCAAAGCTTGGCGGATTTTTCTGGGATCCACGACCGGCTTGCAGCTGTGACTTTCCCCGATTGACCTCGCAACTTCGTTCTCCAGACACCTTGTCGTCGTTGCAAAAAATAACGGGATATCGTTAAAAGAAAAGAGTTACAACTTTGTACCAGGACCAATGACTGACTCGCAGCTCTCGCTGTGAAATCGGCGAAGACGTTGTAATCTTTTGCCGAAGACACGGCTTCCAATAACCATCATTCACGATCCCCTGCTGTTCTGGATATACGTACCAAAAAAGAGGAGCGACAAACAGACTGTAAATATATACGTAAAATGGAAATGGAGAGAGCAAATTGGAATCGGCTGCGATAGAAACTACACGCCGGACTCGTGCTTAGGAGTTGCGAATGAATATACTCTTTCACAAGTAATTACGGGAATCCTACTAATTAATTGTATCTTAATTTACCTCGCCATTGATGATACAACGTTCTAGTTCTGTAGGTGTGTATTCGGTTTTTCTATTTTAGACTTTGTTTTATTGGTTGGATTAAACCAATGTTAGCAGTTAGGTGCACTTGATCCTTAAGTATTATGGTAGGGTCAGATTTCACCCTGTTGAAGTTAAATCTGTCGTTTCTTTATTCCTTACACGACTTATGTCATAAATAGCGCCGGATTAAGAAAAGGTTTGAGGGGGCTACAGTCCCAGGACCCACTTCCCAGCGGGTCCCATTATAAGGTTTCTCTTTTGTTTTTGCTGTTGCTCTTATTCTTTATGATTAAATGATATTTAATTTTATTTATCAACCAATGGAGCCCTCGAAGGTTTGATAACCCCCGGGCTTCAGAAATCTTATACCGGTCCTGGTCATAAACTGTAATTTTAAATAAGATGACCTGCGGTTGTTCGTCTGAAAAATACAGCGAATTACTATAAAAGTGTAATGACGGTATTACGCAAAGCATCAGGTTATGTAAGATCCGCCTGGAGGCACTTCAGGTGCGGCACGTGCGGCATAGGTCGGCGAAAAGGGTTACGAGAAAGGTTGCCAGGGGAAAGGAGGGGGTGGGTCAACATTGGATAAGATCGTGAGAGAAAAGAGCTGATGTGTACGAGAAAAGTTGCCGGAACAAAAGAGGAGAATGCACTGCTACGTGACCGGCTTTCAAGAGCGAATCGAACCCTGAGGAACCTGACTCGCTATCTCAATGGACTTATACGACCACCTTGGAACGCGAGTTCTTCGATTTATGTATGTGGGTTTCTTTTTCGACGTTTACTGAGACATTTATGAGACACGATTTGGACCACTAGCCATAATTTATGTTTTTACCCTATGCTGCACTGTTCCAGATTATTGTAAATACATGCTTATTTATTTATTTATTTCCAGAAAAATTACAGTGTTATTAATAACATGTAAATTTCTGTCCATAGGCCTGAATAATTAATTCATTCATTCATTAATTAACTAACTGATAATAACAGTTACAAAACTTACATAGGTAGACCTAAGACCTATTATTTCTTAATTATTCATACTAGAAATTAAAAAAAAATGTAATAGAATATCTGCAATCTTTTCTTAGTTAACATTTACAAATATAACAATATACAATTATATGTATATTTCTATTAGCATGTGTTTCTCATTCATTATTAAATTTAATTGAAGTGCATTCGTTTAACAGAAGCGTTATTTCAGACTGCTTCTTTCTCGAAATTATCAATCATAAAATTACAGATGAAGTTCTGTTTTATTTATAATTAATTGTTCAGTCTAATTAAGGAGATATTTACCATCTACTTCGTAATGCATCCAATATATTTGATGCTTGTCTGTTACATTTGTTTGTTGCATTCAGAATACATTCGATACGCATGGAAAAATCGAACATGCTTTTCTTACTATGTTTTCCATCAAGGTTTGTAACATCTAGCAAAGAATGGTATTAAAATTAGAAAGTTTTTAATCGTGAACGATAGGTAAATTATCTCGGTTATATGTACAATCTACGGTACGGTAGATGTATGTACAATCTCGGTTAGGTATATCACTCAAGAATTTTACTATATCGGATATCTTTTTTGAAATTAATGAAATCTCATAGTCTACGTCTAATCGTTGCTGTAATATATAATCTGCATTCGAAGTCACTGAGATTTTATTTCCTGAATGAGAATCCACTCGTTAAGGCCCCATTCCCAACGAGATCTTGTGAACTTAATGAGCGGACAAGCGGAAACAACTGTGCCAGAATTGATCTTAACCTGGTGCGTGCATACATAGGGAAACTTTACATTAATTTATTTGAATGCAAATTTTACGAATTCGTAAATGGGAATATTAAGTGTAAAGAGAATTCCAACCCAAGGCCCCATTTTCCAGAGAGCTGGAAATCGTTACTGTTACTCTTTTTCTTTGCGATTAAATATTATTTAATTTTATTTCAAATAAATGTCAACTTTTAGACCAAGTTTATCAACCAAAGAGGACTTTGGAAATTTGATAACTCTAGGCCTCGGAAACCTTAATTCGGTCCTGGGCTGAAAGGAGTTTTAATGTCAGGTTACAAAGCTTTTGTGATAATTCTGAGGATAGTTTACTAATTGCAACATTTTCTTAACTGATACTCCTCCTTTGCAAATAGATCTTAGAAAATTTTTATCCATTTTCTTATTATATTCGAGGAACGTTTAACAGGGTTGAGTTCGATATTCATTCTGTTCGTGGTTTGCACAAATAAGGAATACAGAAAAAAAAGTGAAAGAAGCTTTTTTATTTTCCATGAGAAATCTTTCAAGCGCCAGAGAAAGTATCTCCATCTGGCAGAAATGATTAACAGTAACTATATGTATCGTTGAAAGTTCTTGAAAATGATGAAACAAAGTTTCTTTAATTAAGTTCTCTTTGATACAACATCGTTGATTTATGAACGTGACATCTGTAGTTTGCTTTAGAAAATATGGATAATTAGTAAAGACTTCAACTATGAATGAATTATATCGAATTAATATTTACAAAATGATTAAATTGCAAGGCTGTCATTTACATAAAACAGTCTTACATAAAACTAATTGTTGTACAAATATTTTCTACCCTCATTGTATATGAAATTATTTTCATCGGTATTTCGTTGTCCGTCATAAATAGAAGTAATACCAACAATTTTCGATTTTCAATCAACTTCAGCAAAATATTTTGAGTGCCTCTTCAAGGTTCGTTGAAGCGTACTCCGCTTGAGATCTTCCGCTTTCCAGCCCCACGACCGTTCTACGCACGGTAGCTTATTAATTGCAAGCGATTCTACGGTTGGGTAAGTTGCAATTAGCAAGTTTGTGCGTGATTTCATTAAAATAACGATGATAAAACAAAGTCTGGAAAATGTAGTAAAATATAAAATGAAAGAAAACTTTTTTAACTCCCTTCAATATAATTCCATAACTATAGGGGGAAGTTGCCGATATCGTACTGGTCTCCTAAATCGTACCACATTCAAATTTTGCTTAATATTGAATGGCGACACCAGCTAGCAACATCTTTTATAAGCTAAGACATATATATTCCTATAAAACCTTAAATAGTGTATCAAAATCAATTACAGTAGCTGTTCTAACAAATTTGAAAAAGCAGGTCAGCCTAATGTAAATTTTAATCATGTTGCGCTTGTACTGTCTCTTTTAAAAATAATTTAATGATATTTATTTTTACATAAATATAAGCCTACGTTTTTATGTGCATGTGCCAATTTTCAAATCATGTTAAAAGTTACTTATAAATAAAATAAAATAAAATTATAAAAGAGCCGACGAGTAGCCTAAATCGTACTGCGGCGTAGTTTCCCAAATCGTACCAGTACGAGTTAAACAATTGATCAATATTTTAGATATTTTTTTTAGGTTATAGTTATGTCAAAAAGAAAGTACGGACAGTGAAGTGCAAATAACACGAATAAGGCTATAATAAAACACACGTCTTCAACTAGTGCATCTACAAATATTTCTGTATCGCTTAATGAAGAGGAGTGGTTTTGCAATTTGTATGAAGAAGTTCAACTTGAAAATATAATACAATGTTTAAGGGTATATGAGGCCTGTGCAGGCGTATCAAAAGCACAAAATGTTATTATTGTCCTCCATGTTAAATAAAATCAATTTATTATTTATAACTCAGAGATAGGATATTGGAAACCAACCAGTACGATTTAGGATACCGGTTGCCAAAATCGTACCTTTGTATCATTTTTTTACTAATGCATGTAAGACATAACAACTGCTTTCAAAATGCAGTTAACGTTGTCCACAGGTTATTTAAATGATATTCTATAAAATTGCTCAGCTAAATTCTCAAACAGACATACCAGAGCTTCATATTATGCATAATATCTTAAGTGGTACGATTTCGGCAACTTCCCCCTATCTATCAATTATAAAAAATTACAACTTGTAATCTTCACATCTAAAATTGATCATTATAACAATATTTAAATTTATAAAATTATAGACATGTTTCTGTACTTTTTCCCCACTATGCACTAGTTCTATCCTTTTACTGAACTAATTTCGTAGTTCACAGAGAACACCGTGGAAAAGTGACACCGATCGGTCGAAAAAAAGATGTAATAAACGGGCTCTAGAGGAATCCTATTAATTATCACCCCACGATTCCCGATAAGCTTTAATTATAAGGGAACAGTGGTGCACGTAGCGCGTGGGCGTGTTACTGGCGATATGATCGAACGGACGGAAATCGCGACGGGGAGCTGAATTAACGAGCGTTTTGAATTCGTCCGCAACCACGCGGCAAAATACCACGATGCGTGCTGAGAAACAGTGCACCGTTTCTTTCTTTGCTTTCTTCTTACTCTCTGCTATCTGATAAAAGCAGTAGCTTTTCTAAACGTTTGTAAATTATCATCCTGAGTTCAATTTTAAATTCTAATTAGCGGCCAACTGTATACAAGATACTGTGGACTTAAAAAGTGAAATTTTAAAATGGAAATAAGATTTCATCGATTGTTTTATCGAACTGTTTTAATGATTATATAGACGAGTCAGTGTAGCCGCGCTTTCACGTGACCCTGGAAACCTGACCCGTAGAGTGAAACGGCAAGGAACCGATCGACCTTACGTGACACAGGTGAGAGCGTTCAATTTCATTTCCACCTGGTCCTGGTCGCAATTTGCGATACAGCATCGACATAGAATTTCATTTCATCGCGACGAGATAAATCGCGCGCAACGAGCGGACGTATTGATATTCCAGGCTGGTAAAGACAATGACCTGGTTAACCGTCGATAGCAAAATCGGTGTCAATATCGGCGCCACGAGCTGCATTCAACGAAGACCGGAAGTCGAGGCTACAATAGAGAAGCACGTGGGCGACGATCAACGAATGAATAACGCGTGGTACGTTGCATCTGACGATGAGATGTATCAATTGAAATATTTATAGATTAATTGTAAGAAAAGATTTTCAATTGATAATTATTAATATTTAGTTATGAATATTAATACTGATAATTTAACCCTTAGTTGGTACATACACTTCACC
This sequence comes from Osmia bicornis bicornis, assembly GCF_907164935.1. NCBI lineage: Eukaryota > Metazoa > Arthropoda > Insecta > Hymenoptera > Megachilidae > Osmia > Osmia bicornis. The sequence continues at coordinate 4,475,828 of NC_060219.1, read as the reverse complement.
AGTAGTTGAATTAAAAAGAGGCAAATTGATATAATCTGCGATTAAATTCTTCAGAAGATTGATGACGTTAAAATGTTACTTTTCCTTTTTGTATTTTTAAAAGATACACAAAACAATAATTTACATCAATAATATACATAATGAGAAATATAAAGAAAAGAATGGAATAAGAAATAATCGTAAACGATTCGAATTTGATTTTTATTATACAAATTCAATTATTTCAAAGTTCCGCTATGGTTTCAAAGAAATAAAGTACTTAACCGACAAGTTAGAAACAGTTTCATTTCTGACAAGTAACGTTTGCAAATCGCATTACGACGGATGCACTATTATGGTTTCATTTCACGATCGTATTTAATACAGACATCAAAAGATAGAAGCTCTAGATTTTTCATAATATTCTAATATTAACAATCTGATTCGAGAATGATCTGTTTAAAGAAATAAAGAAATTAATAATTTGTAATTAAAATATTAGTATACGAAGGTTTGAAAGCTAAATTGTGTAGAAAATTTAAAATACACTTTCATATGTAAATGTTATTTCTTTTGCCTGAGCTCTGTTAATGAACTTTCTATATTTTGCATATTTTATTTTTGTAGCCAGGTCAAAATTACTCTACAATCGTGTGACGATCAATAATATCTTCTCCAGGTCGTAAACTACTTAATTTTAACATAGTTTCTAATTTATGTTAATATATTTGTTGTTCCAATCATTTCTCTATTGAATGCATTTTAAAACCAAAAAGATATGAAAAGTTTTCATCAAATTTAAACAATCTTTTTTATTACATTATATTCAATTCTTTGTATATTTTAATGTCTATCAATCAAATAAACAATTCATGAAAAGTTTCACGAATGAATAAAAGAACAAATCGTTGCTTGGTAGTGATAATGACACAAATCAAAAAGATTCTTTTTATGATAGTAGTAATTAACAAAGCCTTCGTTTAGTATTTTCAAAACTGTAAATTTTAAAAAGCCTCTCACTATTATTGCCACGAAGCAAAATGTTTTCAAGGATAAGAACTCGATTCGAAGAAGTAAATTTATCTGAAATAAAACAGGAGATCAACAACATCCGATATCCATTACACAACGTGCAAGTAACTTGAACGCGAGAAAAACAGATCCACCGTTTTCATCGTCTGCGAAAAACAGGGCAAAGCAACGTTTTAATATCACCATTACTAATGTCAATTTTCCACTCGAGCAAATGATCCTTGTCCCTTATACAGAATCTCGAAAACATGTTTTTACAAGCGTGAAATCGTGATCCTTTTTATAGAACCTGTCGCAGATGGGTTTCACTTTCGCGAAGAAATGTCAGGGAAACACGTTCGTCTTCGGGAAATCGATCACGAGCCCTTGCACGCTTTTACTTTCCTCTGGCATCTCGAATGAGAACCAGGAACTGGTTTCGAACTGTAAATTCTTCTTACGTACCTATCTACCCGGAGTTCACTGCAATTTTCCATGGAAACACCAGACAATTTCGTGTTTCTATTAGTGTAACCCTATTCCCACGTCTAAATTGGATCCATGAAAACACTTCCGTGCTTTCAACGACTAATAATCCGCTGTTCGGCTCTGTGCTTCCTCGTTTCTATCTGTATTATTGGTACTGCTAATGTATACTTTGAGTGTACATTCTTATTGAACGTCGTACGATTAAATTGGTAGCTTTCTAATGGAAATTTATCAAAATGGTACCTTTGTTTTTGTGCTTTGCTGCTCGTTGACGTAACTTAAATCTTCTCTTAGGTAGAGCCTGGTTTCTTAGTAATTTTATAATTTAAGAATTTTGAAATTTTTAGAATCTAGAATTTTGAAATTTTGTAATTTTGTAACTTTGAAATTTATTTCATTTTTTAATTCTTAGGACCTGGAGTTTTGAAATTCTGGAATTCTGGAATCTTGAAATTTTAGAATAAAAAGGTCCATATTTTTGGGGACAGACCTGTCCAGATTTTTATAGTCAGCTTAGATTTAGGCTAGTTACGCCAATTTAATTGTTGCGAGGTCTTCAGAAATCGATTGTCTAAAAAAAGAAACTTTTCATTACCATAAGTACTTAATACTCGTTCCTATTCAAATACTATGGAATTCGGTTATCATAATCACGGATACTGCTATCAATCGGTTATTATTATCATAATCAGTCGGTCTTAAAATACTGTAGGCATAAAAATAATCCATCTATTGTAATCAAACTTCGACTATTATTATGAATTGTGATAATTCCACTTGAGCAGAAATGATAAGAATTCTCAGCAAATTCCTACTATGTATATAAATAAACCTTCTCTTTGAAACTTATCTTTCATTTGTTACAAGAACTTATGACAAGAATTCTTAGAAAATACATAAATAGATCTTCCCCTGAAACGTAACCTTTATCTTTCTAAACTAAATTACTGTAGTGTATTGTTTGTAATAAATTGAACTCGATAATAAACATTTTTTATCCTCTGCTTATTGTTATAAAAAATTGCAAGCTCTAAAATGATGATAATAAGCTGATTCCACTGTATTTACCAATGATTCCACTGTTCTCAACGGAGGTTCTGCTCGCGTAACACAGTGATTCACAAAGAATGAAGCGAGTTTCATCGTTCACGGGAACAGTCATTCTTGGTTCAAAGACCCAATGTATCCAACGATGCGAACGAATTTCATTCCTGGGAAATATCCGCGAAAGTAGCGTGACAATCGATCGAGCACAGAGTGTAGGCTGCTTCGTTCCACCGTTTTCGTTTCATCGAGGTAATCGAGCGGCCAACTAGTTCAACAAGGTTCAAACGAATCGCTCGTTTCATCCAATTAATAGCCGCCGAATAATGGGGATGACATCGAGAAAATAAGAATTACGAAAACGTGAGACAATTATGCCGTTTATAGTAGCGGATATTTAGGGAGCATGACAATTAGAGGCGGATTGGCCATCGGGAATTTGGGACAATTTCTGGTGGACCAGTAGGCCAAAATTTTTGGAACCTAATTAATTAAAATTAAGGCCCATATTTTACAAGAGAGCCCTTCGTGTTACTGAACTTCCGGTAAAAATTTAAGTCTCAGTCCGCCTCTGATGATAAGCCTGGTTGTAACATCGATGACACCGATGACACTAAAACCAGGTTAACGTGTATGTGGAACATTGCACTTTGCTCTAATAGAGTCGTGACGTGCTGTCACTTGTCAGTGTACAATATCCTCCTACTTCATCACGGGCATTTAACATCTTATATAAATTTTAATTTTAGAAACTTCAGAAAAGAAGTGTAAACTTTAGAAAAATTTAAGTAAGTAACTTTCACTCTTTCCCCAAATCAGAAATTTCCAAAATTAAACACACAATTTTGTCACATAATTCTTCTTAATTCCTCCTAAAATAATCTTTACAAAACGTGCTAATCCATTTCATTCATACCATTTTAAAGCAAGAATACTTAATTCAACAAAGAATGAATCTTTTGACTCTACGTCTCATTAGCATTCCATAGTAATGCACAGCAAGTTAAACAAAAAAAAGGAAAAGACTTACAGAAGCTCAACGGGACAATATCCTGTTATAATTCAACTTCTTTGTTCGTCTGGACAGACACAAGCGCGAAAAGTGCATTTTAGCACGGAATATGGTGGCTGCGTTGAGCTTAATTATTCGCAGAGTGTGACAGAGCACGTGTCAAAAGGAGTCGTTAAAATTGTGCATGTCACTGGTTAAAGCTGACGAGAAAAACGAGAACGCAGCGTTTCGCGAAGTTCGCAGGATGATCCGCTCGCGAAACCGGCCGAATACGAAACTGTCCCCGACACGACAGCCTGGAACCTCTAAATATTCAGAAGACACCGTTCCGCTGGAATGTTGCTCTCGTTATCAGTGAAAGTTTTACAACTTATACGGGTATGCGAATCGCGTAGCGGTTACACGTCACCTGCGACGCTCGAAGAATGTTAGGTGATCGACAGGTTGCTAATTTCGTAGGCATAGATCGTATTTGGGAGCTAATTTGATCTTTATTCCATCGACACGTACCATGTCAATGTGGTATCGATGATACGTTAGCTCTTTCATGACTAAATTGACGTTTTTATGAGAAGAATTTGTGGCAGTGGTGCAATCAGAATTGTCCAATGAGAAATTAACAAATTATTTTTATTGCTTTTTAAATTTTCGAAAATATTCTTGTATATATTATAATTTGTTTCTAATTTCTTAATAAGAAATAGCTGACACCTGCTGATACCTCTGGTTGAGCTACTGTAGTGTTAATATATTTTTAAAATAAATAAAATTTGATAATAGTAAATTTTAATACATAACGAAATATTCTGAAAATAGTAAATAAGATTTGTTAAAAATCAAAATGTTATCTAATGAAATTTGCAATATCATTTTTTAATCGCATTTACGTGACAGTCAATGTGTTAATCATTAATAAAACTTACTCCAAGCTGAGATTTTCCACTTCTTCCCAAAAATATTCCAAACTATCATCTGAATCTTCATCGTTTGATACTTCTTCAGATGAAACCTTCTGCTTCATTCTGAAAATAAAAAACACAGGATCCATTGAAACTTTACAATGTGGCACTTGTTTTCTTTCATTTTAAGCAGGTTTAAAGGGACATTCTTCACATTCTTTCAACGTTTGAGACGCATCACATTTGTTCCAGACAATGATACACGCTGCAAAAATGGCTGGCGCACTATTCATGGAGTACAATGACAACAGCCACCCTTCGTCTGCTCTTACATAAGAGCTTAAACGAGTTTAATTGGCTGTGGCATTGTTCTTCGAGCGGATGAGCTAATGAAAGGGTTCGCGTGAAAGCTCCATTCTCCTCGTGTCAAAAATGATCATGGAACGTAGTTACAATTGCTATCATGCGAGTTTAATTTTTTTCGTGAAAGAAGGGGGATTTGATTCGTTAACTCTAGAAAAATGGAGTCTCGTACGTAGCAATTCATTTCTAATGCTTTCATATTTTAATAATGTCTTTGCTAAAAAGAATTAATTCTTCAATATTAATAAAGGTATAAGTGAAATTAAATAATTTTTTGAGAAAAATATAATTTCAATACTTTCGATGAGTCACCTCCTTGGTCTTTCTACGGTTAATTAATAATAATTTTCGATTTAATGAAAATCTTAATTTAAAAGTGATTCAGAATTGAAACTAATATAATTTTTTAATGATTAAATATTTAGTATATAATTGAGAAATATGAATAATAAGTGGTGGGGAACTACAGACTTATGTATAAGGGGTCTTCTCCCCTACATCGTCATTTTTCTCGAGACTGCCGAGGGGGGCTAGGACCCCGGGAAACCAGAGACATTGACATTTTCCCTGGGAAAGCCTACCATGCTCGGTACTCTACAATGGGTGCTCGCTAACTCCCCACCATATAATTTCCTCATTAGGAACGCCTCATATTCACACTCATTATTCATAAACACACGTACACTCGACCTTTTCACCTAGATAGCCAATAAATGTATTGCTGTATCACGTAAACAAATAAATATCCAATGAATTCATACATTCGAACCATGAAGAAGGCACGCATGCCAGCGATGATCGATAATTCTCCGTTTTCCAGAGCTCGAAATGCAGGGAATTATCGAACGTCTACTGCAAAAATATAGAAGAAAATTCGTTTTTATTTTATTTTGAATATAACACTCAATTTGCATAACTCTATATAATCATACTATAAATTGCACAAGTTTTCTTTCCATTCGAAGCATGAATACTTTAGAGTGGTGTTCTATGAGCCACTCGGCTCGGGTCACACGGAGACGAGGTCAGTGTAGTATAATGTCCTTGTGCTATATCGCGCTTATGTCTAGAGTCAATTGAAATGAAAGCAGTATGGATACTGGCTGAAACGAAACCAGGTCCTCGCATTCAGAATTTCGATTACTGATAGGCAAGTTCGATTCGTGATTACGCGAGAAACGTCTCAAAGGTACGAAGAGAGAGCGCATTCACGGTTACGACAAAGGCCGTTGCACTCAAGTGCATTGAGCCTATCGTTGTTCTTGGTTCGACGACCCAGTGCATGCGATTTTTCGTGGAACAAAAATTAATGTTCTCTGAAGTGTTTTAGAGAAGATTGAAAGTAAGAACAGGTAGGTGGGAGAAATAGAGTTCAGAGAACGAACGAGTATAATTCATAGAAAGTATAAAAAGTGCGGTAAATACTCTAGCATAAAAGTGAAAATTCGACAAAGAAATGGTAAAAATTAACAATTATGGCATTTCAAATAAACAGTGTTCAACTCTAGAAATTTTCAAGTGGTATATTTAAAGTAAATTCCTGCTTTTTATTAACAAATGATAGCTTCATTTTAACATTAATTAAATAGAGGAAAGTGTATCATCAGAAACAAAAGGTGTCTTCTTGTCAATTTCAACATCAATAACTATCATTTTATATTTCCTTGATATTTGTTTTAGATATGATCTATTTAGAATCAATATTTGTTACTAGTCAGTAATTGATTGATTTATAGTTCCAATCAGTTCCATGCAATTTTATAAATAACCACCTTCGTTTGTAAGGTGATAAATGAAGCAACTAAACCTTGTAATCATGGGCTGCCTTGATTTTTAAACGCTCAATCTTGAACGTTTAATCATACTTTAAAAAGGTAATATTTGCACATAGAACGATAATAGATAAATGGATGGTTAATCCTTTCGGGTGACCTAATTACAGTACGACGTTTCAAATGAGACATCGTTATCTGTGTCAATAACAGGAATTCTTCACTCTATCATGTTTTCGCTTTAATATCATTACTCATCAGTTTAAATCAGCTTTTTACAACTCTAACTGCTTTTTTACATATCAAGTTTCTTGTTGATCACTATCGAGTATGATTAATAATCTCTAATCCTCGTCTGGGCTTTTAAATTAACACTTTGATGACTTATTCATCGTTTCAAATGTTTTTAAGCCATTCTACAGTTTCACTCATTAAAATTTAAAAATTAGTACTTTTGTATTATAAAAATCAATGTATTGAAATTTCAATGTTACAAATGTGCCACTTTATGAATTATCTCTTTAACGATGGACTCTTGAGTAACGATAATTTAAGTTTAATTTTAGACTCTATTTATAGTATCAAAGTTAAGACTAATTTATCTAAGCCAATATCCCTTTAATGAAGAAAACGTCGCGAAAGAGGAATCTAATGGGCAAGACTCGCGAAACATCCGACAATTTGTAGCGCGGAAGTTGTTCGGGGTGAGTCGTTTAGAGAGATCGTAAGTATTACTTACTCCTCGTTAAACTCTGAAGATGACATCGCTGACGTCCGCCGTTAACAAACTACTTGGCCCGACAATGCGAAAAAACAGAATGCTCTCTCTGCCCACGTATACCACGTCGCACTACACCGTTGCTTTGGGCTATTACTACATTAACGAGTCACTACTTCATACGTTTATACGGCACCGCCACTCCTTGATAAGAGGTCTGCCGGTGATAATAGACTTTGATGCTTCGTCGACGTTCCCGCGAACTATTGCAAGTGCATCGCAGTTATTTTACGCCTTTTATCTTGATAAAAGAGATATGCTTTTAATCACTGATGACACAAAGACGTACTGTGATTCTATACATTTTCTTTTTAATTATAGAGAAAAGGTGTTAACCATAGAATGGCGGACCATGGAGAGAATCCTAATTCTAATTTAATACCGTATTTCATATTATTTTCATTTTCTAAATTTTATACTGCTTAAGGATTGAGTAAAGTATTTTAAATCTGTCTATTTAATTTATTCTTTTTTTTTTAACGAGGAGAAATCTTGCATAAGACACCCTCGCCCCTCGGTGGTCCTCTATCCGCACCGCAGGGGGGAGCTAGGACCACTACCTCCTTATCTGCCGACATCAGGGACCACTCAATTTAATTTACCTAATCTAACCTAACCCCGATTTTATTATGATGGAGGAAAGGCAAACCCAACCTAACGTAACCTATCCTAACACGAAGCTTTACATTCATAACAGGGAAATTTAGTTAAAATAGCGTTCAACAATTAAATTTTCAAATAACTTTATGTGTCATCTTAATATTAATGAACTTTTCAAACAACCTATTATAAATATAATTTATAGATAAACCGCTTATCATCAATAACAAAATTCCTGACTTAAGAAAGTATCTTATCCACTTGAGATCCTATCTGGTAGAGAAATTTTCCTGATGGACATTTAGTTGCGTGACATCAATTTGCACGGTTAATTGCCGCAACAAATCAAGCTTTACTATTCGTGGACAGCGAACGTGTAAAAGGATAATCAGGATGGAAGAGTAGCCGGTGTTTAAAGCATCACCACGTGAAAAGTAGACCCGCACAAATGTTACGGGCCGAGTGAAAAGTGGATCAGAACGTTTAAATGCCGGCAGTAGACTTCTTCGCGACTTAGAAAGTGTTAATCGCAAAATTGACCGACGTTTCCGTTTATCGCGAAGCTCCTGAGAAAACAGGTTTGTCGTGACGTGGTCAGGCACGTTTACGATTGATAGTGAATTAATAGACATGCCTATATCTATTTATCGCGAACGAACAGCACTGGCTACCGAAACCGCGATAACGATAATGCAAAAACGCCCACGCTTTTTTTGCACCGGAAAGATGAAGTGAAATTGGAACTCGACACGGATATGAATATAGGTGTTTATGAAACTTACGTATTTTAAGAGTTTCACTGATGAGCTAGTATTCGTGTAATTAGATAGGAAACGGGGTGAGCCTAGTCTCTCCAAAACACAGATTTATTTACTTTCTCAATTTAAAGATAGGTAACATTAAAAAAGTTCGATTTCTGATTTGGATAAATTAATTTCTACCTAATTATGCTCTATTTATGAATCGCATTCTCAAAATCACTTCAGGGTTAATGGAGTAAAGGGTAGATACTTATGTTGTATACAAGGTGAGGCAAGCCACTGGGCCAAGCTAAAATGATAGAAGATATTCCAATTTTCAGTTGCTTGTATCTCAAAAACGAAACCCCAAATTGTGTCGACGTAGTGTCGCCACGATTGTTTATGACCATCGTTCGAACATAATCAATAGCCACACTTTCGCGATTAAGCACGCGCTCTACGCGCGTTCTAATTAGACGGTATTGTTCATTAATAATTCAATAACGAAGCTTCAAACATTTTCGTAAAGGAAAATGCTGGTCAGAATCATCCCAGCTACCACCCCTTCAAGCAGCTAGCACTCATTCTGGGACACCGTGTATACTTGAGGGAAGGGCTCAGCCTTCCCTTTCTGTTCTTCTTCGCTCTGTCCGTGTTGGGGGTGGCGGCCCTGAAATGGAACATCTCCATGGACCGCGACGACTGCTAATTCAACAAAGCTGGACAATGATAGGCATTGATATCGAAGGAATCTGCTATTACCGTCAACATACGTAGACTGTTGCAGTGCGAAGTGTTTCACATTCTTATACTAGGATAGAGTAAATGGCGCTCGTTTCCAAAGCACAAATTCAAGGCATGTTCAGTCTTGTTGGATCTGTAGCCACTGCCATCACTCCGACAGTGTGGCTATTGCATCAACAATTGTTGACGCCGATAAAGTACGCGACAATTATACCGACGGTAGGCAATACCGACGGTAGGTAATACCGACAAGTGAAATATAAGAACGAATAGCAAAATATAAGACTTAAAAGCCAAACAAATCGCGAAATAATAATTGCAGGATAGTGATAGATATCCTTTCTTTTAATAACGCGGAAACATGTATGTGAGTGACGCTGAGACGTTGTACGCATGCTCAAAAACAAGGCAGGAAAATGTTATATGTGTACTCTACAATGATAGTACCACAGTATCGATCGAGGATACCGATGATACCATAGTATCACAAACAATTTCCAATCAATTACAGTTATTAGTTATCGCAAAATCTGTTTATTATAAAAAATTACTAAAAAGTTTCGGCTCACATCACGACTAGAATAAAATTGCTAATTACAAAAGAAGTAATTTGTCACAAATGTTAAAAATAGACCCATAATCAATCACAAACGAAATACACTAAGAAAAATTAAAAATAATCATATTTTATTATTCCTTCCGGCTAACTTCATGTAGCTACCTAAAGGCATACATATACCCTTATTTTATTTTCTGCGTTCATTTAATTTGCTGTAATCATCTTCTTAGCTTATTGAATAAACTCCTTAGGAGGACGAACGTGTTGATTTTATTACTTCCATCTGCACCCTTTATATCTTTGATTCCACTATATCTCTGCACCCTTATATCACTGCATTCCTTACATCCCAGCAACCCTTACATCCCTGCATTCTTAACATTCCTGCAACCCTTAAATACTTTTTTTTTTTTTTTTTTTTTAACGTGGTGGAAATCTTCAGAAAGACACCTTCAGCCCCCCTGGGGAGGGGCCGGAGGTAGTGTGGGATTTTTACCCACTAAAACCACCACGGTGGCCTGCACTAGGGCGGTAGGGAGGGTCCTTTGACCCTCCGCCATGTGCCAAACTCCGCTGACATCGGGGGCCACACCCAATGCCGGCACTCCTCGGGCCGCGTGCAGTGGAGACCGGGGCCCCAGCCCCGGACCCCTACGGAATTCTTTTACATCCCTCGTTCCGTTACATCTCTGCATCCCTTATATCCCTGCATTCTTTTCATCGATACATTCTTTTCATCCCTATATTCTTTTCATCCCTACATTCCTTACATCTCTTCATCCCTTAAATCCCTACATTCTTTTAATCCATACACTCTTTTCATCCCTACCCTCTTTTCATCTCTACATTCCTTACATCTCTTCATCCCTTACATCTTTGCATCCCTTACATCTCTGCTTCCCTTACATCCCTGCATTCCTCACATCTCTACATCCTTTACATCTATGCATCCCTTACATGCCTGTATCCATTACATCCTTGTATCACTTATGCTCCTGCATTCCATACATCCCAGTACCTCCCTGAAATTAAGTTGAAATTTTTGCGGATATAAGGCCTACGAATTTATACAAATTTAGTTCCTTTTCTCGCCACCAGAGGGCGCTGATTCGACATCGAGATTTTAGTTCACATTTTTGCCGCCAGAGGGCCAGAAATTGAGCAAGGTTTAGTTCCTTTTTTCGCCACCAGAGGGCGCTGATTCGACATTGAAATTTTAGTTCACATTTTTGCCACCAGAGGGCCAGAAATCGAGCAAGATTTAGTTCCTTTTTTCGCCACCAGAGGGCGCTGATTCGACATTGAAATTTTAGTTCGCATTTTTGCCACCAGAGGGCCAGAAATCGAGCAAGATTTAGTTCCTTTTTTCGCCACCAGAGGGCGCTGATTCGACATTGAAATTTTAGTTCACATTTTTGCCACCAGGGGGCCAGAAATCGAGCAAGATTTAGTTCCTTTTTTCGCCACCAGAGGGCACTGATTCAACATCGAAATTTTAGTTCACATTTTTGCCGCTAGGGGGCGCTATTTCTTCGAGAATTTCACTTGCGAACTAACTTACCAACACTTACCTTTACTCGAAGCAGTCTTAATAATATATTTGTTATAAGGGATGCAGAGATGTAAGGAATGTAGGGATGAAGCGATGCTGGGAGCGTAGGGATGAAAAGAATGTAGGGGTGTAAGGGATGAAGCGGTGTAAGGAATGTAGGGATGAAGAGAATGTAGGGATGAAGAGAATGTAGGGGTGTAAGGGATGAAGCGGTGTAAGGAATGTAGGGATGAAGAGAATGTAGGGATGTAAGGGATACTGAGATGGCCTTGGCCTATAATGGGGGGTAAAATTATATAAATAACTGAAAAAAGTAAAATAAATGGGGTCCTCGGCTGAGATGCAGAGTGGGATATAATCATAAATGTTATTCCTCTTCGATGAGCTTATTTAATAAGAAAAAAAAAAAATAAATAAAGTAAATTAAATAAACTTTGGAAAAAATTATACTGTTTGTGCCCTCTTCATACGGACCTGATATTATCGAGGGGTGTTAGGGATCCCGCTGCGCTAATGACACCCTCTGAGTACCGATCTTATATGATATTGGGGTATTCAGGACCCCTAAACGCCGGTGACCCTCTTTGCATACCGACATTTTGGCATCCGGGGTGTCTGGGACCCCGAAGCACCGTTGACTCTCCCTGTATACTGATATTATGGAATGCGGGGTGTCATGGACCCCGGCGGCTACCTCTGCACGTCGATCTGTATTATCTTGTGGAGTCAAGGAGCCCATTGACTCTGCACGACGACAAATTCTTGGGGTTTCTGAAACCCCCTAAGTCATGACCCTTTGAAAACAGAGGCATTTCCAGTCTTCTACATCTGTAGTCAGTGACACTATATGAGGTTAGGATCTACGCTGTTATAATGCTGTTTTCCAACACGTGTTTACTTCAAGTTTTAATAAAACTGTAAAGTATTTTTTAAAACGTACAACGGAACACTCTGTTCAAGTAAGTTTTATTTCGTTTGCAGCTTGAATTTTTAAATAAATGTATTATTATTGAATTTCAATTTTATTGTTTATGTTGTGGTTCTGTCCAAATAGTGCTTCAATTTAATTTAATTTGACAAAATATAATATTATCGAAGGTATTATTAATTTGTATTTTCAATATTTGCAGATTTAAATCAATAAAATGGCAAAATCGTTGCGCAGTAAATGGAGGAGAAAATGTAGGGCAGTTAAAAGAGAACGTTATGGAGCAAAAGAATTAGATAGGTTAAAAAAAACATTGGGTATTAGTGAGAACGGATCTCAAGATGTGGAGATGTCAGAAATATCAGAAATTGCTACAGGTAATTTTTAATGTTATTAAAAATACACTTTTATTTGTTACATTGAGTTTTAACTGATGTCTGTGTTTAGTGATTGATGCAAAGACAATAAAAGAAAACACAAAGTCAAAAGAAGGCACTGAGGAAGATGCTTTAGACACAATGGAAGTAGACAGCAATGGTAGAGTATACAACAAAAGAACAATGAAGGACCAATTTGGAAATTATCCAGTATGGATGAATAGAAGAAAAATTGCTAAACATAAAAAGGGTAGAGCAAAATCACAAAAATCAACCACTGGGTCGAATAAAAGGATAACTAGGAAACAGAAGAAAACAGCAAAGAAGAAGTAACCCTTTCATAATCCATAGCATTAATTGATGCCTCCCTGTTGAACTTATAGAAAATATTATTGTAATAAAAAATCACAAGAACCTTTCTTAAGTAAGAGTCGCATAAGTTTATTCTTTTTGTTTTTTTAATACAAAGCTGAATATAAATGATCACAAAGGTTATTTAAGTTACAATTCTACTAAAAGTCTAACACATAAAAGCTATGAAGATGGCAGTGGTAGTATATCCTTTATAAAAAGTATTCATACATAAATATTACATTTATGGGCAATGCCCTGTAGGATTTTGATATTTCCCTTTATTATAGTGACATTAAAAGTTTAATGCGCCACCGTTTATCGGCATCGTTGCTCTACAACGTAGTCTTAAACGATTTTCCAATTCCATCACTCGATTCGTCAAATGTTGCATTTTCCTTGTCTCCAATTCGTACTCCCTCAGCTTACTTCGCATCTCGTATATTTCCTGTTGCATGTGGTGCTGCAAGGAATATTATTTTTAAGATAAATAATATTTATTATACCTTTTATTAAATTTACGTCGAATACCCACCATATTTTCCACAGCTCTTTTCATTTCGTTTATACTGTCAACGACGGAAGCAACTTTGACGCTCATTTCTGTCGTATCTGTGTCTCTTTTTCTTCCTTTTGCAAATTGCTAAAAAAGAAATAGTAAATTTTATAAAATTACGACCCAAAGGAACTTAGGTTTTCTTCATAAGAAGCTAAATAATTTTAACAATAAAATTTGTTTACTAATTCCTTTGTTTTTTATTTGCAATTTGTTATAAATAACAACGAACAAATGTTATATGAAGCAATGTAATTTTGAAGCTGAGTGATAGTTTAAAAGTTGAAGATAGAAGAAGAAAATCCCTTGGCGTGCTGTATTCGCATTTCAAGCGACCAACAAACGTATCTCTCCTTTACAAGTCAAATAACATACGGCAAAGCATTGTCCAACATACCTTTTCGAGCTTGGTCAGCCTTTTCAGGATAATCTCGTAGTCCTGATCGAGGTCATCGTCGGCCACCTCGTTTTCCGTATCTGCAGACAGAATTTGTTATTGCCACCTGTGCGCTAGATAGTTTTCGCCATTTACATGACATTCTTCTTGTAAGATAAAGTTCATTGATTTAATTTATAATAGTACGAACCGTGAGAGGAAATAGATGGACGCTTGGTCGTTGTTGCTTCATGGAAATCAACCTCTAAATCTCGAGCCTCAAAAGCAGTGTCTTCGGTATCTGAAATAAAATATATATATTAATAAAAATGAAAGTAATGGAAACTGAGTAATGCTTGAAGACCTTCTTGTTTGAAGGAAAAAACCGCTTCCGGTTTCTACATGGTCATCGCGTTCGAAAGATTTATATCGAGATTGTGATGCGAGATCTACATCTGACGAGATTGTGAGAATTATAGCTTAGATTAATAAATCCTAGGAGTACAAAAACTCAGAATACTTAAACTTAAAAATACTAAACCCCGGAATATTTAAATTTAACAGTAGTAAAGTCCAGAATACTTAAATGCAATAATATTAAAGCCCTGACTACTTAAATTTAAGAATACTGAAGCTTAGAATACTAAAACTCAAAATACTTAAATGAAAAAAATACTAAACCCCGGAATATTTAAATTTAACAGCAGTAAAACCCAGAATACTTAAATGCAACAATACTAAAGCCCAGACTACTTAAGTTTAAGAATACTGAAGCTTAAAATACTTAAATGAAAAAAATACTAAAACTCAGAATATTTAAATTTAGAAACACTAGAGCTAAGAATTCTTAAACTTAAAAATTCTAAAGCTTCGAACAATTAAACTTAGAATAGTAAGACAGGAATATTGAAGCTTAGAAGTTTATTGTTGGATTATAATTATCCGCACTGATATATCTGGTTCCACCCTCTAATGGTTAAATCCAACTAACTCTAAATGGTCTTGACCTTATACCACGAATGCTGTTGAAATTCTCTGTCACGGACGAAGCTCATGCAAATGGTATCGAAGTTCAAGTTCAATGCGAATGGACGCGACGAAACGAGTTATCTGTTTATTCGGCAAACAGCGTGGGTGTTGTTCCTCGTTGGAAAATCGAAAAACAGAGATTGTGACACGAATCACGGATACTGGAAGCCGTTCAAAAAGTTGTTGTTCACCGATGATGTTCTGTGTGGGGTTTCGTGAGCGGCATTCAAAGCTTGAATCACATCAAAAGTGATACTCTATATTTGGCTATTTTTAGTATTGAGAAATGCAAAAAACAGCTTATTGTTAGCATCATCGATCAACTGATAAAAGGAGTACGTGGTCAAAATTGCTATTATTAATCTCCATAATTATACAAGGTTTATAACGAATTAGTGTCCTGAATATCGTGCAGTGCCCTTGTTGAGAAGATTTTTACAACGGTAGCTCACCATTTTTTCGACAGGACTGGCCGTCTTTCTGCAATTGAAAACCGGGTCTGCAGTGACACTCGTAGGTTCCGGGTAGGTTTCTGCAGAGCTGATCGCAGGGCTTCTCTGTCACGCACTCGTCGACGTCTGTAACGTTGGTGGACAAGTTATGCTAATTCATGAAAAATTAATAGCATCAGCTTACCAGCTGCGACAGATCCATCGCGAAATACCCTTCAAGTTCCGGACAGAACCATTCGCGAATATTACATGTACATCATAAAGTAATGCTGATTTCCGTTGGTCCATTGAATTTATTCGAATGGCCACGAGGATTTTAATGAATAAATTACTTGGAAATTTAAATTAGTTATCAAGAGTTGAGGTGTTCAATTGAGGATAAGCAGGAAAGAGCGGGAGAGTAAGTGGTACCATTCGAAGTAACTTGTTTGATGATTAAAGTAAATGATTGGGATATAAAGACAATTGAAAAACACGTTTTCATTGATGTTTGATTCTTTCAATTATAAAAAGTTCTTTCAAATGTGTATGTTAAAGGAGTAAGCTTTGTTTAGTGAGATAATAAACTTTTTATTACATGTATTTGAGTAGGTGATTCATAATTTAATTGCAGGGATCGGGAAATTATTTTATGCGACGATAATTTTGATGATGTGTTATAAAAGTTAAACAAAAGTAGGTAGAATTATAGCATTACAGATAATGACAGTTGGTGCACGATGTGCCATGTGTAATTTATTAATACTCGTACTTTCACTGCAATAACCCATGCTTCCTTTATTGCGACCATAATACGAAACAGTGAGAAGATTAATATTAATGGGCGATTTCAAAATTCTGAACAGCAATGAACATGCTTTCTGCAATCAAGAAGCCATTCAAATCATATTATTAATCATAAACGTAGACGTATTAAACTGGTGTACTCAGAAAATTAACTCTCCTTTGAAATTTATGCCATTTAAAAGATTCGAACGCGCAATATGTTTCCTGTATATTTTTAGAATGTGAATCTGTAATTGTGAAATCTACATTTTTAATAAAAGCTCTCTGCAGTGTTAAGGAAAACTCAAAATATTTATTGAAATTAAGTTGTAATATTTTGAGAGCTCTAATAAAAGCATTTCTTATAAAAATATAAATAATAATAGAACTGTTATAAATTTAACATTTCTATTTTATACTGTTGTCATTATAATTATAAAAATTAATTCTAATTATAACTTTCTCAAGTTTTTATTAATTTAAATTTGACTTAAATACAAACCAATATGAATCGATGAAAATTACCATTTACGTAGAAAAGATAGAAAATCTAGTTATGCACTTGATGCAAAAAAGGTAGGAATGTCCTGAGGTCGTTCTTGCATCTAGCAACACAATCACAACGCCAATAAAGCAGAATAC
Source organism: Osmia bicornis bicornis (assembly GCF_907164935.1). Lineage (NCBI taxonomy): Eukaryota > Metazoa > Arthropoda > Insecta > Hymenoptera > Megachilidae > Osmia > Osmia bicornis. Next base: position 4,458,810 of record NC_060219.1, on the reverse strand, counting down.
TAATTCAGAAGCATGTCAGTAGCACACTAAAGTCATGATAAAATGCAGGAATGTGGCCCATGAAAGCTTCAAGGATTTCTCTGCAGGGAGTGTCGAAACCTCCCCTCTAGCAAAGGAGCTTTTTTTATTGGATCGAACCGCCACTGACACAGCTTACATCGCCCCGGTAATTAGAACGTCCGCATAGCTTAACGAAATCGCTCGTAAATCTATCGAAAGCAGCCAGCTGCTGGACACCACAATACGTTTAAACGACTCGTGGTATTCGCGTAACGCTATCGAACACCGTATCGATCTGCGTCAATTTAATTACGCCTAACGATCTTCGCTACGAAGACCTGCCTTTGGTTTAATCTATGATCCAAGAAGATTTTACGATTCAATCGTTCCCTGGTTTGTATCGTTATCTCTATAGAATAGTTTAACGTATTAAATTTATAATACGGATCACTGGTGATCTCTATAGAATTCAATAATTGAAAAAAAAAATAATTGACTCAATGTTTAAAATTTTTAACTTAGCATCAGAAATTTCATTAACATGTTATACGAAATTTAATAAGAAGTGATCAGAAATTCAATATAATGTAAAGTGAAATGGAAAGGGTGCACCTGCAACGATGTTGTTCGTATACCGTTGATTAGCATTTGAAATGATAATTTAGAATTGATTTGCATTCGTGTTTGATATTACCTGTCTGGCACTGGTTGCCTGTAAATCCTTTGGGACACGTGCACCTGCCGGGGGAGGTGCATATTCCTCCGTTTAAGCATGGTGCTGGGCAGGTAGCTGAAAGGCAATTAAGTTAAGCTGCAGATTACATATCACGTATTACTAACCAGTAAATATTTTACATGGTGCGTGAAAGAATTCTACTTGATGTGTAATTGAAAATTTATTAAACTGTACATACCATAGATAATTGAACTAAAATCGAAAGAGGATAAGATTCACATATTTTTAACTCGACGCCTGATTGTTTAAACGGTTTATAAATGAATAGGATTATCGTCAGGACTGGATTAAGATTTCCGGTACCCGGGGCTATCAAACCTTTAAGGGCCTCGTTGGTTATTAAAGTTTTCTCAAAAATTGAAATTTATTCTAAATAAAATTAAATTATATTTAATTGTAAAGAAAACGGTAACAGTAAAAGGAGATTTATTTTAATAGTTTTTAACACAGTTAATGAAGGGGTTACAACGTGGCACCTTTAGACTTACCCTTAATTCGGCACTGATTGACGTAAGAATTTTTTACTTACGTTTGTTACATCCGAAGCTCAAATGGGTCGCCTGCGTCCATCCTGGGCAGCACAAGAAAACGGAAGTGTCAGCCTTAATATTAAAAATATTAAGATACCTAAAGATTAAATGAAAATGCAAAAATTTAATTTTGTAACCTACTATGTCGAATACAAAAACTTAAGGAAATTTACAAATAAACACTATATTCTATACAGGGTTCTTTACCTAATTTGTCCGTTTTGATGATGATGAACCGTAGAGCTTGGAACCGATCTATTGCAAACGCGTCTTCTGCAACAGAAAAAGAATAAATTTGTGTATCGATGATACCAAACGACATATCTTCAATGGAACAATAAATAATATCGATATTTATCATGATATCGCATCCTCTTCGAAGCACATTTCGAGCCATGGAAACGCTGTTGGCTTTACATCCATTATTAAGATTTATGCCGCTTCTAGCCATTGTCAAGCGGTGACAGGATGAAATTAAATTAATGAATCGATTGTTTTGATAGCGATCGGGACCAATCCGACACGGTACACGCCTTCATTTGCATCGTTCAATCGATATGGAAATGGAAATGGTTAAATACAGAGAGGCGAATTCCGAAGAGGGCGTTTAAGCTTCGGGATTCAATACGGCGAGTGTAACTCGCACTGCTAGATCGTAAAAAGGGACGCTTACTGTCAAGTCCTTTAAGGATTATACGACAACTTTCGTTGCAGCTGATCTCCTTCGACAAGTTTTATTAACCGTATTGTTATTTGATTGATTCGATCGTAATCGTATCAGCTGAGCTGATCGATCAGCGCGTCGTTCGGAATTCGTTTCGTAATCGACTTTGAATAAATTCTCTACCTCACGCATTTTCGATGAATTATTCAGAGAATTCCAATAGAATTCATGTCCTTTCAAGGTAAATATTTAGAAAAAGGTATCATCTTTCGATCCTAATGATTTTTTAATTTGTTGTTAAAGTCGTCATACATGAGTAATTTTCAAAATGTTGTAGTCGGCTGGCATTGTTTATTGAAAAATTATGAACAAAAGAAAATCAGATTATTAATAAAAAGATCATCCCGACTAGTACTTTTAGATTAGAATTACGATTTGTCCAGTCAAGAATCGTTGAATTGTCATGTATGCATGATATTTCAACTTTCTTTATTTGTTTTAACATTCAAGCAATGAATGGTTAGCACTGACTGAAGCAACTATCGGGAAAAAAAACATAAGAGAAAGGGTTAACATTCTAAACTCAGATCTAAGCAAACCCTATCATCATGGACCAAGATAATGATTTCTATTGAGCTAACACTTTTCTTATGATTACGATGTCTATTACAGAGATCGCTCTTCCCTGCGAAAGATCAAGTATTTCACGTAGAAATTACGCAAACGAGTTAGCGGACAAGGATTCAGCGCGCTTGTACGCGCAAAGGATCTCGCATAATTGGGCGACGAGAGGCAATCTCTTGAAACAACCTCGTCATCGTTGGGCCAGCGAGAAAATTGCATCTCGTTGTGTCGCTGTCATGTTCGTTGAAACGCGACACGACGTTTACTGTCGCAACACCGGGTCCTGTCCACGTGGTTCGCATCGCGAGACGTCGGATTTTCAAACTGCCGCGCCATTTTGATCGCGCGAAGAGGTGCCAGGAACGCCAGCGATGATCGTCGATCAAAGAGATACGATTTAAACGATTACAGCTGACCCCATTCGCATGAATAAGTTACTTTTATCTACACCCTATTACAAATTACATTACGTGTTTAATAATTCCCCTCCTTTGGGGCTCTAGGGATAGGTAGAATATTATCGAACGGGGAATTATCGGGTGTTAATGGCATGCGTGCTTACTTCACAGTTTTATTGTTTATGTGACACAGCCTTTCAATCACTACTAACGGGGAATTAGCGAGCGCCTGCAGTATTAAAATGAGTAAAAAACAGAACATTTGTCAGTTCTTAACACAATCACTCTTAATTATATTATTAATAGTGCTTTGGAAGAAAATCATTATATTTTAGGAGAAAAATTAGCATAGGAAGATGGAAATTATCTTCAATAATTTTATAATGATCAAAATTTTTTTTTTTCATAGTACTTGACTCTTTTTTGAAATAATCTGGATAGAAAAATTTAAAATGCGATATTAAAAAGGACAAAAGACAAAAATCCTAGTTACACTAATGGTTGGTCCACGACGAACAGTTGCCCAATTAAAACGCCACCCTCGGCTTGGCTTCGAGCGTATGTCATCGTTCATCCTCAACTTTCCTTCTCCCTGGACGTAATTTCTGCAAGAAGAATGATGATGCACGCACTTCGGTTCCAGGTGCATTAATCCTTCGAGGAGGAAGCGATCTTTCGCTACGATGTTGTAGGAAGATGTATTCATAGAAGTCGTGGCTGCCCGGAGAAAGTGATTTTCATTTATAGAATGAGATATACTTGAGATGATTATCTGCACTTTTAAGTTCATTCATGTTTAAGAGGAGCTTTCGAATTTTTAAACGCATAATGGAGAATCTTAACAAAAAACTTCTTTTATGATCAGACTAAAAAAAAGAAGAGTTTGTTCATTTTTTCCAGCGATTCCCACGGTCCTTGGATCCGGCAGGTGTACAAAATAAAACGAAGGTCTTTAACGACGTCAAGGATGCTTGCAAAATCTGCCTGTTAAGGACGAGCCACATATTTGCCTACGGATTATCTGTGCCAGGAAGGATCAAAGGGATTAGCACGGCAGGTGATCCAGGTTAGCGAATCGTGTAGATTCTGTGAGACAGGTAGACCGTCTGACATTATCTCATCCTGTTGATCCCATTTCACGGATCGAAATTAACTTCAAACTTTGCTACTGTCGTAGACACTGTTTCCATAGAGATCAACATTTTTGATATGAAAACATATGTATGTCAAATGTAGAAAATTTTAAATAAATATAAGTTTCATTTATTCAGAAATTTTATTTAGGTTTCTCTATCGTTTAACATCTTTATCATTGGTGTAATTAGGTTTCTATTTGGCGGGGGGAGGGGGCTGAGTCCCTTAGAAATTTTGCAATATGGAATTTTGGAATAATGAGGGGACCAATCCACATTTTGGGAAATGGGGCAGGCCCTCCGTGGCCCTTACCTATTTACGTCAATAATCTATACCGTTTAAAATATTATAATATTTAGAAAATTCAATTTTTTTATTTAGAAATTCTATTATTTAGTAATTTTGCAATTTAGAAATCTCTTATTTAGGAGATATTCCATTATTTAAAAAGTGTTTTTATTTACAATATTTTTTTTTGATCCTTAATAAAGAAAAATAGTAATAAAATTTTTATTCTTTTCATTTGAATTTTCCACTCGATAAATTATAGCAATATACAAAGTACGTGAACAAGGTTTCGTTTACCTTTATCACGAGCCACGTTCGCAGGGCAATTTCAGTTTATAAAAAATGAATGTTTCCGCTGTCACGGAGCACACGCATCAAATCGTTCTCAGAGCGTATTCCACTCGCAGAAAAATCTCTTGAAACACGTCGGGACCGAGGTTCAGATACGGTTCGGGGGATATTCGCGTGGGAATACTGGTTCGGGTGCTTTGGTGCCCATACTGAACACTCCATGTTGATAACGTCCAACATGGTCGGTCCACGACATTGAACGAGGAAATCGAAGAAGTTGGACGTACTTTCGCGAACGATTTCAGAAAATAACTGGCAGCAAATGGACGATATAGAGGTTGTTTCCATTTACCCTTAATAAACTAGCTGCTGTTCTCTCTAGAAGCTATTAGAATAAATTGTGCCAATTTTGGCATTTATTAATGGCAATTTCAATTTTATCATAATATAAACAATATTCAAATAATCCCTTTTTTATACAAAGCAGCAAAAAAAAAAATGGATAAAACTTAACCGTTGAATAGCGAAACTTGGGTCAATCGTGACCCAACCTTACAAGGATATTAACACATTATCTACCAACCATGCACTATTACCTTATAATTAACAATAATTAAAAATAATTCCTCTTAATTGAAGTACATGTAACTTTTATTATTTCATCTGACTTATACGTAAATTTGTAATAATCAAAAGGTTATTAATTGGTTTTTCTTCAACAGCCGATGGTGTCGAAAAGTCTATTAACAGGCTTCCGGTAGATAAAGTGTGAATCTAAAGTTAAATGTGTCATTTTTAAAGAAATAGTGTCAAATTTATAAAATGAAAATGATATAATACGAAATTAAATTAAAATCGGGGGCTCTCTCCATGGTCCGCCGTGCGAGGGTTAAAAAGAAAGTTGATAAAAGCAACCAATTACCGCGCGTAACGAAACGCGAGTTACTCAGCAGCTAGACAATCAAGATGATAAATCATTCCGTGTTATTTATGCAGAAAAGGTATCAGGAGATAGCGTACGCAATCAAAACCCGTTCACCTAGCGATACTACAAAGGTTTCAATTCAGCCAGAGCAACGAGTACACGGTGCCTAATACGTTCTAAGAACTTTCTCCATTGACTAACCGGTAAAGGGAAAAGATGGGGAAAATATACGAAGATGTCACTGGTAATAAAATTACCGTCGATTAGCGATCTGGAGCGGGCGAAGGTAGGCTCGCGTGATACCGCTTGCAAGTTTCTCGAAGGTGATAAATTTTCAATGAATTACCGCATTGACTGCTCGCGTGTTTGCGACTCTCTTAAAGGTACTTCCGAAACCTTAACGGTGATCTCGCATGTTTTCCTCTTCCAGCAGCGGTCGAAGTGAATGCAGCATCGAGTTATCGTGACCATTCGTTATACCCTTGCCTCACTGACTATCTGTTGCTTGGCGGTGAGATTTTCTCGCCGATAGTTGAAAGACATTCCACGTTTTTCTGGGTCATCGATGAAAATGGAATTAAAAGCGTCGCGGATGATGAAGAATTCGTGTCTTTTTGGGGAGAGACGTTATCGTACAAATGCGAAACTACGACGTGTTTATTATTGCAATGAATTACGAGTGGATAAACGTGTTACCCCAAAAATGAATTATTTAGAGCAAAGTTAATTGGAACTTTAGTATGGATTCTATTTCTGCAATTGATGAATAATGTGTAAGTAAACGTAAAATTATTTTGCCGTTGTATTTGCTTTCTTCCAAATTAAGATATTGTTTAAATTTTCACAAGAGAAAGTCATTATTTTCTTTGGAAACTTTAAAATTATCATAAGAGTAGAAAGAATGTATTAGAAGAATATAATGCTACTTTATGAGAATTAATATTATTATATGAACGAATCAATTTTCGAAAAAATGTTAAAAATGTTCAATTGTAGAATAGCACAAATTCATTAATCTACATTGTGAAACAAAATATTTCTTTGCCTCTGATAAAATCTTGATACGACTCTGCAGCGTACAGATTTACCTCATAATTAACAATTTCTCAAATTCATTAAAACTAATTAATGATATCACGTTTTATTGCACAATATAAAAGATGCAAGTCCACGGATAAATAAATAATATTTGACTATAAAAATGATCATCTGCTGCAATAATAATTCATAAAAATAGTCGCAAAACCAGTGTAGACGGGACACGTAGATTCGAGTGTAAAGCAAACGAGATTAACCGGTTAATGCGTTGGTTGAAGCACACAAAAACGTGAATAACACTTGGTGTACATTATCAGGATCGAAGTCAATATGTTCACCGCATTGGTATCAATTAATCTTGCATCCTCGATCGATTTCTAATTGAACCATAAATATTCAGCTTCGCTTAACTTGAGGATACTCGCGTCCAACATCCACACACGTGAATTCTTCATCCAAAGAAGCTGAACGTTGTACGTTATCGTCGTATACCGGTAAACCGTCGTCGAGCGTTGTTTCGATCGTTACAACACGGTTTGCACGCTCGTTGCAATGTCGCCAGGAGTAATAAACACCGACTCTTTATTGTCCGATCTCGTGAACCCTTGCTCCGCTGGTTCTTGTCTCGGTTCGTGACGGTAGCTCACGATAAAAAGACTTTCCTCGTGGTTTCCACCTCTCAACGAACCGATCACTCGTAAAATAGATCTTTAATGAGTCTACTTCAAAGGGGTATAGGATCTGAATTTGTTAACTTTCAGTAACGTATTTGGATTAGTAATATCTGAACAATTTGGACATTTGAAATGTATTAAATTAAAATCGAAAATTTCGGTACCCAGTACATATCTCGGGATTCCTGAAGTTTGGAGAACTGTGTTTCGGGACGAACTTAATTCAACATGTTTGGGAATTGGAAATTATAATTAAAAAATTATCTAATTCACCTTGGGTCGACCAACAAGTCGAGTATCAAGTACCTCAAATTTTCGAGGTCTTGCACATTTATACTTCGGAGAACCGAGCCGACTCGATCAATTCCGAGCCGGCCAGACCCAACCCGACCTAAACAATTCCGAGTCGACCCAACCCGAGCCGAACAATTCCGGGCCAACCCGACCTGACCCGAACAATTCCGAGTCGACCCGACCCGATATTTTCGAGTTCTCGCACGCCTCTAACATTTATTCGAATAGTTAGAATATTAAAAAAATTTGCAAAATTAATTTAACTCTGAGAAAAAACCAGGTACAATAACTAGATAAAATGTGCCGCATCATCGGTTCACGCGTTAAAAAGATGAAATCTCAAAGTCTGTAGAGCTCCACTTGATGATGGATCTAAAATTAAATCGGACTGAGCTGCGATTACGTGGATGATCGAAAGGAACGAGAGGCCGGTCTCGCGACCGATCAAAAACTTGTCCACAAAACACACAGAATGCGACGAGACGTCCTCGAGACGTTCGCACGAAGGAACAAAGAAACGGTTGGTTAAAGTGAAGTGGTACTCGTACTCGACCGGTGCAATTCGCGGGTTTGAAACTTTTCCAACCATCCAACCGGTCATTGGCTACCGTTTCGAAGTGCGATGATTGATCAAGTACAGCAGAGAAATTTGCGACACCTCGAAACGCGTCTCGTTCACTCTATCTAATGAAGTCCCGTCGACAAATCAATTAATCAAACTGAAATTTCGTCCTTGGAAAGTCTCTCGTGAATAGAAGGATTCTCATTACCAGAATTTCATTTATAACTGCACACCTCGATAAACCTTTAAATTTCGATAGAAATTGAAATAAATATATTTGAGAACGAAATTATCAGGATTTAACCCTCAGATGGCCGAGCTTGGTCTTTGAGAAAAAATGTAAATAGTTAAATCAGAACTTCTTCTAATGTTAAAGGGTGCATAAAGTTTCGAACACAGGTTTTAATTTTAGGAATTTATCCGTTCAAAAGTTACCTACTACTAAAAGTAACCTGTTTTTGAAGTGATTCAATGAAGGGGTAGACATCAGGAAGCGAAGAAGCCACGTCATGAATGATCGTTGAAAACGCAAAGTCGTAACGAGGGAGTCATAACATTACTTCGTAGCTAGCTAAGAAAGCACCCCGTGAAGAACGGAGTTGCTTCACGGCATCCGTGCGTCCCGATTCATTTCTCGCGCGATTTTAATTGACGCCGTTGAATTACATCGCATTTGCATGCAGGACACGAGGCTTTCGTTTCGCGTCTATTGCTTTATTTTCTCGTCTCGCGCACGCCTCGAGTTGCACGCGTGTTCAAACACGAGAAGGGATGACGCGAACGGAACGCCCAGAATTATGGCACTGCACACCCGATTAACCACCCAAGTGTATCAAGCAAATACATCTCCCCACTTCCGTGAACTTCTTCCTTCTCCGTGAAAAATAAACACGATCGATAGAAAATTATAAACGCCGAGAGAAAAAAAAAAATTCTACCGGCTTATAAATTTCGATAGAAGAAAATGTCGCAACGTCAGCGAAGCGTAACATGTTCCATGTAATCTCAAAGTAAATCAAATCGAATTAAATGTTATTTCCATTAGAAACATCGGTATATTTCAAATATGAGATGACGCTGTTGATTTCGACGAGGAAATTAAAATTCCGTTTCAGACACACTACGGACGTGTTTACATCTCGACGATAAGCTTACTTGGAAACAACACGTTAAACGTATTTTAAAATTAAACATATAAAACAGTTAAAAAACAGTTACACTGGCTGATCTCATGAAAATCTAAACTTAGCACAAATAACAAGACTCTAATACATAAATGTATAATTAATAATGCTATTATAATAAATAGCAGCCAAATCACACATACTCAAAAATGCAAAGCGAACAGGCTGTAATCCTCCATAGGATTTTGGAAGAACTTTAGTACGTCAGAAACGACGACATTCGCAAGATTAAATATTTTTTCAGTACAAGAAGAAATCGAGCAACTCTCCATAAACTACAGTGGCATAAAAAGAAAACTTAAGATAATACACCTTTTAGACTTAATTTAACTCTTACAACGTAATCTGTAACAAATAATTTTAAATACTCATATTATACAAACGCATATGCGACTACTGTAATTGTTTCTAAAAGTAGCGGAAGCCGCACGATATCAATTTATTACGTAACTATTTGTCAATATTATATAGGCAATAGGTGCAAATAAATATAGAAAATTAAAAGAAAAAAGGAACTGTTTACATACTGGCGGAACGTAAAAGCCTCGAGGGACGTCATCAGAAAATAATTTCCCTCTGATGCACACATGTGGCCGAAATATTCTTAACAGCCTCTCATCCTCTTTGCTGCACTCCCGTCACTCGGCTGGCTGACGATATTTTTTCGCGTTAACTACACGCTGCCACGTTGCATAGCGATGGTTTATCATAAAACTGAAGGAGTTATTTTTGAGGATGACAAATGGGTTCAGTAACCCTCTGTTGAGTATTTTTCACCGAGCCTCCGTCATTCGCTCCTTGGCGGTCCGCTCTTCGCAAGCTCCCAAAGAAAAGAAGAAATCTTTTTATCGGGATGAAGAGTTTTAAGGATATCGAACGCGCGGATAACGATCGCTAACGAGCGACGTAGTTTCGCAAGCCACTTCCTTTTCCTTCACCCTCGATCCGTCAGCTAAACAATCCGACGCGCTGACTCCCGTTGTATATACTAAAGAGAATTTGCGAAACGTCAACGTTCGCCTCTCTTTCAAACACATCTTGCGAGATTCGTCAGCTTTTCTTGGAATTGTTTATAAATATGACTCGATCGCATGTTTCGATCCTCTTTAGAATAACAGCTGGTAATTAACGTTGAAGATGGCAATGTAGCAACTTTGATTGGACACGTTAAACGACTATGGTTGCAATGAAAATTGAACATGATTTTTGAGGAAAAATATAAATTGAGGCATTGGAGACGTTTGAATATATTTTTGGTAAATATTTAGACAAAAATCCCACTATTTGATCTCAATGAATTTTCAATATGTTAGCAAGGTCGAAAATGTTATATAGCGGTCGTTGTTTATGAAGAAATTAAAAAATAATCAGGTTAATGACCTTAACGCACCTTAACGACATATATAAAAAAATCATGTTTTATAAACCTTGGATGATAGTTCATTAGGATATCGATTTTATACAGGAATAGTATAAGAATTTGTTATATTATTTTCTAAGGTGTTCTATATGTTATAAATTAGGATCTATCATCGGAAGTATATAAATGATCTTGTTTCTAAGAAGAAGGATTTAAAATATCCCTACCATATAGAATTATTCTGATCAAGGAATCTCCTGCTGTTTTTTAACGATCGTTGCAGCTGATTTTTCGCATCGATGGTGAATAAGGGATACTGCAACAGAAGCCGCGGGCAAATAGCGCGAACCTGCGAAGCTTCCAAATTACAAAATTGCTTGATGACGGGTTACCGGTTCCCAGAGAAGTAATTACGCGCCTACACAGTGCCAATAACTGCCTCGCCGCTGCTTATTATTTTCCACGATGCATCTCCATCGTTTTACGTGATTTTACCGCCTTACAGCTGATATTGTCACGAAGATAACCTCGTCTCTTTGCACCTTTCGCTTCTTTTACTCTTGTCGAAAACGCTTTAAGCGCGACGATGCTGTCAAATTTAATTAAACTGCTCTTCAATTTCTCAGAGCCAATATCCTTCGACGCTTTAAAAATATTTTGCATTAAAGTGTTTATCTTGAGAAAGATTATTTAACGTGGTGATTCGTTATTTACATTAATAATGAACCTTGTTTGCGTTTAGAATGTTAATGAAAAATTCATAGTCATTTTCATCAAACTTTCAGCTTCAAATTGATATAATTAACTTTATTATTACGGTTTTTATTTATGGGTAATTGTGTAATTAATATATCGTGTTTGTAACAACGAAAGCTGCACGAACACGTCGAATGACGTAACGTTTTCTTATGGCATGAGTTATCATCTTATGCTTTCAAGCTGGTGCAGTGATATATCGTTCTCTACACGTGGAATATGGTAACCTTGCCCTATGATGTATTTCCTTGGACCGTACAATGCTACTACTTTTGTATCATTGTTACAATGTTGAATCCAGATATCTCTATCGTTCGCTGGAAATGTATCCCAGGATATATTTCATCCGTTCTTAATTTCAATTTGTCATTTCATCAAGTGATATTTCATATAAACCAAACTATACATTAAAAATAATGATATTAGGGGCAACAATTAATTTAGTAAATAAACCTAAAGATAAATACATAATTTCAGAATAATTTTTAAAGATACAATGTAAAATTAAAAAAATGAAATAGAAAATTAAATTAAAAGTGTATAACTCTCTCCATGGTCCGCCATCCGAGAGTTAAATTGAAACATTTTCCCGCGCTTCTGTGAATTGTAAAATTGGCAGAAAAATATGATAACGATATCGACGAAAGAAAAAGAAATTTTTAACTAAAATAAGAAAAGATACTTCGTCTAGTATTGTATTAAAGAAAATAGCCATTTTGAAGATTCTAAACGAAAATTAGCAGCACGTGTTGGATAGCAAGGAATACGGTGTGTGTACCGGTCGGGAAGAAGGACGGCAACGGTAAGGTTAGCCTGTTGCCCCGTTTAAATCCATTAGCGATGATTCTTTCGCGGTAGCTCGGGCTAGCGAGAGGTGAGGAGGTCAAAACCGCGGGCAGGAATAGTGGGCGGAGAAGGCGTGAGCAGCAGGTAGACGCACGAGTTGCTGGAAGTATTGTGTGTTCGTTGGCCCTCAGGTGGTCGAACCGGATAGTGTTCCACCGTAAATGGTGTTGCGAATAAAAAAGCACCTTGAGCAAAGCTTCGGTGGCGCGGCAAGAATTCGTAGCCCCGTAAGGTCGCCTGCCCGATGATCTTCTTGAAAATTCCCTCGGTCCGGCTTTATGGTCGGGCGTAAATGGACTTATCGTTGCCAAGTGTTCGAACCATGCGGTATCGATCCCGCGATACACCGCTATTGCTTCGCGTTCCTGCGATTGCTTGAATAATTCATGGCAATTCCGTTTTCTTTTACTTCCACCAGCCATCGCAATAACGCGGAGACATTAAATGATAATTCCGTGCCGTGCCTGACAATTTTCGATCATCCTTGCTTCGCGGAAATTGATAGGCCAGTTGTTTTAACGGTGACTCTTATTTTGGCCAGTTGCATTGTTGCATTACAAATGAAGGGGCACCGGGTTTATTCTGACCCAGATCCACGGAACCGTATATCGCGATACTTCGGTTAAGATTAGATACTCAATATTTTTAAATGATGTACTTCAACATGTTTGGTGTAATTAACCCTCGGACAGAGGACCAGACAGAGAGCCCTAATTTTAATTTGATTTTGCATCTTACATTATTCCCATTTTCTAAATTTTACATTATTCCTTTAAAAGTTATTCTTCCAATATTGTATAAAACTCTTTGGCTTAAAAATTATACTTCTAATATCCTATCGATTGATTCAGAACCCGCTGTTCGAAGATTAAGCAGTAAAAATTTGAAATGATTTGGTATATTGAAAGATATACAAAGAAACAGTTGAAAATTAAAAAAAGAAAAATGGAAATGAATGTAAAATTAAATGTAACCCTTTCGGTAAGATAAGGTAAAGTTTAGAGAGCAGAAACAACCTTATGCAGCAACCTAATACCACGATCTTTGAACTAATTTAAACTATTCGAACGACACCTATCTTTGGTCAGAGCCTATCCATAGGTTCAGCGAGTTGAATGGCCGACGCTGTTATGTTTATCCCTGTACAGTACACGCTAACAGAAACGTAAAGAAAGTAAAAGGAGGGCCCGACAGAACGTACGTGCAAAAGACGTGCTCTATTTGCGTCCATGGAATGTCATTTTACGTTCGTTGTTCCTTCTTTCTGCTTGTTTTGCGTCCAGTCGCAACACGAAACCTTCCCTCCAGGCACTGAAGGATTTTGCGGTGTTCCATTAACAGGAATGACTGAATCGCCGGAGGATTTTCTAAAGATCGAGATATACTAAAGAATCTTTCGAATGTAATTATTGAAAATTAAAGTATAGTGATCTAATCATTGACGTCACTAGGATTTTGGAAGGAATGGGCCAAAAATTTCAAGAAATTTGAAAATTTTTAAATTCTAAGATTTTGCAATTGTAGAATTCTAAAATTTTGCAATTGTAGAGTTCTGAAATTCTGGAATTTAAGAATGGTGAGGGGGCCAATTCACATTTTGAGGCGAGGAGTAGGGATTGGAGGGCACCTTGTTCCCTACCTAGTTACGTCAGTGGGTCTAATATTTAAAAATTCTCATATTCCGATATTTTTAATATTGTCAAAATTGTAAACGTTAAAATTACGAATTCGTGAGACGGTTTGTAAAGGTGTTGAAATGCACCTACGAAGATCTAACACCTACTTTCAGCAATTAACGTCAAATCTTTCATTCAAACTGACGAGATACGAAGCATGAAATCGATAAGAACAACGTATACTGTGCATGCTACGACCTTGATTTAAATTTGTTCTCAAATGGTCCGTGCTAAAAGAAGACGTTGTTGCTGTCGGAGAGAATGCCACGCAGCAACTTCCTTGAGATTGGAAGCCGGATCGCTGAAGGAGCGGTATTTGACATTTCGCCCAAAGCCAAACGAGGCGTTACCCCTTGAAGTTCCCCGTCAAATAAAAAAGAAAATCGAATATCCCTTGCTCCTCTTTGCACGATTCTAGATTCAATCTAAAAAAAGAAGCAATAGAAGAAAAAGAGATCAAAACCTTTTTGCCTTTTTAGATTAAAGAATATGTATATATTTTTGGAGTAATTTCGTTTTATATATCTTAACGAGTTGTTTTTCGCTGTTGGGATCAATATTCTCACGAGAACTCGGCAGTCACGTTGGCCTGTAATTGAACATGAATTATGTGCGAAGTGTGACGGAGTGCAAGTGTTCCAATTTAAGTCCTGCGTGTGACACGAAAGTTTTGGCAGTTAAACTGGGCGATTTCGTATTGGAGGCTTTATAATCTTGATTGCAATTTAATTTTTATAAGCAACGTTCAATCATTTATCCTATGCGATATTAATTAAAATCTATTAATTTTCATTTTTACTATTGTGCAAAAATATTTTGACATCGTGGTACAATTTCAGAAATTTTTGAAAATTTTTCTAAACATACAGATGCATATGGTAATCAATTTTATGATTTCATATTCTCTGGAAAATCGAAATGATTTATGAAACGATCCAATATCTTGCTTCTTCTCGTAAAACCGAAAATTTAGTACCTTTAGCTTTCTCGTGATGCATAAAAAAAAAATTATGCGGAGGAACGTTCTTTGAGCCTGCTATAAATTATTAGTAATACGTGTGACATATATGAGATTTAGAGGGGATATACGAAATTCTGAACAGCTGACTAGATACGTGTGTCAAGGTACAGAGGCTGACCATTTGGTACGGTTCACATATTTGTTTGTATAGTCATGGTTCAATAACCATTTCAACTATTAATCTCTTTGTCAAGAAAGTATCTGCGGCGAGAGTCACCACGCTGATAGCGGTGTAACGATTATGAAACTTCAAAAGGTACGGATATGCATGACAAATGCGAATTGCTGGACGTTAATAGTATTGGGTTCGTTTGAATTATCTTTTGCCATTAAAGGATAATGGTAAAAGTTGGTCAATTTTTTTGATAAAAAGTGAAATTCCTTTACAAGATCCAATTCATATCTCATAATTTTAAGATTTATCATGGAAAATTCTTCGACATATTAGGGTGGGCAGGCCTTTCAGAAAAATATGGATTTTCATCACTCTAAAATTTTAACACCTAAGAATTCAAAAATTCTCAGATTTCAAAATTTCAAAAAATCACAATTGCAAAATTACAGATTTCCTTCATTCCGGAATACCATGATTACAAATCTTTGAGATTTCAAAATTCTAAAATTCTGAGATTCTGAAATTCTAAAATATCAAAATTAAACAATTGAAAGATTTCAAATTACCAACATTTCAGAGTTACAAAATCACAAAATTTCAGGTTTTCTAAATTACAGAATTACACAACTCCAGATTTCCAAAATTTTGAAAATGTGGGTATTTCTAAAAAACCTATCCCACCCCAAAACAAGATCCTTGTGGGTATTAGATGCTAGTGGGTATTAAAAAGCCTATTAATAGCTTTCCGCTAAATAAAGCGTTAACTTCATCAATTTGCAATAGAACACTGAATAAATGTATACATCCCCATATTCACAGCAATAATAACAGCTCGTTGTCACAAAACGCTGGTAAAGAACGTTTTCGAAACGTGTCTCTGTTTTTCCGTCACGCTATTGGAAAATGGTAACTGCATTGATGCAGAAGAACGGTCTCGAATCGAGCGCTGAAACAAATGGTGCCGTGTCGTCCAACAACAACGTGGACGTAACAGCTGCGTCTATTTCCTCGAACCATTCGTCAATCGATCAATCGGTGCACCCAATAGCGACGCAAAGGGAGACGTATACTAGACCACGCGCGAACCATTCTGAGATGTGACATTGCAGGATTATTATCTGGAGTACATGGGACCGTTCATACATTCATTATTCATGTTACTTCTTATCGTCGACCATTGATCAATCAAGTAAAACACATAACAACAGCTATATGTAATAGTTTTATAAATTGGTACCATTTTGCAGAAGATGTACTGTCATTCAACATTCAAAGGACATTAATTATTAAATAATGTAATGTATCATTGAAAAATAAATTTCGGTTCTGAATAATTAATTAGATGATTGTTTATTGAAGAATGGTCATAAGTAAAATAAGGGAGACATTCTGAGTACCATTAATACTTTAATAATAATCTACAATGCTTCTGTATCAGTGAGATAGCAAATTTCTAATTGAAATTTACAGCTTCGTTTTTCATATTTTTCTGCAACAAATAGATTGCAAGGTAATTGAATAAACCTCGGTTGAACCATTGACTTAGGTTGGGTTTGTCGACTCCTTTACGACACTCGGCAGATCAATCCGTTCGACCTCGAATTCCGCTTCTGCATTTCGAAACGAGCTTTCGTATTTCGTCCGGCCCGTTGAATCGCACTTTAAGTGTCATTACCATTGCATCAATAAAAGTTCCTCTTCCCAATCATTTCGAATCGGTCGTTCGTCGACGAGAGCTATACCCGAGTGGAAATTTAAATTCTAGTTCGAAGCAAGAGGTGCTCTAGAGGTCAAAATTGAAATTTCAAGATGACGACTTAATGGCACGTATTTCGATCTACGGAGGAGCAAAAGAGGATGAGCAAGGGATTTATGAGAATTTTTCTTCGCAACCTCGTAATCTGGGTAACTCGATCGGAGAACGAGGGAACGAATACAAAAGAAGAGAATGGAGAAATGGGGAACAGTAGGCGCGAGGTAAATTATCGCGTTCAAGCTAAATAGTAACGAGGGATCTCGCTGGTGCGCTCTTTTTAAATGTCCATGCTAGAAGACCTTTGTTTCTCGCGGACAAAGGTGGCCGCGTTCTCGTACGAACGATGCATCGCGCTGCGTGAACGCCTGCGGCCCTTCGCCTTGACCGGCGCTCATTAGAACGATGTAAACGTTGTTACCAAATAATTTGTATTCGCAAATGAAGGAAGAAATCATTTAGGAATTAATTTTCGTCCGATTTAATATTACTGTGGGTGTTAACATAGAAAATGATTGATCTCATCGAAGCATGTTGTACATTTAGAAGTCGGCATCCTTTTGAAGAAAAAGAACTTCCGATGGGTGGGAATATGTAAGTACTTTCTTGAAGATTAACCATAGTAGGGAAGTCTGGTCATAAATAATTTTCTCAGCTGTTAAATAAGGGAAATTATAATTAAGTCATATTAATTAAACCAAATAGCCTTCAAATTAAATGAATAATACAGGTTTGGTGAAGAGCAAAAAGGTATTAATTGGAAATGTCCTTTGCGGTCAGAAATTGCTCAGTTGCTAATGTAGAATGAAAAACTTATCACCAATAAAATATTTAAAAAAAAAAAAAAAAAAATGATTTTAAATCCCACCCCTTTCTCCTATTGAATATTTTATTTTTGAAGTCATGTTGATATAGCAAAAACCGAAAAAAAATATTTGAAAAAGATAGAAACACACACAAAACTAAATTTCGTTCACCGATTTCGCTGACAAAGTTGCACCGGCAGCTCTGGTGCACAGCCAACACTAAATCACTTTCTCACTGACCTGAAAAGCAACGCTAGGGACCAGCCCCGCTAAATCACCGGCCACGAAACGCGTTCTCTACGCTCGATTAACCGCTCGTTAATTCACCGAAAAGTCAAGCTCCATAGCACCATAAAGTGCCATCATTGGCGCAACGTTTACGACGTTAATGACCGCGTTACCGACATTCGAATCAACCTTTCACTCTCGCGTTTCTCACGGCTACGAGGAAATATGAAATCAATCGATCGCTAGCAGATTTTCGATCGCCAATGATTATGTATCGACACGGTTGCCTCGAGCGTAACATTGAATAACAGACGATGAGCTTTTCTTGTGGAATCAATTACAATTTAGAATTGTACACTAGTGAATATCTAATTTTCACTACAATGGGCATTTCAAAAAGGGAATAAAAAATTCCTATGTCATTTCAGATATAAATGATTGAAGACTAGTCAATACCAAATTGTAAATTGATCCCTTCGTTGTTTGTTTCAATGAAACTCCAGCCATTTTTTATTTAGAATATCAACGCAGCGTTTATATAGCAATATTTAATAAACTTTAAATTTTAAATTGATATACCGTAAGTGTTACTTCGCGACACTTTTATGTCATCAAATCAAGTAAAACTTCCTACGTTTCGAATCAGCAACAATCTAATATTTATCAAGTTTTAATTACAGGTTTGCGATTATTACTCAACAGACAGCGTAGTGAAAGCTTTAGAATCAAAATTTTCCTCGAGAACATCAAAATGCAAAATAATCAAATTAATTAACGAGTTTTAGTTACAGGTTTGCGATTATTACTCAACCACGGCGAAAGCTTTAAGGCGAGCCGAAGTGGAACCGCAACCGTCGCGCACCAACAATCCCAATAATTGCACGTGACAGAGGAACGCGTTACGCGCGAGATAATTAATCGATCGATTAATTAAGCGGCAAAAGCCGCGCCGATTCTACTGACGGAAGGTTTAATCTGTAGTGGCCGCGTTCATTTCAAGTGTACAACGTCTGGGGAACACGCCTCGCGGTTTCTTGCAGGTGAATGACAAATAATGAAATTATGTTTGTATACAGTATATATGGTTTAAATATACACGCACTGTTAATTTTTTTAACTATTGAAAATGGGAAATAATGTTTCATATGAAAATGGAATTGACGACCTTACAGCAAGAGGGATGCAACTCCATTTTTAAAAGCTTGCAGTTAGCAAAAATGGAGCTGCACCCCTTTAGCTGCAAAATCCTAAATTTTGGTAAAGGTATAACGTTTTATTTTATAGGACTGAAATAGAGGATTATTCAAAAGAAAAAGTGTTTTCTGAATCCTGAAGCTCTGTGTAAACTCCAATTTTGAAAATAATTGAAATACGTGCCTCAAGTACGTAAGGGCGGTGACGAGATAAGTTTGAAAAAGGAAATTACGGGAGTCCGATGGAAGTACAAAATCTTGTTTAGGAAGTTATCGTGGGATTGATAAAACAGGGAATTTATACGCTTAGGTAGAAGACAAGGGATTATTCAAATTTCTATAAAAACCGGGAAAATATTTCCTAAATTCTTCTGCAGCTTTGCATAAAATTCAAGTTTGGATCTTCAGAAATAATAAGAAGGATCTCTGGAAGTATGAATCACTCTTTTCTTTCAAAACAAGGATTATTCGTGTGTTTTTAACTTCAGCGCGAGTTATTTTTTAAAAAGGTAGCAATAAATTCAAGCAATCTCGTACCCTTGGCTGAAAGTTGAGCAGCTGAAAAACATTTATCTCGGTTTCCTTTTGCTGTTTCGTAATGTATGATTCCAGTTTATCATTGTATGCACGAGATACCAACTTCACTATCTTTTTCGTTACTTTCTTTGTAAAACACTTTTTTAAATACAGATTATACGATTGTGAACACATTTCACAACAACGAGTACTTTTTCTTATCATATTTTCCATAACGGTATCAGTCAGTTCTTTAACCCTAGATTGTCAACATAAAAAAGATACCGAACAAAACTAAAATTATAGCCATTAACCTTTTATAGGCAAGCTAAATCGTTTAAGCCCGAGTATTTATTTTTCTTTTCAAATCTTTTGAACATTTTACTCAAAGAACGATTATATATTAAAATAGAGCCTCTAATAAGTTATCGATAAGCATCTCAAAATTTTTTCATATTTTTTGAAAGTCAAGAGCAGTAAAAAAAATTAATCGCGGATATAAAAAACCCAAGTTATTCATGGAGGATTAAATATTATCGCTGTCACGAATAGATATAACAAATAAAATTATCAAGAAGTAACTTGAAAATAAAATTGCAAATCTTTGGTTCAAGAGTTGGAGAAAATTGACAGATCAAAAAATGATTACAGAAACCATTAATCATCGTACCGTAGAATAATTCTCTAACGACTCGTCGTCTCGTTTAAACGAGTGAGTTGCGCTTTATCCGACAGATCGTAAAGTTTTTCGCTCGAATTTAGTTTCAATTCTCCTTGTGCGTTCTCTGCGCGATAGGGACACCTACGTTCGCTGCTCCGAGGGTGGCTGGGCAGAAACGTTCCATTTTATGCAGAAAGGTGGGTGAAGTTGATATCTCGAGCAGGAAGTAGGTGGATGGCTCGAGAAATTGATCTCCTTCGATTGTTGAACGTTGCTGAGAAATTTACTGTGAAGTTATACGTGGCCTTTGTTCTTTGTAACACAATGTCTCAACATTTTATTGTGCAATTTAGCGAAATATGCTTTCTGAACTCTTTGGTACTTGGTGGAAGCACAATTTGACTAAAGATTTAGTATCAATATATTTTCTTTTTGACATTATTATCCAGTAAACCGTTTGAACCCTTGAACAGCGGAGCCCGGGTCAGTCGTGACCCAATCTTACGAAACTTATACAAGGATATTCATATATGAGAAGAGTTTCATATATCAGAAGAATAGTTTTTAAAAGAAAAGTGTAAAATTTAGAAAAATGAAAATGTTTCTCTCTATGGTCCACCATCTGAGGGTTAATACCATTATTATCCTTTTGTAATCATATTTATACTCTTAATCACCATATCAGGATACTATTTTTGTATATTTGTTTATTATTAAATTTCATTTTAAAAGTTCATTTTAAATGTGATTTACTTCATATGGTAAATTATAAGTCTAGTTTTACTTCAAATTTCATTTTAAAAGTAAACCAGATAATTAGTTTTCCACCACGAACTTTTATAATTAACTTAACACAGTTTCCTAAACTAAACCAATATAACGTTGGAACATAATATTTCGTTTATAAATAATACTTTGCACGTACGAACGACGAGGGCGAATGAAACGTAAATGCACTGAACTCAGACAAAATACATACCAAACTTAAGACATTTAAAATAAGAATAAATGTTCTGAAATGTAAACACTGCTACATAGTGTATCACTTACCCAGGATGATGCCTGGTGTAGGTAGACGGAGTCGTAGTGAGATGTGGGTAGCTCTGCGTAACAGTTTCCCTCGGCTGATGACGATGATTGTTATGATAACCGGCATAAGCGATCGCTCTGGTACCACCGTATTCGGCCACTGCAATCGTGCTGAGTTTCTCCGGTTTCGTTGTTCCGGATCGTTGCTGATGGACCCGTTGCTCCACGTGATGTCTGGACCCGACACTTTGCGGCGCGATCGTCGATGTAAATCTTTCCGGAAAGAGATGCTGCTGAGAACTTCTCGAATCACGATCGTGCCGAATACGAGACAATTTCTCGTGGAACCAGATCGGCCAGATTAGTCTGTGACTCGAAGAGTCGTAGCGATCCGAACTGGACGCATGTTCGATCGAGACGATCTCGATCGGCAAAACAAGCAACGAGCACGTGAAGAAGATTTTCTGTACGAAAGCCATCGTTGGAACGATTTTCTCTGACGACATCTGTGACCAGCCGCGACGAACGATTACATTCTCAATGATTTTGACCGGAACGATTTTTCAACCGCGGCCCTCCACTGAATACGCCGAGCGGGCTCGATGGACATCCGGTGCGAAATCGTTCGAAAGCAACCGAGAGCACTACTGAACGAGACACACCGAGTAGGCTCCACGTGCTTGAACAACTCGCACCAACCCCACCATTCTCTTTCTTTCTTTCTTTATCCCATTCTACTCTCTTCGTTTCCTCCTTTTAGCCCCTCATCCTCTCTCTCTCAACGATCTCGTTCTTCTCTTGTCCACTCTCGGGAGAGTTGTTCCTTCTCTCCGTTCCCCTTCGTCCATTCCGCTTCTACCTGTCTGCTCTCCTGATACAACGCCAACCGCTCGGCTAACCACCTACATATCCTTGCACGCGTTCGACGAGAAGGTTTAGCAGATGTAGGGACGCGATGATCGTTCCTGGGATAGATGGGACGTACCGAAACTCGAATGGTATTATCGTGGTACCATTTTTAATTCGTTCCTATGGAGAGATTAAAATTCCCTAAAAATTCTGAAATAATTTAAATTTCCAAATAGCTTCGTCTACGTTGCTTAGAATCGGCCTCGAACTTGCAAGTTGCAACTCAGCTAGAAGTTTCTCTATTTACGAGCAACGGACGTGCCTGCAGAGTGCAACAGCGACCCAGAGGTGTCATGGTTTCGAGACGAATGTAGGTCGTGAGTCATGCATTCCCGTAGAAAACATTCTGGCTGGTTGGAAATCATGGGGCGAAGAAAAGCGATCCGCAGATGCAGCTCGGTGCAACTGGCGCATAAAGCCGATCGATTTTGCATCCGGATAATAAAGGAACTGAAAGTAAGCGTGTGGTCCGTGCTCGCACTCGCAGTCACGTTTACACGCGCAATTACGCCGCGGTAATGAATAGATGGCTGATAGTGTGCCAGCACATTGGGACAATGCCTGTGGCGATGCTCGTAATTACCAGTGATTTAATGTCGAGCCTCGTGAAGTATTGTCTGTCCATCGATCTTTTACCTGTTAGACTCCCTCACCTGTTTCTGGGAACCTATATCCACGTTTCAATAGCGTAGCTTCGATGCTTCTGCAATGCGACGTTGTTTAACCCCTTTGTTCCGAATGGTACACATTAGGGATGTGCGGGTACCCGTATGTGTCGAGTACTCGAAATAGTCGGCTTACCCGAGTATTCGTATGGCTCGCATACCCGCCTGAACTCGGTCAACTTTACCCGATCCGACCCGAACCAAATCCGAAATTCCGGGTACTCGAAATAGTCGGGCTACCAGAGTGTTTGTATATTCCGGGTACCCGAGTGTTTATAAATTCTGGGTACCCGCTCGTACTGGTTCAATTTTACCCGACTCGATCTGACCCAAGTTCGAAATTTCGGGTACCCGTATACCCCTAATATATAGATCTGTATCATCAATATTCTAAATTATATGAAATTAAAATAAAAGCGTTGTAACGTAATAAACATCTCTAAATTGACATCAAAGACTGATGCAGTTCGCAAAAAAGACAAATGTGATTTATATGTTTATCTTTTTGCAACTTAATGATGTAAAAGCTTTTTCTTGTATAGAAGAGAACGCATCCCATGAAATCATCATTTATTTATGGAACTTATTCGTCTGTATGAAACGTTTAATCATGTATCAATCTTTCAAATTTGACATTATCGTATAATAAGTTAATAGCTGAATCGTGTTCATAATTTTGGAACACTCTGTATGATATTTTCGAGCATGTTTATCGACAGTGGATAGTAAATTATGGAGGAATCTGAATATGACATTGGAATTCTTATAAACAGTCACCGGGCATGAAATCATCGCAACCAATGAAAGAAGTCCATCTTAAAAATAACTTTTAACATCCCTCTCTGAGAAAGTCTGACAAATTATGATTCCTGTTATTGAGGAGTTCTATAAGAAAAATGTAATAGGATTACAGGGAAAAAGAATCGTTCCCTGAATACAGATAACCGAATCGTTTGTTCGCTGAACGAGGGATTCCCTGAATTACGATCAAAGTTTTATTTCATCGATCAAACTTTTCCATCGAACTAGACTTAAATTAGAGCCCCGGTGCTGTACATTGGTCTGTCTTCCGACGAAATTGAAATGGGACAATTAGAGACAGGATATCCGAAACTGGCATGATTCATTACCGTCCTTGGAGAATCGGTTCCACCCTTGAACTCCGGAATTCAATTTCACTTCCACCCTGTTACGAAATTTTCTGCTGGAATAATAGTCCATATACACCTAAATACCTATGTATATTAGATGTACAAATTAATTCGATATTTTCATTATTACGCCTTCTTAATTACTATTTTAAATTTGAATATTTTTTTACACTTTTGTGCGAATTAATTAAAGCAATGCGAATAACTATTATTACTTTAAAAAAGTACTTTAACTATTGCAGTTACCGTGATGTTTAAAATAACTATTCAATTAGAAAACAAAATTCCTAGGACCACTCTTGCATATACACTTGATCTAAATACAAAAGCGACGTAGCATCGCAAAATAAACTAAATAAAATTCAAAAAATCAATTAAACTTTCACGGAATCCAATAATCCAACGCTGGAACACTATTCGCCCTATCGAATTGATACGTTAGAAAAGAAAGTTCAAAAACCCAAGCGAAACGTGTGGACAACAGTTTTCGACGTATAGCCTAGCCGTTCCATTTATCACGATGAATTATTTCAGCATCGGTAAAATATTCCAACGCCCGGCGAGCCAGGAATAAAAGGGTTGTGCAACGTTTTGTCTCCTGGTATCTGCGTTGTCTTTGTGTCATTCGGTCTGCCCATGCTTTGTTTGTCGTCTCCTCCTATTCCATGTGAGCGAGATGATTTCTTGCCGGATGACTCGAAGGTGGTGCTCTCGAAAGGGCAGACGGAATCGCAGATATCTTGCGGTGAAGATAACATCTGCGGGAGCAGAGAGAGATTTGCGGTGGACTCGAGCCTCGAACTGCCTACGTATGTATCTTCCAGCTGCACCGGCTGGTCCACCTGCATTGCAGCATTGCATTGGTTCAATGTCGGTGCAACATTGACCGCGTATAACGATCGGAATGTTGCTCGTTGAAAATTGCACTCGAACAGACCGTGCTTCGAAGCGTTTGAAAAATATTTCTCCTCGACCTAGACATTCGATTTCATCATCTGCCAAAATGATAAAAAAAAATGGTTTAATTAACCCAGAAATTATATCCGTCGTTAAGAGTCGACGGACAATATTGGAAACGAATACGGAAATGTACGAAACTACTAAATCTTTTCCAATCGTATTTCACGGATAACACGTTTCTACAAGTATTAAGTGAACTAGTTTTCAAGGTAGCTGGAAGTTTCCTAATTGTAAACCTATTAAGTCAATCTTGTTTTAACTTGTTACAAGTATGATCCGCATTGGTAAGACTGGAGGTCAGATGAAGTCGTTAAAAAGTTTCAAATGCTTTCTTACGCGATCGATTACGCTAACCCAGGGAAAATAGAAAAATAGAGGGAACTTGATAGAAGGTCGTTTAAATTCATCAACTTTGTAATTTTTCTTTAAATGATGTACACCTATTCTTTTCGTTTATGTTGAAAGAAAAATTGCAATAGCTTTTCATGAAAAATTCATGTACCAGCAAATGGAACATGCTGAAACGTATTCACTTTAGAACGAAGCTATTCGAACGGAGAGTCGAAGAATCATCGACGATAATTTAACCGAGCAATTTAACCGAGCATTTCGGATTCGAAGGTGCACACGGAGGAGATGTTGGTGCAATTTCTGCAGCATCGAATCGACTAGGACGTGTTCGAGACCAAGGTCAGTGGTGCTGCGACCGCAGCGAGGTCTGTCTGCCTTTTTGCTCGTATCCGCGGGCTTGTCTTCGGAAGCGGTGCACGAGGAACGGCGAGATAATTGTGCGCATCATTGATGCGTTATTGCCCATTACGAGCACGAGACAGAAAACCCGGACAGCAGGTCCAACGATACATAAATCACCGTCGAGAGACGATATTCCACCTCGCGACATTCCTATTCCGTGCTTACGTTTAATGTTTTCATTCGTCGCGAGCGGGCATTTCGAAGAAGATTCACCGTCGCTACCCTCGAACCCTTTTCCACGAATTTGCAATGCAAATCAACTTCCTGGGAAGATGTAATCATTGATCCCGGTTACCTCCTCGTGAGGCCGGCTTTCGACATGGTATTACCGAGAGGAATTTTCGACGCTCAGACTTGGAGATATTTTGACTACCTGTTTAAGCTTTCATTCTTCCTTCGAGAAAAGCGTTTATTTCAATAATAATTGTAAGATCTGTAATTATGATTCGTTAATAAAATTTATTATTATGTAATCCTTTGAACTTGACAAATTATCATGATTCTTGGTTTAGCAATGTTTTGAATTATTTTTAAGTCCATATTAGTTTTGAGTATTTGCATTTAACCCTTTAGATATTTATATCGAGTATACTCGCGATGAAGAGAAAAAATCAGCTTTCCAAGTAAAATTTAGGTAAAACAAGAAAAATATTCGTAATTTTATGACATTTTAAAATAATAATGAACTAAACATTGATAAACGAAATGCAATATTCAAGGAATAATAAGAAAAAATTTGAATAACAAATAACAGATTTAATTATTCCATTTGAATTTTAAATTCTGTAAATAATATTAATTTCTGCGGTACTTGAAATACGTTATTTAATATGCCCCAGTCTAACATCATTCTCATAAATACATATCCCAGAAAGAATATAATCATTACAGTAATCACTTGGATTTGAATAGCGAAACCGCTTTTTAAAAAGAATGTATCATTTAAGAAATGAGCATCGTTACTAAACCTGTACATCGTTAAAATATGCCACATTAGTTCTCTTACATTACTTCCTTGGAATAACAACGTCATTAACCGTGGAATCGACTTTCAAGACGAATGAAATTCGCGACGAACGTTGATATTAAAGAAACACGTGGCAAGGCCATAAGATCGACTTGTCAATTTGCATCCACTCTTTCTACTGTTCGAACATGAAACGATAAGCTTCGTTACCGCGTCATCGAATGTTCCCTCATTAATCATCGTTTGCACCTATTTAGTTTTGGCATTCGCATCGTTTTTATTTGTTTTGCTCGGTAGTGCAGACAATTTCAATCACGAAACGATGAACCTCTTCGAAGGATGTATCAAGGCGTTGATACAGCGAATGCGAAGGGCAATCAACATTTATTATATTTCAACTGTGTTTTCAAGTGCATATAAAGTGATTGCGAATTCATGTAGTTATCTTCGATCGATACGAATATGTATTACAATTTACTAATTGTAATTAAAGTTACAATAACTTTATTAAAATAAATTTTCAACTGTACTGTTCGATGCAAGAAGGTCCTCGGAACATTTTAGCCCTTTTTCTTTTTAGTAAAATGTTTCATTAGATCTCACATTTTTTTCTAAACATAAAACATTAAATTAAATTTAATGAAATTACTGAGCTACTCTGTCGTTCGGTTGCTTTCAAAAATGCAACGAACGTTTTATTATCATGGAAATCTGTGTCGTCAGCAGGGAAACTTGTTCCTTGGGATCTTGACGAGTCTTTACCGCAGAAAAATGCAAGGGAAAACGTGATGATCAAAGGCGCAACGACAGAATACACGCTGACAGACACAGACTATGGAAAAATTTGTCTCGCACAAGGGAGCAATGTTGCGGAAGAAATTAATGACCGCGGTAAATCGTCGAGGTTGTAACTTTAACCTTTATCTTGGAGAAAATGTTGCGTTCAGGGGGCAACGCGTAAAGGGTTTAATCAGACGAGTATAATTTTTTTCGTGCTCGTTACATCAACGGCACGTGGTCACTCGATGTTATTATTTAATATTTACATCGTTTATAATATTTTAGATAGAAGAAAATTAACGTTAGAACAGTTAAATATCTACAATTTGTTCTAATTAGGAGGAAATGAAATATCTTTTGAAAATTGCTACGTTTTTCATTATCTTCCAATGTATATTGTTTTTCATTTTCATATGTTTCTTTTATTTGTATTCACTTTGCTTCGTTCTCTTGGTTGGTCAAATGAAAGAGAAACAATGTCTCTGCGATGCTCCAGGTAAAATTCCACTGAATTGAGAGTTGCGACGTCTATTATTCAAACAGCTGCTTTATTCCTCTACCTATTCTTCACCGAGATTTTGTTCGTCGTTAAATATAAGTCTCTATAATTGTTTCCTTCGGTGGTTCTTGCGAATTAGTGTATATTACTATCATCGGTACTCAAGTACGAACTTTAAAAAAATCAAACCTTTTCCACAAGGTATGTTACATAATCTCTTAGATAATTTTTAATTTAGTTTAATAATTTTGACGACCTTCGTGTTTAGAGCGCCATAGAGTGGAAAGGAGTCCCTTCCTTCCGGGGGTAGAATGGGACTCCTTAAAATGGTAAAAGATCTAAATTAAAATGATAAAAAGTCTAAATTGGAAAATGATTAAATTTATTATTCATTATATTTGAAAAAAACGCTGCTAAAATATCATAGTGGTTACCTTTGACCTGTGCGTAAATATGTGTTAAATGGACCAATAACGATAACTCACAATACTACCCTTTTCTAATTTTTTATATCACCTATTAATTTTTGAAAATTTCTGCGTGACAAAATGACCAGCGTACCAGTTATAACTTCACCGCCATCGGATTAAATGTTACCAATAATTACCACACCAGATTGCGCATTGTTCCGGTGTTTCATTAAACGTTCCTGGCTCTGTATTTCCAGCCGAGCGTTCTAAACGACAAAGCAACACGCTGAACAGATGTACGTGCAGTTGAATAAAGTTTTAGCAAGGAAATGCAATTTGCGAACACTCAGCAGATTGAACAAACAGTGGCGTACACACAGACCACGTATCCAGCTTCTGACCTACTGACACGATCCACTGACGTCACGGGAGGGCAGGAGAGTTTAGGAAGGAGCGAAAAGAAAGACTATAGATGACTAGAAGTTGACCCATTCCCATTGTTAGCTAAGGAAATCAAGAGTCAGGATCAAGATATAGTCGTCACTACGATATGGTGAAATCGTAAAATCTTTCAGAAGTCAAACTATAGTAGTTGCAACAGTTAGAATACTATTTAAAATATTAGACACTAACAAGTTGCTATTAACTATTTGCTATTGGCCATTTATTATTTTATCATAAAACCTCGAACAGCAATGCTTGGATCAATTGTAACCCACATTTACGAAAATTAAATATTTCAATTTTTAGACATAAAACTTGTATATAGTGAAAAAATAATGTCTAAAGAAGCAATATAAAATGCATAAAATGATTTGCAAAATTAAATTTTAACCATAGATCGTAAATTACATGTGCAAACATCCGGGGTTAATTTATTTCGTGTCGACAAGTATATCAGAGCCCCTTCGACAAGCAAGATGATACCACCCTAACGAAAAGCCGATGAAGTCTACATTGTGTTGAAACTGTAAAGTAATATGTTCCTGGCTAATAATTTGTGGGCATAGGATTACGTCGATCTATATCGTTTTTCTTTTTGCTCTTTTTACCGGTGTCAATTTTAGTGTAACGTATCATGTTCTGCGGTATAACGCGCGTTCACAGACCGACGATTAAAAATCCTGCTTGTAACATAAATATTCGGTTACTACTTCGTTCCCAAATGAGAAATAAATGTACATATAATTCCCTTGGGATTATTGCACAGATCATTGGAATATTGAAAACTTCAATTCAATTCTAATACTAACATAAACATGCGTCTAATATTATTTTTTATTTAAAATTTCCAATAATCCTCAAACTAAAAAAATCATTATTATTCTGTTATAGTGCCCAGTTTTGTAAATAAACCTTTTTCTTATACGAACAAATAACAAAAATATTTAAAAATCTATAATCTTTAAAATTTGAAAAATACACCCGATATTTTCAACCCATTCACGCGGTGGCTTTCAAAAAGAAAAGTCAACACCATCAAGTAAAAAAACTCATTGACCAAAAGCTGCGGCTGAATGAAAAAGCAAAAAGAATGTAACGTTCGATCGTAGGAACAAAAAGTTTCGCGTTTCATGGCACGAGCCGCGAGAAACAAAGTCCGATAGCGGTTTAGATTTTCCGTCTGGTCGAACGACAATTTTTCTCGTCGATCGATCCTCTATTCGATATATCGTTCCACCGCCGCCGCTCAAAGCACTCTCGATGCCTTTTCTGACCGCAGTTTCGAAGATCGATCGATCGTTTTTCGCTGGAGGGATCGGCGAACGTCAGACTCGCAGTTCGCTCCATCCTTTGTCTAAATTTCTTGTACCCCCCCGGCACTCTTCGTCTGTCATTTTGCCCAACGTTTATTTTTTTTTCTCTTTCTCTCCACTTTCCCTCTATAGTTTCCCTACAAGATTTAACCGCGTGCGAAAGCACGTTCGCGGCGATCCTCGTCGAGGGAAATTCACGGTCGAAGGATATGAAAAATCGTCGCCAACCGGTCGGACGCGTGCCCCTTTGCAGCGGTCACATCTCGAGCGAACTGTTTGGTTAGGAAAACAGTAGTGACAAGCACGGGAAATCGTCGTCCACGGAGGATCCTTACCGTCGAGATTCCACCGATACGAGAACCACGGCCCTGCACGGCATCCACTGCGTTCGCAGTGGACCGGAAATTCCGCGGTGGAGATCCAGACGAGAGAGCAGGTGGAAAGTTTGGAGAGGTTCGAGACACATCGAGGTATACGCTTCTTGCCCGCATACCGTTTCACTATCTCTGCTACAGACAATTTAGGGAATTTCTTGCACGACGACAACGTGATCACGACTTCCCCTATACGAGAATATTTGTGGATAGAGAGAATTCGTGATGACTGAATAATGGTTATAAAATATTAAGTTTCATTAGAAATTTAAGGCTATCCATTTAGTTTCGTGCAACGGATATTAATGCCTGATACAGAGTAGGTCTCATACATTTACTAAAAATAAAAAATTTTAAGTCTAAAAATAGGCTTCCCATTTTTTTAAAAGTACCTACATCTTTTTGTTAGCTTCTTCTTAGTCTTTTGTGTATAATATCTCTGGTGTTAGTCAAAATTACAGGTACCATTGTTCATTCTAGTATCTCGGTGAATGGCTTTGCTTTTAATGGCAAAGAATTTAACGTTTGACAAAATGAAATGCGAACAAGTCGAAAGAAACCGTGGAAGACAATTCGTGCGTCACTGTTTTCTGGGGAAATGTTAAAGGCATACACCCGTGGGTAAAAAGTTTCGAAATGGAGATGAAAAAAGCAACGAAAACGCTCGAGTTGCCAAGGTATATCCGTGACACAGTTTTACAGCTTTGATCGAGCACTAGCCTTGGTTCGAAATGTTTAAGCGAATACGTGGTAAAGTAACTTTGTTATAATGTCACTTACGTGGGTAAGTTTTAAGTGAAGGGTTGCTCGTATACACATCCCTTCTCCACTTAGTGGAGAAGTCTGGTGACGTGCCTAGGCTAACATATGGGACAACATACGAGACAAGCGAGTAATTTAATTTTAACACCGCGTACATTGATATACAAAGTGTATTGTAATTCAAAATGCAAATTAAATTATATTTGAAATTTCCTCAAATTATAAAAGTTTAACCTTCTCGGCGCTGCATACTTATGACAAGTGTATCAATTATTGGGGGGTGTATACACCCTCGTAACACCGAAAGGATTAATGTATTAACGCAAGCATAATGACATCAGCAAAAACTCTACCCCTAAGATTAATTAAAATGCCGAAATTGAACATTAAGGTTTATTTCTCTTAATCCTAAATATTCCAGTTATAAAAATGATATGAATTTTCAAGGTTATTTAAAGAGAGTGGAATAAAACCAGGTACCAAATATATTTTTCCATATAGAAAAAAGGCAATAAGTGATAGAAGCTAAAAATACATAATTTTGTCTTGATTACCACAAGGCACCCTACATTCATCCTACTTTCCCTAACTTTCCAGCCAACATCCCGTGGCTCCTACTTCAAATTCAATTTTCTCGCCATAAATGACGCTGTACTCGGAATAATCTCGATAATTCTATGTCGTAAACGCGGAGCAAAATCGTGTGTCACGATACCGTAAGTGGCGTGCGCCTAATAAAACGCAAACGGTATATTCTTTAAGCGCCGAACGGCCGCTTCCGCGTCCTCGCGGCGGAACATTAAAAGCGGCAACGATAATGGAAACACCGGACGTTGATGTATCTTAATAAGATACCGCGTGTATATGCAGGGTTATTTATTGCCGATTAATCGGCGTTCAGCTAGGGAACGAGGTAAAACGTGGGGGTTACCATTTAAGGTGTTCGATCGCGGCTCGAAAAGAGAGTTTCGCGTCGAAGTGCGCGTCCTTCCGCGCGACGCGACGCCGCGCCGCGATATATCAGCCGATCAAACGAGCCTCGAGACGTTTCCCTTCGCAATTTACCGACCACCGTATTTTTCTCCACTTCGTCCTTATCGAGACGCGTCTCACAGTCTCACCGTGTCACGGTCGCCTTGACATCGGCCTGCCTTCTCTTATCTGAAACGTATCTCTCAAGCTAGTAGCAACTTGACCTCCCCCGTATTTTCAGCTTTTCTCTACGATCCGATACGAAATCTTTCCACCCCCCTCGGGGATGGTAGGTGTCCAGGTTCGACTCTTGTTCGAGTGACCCCCTTTTTTTTCTCTCGCCATTCTACAAACGTCACTTGTAGATGCTCGGATCTTTATGTTCTTTGGGCGAATTGAATTTCGAGGGTAGTTTTAAAACTGGAACTCTGTGGCTTACGGGCTCTTCAAATGTTACGAGCTGGATTTATTCGGTTGGATAAAGGAAGGAGAACGTATTTTTTTTCTTTTTATTCTATTTAAAATTTGCTAGGAAATTTTATTAACATTTTATTATTATATTTTTCCAACCCAAGTGATTTATTTTCGCAAGCGTAGAAAATTCGAATTATAGAGGGTTAAAGGACTTCAGAGATTTCAGTTACCATGATAGATCTCGCGTTAAAATCCTTAACACTCAATTAAACATGCGCAGATTTAATCAATGCAGATTTTTCCTCTCGTTGCTCCCGTTACATCCATGTTCGTTTCCAGTTAATCACGACATGTTTACACTTGGTTGGTCACGAAACTCTGACCGTTCCCATTCTTTGTCCTACCAACTGGAGTCCATTAATTTCGCACTTGGTATTCAATTACCCATTCGTACGTTAATGGACACGAATATTTCCAACGGTTTCCCGTTCATTTTCATTCAATCACGACTTTACACCTGGCTGCTTGCAAAACTCTGATCTGACCTGTCGCGAACATTTTTCCAATCTTTATCTCGCAATCTGGCGTATATTAATTTACCCTAGAGTCTCGTACACACTTGGATATTTTTTCGCTTCTTTCGATTCGATCCTGTTCTATCCACCCTCGTCGACAACTGTTCGAGACACGCGATAAATCTTACACATTGGAGCTCGTAGAAGCATGGACCAACTGTCGGCTCCATCCCCTCGGTCCTTTGTCTATGAAAGTCCTTTTCATTAATTTCACGCTTGACATTCGATCACATAGTCACTAGCGATGGGCTCAAGTCGCAAGTAGGTTCTGATATCTTTATTTTGAAAAAAGAAATATTATTTTCAAGTAAACGCGATAGATTCGCATAGTCATTTATCTATTTATATTAATTTTCATTTTGCAAAATTTGTTTGAATTCTTTGTTCACGAGTAATTTATATCTGACCCTGGAATGTACACGTTCTCTTAAATTTTCACCCCCGCCCCAACTGTTCAGAACACACGATATATCTTGCGCGTTGATAGCCACAAAAGCTCTCCAACTGAACTGTCCGCTGCATTCCTTGAATTAATTCACGCTCCATATTCAGCTGCATAGCCGCACATTAATCTAAGAAACTTTACTTTTTTACCATTTCATTTTCATTTAATCATGGTATAAGATGAGCCGACAAATATACGACACTATTTGTATAACGTTTCTATTTTAGCGAATGCTATATAGTCAATTTCTCAATGTCAAGATCCTATTTCGCAAATTCGTGCACACTGATCCGTATCTGACCCTTGGATTTACGTATTCGATCCAATTTTTTCTTCCCGCCATTTTCATTGAAATCACCCTCGTTCCCGACTGCTCGAGACACACGATATATCTTGAGAGCATTGGTTGCCACAAAAGCTCTCGGAACTGAGCTGTCCTTCGCGTAGTCTCGCTTCTTTACCGTCGACCATTTTCTCACTGTGAAAGACCGAAAGAACTCGTTACATGGTGGATACGTAACGAAACGCAGTCGCTCTTTCATCGCCGTCGACCACTATTTGTCAAGCTCTCCTCGCTAGAAAGACCATTAACGTTCCTCCGTTTCCTTTCGCAACACCGTTCCTTTGTTCGTATCTACTTGACTATAACAGCCGTGAATTTTACAATGGCTGATCTGATTATTATTATTGCTCTAAAATTATCGTTCGTTCTGAGTTTGAAAGAGAAGAATGAAAATCTTTTATATAACAAAATATTTTTACCTTGGAAAATCAAAATGAAATTTTGTCATTGTAGAGTTAAGCAACGCTAGGCATTTAATAGTTTTAATAATTCACACCAGTTTCGGATTAAAGGTTGGTCTAAGGGGGGCTGCAGCCCCGGGCCTCACTTTTCATGGGGCCCCATTCTAAGTTTCACTTTTATTACATCAAAAAATATTTAATTAAAATTTCTTTAAAATTCCTTTTCTCTTTACGATTAAATGTTATTTAATTTTATTTAGAATAAATTTCAATATTCGAACTAAGTTTATTAATCAAAGGAAACCTCGAGGGTTCGATAATCCCGAAGTCCTAGATATTTTAATTTCTGATCCACCCCAGACAAAAATTATAACTACTCCAATGCGAATAGCGTAGGATTAATTTTAATGTACTAGATCGTTAAAAAAATTGTATAAGCAATAGGTAAAAATTGATATACAAATTCCTGTAAGTTTTCAATATGTATCTCTTACAAGACACATGTTTCTTTGCCCATGAATCAGGTTCATCCACCGTTCGGAATAAGTGATCGTTCACGGCCATTCTATGTTTCGGCCAGTCGATCGACCCCTGAGTTTCAGGCAGCGCGCCAGCGAGTGGATCTATAAGGTCAGTCTTAACGGCAAAAACGCGCGGCTAATGCGGAATTCTCCGTGGCGGTGGTCTCTGCCAAATGGGTCAACAGTGGAGAAACCGGGAACGAAGTAACGTAGCGAAAGTCTACGAGAGGACGAGCACACGATGTTCGCGCCATTTCGGGAGTCATAAAAGTCGGAACGCGATTCGTTGCCATCCCGTAATCTATACCGGTCTCTCTAAACGAATTATCGTGGATTTAACGTTGAACAGCCTTGAAAAAGCACGACGGTCACGGAATCGATCTTCCCCACTCGCTTTCCTACTATTCTATACCTTTCTCTTAACCCTCTTCTTCTTTACCTTTTACCATCTCTCCTTGTGACTCCTCTCTCCACGATACCGAGGACAAGAAATGGTTAACTTTAACCCCTTTCATATTTATAAAATGGGTAAGTGCTAAGACGTTAAATATGCCACGGTAAAGATAATCGTGTACAATATGTCACGATTTAATTATAATTATTTAAATTACATTTATTTTATTACTATTTTATTCTAATATTTTTTGCAAAAAGTGACGCAACTGCGAAATGCAGATGCATCATTGCATTTGTAAGAAAAGTAATAATCGTAAAGATGTAGTCCTCTTCGAACCATTCATCTTTTTCCTTTATGATTTTTTTTTTCTAATTTATTTTCTTCCTCTACAAAGGGGACTTTATTGGTTGCAGCTGACTGAAATTTTTCTAGGCTGTTCCGTCTGAGTCGATGGGAAAACGTAGCTCAAAGAAGCAGAAAGCCTCTTGGCTGCTCCGCAATTTATTCACTAATTGCTGTGCAACCTTCTCTCGCACGAGCAGGTTCACTAACAAAAAATTGTGACCCGTCAACGACAAATGTTACCCATAGCTTTTGGGGCGAGTGGTCCACGCTGCTCGCTTCGTAATCGTTCGAATAAGCTCGCGACTTCAATTAACGCCCACGCGACCATCTCGCTCGACCCGAATCCCTCTCCTTAATTGGCAAATGATTTTTCATTCCGAAAAACGACAGCTTGAGAAAACGCGACTAGACTTCTTCAGCGTAAATTTTTTACTTATTTTATTACTATACAATGAAAGGAAAGAATGAAATTGATATTCACTGAGAATTTCGTATTAATAAGTACTTAGCAAAGAGAAATTAATTTTCTCTTAGAAAATTGAAAAATTTTGAAACGTTGTGTTTTTCTTCTTTTTGTTTGCTTTATATGATGAATATTGCAATTTGTCACGCAAAATTATCCAAGATAATAGACACGTAATCTATGAAAGCGATCTTGTAACACTATCCACGATACTCTGGTCGATACTTGGAGAAGTTCCATTAAAGAGAAACAAACTGGTAATAAAATCCTGGCAAGCAGTGATCTAAAGAGAAGTGGAGTTATATAAAATTTTTTTTCTACTTTTAGCTAATTGAGGTATAATTGTGCGTGTGCGAATAAATCGCATATGCTGTACATGAAATATTTAATGCAACGTTATAAGCAACTTTTCTAGATAACGACACTTGTTCTATTTAAAAGCTCCAAAGCTGAAAAATTCAAAAGTTCGCTTTAGAAACGCTTCAGAATTTTAAAACTTCGAAGTTTCAAAGCTTAAAAATTCCAAAATTTTTAAGTTTCAAAGCTTTGGAGTTTCAAAGTTTTAGAAGTTCGAATCTGAAATAACCTAGCTCTTCATGACAAACTGTCGCGCCCTCTAGCGCATCACTTGGCCGCCTCTAACCTAACCTTAATTTTTCAGATGTTATTTCTCTGGTCGAGAGAGCCAGCTCCAGGTCCGAAAGCAGGCCCGTGGTTCGCGTGGTTCGCCACAGCGTTGTTTATCTGGCGTTGCAGACGAAGCGTGGCGAAAGCGATCTTAGCCGTGTCGCCGTTTAGGTTGTTAAAGAAACGCCACGGTCTACGTTTCGCCACGTCGAGGGCCTCGTCGACGGTCACCCTGAAGCAACATCCACGACTGAAGCTAGGAAATTCGATATTACAACGAAAGCACAAACACACAAGTATCAAGACGAAGGCGAAACGATTGTGCACCGGTGACGGGCCACACGTGACCAACTCGACCTCTGCGATGCAGCAAATTCATTATAGAATGACCAGAAGCGGCAAGATATACGGGAAATATCCGAACAAGGTCGCGATGCCGGCGAACTGCAACCAAGGAAGCCTCTGAAACGCTACCATTCCCATTTCCTCCGACTGCACGTTACCGATTAGCCCTTTATGTGACCATGGCCAAAGTCGCGTTGCCTAGTGATCGTCCCGTCCGTCGCGTCCATGAAAATACCGTGTCTCCATGTACCACGATACGTATCCTTGCTTCTGTCTCCATGAAAAGTTACTTCATTAAAAATGGACACGTTGTTCTTGCTCCACTACGTGCGAATACAACATACCACGAAATACTGACATTCGTTCTTTCTTTCTTTTTTTTTTTTTTTTCAAACGAGATTTTAGAAATTTATTTACTTTTAGAGACTGTTTATTATATACAGTAAGTTTGAAGTCATTTTGAAAGATATATTTGAAAAAAAAATTTTTTTGATTTAGTGATTCTTAAATTCTTTTGGGGCATTTTGAGAATATTGTTGTTGCTTTATTTTTTATTAGCGTTGGTGTATAATTTCAAAATTTTATGATCTCTCGATTGGAATGGAGCAACAATTTTATCCGCAAACGATTCTCGAACCAATCGGTCGAAAATATTGCGCGGTTCAATGGAAACGGAAAGATGCATCTCGTTCACGTGGAAGAAGTAGGTCAAAAAGTGATCGACGAAGATTATGGGGGTGTTTGTAATGAAAATTTAATAGGGTATATCGCAGCGTTTCTCTTGTTTTCGAATGAATTGATAACTAAAATGAATCAGTAGAAATGTCGAAATGGAAGGTTGAATTTGATCAAAGTAACAGTGCGTTTTGGTATCAAAGGAGTGAAGCGGTTTAGCAAAGGGTGTGATTATTAGTCTTCTTGTTTCTTCCTGATGTCCTCGACACAGTTTCGGGTGTCGAGGTCGTTTGACAGAGACCTTCGTCGGGGTCACTATTGTATCCACAATCCACGACGACCACGAGCGTCGTTTTCGACTCATGGTCCCTCTTCTCTCCTCCCATGTAGGAGAGTAGATCAATAAGCATTCGGTGCGTTTCGATAGCTCAGGACATCCTTATATATGATTTCCTATCTTGCACCATTATTCGCTGTTTTCCGCTTTTGGTTCATTTTCAAATCTGTAGAAATCTATATCTTATAGCAACACCTTTGAATATGAAACTGAATAAGATGATGATAAGCTGTTGTTGATCTTTTCTGCTGATATTCCATTGCACAATGTGTACAGTTGAGTGCAAAATAGGCTATTATTGGTGAACACTCTGTAGACCCGTTCAACTTTTAGGTAACATATCAAATTGTCGTGGTAAATTCGAAACTTTCTTCCTCATCCTTTTCACTGTGTGCCATTGTTACTTATGTATACTGTGCTTTGAAACTTTATTATTATTTAACAGTGCACGTACCACCGAAAGCACTGTGTTATGTATTTGCGCAAACACGGAAAATTCGGGATATAGAAGGTTAAAAGTAAGTATGATAGAAGAAGCCATCTATCATTTCAGTTTTGCAAAAACTGTAGGACAGGGCTTCTTAAGCTTTTCCACTTAGCGACTCTTTTCACCCGAGCAAATATTTTCGCGATCCTGGGTATATAGGTACATAAACTAAAAATACGAATTAAAACATTTGCTGATAATAATAATGAAAATTTATAAATTTATAGAGTCGCGAAGACTTTGAGAAACTCTGCTCTAGGAGAATCTAGGGAGAACTAGGAAGAACCTAAATAGAAACGAACCTAAAACCAAAGAAGAATGATGAGATACTTAATTTAAATTTTATAATGACATTATGAAATATAAGTTTTCTAATAAATGTTATTGAAAATTCCACTAATTCTAATCGAATGACCCAATGGCTTTCAAATAATTTTGTATACTGGTGGTATCCAGAAATGTGTGCCATTCTGAAGAAAAGGGTTCATTCATAGGGAGGATCTGTTTTTAAAAAAATGGGCAATGGCCTCTTTCGAGTAATCAGATTCATTCTGAAAAGTTTCTTCTAAATCGTCTGAACGGTTGTCCCTATCGTAGCACGCGCATTGCCACAGTCTACGCAACAATGAACCGGCGGGCAAGTTTCTAATCAGAGATGTGCCAATTTGTAACACAATGGCCGTGGTTTTAGAATGAGCCGAGCGTATCGGCGTGCTGCACGTCGTCGTTCAGAATGAAAACGTAACTGTGCCAAATTTAATGATTCAATGCCCTGTTGCGCCGGCGAACTTGACGTATCCCAGCAGATGTTGGCTTTCAGGGGATTCCCTAGGAACCCTTAACCACATTCTCGATCGTCGGGGATGAAATTATAAATAGAACCCGTCTGAAGCTTAAACAATAGCCGGATCCCCGGAGTAGATGTATATAGAGATTGTTACAAAAATGGAACGATAACACGAACTTAAGTATTTTAGACAGGGCGTAGTGGTATTTGTGAATATAGATTCATTTTTGCAGCTTTTAAATTTCAGTGAAGGTGGCTGGAAGATTTTGTTCCTTTTAATTTGAATTTTACGAATTATGAAGTAACGTAAGCAGTGATTAGTCCAATTTGCGAAATCATTACTTTACGTTTATTTTAATATAATTATGTTAATCATAATCTAAACTTATCAAATAATTATTTAGAAAATAAAAATCAGGTGAAATTGAAAATGAAATTAAAACTGAAACTTTCTTCATGGTCCACCGTCCGAGGGTTAGGCAGACTGCGAGTTTCAAGGGCAAATAGAGAACACAGTTGGGGTCTCTGTTAATCGATCATTCGACGTCGTGGCGACGAAAAGCTCGTTCGTTTGCAAACGAGTTTCGGCGTCGCTTCACCTCGGAATCGAATTAAGTAATTAAATTCCAGGGGTACTGATTGTAATCTTTGTTCGAACGAGTCTTTCCATCCTTGTAACAGCATCGTCGAACGATCCACGCGGATCGTGTACGCGAATTTCCTGTTTTTTAATCAAGAGCGTACGAAAATAGCGCGCGAGAAGACTTAATCAGCCTGTCTAACGTGAGTGGATGAAAGGAGGTTCTATCTGATTTGAATAGAACGCCTCTGGGATAGGGCTTCGGTAAGGTCACCAGCAAGACCTTGCCTATACTGAATTACGCGATCACCAATTTCACGTCATAGATACTCTATATCGGCGAAATAATATTGACTCATCGAAAAAGTAATTCCCTCTTAACACTTTCTTTTATATAACCACCTAGTCCACTTTCGACTAACACGTTTAATACTATTAAGGAAAATATGCAGCGTGCCTTATTCCTCGTATCATGCATGCAGGGTTAATTTGACCCAGCTGCAAAAATGATCGTTTCATTTAGTATAATAGACGCATCATTCAATTCTTTCCAATAATTACAACAATTTTATTTCTTATTTTTATATTACTCGTATCATTTATCATTTCAATTCCTCAATTAATTGTAATGGATTATAATTAATGTTTAAATATAGAAACTCGTGATTGTATAAATTAAAGGGAATATTATTAAAAAAGAAAATATTCTAAAGGCCTTATCGAAACAATGGACTAGATTTGTCCAATTTGTCTCTGGAGCGTATTTTATTGGTAGAATTCAATATTTCAGTGAATTCACTGGAACAAGCTGACTCGTTGCGAGGGAAAGAACGATACATAATAGGATTCCGCATACGAAACAAGTGTCAATAAGCGAAGAAAAAAATCGATCAAAATATACCAGTTTACCTCGATGGTTCATGACACGATAGAAATAATTGAATCAACGTAATCAACTCGGATATATGTACCTCACGTTTCTCTTATCTCTACCAAGTGCATTTTACAAAGTAGTTCCACTTTATCATCGGCTCTCACTCGCGTGTTTCGAATCAGTTATGTATGTCCTACGATAAACTGAGAACCTCCGTCAAGGTTGATTCAACAGCTCGAATTTTTAATTCGATTTACATAATACGTGTTCAAAAGACTTTTTAGGCAATTGGCTAAGTGACAATTTGAAGGTTACATTTTGGTGCACTTTTACAGATTCTTTAGATTAGAATAATTAAAGTTTCTTTTCTCTATAGATTTTATATTAGTATAATACTATTTAATGATTCCAATTTTAAGTTTGCGTAATTAGAATTTTTTGGTTGGTGGGTCAGGTTCCTTATGAAATTTTGTAATTCTGAAATTCCGATAATTTGGAAATTTGAAATTTTGAAGTTATGTAATTTTATAGTTCCGAAATTATGTAATTGTCACATTCTAGAATTCTGGAGTTCTTGAATTGTGAAATTATGGAATTCTGAAATTTAATTTCAGAAGTTGTGGGATTTTGAAATTTTGAAATTGTAATGTTCTGAAATGATGGAATTTTTTGAATTCTGGAATTGTGAAATTCTTGAATTTTTGAATTTTAGAATCTTAAAATTTTCAACTGATCGAGAGGCGGGTATATCCTAATTTCTACCTAATTAGACCAATGAATTTCTTATGAACTCGAAAATACGATTTTTATATAAATCTAATTAATATTACTTTATTTCTCTAGCGACACTATTTATGCGACTTACGGAAAGGTATGCGCGAATCACTGGGCTGGTGCAAATGGGATTACTGCGTTCTGCAGTTGCAGCAGCAGTAAATCCTTCAGAGTTCCGGATAGAGGGGCATTCTCCATACGATCATCATTATGCTACACCGGTCAATGGAGAGTTATTTACGGGTCATGGAGTGTTGCATAATTCCGGGCCAGCTTCGAATGGAAAGGTCACCGTTTCCATGCATATCGCCTTTCAGCGACAGCGGAACAATTAGATGCAGTCCAACGTTCAGCTAGCAAAGATGGATGATTTCTAGATGTCCTTCGAGCCCTTATATCTTCCAATAATATTAATTAAGATTCCATAATTAAAATTTTGTTCTTAATAAATCGGTATCAAGATCGATGATACATGTTACGTCATTAGTATCGCTATTTGCTGGTAATACATGGAAAAAATTCTCGAACAGGTAATCGAATGCAAACGAAGCGTCTCGTGAAATTAGCATAATGGGATTTTAATCTGCGGACGTTGCGACCGCGATAGATGACACTTTATAGACGCATAAAAAGCGCGAAAAATAATGAATCACCTGGGATCTAAACGCACAGCCAGCCAATTGAAAGTATAAATCTCTACAACGAGACACAACGGAATTTCATATCTCATCCCTCCAAAAATTAATGACCCGATAGCAAATTCCCAAATGAATGATACAGAAAGCATCCAAACGATCGATCAATTTCCAATGCCATCCGAGTCGTTGTCGTAATCAATCTTGCCCCATCCAAAATATCTCGAGTCACCCCGAAAATATCCAGAGTTTATCGGGAGTCGAAACCACCCTCAACATCGTTTCCGAGAATGTAAGAACAAGAATGCGGGCGCAGCTTCGACGCAACGTTAGCTGACGATTGAAAGCGTGATATAGGAAAGCACGTGTCGAGTAGGAAGCAGAGGGTAAGCAAAGAAAAGGAAAGAAAAGAGAATTGGCGCAGGGGTTAGACGGCGAGTGGGCGAATTTGCCGGAAATCGACTGGATTTCGGTGAGGAAAGGATGCGAGGGAGATTTGTGGAGGGCGCCGTAGCGTCGCGCCGCGTCGCGCCGGCAGGCTTCGAGCCAATGCGCTGTGAAAATGCCCGGGTGGGAAAGGGTGGATCGGGGGTGGCGCGCAAGCGTCGTCGCGGTATCGACGCCTCGGCTCCCGGGCCGAGGGAGAGAAGCGGATTCAGGCGGTAGTAGTAAAGCCCAGCTCGGGTCGGCCGAGCGCAAATGTGCGCTCCTACTGCTGACAGTCGCGTCTCGTTCGAGCTGGCCGATAATTTCGTTCGCATAACCAACGTGTCCCTAAAACGTTTAGCGTACGGCCGTCCACCGGGAACGTAGCGGGAACTGAGTGAACGTTGTCAACTCAGTCCTTCGTTTACAGTGTGTGCCCGTTGCTTTCTATCTCTCTGTCTCTACCTCGCTATCCGTCTGTCTTTCGCCTTCTCTCTCTCTCTCTCTCTCATTCTCTCACTCGGTCCATCGAGATCGAGGGGGTAAAAGTGGCGCGAGCAGAGACAGACCCAGCCGGAGACTGGCGGTGTCCGAAGCACTGGCGGAGCTGGTGCACGAGATCAGCATGAAATCGAGGAGGTACGTGGTCCAGCCGAGTGTTTTTCGTTGATTTCACGGCAAAGATGGCAGTGGATAGGTCGTGCGTCACTTTCGAACGATGTGTCACGGTGTAGGGATGCTGCGTGGTCCGGATACGCATTCGTTTCATTCATGTGACCGCTTCTCCGTTCCGACTGTTCACCCTGACACTATCTCGCGTGCCTTGCATCGACGCGACGCGATCTAGAGTGTCGGCTCCGTTATCGTTTCGCGACGTGGCAACGGGTTAGGTTGCCAGCATCGAACCGCGGGAACTCGAAGAAGGTTAAGTCTCGTTTGCATTTAACACCGCTTCACCCGCAAGCTTTCGCCGTCTTCGTTTCCATTATATTCCTTGTGAAAAAGAATCCTCGGATAATAGAATCATTCTTTCATCTGTAATCAAACGTCAATGGATATATATCCGTAAGGGAGGTTCAGGGACAATGCGTGCTCTCTTTTGACGTTCTATCTCGCTGTTGCTTCATTTTTTTCTTCATTTTCGTTTTTTTTTTCACCGCTTTTCTCGCCATCTCTTTCTTCGTCTGTTTTATTCTTTTCTATCTCTCTCTTAGCTCCCGCTTCCTTCGACTGAACCCTTTCATCCCTCTTTCATAGTGTGGCCCGCGTTCGGCTTCCTTTGACATATGCGCGCACACGTACACACACCGATGCACACGCACACAACGGAAGCGCGAGCTAGAACACGGGCACAAGCGCACATACACACGACCGTTCGAAAATTGATGTCACGAGGCGAGGAGTGAGCGGAAAATACATAGATACACGTACATCAACGCCGGATGTACATTGACTCGGGCCTATCTGTATGCTGCCGTCAGCTTATCACGACATGCGCATCATTGGGCAAATATTCGGTTAACTAAACAAGGCAGGCCAACCGATACGTGTGCATGTACCGTGTGCAGTGGTTATATCGCGGTGTGACACGACGCTGGTTACAGCATCGCGATGCAACCGGAGGTTCGTTCGTTCGTGCTTGCTTCTCTCTTGCTTCGACGATAATTGAACAGCTCCAGCAGAAAAAAAGTCACCTATTCGTGTTGGATCCGACATCCAGCCTCCTTTCTTTCTCTTATTTTTCCTCTTTTCTTTTAGACTCTTTTTGTTGCTCGTTCACTAGCTAAGCCGTGTACAACGCGGATTCGTTCACTGATCATCGTCGA
The DNA here is from genome assembly GCF_907164935.1 of Osmia bicornis bicornis. Taxonomy (NCBI): domain Eukaryota; kingdom Metazoa; phylum Arthropoda; class Insecta; order Hymenoptera; family Megachilidae; genus Osmia; species Osmia bicornis. The sequence goes on along the minus strand of NC_060219.1, from coordinate 4,414,272 downwards.
ACAAACGAAACCATCATGGTAACCATGGTACCATGTTATTTAGACTCGAATGGATGCAAACAGATATTCTATAGAGAACCAACCCTTTCACTGTGGCGGGCTTTGATAAAAAATCGTGAAGCGATTGCTAAGGTTACGATATTGCAATGATGAGACCGATAATATTCGAATAGCTTTTAACCATTTTGATAAGTTCTATTAATAATTTTTACTTTGGAGATGCTTAAAACACCAACAAAATAATGATCGCCGTTACATAAAATTAAGAAGAAAAAGATACAAGCTCACCTTTACACAGGAAATATTTATACATATTACAATTTTAATATTTAATCTCCTTCGTAGTGAAAGAGTTAAATAACCAGGAAATGCAATAAACGTGACATTCTGTCGTTCTCGTTAATGGATGAAACATTCGCGTGACTGTGATTACCCTTCGAATCCGATGGAAAATCGTAAACGATTTTTATTGATGTACACTTGGGTGCAATGTAGGCTTCTCGGTTTGTTTAAAAAGTATTGATGTAATTAGAGATATAAAAAATGAATATTTAAGGCAAAATGTAATATATATAATAATATTTGTATTGCGTGAAATTTAATATCAAAGGCTTGATATCCTTCTAGCAAAACTAAAAGATCTGATTAAATCAAATTAAAAAATTTCATTAATAGTAATTCTACTTTTAATAAACCTAATCTATTATTTCCACAATATTTTGTTATTTGTATTATTTATAATTTCAAGTATCTAATACGAATAACTGTAATTAGGAAAATTACAGAATTTCTAATAATACAAGTAACTAATTGCTATGGAAATTCAAGAGATAAATATGGTAGTTAATCTTAATAAATGAAGCCTAAGTTGCACGAGGTTGTATATTCATTTTTAAATGAAGCTGAATAGTTTGAATGAAAATTTCATTGAGAGCACAGTTTATCTTCCTGTATTCTCAGTTCTCTATCCTTTTTTCTGCTTATTTTTTAATTCATTGTCACTGTGACTGGGATTGAAACGAAAACGATCAAATTGCCGCCAGGCAACAAAAGAACGATCCAATTGTCGAATAACGAGCGCGGAGTTTTAATTCGGTGTGCATTTCTTCGTTCTCCCTTTTGTCTCCGCCATCTACCAGTTTTTACCCTCGTTATTTTTCACTTCTTCTGCACTTGGGGAACGATTCGTCCGGTTTTTTTTTTTTTTTTGTCGAACGGCAACTCGACTCTTGATTATTTGCACTTGAAATGCGTTCGCCAGTGTAAAGAATATCGATAAGCGGACCCCTTGGTCCGGAACTTTTCTCATTAATTGAAGCACACTGTGTTAAAGCAGCGCGAGACGAAGGGCGTGTAATAACTTTTGCTATATAGGGCAAAATTCAGAAAGCGGGCCGCTAGCCGAGCCGTAACATGATTTAAAGGTTCAATAAAGTAACCCACGCGGATTAATTCATTCTCAGACAATTTCCACCAGAATTATTTGCGGTTTCATCGAAATCACCCAAGGAATTGAAAGCATTTCGTTTCAATGTTATCAAAGGTTAAACGATCAAGTTGTTAGATAAAATCTGTTTGTGTGAAATGGAAAATTGTGATAGAATATTGTTTGCCTTCTATTTTTAAGTCGTATTATTCAATTTTATTAGGTCATTCAAAATATTAGTAGGATAAACTATACCAATTTTGATATTTCCAATATTAGTAAAAATTCATAGGTAGCGATATACGAGTATCCGAAGATTGGATCGGATCGGATCGGGTCGAGGCGGCTAATGATTGAATCGAGTCGGATCGGGTAATGAATGGGTCGAGACGGCCGGGATCCCGGTATTTTGTCCAGCACACTTTGTACGGGTACTCGTGATTTTGGGACTCAAATATCAACTCGGAACTCAAACTTATTTTATAATGCAGGTAATACGAAATTTTCGAATGACCTGATAGTATAGAATTTCCAAGTCTTGGAATAGTTTATGAAGTATGTCGAACACGTAGTAAAAGTATTTCTTCGTAAACGATACGACTCGACGTTTGGTCGATATTCTTCTAAATGAAAAACTAGTCCTAATGGCATGTGTAATTTTCCCAAGTTCTCGTTATTCGACCGATCGTTTTATTACAACCATTCTTAGATCACACGCAAGCACAAATGATCGAGGAAAATTGTATGGTATTCGTGAAATACGGTTAACAAAAGTGCATAGAGTACAGTACACTCGTTACTTTGTTACGTGAAATCAATACGAATGCCCAGTGCAACTATTTTAAGGTTTTTTATTGAAGTTTACGTTAGATAACACCAGCTGAATAAAAGCATGGTGACATGAAAAAGCTATAAATATAATCAACGAGTTAAAAAAATTTTATTGAAAATCGTTCCGGAGTAAACAATTAAAAATTAAATTAAATTTTTTTTCTGTCTTTGATTGCTTGTCAATCACTGCAAATGTCCTAATTTCAAAAATTTCATTTTGATAAATTACATAATTATTTAATTAGACGATCTATTTAATGCGAAATTTTCTACGTTAAAGTTTATGGTACTTTTTGGAAGAATGGTAACTTTTAGCTTAACAACTCGATGACTGTTACTTGTCCTTTCTTCCGCGCCATTTACATTGAGACTCTCATTAGCCCGGAAAATCTAAAACTGTGGAACTACAAAATTCTTTGTTTCAACCCTCTGTTTTAATTGCGTGCACTGTATTCTAACAGCAAATAAGAAAAGGTAGTATCTCTGTCAAATATCGTTAACAACTGGTACAAAGCTTTTGCAACAGCAAAAAGTACAGTAAATCACAAAAGTAGTTGCGTAAAGGAGTTCGTTAATTGGTGACTTTTTTAAATGAAAAGAAAGATATTTTCAAAAATAATTAACTCTGTAAAAATCATGACAAATTTTATCTTCATTTGAAAATTCGTTTTCTGACCAGTTAGTTATGAAACACTTTCCTGGCTGAGATACAATTTAAAGACACTTAGTAATAGACCTAAAAAAATCTCGTTCTTTTTCCGTCCGATGAACGCTGAAGTGGAAACGCTGTTTCTATTTTTGCACATAAAACTATATTTGCTTGATTGAAGAAACACTACTAACGTCTGTTTACGTGTCCTTAGTTTGTAACTCTTGAAATGTTTCAACAGCCTTTTTCCTTAATTGGATATATGTACTTTATCATTTGGAAATAAAAAAGATACTGTATGCTGTAGTAGTTACTGTATTCATATTCTATTAATTTGTGGAGTTAAATGATTTGAAAATAGAGAAAAACGAATTTTATTTCTATTATGTCACATTTTCCTTTCTATGAGAGTTATCCTCAAAATTGATGTAATTAGACAAGGGATAGAATGGGTTCGGCCCTCCAAAAATGTGGTGTAGACCACTTATTAATTAAAAATTTTAAAGTTGCACAATCTTAAAGTTCAAGAATGTCAAAATTCCAAAATGTCAGATTTCTAAAATCACAAAATTAGAAAATTTCAGATTCCTAAAATCATAAAATTACAAAATTTCAGGTTGTTAAAATTACGAAATTTTGAAGAAACCTGTTCACCTCAAAAAAAATTCTAGTTATGCCAATGGCTTCTCTTTTATTCTAATATCTTCAATAACGGAACAGTATTATAGAATGTGCCTTACAAATAACACTGAATTGCAGTTTATGGAGTAAGGTTGGTCAGAATCCCAAATAATGTATGTTTTGATAACATCTAAAAAATTGCCATAATGATACCCCCTCTATTATACAATGCTGCAGAGGGAAGCAAGGATAATTTTACAATGAAATCACGTGCCATCGAAGACCGGGAACGATAAGACTGCTACAAGGCAACAGTAGAAACGGCAGAATAGATCAGACTTTAACGTAATTTCTAAATCCGAACGGTACGAGGTCAGGGCTTCATTAAGCCCTATTCTTTTTATGTAACCGACTTTGACCATCGCTTGATGTCGCATGTCGATGCAGGCTAACATTTATTTCACTCTATCAAAAGTTATTCCTTTGATTCCACGCGTTCCGACGGTGTCTTCGAACTTACCGTTCCATAGATCACGAGACTAGGTACGATTAACGAGTTCTAGCTTAGTTGTAGATTACACTACGTTTCCTGGTGGAAGCTAATCTGATAGAAAGCGCGATAACCCAATAGAAGTAACGTTCTCTAAACAGATCTATCTGAACATCAACTTCCGTCGAAGATATACTCCCTTTATATTCTGTTTACGACAACTGTGAACATTACGATAAGTTAGGTTTATAGCGATTTGATTGACTCCATCATGAAATGTTTCACGTTCTACGGAAACTTGCTTGAAATCTTTTAGAGATCATCTTTGCGAATCAAATGTGCTTTATACATGTATTTGCGATTTATGAGATGAAGTTAATCTTTAGTTACCATGGTTTTGATATATAATCTAGCGAGAGAAAATTATTACCATAGAATGTAGAGCAATTATCTTGTTTGTATGTGAATTAGTAATCAAATACTACATCACTTGTTTGCACATTATTTTTGCTCTACCATGGTACTTAAGGGTTAATGATTGTCATCGTGTCGTAATGAATTTAACGATGTTTATCTCTACATTGGGAATCGTGAATATGTTAGAACCGTTTTATATGGCACGTAAGCACGCGTGCTTTTCATCAAAACGAAGAGCGTTTGTTACGCTTTGTACACATGGAGAGCGTCGCGACGCGGCTGGTAATTGAGATTTATTTAACACATTTACTACCACGATGGGAATGGATCTGTGTAATAGACATGTTATAATTGCAATTACTTCAAATTAAGCTTTCCACTTACTAATTTGTATAAATAATATAATTTTATCTTTTTCCTTAATTATTCGACAGTATTAAATTAAGGATCTCATACATTAGTCAATCCTTGAACAACGGACCATGGAGAGAGACACAAATTTAATTTAATTTTCTACTTTATGTTATTTTCATTTTCTAAATTGTACACTGCTTCTTTAAAAATTATTTTTCAAATATATGAAACTCTTTCGTTTAAAAATGAACGCATCTAACTTAAATGTTAATACTTTTATATTTGTAAGTTTCGATTACGATTCATCGAGACTTCGTTGTTCAAAGATTAATAAAAATATTTTTATCAATCAATTAATCAGTGATCAATGTTCGCATCTGCCCTATTCATATTGGAGTGTATTTGAAAGTATCATTTTTATTTTCTAAAATACTTATAGAAAAATTGAATCTACTTGCAAAGTTCTCCATTCCATTACTATTTAAAATAGTAAAAAATAGTCATTAAACTTAACAAATGCATAGAAACATATTTTTAATGATACTCCAAATTACTAATCCAATAAAATCACAAGAAACTGATAAAGTGCAACCGATTCTCGACGATTATGTATTTATTATTATTTCACATTTAGTAGAAAATTTATTCAACCTAAAAACCTCTCATATTCATGAAATTGAAAAGAAAAAATCAGGGAACGTTAAAACGAACAACAACAACAACAGGTTGACATGTTTCTCTCTCGTCGATCAACAATGCATCCGCCCGCTCAGTTCCGTCCGTTTGTTTTGCGGTCGAGGTTTTTTCCGGTGAAAAATCCAGCCACCAAACAACCAGTCTCGCCTGGTCCCGAATAAAATACAGAAGTTCCACTTTAATTCGGCGATGGTGGACGGCCTACGCGATGCTACATAATGTAACCCTCCATTCAGGATCGACTCGGTTGAATTATGAATGGCGGTCGATAGCTAGAGGGAGGACGCGTGTGCTGGCCATGCGAGTTTTACTTGGCCTGGGGTAAGGCCTACATGCCAAGAATCTGCATGAAAAAGAAAATAGTATTGACGGTGCAGAAAATAAAGACCGTCTCTTAGCTTCAACCTCAAATTTCTTTCAGCTTATGTACACCTATGAAATATGTACAGAGGTTAAACTGTCACAGCTAAGAAGAAATGATAATCGAACACAGCATGAATTTTTCAAGTAAATTATGATAGCCTTGTTATTTATGAATAAATTTCTGCTATTGTCTAATTTATTTCAAACTTTCATACTTTTATTCTCAAACGTAATGAAATAGGTGTCCATTCTCTGTGTTAAATCCCTTTTGGTTAAATTTAGATAAATTTATATTAGTACTAATTACAATATGCGAATTCGAAACATAGCTACCTATACCACCTGATAATAGTTTAATTTTTGGATATACAAAAATTAGAATATTATAAGAGTCATTAATTGTTTTTAAACAAATGTTTGCAAACAATTTTTATACGCTTGTTTCCATGTTTATGGACAGAAGTATGGATGGATTAGTCCGCATCCTTGAACATCACTTAAATATGATGTCAAGAAAGATAGGAAGGTCGATGTTGATACTACCCTTGTGTCGATACTGATATAATATTTAAGGGTGCTTTTTTAACCGTTCAAGTTACTTGTATTGCTAAATTTATAGTGTTTCTTTTGTTTTTTATTGAATAGTGACTTCTTTGATCGAGAAATTATGGATGGATCGTTAAAATATGGATGAAACGTCGGGGGTTGAAAAGAGTTTTTCTGGTCGTTGATTAAACTCATCGGTGATTCTTCTTTTTGTTTTTTATTGAGTGTTCCACACTCGAGATTCTCGATTGAATCGCGTTTCAAACGAGTGGAATATTTATAATCGCTTCCAATCAACGTTACACTTTTTGCGGACTTTAAGTTGGAAAAAGTTGATATCCAATATCATAACTTCTCCTTCAGCAAAATCTTTCATTTAAATTATCAGATTCAATAACAGTCGCAGTGATATTTTACTGGTAGGAAATTTTTCAAAATAAGATTTTCGCGCATTCTGCTTTCTACTACAGAGAAATAACAAAATTTTTGCAAATATAGCAAAAGAAAATATGCAAATATTCTCTCTGTACTCTGATAAAGAAAATTAGAACTCCCGAAAGAAAGTAAACGTAAATAAAAAATGTATTTACGAAGTTGTACCAAAAATATAAAATTCTTCTGTTCTGTTTTTCAATCGAATAATTTGAAAAGCCCTGTATTTATTACCCCATCAGTGTTAAACGTAATACGATACTCAGGGTAGGTACTTACTTTTCATCGTGGAAAGCAACACAAAGCCATGGCGCCGTGTTCCTTTTGTTCTCGTCACGAATCGAATAGTCACCTCTTCGACGCGCTTCTTCTGCTCGCCATTCATCCGTTCTACGAGGCACTCTCATTCTCTTCGCATCGGTCATTTCACCATTCGCATCGCCCCATTCTCTTTGCCACTTGAACGCCTCGTAATGCACCCTCGTTCCGCCACCTATAAATTAAACGAGATGTCAGCGGCTTTGCTTCTCTGCTTGCAGCAACATAGCTGTATCGATCCATCATCGAGATCCTCGAAGTTACGATCTCGTTATCGAAGGTACGTTCGCGTAAACATCTCCGGAAGAAAGTTTGACGTTGCTAGTGGAGGATTGACAGCCTCCGGCAGGACAGGTAATCGAGGAGAAGAAGAAGGAAGGGGTGGACCGGGTGCGAGCTACCAGCAGGGCCTAGCAGCTGGCTGTCAGAGGGTGTTTCAAGGGGGGTGACGGGTAACTGCACCTAAGGGCGGGTGGGGGGGATGCAGCTCGAAAGGGTGGCGGCATGGAGGAGCCCTCGCTGGAGGCTCTCATGCAGGCGGGCCTCATCTTCGTGGTCGGTGTTGCCATCATCCTCTCGAATCTCCTCATCATCGCCACCTATCTCAATTTCCGTGGTGAGTATATTAACGACCATATCAACGCGATGTATCAATTTCACAGTTATTTCAATTTAAGACGAATGTATTGAACTGAGCTTTGTTATGTAGGTACTGATATATGAACAAAGTTTGCAAATATTTTTAAATATCATAAAAAGTGAAAAATGACAAATAGGATATTTTAACGCTAGAAATTAAATTGAAAATAATGTAAAAAATTAAATAGATACTCGTAAATAAATCTCGTAAAAATGTATAATTTAAAGTAAGAAACTTGAAGCCAGTTATTTTGACTGATTTTGTAGTTCTAGTGTTAATTAAAGAGGATAAATTTGTAAACAGTTCGTGTTCATTTCGTTGTCATAAATCCATTTGAGTTTCCTGTCCCAGTAACTTTGCAAGAGGACTAGAAGAGTAATATTCAATGAAATACAACGGTTAAGTAGTCTCGATGTAAATACAAATTACTGTCTGCACCGCGTAGGTCCCTCCGAGGTGATAAACTACTATTTGCTGTCTCTCGCGTCGGCGGACCTTCTTTGTGGTCTGCTGGTGGTTCCACTGTCGGTGTATCCGGCTCTAGTACGAAGATGGGTCTATGGGGACATCGTGTGTCGTCTCGTCGGTTACTTGGAGGTTACCCTTTGGGCGGTATCTGTTTACACCTTCATGTGGATCTCTGTGGATCGCTATTTGGCCATCAGGTATATTTAAAATTACGATTAGATTTATTTACTTAACAATCACGTTTCCTTATTTCTTCGTACGATTAATTTGAAAATTAATTTGAAAAATGCAATTTGCATTGCTTTTTTATTCAACAGAAAACCATTGCGATACGAGACCGTGCAAACGAAAACCCGATGCCAATGTTGGATGGTGTTTACGTGGATCAGCGTGGCGATGATGTGCTGCCCGCCCTTGCTAGGTTTCCAAAAGCCGATCTTCGATCGCGAGGCGTTCATCTGCATGCTCGATTGGGGCAACATGGCCGCGTACACCATCACGCTGTCGATCCTCGTGCTAGGCCCATCGGTCATCACAATCATCTATACCTACAGCTACATCTTCACGATGATGAGACGTCTGCGATCCGGCGTACTGATTCACGACAAGGAGTACGCGACCGCGTTATCGGAGAACTTGAGCAATCCGAGTCACATCATGTCCTTTGTCCTAGTGATGACTTTCTGGATGTCCTGGGCGCCGTATGCCGGTCTACGGATATACGCTGTCGTTAACGGACCACCTCAGGTAATTCCGATTTTTCCAAAAGCTTTTTCAACCGGTTATTAACGTAATTATTATTGAAAAGTACAGGTACCGTTTCTGCACTTTGCGGTGGTGTGGTTAGGGATAACGAACAGTTTTTGGAAAGCGGTGGTCCTGGGAACCCTGAGCCCCCAATTTCGTCTGGCAGCCCGTGTCCTATGTCTGACGCTGTGCTGCCGGCACAGACGACTTCCGCCGGAGCTGCTCGGCCTCGACGATGACGATTAAAAAGCCAAAACGCCTACGAGAAGAAGACGGAGACGATTTTCTTTGCGCGCGACCCCTTCTATACGCGCCTCATTCCTAGAGCATCGCTTTTCGTATCCTCGGTTCGAGGTCGTTCTCGCATCCGCCGCCACCCTTCCTCTCGGAGTCTTCTTCGAGGACCGGGACCGAGACTGAGATTCTTAATTCCGAAAGGCGCTACGACGAGCACCGGCGAGGAACGGTGAGAATTTTTGAAGGGAAACGAATAAATGAAAGAAAACGTAGCGCCGTACGAATTGACTCAGAAGATTATCCTTTTCCGACTAGTCGCCGTTTTACGCGATGAATAAAGGTGTTTCTTTTTCTGATTTTTTTTTTTTTTTTTTTTCAAAAAGCGACGGGAGACGAATTCCTAGCCGAGCGAGACCGATCGGCCGAGTACAATAAAAGTATTCTCCTAAATCAACGAGCAATCGAACGCCACGATAATAAACCGAAACTTCGAAGACTAAGATTTTTGCGAAGATCATCCTCGATTCTACTTCCAGGCGAGTTCGAGCGTGTGTATTATCTCGCGACCTGTCGCGCGTAATCAACAAAGCTTGGACAAAACCAGGAGAGGAAGAACGAAGATTAAAAAAGACATACACATAGATAATGACGTACCTGATCGAGGCACGTCGTCCGCTTCTTTAAACGTATTCGAATCACCTAAACGCGTAAGTGTAAGAGCATTCCTTTTTCTATACGATTTCAATTTAACTATAGTCGATTATTATCTTACACGTGTCTACCGCAGTCTATTATTATCAAACGCGTACGAAATGTGAACGGACGAAATAAGAGAGAATCGAAGCTCAGTCTTGAAAGCGATCGAAGAAAGTAAACGATTCTCGCGATGAGAATAAGGTGAATCGAAAAATCGGAATCATGACAAAGCTCTGTATTTTTCATTTCTTCTTCTTATTCTTCTCCTTTTTTTTTGCTTTTTCCTCTTCGTCAAATAATACTGAACGCTCTCGAGGATCTCACTGAAACCATAGGGATGGTTCCTAGGTGGTTCATCTCTGTCTCCTCAATTTTACGAGAGCGTACACGAAACTAATCGTTGCCTATATAATATCTACGTGGTAAGATCACGCTCAAATAAGTATCGTAGCGAGTCGCGTACGGAAACGAGCGGTTCATTGTACAATAGCTCGGTTCCGGTACGAACAGAGGGTTTCGTTCTAGCAATCGAACGAGAAGGAAAGCTGACACCTGAGCTTGAAACACAAAACAACACAAGAGAACACTAGGTCAATTAACGGAGATGCCTCTACGAGATGCGACGCCGCGTCGATCTGCGCGCCCGTAGATCGCCCATGCGAACGATCATGGATAAGGGGATCCGATCGCGATCGTTCTACGCTTTTTTTAACGCGCTTCCTTCTCTATGCCGACGCGATCGATCCCTTCTCCTCTCTCTTTCTCTTTCGCTTCTCTTTAAATAAATAAAGTTTTCATTCGAAAGAAATTTGAATTCAGAAACGTGTTTTTCTTATGCTTGAAAGTTGAAAAGTAGCATTTTAAATCTCATAAATGATAATATATAAAAAGAAAAACAATGATACCAGATTTTATCCCAACTTTTCTTCAGAACGATTTCTTAAACTTTCAACAATATCGAGCCACGATATTGTATCTTAAAAAAGAGCCAACAAAAGCGGTGGCTCGGTGAATCGATCGGAAGTCCAACAAAGAAACGAAATCATAATAAAAGTAACTTCGTGAACGTTTAATCGATGCCGCTGGTATTTCATAAATTTCGATGAAACTCGCGGTGAAAAAAATTTAATTTAAAATTCGCTCCAACTTCTTATTCAAACGAAGTTCAGTCGACAAGAAACACAGCGGGGAAAAAAGTTGGCGAAAACCGTTTCCCGTGGGAGGAGAGAAAGCAGAGCTATAAATAAAACGCTTGGTACGTTTATAACCAGCCATTCTATAGAGTATAGAGAAACGAACTGTTCGCGTAGCGCAGTTACGAGTACTGCGTACAGATCTGCAGCTTTTATGTAACTCGCTCGGAGTCGGCTTATTTTAATGGTCACGTTTCTATGGCGTGAATATTTGTACAGTTGTTGTACAGCATCGAGAAAAACAGGCTCCCCGAGGGAAAATGGTGATATTTTAATGGTGACGTTTTTGTGGCGTGAATATTTGTACAGTTGTTGTACAGTATCGAGGAAAAGAGACTTCCCGAGAGAAAATAGCGATATAGGGGAAGCAAGAATTCCCAAAACCCTAATTTTGACGATATTAATATTAAAAGAGACACTCTGTATATGGGACCTCCTCCTTTACGTCATTTTCCTCGGGACCAGTGGTGGGAACGAATAGGAGAAGTCTACGAGGAGAACCCGGTAACCCGTGGGTGCCTTTGAGGAAGGGGACATCGCCATTTTCCCTGAAAAAGCGTACCATGCTCGATGCTGTTCACTGTACATAATGTTTCATAATCGCTGCACTGAAAAACGATCGCTGAAAAACTATGTACGATCACTGTTGTTGCATAATGAATAACGCTTTTAGTTTTCAAGCGATACCTTGATAAAAATTTTATGCCTTCTTAGTTATTACTCATATTTATAAGGTCAATGGAAAGGAAGGAAAGAGAAAGAGGGAGAAGGAAAAGCATGGGAAAAATTGTTCCCGCTACGCTGGAAAGCGACGCTCACGCGAACACGTGGGCATATCCTGAGATTTCTTTCTTGGATGGTGAACGTTAAACCCTTTAAAGAGAAATCCATACGCAAAATCGGTGTCTAGAAACTCTCAGCTTCTACTCTATTTTTTACTCTAGACTTCGTGTTTTACTAAACTGTAAGGCTCTTCTGATAAATACAATTCGTATGTGGTCGAATCCCGCGTGTGCGGGTGGGATTACCAATTAGATGCGCGACGCTAATTAATCGTGCCATTTTGATATACCATGGTGTATAAGTTAAAGGTGTCAAAGTGCCCGGAGGTGCTCTGCTGACGCGTCGAACGTTCTCTCGATATTCTCTCAAACGCAATCAGACGAGAATCAAACAATCAATGAGGAATCAATCAAACAGTAACTCGAGGAACGATTATCTTCTGAAAGCTGAGTGCGTTTGAAATAACGTGGGAACGGTTCGACGATGTTCTCTGATGTTACGATGTCTTAATTATATAGAACTGAATCAAAGAGAACTTTTGACTATGTTATAGTTTAAAATCGTTAGCTATGTAAAAGAAGAAAAACCAAAAAAAAAAACCAAAAAAAAACCAAAAATAAAGCACCCCGGCTAAAAAAAAATGAGACGCAAAGAAGCTATTCGGATTTCTACGTTGAACCGACCGCTTCGTGTTCGACGATTGTTCGACAAAGTTTAATGATTGTTGCCACGTGTACCGCGTTAATTGTTTACCACGGTGGAGCAGCATTGTCATGTGAGTTATTTATCAGTTCGACGAGTCACGGTATCGTTATTTTGCTGTTCCGAAAAACATCGATGAATTGTTTATTCCACCGAGAAATCAACGTAACGAATCGTCAACAGCCCGCGACAACGAACATTTTTCTAATCGAACCTGCTTCGATGTCTCGACGAATTTATACTCGAAACGATCCCTCACTCACTGATTTAATCAATAAGAAATGTATCCACGTGTGAATGTAATATGCAGGTATATTGAATCTGGAGGAAGAATGGATACGTGGTTATTTATGGATCATTTTTTATTTGGGACACTGTTACTTGATTTTGTTAAGGATTATTATTATTTTATGCACTATGTTGGAATGTTAGAATGTTTAATTTAAACTGTGGCTGTTCAGGTATTTATTAACACTAAAACAACCGGTGCTGGATGCATATTAGATTCAATGATTTAAATAAGAAACACTTTAATACCCATTTTTTTTCATTATTGAGTGCCGTTCAATTATCACAATTAATGGCGTAACTAGGTATGAGCCAGGGTGAGCCTTATCAGCCAAAAATGTGAACAGGCCCGCTCACTAATCTACAATTATAAGATTTTAAGATTCCAGGGTTCCAATATTTCAACATACAAAACTGGAAATCCAGAAGTTTAAAATTTCAGATTTTCAAATTTCCGAAATTTGACAACTTTAAATATACAAAATTCCCGAATTAAAAAATTGTTTAATCACCTGGCCTATCTCAGAAATAAATCCTACTTACATCAATGGGTGTACAATTTCAATTCAATGTAAAGTAGATTTAAGCATTTTATCAGTATAGTGTTAAGAAATAACAAAACCCTCAGAAAATTATATCACTTTCTATCTAAAATAGCACAATAATTATGAAAGCAAAAATATCTGTGATCATTTGAAATCCATTTTTTCTCCAATTCTAATGTAACCACATTTTTGTCTGTGTTACACAACCGAAGACAAACAGCTGCGACAAAATCAACCCTTTAAAAGTAAACGATTCAAGAATTTCATTTATGAAAGACATAGACAGGGTACCGTCACCCGTCGCATTGTTAATAATTCCAATAAAATTGATTAAAAAAAAAAGAACAAACAAACAACAGAGCTCTGGTATCTTCTTCTTTCCCGGAATTTTCATTTTTTTTTTCCTCATTTTATTTCGCGGAATTTTCTGTTCGTCTTCCTCGTAAAGCGACGGGCAAATATTTTTAGCCGAGATCGATCATGACGCTTAAAGAAAAAAAAAGCCGCTGATTTTATCCTGAACGTCTTTTTCACGTGTATGTGTGTATACGTTAGATCGCGTGTGATGCGGTTCTTTCGTCCAGGTCCGTTGTTAAAAGCTCTAAGCTTCTATTACGATACGTTTCGGGTGCACGCTGACCCCGATCATCAAAAAGTGATTATATGCAGAAGTGGACTGACTAGCTATCGAATATTTAGGAAAATTCCTGGTAGGCCGATAGAAATTTGGAGTCTAATTAATTATAATTAGGACCCGTGGTGTCACTAATCTCCCAAAAAATTTCAGTCACAGTTCGCCCCTGGTCGTATGGGTCATAGATGACTCCACGGTAATTTTCAAAAAGCCTCAAAAAACATTGAATGAGATTTTTTTACCGTTCACCTTTTGCTTTACGATTAAATGTAACTCTTAAATGTGGTTCGATAGCACCGAAACTACTGAAAATTTATTCTTAAAAGATTTTATTTATTATTTTGTCATATTTATTACCCATAATTTCAAGTACCACGTAAAAGTATTTTTAATCGCATAAGCGTATGAATTCTTATGAAAATTCAAGTGTCACCCACATATGGGTGACGTGGCAGTGAACGTGTTACACATTCAACAACTCTCGAAAGGGAAACTATTTATCAATGAAACACCCGTCGAAATACCAGTTTTCCGGTGATCTATCAAGCTAAGCGTGCCGCCCACGTCAGCGTGAACCCACCAAAACGAGCAATATTAAATTCCTCAACGATAACGAGATTCTAAATACTTTAAAATCGCTCAAGGGGAAAGAAGAAAGAGGAACAGAGCGAAGGAGGTGAGGGAGGAGATGAAAAGCGTGTGAAGCACACTGAGGGGAAGAAAAAAGGTTAACTGGTAACTGTATTAACCCTTGAACGGCGACGCCGGGTCAATCTTGACCCAGACCTATGAAAAATATCCAATAGTATTTCGACTAAAATTAGAATGGAATAAAAAAAATATATATAAAATTCAATTTTAATTATCATTCTATTAGCTTCTCGTCGTCCAAGGGTTAAAAAAGAAAGATTGTTTCCTCTTTTTACTATTTTCTCTTTTCCTTGTATAAAAGTAATAATAAAGGATTGTATCAGAGGTAAGAGAAAATGGAAGCACGAAGCTGGTCCATGGCAGATTTCCGAGTGGCCTCCATTATTAATGATTAATTACATTTTTGTACCTAGCCGCTAGTTTTGTACTAGTTTTGTAACGTACCTCACCACCGGACGTGCTGTTATTGCATATTTTAAGTGGTTATTAAAATGGAAGATTGATCGATCACTCAAGGATGCCCGGTGTCATGATGTGGTTGTACAATCGATGATCGTCGCGACGTTAAACCGCGACTTGTGTGGTAAATGCGAGCGAAACCTCGGGAATATTTCATTCTTATACGAAACTTTTGACAAAAAGTTAAATACTTTTCAGGTAAAAGTAGGCACGGTCAGTACAACTTTTCTTCTAGTTCCGTGGACTGATTTTCTCGTTGTAAAATATAAAGGAAGTTATTGCGTTGGATGAAGTGTTGTCCGAGTCAAAATTTAAATTATAATTTGAACTTGTCAATTGTAAATAAGGTGCTAAAAATTAAAAGTTACAGTATAAAATGGAAGTTTGAGAAAAAGTTGGTCATTTCATAAATAATAGTGTCCCTATTTTGAGAATTATTAAAATTAGGAAAATTAAATAAATGAAATTAAACATTTTCGTCCGCGTTTTCGGTCATGGTTACCACACACACACAGTGAGCACTGTACGAAATGCAGTGAAGGAGCAAAAGTGCATTAAGCAATCATTTCAGCTACTCAAATGAAGCATGTAAAAGAAATGGATCTTTACTCGTGAATATATGTATATTGAATAAAAATATGCGAGAACCCGAAAATATCGGGTACCCGATATTCGGATCGGGTTGGGAATTGTTTCCGGACGAATTTTGTTGAACATGACCGTGAATTGGTAGCGTTCCGGCGAATTAGCACTCCGGGTATCGGGTACCCGAAATTTTCGAATCCTCGCGTATCGATACTTTCGAGAACTCGACCATATCCGATTTTACCCGATGCGACCCGACCCGAGATTAACAATTCCGACCCTACCCGATCCGACCCGATATTTCCGAGTACTAGCACACCTCTAATATCGAATACTGGAATAATCGATATATATAACTTGAAAGAAACGTAACCGTTTAATTTTTCAGTATACAAATTTACGATTAAGATGTTTCATTTGATCGCTGAAACGCGCAAGCAATCAAAAAGACGAATTAAATCATAAGAACGATCATTGTAGGGATGCAAGCATGTGTTGCAGCAACGAATTACAATCTTGTCATCTTGTTCGTGTTGCTTACACTCGAATAAATGTTCCACGCTTTCTTTACAAAATAGCGTTTTGCATGTTGCGCGAAGAAGCATATACCGTAACCGTGTGCTTTCATCCTGAAATCGTGACGAGTTTACAATCAAGTGAAGAGAAACTCGAATCACGATAGACTATGAAGCAATTCTGGCTGTTCAAGAGCAATGACGGGTGTACTAGATACGTCGTGATATGACTTTGACGATAACGGTACAATATTAACGATTATTGTCCTAGAGCATAGAATAGTAAGATGATATTCCAATAATAAACGGCAAGACCGTAGATGCCACAAATTTCACTCGATATACAATTTGGTAAATTTTTATTAACCCATTCCTCCTTTATTTCAATTTTTTTAACTTTAAAAATATTTTAGACTATATTCTCATACTTTATTTTATTAATTAATAGAACGTTTGTATTCATTTTAGAAGAAACTAAAATTTAATTGTTCTTCTTTTCACAACATCACTGTAAAAGAGAACAATTGATAATTCAATTAGAATTTTAATAAATAGTCTGTATTCCATTGATTGAGAAAATTGTGTTCCAACTAAGAATCACGTTTTAAGCTACACGTTTTTGGTATTAAGCTTTTAATACAGCCCATTGTATCGCACCACCCAACTACCAAAATGAATGACAGTAGAGTTTTACTCCCCCAACTCCCGAAAACTCTCAGCTTTTCCTTAGTCCTTGTGCACTCAACTGAAAAACCTTATTCAAAGTCAACTCCCTGACCAAGAACAAAAACCTTCTCTTCTATAGAAACTCATTCATCCCTGTCGAACGTTTCCTCATGAATTGAAGTTTAACACGTCGACTGGGTGGCACATAAATATTCACACAATTTTGTCAACCATTTTATAAAGAATCTTCTTATCAAGCGTATATAATTAAAAAAAAAATAAAAAAATAAATATCCTTAAAAGAAAATAAAAATAAACTTTCCATCCATAATGCATTTCATGTAATAATTTTTTATATATCTTGATGTACCATAAATGCATATGAATTCTCAGACTACTTATCGCCACAAATGTTCTAGATCTCAGAACGAGATGCTCGAGCAATACCGTGTGATTCTGGTAGCGTTAAATAAAAATCATTTCTCGCTGACCTGGTCAGTGATCGCGCGCACGTTCATGACCCCCTTTTCCCCAGACATTGGCCAGGAAATGTAGGTCGCACGACGAACGAGCGTTCGCTTACGTGTTGTTACATAAATGCGCCTTAACCCTTCGTCTTCGAAGGAAGGCGCGCCGTAAATACGGCCGTAGTCTCGAGTGTGTCCGACCTGACACGGACTGGTACTACTTGCACGGCGCACCAGCCCAGCCATTAGTCAATACGGCCGACATTAGTCAATACACGCGGCTGGTCCGCCTTGCAGCCACCGATGGAATAGGGTCGAAAACCCCTTCTCCATCTCTAACAGCTTCCTGGAAACGTAGAACGATACTTGCTGGCAAACTTTTGAATTCTTGCCAGCCTCCTTCATTGTTCTCATGGCCGGCTAATCGATACCATTTTATTGCCGGCGTGTGCAAATCTTTGCTTGTCGTACACTTCCTTTTTCGGTGTATCATAAAAATATTCTTATTACCACTGTACTATTTTTAGCCTTATGGGTCAGGAGATGCGGTGGAATGATTGAGGAGCGCGAGGCAGTTAACTGAACGCTTGGGGTGTGAGAGGACTTAAGAATTTCAGGTTCGGTTGGGATGAATTTTTCTTGGGATAACCTCGGATTTTCAGAAGTCCTCTAGCACAGGTCTTTCCAAAATGTACTTTGCGACCTCGTATAGTGTAGCGTAATTAAATTTAAGTGTCTCAGAAATTTTAGCAAAACTAAAAAATTCCTGGACCTGCAACGACTGAAAATTAATTCAAAACCAGTCTACTAACACTTCTAATTTATATATCTCGTTACCTAGGGTCGTGAAGATATTTGCTCGGGCAAAAAGGGTCGCTAAGTGAAAAAGTTTGAGAAGTCCTGCTCTAGCAGACCCGGAATGAAACGCTTAGAATCCCAAATTCTAAATTTTCTGTTTAGAAGTAAGAAATTCTTGACCAAATAAGATCTACTGTTATAACCACGTACAACTAACTACCTCTGTACAAATCAATTAGTACCTTTAACTCGCTCCTGATTAGCCATCGGTCGATGCACAAGGGTAACTTTTTGACTCGTTGCCAGACCAATCACAACCACGGTACATTTGTTTCCAGTCCTCCTTTCCTTATCACGATAATGGCTCCTCGCTCGATAAGACTATTCATCATAAATTCACCCCTCATTTAGAATCTCTTGATTGTTCCTGGAGAAAATTTCTCTTCTATCGTGTCATCGATCAACGTTCTAAATTTATTCTTTCTCTCTTAATATTTACCTCTTAATGTTAAGCTAAATGACGTAAGAGGGGGGTAGAATAAGAGAGACAAGGAACGATTGTTAGCTAAGAGACTGGGTAACAGAGTTAATGTCGCATTACGGCGTATACTGCACAACGACGAGGGTTGTTCGAGGGTGTACCGGAAAGGATAATTGAAGAAAATTAGTCAAGATGACGGAGACCACGGAGGAAGCTAAAGTAAGCTAAAATAGAAATCTTGAATTTAATTGATCGTCTCTCTTAGCTGTTATAATTAAACGATTAGCGCGATGCATCGTCCCGATAACGAGCCAAGTTGTTACTAAGGAGATCGTAGATAATGAACGTTCCCTTTGCACGAACCATGAACGAATTCATGTGTGTTCTTCACGATAGCTACCCTTAGATTTCTACTAGATAACAATCACAATGCTTCGTTTGAATTTTACACGATTTAACACGTAATTTTTGATCTTTATCAAAATCTTTAAAGGCGAGTTGCTGATTCATGTATACTGAAGCGTTTGCTTGTATCACTTTCGTACTGCAAACGAACTTTGTGTCGTTGTAAATAAATGGATTCAAGAAATATTTAACTCTTTGCGCTATGAGGTCACCTCTGGCGTGACAAAACTATTTTTGCCTAGAACTTTTAAGTCACCTTAGACGTGACACTTCGTATGGTCAATAAAAATTAAATTAAAGTTGGTTGAGAACAAATTAAGAAAACAATTATAATGCAAAAGGTTAAGCACAAAAACATTATTTAGAGACCTTCGAAGTGGAGATATAGGATACTCTACATTCTACAGTATTCTTGGTTCTCGTGCTTTGAATACGTTTGATTCGTTGCATGTCTGTTGAGTGATAGTCTTTCAATACGAGTCAAATTTATCATTGACACGATCGATCAGATGTACTGTAATATTGGTTTCGATAATTAAATATGGTTGAAATTTGGAAATGGATTTTCGTTTGATGAATTTATGATTGTTCTTCTCCAGCGAAAGATGTTGATAAGCAATTAACTCAAAATGAACTCAAGAATGAAGCCATCAATGTGAAAGCCAGAGGATATAATTATATAAAATATAATTTTTTGAATCTTCGTCTCAACTATTGTACTACAGAAACGTGATACAACAAGAATAAACGTGCCATAAAAACAAAATTAAATGAAAATGTAATACTTATTTGTAATTTGTATTTATCCATTTCAGGAACTTTAAGCAGCCACCACTTCACCGTGTATTTACACATATAATATTCTCATAGCAATAACCATTATTGATACAAAATATAGTTTTTATATCACTAATGGAATTAACCAATGTGGATTATGAAAAAAGCACTATATAACTGTATTAAATATTTTCTTGTAACACTTTTGTTGCTGGATATGGTCCTGCCACAATCACAGAAGAATACACGCGGTGTAATATTGACTGCTGGTTAGAATCGTGCTTAAATTCCCACACGACACGAACGATACGTAGAACGGTGGTACCAGACACGAACCCATGGCACTATGTATTCACCCCGTCACACCACTTTCCACCCTTTTAGAAACATCCTCAGTTTACTGATATCACTCCTGGGACTCTTTCGTTTCCCGCCCGATTCTCTTGTGTTTTAAGTAATTTCATAATGTTCGTACAAGCACCTGTACTAATGATCCAACAAAAATCGGAGAATTCTGAAGAAGACAGCGACGAAGAAAGCAGTGATGATGTTCTACAGGTTGATCATTCTTTTACACATTTTCTATGTTGATATTCGCCAGATTTAAGGTTTACATTGAAAAATTAAATTTTAGCATTCAAATATTTTGATATTTTAGTATTCTAGTATTCTAATATTCTAATATTTTCAATTATAAAAAATTGTGACTATACTATATTTATCACATTTTCTATGTTTCAGAGTTCAGTTAAAGAATCTTTTTTCCTAAATTTCGAGAAAATTATTTCGAAAGAAATTTTCTATGTTACATAAAAAAATACACGAAAATGAATAATACTCACAACTTTTGCAGAAACGTCGAGAAGAATGCGAAAGGAAAGCAAGACGAGGGGAAATGGATCCCCGACTAGAATTCGCTTTCCAACTCTTGATGGATGCAACCCAATTGTCCCGTCACGAGGTCATGGATCACGTTTTCGAGGGAGATATGCTCGACGAAATCAATCTACTGTTTCTACCACACATGAGGTCCACCCTGGTATGGTACTATCAAGAAATGGACGAACCAGAAACTCTACGTCCTGTGGAAATAGTAATAGTTTATTAAATATGAATAAATTAACTACTATTAAATATGAATAACAATGATTTGATAGAAAAATATTTATATAGACACAAACCAGAAGCTCAAGTGCTAGAGGAGGTCCAAACGTATTGACGCCTAAAGTTAAAGAGCAAAAGGAAACAAAGGAACCTGGAAAGAAGAAACTATTTTTAACTGATGGGTGGCAAGTTCCTTGCACTGGAATATGTATCTACATGTTCAGGTTATTTGAATGATCATTTTACGAAATATTACCATTGGCGTAATTAGGACTATTTCCTGGGGCAGGTCAGGTTCACAGAATTTCAGAACCTGAACATTTTAAAATCTTAGAATCTCAGAAATTTTTAATTTTAAAGTAACGAAGAGGTGTTGGCCCATATTTTGGATGGGGGAAGGAGGCAGGCCTTTGCTAGACCCCACCTAATTACGCTAATGATTATGATTGAAATAAACAGTAACCTGAATAACTACATCTATTTTTAGTAATATATAAATGAAATAAATAATAAATCAATTAACCAGTGTATCGATAAAATTAAATTATTTTCAGATTGAACGTTTCGAAACAGTTACCCGAAGAGGGTTTCCAAAAGGATCTCTACACGGGTGTAATAGACACGAAAAAGGTGGGAATAATCACAGCGATACAACGAGTTGTTGAATACTTCTTTATGGATGCTCTCGCTCACCCTGGTTCCGAAGGTGAAGACGACTGTCCTATGATCAAGAGCCTTTTGTTGCCTGGTTTGAGATCCTTCTGCAGCGCCCTGAAAGGTAACAGTTTGTTAGATTTAAAATAAAAATTATTTTTTATTGGTATAGCCAAAATGCTTTGAGTGCAAAGGGTTAAATAAAACGTCCACCGGAAAAGAAAATTTCTATTTCTTAAATTAATTTTTGCGTTTATGATATGGAATTTTTCTATAAAAATCAATTTTTCATAGTGTGTGAACAGGTGGCCCACGAAGGGCGCATATTCAATGACGGTGAAACGTTGATGAACGAGGTACACAATTTCGAGGAAGCAAAAGCGTTCATAGCACAAGAAAACGCTGTAAATATCGTAGAAGAAAGGGTAAAAGCGTGGATCAAAAGATTGAAGGATTTCATGGCGGAAAGCAAACAGGTGAAACGAGAAAACGATACCTCTGGACCACAACAAGAATTGGAATATTGGAAACGGAGAGGAGCGCAATTCAGTCAATTAGTAAACAAACTTCAGGTAGTATTTTATTTTCAAATTGAATGCAGAAACTCATCCATTATACTGATGATTATAAATACGCAGGATCATGAAATACGAATGTCCCTTCTGTGCCTCCAAGTGGCACGCTCGAAGTTGATAAAAGACTGGGTCGACACTGAGGATGAAATTACATACTGTTACAACGAAGCTAAGGATAATGCAAAATTTATCCAAGCTCTAGAAAAATGCTGCCACTGTCTATATTTAGATGATCCAGTAAGATGATACCATATATTTTCAGTGATTTCTATAAATTTTTATTTTCTCCCATTAATAATGTAATTAATGATTCTGTTCGCGTTACCAGGTGAAAATGAGGGATTCTCTGGTGTCCTTGTTACAAACAGTCCGTCTAATATACAGTGTTTCACGATATTACAACACCTCAGAGCGAACCAGTTCGTTAATGATAAAGATCACGAATCAAATGATCGTGGCCTGTCGAGATTACGTTACAAACAGAGGTCGAGAAACCGTCTGGGGTCAAGATCGAGCAGCTGCACGATCGAAATTGAAACATTGTCTGAGACTAAACAAGTAATGGTAAAATTTAATATTAACTACATTTAGTTACTTTCTATAAAACAAAAAATTGGCAGTTGCTTTTTTTTTTTGAAGAGCTTACAGAGAAACCTACAGACTAGTTCGATGCTCACCAGCTATAACTGAACAAGAATTCTCTTTCTCGGAAACACATGTCTTCGGAAGGTTCGATTTATTTTGTGATAGAATAAGAAAGATTTTGACCATGTTCGAACTGATACAGGATTATAAGAATCTCTTCGAAAGGCGAATGGAAGGTCTTCTACTGGGAGAAGGTATGACGATGATGGCTACAGTGGAAATGCACATATATAGTCAGACATTTTGAAGTTTTAAGCATTTGAACTCGTATGTCGTGCTGGACGTGATATTATAAATTTTTTTGTAAAACAGAAGAATATCATATTCTATGTTTATAATTTTAATCAGCAATACAACTGTACTGTTTTCATGTTTACCATGTTTTTTTTAATTACTTAATTACGTGCATTACATTCGAAACGTTGTAACGTTAAACTTCTGGGTTTGTTTATTCTTCTTATTAGCGTTAGATGACGCCATAAGAATTTTCGAAGAAGCTGAAAATATAGCTACCACCAAGTCATATGATTATCTGGATCCAAGAAACACTGAATTCGATACTGATTATGACAGCTTCATGGCTAAAACAGATTCTCTGAAGCAAAACATTGGTAACATTATTGAGAAAAATTATGAGGACGTGTGGGAAACACCACAGGGTATACGGTTTTTGACACGATTCGAAAAAGTGGAGTATTTGTATTATAAGGTTTCTATCAACATACCATTTTCTTAAATGATTTTCCTTTATCAAGGTAAGCGAAAAGATACCATTAACAAAACTGGATGAAAAATACAATATAGTGGTAAAATACTGTGACAAGGAAGTGGACAGAATATTAAGATTATTTAAGAAACAGAGGGATGACCCACCATTGCCAAGGCACATGCCAGCGATCGCTGGAAGGCTTACTTGGGCTAATTCTTTGAAGTAATTATTGTATTAATAAATTAATCAAAAGTATTTTTGCATCGAGTACTATTTGACTTTATTTCTGATTTCTGTAAAAAAATAAATACTATACAGTTAATTTTCATTTAGGGTGCACCTTGACGAGTTAGCCACGTCTGTTTCCACTCATCCAGTACTGAAGACACTTCCGCTCACTATGGACTTAGAAAAAAGATACAACTACGCCCTTGGAATTTTGAATCAGTATAAATCAGACATCGCCGAGGTTTGGACTCATCAAAATTCCTGGGTCATCGAAGACTGCTTGAAACGGTAAATCGGCCAAGTTGATTTCATTAATTCAAATAACTATTTCGTTTTATTTTAACAATCTAGATCTTTGCTAACAGTGGACGAAAAAACAGGAAAGATTAAAGTGAATTTGGAAGGACGCATTATGTTATTGATACGAGAAGCTGATTGTTTGTCAAAATTAAATTTGGAAATTCCTATCGTCGCTTTGACGATTTTGACAAAGAAAGATCATTTCACATTGATTACCGATGCTCTTCAATTAATGATCGAGAAATTTGTGTTCACTACAAAACGCGTGAAACTCGAAGTAAGACCACTCTTGCTTCCACACTTGGTTCGTGTAGCATCCCTGTTGGAACCTGGATTGATGTCTTTAACCTGGACCGATCCAAAATGGAAGAATTTCTATCAGAATACGAAAGAACAAATTAAAGAGTTCGATATCTTGATAACGAGAGTTCACGACGTATATGATAACAGGTATGTTAAATTAATCACTGACAAAGGGATCTTATCAGTAATTACAACCCTTTACAATATATGTTAGATCCATCATACTGCGTGTTTCATAGGCATGGGTCATCACTGACCCGGTTCCGTTGATTGATAATTAATGCATTTATTGACGTCGATGGTTATTAACTAAACTCTAATTAATGAGCCTTTGATAGTTAACGCTTCAGTTATAATCCTATCAAAATAATCAAATTTAGGTGTATTACAATCAAAAAGACCTTGGTAATATTAATTGCATATTAGATCATATAGTGGTGGTGCTTATCCATTTTACCTTAAATGTTAATAGCAATCTAATTCTGTATTCTCTAATTTATCTCTCCCTCTTTTCCATTTTATCATCAATCTTCATCCATGTATAACATTTATTATGAAAAAAAAAAACATAACTGTATTATTTTTATTTAATTCACGTAAATTTAAACATAACAGAAGAGTTAATCAAATCTGATAGCAGTCTTTTTAATTCATTCCAAGGATTCTTCAAGTACTCACAAGTATGCAAAAGATCACCTTACATTCTCTACCAGAGTCTGATCAACCTTGGACGATAGAGGAATTTGTGGAGAAGACCGAGGAAATATGCAGACTGGCAGCGGTAGATTTGTATCGTAAAAGTATGATGGTAGAAGAGGCGGTAGAGGAAGTGCTAGATCTTGTTAAGAACGCTGCGGAGAACTTCAAAAGCGCCGCTAACTCCAGTCAATTCGATTTTTTTAATATCGAAGGTGATCGCAATTTTTCTATTATTCTCTTCTGCCTCTCCATGAGTTGAAATAATTTTTTAAGTATTTAAAAAAATAACAGATCCTTAAAGACCCTCTTCTGGAAATATTAACCCTTGTGTGCTGTTCAAATTTGTATTGCATTTAAATTTCAATTATTAAAATTTTAATAAAATCCATAAAGTTCATATAATTGTTTTAATAAAATTCAGTAAATTTACTTAATGATTTTTACTCTGCTCTTTTTTCAATCAGAAATTCTTGAATAATTCATTCTTACTCTTCTCTATCTTTCGTATCACTATTTATTATAAATATTTTAATTTATAGAGGACGAAGAAACGATAGACCAAACAGCTCAACAAGACTGGTCTTTGGTATGGAGCTTATTCGATGATCCTCATCAATTGTTAGCTACACCTGGTAGTTTGCCAAAAGGCATGCAGGACATGGTGCGAAACGCCGTATCTGAAATGAGAAGATATTATTCCAGGAAGGTTGTGGATGTTCTAATAAAAGTTACCAGAAGTTCTCTGGATGCAATTAGGAAAAGATTCATTCGGGAGATCGATTCAGGTGATTAAATATGCGTTCAAAATCGATAATGAAGTAAATGAATAATTGAATAATCCTTCAGAGGAAACACTGAGTCCAATATTTTTACTACATGCAACCTTGATGATACCAGTGGTAACTGTGAAACCTAGTTTGGATGATGTTCAGGAGGCTTTGACGTTGGTTGGCAAAACTATCGCTGGCGTCGCAAAAGGAGTTTCTCAGTGGAATTCTAGAGTTAACAAGGTGAATTCTTGAATTCTGTTTATTATGAAACAAGTTCGAGAAATGCGAAGCATTTGGGGAGTATGAGTTTTCCAAAATTCTTTGGAAGTTTCATGGAACTTTCTAAAAATTTTTGGAAGACTCGTGAAATTTTCCAAAATTCTGTAGAAGGCTCATAGATTTTCTCAAAATTTGGAAATTGTTTTAGGAAATTAGTAGAATTTTCCAAATCCTTTAAAAAGTTTGTGTAATTCACAGAAATTCTTTGGAAGGCTCGTATAATTTTTCAGAGCTTTGTGGAATTTCCTCAAATTCTTTAAAAAATTAAGCTGTCTAATGATTTAGAATTCTTGGAAACAAGCATATCCAAAGAGAACCTTCGCGGACATTGTAATGAGAGCGCAAATTCAAGCTGCAAAGAAGAAACGGGAAGAACCAGAAGATGCAAGAATTCGAAGGCGAAAGTTGTACAAAATCATCTCCGAGGAGAGACCAATGTTCCCCGTGCAAGAGAGTAATTTTCATGGAATGCTAATGGACAATAAAGAAGTGATGAAGTTATTGTCCATGCTGAACACGTGTATGCAGGAATTCAAACCAGTAATTAATCTCATAAATCTATATAAATTTCCTCTTAGTAAAATATATAATATTTCGATCAAAACGAAGAACTTATCATAGGATCTTGTTGAATTCATCGATCGATGGAAACCTTATAAATTTCTATGGAAGAATGAAAAGAGCATGCGAGAATTGCTACAAATTTCTTTACCAGAGTTTGAAAGCACCCTTCGAAAACACAGCGAACTTGAAGACCTTTTAGCTACTGAACCGGATATGATCATCTTTGGAACATCCATTGCTGTATCCACGGAAAAATTAAAATATGGACTCTATACCGAAATTAAAGGTAACATAGTCGTAAGCAGGAGGGGGGTGGAACTTTAATTTTTACCGAGAGATTAGTGACATGAAGGACTCTCTTGTAGAATACGAGCCCTAAATTTAATTAACTCTGCAACTACCAAACTTCTGTCAAAATGATTGGCTTCAAATTTCTTATTTTAAATTATATTACAATAATTGTGATTTCAATTTCACAGCCTGCACTCACAAAATTGGTCAAGCCATGAAGAAAAAGTATCGACGCGAGATGGAGTACGTCTACGCATTGATGAACGAAATGGATCGGAAGTTGGATCGTCAGATACGCGATCTCGACGATGTACGATTAATCATGGACACTCTGAAAAAGATTCGCGAACAGGAAGTGGATATGGAACTGAGGATCGACCCAATCGAAGAAGCTTTCAACATTGTCACGAGATACGAGGTACCAGTGGATCAAGAGTGTTTGGAACAGGTAGACAATTTAAGATACACCTGGCAGCAGTTGCTCACACGAGCGCAACAAAGTCACGTGTTGCTATTAGAATTGCAACCTCAATTCGAAGAAGATCTAAGAAATAATTTGGAAAGATTCCGTATTGATAATGCAATGTATTGCGAGGAGTATAGATCCTCAGGACCAATGCAACCTGGTCTGAGTCCAAGAGAAGCTTCCGATAGGCAGATCCTCTTTCAAAATAGATTCGATGGCATGTGGAGAAAGCTTCAGACTTATCAAAGTGGTGAAGAACTTTTTGGCTTACCCATTACTGATTATCCTGAATTGTCACAAATCAGAAAGGAACTAAATTTACTACAGAAACTATACAAACTGTATAATGATGTTATTGATAGAGTGAACAGCTATTATGACATTCCTTGGGGCGAGGTAAGGTATTAGATTTTATTATAATAATTTGGGGAAACAGGGGTCGAAAGTAACAATTTGACTTTTGATTGACTATTGTTAAGACACGGATGTGTGTATTTCAATTATAATTTTGCAACATATGTTCAATATCTGCGATAATGCTAATAATAACTTCTGAACTTCTTTATGATTTATTCACAATGTTACTTTCGACCCCGATCTCCCCTATTTAATCCTTTGAATCTTATTTTGAGGACCTATTCAGGCTTTATTATCTTATTGTTTAGGTGAACATCGAGGACATAAACAACGAGCTAATGGAATTCCAAAACCGATGTCGCAAATTACCAAAGGGTTTAAAAGAGTGGCCCGCGTTCTTCGCCCTGAAAAAAACGATAGATGATTTCAATGATATGTGCCCCCTATTAGAATTAATGGCCAACAAGGCGATGAAACCACGTCACTGGCACAGGATCGTAGAAGTGACGGGATACTCGTTCGATCTGGACAGCGAAGGCTTCTGCTTGAAGAACATCCTCGAGGCGCCTCTATTGAAATATAAGGAGGACATCGAGGACATATGCATCTCCGCTATGAAGGAGAAGGACATAGAAGCTAAATTGAGGACCGTAGTGAACGAGTGGTCGTCCCACGAGCTGACGTTCATGACGTTTAACAATCGAGGAGAATTGTTACTCAGAGGAGACACCACTGCGGAGACAATCGGTCAGCTGGAGGACAGTTTAATGGTGCTCGGTTCCCTCATGTCGAACCGATACAATGCGCCATTTCGCAAGCAGATACAACAATGGCTCGCGGATCTGTCCAACACCAACGAAATCTTAGAAAGATGGCTGCTGGTGCAGAACATGTGGGTTTACCTTGAAGCTGTGTTCGTCGGAGGAGACATAGCTAAACAACTGCCTAAAGAGGCGAAAAGATTTAGTAAAATTGATAAGAGCTGGCAAAAAATCATGCAAAGGGCTCATGAAACTCCGGGGGTAGTTCCTTGCTGCGTGGGGGATGATTTGCTTAAGCAACTTTTGCCACATCTTCAGGAACAGTTGGAACTCTGCCAGAAATCATTGAGCGGGTGAGTTTGTTTGATTAATGACGATGTTAGTTCAATTTAATATCTAAAAGTAAATCAAAAGTTAAATTAATTTGCAATTTGAAAAATTGGTGACACTAATTTGAGATAGTAAATATGATTGCAGATACTTGGAAAAAAAGCGTATGATGTTTCCAAGATTCTTCTTCGTATCGGATCCTGCTTTATTGGAGATACTCGGTCAAGCATCTGACTCGCATACAATACAGAATCATTTGCTCTCTATTTTTGATAACACACGTTACGTGAAATTCCATGATATCGAGTACAATAAAATGATGGCTATCATATCGTCTGAAGGGGAAACGATCTTGGTACGTACACTTATGCTTTCAGATGAAAAATATTGAGAATACGTATGATCACTGCTATAGTCTTCAGAGAGTAGTTTAAAAATTTGAAATTTCTATACTTATAAAAAAAAATTTAACATTTCTAAATTTCCATATTTCCAAGTCTCCAAATTCCCAAATTTCTATATTTCCAAATTTCTAAATTTCTAAATTTGAAAGTTTGTAAGTTAGATAATAACAAGTTTATAAATCCCTGTCCCACACCTCACCACTGACGGTGCACCCCGATACCCTTGAACTCTTCAGCGGACACTTGATCGGTCGATCATCGTTTTTAGTAGGTAAATTTATGACGTACAAAATTTCCATTTGATATTTTTACAATTAAACAAGCTTGAGAAAGCGGTCAGAGCGGAAGGATCAGTGGAAACCTGGTTAACGCAACTATTGCAAACATCTCAACAATCTTTGCACTCGATAATTCGACAATGCTACTCCATGATCAACGATATCAATTTCAATCTCCTTGGTTTTTTGAATAAAATGCCTGCTCAAATTGGTCTACTTGGAATACAAATGATCTGGACCAGGGATAGTGAACAAGCTTTGGCTCAAGCTCGAGCGGATAAAAAGATTATGGGAGAAACGAACAATAGATTCCTCGACTTACTGAACACATTGATTGATCAGACAACCAGAGACCTGGCTAAAATTGAGAGAACGAAATTCGAGACTCTGATTACCATTCATGTGCATCAACGTGATATTTTTGATATACTGGTACGTATCTTTAACAAATTTTTAGCAATATAATCTATACTTTATGATTAACAAAAAGATATCAAACAATATTTAGTGAAAAAAATATTTCCTAAACAGTGCCGTTTAAATGTACGATCAGTAAACGATTTCGAGTGGCTGAAGCAATGTAGATTCTACTTCAAGGAAGATCTGGACAAAACTTCCATATGCATAACCGACGTCAATTTTACATATCAAAATGAATATCTAGGCTGTACCGAACGATTGGTCATCACTCCATTAACAGACAGGTAATTACTATAGAAACTCAAGTTACCATGAAGAAAATTTGTTAAAAATTTCCTTCATTTACATAGGTGTTATATAACTTTGGCACAAGCTTTATCGATGTCGATGGGTGGATCACCCTGTGGACCAGCCGGAACTGGAAAAACGGAAACCGTCAAAGACATGGGTAAAACATTGGCCAAGTATGTGGTGGTTTTCAATTGTTCCGATCAAATGGACTACAGAGGATTAGGTCGAATTTACAAAGGATTGGCTCAGAGTGGCTCCTGGGGGTGTTTCGACGAGTTTAATAGAATAGAACTTCCGGTTCTCTCTGTAGCTGCACAGCAAGTCGCGGTTGTCCTTGCTGCGAAGAAAGAAAAAAAGAAACAATTTGTTTTCACCGATGGAGATCTGATAGACATGTGTCCCGAACTTGGAATATTCATAACAATGGTAACTGAAACTATTAAAAAAATATCATTGTTGTAACACTATAAAATTTAAAAAAGATATAATATTTAGTGAGATAATAACTTATACGAAATTGTAACTGAAAGTATACAGGATTTAAAACGGTTTGAAATTTTTAAAAAATGTCACAAGACAAAATTAACCCTTTACTGCAGGAACACCGTACTTGGTACACAAAGTCTGATGTAAAATCTAAATATAAAATATAAGTTTCCTTCCAAAAATCGGTGCCTCAGGTTAATTCAGCACCTATTTGCAGAATCCTGGATACGCTGGTAGAAAAGAACTCCCAGAGAACCTGAAGATTCAATTTCGTACTGTCGCAATGATGGTACCCGACAGACAGATCATCATTCGAGTAAAATTAGCTAGCTGTGGTTTTCTGGAGAATATCACACTCGCTCGTAAATTTTACACCTTGTACAAACTATGCGAAGAGCAACTAACTAAACAGGCAAGCATGTTAGAAGAATTATTGTACTTCCAATAAAAAAATAAAATAAAATTTTCATCATCTGTTTAGGTCCATTACGATTTTGGCTTGAGAAATATACTATCCGTGCTTAGAACTCTAGGAGCATCAAAGAGAGTGAACTCGAAGGATTCAGAGAGTACAATTGTTATGCGTGTTTTGAGAGATATGAATCTCTCAAAATTGATAGGTAATTTTTAGGAGTGTGCGGCTACCGAAAAATATCGGATTAAATTGAGTTCTCGAAAGGATAGGTGTATGTGAACTCGAAAATTTCGGGTTACCCATCCTCAGATTTGGTCCGGTATTGTTTTGGTCAGCTCAAATTGACCCGATCCGAGTACCCGCATATCCTTATCAATTCTCTGTGTAATACGATTTGTTACAAAGCTAAGGAGATATTCAAAGATTCGTATAACGAATTCTTTCGATTTACTATGTAATTACTTTAGACGAGGACGAGCCATTGTTCATCTCCTTGGTGGCGGATTTATTTCCCAATCAAGCTCTAGAAAAAACTTCTTACCCGGAATTGGAAGCCGCAATCAATCAACAAGTGGAAGAAGCTGGCTTGATATACCATCCACCATGGGTACTGAAATTAATACAATTATACGAGACACAGAGAGTAAGGCATGGAATAATGACCCTGGGTCCGACTGGAGCTGGAAAAACAACATGTATACACATTTTAATGAAGGCTTTAACACAGTGTGGTAATTTTCACAGGTAATTAACTACTTTTAGAATTAGCAGACACAAAAGTACTTTTTTCAAATTGATATTAACAAATAAAATTTTCTCGCTATTACATAATAACTTAAATTTGCATAAAATTTTAATTAAAAAACGCAGAAATAAATTTTCCCTTAAAATAACAATGAAATATTTGAAAACTTCTGTTTTCGTTAAATAATGATTAACAGAGAAATGAGAATGAATCCAAAGAGCATAACAGCAGCCCAGATGTTCGGTCGACTAGATGTAGCGACCAATGATTGGACAGATGGAATATTCTCTGCTCTATGGCGTAAGACGTTAAAATTGAAAGAAGGAGAACACGTGTGGTTAGTTCTCGATGGTCCTGTCGACAGTATTTGGATCGAGAACTTGAATTCCGTATTAGACGATAATAAAACGTTGACTCTAGCGAACGGTGATCGTTTACCGATGGCTGCCACCTGCAAAATCATTTTCGAACCGCATAACATCGACAATGCGAGTCCTGCCACTGTATCTCGTAACGGGATGGTGTATATGAGTTCTTCAGGGTTGGATTGGAACCCTGTAGTGACTGCTTGGTTAAAAACTCGAAGCACTTTGGAACAAGAGGTGTTTGGTCAGTGCTTCGCAAACTCCTTTGCACAGGTAAAATATAAACCCTTCCGCAACACTTTAATAAATAAAAGCACACGATTGTACCCGGACGTGTCAGACCCGCCTAAGACTCGCCAGATTAAAATTGCAAATTTATTTAACTTTAAAAATCACAAGCAGACCTCTTACGTGCTTCGACGACTCAGAATTAATAACTACAAAATCATCATGGTTACAGATTTATTCGTGGAGTACTCAAGTTCTAACGTTAACAATAGACGTCTTACAATGCAACATAGTGCAACAAATGTTGTGCCTTCTCGAAGGTCTTGTCCCACTCGAAACATCCATAGAAGAAGAGGAAGACGAAGAAACGGAGGAGGAGAAACGACAACCGATGACGATGGAACATTTGCAGCGTTTCTACGTGTTCGCCCAAATATGGGGTATAGGAGCGTTGTTAGAGACCTCGGACAGAGCAAAGTACGATCAGTATCTTCGTGAGAACTTCGATAACCTGGATTTACCAAACACGGAGAACAATCCTGAAGCGAAGTTATTTGATTTCTATGTAACCGAGAAGGGTAAATGGGACACATGGACGAGCATGGTGACTAATTACGTTTATCCAGAATATTCGACACCTGATTACAGCAACGTGCTGGTCCCAATTCCTGATAACGTGAGGATACAATATCTGATTGATCTAATCGGTAGACAGGACAAAGCTGTACTATTGATAGGTGAGCAAGGCTCTGCTAAAACGGTGATGATGAAATCATACATGAAGAAAGCTAATCCGGAAACCACTCTGAGTCGCTCTTTTAACTTTAGCTCCGCCACAAGTACGTTTCAGTTTCAGAAAACTATTGAAAGTTACGTGGAGAAGCGTTTGGGTAACACGTTTGGACCACCAGGTGGTAAGAAGATGATGGTCTTCGTTGATGATATTAATCTGCCACAGATAAATGAGTGGGGCGATCAAGTCACTAATGAAATCGTTCGTCAGACGATGGATATGAAAGGGTTTTATTCGCTTGAAAAACCCGGAGACTTCACTAATATCGTGGATATGACGTTTCTGGCTGCCATGTGTCAACCTGGAGGAGGTAGAAACGATATTCCATCGAGATTGAAGAGGCAATTTTGTATTTTCAATTGTACGCTGCCTGATAAAGCATCGATCGATCGGATCTTTAGCGTGCTTGGCGAAGGTCATTATAATAATAAGAGAGGATTCTCGGTGGATGTTAGAAATCTTGTTAAGAAAATGGTCCCTTTCACGAGGATACTTTGGGAAAGAACCAGGAGTCACCTGCTGCCTACGCCAGCAAAGTTTCATTATGTATTCAATCTACGTGATTTGTCAAGAATTTGGCAGGGGATGGTCGGTACACTGTCTACGGTGATCGATAAGGAAAATGTTCTAATGCTGCTGTGGAAACACGAATGCAGTCGTGTATTCAGTGATAGATTCACCATTCAAACGGATAAGGACTGGTTTGAAGGAGAATTAGTGAGGGTTGTGAACGAGATGCTGGGAGAGAAATATGTAGATATGTTAGACCAGGATCCTGCGTTTGTAGACTTCATGAGGTAATTGAACTTCGAATTTTGAAGCTTTGGAAGTTTGGAACTTTAGAATTTCAGAGCTTTCGGACTTCGAAATTTCGAACTACGAAATTCTGTACTCCAATACTTAAAAACTCTGAAATTCTAAACTTTTAGAACGGTAGGACCTTAGAATTTTAGAATCCCAGAACTCTAGAACCAGGGAGCTCTAGAACTCGAGAATTCGGGAACTTTGGATCTCTAGAACTCTAGAACTGAAGGGGGGCTCCAGAAGTTAGGAACGCCGGAACTCGGGAACCCTAAAAACCAAAAACCCTAAGACTTCTAAAACTCTAAACATATCAAACAGATATGTTCATCATCAAAATCCATCAACTTCTTATTATTTTCAGAGATGCTCCAGAACCGACTGGTGAAGAGGGTGAAGATGCAGATGTTGAGTTACCAAAAGTGTACGAACCAGTCTATGACGACCAAGTCCTTAGAGACAGATTAGAAATGTTCCTCTCACAATTCAACGAGATGCAAAGAGGTTCTGGAATGGATTTGGTCTTCTTCCCTGATGCCATGTTACATTTGGTCAAAATATCCAGAGTCATCAGACATCCAAAAGGAAACGTGATGCTGGTAGGTGTCGGTGGTTCCGGGAAACAAAGCCTTACAAAATTATCTTCCTTCATCGCAGGCTATAAAACGTTCCAAATAACTTTGACAAGGTCTTATAATGTAGCAAATTTCTTAGAAGACCTGCGATATTTATACCGAACTTGCGGAGCTCAGGGAAAGGGAACCACTTTCATATTCACCGATTTGGACATTAAAGAAGAAGGTTTCTTGGAATATTTAAACAATATTCTAAGTTCCGGAGTGATCAGCAATTTATTCACTCGCGACGAACAACAAGAAATTATTTTAGAGCTAACGCCTATCTTAAGACGCGAGAATCCAAAAAGATCAATCAATAATGAGCTAGTAATGGACTTTTTTCTTCAAAGGACGTGTCAAAATCTTCATGTAGTATTCTGTTTCTCTCCAGTCGGTGAAAAATTTCGAAATCGTGCTCAACGTTTCCCGGCACTTATCTCCGGATGCACCATCGACTGGTTCCAACCATGGCCGAAGGACGCGTTGATATTAGTTGCTGAACACTTTTTACACGACTTCAGCATCGCCTGCACCAGCGAAGTGAAAGATGAATTGGTGCATGCCCTAGGTTCCATACAAGATATCGTTTCTCTCACATCCGCAGAGTACTTCCAGAGATTCCGACGTGCCACCCACGTCACACCTAAGTCCTACTTGAACTTCATAGGTGGTTACAAGAACATTTACCAAAGCAAACAGCACGAACTTGGGGAAGGAGCCAAGAGAATGGATACAGGTTTAGCGAAACTGGAAGAAGCTTCGATATCGGTGGAAATTTTGAAAAGAGATCTTGCTGTGATGGAGAAGGACTTGGTCCAAGCATCCGAGAAAGCTGAAACCGTCCTCCAGGAAGTAACTGAGAGAGCTATGCAGGCAGAAGCGTTCAAGAACCAAGTGCAAAAAGTGAAGGAGAAAGCTGAACAATTAGTAGCCTGCATAGCCGAGGAGAAAGCACTTGCCGAACAAAAGTTAGAGGCTGCTAAGCCAGCACTGGAAGAGGCAGAGGCTGCTCTAAACACCATCAAACCTGCTCACATAGCCACGGTAAGGAAGTTAGGCAGACCGCCTCATCTTATAATGAGGATCATGGACTGCGTGTTAATTTTGTTTCAAAGAAAAATTGCCCCAGTTGTCCCGGACACTGCTGCTGCATGCCCAAAACCTTCATGGTCGGAATCCTTGAAGATGATGGCCAGCACGACGTTCCTGCTTCAGCTGCAAAACTATCCAAAGGACATAATCAATAACGAGATGGTCGAATTGCTGCAGCCTTACTTTAAGATGGAGGATTACAATATGGAGACTGCCAGGCGAGTTTGCGGCGACGTGGCAGGTTTGTTGTCCTGGACGAAGGCCATGGCTTTCTTCCATTCGGTCAACAAAGAGGTACTTCCGCTGAAGGCTAATTTGGCTCTGCAGGAAGCAAGGCTCAAGGTAGCAATGGAGGACCTGGCAAACGCTGAGAGAGAACTGTCTGAAAGAGAAATGGCTCTGCAAGCGGTCAAAGAGCAATACGACTTCGCTGTGTCGGAGAAACAGAGGTTGACTGAAGCTGCCAATGTCTGTATTCGAAAAATGACTGCTGCAACCGCGTTGATCAATGGATTGGGAGGCGAGAAGATACGTTGGACCGAACAAAGCAGCGAGTTCAAGGTTCAGTTAGGACGACTGGTTGGTGACGTTCTTCTGGCTACTGGCTTCTTATCCTACTGTGGACCGTACAACCAACAGTACAGAGCTAGTTTGGTGTCTTCGTGGATGAAGATTCTAGCGACCAAAGCTATTCCTTTCACCACAAACCTAAATATCACGAACATGCTCATAGACAGTGCAACCATGTCCGAATGGACTCTTCAGGGATTACCAAACGACGAGCTGTCCGTGCAGAATGCTCTGATCGTAACTAAATCCTCTTCCTATCCTCTGTTGGTAGATCCTCAAAACCAAGGGAAGATGTGGATCAAGAACAAGGAGTGCATGAATGAGTTACAGATAACCTCTTTAAATCACAAGTACTTCAGAACCCACCTTGAAGACAGTCTTTCGTTAGGTAGACCATTGTTGATCGAGGACATCGCTGAAGAGCTAGACCCAGTTCTGGATAATGTACTCGAGAAGAACTTCATCAAGTCTGGTTCTATTGAAAAAGTCATTGTTGGAGACAAAGAATGCGATGTGATGCCAGGCTTCATGTTATACGTCACCACGAAATTACCAAATCCAGCATACAGTCCAGAGATCTCAGCCAAAACGTCGATAATAGACTTCACTGTCACGATGTTAGGTCTTGAAGATCAACTGTTAGGTAGAGTAATACTTATGGAGAAGGCAGATTTGGAGGCAGAAAGGGTGGCTCTCTTCGAATCCGTCATGACGAACCAACGATCAATGAAGGAACTCGAAAGTACTCTTCTCCATCGACTTACATCTTCCGAAGGTTCTCTGGTGGACGATGAAGCGCTTATTAACGTGCTCAGAGAAACTAAAGTGACAGCAGAATCGGTTAACGAGAAGCTAAAAGTGTCTGCTTTGACAGAGAAGAAGATCACCTTAGCACGAGAGGAATTTCGTGCAGTCGCTTCGAGGGGGTCTATCTTGTATTTCCTGATCGTAGAAATGAGTAACGTCAACGTGATGTACCAGAACTCGTTGAGACAGTTCCTGACCATATTCGACAACTCCATCACCAAGTCTACCAAGAGTCCCATCACTAGCGAACGAATAAACATAATCCTTCGTCATTTGACCTATGAAGTATGGGCCTTCACTTTGCGAAGTCTGTACGAACGACACAAGTCATTGTTCACGCTGATGTTGGCGATGAAGATCGACTGTCATCGAGGCGCGATCACCCACGCAGAGTTCAATGCTTTCATAAAAGGAGGAGCATCTCTGGATCTGAACGCGGTCGTTCCGAAACCGTTCAGATGGATCCTGGACATAACTTGGTTGAACCTGGTCGAGATCAGCAAATTGGAAACTTTCTCGGATATCTTAATGAAAATTGAATTTAACGAGAAGGAATGGCGAGTGTGGTATGAGAAAGAGAAACCAGAGGAAGAAGAGCTACCGTGTGGCTATCAGAAGAAGCTGGACGTGTTTAGAAAATTACTTCTGATCAGATCCTGGAGTCCTGACAGGACCTTGTCTCAAGCCAGGAAGTATGTGATCGAATCTTTAGGAAAGGAGTATGGAGAGGCTAAGATTTTGGACTTGGAGGCCACTTGGTTGGAATCTGAAGTTAGGACTCCGCTTATATGCATACTGTCGATCGGATCTGACCCCAGCCCACAGATAACAGTACTAGCAAAACAGAAATCTATTCGTAAGCACATAGAATCAAAATTATTTCTTATAGGGCTAAGGCCTCCATAATCTGAAAAAGGATTGAATAAAAACTGCGTTTATATTACAGAATTGAAATCAGTGTCTATGGGTCAAGGACAAGAATTTCATGCTCGACGATTAATCTCAGATGCTATGAACACCGGCAGCTGGGTACTGCTGCAAAACATTCACTTGTCTCTTCCCTTTTGTACGGAAGTCATGGACGCCCTAGTTGAAACGGAAACAGTCCACGAGGCGTTCAGACTCTGGATGACCACCGAAGTACATCCTCAATTTCCCATTGGCCTATTGCAGGTACTTCTCGATATTTACAACCACTATTAATTTGTGTCATTCTCTAATTAAATAATCAATTTTTAGATGGCCATCAAATTTACGAACGAACCCCCTCAAGGTATCAGAGCCAGCTTGAAGAGGACCTATCAAGGTGTAACACAGGACACACTGGATTATAGCACACAGTCACAATGGCCGCCTTTGTTATATGCCGTTGCGTTTCTGCACACAGTGGTGCAAGAACGCAGAAAATTTGGCCCCCTTGGTTGGAACATACCGTATGAATTTAATCAAGCCGACTTTGCTGCTTCCGTCCAATTTATACAGAACCATTTGGACGACATGGATCCGAAAAGAGGAGTGTCTTGGCCGACTGTTTGCTACATGCTTGGAGAGGTCTGAAAATTATTAATTCTCCGATAAACACCTCTCAATATTTGATACATACATTCGTACACGGATGCAGGTGCAATACGGTGGCAGAGTTACCGACGACTTCGACAAACGATTGCTAACTACGTTTACACACGTTTGGTTTTGCGACGTGTTGTTACGATCTGGCTTCGAATTTTACCGCGGGTACAAGGTACCTCAAACGAAGAATCTTCAGGGATACTTGGATTACATTGATTCTCTACCCGCCGCGGATACCCCGGAAGTGTTCGGCCTGCACCCGAACGCAGACATCACTTATCAAATAAACACGGCTAAGGGAATACTTGACACGATTTTGAGCGTGCAACCGAAGGAGGGTGGCGCACAAGGTGGTGAGACCAGAGAAAACGTGGTGTACAAACTCGCGAGTGATATGCTTGAGAAATTACCGAAACAGTACAATTCGTTTGAAGTGAAAGAGGCACTTCAACGAATGGGAGCACTGCTACCTATGAACATATTTTTACGTCAAGAAATCGACAGGTACAGTTCTCCTTCTGTTATTGACGATCAATTTTTGGTCATTAATAATATTTCTTCAGGATCACCCGAGTCATCAAAGAGGTACGCACTACATTGACAGATTTGAAGCTAGCTATCGAGGGTACCATCGTAATGAGTCAAGGTTTGCGCAAATCACTGGATGCAATGTACGACGCTCGTATTCCGGAGAAATGGCTGAAAATATCTTGGGAATCGGCGACACTTGGATTCTGGTATACAGAACTGTTGGAACGGGACTATCAGTTCCGACAGTGGT
Organism: Osmia bicornis bicornis; assembly: GCF_907164935.1. NCBI lineage: Eukaryota > Metazoa > Arthropoda > Insecta > Hymenoptera > Megachilidae > Osmia > Osmia bicornis. Next base: position 4,374,695 of record NC_060219.1, on the reverse strand, counting down.
GCATTCATGGCCGGCCTAAAGTATTTTGGATGACCGGTTTCTTTAATCCTCAAGGATTCTTAACCGCGATGCGACAAGTTAGTTGATTGATTTATAGGCTCTCGTTATATTATCGCAGGTGGAGCTATAAATTCTTACAAGGAATGATCCGGAACCTGGAAATTTTAAAAATTATGGAACTTTGTGAATATCACCCGTAAAATTTCGGTTCGTTTTTTTTTCTTTTTCTCTGAAACCGTTTTTAAACATTTTTATTCATAACTTTTTGTAAATGTTTAAATAATTCTTTGTTTCGGCAACAAAAGACTTTTGCTTATGAAGTTTTTCGATATCTCTAACGGTTTCAAAGAAAAAGAAAAAAAACGAACCGAAATTTTAAGGGAGATTTTCACCCCCTTAGACTGAAAACGGAAAGCAAATGAAAATTGCGTTTGAATCATGAGGAAATTCCCTACATATTCACAAAGTTTCATAATTTTTTGAATTTTCGAGTTTAGAGTCATCCTTTGTTAGAAGTGGTAATATATATGAACTTCTTTTATACAACATTTAACTGCCTACTGTATTAATAGTTATTATAATTAACATTAATAATTGTTCCCATATGTAACATAAATCTTATTTTGATTTGAATATTAATTATCAACTTGCTTACTATATAGTTTAGTACAAATCTTTGACTAATCTCTACATTCCCCACACAGGAGGTAACTAGAGCACACAAAGGGTGGGCTCTTGATTCTGTCGTCCTGCAAAATTTAATTACAAGATTCAATAAGGAGGAGATAAAGAATCAACCTGAGGAAGGAGTTTACGTTCATGGGCTATTCTTAGAAGGTGCCTCACTCGATCGCAAAACGAGCAAATTGGTAGAAAGCAAACCGAAGGTTCTGTACGAGCAGATGCCAGTAATTTACATTTACGCGATAAACACAACGGCAGGCAAGGATCCAAAGCTTTACGAATGTCCTATATACAGGAAACCACAGAGGACAGATTCTAAATACATAGGATCAATTGATTTCGAAACTGACCACAATCCTCGGCACTGGACATTACGAGGTGTAGCTCTTTTGTGTGATATAAAATAGAATAAAACAGAATGTTTCATAAGCGAAATCGTCAAACACTGGACAAAGCACAATATGAAAAATAATTCATATAAACATGTCAAGTCTTTATTTCTTATATAGAATAAAAAATATCTCATAGATTTGCAAAATAGAATATCAAGTTGCTTATTGTATCAAATTGTAAATCAAATAACTAAAAATACGAATTTCCTATCAAACTAAATTCGTGTCTTCGTTAGAATTGCAATTTTACTTTTGCAATACATTGGAATAAAAAAGTCTAATTAATATGTGTATGTAAAATCTACACTCTACTTCGTCTTTACATAGTAAAAAAAAAAAATTGAAAAAGAAAACATTGTGATTTATAATCATCGAAAACAAAAATAAAACTTTCACGAGATCATATTAATTAATAATGTAGGTAAACGGGCAAACAAAATATTTAAATATAACAGATATAAATTGATATAAAAAAAATAATTAACAACTTCGAAAAACATTATGATTATTTTGTTACACGCGCTCCGTGGTTTTCTCCGTTAAAATCGTTTTGAATTCTGTAAAAGAAATACAAACTGTATCACGAACGAAATTCTAAACTAAAAAGTAAAAAATAAATACTTTTTTGATATCGTATTTACGATCGAGAACTTAATTTTTAATAACTTATATGGATTGTTATCACTCATAACAAAACATATTCTTAACTTACTATTTGTAATTTTGGTAACTGCAATACCTTCGTTAGAAAATGAATTAAAATAAGAAATCTTGGATAACAACAAATCTCATCATTTCTACCAGTTATATTTAACACATTGAATAATTATACGATTATTGCGATAAGATATGATAAATATTAATATTTATATTAAATATTAAACGATTCAGTCGAATTCTATTATCGTACTTTATGCATTCATTTTGCTGAAGGTTACCGGTGACCCCGCAACATAAGATATCGTTTGATTAAAAAAGTTACATTTTGTGAAGATTATATTGATAACCCATGTCCTTGTTTACTATGTTTCAATAAAAATAAAATTATTTAAATACTAATGATGTATTAATTATTTTACATCATTATCATAAGGTTAACAATATTAAAAATTGTTCGCATATTACCATTTATTTGATTCAGGTGCTTTCAATAATATCGAAATCGTTGGTCACTAATGACGCACATTATATTATTGGCAAGTTGAGTACTGATCATCGGTGACCTTCACGGCATTCAACGTGTTAAAAGTATAAAAGGCATAATTCACAGATTCATTGTAACATTCTTCTTTCCATAAGCTATTACTTCAAGAAAAATATCATTATATTAATTAATTCTTGTATTGCAGTAAACCTAGCTTGTGTTATTGTATTTTCACATGAAACTTGGCTAATCGGAGGTGAAGAATCTATCTTCATAATTACAACATGTTTATCTGGTACATTAGACTTCATAGTTTTAACTTCAATTTGTAAATTCAAAGTTAACAAAAAATCTGAAAATTTGCCTAATAAATCTTCTACAAATTCTTCAGAAACATCATTATAATCTTCAGGAATCAACGATTCTAATGTTTGAATTAGCTCATCACATACATTACTAGTGAAACTACTTTTTAGTTTCGTATGATATTCTGCTATCTTAATACCTAAATTTACTTTTTTACTTGAAGGTAACCTTGACAATAAAAGATAACTAGCTTTTGCAAGAGCATTACTCTTATCTACGTTTGTTGTATCATTTGTATCATCCTCTATAGAGGACACTAAATCACTTATTTTCTCCAGCATCTTTTTAGCAGCTTCTTGTTTGGCTTGCTTTTTTGTTCTTGCAACCCCAACTTCTTTAAAAGTTGATACTCCACATTGGATAGTAAAAATTTTTGCATGTGGCGGTCCAACATCACTAATTTGTGTGTATTGAGGCTCTTGTAAATTATTTTCTACGCATAAATCCTAAAATATACGGAGGTTAGATTCCAAAATTAGAAAACAACAATTGAGATTTACCTGTAAAGCACCAATAGCATTAACAAATGGTACATTTGGTGGAATTCGAGGTACTTCAGGAACTGGCTGAGGTAAAGGTGTTCTAACAGGTGATTGTGCAGGTGATGCTGGTAACTGTGGATAACCTCTATGTGCTGCAATAGTTTCTAACATTGCTTTTGCAGCTTCATGTTTTGCATCCTTTTTAGAACGTCCTGTACCAGTTGCACTTAAACCATCACATGTTACTTGGTATGTAAAAGTATTCATATGAGTACCTCCACCATCGTGAATAAGTTCATAGTTAGGCACTGTGTGCTTCTTCACCATCATTTCTTGTAAAATAGATACAGGTGTTTTATTCATTTTGGATTATTATAATCCCTTTGGTTTTATTTTTATAATATATACACGTATATACACTGTTAATTGTAAAATATATAAAATATGTTTCTAGTGAAGAGAGTTACACCTATGTAACTTTTAGAAGCATGCTACACCTGCGAATAAAGACAGATATATCTAAAAAAATCTTTAAAAAAAAAGTTTTAAGTACGTTTTAAGATAAAGTCTAAGTAAATACACTATATAGATAAAATTAAAGAAATCTTCTAATTAAATAATCACAAATAAATTAAATACAATAACAATGAACAGTAAAAACATTCATAATTAAAAAGTCACGTTATGAGCTACTATATTACTTACATTGTACATAAAAATGTTTTTTTCTTGGTAAATACCAAGATTTATGTTTTAAGCATTACAACATACACTTTGTTTTTAAATATGATGTATAAGGAATATCTACCTCTTTCAAACGTACGTATGTACATATGTAATGTAGATACAACATTTACTTATAATAAGTAATAAATAAACAATCTCGGTACTTTGTTTAAAACAAACCACAGGTTATAAACATAATATATATCAAATCAGATAATTTATGCGAAATTGAAATTATACCACTGATAAGAATTTTATTTAAGTTTATTCTAATTCAATGTAATATTTATAAAAAGATTAACGGAATAATTGCTATTCAAAATTAATCCATTTGTAGCATATCAAAAATATGGCAAAGTATACATATATAGTTAGTTGAACAGCAGGAAAGATCTACTATAGGGGTACCAACCCGACTGTTAGCAAAGGGGTACCAATAATCAGTGACTATAGATACTATCTATAGTCACTGCAATAATCCAGTTGTAAAATGCAAATGTAGAAAATCCAACATAGCGATGCAAGCGTTGAGACCGAATTCCGCATCGGTAAAACAGCCCATGTTAGAAATTGATTCAAGCGCCACCTCAGTTATTGCATCCAACGAACGGCATGCTATAGTTACCTTTCGCATACACCTAAATGACACGTGTATGCTACGATAGCTATATGTGAAAGTAAGTAAGTACATAATTAAACAATACTGACCATGTATTCATTATTATTAATTTTCTTTCCGTAAAATTGTATTTGCAATATGATACACTTCAGAATCTCAAAGGCATAGTTCCTGAAAAAAATATAACAGAAATTAAATAGAAAAAAAGCATAAATTTCGCAGCCAATTCGCTCGTATTATTTGCTGCATAATTAATAAATGTACCATAGAAATAATGATACAGTTATTAATTAGTCATCAAATAATAACGATTGCCCAGGTCTCACCACGGGGAGGTTGCTGCGGGTGGAGACCCACCCTACCTCGTCCCATCCACCCTCCATTTATGCAAATTTTTACTTTTATTCAAAAACATCATCCTCTTGATGCACATTTGCAAAACGTTTCGACTGTTGTGCAAACGAACAACAAAAGGAGCATTATTTTTATTCACTACCTACCTATCTACTTATCTATACATATATTTACGTAGATTTTTGCTTTTTATTCCTATCGCAACATTATTTAATTTTGATTTTGATTACAGATCTGTAATTAATAAATATGCAATTGCATATTTGCCCTACAGACTTATACAACTAAAAATATCTACCTATACGAGCGCTCGTAATTATATTAAAAATTCGCTTAAATCTAACGCTTCCTAATTAAACACTGCAGTGTTTGACGATTATATCTTGATGACCATATACATAAATAAGTCCTATGAATTTGTTGATTTTGTTGTCCTCACCAGAATACTTCCTGAAATAAAACTGAAAAGGATTAAACATAATTTAAGAAAATAATAAGGTTCATGTAGCCTTAATCATAAATTTACAAGCTGCCTGAAAGAAACAGAAAAGGATTAAATATAATTTTCGAAAGTAGTACGGTTCAAATATTACCACTTGTAAGAATCATTTATCTTTTCAATCATTTTCACCTTGTTTTACTTAATTGGCTACATTGAATTCCATTTATGGACGCTACATTTCTTCCAGTCGATTATCCGATATTATTATTTCATACTTCCTATAAAGATATTTCTCTGTAACAGAAACTGATTAATTGAATCCAGATAAAGACAAAGAAAAATTAATAGCTGGAAAGAAGTTACATTAGTAACAATAAAATTTTATAAAAGTCAGAGTGGTTGTTAATAACTCAAAATCAATTTAATACGAAATATGAATTTAAAGCAAACTTCAGTACCAAAATAAAGAGAAAAAAATTCAGAAAAATATATATTTGAGTTAAGTGATTTAAGTTAAGAACATTAATTATTTCATTTTATTGTATTTAATATTCATTCATTTCGCGACAAATAGCATACAATATTTTAATTGAAACAACTGTCTTTTACTGCAATATATAGTACGTACAACCACGACTCTACTTGACTTTATTGCATTATATTATTCAATACACCTTTCAATGCAAATTTATTGTAAATGGTAAAACTGAAAAGAAAATCACGAGTGGACTTTGCTTTTCAGGAAAAGAATTTGAAAATTTATAAAAGTAATTGAATTAGCTTTTCTGTAAGCTTGAAACGACACATCGCGATCAAAAATTAAAATTGAACAACTCGAACAACAATTATCCACTACTTTTGTTTAAATAAAGTAGAATTAAAATTTAATAAGCTATCTCGAATAAACAAGTATTCCTTGAAATAATTTATCACCAATCATCACAAAATAAAATGAACTTTCATTTTAAATAAAACTTTGAATAAAGTTCTATTTAAAACTTTATCGTATTTAATAATATTCTGAAAACATTAAATTCATATATTATTTAACAGTATTTCATACAACCGAATGCTCAAAATTTTCAAAATTAAAAAAAGAGAAGAAAAAAGAATGGGGCGGGGCAGTGGGAGGGAGAGTATAGGGGAACCTGAAAAGAAAAGTTTGACTGCCCATAAGAGCAATCCCTAAGCAAACCCTATAAAACAAACCGAAATCACACGCAACACTAATTTCAAAATTGCAAACATTCTGAACTATGACAAAACATCGGCTGGCAACGAAGGGTCTCACGCCCCCTAGTCTTACGCCAGACGCTACATACCACCCACCCCGCCTGGACGTCGTAACGCCAGGACAGAGTGCACCCCTTCGCTAAGAGCGCTACCCGCCCGTCCAACACGTTGCATCCAACGGTGTCAGATTGACGGACGCCCATAGTATAGACAAAAGGACTACAGCTTAAAATATGGTAACGTATTTTCATATGTTCCGTATTCTAAAGCTGCGCCTGCAAAGGCCTAGTAATGCATGGGTATATCTCCCAGAGATGGTGTTCACGGTCTTAGGCCGCGGAATCCTTGACTAGCAATGGATTCCCACCGAATGTGAGTCATAGTTACTTCCACTAATTTAATAACAATCGCGAATTCATTCGCAATATGTACAAATTCACGCGTACGCGTAAGGCTGCTTCAGTATGCGCAACGCTAAGCTGAAAAAAAGAAAAAAAGAGAAAACGCCAACTGTACCGCAACACTACTCAAATCTACCGAATTTTGTAAGACGCAACACTAATCTAAAAAAGGGGTACAGCCAATCCAAGGCTGTACCACGGCAGCTGATCCATAGCTGCCTTATGGACCATGGCAACTCCACTGGATCGTTTTTGGGCATTTCTAATGCAAAACGCGAATATTATCGCAACACTAATTAGCAGGGAACTCTATAAACTAATGAAAAGCAATCGCGTATTTACCTATAAATCGCAACACTGGGAAACAATCGCGCTAATGTCATTCGAAACATTATCTTTAACAGACATGCAATTAAAATGCAGAAAAGGAGGATTCTCAAACCGTGAATTTTTTACTTGCAACACTAATTTCATTACTTATATAATATGTACAAAAGCGTACGCGTGAAGGCTGCTCCATTATACGCAACGCTAAGCTGAAAAAAAGAAAAAAAGAGAAACACGAATTGTAACGCAACACTATTCAAATCTACCGAATTTTGTAAGACGCAACACTAATCTAAAAAAGGGGTACAGCCAATCCAAGGCTGTATCACGGCAGCTGGTCCATAGCTGCCTTATGGACCATGTCAACTCCACTGGATCGTTTTTGGGCATTTCATCATATATCGCAACTCTAATGCAAAACACGAATATTCATTACCGCAACACTAATTAGCAGGGAACTCTATAAACTAATGCAAAGCAATCGCGTATTTACAAGTCGCAACACTGGGAAACAATCGCGCTAATGTCATTCGCAACGCTATCTTTAACAGACATGCAATTAAAATGCAAAAAAGGGGGATTCTCAAACCGTGAATTTTTTACTCGCAACACTAAAGCAATGAACATTTAAAAGCAAAACTCTCAAAAATCTTAAAGCAATCAACATTGAAAAGTTAAATTCTATTTTAAAGTAATGCAAGAAAGAAACGCGATATTTAAAGTTCGCAACACCAAATGAAAATCGCGATAATCATGCATACGCAACATTAAATTGAACCGTGATCGATATTAATTCGCAACACTAAATTGTACCGTGGTCAATATTCGCAACACTAAATTGAAAACGCGATTTGCCCAAAATCGTGGGGGTCACGGGCCCCCTCTTGTCCTGAAATTACAAAACTACAACTACAGGCAAGCACAGTGACAAAGTAGTAACGATAATGATTTCCCATCCTTTTTTGCAAAAGGATGCAAAATCATTAGTAGTTCCCCTCTTGAAAGACAGTTTGTCGGGGCGCTTCGGCATATAGCCTTTTCTTTCTTCGGGCGGTCCACCCACCTGAAACTTATATCTAAAGCTCGAGACTTGCAAATTCGCAAAACAAAAAAAAACAATCAATAAAAAAGAAAAATCGCGAAACTCTAATTGACACGTGGACGAAAAAGGGCTTTATATAAGTCGTTGTTCGTGCACACGTGCCGTGCTCGAGCAGAACTTGTGCGTTTCGTGCCATCGCGATCGCGTATGACGACTTATGAAGTCGCCAAAAATTTGAAAAATTGTACAGATAGAATCGAAGGCGAACGGCATACTCCGTTCGTATCGATTGGATCGTTAATTCTTCAAATATATTCCAGGTACAGGTTGATCACGCGAAATCGCGCCTACCCGACCAAGAGACTGTGACAACCTGTCCCGGCCTTACCTACTTACAATCTATCACACACACCAGAAGGTATACTACCTACCTACCTAACGCTATATTTAAAAAAGGCAAAATCACATTCTCACAAAAATTCATTCCACGACCCCCATACACTCCACCCGGGCGCAGAGCCTACACTAGGGAGAACGTCCCGGGACGCCTCCGACACCCGAGTTTCATCTCACATCACACTCTACGGTACGTACCATTTTTCACTGAAATCGTCTGGCAAGGCTAGCAATCATTGCGTATAATGATAATTACAAAATTTAATTAACTACTTTGATATAGAATATTTCATAATAATGGTAATAATCATGGTAATAATAATGGCAATAGAGTAATAGTAATGGTAATGATACTATTTGGTTTGTACGTTCATTGTACATCTTGTTGAATAAAATATTATTTCAAATTAAAAGTTAAATGAAAAAGTTATTAAGCCGACGCAATCCCACAGCCTAAAAACACACACACCATATGTGGAGATTACGTCGTGCACGATATACTAACACAATGCCAGCCGCTTATTAATTATTATTCTTATGAACTAGGTCATCGTACCCATTGCCTCTACCCATCCAAGTAGCACCTGGGCACGTGAATGGGCTTTGGCAATAAACACGGACAGGGTTAAACCTGAAAATCCTGATCTACAAACATGATTAGTACATAAACATCTAACGGGCTAATATTTCACTATTTTAATAAAAGTGACTCGACTTTGTAAATATAAAACTTTAAGAACAAATACTGAAACGTAAAATAGAGCAACTATGACGCAAACATGGTGCACTGCTAATACCCAGCTGGCAACGAAGGGTCTCACGCCCCCTAGTTCATACGCCAGACGCTACATACCACCCACCCCGCCTGGACGTCGTAACGCCAGGACAGGATGCACCCCTTCGCTAAGTGCGCTACCCGCCCGTCCAACACGTTGCATCCAACGGTGTCAGATTGACGGACGCTCATAGTATAGACAAAAGGACTGCAGTTTAGAATATGGTAACATATGGAAATATGTTACCATATTCTAAAACTGCGCCTGCAAAGGCCTAGTAATGCATGGGTTTGTCTCCCATGAGATGGTGTTCACGGTCTCAGGCCGCGGAATCCTTGTAACTAATTTGATTAATTAAATAATACATAGGATTGAGTTTAAAAACCAAAAGGATTCCCACCGAATACTAGTCAGTGCATTGTCATATTTACTCTCGCGCTGGAAATTTTAAGAAATGCAAAATTCTAATAAAAAAGAATTTAATGTCTCTAATTATGAATTCTTTTGCAATGAAACAAGAATTTATTGTGAAAATTAATCAAACATCCTCGGGCGACTCCCTCCTCAGAGTAAATTTTCAACAATACGCAAAATGTGTTGAAATAGATCACTCTGACTTGGAAATCTACCCGTCACGAATTGTCTTCTTGCACATAAATTGTTCATTTTTTCATGAACGTGTAAATAAGTTAAACTTCGCTATTGAATAAATGAAATTTTAAAAAATTCTCAAATTATATTTGAATTTATAATGTACAAAATGTAATTAAATCAATATAATAGCATCATTAATATGTATATCCAGTATACATAATATTACATAATACTATCAATATTATATTGCTTTGAACCATCGCAATAATTAAGTCAGATAGTATTTGACTTCTCTATTACAGACAAACTAAATAAAATTGTTTCGGTATTAAAATATTCTAATTCCACAGTTAAAAACATTTAAAAGCATTCATATATTTCATAAATATCTATTTGAATATGTGGAATTGAAATGATATTAAAACGCGGAGTACAAGAAGACCTAGCCTAAACTAAATGAAATGAAACAATAAAAATGTTACTACTCATGGGTATGGTTACTAATCATACCCATGGTCACTATGCTTGCCAAGCACGTATACAACTAGTAGCCCGTGTCGATTCGGACCATTCGTCCTACGACATGTTTGGGCACCAGAGGAACCATAAAACATGCGACTCACCGTTCGCAGATATACTCTTCTTCCGACAGTCAAGTAGGAGGATGGACAACACCAGGTAGGAGGCTGCCTTGTAGAAGAAGATTCATCTGTAACAAAAAAAGAAGAATTACGGTTAATTTTGAAAATTATCAATTTTTATTCTAATAAAATTATGTATGAAATTGAATTTTATAAAATATTAGCAATTAAAAAGAAATCTCAATTATCAAGTGTTGAAATTGAAAGTTATTCTATTTTAATAAAAAGCAATTAAGTGACGTACCAAGACGGAAGTCGTGAAGAAAACCATCATCAGGATATCCAGGAACTCGGCAAAATCAAAAAATTCATCTGTAACAAAACAAAAAAGAATTACGGTTAATTTTGCAAATTATCAATTTTTATTCTAATAAAATTATATATGAAATTGAATTTTATAAAATATTAGCAATAGCAATTGAGAAGAACTCTCAATTATCAAGTGTTGAAATTGTAAATTATTCTATTTAAATTAAAATTAATTAAATAAAGTAATAAGATATTTACACTCTTTCCTCATGGAGCAACGCCCAAGACTCCTCTTCAGTGGTGCACTGACTCTAATACCGGATATATCGAGCAATTAAAAAAAAAATTTTGAATAAAAATAAAGATATGCAATACTAGTAACGCGACCGTGAATAATTTCCGGCGAACAATTGTAGTGACTCTACTTACACGATGAAAAAGGAAAAAACAGAGCCGCGATACTCTAGAAAATATTTTATAATACGCAGCAAACACTGACTCTACTTTCGCGTGATTCCTAATTGTACAAACGCAACTCTATTCAGGGCCAGTTCACCCTTGAAAAAATCAAAACATTGGAAATATGTTCGTACAAACACCGACTCTACCGACCGCCTTGCGCGCGGCCACAACAATTCCTGGAAGAAAAGATTAGTGAGGAGGTTGAGGATGGGTGGAAATATACAAACCAAAACCAACATTCTTCTTATTGACCGTTCGTTAAGGAAATACTGTTATGTGTAAATGGAATATTATTGAAGTTGAATATTGATCCTAGATTATCTTGTAATAACGAAATGTATTAAATAATTGTTGATAATTATTCCAATGAATATTACAAGGATAAAAAATCATTGTTAAATACATATAATAAATTATTTTATTAAAGCAGTGGATTTTTGTTGTTAAGATTGTAAGCATATTAAAAATTGTTGGAAATTCTATTACGTAGTAATTTATAAATTATCTAATTCTTTTCAATAAGCAAAATCCAATAATTAATCATGCTTAAACAGCATGTGATTTAAAAACGTGATTCTATTTTAATTTAAACTTGCATCGAAAACTGGATATTATAATATAATTACTACGATTTAACAAAAATAGATTGTTTAAAATAATTTATAATTGCAGAAGAGAAGCAATCATTTGTAGTAAAATACGAATTATTTCAATTTCGTTTTAATTTAAAACAAATCTATTAAAATACTAGACGAAATTATCTAATAAAATGAAATATTAATGATACTTTTTGTATTAATTGATAAAAACAAACTTCTAATTTTTTCTTCCTTGACTTTGGTACCAATTAATTATTAAAAATGCTTACACTTAACAACGACTCAAAAAAAGCAATAATAAATGTTAATAATTGATTATAATAAATTAAAACGTTACCAATTATATTATATACCCTTTACAAAATTCTATTTCGAACCAATATCAATGGCGTCGTATCCCATGGCGCCTTTTTGAAATCAAATAAATATCTGTAACAAATAAAAAATATAAATTTATGCAAATTAAATTTAACCAACAAATAAACAAACTATCGAAGTCGATAATTTATGCAAATTATTTAAATAAGTAGACTATGCGTACTTTTGTATTGCTTATACGAGAGCATAACCTCGACACGTCTTCTCACTTCGACGCTCGAGAGAGCAATGGCGAGACCTTCCTTCCCATCGTAGACCGGTCGGCACTTCGGCAACACTCGGCAATGTTCGGTATATTCTGCTATCGGCCGATACCTAAGCAAGTAAACGAACACGTCTAAACAGGAATAATATTACGATGCTCAAAAAAAGACGTTATTAAATTAAAAACAGCAAATTGTGTGAAACAATATGAAAAACATTCGATAATGTTTAAGAACTTAACGATATAAAAGAGAAAATAATTCATATTCTGCAGTTCCACTCTTATTGTACATTCCCGGCGAGAGCAAAAATTTTCAACTCATGTATTTGTGAAGAAAACGCCGAATTAATGTCAAAGATCAAGAATTCAGACTTCTCTTCGATGTTTCTTTCTGTTTTTTGTACTTTTAACAACCGATCGGCAATTTAATTTAGTATTTAAAGATAATTTAATCTTACCTGTTGCAGACACGTGCCAAACGGACGAAGCTTCGAGACGACTGTTGCACGCCACCACACTCCGCGCATTGCACCCTACAACGATAAACCTGATTGGTCGAAATGAGAGGACGCCAACATGGGGCGACCAATCACAGCCACTGGTAGAAGTTTCGAAACTGTAATGGTAATCGTAATGGAATCGTTCTTACAATAAATATCAGCGAAAAAATCGAATACTGTACTGTTTTTAGCAACACCCCTCTTGTATTATATTTTATATTATTGTAATTATGTAATAAATAAAGGGGAATATTGCCTTAATAACACTTTCCTATGGCGAAATATTTAAAAACATATTATTTCAAATATAAATTTTGACACTTATGTGCATTGTATGCATAAGCGAAATGTTAATATGTACAAAAATTATAATTAATCGATTCGGTCGACGCATACATATTCACATACACGTGCTGCGAATGATTGCACTGTCGAGCATACTAAACGAATGAACTGCGCTTTACAGAAAAAACGAGAAACTAAATTTGTGGTCTGTTTTACCTTTTTGACGTCTTTCGCGAGTGAAAAATCTAAACGAAAGCTTGTACACCATCCCCTGAGTGCTCGTTTTGCTCTATCCGACACAAAGAATGGTGCTCTGAAAGAATGGCGTAAGAAGGGTAAAATACTAATTGAAGGGTTGAATGTAAAAACTGAGCAGTTCCATATTTACTAATGTTAGAGGAATTAAAAAAATCTGTTTACAAAATGTCCTTTTTAAGCATATAATAAAATCTCAATTTTTACAAAAAGTGGAGCTGCCTGGTTCTTGCATCAAATCCTTCAATTATGCTACAATATATAGCATACAAATAGGTATATTTGATTTTTATTGAATGATGTATTTAATATAACAGTTGTATAGCTAAAACCAATTTCAGTATAAATATACATCTATATACAAACATATGGCTTACATCTTAAATAAAATTATAGTACAATGTACAATTCCTATTTTATATGTTAGACGGCATAAAATACTGTTAATAATAATTAATCAATGTATACGGTAAATTAATTAATTTATAAATCGTCAAGCTTGGTTTACGAAACATTTGGCAGTTTCTTGGTTCTCATAAATCATAGGTACAAAATGCGACTACCCTATTACCTCATTTTTTTTTAAATATTATATGCACTATTATCGATGTTCTCGCAAAATTTAAGTGCCATTCATTAAGTACTTACATAGGAAAGAAATCGCAAAAATTGACATTGCGATACGTGAAAGTACCCAGTACACCGGTCAGTATCACAGCTACTCTGCTCTTTCGGTTTCAATGTAAATTACAATTAAACAGTTCTACCATGTAGCTAATTAACTCGGTCTGGTGTTTGTGCGCAGTTGTAAATCAGGAAAGATAAAAAAAGTAAAGAAAGTAGCTTAATGCGTTTTGACGCTATACAACGTATTGACTACAGCGACGTAGGAAACTTAAGTTTCTGCAACGTACTGTAACCGAACGCATTTAAGCGTGCGGTGAGAACTAGACTTTCGTGTTACTCATTGACATGTGTCTTCAATGAGCAGAGGAAATCCTTTGGTCCAACACATTCTCCTCGTTAAGTCATCTGGAGATCGTACGGATGTTTGATCACTTTAGGAATCATCGTAACCTTTAAATAATAGCTGTAAATGTAATATAGGTTTGATTTTTACATGTAATTCGTGTCTGGATTCTTTATTAATTTCTCGCGACACCGCATATCATGATATTTGGCAATGCTCCACGACGTTTGCGCCATGCACCGAGAGACTGCGCGTGGGCCTGTAACGTTCTACACCATCTTTTTGTTCTGGCTCCATCTTCAGCCTATAACAAAATAGAAAATATCTTTATGAGAATGTTTTTCTTATTTTAAAATAACAATATTAATATATTTCTCTACTACGGAGTTCCTACCTTAAATATAAAAGTTTCTTTAGACGATAATTCTTGAATTTCAAAATAATCCTCGAGATCTGTTTCACAGCATACTATACATTTATCAAGATACAACGGTTCCTGAAATGAACAATAATTTTATAAGTTTATATTTAAGTACTACGTACTTGATTCAAAATTGTTGATTAACTTACCCGCAGTAAAGAATAACGACCAAGTTTTTCTTTTACCAACAAGAGAGTAGCTTCTTTGATACCTATTTGTCTTGGGAAAAGAGAGTCGTCGTTGAATTCAAGATCCTCTCCATTTGGCTATGGAAAAAAAATTACTTATAATAATTCTATAAAAACAGAATTATTATACAAAGTGTCCCATGCATTTGGACCAAGCTACAGCTCTAAAACGGTAGAAGGTAGAAAAATATGTCATTAGGAAAAATTAAATGATATTAAATGAAGCATCATCCGATGTACGGATTGGTACTGCAAGTGGATGCGTTTCAAAGATTTCAAGGTCATCATGTAAAAAAAAGTCTAAAAAAAAAGTTTTTTTATTCTCTATAAAGGCGTTTAGATCGAAAATTGATTAAATTTTTTTAAATGAAATTGCATATTGCATAAATAAATGTATTTTTTTTTTACATGAAATAATTCTTCAGAATATTCTACATAGGGTATTAAAATTTTCATCTATTTTCTACTACTTTAGAATTATCGCTTGACTCAGTTTCATGAATAAAAAATAAAAATATGTAATTAGGTACCTTGCCATTAGTAACCAGCATGGCAGTAACAGGAGCAAGCTTGACAGTTCGTCCGCGTCTCCAATTGTTATCTGTTGGTTGAGCAACTAAAAGTCGTCCTTCCAAAACGAATTTAGCTTCTTCGTGAGCCCATTCTAACACTTCCACAGCCATCTATTCCGTCGGACACACGATTAACATACATTTAAATTTTAGAAATTCTTGAGATACTTGGTATTCTAAACACCCTTTGCTTTGTAATTCTTTTACACCATTCTATTACACACGAAGGAGTAGACAGTAACTCAAGCTCATTAACACATTTGTATTTTGTAAAAATATCTTTTTATATAGTTTCATAGAATTACCTTCCTCAACTTTATGTTCACCATGTCTTGTTCACCAATGGGCCGTCTACCATTCTGTATAATTGAAATTCTTCTCCAGAGCTTCGTTGATGTCACATCTTTTGCTTCCTGTAGATTCAATCATTCAATAATTTAATCAAATACTTGTTATTTAATATTTTCAATATATGAATGGATGTTATATTTACAGCGTTCATGTGTTCCAAATGCAATTCTATATTAGCTTGAGCCTGTTTTAGTCTTTCTTTAGCTTCTTGAATATCTGGTCTTACAGATGGCGTAGCTTTCAATAATCGAGCCAACAGGAGAGGGTATTTTGTTACTCTTTGAACTGGAACCTGAAATAAAGAAAAGATATATTAATAAATGGATGCTTTGTATTTTGAGAATGTTCAACTTTATTTGCTCTCACCATAAGAAAAGAATTCAAATTCATCCTACGTAAAACCGTGTTCTCCATTTGGGAAACTCTCAAAAAGATTCGCAGCAACTCTTTCTCTTTTTCTAAATTTTGCAACAATAAACTTGCGCTTCCTTGACGAGTACAGTAGCTTTCGAAAGCGTGGAGCATCCGCTCAGACTCCAAAAAGATTTTCCCCACGTCTACTGTCAGAAGATCTTCGTCCCCTGACTCCTGTGTATCAATAATCAATTCTGAATCTATCACTACTAATTAAGAAAGTTATATTCAACAAAACATATTTAGTTTTCGTGGAACCACCATCACATATGGGAGTATCATCCCATATCTCTGTTAATGTATAATTATATGTTTACAATGAAAACATGATTATTATGTTCACCTGAGCAAATTCCACGGCATCTTTCAATTTCTCTGCAAGTACAAGGTTGTGCTCAAGAAGTTCTTCCACATTTAGAAAAATTGCTGTAAGTTGATCAGAAGTAAGAAGGCCAGCCCGCAACATAGGTCGATGAAATTCTTCCAGAATGATTTGTAAGTCTCTTCCGTACTTCAATTCAGTCTCTACGATTTCTGTAATGATTTCTTTACGTTCTACTCTTTTTTTGGAACATTTTCTGCACACGAAGGGGGCGTACACCACACCACTATAAAAAAGAATTATTAATTCTTAATTTTTAATTTATGCTCAATTTCTAAATTAAAAATTGATGATATTGTACGGTATTGTTATCAGTATATTAATAATAAGGTTTGAATGGTTTTATGGTATTGATATAACAATTTACTGGAAGTTAATGCATATTTGGTAACAAAACTTTCACGACGGTAAACAGAATCAATGGTAGGAGAAAGTTCGATTCAATGACTCTAAGTACCTGTTACGTAGTTTGTCTTTCATGATTATTATTGAAATGGTATGCATTTTATTCCGTAAAAGTTCACTTCCTGAAGAACTATCAATGATATCAATGGAATGTATTTATGCTAATTTAATTTACTCGTTAATATAATTCTTAAAATATATTTATATTAGTTTAACACGACAATAGCCATGTGGATCAAAGTGATCCAAAATTAATGCAATTGTACAATTAAAAAAATAAAAGAAAACATTGAATAGCATTGTTCGAGTAATTTTTATGTGACAAGCTTTCATTAATATTGTAACATCATCGTTTCACCTGTCAGTTATTAAAGGATCCAAACGTTGTTCGCAATCCTCGCAGAGCTTTGAATCACCGGAAATCACTTGTGGGATTCCACTGAGGAGACTTCCTGGTCCCGAAGAGACATTTCCTGTTCTCCAACGTCTTGGCACGCCTCGAGTGCTGCTAGCTTGACTACTTTCTGATCCAACTCCGCTATCAGTTCTTTCTATATCTACAGCCCTAGCCTGTAAAAATCCATTGGTATTCGCATTATCAGTTTTTCAGATATTTATCTACATTATCAAAATGAATTTTAAATTAATATAACTGTAAACATGACTTTATTGTATGGTAAAATGGATGATACATTCAAAGATAACCGTAAGTATTTATTATGAGAAAATATTTATTTAATTATTTATCAGGTGGTATACTTATTCAATAATATTATAGTAATTATTAATATTATAATGAGTGCTAAATCGTTTTTAAGGAATTAAATGAAAACTTACCTTTGATGTTTCCGAGGAACTAGTCAATATAATATTGCATTCTTCGCTGCTATCAGAAACATTAGATATCTGCGAGCTTTTTGAGCTGAGGTCTCCAAGACTAGTTTCCTTTTGCTCGTACAAAGCTTCAAGGTCACCCTCTGTATCCTCCTCATCCTCTTCATCATCGTCCTCCTCCTCTTCAACCGATATCGCTCGATCTTTCGAGTCCATCAGAAAATTGAGTAACTCAAATTTACTGGAAATATTCTCTTCCTCCGGCGAAGTGGACATTTTCTTGAAGAAATCCTCAGGGCTCTTCGACAAATAGTTCTCGGTAATATCTTCAGGATTGGTCTTCTTAAAGACATTGTCCGTCAGATAGGTGTCAAGAAACTGTTCGGTATTGTTCTTCCTATAGTAATCCACATCACCGAAGTATATTCTATCCTTGATGTAATCCTCCGTGGGTGGTGGGCTGAGTGGAAGAGGAGGAGGCTCGTCAGGGATCTCTTCATAAATGGGTTCCTTGATTACCTCGTAAGGATTCTCCTCGAGAAACAGATTCGTCGAGATGAAGTCACCCTCGGAATTCAAGCTGGACGCTCTCGAGTAATTCGCCTCAAGAGTTGATTCAGAGCTCTCGTATTCCTTGCTCTTCAGCAAACTCTGCTTAAGAATCTTCAGGATCGCCTCGCCACTGTCCTCGTTCAAGATCTCTCCGTTTTCCCGCGCTTTTCTCAGAGAATCCTCCAACAATTTGGAGATCAGTGCTTCTTTCGACAGTTTCGTCTTCTCTGGATCTTTCTGATCACTCTTCTGATCATTCGTCACATAGAACTTTGCACTCTTCTCTGTACTAGAAGCTTTCATTTCAGACCTCTCTGCAGATTTCTCTCCAGCTTCCTTATTCTTCTCAGAAACATCCTCTTCAACAGACTCCGATCTCGTCTTCAGTTTAGACTTGGGATCCTCTTTGCCACTCTCCACCACAATGTTCGATTTATAATTCTCCAGAATAACTAGCGTGCGATTTTCACCGGAAGTCTTTATTCTAGGAAGATTCTCCGAATTCACTGAGATCACTGTAGGGTTGTAGACACTGTCTTCGCCTCCCACGCTGATGGTCACTTTGTTGTCGGGTGTGGTTTCAGCAGTGGGTGTTGTGGCGTCGCCATTGATCAAAATAGATGTTCTTCTTGATTCATTGGTCCCTGGACCAATCTGTAGTCGATGGACCAGAGGAGAAGCTCGAGGGCTCACTGTAATCTTGTATACGTTGTTTTCTGTCGTCGGGGTGCCAATTTCGACTTTAGAAGAATTATAGCAACTCGATGTTCTCCAGCTGGTTTTTAACCCTGCATTTGATTCAAATTGTTCAGAAAATTTGGTCTTAACACCTGGATCACTGATTCTGTAACGGTGCTTAGGTTTTCCAGGAGGAGGAGACCAGCTGGTTGGTCTCATCCCACGAAAATGATCATTATTTCTTTCATAACTGTTAGAAGACTCTGTTAATAATTCTATTTCTGTTTTAATAGTATTTTGTATTCTATCTTGAGGCACTTCTTCAGGTTCTTTCGCTACTGACACATCTTGCTGATATTCTGTTTCTGTCGAATCGTTAGGGTTTGGATTTTCTATGGTTTCTTTCGTGGATTCGATCGAATCTTCTCGTTGAAGGGTTTGTTCGCTGGAATTTAGGGAAGATGGCGTGTCTTTGAGTTTTCTACTGAGACTGATACGCATAGTGTCCATGAAAAGCACGTCGCCAGCTGATACTTCTGGTCTGTTAGATGATCGTTCGCTTTGGCTGCGCGATAGTGATGATCTTTTGGAGTTCTCTGGAACTTTATGTAAATAAAATCAAGTAAAATGAAAGTAAAGTATTAATTTTTTAACTCTTTTGGGATAGAATAAAAAGCTCCATATTTTATTATAAATAATAATATGATAAAACTGGTAAAACAAACACGTAGAAAAAAAGTAAATGTTATACAAGTGAGGGTAGAAATGTATCTACAAATAAAAATATAAAAAAGATGCATCATTGAGAAGATAATTTCAGGTTCAATAGTAATTGATGGTGTACAAAAAATATGTGAACTTATCATTCAGCAAACAAGGTCTACCATTGTATAAACATAATCACGTGCAAGTGAATAGCCATGAAAGGAAGAGAAAACGCGTGAGATCTCTGAAAAGGATAATTAGACACTCGTGGTACACAGAGAAATGAGAACTCTGTAAACTATCTGATGATTTATGAGTTTTAACACCAGAATATTTTTCGCGAAATTATCACTGTTAACAGATAATATCGTTTGATCAAAATGATTCAGAAACCGAGTGTAAAATTTTGCATACTCTTGCATGTTTTTCATTTTCAAGAAGTATTTATATAAATTTTGTAATGTTTAGTGGGCTTCTTTGAATTATCTATTATAATTATATATTTTTTGTATATTAACAAATAATAATAAATTCCCAATAAAAAATTTTATATACAAAATTTCCATGCGTATAAAAATTGCATTATTTTTAATCATTTATTTTTATCCTTAATGGGTTAAAATGAATAGCACCTTATATAACATCTGCAAATATTTTTAAGTATTTCCTCTTCAAATAAATTATTAGTACCTACAGTGATCCCATTTACCATATAAAATGTTAAAGTTACATGCAGTTGTAGAAGAAAATAGTATTTAATATAAAAAATAAATAATTTCTCACCCTCGGATTTCAATATCAAATCCTTCTCGTCAACAGCAATTCTAGGAAAACGATCTTCATGTTCCTCGATCTTAATCTGCACCTCAGTATCCTCTTCCATTTTATTCCCTTGTTCTTCTACCGTTATCCTTTTCCTTTCTTCAACTTCTTCCTTCGTATTCTCTTGTCTCAACGAATGAACACTTTGATCAACAAAATTCCTCGAAGTATCCTCGTTCTGCCGCGACGACTGTACGTTCTCTTTCTTTTTCTTCGAGAAAGCACGTTCCGCATTGCCGGAAGGTACAAATTGATCTACCTTAATCCCGTCAACGTTAACGGGGTTTTGGCACACATCCTGCGAGATTCTGGGCTCCTTCAATCGTACCCTGTTCTCCTTCGGATCCCTGATATTCGGAATAGTAATAAAATTGTACCTTTCCCTTTGATCGTGCAAACTTATTGGCTCCTCCTCCTCCTCCTCCTCTTCATCGTCTTCCTCCTCATCTCCTGACTCTTCATCGTCCCTTTGTTCTCTACCAGAAGCACAGATCCTGCCGATTCTGCTCCAAGATAGTCGAGTCACTTCGGACGGCTTCTCCGGAGCGAATATAACGTTGTCGACGTTGAACAGGACGTTCTTCCTTCTAGTTTCGACCACCTTCCCCCGCTTCAGAATGCTCTTCAACGTTTGTTTGGCTTCCTTCAACCGTCTCGGCGGCCGTTTCGGTGAAACCTTTGGTATGGGTATCCTGGTGACCGGCGGGATCTCCTCGTCGTCCGAGATCTCCCGTGGCTCGTTGAACACCCTGATTCGTTGGCCGCCGATCGCCGCCACCGCGCTCCTGTTCGGTATCCTCTCGATCGATTTTACCTTCGACGAATCGAAGAGACTCGAAAGCGGCCTGCTGTCCTCCTGCTCGAGAGCGTTGTCCGACAGATCATCGCTTAAATCGTCCTCGTCCTTGTGCTTCTTCAAGAGAAGATACGGATTCACATCGCACTCGAGGATGCTTCTTCTCGAATCACCGGCACTCGACGGTCTTTCCTTCCATACCTCGTCCTGGTTACTTTTTACCTCCGTTGATTTCACCAGCCCACGATCCGGCCAATCTCTGCCCTTGATCTTTTTCGGTATCCGCACCAGTCTGCCCGGCGTCGTGGAAGTCGATTGACCCCGCGATTGCTCCGTAGAAGGTGCCTCCTCTAGCCAATCGTCGCCGGTGGATGCACCAGTGAAGCTCGCTCGTGACTTTCGCGCCGTTTCCTCGTAGCTCGCCTCTTTGTCGAACCATTCGGACCTCGAGCAGGTACTCTCGATCGAGCTTTTCCGCTCCTTCGTGTTCCTTGCCACGCTCTGACTCCGAGAATCCCGTTGAGACAATGGCCGGTGCGGGGAAATACTGCGGGCTCGGGTCCTCGGCTCCATCAGACGGTTCCGACGCATCTGGTCGTAGGGATCGTCTATCGATGACTTCAGCACCCCTGTGGAGTTTTCATTTCGTTCATTAATTTACACTACATGTTTATTTGTCTCTTAGGTTGGGTGTCCTAGTACAGGGATATAAGAGAGTTTTATTAGTTTTTATGATAGATATGATTTTATGACAGAAAACTATTGCATAATTGCACTTATGACACGTCAATTTTAAGCACAAAGTTTGCCGAACACAACTACATAAATGCTCTGATAATATTCTTAATACAAAATTGGTAATTCTTCGTTGAAACGAACAATGTTGTTTAACAATTCTTGGCTGATCGATTGTTTGCTTCAACAAAGAATTAGCCATTTTGTATTAATAATACTAATAGGCTGTTTAAATATTCATATTTTTCAGTATTTGGTAAAGTATTATGATTTATACCTCCAAAGATGAGACATAACAACGAAAACACTTGTCACTGATACTGATACACGTGTAGTTATATAAAACAGCATTTTAAAGCGATGAAATTGCAGTTTCACCTGGAATACGTGTCGCCCGAGAAACTCACTTATGAACTCTCAGCGAATATATCCATTTAGAGCAGATTAACAGATGCTAACTGATCTAAAAGGCATGCGTGTTAATTACAAAATATATCTTTACGTAACTTACATCTCCTTTGAAGCATCAATAAAATACGAAGGACAAAGGATTATAAGAATTAAAAATTTTTAATTATTTACTAAGTTTTATAACTGCTATGCTTGAATTTTCACTTATCACCATCTTATAAAATAAATACATATTTCATATTTTTATGAATTTTTGCTAAAGGTAAGAGTGGCAATAATTGAAATTAAAATAATTAAAGTTTATCTATTATGAAAGGTACTTACCCGCGAGACTGGGCCTGGATCTCGAGGAAACCGACGGAAGTCGACATGTTCCTCCTAAAGGTACACCAGCCAATCGGTGACCACCGCACTTGCGGCAATTGCCGAACTTCCTGGTCGTTCCACTGAGAAATTCGGGACAGGAACATACTACCAGTACTGGTGCCCCCGGTGGTGGCGGTGGTGGTGGTGTCATGAATCGTGGTGGTGGCTCGTGACCAGCCCTCGAAGATCGAACCGTACCGTACAGCCATGGATCACCATAGATCATTTGACGGGATATCCCGCTACCGCCGCTTATCGTTCCCCACCCTTTTCCGGGATCATCGGTGCTCTGATTCTGCCTCGATAGACCCAATCTCACACTCCACGACTTTTTTCCTTTGCTCAGTGTGTCGTAATTCTGAAACAAATAAATATTTATCAATCATTATTTAAGCTTCGAAATCATTTACTTAATGACATCGTTAATATTCGGTGCAAGTACTTGTTGCGAATAATTAGCCGCTTGTTATCATCGTTCGAAAGGGAGAATGTGTACGTGAAGCTTTCGTTTTCGACAGGATATCCTCTTTTAGTAAACGAAATACTCAATGAGACGCACGTATTGTACCGCAACTCCAAATGTTGATGTTAAATTATACTCGTGCAAAGTGCATAAAAACAAGACATGCCAGTCTTCAAGGCAATCTAACAATGTCATTGGTCCGTGTTGAATTTACATGAAAATAAATTTTGATTCTAAAAATTATAGAACAGATCATTGAGAATTGTATTGGAGTATTGATTGCAAAGGTGAAAGAAGAGAGGAGGAATGAAAGAAAGAAAAAAGGAAGAAACAAGCAGGGGGAAAAAGAAAACGAAGGAACAACAGGTTTCAGGGAAAGTAAAGACGGTAGGAATCGTTCGAGATCGCATTTTAAATTTGTTTTCCCCTGGTGAAACTGCCACGAACGGGTTCGTTTTAGGGCTGGGTCTCGAATAAGAAGAGAAACCGAGGGAGGACAAAGACGTTTTCCCTTTCGCAAATAAAAGGACAAAAATTATTTCAAGCCTATGGTCGATCGTAAAAAAATCTATTTATAGAAAATCGTAAAAACGGGGATTGAAAAATATTTGAACTGGTCATCGCCTGGTTTTTCTGGTTTAAGAAACGTTCTTTTCAAATAAGACAGGAAATCTATCTCGTGAAAAGGTATACGAGTTTGCCAACAGGTTTTGTAGATGGAAAAATTTCATTTTTTATAAACAAAAGCACGTTTATATTTCAGCAATTAGCAAATTCGGATATTTTTATCTTTGTTTAGCAATTATTAGATTGCAATAGGGATGAAATCAAGTTCAAAAGAAATGTAAGAATCTTTGTAAGTTAATTTTAGTACAAAAGTTTCATTTTATGAGATTTAAGTATCGTTTGTAACAAGTAATTTTGCAAAAGCAGTAGAATTTTTCAAACGTGGAAAATAATTACTTTTTATAGAAATATAATTGCATTTATAAATATTAAAATGTATTTGATATTTGACAATTAAAGATTACATTTTTAATAATGAACAAGAATAAGAAATTTAAATATAGGGTTCAAGTTTTATCGTAAGTACATACAGAATACCGTACGATAATTAATTAACACAAGAGTTGTCTGGAAAGCGAAAGCTTAATGAAACCAGGAAACTCACAAAGCAGTAGTTGCTGTCTCTCGACTATTGTTTCTAGAGAATGAAAGAAAAGTATTAAGGTGGGATTTACGTGTACGCCGTGCGTGATCCAAGGTTATATACGATCTATGATCTTTCAAGAAAATATATAAAATTAGGCTTTTCCTTTTATAATTGTAGAAAATGAATGAGTGTAGTGGTAAGTGATAGTATGACTTAGAATTTTTGTTTTTAATTGAAGACTAGATTTATAATTATTAATTCAGTAGATCTCTTATAATTTTATCGTTCATTAAAATGTATGAAGGTTTTGAACGGAAATTACTGTAAGTAATGAAAGAGCTAAGAAATATTTTTATATTCCTCAATACGAGACTAACTATTATACTTTCAGGGTTTAATTCAAATTATGTTTTCTTTCATTTTCAGATGATTATATCTGCAATATATTAAAAATGTTTGATTTCATACAGTAAAGATAGTATTATAATTAGTTATAACTATTTCTAGTAAAATAATGGAAAAAGAATAAAATATTTGAATCACCACCTCTCTTAAAATATTACTTTAATTGCTTTAATATTTTCATTAAATAATTACCCAACTTAATCTATAATTAATGCTTCAGTAAAACTTCATTACAGAGCAAACTGTAATTAAATTACATAGTTTTATCCAGTTTTTTTTTCTGTAAATATGCAAACGAGCATTCATTATTAACTATGAAAAATAATACACAAGTATAAGTGAAATAACTTAATTATAACTTCAGAAGATCATCAATTATGATTTCCCCTGTTATCAAATTACACAACATTTTGTAGCTTTTTTTAAATATGCAAATTAGCACTCATTATATAGTAACTATAATTAACATGTGTATACAAGTATAAATGAAGTAACTTACTTACAACTTCAGTAGATCAGTAATTACAACTTCTTTTGTGATTCAATTAATTGTTAATTATGAAATGTATTGTAACTGTAATTAACTATTAATATGTTAAATGTTCTATAATTATAATTATTTCGATTGAGATTATTTCATTTTCTAATTTTACAAAATTCTAAACTCAACTATTAAAGTAATAACAGAAAACTATTTCGATTCGAACAGAGAAAATCATAGTTGACAATTTACGAGTAATGGTTTAATCGCAGAAAGAGAATGCTCATTCTTCGCAGTAACGAAATTCATCGTATCAATTTAACGGTGATTAAATTCTTATAAAACCCAAACACCTAGCACGCTTCTTACTTTCATAAGATCCCACGTGAAAAACGTTTCACATTTTCTCCTCGATGAGATCGAACAGAGGATCATTTCACATTTTTACTTTTATCTACGATACTTGCCTTAACGTATTCATGGAATTACAAGGGATCATCGAGGCAGCGCGAAGAACGTTTAATAACTATAATGAACGATTACGATAAATGACTTCCTCTATCCTTCGAGCCTGAAGGGAGTGTTCGTTTCCAGATTCGTCGAGGAATAATAAAAATCGTGTACTTCCTTTATGGCGATTTCCTCCCTGTGGGAAAAGGAGGTTATTCGTATTTCAGAAGCGGATATCGTATGATATGACATCACGAATGTCGGAAAATGGAGCAGATAGCTGGCCCGAAGGCAAACTTCGATACGCTTTACTTTCTCGACTCGACTTTCGTAAAAGTCTCGTGTTCCAGAAGCTCACGTAAGAGAAGCGGTCAGTACGTTCGTTTCAGAAACAACGAGAAAATCGACGTATAGAAACGGATTAAATAGTCGTGGAAACGTGTTCATATATATAGCAGGTGCTATATAGAACGGGCGTGGCCAGCAAAATTTCAGACTAACGGATACTGGTTTTAATCCAGTGACATTTTCGATGGATTTTTCCACTCGTGGTGAAATTTACTTACCGATTAAATATTAATACTTTCGCGACTAGTAATTTCCTCTTAATTTTCTTTTTTTAATTTGAAGATGGTTGCAATAAACTTGATCTTCTGCTAATGAAAATTAGAATATTCTTGCAATTAGTATGGGATTCAGGTGTTTTTCAAATGGCAAATTTTGAAATATGAAAGTCTGACACGATTTCATAACAGAAATGTATTGCAAAATGACATATATGATACATGAATTTTAAGCTGAAAGTTTGAAGAAAATAACTACATATATGCTTCGTTAACATTCTTAATACGAAATGACTGGATACGAGTTACAGCAAATAAAAACAAAAGTGTAATACGATTTCATAACATAAAAGTATCACTAAATAACACTTATGGTACATCAATTTAAAGCTCTTAGTTATACAAAAATTACTCTGTCCAAGCACCATTCTTTATATTCTTAGTACAAAATGGTTGGACGTCAATTGCAGCAAAATAATATCGTTTATCACGACGAGTTACCTTCTCCAATTAACAATCTAACATTTACAAATTATTTTATAAATTCTATTTAATAGTTTTACTTTAGAATATTACACGCTGAAGAATTTCTTTCACTTACATTTAGCTTTATACTTAATTCATTGCAATATAAATTAAGTTTCATGTCATTTAAATAATACACATCAATCATCTTCACTTTAGATGGTAAAATTGCATCGGAATTCACATTATAACATTACACTATCGTATGCATCGTGATAAACCAGTCACATTCTAAATATAGTAATTTCATCGTGATCAAGAAGAATATAACTGTTCGATAATCTCAGCTGGAAGAAGATTTCCTTGATTCGATCAGGAGAACACTTACCACGAAGAAGATTTCAAAATTCTTTAAGAGATACTATGCTTGGTGCTGGGATATAAAAAAATGAAAAACGGAAGTGGGCTTTTGAAATCGTGTTAAATGCAAAAGGAAACGAAAACAGTTGGTACAGGAAGAAGAGAGTGCCGGTTGTTGCGAAAAGGGAAAGAGAAAGATAGGACGGGTAAGAAAAAGAGAGAGGAATAAAAGATGCCCATCACTTGAGGTCATCTTGATCCGAGCCTTGGCCATCGAGGGAAAGTGGACTTCTGCCTTTTATGTCACACGTGGTCGACTTTTGATTCTTTCCATTCTCTTCGTCCTTTCGATAGACTCGATTTTGCTGCGGCACCGTTTCAACCATTTTATATTTCTATAAAATGTATTGTTTATTATTGAAGACCAAAGATTGATAAAAATGGATGATACAATACAAGTGACTACTATAACACTAGAACTATCGAGGTTTCATACACATTAATCTTTAAGTAGAAAATAATGTACTGAATAGATAAGGGATGAAACATAATTTATTATATAAGTGCTATTTTGAGTTACTTTTATGCCATGAAAGTTGTGTCAAAGGTTTTCACTTTACAATTAATGTCCATTGTTTATTGCAACCAACAAATAGTCACTTTATGTTAAAATTATTAACAGAATTTTTTTCTAGTTTTATTCTCCGAACGTTAAGCTTTAAATTGATATATCACAAGTGGCATTTTATGATACCTTTATGTCATCAATCACCATTTGATACACAATAGTTTAATACAAATCAAAGCTCCAACGCTCAATATTTATGTATTGGCAGACAGAATTATCAATATCGTTATTTTACATTTAGTGCTACATATGATCACTGTTAAGATTAATTACATCGGTAATTAGGTTTACCTTATTTGTTCACGTTCCTCGCGCAATGGATTAATAACAGACCCGGAATCAATGATGAACAACGACCGATAGGAAATTGTACGTTCGAATTCCAACATGATGCTTGAGAAGTTAGAAATTACCTAGTCAGCCTATGCGATTGGAAAAGTATAGTCTTACATCGAGAAATGTATGCACTACTTAACACTATCGTGTTATGTCGTTCTGCTTGCGACTATCGAGCAAAAAGAACGCTCCCATGGACTATATTTTATACGATTAAAAGTAACAACTGTATTAAGAAATTGTTATAATTTTAAGAATTTTCGTCTTTGCAAAATGCATTGTACGCAAAATACCATACTTTTATTAAATACTGAAAAATTACACATAAAAATGTTTTTAAATATCATTTGATAATTTATCGGAACAAAGTTTAATTGACCAAAAAATAATGAAACATTCGAGCCACGATTCTTCTTCCCAAGCTAATTAAACGCAAGTGTATCACGTTCTTAAAATTCCATAAAATGGATAATGATGCGACCGAGGATACTAATTTACGGATGCTAACGTGATAGCGGTCGTAAATTCCAATTACGAAGACGAAACACAGAACGTTCACTTTCAGGATCACTTTCAGGGATGAGAAAGAAAAATCAGGAGAACTAGGGTTATTCATTCTCTAACAATCGAGTTTATTAATTACTTAATGGCATACTATTTTAATGATATTGTAATGGGAATTTTAAAAAACCTTGATTGGATTTGAGAACATCGATGAAACCTCTATGTAGTTATTTTTTTTCAAACTTCGAGCTTTAGATTGATATAATTTTATGTCATGAAATTATATTAGACTTTTTTGCTAACGAAATAACATTAAAAATCATTGTTGATTTGGACTACGACGAAGAATAATGATCTCCAATGATGAACAGTTTTTCAATCCCTATTTTAAATCCTTTTTAAATCCTCTATATAATAAATTCTTTATAAGTTATCACCTTTCTATCAAATGTGACCAGCACGGTAGTAAGTGACTTACGTGCAACCGGTTTTGCGTTTGGCCCACATTGCTATGCCACACGATAGAACTTTCAAGATATGGCGTCCCAGAAGCATATACGCACTCTCTTCGCATTAAATCGAGAAAACACGGTTTTCTTGACGTTTCCTTTTTCCGTTCCATCGCGCATACCGAAAGAAATAGGCCCGCAAAATAGATAAATAAATATCCATAGGACACGCGATGGATAGACGAACGGGTTATCGTATGGGATCGCGTGCACTGATCTAATCGAGATCATTATCCGCATCCGGGTTTCGTGTCAATCAGTGAAAACATCACGGATCAGGATTATGAAAAAGATGAGGCTATGCATCCGGTGGTAAGGTAAACGTCGAAGAAGAAACAGGTCTCGGTTCGCGAATTGCTGTATCGTCTGAATACAGGTTCCAGAAGATTGTGTAACTATAGACTCGTGTTCGCATAGGGTATGATGCATCTATGGTGCATCCGCCGTGACCCCGGTTCATGCCCGTGCACCCGTGTCTACCTACGAGATCGGATCAGGATAATGCACATATTCACCTGTCTTCGATTGCGTACCACTTCTTTCTATCAAATATCGATCTTCTAATATTACTGATGATGATGACCAAAAATATCTTATCACGACAAGAGACAAATAATGGATTCAAAAGATATTTGCACATTAATCCCTCGGACGACGGACCAGGGAGAGAACCACAATTTTAATTCAATTTTATATTTCTTATTTGGTATGAAACATCCAGTAGAAACGTAAATTTTCTGTAATTATGCTTTAATTTCTTTGGCTTTAGTATGTTTAGCGCAATATCTAATTATGAAATGGTATATTAGTATTTAGTATAGCACTATATTATTTTAATTTATATTAGTATCATTAAATTCCTTTTATTTTCTTATTCTTCAACAGACTTACATTATCTGAAACTTGTAAGAACAATTATACTTCCAAATGAGTTAAGTGAAAGTGTATTGCATACATATATTCTGTTTAAACAAATGATTTTGTTTAAGAGCGAAACGTTTGCGCTTCAAGTAGCACCAAATTCTATCCGATTTCTATCTACTTCTGATACCTTTCTTCCGTTGCAGACATCGCGATCTTCGATTCGTTTGCTTTCTCTAGTCTGCGCAATATATTCAATTTGCAAAACGGTTCAATCAATAATTCAGACATTACTTATCGCCTCGTTCATTGACACTAAACTATACAATTATAATAGAAAAATATTTCACAGTTTATCGATTAATAAATTTAATTTTTTTTGCTTTTCATCGGTAATCATTGCAGACAGTTGTTATAATTTATTAGTAAAGATAAAGTACAACTTTCTTCACTTCCTTGCAACGTGTTACCATGCTTTCTAAACTTACTGCTATTTTCTTACCGTTAAATGCATTACAGTCAATTAGCACCGTTGAAATATGATTAAACTCTATCTTTATCGCTTTATTATTCCACTAAATGCTACTATTACTACCTGTTCCTGTCTACAACATCTTTTAACAAACTTATTTCATTTGAAATGCAGATTATCATTTGACTACCACTTTCAATTATTTTCAAATTATTAGAACATTACACAAAGAAAGAGTGCAGTTTCTTCTTTTTCATTAGACGGAATGTTTATTATACCAATTTCACTTAAGACTGTTATTTATGAGAGTACAATGCAACTCAAGAGTAAAGATAAAATTTATTATTTAAATATTTTTCAGGCTGCATATGTTTATTCGACTGTTTTTTATTTTATCCAATAAAAAGAGTTGATGTAATAAAAATAATTACCTAAATTTATTGGAAATAAATTGCTAATTGAAAAAGTTTTTCACAATTTTAGAATGCCACTCGAAATGTCAGTTTTTAAGGAAGCAACTTCACTAAATAATAAAATTCACTAACGATAAGTCAACTGTGTTAATCAACAGTATATATGTTTATGTAAGCTATAAATCTATAAATATCCAAAGAATTTCGTAAATCATCAACTCACGAAGTTGGTTGTATCACAACTTGCTTGCGTGTTTTTCTTCGAAGATCAAATCAGTCAACGTGTACGATTAATTACACCTGTTTTGCAACGATGACAACAAGGAAACTACAGAATCGAAGGGGAATAAAGACGAATGTTAAAACACTGGACACGTTTCATCCGACGATTTTAACGAAGGAACTGAGAGACAAGAGCAGTGTCCACCTGAGCACAACCCTTTCGCAGAAAACAGCAGGGTATTCGGTGTCACCGACGAGGTCAGGTTTTAAGGTAAAACCGGAGCCAGGTCTTTGTGAGAGAGCTGGACGAATAAAATCGCGTAGCATACGAATACTCTTACATCATCGGAAGAGCTGACTCGTCCTTGCTGACAAGTTTCGCGTTTCAACAGTTTCGATACAGAGTCATCTTAAAGAGTACTTCACTTAAGCACTGGTTGACTTTAAATTACTCTTACAACATTTTTGTTTGGACCCGTCTTTCTCAAATCGCAATCAATTGAATTTAATTTTAAATTATGCTATATTAACGCTAGAAATACCAAACCAGTCAAAATGACTGGTTTCAATTTTCTTATTTTAAATTATCAATTTTATCGATGTATTTTTGTTAAAATGTATGTTGGCTATTGCCAATTCATTCTTTATCTATTTAATTTTTTACATTATTTTCAACTTAAAAATAAGTGTGCATCAAACGTCGGTAGTTCTACTGTTTAATTTAACAGTAAGGTGCCCAAAAAATACTGACTGGTGTTGTTACGGTAAAAAGTATGGCAAATATGTATACTAAAAGTTCGAATAAAATACAGTTAGAAGAAAATTAGAGTTAATTACTGTACATGAAATGAAAGATCTTGTTGACCTACTATCGCATTTGCATTTTCTTCTATACATAGCCAAAGGAATCAGTAAGGAAAACTAAATGATATACGAGACGATCTATGGAAACTTACTTACATACTGATATTACATATACATATATGCATATATATATATATATGTATATGTTATACCGTTACGCAAGTGGCCGGTCACGAATTGTAATTATCAATCCGCCTGTGCGAACTTTCTCTGCACGGTTTTTATCAAAACGTATACAACGTCCTTAGCTCTCCTGTTCATAAATTCGTGTCACGATTATTTCGTGTTCAAACGTGAAACGCGATTCTTGATGGAGTTTACATAATTAATTGAATTAAATAAACGAATGATTATGCAAAACCGGGACAAATAGGTATCGTACCATTGCGATATCTTGTGAAATATAATAAAGTTTAAAAAATAAATACAAATTTTGTAAAAAAAATTAAATGTATCAGTTGCGGAAGTGGAGGTGTTTCAAGTACCATGATACTATTTTATAAAGAACAAAAAAATGCTTCGATTAATATATAATAAATTACAAATTCGAATAAATTTTTCAAAATGGAATTGCATATTTTTTTTATCGCACGAATACCCGAAGTATAACGATCAAATTATTAAGTAAGTAATAGTCGTAACGAGACATACCTTTCCTGGAGTGGGTGAGGCCGATGTTGAATTTAACCCCTGCTGTAAATGATACATCTTCGGGGTGAGCATAGATGAAGGTGAACCGAGGCTACCCGGGGCGACAGCCACGCTCGTCATGGTCATTTCCTACGACGAACCTAGTCCTCGGCTTCGAAGAAGCACCTGTCCGCGGCCTTCTGCGATCTTCGTAATTGTTCATCCTCGTACCGTGACCACTGAAACATGAAGTACACATAATGTAAGCAATATTTCCATTTCTTCTGTAACTTGATTACAGTCACTTACAAGCAATCGTCATTTATCTTTCAATTTTACACTTGTGGTTTATACTCACAGACAAACAAATAAAATCGTAGGTTTGAACATTCAAATCACAGTAGTTTGGATAGTAGATACATTCAATATTATTTCGCTATTTTAACTCTAAAAACCGTAACACAACTTTTTCATTTGAATTTCTATATATCATTAGTAACACGATATTCTAATATATTCGTTACTCAGATAACATAAAATAGTAGTAACTTGAGTGAATTAGCATTTCTTAGACGCTTTCTAGGTCCGCCCGAATGTCTCGTCTGGCGCGACGAAAATTGTGCAATTGCGATCTCCTGGCGAGAGCGAAATTACACGGTACCATTGTACAATGTCGTAATGCGATCGAAATGATTTCGCAACGAATCGTTGTTTCGGCATGATTTTATATACCCATGACAGAGGAAGCAAGAAAAAGATGTCGTTTTAGTTTTGCGTTTCTTTCATCGGTAAGGATAGTTTCCACAAATTTCACCGATTTCATGGGGGAAATCAGTGTGAAACGAAGGTATTCGGGTTTTTGGTTAATGTCTCTGATGAAATAAAGTATAGAACTGAAAAAAAAATTTTTCTCGGTTCCTTTGGAATTTGTTTTCAATTTGACAATCAAACAAAGTCAAATTGAAAAATTTGAACCCATTTTTGTATAATAAAATTAAAACGTTAAATGTAAATCTTTTTAAGATATGTTTATTGTATCATTATTTATATTTTAAGTTTTATGTTGTGTTTTTGCTGAAAAGCAGGTCATCGATTCTCCTTGCAAATTTTTTTTTCGTATTAATAAAACAAGCATGAAATTGGAACAAAGAGTGAATTAAGAAACCGTGGTGTATTTCGTAATTAAGGTAACTACGTTGAACCACCGAGATTAATGAAGTTAAGTGACTATGTTAATTCAGAATATACTTGATTCAGCTGCATCAATTATACTGTATGAATATATTAAATATTTGAGGATGAAATTAATGACATATATTCATTCAAAGTAAAAAAATTGATTTTGTAATTTTTATCACCTAACCAATTTTTTATTCAAAAAAACTAAATGCTAAATTCATGGAAAATTTAATACTTTATCATTGTTACAAAAAAAGAAGAAACCTTGCAAACTTACACTACCTATTTTTATAAGAACGAAAATATTATATTAAAAATATAGTTTGGAAAATAAACTCTGAAATTTCTAATGTGTCAGATTTTGAAAAGAAAATTTTGCATAAAAAATGAAATCTAGAATTTCTTATCTGCTAAATCTGTTTTTAAATTTACGCTATTAATTTTTATGATAAGAAGAAAAGATTATATTAAAATTTAGGTAAGAAAACGGATTTTGGAACTTCTAACGTGTCACATCCGGAAAGAAAGGCATAGAATTTGAAACCTGAACAATGTAGGTTGACACACCTCTTGTAAAGTCAACGGTGTAGTTCTACACCCAATACTGTTAGCTCACGTTGGTGAGATTCATTATGATGCATCAGCATGTCGCCGACTGATTTTTATTTAAGAATCATCGTGGCACGCATTTCAAACCGTTGATCTCATTGCTGATCCTTCTGCACATATGGATTTATCTTAGTGACCTTTATTTCATCTATGGAATTTATAAGATGAAATATTTAACTTAATTGAATTCAACGTAACTTATCATTCTTTTTCTAAATTGTAATTAACTTGCATAAAATTTACATTTTCATTTGTATTTTTATAACATTTCAACCATTATTCTGAAATATATATATATAGTTGTAATATATCATTTATTGATACAACTGTAGGTAATTTTTTATTATAACTATGTCGTTACTGAAAAATGAAAATAAATTAATCTATCGATGTCAAGATTTAAATACCATTATAACAGATATTAATAAAGACATTTTTATAGTTTTTTATAAACTTCTACAGATCAAAAGATTGACATTAATATTAATAAACAAAAATAAACAAGAAATTATGAGGATATCAATATTTTTATAAATTATCAAGGTAGAATTGAATTATTGTTGGATCCAAAGTAGAAGGTATTAAAGGAACAGTATTCTCATCAGAAGATTGTTTGCCAGCGGACAAAAGAAAAAGTAATAACCTCAACGAGACTTCATTTTTCGCGTGTATCCATTAAACCAAAGAGAACATGATCTCGTTAGTCGGTTAAGTTACCCGATAACGGTTCTCCAGAGAAACGGTTATCGACACGAAAAGACAGAGAAAACTGACAGGTGGAAAAAATGCTGCCATGACAGTCAGGTGAAAAAGTGAAAATAATTGGAACAAAGGATCCACGATAGAATAGAGAGAAAAAGTATTCTTCAAACTCATAAAATTTTCAAATTAAATTCAAATTAAAGAATCAAGGTGATAAAGTATCGTAATCAATAATTATATAAATGATATTTTACAAAGTTTTTGTAGTTTCAAATTAATAGTTGCTGCGACTGCTTTCATTACCGGAAATATTTAATGAGAAAGCAGTAGTACAAGTACAGGATATTCAACAGGTAGGTTGGCTTTTATAGGTCTAAAATTCCTGATTTACAGGAAACAAGACAGACATTGACATAAGTTTGAAAAATTTAACACATTTAAGAACCTCATTAGTTAATCCATAAAAAACACCATATTAAAAATATGGTTCAATCTTCGCCTATGAAAAACTAATTATCAACATTAAAATTGAAATATAAATATTTTAATGTATTTAAAATGAGCATAGTAATGCATTCAATAAACGCAATTAAATTAAATTAGTTCAATCAACTGTTTATACCGCAGCTTTGATAGTGCATGATAGTTCATGTTGCATGGGCAAACATTCTTAAACAGGAACGAACCACTTCTAACGTTTCAACGCAAGAACGATAGAAACCGCAATTGGCGAAAACTAATTTCCGTTTTAGCGGCTACGTCTACCGCATTTGCATATCGAAAAAGGGGTTGCGGTGGAGGCGTCTATCGATTTCGTAAGAAGCAGAGAAATCGGAGTCTGTTTCACGGCTCGCGTAGCCGAAACAGTTGAAGATGTTAAAACAATCAACAAAGATAAACCTGGGCCGATTCTGTAACCACAAATTCACCTTTCATTCGATGAGAAAAGGGAAAATATTGAGAGATCAACGTAACAGTTTACTTTTCCATTTCTTGTCAAACAGATTTCCTATTCTATATTTCAGTTCTCTGAAGATATACCTAATGCTTATTTTCCTGGTGGTTAATTTTATTTAAATTATTTATTACCAATTTAATTTCTTTCGTATATAAGACTTTCATATAATTAACATTTAATTGGACCGATCAGAATTAAATATATACATTGCGATGATTATGGTAATAATTAATAAAAGGAAATTATAATTTTGAATAATTTAAAAATAACAAATTGAAGTATATTAAAAAATTAGTTTGGTAATGCATATTATAATATGCTGTACTAGATACAGATATTCCTATTGAAACCACAGTGAAAATTGCCGTATGTGGTAAGACACATTATACTACGAGTTATTAACACATTAAATGCTGCAGTGAAAACAGCCGTATAGAGTAGCTATAGTACACTATACTTGTAATTATTCAGAACATGATAGTTTCATTTTTCATTCTAAATTTTCCATTGGCTGCCTCACCAAATTAATACACTTAATATTAATGCTATTAAGAATTTTTTAATTTGTTTCTATCAGTTATTTGACGATCCTCAAATCCCTTGGGGTGTTGAATTTGTTATTTAATTATTCTGAATGTTAATATTTTTATTTATAATGACCCTGCAATTAAAAGTCTACGTTTTTAACACTCTGTCACAGAAATGACTCATCTGCATTTAAATTAATATGCAAAATTTCACGCATTAAATGCAAAGCGATAGCGTCGAGAGACTTTTAAACTAAAATCACGTTATTTTACGATACTTTCACACGCTCGATAGTAATTATCATCATTTTAAATGCTCGTCGATCAAGTCTGCATACTTGCGTAAAAAATGTGTTTCTAGCACATCTTGCTCCACCGTGTTTCTCGAATTAATATTCTGAATCGACTCATGGGAGCATATTTTGAAAAAAATATAAATGAAGTGCTTAAAAACACCTGGGAACCTTAAAAAATCGAATCTTAAAAAAAGATATAATTTCAAATGATTCTAAATGATACCTAATCCAATAATTATTGAAAGTTAAAAATACGTGGAAGCCTTAAAAATTTGAAAATATATAACTGATTTTTGAAATTCAAAATATGCATCGATATGCAAATATCAAATGAGAATAAAAATTACTCTATTAGCGGTAGTGAAATCTCATCGAATATTACAAGAAAGTTTAATATTTTAACGAGGTTCACGGTTAAAGAAAGAAACGCAAGAACTTGGACGACAGGAGAAACCTTTCCGATAACCTTTCCTACCTCAACGATTGATCCGAGGTGTCAACATAATTTCGTTTTTCTCTCGCTTTTACCGCGGTACCGAAAGCACGTACAGAAAAGAAACGAACAAGTTTTCTTCGTGAAACTCAAGCCGTTCTCGTGTCTGCTCAAAGACACCTCCGAGCTGTTACGCGAACCTGGTTGACTTCCTTCTGCTCCCACCTGTCTGTACACACACCTGTGTATATCTTTTCCTGTGTGTATATTCTAAACTAGCTTCCAAGCAACGTGCACCTAAGTAGATGGACTTTCCTCGCTCCATGAAAGTAGATTCTCTTTGGGCGTAAGTCGTGTGTACGGTTCACAACTACATATTTAAAGGGAATGGTATAAATCGAAGTCGAAAAAGAGTTCAATACTTTGCAACACGCCTACCTTTCCTCGAAACTATTCCTTTATTAAAGTTTATTTGGAACAGTGATTTTATGCACGAATTCATATATATGTTAACATCCAATCAGTTTCTTCAATACACAGATCTTTATTTTATTTTCTTAGATATGATGGTCAGTTTGGAATAATGATTTAGATACCTTTTTTGATATTTTGTACTATCAACCATTCAGAATGGGAAAAATAGATTTTTTTGGTATTTAGTATTGTTATAACTGGGGCTAGAGAAAATGGATATTTGAAATAGATTTTATTATTTGTTATATTTTGTTAAACATTAACAAATTTCTTGTTAAATATCAAATGAATTTCATTAACTTCCTGGGAAATGATCACTAGACACTATGGGCGACTATAATCGTCCTACGTGAAATATTTGCATTTCGAAATAGCTTTAGAAATGGATACCTTATTGCAGATATAGTTTCACGAAAAGAATTGTTTTATTTACTACATTAGATAATTTATCATTATACAATTGACCATCATATTAGAAATTTAATTCTTAACATTTAACTAACTATGCCACATATTGGTAATTATGCACTATATTAAGAGTTAATTAACATAAATAAATGATACAGAAATGAATAATAAATAGTCTTTATTTCGAAGGAATTCGTAAAATGAAAGTGGTACTCGTTATAAAATACACTTTCCGCTGTAACACCACATTACACTATCGTTGTATTACGTTTCTAATGTATACGCAACACTGAGAGGCACGTTATTCTTTTCATAACTGAATAGAATACCAGGGACATTGCCATGGACATTCTCTGGTCAGATAAACGATACGGTACGGTTTGTAAAGCAATCGTGGAAAATTGTATGGTTAAACGTACGCAACTTTTGAATGATTGAATTCTGCCGATGAAGAAGAAAGTAGAATTCAATGATTTCTCCAGTTCAAGTACTACATATTGCATTAGAGGCACTGTTACATAAACGTGATGTTACAATCCCATTTAGACGTCGAAATTGTAAAATTTACAACACTGACTGAAAGAGAAAAGTAAATGTATTCATTGACGTGAGTAAGGCTATTTTTATGTTTTTATTGGAAAAATGATTATAATAATCCGTACTTCTTTTTTAGAAAAGTAGAAGAAAAGTATTAATAATTTTAGTACGTACATCATCAGGTGAATTTCATGAATTTAATTTGATTAAATAATTATGAAATGAAGACACTAATGAAGACTATGAAAACAAATTTATTTTTACAATGTCTAATAAAATTTACGAATGAAAATTCAAACTGTATTATTTTAAGAATTATGATTCAAATTTGCAAAATTTAAACCCTCCCAAAATTCCTCACATAAAACTAAACAACTGCAAAAAATTATCTTAGCAAATAATTTTTACACAGTAAATAAATTAAAATTGAATTTGTGTCATATATAAGACACCATATATTTTAAACCCATGGTAAAGGGTTAAAAAAAAATTAACAAATGTTATTTTTACTATGTACCTTCCAATTTCTAAAATAAGATAGAAGAATGCAAACACAGGTGTTTTTTTTCTATTTGAACAGATATGTACGTCCACAGGTGTCGATAAATTTCAATTTCGAAACAGTGCAGATGCACAAACAATTGATCGCATTTGAATTGAATTCCTCTTTCTCCTGCATCTATTCGACGGTCCCTATTGAACGTGCTGCCGTGTTATTTAATTATGTAAGTCCTCTTCTAACGTCCTGTACATACATGTTGAAAGGTGAAAAATTTCCTCTCAATCGAGCATACAATTTAAGCTAACCTACTCCCCACCTACAATGTAGGTAAACGGCTTTCTTCGCTTCAAGAAAGTAGCCTCACTTCGGGCGTGCATCGCGCAAACATTCTTTACGCAAGCTCGATCTCTCCTTTCTTCCCTTTCACAGCCACTTACGGCCATTCTTGCTATTTAAACGCATTTGCATACTTCCAAATAGGTCAGTCGAGGCTCGATAACCTGTGGGCAACGTTTATGGTGTTGAAACGCATACGTTTAACCCGTTGATCGACAAAAGCAAATTTGACTATGGTATCAGGGAACTACACATGAATTTGGGAAAGAAATTGTTATATTTACATTGGGATTAACATATATTCTATGGAAGATTAACTTTTTCTTATATTTTGTTTCACAAGCTTGAGAGAGACCCCTTCAATGAAAATTTGGAAATGTTGACAATGGACTCCTATGGAAATTCGAACATCACCCTTACATTAGTGAAGTAATTATTAGGAAAATATTATATTACTTTTGTTAAAAATAGCCTCATATTTAAAAATTATTCAATCAATTTTCATGTAGCAAAGATAAATTGATACATAAAGATTTTAACAGAATTTGTACAATCAGTCAACAGATAACAGTCACGTCTACACAGAGGTTAATGAAAGTAAACAATTATTGCATAATTCATTTTTGCCACCTATGGCTAGACTTTATGATAGAATATCAGCTATTTGTGTTCATTGAAATATCCATGTGTTTATTGCAAATGCAAAGCACGACGTAACGTAAAGCGAGACTTTGACGGTATTCGTAAACATTTACAAATAGTCGAACGCAAGATATGCAAACGAGATTCTCTCTAGTCAGTCGCGTTACGATGCTTATTAATACTAATCGCTTTTTATCACACGTGCAATCAGAAATTATTTTTAAACAATCAAATATTCTATTCACTTTTTTACAATTTTGTCACAAGTAGAATACAAATACTTTCTCTTTTAAATTGTATTAAAAACTTCAAATAAATTAAGCAACTGTTTTAAATCAAAAAACTAAATTATTAATTATTTTATAAAATTTTAAAGTTTTTTCCATATTTTTTTACAAATTTACTGTTGGATTGATGCATAGGTTTCTATTAAATAAAAAACGTATGTTAAAATATGCACTTTAAGAAAAAAAAACACATTAATATATCTAGGGACGATATATTGATTTCTTCTAGTACAGAATACAAATATTCTCTGTTTAATCATATCTGTTTCATTTTTATGAAAGTGAACGCACAAAAAACAATTTGAAGTTGAAAAAGGAACTGATAGTTTTAACGAGAAATGTGCAATTTCATGGTTCAAGGAAAACTAACGTTCCGGTTGAAACTATAAATCCTTTCTCTGAAGTCAGTTTTTGTTTACAAATTAAAAAAAAACTTGCGATTGGTGTTCAACTTTTGGTTCAATATACTAGATACAGTTTTGTGTAGACTCTATCGGGCAACTTTTCCTTCTCGAATTAAATGTAATTATATCGCAGAAGAAATAGCGAACAATTTAAGTGGGAGATAACCGATTATCGTAATTACTTTTTCTTTTTCAATTCAATAGAATTTTGTACGTGACCGTTTAATGTGGATGACTTCTATTTCACGTGATAGTTAAACACAACCATCGAACAAACTCGAGTCATGCTCCGTTTACTTTGGGTCAACAAGGAGGCCATCATATGTAGAGCTGTCTACTTCTTGTATAGCATGCATACTGTACGCTTTCATGAAACGTTAGCAACTAAACATTTAATATTTTGCAGGATATATAACAGAAGTTATAAAATACAAATTTGGATATACAAAAAGATATGAAATTAATACATAAGAAATATTACACCGTGGAAAGATAAAGGTTAAAAATAAATAACATTAATAGCTAAACTTAATAGAAGGAAAGAATAGTTAAGTCAAAGTAAAGGTAATTTGTTTTATAATTTATAATGAGAATTGCAAATTGAAATATAGTAAAAAATATTCCACTAACTAACAGGAGACTCGAAGTGATTGTATGTTATGATATTGTTAATTTAAGTTTTAATTAGACAACAGTTTTAGATAATAGCTTTTAATGGTAGGAAATTCGATTCAATGGACAAGTAATATAGTTGAAAACCTTTCATGGTAATTATGAGTTCAAAAATTAATAAGAAATATTACGCGATTGCAAGGCAAATGAACTTATATTATAAAATTTTTAAATCTCACCTTACAAATATTATACTGTGCTATATATATTTACATTATTATGCATAGAAAGCTGGCTTCAATTGCAATATCAAAAAGTAGTTTCCCTTGAATCTAATGGAATGGAGGTATGTCGTGTTTTAAGATGTAATTTATTCATTTCCAATGATTTCTTAAGTAGCTGCAGACTTTTCTTTCAAAATATACAAGAAAAGAAAAATTTATTAATCATATAACTCTTTAACTATATTTTATTTACCATTAATGTAACTTCATAACACAAATCTCTAACAGTGAGGTATTATTTCATTATTATTTGATTGATTATCAATTGGCTGCTAAAAAATATAAAAGTAGTATTTTATGTTTGATAAATAAAGAGTGTAATTAAAATTACAAAAATCTAATAGAATATATTGTCTCTGTATTTAAAAATTTGTAATTGTTTATATTTTGTAATACGATGTAATAAAAATAATTTCCAGTGAAATTGATTCATAAACATCATTAAGAAAGCAATTTCAAAAGAAAATAGATAGAAAACCGACGATAAGATGTGAACGTAAATGCATACAAAGAGGAAGTTGTCGCTCATGTTAGTCACGTGTTTGGTGAATATTCATCAATGATATATAAGAGATCTTACACGAATGTCTAGCAATCGGAAAGTGAAGACAATGGCCTCAGCTCGTGCACTGCTCTCTTCCGGAAACAGGGTTAATAGCCTCTAGATTACACACGTATGTTATATTCTTTAGACATGAGGCACAGGAAATGTATTTGGTCAGTAGAGCAAAATTACTACTCTCTTAAATAACGTAATGAAAATTCATATTGCAACACGTTTATTCATATTACCTACACTTATTTTAACAGACACGCATAACATTCTTTGTTGGGTTTCAATTGGCAAAAGAATTGCATTACTTGCTCTAAGAAAAGGAAACTTAATAAGCACATCAAATTTTCATTTTTAATTAAGAAAAATTTGCTAAAAAAAGAAATTAAATATTGAGGATGAAAGGAAACAATTTTTGTTATAATTAATACCCTTACAAATGAATGAATAATTAAAAATTGGAAATTTTCACTCGAAAAATTAAATTTTTAATTACTCACTCAGTTACAAATATGAGTTTCATGATTTATTAGAATTTTAAAATGAAAAGAAGCAATTTTTGTTGGTAATACCACCCTTTACGAGATAATTAAAGTCAATCATTAGAAATAAAAAATTTAGGTATTAATAATCTGAATTAAAAAATTAAATTTCTGTACGAGTGTTTAAATCAACATTTTTACACTGTTTCTAGACGTAGCATCGTTTCAGGTTCTCGAGTCATTCAGCACCTTATGGAGCGATACAGTTATTTAAGT
The DNA here is from genome assembly GCF_907164935.1 of Osmia bicornis bicornis. NCBI lineage: Eukaryota > Metazoa > Arthropoda > Insecta > Hymenoptera > Megachilidae > Osmia > Osmia bicornis. The sequence continues at coordinate 4,331,261 of NC_060219.1, read as the reverse complement.
GGGCGATCCCTCTAATCGTTCTCAAACTCCATAAAAGGACAATGATGAAAAATAGATGATTAAAAAATCTCTGAATAATAATTCTAAGTTGAAAATTGTGCTGAGAAAAATTTTATTAATAACAAAGTTCCCAACAATAATGTTATCGTCGCGTTTGAACAGGCTAGCGTTACTCGAGTTGTAAATGGTAAGAAAGGAGAATTTGTACGTAGGAAACAAAGAAAACTAAAGAAAGAGAGAAAGACAGGAAGAAAGTTGATGTTTCCTTTCTCGATAGCGAGAATTCAAACCGGTCGACCATCGCGTTTCCAAGTTTTTGCTTCGAAGCATTCGTCGTGATCAACGGTTCATCGACGAGCAGACTAAACGGGTCATCTCCATTTGTCTTGTCGAATCAGCTCAAACAGGAACTATTACTCGAGAGGATAATTGTTCGCGTGGAGAATCAGATTCACGACGATGATATTTTCACCGATAAATCTTCTGAAGCCATTTCCTACCTAACATGGTACATTTAAAATAAACGTAGACACCGAAAACAGCGACATTGGATTATTTTTTTGATATTTTTCAGTTGCAACCAAAACCAAATAGATTTCTATTTTATGAACAAATTTTTGAATTTTCTTTTAATTTTCAAATTTAAAATTTTAGATCAATAACTTACATTATTACATATGTCTATGTTTTATAATTTTAAATATTTTATAGAACCTCGAGTATTAATAAGAGTCTCAAGAATTGAGTCTAATACGATAAGCTTCTATAAAATTTTCTGTAATATAAAAAAAATCTGTAGAGTGATCTGATGTCAGATTAAAAGGATTATATTCGAATTCGAGCAGGATTTAACCGATTGCATATAAAGTTCCTGGTGGAAGGAGCGACAAAGTAATTACGTAATGCGAAACCTAGTAACCTTTTGTTACTCGATGCACCGTTGCACAAAGAATAGATAATATGTATGTATACCGTTTTACAGCACGGTAATAGCAAACCGACCCTGTTAAAATCATTTGTTCGATGAAGCTAGTCATGTTCAAGGAATGGCATCTTTCATTAATAATAATTTATATCCCCTTTAGAATTTACAATATTCACAAATCATTTAAAAGATTAAAATAATATTGCTAACAAAGTCTTGAATTATTAATAATTTTATTACTTCTTAATACGTGATTTTATAGGATCTTCCGTATAACTTGGACAAACTGGTATCAAGTGATGAATATTCTAAAAATAATGCACTTTTGTGCAGGGTTGCATGAGAGAATCGTAATTGCACCTGTACACTAAGGTACTTATAATTTCAAACTACATGTATGAATTCAAAAGTTATTACAGTTTGAAATTAGCTACGTTATTTTAGCTATTATTATTTTATTAGCCGGCATCATTGCATATTTATATACGATATAACAAATGGTAAAATGGATCTTCCTAGACCATTTATATGTTTATGTAATACTTGAGATTCATTCCTTTTAAACCATTCTTTCTCCCAATAACTACTCAGAAAACTGTAAAACAACCGGTACTTCTTCATTTCCATTCCCGATAACGTTACTTCAGATGCTAAAACCCTGCACAAACGTTTCTAAATTTCATATCGAACTTTCAGACAGCGTGAAATCGATGCAGAAGTTCGTCCATTCGTGAAGTCCACATTACGACACACCTGCAAAGTGTGTCAATAGGCGAGTAAATAGTCGAATGCCATGATGTTTCTGGTATGGCTAGCCTACTCGCCAAAAGGAATATAAAGGCAACAATTTTGGCCTGTCTCGACTACTACTCCTTTAAGGGGGAATAATACACTTTGGAACAACAATAACCGGGTCAGTTGTGACCCAGACCTACGAAACGTATACCCACAATGGCGCATTGACTAAAATTAGGCATTCAAATGTCTAAACGAAGGGCTTTCATATTATTTATATTGAAAATATAAAATTTTACAAATGAGAACACAAGTAAATATTAATTCTAAATCAAACGTTAAAGCAGCAAAGAATGGAAGCTTGTTTTTTCTACAAACTTTACATCAATATGACTTAGAGACACTAATTTTTAATTTTTTAAATTAAATTTTCATCCTAATGGATGAAGAATTTGAAAAAAACTTGACAAAATTATACGCGTCCTTAATTTTCGATCGTCGGTCGTAGATTCTTTTTTCTTAGCGAGAAAGGTTCGACTCATTTCTTATATTTTTTGTTTCAGCCACGTTTAATTAGGTCTAATTTGGATTTTTACGATCCTTTCGTGCGGCAACCTTTCTCGAAACACAAGAAAGAGCCTACTCTCGCCAGAATCCCCTTCCCGCTATGTTTACTTTCTACGAAAACAATCAGAGAGAATTTTGCCGCGATGCTTTCTCAATTGTCTAGCTATTCTCATAGTTCTACGGCACGTCAAAATCCTATTGAGTTAACATTTCAGCCCAGCGAACTAACTTTTTAACGTCTTTCTACGTGCAATTTCCGTGTGAAGACGATTATCGCTCGAATCGCGACAAAGTTTTATGAGAAGATTTCCTACCCTCGCTTTTGTGCAAATTAATCTACAATCTTACCAGAATCTGCTTCTTCATATTTTTTTTTCAAGTTCCTTCCGTGTATGTCTGCTATTTTGCATACAATGAAAATGGACATAGATTATCAATTTAATATTTAAACATCATAGTAATTAACCTTTTGAAACGAAACATAGCATGTGCACAGAATATTATTAATTAAAAGAAAAAAATAAATACTAATTTCATTTACGTTTTATTATTCATAATATCTATTTTAAACATCTACTGCCTATACCTCGAAGAACATCGTTATTATTATTGAATTATTATAGCATCTAAGATAATGTAATTTTAAATGTAGTAAGATTATTCACTTTTGATTTCTAAACAATTAGCATAAATTTATTTTGAAAACTTTGAAATAAATAATCTACCAAATTTTAGCAATCATTTCCTAAAGAAAGGGTTAAAGGTGTTTATAATGCAACAAATTTTAGTTGACTGAAAACGTTTGAAATACTGGTTTCAGAAACTTGATTTCCACTTTATTTCATTACATTTGATAATTGTTGAAAAATGTAATACAGCTATCTCTTCTACTTATCTACCACAAACGTCTAACGTTTCGTAAGTTTATCCCCCATAATTTTTGACTAAAATTATATTTCCTTCATCTCCTGTTTCTGCGGTTTAAAATAAGAAGAACCAAAGGACAAGGATGATGTAACTGGTGGTTGCTCATCTTGAATTTTATCGTCTGATCGTAAAAGCTTCGTTGTTGATTATTTCTCAGGATAAGTAGTAATATCAATGGCATAAAAATCACGTTTATTTATTATTTAGATTTTCATAACCCATTATGATTTTTTACGAGGACATTTTGAAAAATTTTCAAAAAAATAATAATTGGGTGGTCCAATTATTCCAACTTTCCCTTATTTATATTATTTTCTAATCTATCCTTAAACTAACCAAATTTCGTCTAAAATTCCGCATATATTATAATTTTCATCACTGTAGATTTCTGAAGAAATATCTTTCAACCATCTCTTAATGGTTACGACGAAACGTAAATCATATTTTTAAACAATATCCAAGAATATCTTCAAAGAAGAAAAATTCAGACTTTAATCCCAACATTTGTATTCCATCATCGTGCAAGATAAACGCCTATAACTCTTCGAGAGGTCACAGAACAACTGTTACAACGATGTTTGCTCGAGTACAAGGTAAAAAGACGAAGGAAAAGGGTTATGTTAAACAGCTCACATACCGATTCCAGTTCGACTATGACCAGACGGTATCCAAAATTGAAAGGAACGATTCGGTTTGTCGTACTAGTGGAAACTCACAGAAGTGAGGAGACGAGGAGACATCATCGAGAATTTATTCCTATCACGAATCCTGACGGCAGAGGTCAATCCACTTGAAGGTAGAGAGAAGTCGGGATGCTTACTCAAACTGGACTTACTGGATACCATGGAGTCAAAGTACTCCGGAGTTCTGGTTGCAAGGCGATTCATGGAAGCGAGATATTTGTTAGTTATGCTCTAGAACGAAACAAATCGAACGAATCGAGATGCCCTGAATGCGCCATGGGAAACTAGCCACCGAACAAGCTATAACAGTTCTTCGACCTTTCGAAACTGGTCAACCAAAAATATTTCATCCTATCGAGATATTCAATTCCATCGATCTTATTAGACTAAGAAATTACTAAGAAATTTCACTGCAATGGACAACAATTTCAGACTAAATTATATTTTTAGCAAAGGGGGGTATACGAGACTATTTATTATTTCTATGGTAATTATCTTTAACATAAATTTTCGGTAGGGGTATTCAAGTGATTAGACTGAATTCAATTGAACATTCACGACCGATTCCGGTCGCTGTTCATCGGTAATTCTAAGCTGATTCTCACACTACGACGGTGCTGTCTAATCACTGCAGTTTGTTTTAACCCGTTAACCCCTTATTCCTTTTACGATTACTAGATCGGTGCATTTTCTAAAAGAAGAACACACGTTCAGCTATTTCAATCGAACGACATAGAAAAGGATTAACGTATAAAATAGTATTATGTTTCTAATCTCACATTTGTTTTTCTTTTTCAAAATTTTCTTAATCATTTATATCATTTTATTTACCACTCTTTTGTTTTTCATCTAAAAACAATGAAAAAAGTGTCTTCTATTAAATACTTTGCATATTGATAAGCTTTGATTTATTCTATTTTGTGACGAAAAGCAAAGTTGAGTAATGTCAATATCTTTTTTATCGAATCTACGTCATTAGTGAAATATGTATATATTGCACGTGTACAACAAAAACCTTGATGTAAAAGAAATTCTGCAGCTTAACATTTTATATTACATGTAGACGATGACAATTTTAATAAAAGAACAGAATTTCGTGTCTTAAATAAAACTGTGTTATAGAGGAATTTATAAATATGAAAGATTTGCAACAATTGTTTTACGTGTTTAAATGAAAATCTGGATACCAGTGACACGAATAAAATACAGTCGTAAATCTAAGGACGTGAGTTTACAGCATATATCAATGAGTTAACAACTTAGCGAAGGTTTCCTAGTTCGTATGTACTCACGTAATACTACACGTGATCATTATCTGCAATCCTAGGAAAAAAAGAATAAAAGAGACATAGAAATCGGTGTCACTTTTCGCTCGAACTAAAATTAATAAATCGTTATAATCCATTATATGAAATTTTTTTGGAACAAATTTTCTATGAAACATTGAATTAGCTTAAAGTTAAGAAAATTTGTGTTTAATATTGCAAAATTATAATATTTCAAAATAATTTTATTAAGGAGGAAAAAAATACTTCAACAGATAACTCAGTGGTATTTTAATTTTCCTAATCTTTCAATATATGCAAAAATATACAATTTTTTAAATAAGTAATTGTATTAAAATGAAGTGCTTTCATTTAGCAAGATATATGAAAAAATAGCAGTGAAACAAGTGGCCGCGTTTCTCTTCCTTGAAAGTAATGCATACAAAATGACCAACAGAAAAGTTTATCAGGAAAAAGTTCGAAATTTCTGCATATTATACCGTTCCATTCAAACATTTTTGAAGAAGGCAAATAAATTCATCTCGAACACTGTAATAACGCTTTCTAATTAAATAATGAATCACAAGTTCGCTTCAAAGATAAATATACTAAACAATTATTCAAAAATAAGAATCACTGAGTACCATTTAGCGCAAGATTTCTCCGAAAACAGAATACTCTGACGTAAAACTGAATTCAAATATTTCATTCTATCCAGGCCAACCTGGATGTTCACCATCAATTATTCATGCTAAGCGGACGAAAGAGCATTTCGAACAGTTCTCCAACATAGGGACATTTAAAGGTCAATGGTCCGTGGATTCGTCCATGTAAAACAACCGAAAAACCAGTTGATTTTTAATAAAATTCATCGAAAGTGTCTCTGTACCTTCTTTGTCTTATCGCAAATCAGAACGTAAGTAACAAAGAAAAAGGATTTGCAAAAAATTAGCCATTTTTATCGTCACACGCAGAATCCTTACAAAATAACTTGGTGGAATTTGTCTGATAGATATATTCTTTATTATATTCTAATTAATTCTATCATTTTCAATATGATAAATACTTCAATAACTTTTACACCATTAAAGTAGCAAGACAAAATGTAAAAGATTATAATAATCTTTAGAAAATCCCCTACTTTATCAATAAGGGTATTTTAGAAATAATAAAAAATGGAATTAATCATTTTTGACACTGCTTGCTACTGTATATAGCAATGTGTACAACAATGTCCCTTTCTCCATTTACCATCAAATCATTTTTATTATTATCAATAATTCTTCATCTGTATCATCTTCGAAATTCCCAATTCCCTAACAATGATCTCATCGCCAAACTGAGCAGTCGAAACTTGAAAATTCATAACAATCCTGAAAAAATCTTTCTACCTTAATCTCTCAGTATATTTTAACTAAAAACACTTTTCTTATATAACAAAAATGAAAAATTGCCATTTTTATCATCGCATATAGAATCTTACGAAATTCTCTACTTCCGTATCTACCTGGTGATCTAACACAATATTACTGCTACCTTTTCAATTACTATTAAATTAATTTTATTATAAACAATTCTATACAAATGACAATTAAAATTAATCCATTTATCACCATCTTAACGGTGAACCAACGCAACAGGAGCTGATCAAGAGCAGCCGGAAGTGGCCGAAGAAAAGAGGTTGAACTTACCGCGGTAGCTATCTAATCCATTCACAATGGTATCCAAATGATCATGGCACCAACGATAGAAACAAACTTGAAATCAGCCATGCACTGTCGGGTCAAATGGAGCCGGCCGATTCGCACGGAACAACTTCACTGTCAGTTTAGCACACCGGTCTAACCGAGGGGTCGTCGCGTGTCGTCGCACATTTTGCACGGTACCAGGGGCCGAATTTCAACGAGCGACCTTCGTTCGATCGGTTGGAAAGGCTATCGAACGATCGTGGCACAAAATCGAACGGATCGAGATCGGATCAAGAGGAGAACCGAACCGAGCATGCCGAACGTCGCCGACCAAGTGAGAGGCTAGCGGCACTACCGACCAACCAACGTGACGTCAGAATGCCTCCTCTCTTTTTTGCCATTCCATAGCGAGCGCCGCGAGAAAGGTGCCTATACAACTTCGTATCCCCTTCTCTTCTGTCCTTGTTTTGCGAGGAGCACCCGACGAGACCTTAAGGATACCACAGAGAATATTTTCCATCGAAATTCTTTGGACGAATTACCTTTACCGAGTCGTCCGCGAAATGGCACCTCACGGATGGAGAAGCAACGTTCCTCTGACAAGAGGATAACCACTTTTGGATGAATCTATAGGTCCAAATCCTATTTTACGAAGAGATCTTAAGGACATTAGCGACGCCACTGAAATTCTTTGAATTAATTTCCTTTATGGGATCGTCTGTGAAATGGCACCCTACCTATGAACAAGTCAGAGATTTTCAATGAATTTAGCACCCAAAGAAAGTTTATAAATAATACCATTATCAGCACAATTTCTTGGACGAATTATCTTTAGAGAGTCATCCACGAAATGGTACTTCACCGATGGAGAACCAATTATCTTCTAATAAGTACGGTGGCTTTTGAATGAATCTAGGTTAAAATCTTATTCTCTTAAGTATGAAAAATGAAAAATTGATACACTTGAATGGACCATATAGGTAAGCATTGGACGAGGTGTTTCGAAAGGTACCATGAAGTGTTACGGTACAAGGATAAGGAAATCGAGGGAACTGTATGTCCTTCGTTCTTTGTGTACTGTTAATGAAGATTATTAAAAAGATTAGAATTTATTAGAAAAACAATGCTTAATGCGTCTATTACCACAGTAATATTATAGATAGAATGTAACACTTTTACACTGGCTGTGGTCATACATGTTGTTTTATCAAACCACTCAATAAATTACAGAATAATTAATATTTTTTTAAAGAAATATATCTAAAAATAATTTATCTGTATCTGAAAAGAAGAGAAAGAAAAAAAATGGCATTTTATAGCATTGTATTTTACAGTTTTCTATGAATTTCAAACAGTTGTTATGTTTCTTGTAAATATAAACAGGATATAAAATTATAAAAATTATAGATCCTTCAGGAATGCGCGATCCATATAGCGTTAGTGAGAAGTATCGATGATATTTATTACTTCCTGTTAAAACTTTGACTAACTCTCGATGCAAATTTCAAAGAAAATTATGGTGTTGTAAGATTGCCAGGGAGTTTATTTGATAAAATAATTATAGAAATAGATTTTAAAGGAACTGACGAAGTTTAGGTGTTTCGAACTGGTTGATGAAGTGAAGTCAAGCGTTACCGGATTAAATTGCTTGAGTAACCTACATTTTTTCCTTTTACGAAGTGTCTCGATTAAAATGTTGACGAACTGGAATACCGTTCCCGAGGCAGTGCATTAATTCTTTCAATTTATTAATAAAATCAAATCATTTTTTTATCCGTCGCGTTTCTTGCAATTGAAACGAACGATTGTTCAATAAAAAAGGTAACAAAAAATAATTGCAATTCGCTTCTCATGCTTGATAAACATAAACTTGTGTTTCAATCAAAAATAAAATTTACATTAAATGTTTCAAATATTTTGTGAAACTGATATAGCGATAATGCAACCTCAGCGTTAGCCTTTGTGTGGAAGAAACATGAATAATGTCAATACTGGTAGAAATTGACTTTCACTGAACAATGCTAGTTTTTAGGCAACAATCAAGAGCAATGTTACGCTTGGTTCACCAAGCTATTCAATAACCAGCGGGTAAAAAAAATGAGAAAAGGAGGATATAACATGTGCTTGAGAGTCTGGATCAATTGAAACCCAAACCTACAAGAGGATATTAACAAGAATATTAACATAAAAAAAGTTTTATATACTGGAAGAATAACTTTTAGAGGAACAGTGTAAAATTTAGAAAACTAAAATAATATGCAATAATAAATTAAATTGTAACTGGGTTCAAGGGTTATCATATTTTGAAAATTACTCATAAACCAAAAATAGAACACACCCCAAAAGCAAAGAAATATATCAAAATCATAGTAATTCTTCAAAATAAAAAATTTGAATTAAATTCCATGAAAGATCATATTTTCTATCATTAACCAAGCACGTTGGCTAATTAAAAAAACACGTCTGGTACGATTTATTCGCGAGCTCCATCGGGCAGATGTAAAAGGGAGAGAGTTCACGCTTCTACAAACTCTTATTTAGGTCAAATTCCATCACATTCGAATCTCTCGCAACTCGATCGTTCCATTTTTCCGCCACATTCTCTCCTCGTTTCTCTGTTCAGGGTGAACCTATACAGCATCCTTGGAATATATTAATAATAAACGAATTCTGTCACAGATAACAAGGGATAACAGCGTTAAAACGCAACGCTTTGCCTCGAATCCGAACGTGATCTTAATTTTTTATTTTTTTATTTTCTTTTCATCGAAAAGTTCGATCATGTCACCCGTTACATGAAACCGTACGCGTTCCTCGGCCACGTTACAAAGCGAAGAACCAAGCACTTTCACGTGGAGGCCGCAGTTAGTAAATATCATGGCCATATTTTCTATCCACTCGTCTTTATCCAACTCATTCTTCGTTGAACAACCGATGCTTGTCTCTTTTCCGCTTTGCCAATATAATCGAGTGTGGGTCATTCCCGTCGCCTTATTTATTCGTCCTGCCACGACTGAGGAGCACCACCGTGAACCACGGCACTCGATTTTTCCATAACAATCCTTTCTTTCAACTTTTTTTACCGCGTTCCATTGCCACAATTATTGTACCGGATTACGCAAACGATCAAGGTTTAATTCGCGTATCATGGATTTCGAAAACTTCTGCTCTTTTGGGGAAAATATTTATTTCAGTTGGGAAACTTGTGAAATACGGCCTCGCTTTTGTTAAAGGAAATATAAGTTTGGAGAAGTATTCAAATGGTAATGCGACTGAAATTTAAATGTACAGAGAATTAAAAAGGTGTTGGCACATTTAGTTATACTGTAATAATTAAAGAGGGTCAATATAGTGATAAATCCACTAATAATACTTCTAATTACTCAGAATAAAATTGTCTGATAAATCTATAGGGTGCAAACTATTTGTGTTAAAAAATGTTGTCCTATCAGTTTAATAGAATTTTAATATGAAGTTAGAAACACCATTGTTCTGATATTAATATAAATACAATATCAAAATAGTGAAATAAAATTAATTTCTTTGTAAAATTTTCAATATTTCATAAAAGCATTGTTTAATGCTACTGACAGAAATATCTGAAATTTTATTTAGGGAACGAAATTTTCTGATCAACCTACGAGACCTATGATCATCTGTTTTAAAAATCATTTCTGATTACTGGAATTGAAGTTCACCTTGAAGTTATTAAAGAAACCAGGAAAAAATGTCGTTATCTATCGATGAATAATAACAATGCTATTGTTCAAAATTTTTGTAATAATTTTTTTAATTCTAATACTATACTTATTCAATTAGTAAGTATGTATTTAATTAAAATATTAAGATCTTTAATATAATTAAATAAATCACATCCCAGTTCTAGTAGCGATTTTGAAAATTCTACTTTGAGAAGGTTTGCCAATCGCCTTGCACCATACTGTCGTGTGAATAGAATGAAACGATTAAATTGTAGTGAATGGTCGAATTTCACCGAGAAAATTCACCAAGAATCCGAAGTTTCCTGACATTCCACGAAAAACGACTTGTCCGATCGCCAGGACGGAACTACTATCGCGAAGCGTGGAAGCGAGCTCGGTTTATGATAGCGACTTCTTTTTTCTTCAGCTTTATAACATGGCATCCGAGTCTCGGTCAGTGGACTTGAGTCATTGGAAAGAGGAGAAGGAAGCCTGCCAAGGAGAACGAGAAAATTCTCTCTGGTGCATCCTCGGTTCCTATTTTCTATTTCCAATCTATTGGAAACTGTAATGATATGCTCTGCGGAAAGAGCGATGGGATCCATTTACCATGCAGATATCCTTTTCTTTTTATCCAACTATCCAGATAAGTTTTTTCGTGATGTACAGACTATCTGTGCTAATATTTGTAACGGTTCCATTATTTTTTATAGAAAAAAGAGGGAAAATACATATTAGTGTTCAAAGTTATAAGACATTTATACATTTTTATGATCTTTAAATTGTAAAACTGTATTCCTGACTGAGTATATTTATGACTGAGTACGCTACATTAATCCTTGTCACTCCCAACTTTAATAGGGATTCATCCTCGTACTTGAAATATGAAATAATTTGTTTGTCAGATTAATATAAAATTATTATGTGCCAGTTATTGGTATACACAGTTTCAATTACCATCCCAAGTATGCTAATAATTGATGCTATGAATTCCAAACCAGCACAGATCCTCCAGCTAATACTTCCAAGAGGAGAGATTTTTTATTAATTTATTTTTGATTAGGTTCAAGTTAGGTTTCTTAAATTTTAATTTCTTCTCTTTAATTCTTAAAAGTATATCTGTATTGTTTTGGAATTTATGGCTTCAATTAATCTTTCTTAATTATTTCATAAAGATGATATTTAAGTCTTTATGAAATAAATTTTTGTTAAGCTCAAATATTTATGTAAATTCATTTTTTTTAATCAAACTTATTTTTTTGCAGACTATTTTAATATGTAGTGATTTTCAAGAGAAATTCAGTAATCAATACATATTTTATTAACCAGTATTAGAGATATTGTTCTTACAAGCTGACTGACTTACACCGGAAGAAAACCCTCAGTACAGGAAGTACCGATGGTGGTCTTGCACGTACCGGAAATACCACCTGTTGGACATTACCGCTTGAAATAGATATGAAGAAGGCTTAAGAAAATTGCATATGAAAATAACAATCGGATATGAAATCATTTTTTATTTTAAATAATTAATTCGAATAAAATATATACAGTATTTTACATCCATTTTAGTTATAGAATTACCAAAATTATTTTCTTTTTCGATAATTTTACTCTTGTCATTGAAACAAGAAAAAGTGTTTAAAACAGGAAAAGTGTTTGCAGTGAAAACTATTCATTTCGATGCAAGTTCAAACGATTCTTCTCACGATTTTTTCTCAGCATTTTCTTCGCTCTCTACTGTTGGGAATGTGGAGATAATTAATACGTAAGATGATATATACATTTCAAGACCATGTATTAATTATTGAGACACTGAACTTTCATAGAGTTGACTGCTACGGAAAGAAATGTGTATCCGATGCTATGTTTGATAAAGTTAAGAAAATTTAGAATAAAATTTTAAGAAATCTGATCGTCCAATGTATAATTTTTACAAAATGACTACTATGAAATCAAATGTGTGTATAACATTGTAAATTTGGAATAAATTTTTAAGCAAACCAAAATGTCTGTATCTAGATGTTTAAAGTAAAATTTTATATTACTGAACAAATTTTAAGAGTTGAATCACCGATGTTTTTCGTGCTTGTAGCATCTCCAAATGTGGCAAAGTTCAAGGAACAGTAGTCCATTGTGGGCGTATTTATATTGAATTTTAATTCACTGTCGAAATACCGTCTACCTCTCCAAAGAATTACTACAGTTTCGATAGCACCTCCTCGATTAATTACTATATTCTCAATTAGTGACGTTCAACTGGTGGTGTCGTATTTCGTAAATTTTAATGAAATATTTTTCATTTATTGCTAATTGCTAAATTTCTTTCTTGTAAATAAATGACAAGAGTCAAAAATGATGAGTCACGAAAATTGAACTAGTTTTAAAGTGTGTCACTAAAACACAGCAATAAAGTAAACGAAATAAAATTTCATGAACTAAATATAAACATGTACAGGTATATGAATAAATTTACAAAATTTCATAAAGATACGTTCAGCTTTATACCAAATAAAAATTCCCAAAATATATCATTAAAATGGACCAGAGAAGAATCAGAATAACGTCTCAAACAGCAGGTTGCTCGTCCATTATTGCGGTCAATCCGTGCTTCCCTGCTGCTCGCAACATTTTTATGTGCAACATGGAATCTGTGCATGCGTGAAGAATAGATGAACGGTATCTAAGTATAATTCTCAAAGCGTACTTTGCGTTATGAATACCCGACTGTAACAAACGCGACATCATTGAAAACTACAGACCTTGTTCAATTTCTGTAACGGATACTCTTTGTAACGGGTTAAATTTTCTATTCTCACAAAACCCATGTAAAGAATTCCAAAAGTTAAACTATAAAATCTCCGCTGTGTCTGTTGTTAGAAAAATAATTCATAAAATATGTGAAGCAAGCTTTGAAAAATGGAAGTTTCAAACCTTTGCAATTAAAATAAAGAAGGGAATAAAAGTTACATGTAAAGCGTTATTATTATACAATTTTTATAAAATGTACATTTTATTTAAAAAATCTATTAAGGTAGCTATGATGCTAAAGTTCCAAAAATTTCTTGTTGCAAAAAGAAAAGGTATGTAAAATGTGGATTTTGAATTATTGTTACATGAGTGTAATAAAAAACTATGTAAAAAACAAGGATACTTTTTCTTACGGTTCCAAGAGCGAACGAAACCACAACATCGACAAATAAATTCACTCGAACGGGCATCTTATTTGAATTTCAAGAAGCGTTCGTTGGCACCATTTTACGAATTTCAGCCTGGACGTTGGGTCAACTGATGTTTTAAACGAATTCAGGAAGCCAGGGCTTAACACCTGTCGATTTTACATTCGAACGGCACGGTTTCGAGCGTATATAACGCGTCTCGAGAGAAAAATTGCTTGAGAATAATTAGAAAAGTCGTCGACTGACACGACCGTAGTCCATGATCTTGAGCGGCATTCTTTAGTCGTGGGAGTTGTTCGCATAATTAACGCTAAGAAAGAATGCAACGGTGAAAGAGAATGCTTAGGAAAAAGAGAAGAGGAAGACAAAGAGTAAAAGAGGGAAAGATTCAAAGAAAAAGAGAGGAGGAAGTAGCTTGAAGAAAGAGAAGAATAGAAAAAAAAGGAAGGAATAACTAAACGAAGACGGAACCACCGGCGACATAATTAATGATTTCTCCGCTAATAATTAGCGTTTTCACTGATCTTGACTTGCTTGAAGATATACCGGTGTAACACACTCCTGTTTTACTCTCACTTCGTATAGCGGTAAATTTACTAACAAATTTTTCCTTATATTTTACTAATTTTATTTAACATTGATTTGTAATATTTTCTTTTGTAAATTATACAAATAGAGGATTAAAAATGGCAATTAACACGTTGAATTGTACAATGGTCAGTAGGAATCATTACAAATTTAATAGAACTAGAGAATTAAAAGACAAAAAATGTAAAAAATTTTAAATACCATCAGTATTATGTTAACTTATTAAGGCAATAAGTGGAATATTTAAAATATTAAAATATTAGTAAAAAAAGAAATAGTTAACTTGCTATTTATTTAAATTTGTTCCCTGTCCGAATATTTATGAAAAATAGTATATAAGATGATGAGTGTTGCAAAAACAAGGAACGAATAGAACAGTTTGTGAAGTTTCAATGAATAAACTATGAATGAAATTCTCTGTACTTTCGAGTATGAACCTGTGTGTTGTGTATACATTATTATCAAGAAGATCTTGGCCTCGTGCAAGATTAATTATAATGAAAATGTGTCGCGTAGCACTTTCCCTCGTTGAAGAAAGAAACGAGGGAATATGTATAAACCAGAGCAACGCACTCAACTATTTATTAACCACGATAACATTGTGTCGAAGCACATTGAAAGTTGAAGGTGAAAAAATGAGCTATAGATAGATATTATTCGAACAAAAAATCATTTATTATTCATGAATAATTGTAAGAACAAAAATAAAAGAAGAAATTTTTACGTTTAAAGATAATAATTGATTAAACCTTCCTTAATTTTCTTGGAACGAATCGTTACGTAAAGTATTGTATCGATCAAAGGAAAAGAAAAAATACTTCACGCGTGTAAAAGAGTTATCCGCAGCTGATCCACATTACAGAGTAAAGGTGGGTGCAACATCTAACGGAATGCCGTGGATACCACCCACGACCGAGATCACTAACATTTCACATACAGCCGTTATCCAAGGGTAATTTTCGCAACGTGGGAATCCACGACCTTTCGTTTCTATATTCGCAATTGATCGCGACTGAATGGCGGGAAAAGATACCTCTTAAAGATGCATCTTTATTAATGATAATAAAAATTAAGATCTGTTACATAAATCAAGACATGTCCAATCAAATTGAAAATTAATTGAATAACTGATTGTATGACAATTTTCCTATGATTATAGTAATTGAAGAACCATTCATAGAAGGGATCTAATTAAATTAACCGCAGTTATTTCTTCATCTTTTTGCAGATCTGAAAGATTTATTAATATATTTTTTTCAGTAATTTTTCAATCTAAAAAATTTAACACAATCCAGCTGTTGTACCAAGAAAAGAATACACGATAGATACTTAATGTGGGAATGTAGTTAGAGTTTATTGCTTCTGAAACAGAGAACGTAGAACTTTGAAAGTGAAAATAGAAATTTAATTGATACAAATGAATTTGAATTCTGTGTTTACATGTATAGAGAAATCTGTAAATGATTAAATATAATAAACTAGTGTTTCATGATTGAAATTTTCTTTATACTGATTAGCTAATTCGTTTATTAGGTAATTTATAATTTATAGAATTATATTCAAAACAAAATTTATAGTTTTATATTTAACAATTCTAATTTGTAGTTTCTTTCCGGTGGTAAAGATACACGATAGAAAGCTTTATGTAAGGAAAAATCCTGCCTTTAATGTTAGATTTTTGTCTTTATACACTTTCATCGTTCCGCGCATTTATTATTTCGTAACAATCGCTTGAAACATAGTCAATCGAAATTTCACTGACCACCATTTCAATTCTGCAAGAAACGTCCACTATTTACGTAATATTTTTACATAAATCTGTTGCATCAAAGTAACTTTAAAATATAGTGGAAAGTAGAAACAAGAAATCAAGAAAAACTTATAGAAAATCAAGAAAATCTTATCGAATATAAGGAAAATTGAGAAAATTCTATAAAAAATTACAAAAATCAAGAAAATATTATAAAAAAATTAAGAAAACCCTATAAAAAATGAGGAAAATCTTGTGGAAAATCACAAAAATCTTATAAAAAATTAAGGACCGTACTGATGTACAGTATTTAAATATTACTTCTGCCCCTAACTCATGATCCTTGATTCATAAACATCTTTACCAGACTAAAGAGCACCGCCACTTTCAAATTAAACTTGGACAATAATAATAACGATTTGATCTATGAGTTGGTAGAATTAACATCAAACGATAATATCCTAAAAGACGAACAATGCTACAAATTGCAATGGAAAAAACAGAAATGCATTGTACAGGAAATATGTAGACTGTTCCGGGTTCATGGCTGTGGGACAACTCTGGTCACGCGATTCACGCGGTTGGATAATAATTAACCGTAAGAAAACGAACCTTCCACGAAGGGCTTAAGTCTGCAGGAAGTCGCGTTAACGAACCTACGCTTTTGATTACATACGATTTTAACACGTATTGTCCAAGCTGCAGATAAAAAGGTACAGCAAAGAAAACGTGCTGATAATTACTCTATTTCCTTGGGAATAACGTGTACGCAAACATCAAATCGTTCCTTTAATGCCTTCGAATAGAAAATTATAATACTTAACTGTTTTTCATGTAAACAAATACTGAAATAAAATTCATTAACTTTGTAATTGAAATGGAAAATATTTTTGATTTATCATAATTGTTAAACCCTGAAAACAAAAGATAGTTTAAGAATACATTTAAAATTCGTTGTTTACCGTGCCATGAAAAATCTGAATCATTCATTTTTAACCAAAAATGAAATAATCGCATTTTCATCGAAACCGCCCGATTCATTAAACTATCTTTAATGGAAAATCAGGAATATTCACGATTTATTAATCGGAATTTTTCCTTAATTAATTATACAACCCGCCGCGATAATTTAAATGCATTATTCACACTGGTCTTAGATTAACATTCGAATTTGCAAAATGTACATAAATGCATATACGTATGCAGTTTTTTCGCATCGCGATTTATATAGAATATTCTTTTGTGCACGGCTTTATCTATCGTGTAATTCAATTTTTTCTAAGAGAAAGTGATCGTAAGTTTTTTACATTACATTAATAATACTACAGTAGAAAAGGAAAAGCTGAAAATATAAGTATTATGATTCCTAAATTATCGATAATCATCATCCTTCGATTGTATATCGTTAAAATCAGTAAGAAGATTATTTATATGACGTACACATTTTTGTTATAAATAGTACATTTAAACATAACAATTTCTATACGAATGGCAACAGGATTTACAGAATCATTCATTATTTCTTTATGAGATAATAGTACACTATGTTTACGATATATAAACATGATACAATAAATCTGTAAAGGTACTTACCCCACAGGAATTGGTTGAAATTTTGCTGTTGTCCTATCCTATTTGAAACTTTTTCTTCATACTTTCAAACACTAGATAAAAACACACTTAAAATAAATACACAACCTTAATTAAACTTATTAAAAACCATTAAAGTTTATTAAAACAAACGGGAGCAACAGTCTGACGACCGACAAGGACGAAGGTATACGTGCAACTGAAGAATATTGAAAGCGGCGCGAAATTTGAACTACGTGCCCTCTACAATTCGTACTGAAAATTAATCAATGACAACGGATAAAATATGACAACCAATGAAAAATATCGAATTAAATGTTAATAAGAGCATACAAAAATTCGAATTAATTTTTAAACATTTTATTAAGTTCTTTTTTTCTTAAATAATTGTTTGAACTGTTTAAAATAATGTACAACAGAACATAAAAACAACATTAACGTGTAACACTAATAAAGTAGGAAAGGAAAAATGTATTTAATACAGATATATGGATAGTCCTTTAATAAACATAAACAGATTACAAGAATGAATTCTTAAATGTAATTTGAGCCATTCAGATTGCCATTCTCGTAAAACATCTATAAATAAATATTTATATACCAACGTCAAGTACTAATGAATATACGAATTTACATAAAAAAGTAAAATAAAGAGACTATCAATACTATCAATTTTACTAGACATTGCCGAAGATGTACTCTCAATAAACGGCTCAAGAATGTGAATTTTTATGGTTCCTACTAACTGTAAGACAGCTCATCGGCAGCCATGAATGGAATGTGTGTTTCTGCTCCACCCCGAAGTCGCAATACTAAATGCAACGTAGACTCCTTCTGAATATTATAATCTGAGAGTGTTCTTCCATCTTCCAGCTGCTTTCCGGCGAAGATCAAACGCTGCTGATCAGGAGGAATTCCTTCCTTATCCTGGATCTTGGCTTTAACGTTCTCTATGGTGTCAGAAGCTTCGACTTCCAAGGTGATTGTTTTCCCTGTAAGTGTCTTGACGAAGATTTGCATTCCTCCTCGGAGTCTCAGAACCAAGTGAAGCGTAGATTCCTTCTGGATGTTATAGTCTGAGAGTGTTCTTCCATCTTCCAGTTGCTTTCCGGCGAAGATCAAACGCTGTTGGTCAGGAGGAATTCCTTCTTTGTCCTGAATCTTGGCTTTTACATTTTCTATTGTGTCAGAAGCTTCGACTTCCAACGTGATGGTCTTTCCTGTGAGAGTCTTAACGAATATTTGCATTCCTCCTCGAAGTCTCAGTACCAAGTGAAGAGTAGATTCCTTTTGAATATTATAGTCTGACAGAGTCCTACCATCTTCTAATTGTTTGCCAGCGAAGATCAAACGTTGCTGATCAGGAGGAATTCCTTCCTTATCTTGGATCTTGGCCTTTACATTTTCTATCGTGTCTGAAGCTTCGACTTCCAACGTGATGGTCTTTCCTGTGAGTGTCTTGACAAAGATTTGCATTCCTCCTCGGAGTCGCAGAACCAAGTGAAGTGTAGATTCCTTCTGAATGTTATAGTCTGAGAGTGTTCTTCCATCTTCCAACTGCTTTCCGGCGAAGATCAAACGCTGTTGGTCAGGAGGAATTCCTTCCTTGTCCTGGATCTTAGCTTTTACATTTTCTATTGTGTCTGAAGTTTCGACTTCCAAGGTAATAGTCTTTCCTGTGAGTGTCTTAACAAAGATTTGCATTCCTCCTCGAAGTCTCAGAACCAAGTGAAGCGTAGATTCCTTTTGAATATTATAGTCTGAGAGAGTCCTTCCATCTTCTAATTGTTTGCCAGCAAAGATCAAACGTTGCTGATCAGGAGGAATTCCTTCTTTGTCTTGGATCTTAGCTTTGACATTCTCAATGGTATCTGAAGCTTCAACCTCTAGGGTAATGGTCTTTCCTGTGAGTGTCTTGACAAAGATTTGCATTCCTCCTCGAAGTCTCAGTACCAGGTGGAGTGTGGATTCCTTCTGGATATTGTAATCTGAGAGAGTCCTTCCATCTTCTAATTGTTTGCCAGCAAAGATCAAACGTTGCTGGTCAGGAGGAATTCCTTCTTTGTCTTGGATCTTAGCTTTGACATTCTCAATGGTATCTGAAGCTTCAACCTCTAGGGTGATGGTCTTCCCCGTAAGAGTTTTGACAAAGATCTGCATATTTGAAGATCTAAAGAGCTAAAAAAATAAAAGAATATAAATTTTTAAAAATGGCTTCTTCTGATGTAGGTTAATTTTATAAAACCTCAATTTTGTTTATTTCTTAAAATACTAGATTACAATTGTAGTTACAATAATTTATACGCATTTAACAAAAAATGATTTTTACGACGAATTTGCATTATAAAGCAATGATAAAATGGCGTCCTGGCTGGAACCTTCACGAAATTTCAATATCTACGTATAACATACGAAAGTTGATTATTTAATTATGTTACATATTTTGCAATATATATGTAGGATAAAGAATTGTTTTATAATTTAGTTCCTCTGCAAACTTATTCTACGCTAAAATTCTTCGTCAAATTATTGATTAATATGTAGCCTTTGTTCAGAAAGATGGAGGTTGGATGATGAAAGAATCAAATATGCATCTTTTTAAACATATCTAATGTTTTCATGTTAAAATAGAAAATAATTAGATAATTTATACTTACATGCGTTCAAATAATTTAGAAGAAAATATTTGCAACACAAGTCAGACGAAATTTTACAGAAAATAAAGAACAGAGAAGCTTACAAAATACCATACAATAACTACACGAAGTAATGAGAAATGACGCAAACTGCGCTTATATATGGCAACTAGATAGGGCCGCCAAACTTTAATATTTAAATTCCCTTAATTCTACTAAGAAATGAAAGAAATGCATCATTCTGAAACAATTATTTATTTATTTATTAAAATCATTTAATGAGTAATACTTCTACTGACAATATCTATAGAAAAATAATGCGAAAAAATGTACCTTTCCACAAAAGTCTGTATGTGGTTAATGTGGTACCTTTTAACTTCTAAGTATTGGCTACGTGTGTGATACATTCAAATTTATGAATTCGATTTTGAAGTAGATAAGGTAAATTATATATTTAAATAATGGATACTTATAACGTTACCGAGAAAAAGGACGATACAGTTTTGTATAATACTACTTTACCGGCATTAAATGATTTACGTTGCGCAATGTGCGAAATTGATTTTATTGAAATTCGTGATTCGTCGGCGAAGTCAAATTTTCACTGGAAGACAATGAAATGTCGGCAAGTATAATACTTATTTCTTGTTTTTATTCAGGGTATCTTATGCTTACTAATGATGTGATTTTAGATTACTCATTCATTTAGTTTCTGATTTAATTGCTTCACCAGTATTCGGTACAGAAACATTTATAATTGTAATTACACATAAACAGTTCTTTGATACGGAAAAATTGGAGAAAATATTAAGAAATGTTAAGCTAGTGGTTCGCATTATTTATTTAAATAATTAACTGAAATGATAAATTATTGTTTTTATTATTTTAATTTTTTTTATCAGTATCGAGGATTACAACCAGTTACTATTGAAGTTTATAAATCTTGTCTTATTTATACAATACAAGCTAAGATAGCTCCTTTATGGAACATAGCTGGTCAATACTTAATTCAGGGAAAAGATTTTTATAATTTTACAGAAGGAGCTAGAGCATTGAAATTAAATGTTCTAATGAAAGGTATAATTATAAATTATTGTTGATTGTTAATTTAAAATACAGTTGACAATGAAATTAACTGTAATATTATAAACTTTTTAGATATGAAAATATGTTTAAAACTTCATGCAGAAAAAATTAAAATTTCATGTATTAAATTAGAAGATTATCTTCCATCATCTGTTATTTCTCAATTTTTAGCAGATCCTAAGGGATATATTGATTTATCTGTTTATAATTTACCATTTATACATGTTTTACCCAGGTAACATTAATTTTATTTTAATACATATTTATTTACTGTCTATGCTTAAGTAACATTTGAAATTTTTATTCAGTACAAAGAAAGGTAAATTATTATCTGTATCTAAAGAAATGCCACCAAAATGTGTTTTTAAGAATTATGACCAATTACGTCGACACTGGAAAAATATGGTATATACATTTTACATTATTTATCTCTTTTTTAATAAACAATCAGGTTTCAAGTTTGTTTTTAAATAAATATTATGTTTTAGTATGGTTACTCTTTGCCAAAAAATGAAGATGGAATTTTATACTATGAAATTAAATTTTTAATACCAAAATCAAATATTTTTATTTATCCTAATTTATGTGTAATGAGTGGTCCTGTGGATATTATTCCAAATAGAGATAAAGAACCTACAATTACACAATTCTTATCTGATATGCTTGTAAAATTACCTGCAGTTTGTAACAAAAAATTACAAATATCTAAAAATGATTCATTTAACACAGTAAGTTACAAGTAATATTATTAAAGTAATAATATTATTCTATAAAAAAATTTACATTTTTAATGTGTCCTGTATAGCAATTGGGAAATGCAAGTTCATTAACTGACACATTATTAAATAATACAGAATTAGAAATACATTCTCCACAAAATAATCCTACTTCAAATTCACATTTTGAATTCTCTACAAAATATGTAGATGAACTAAAGAAAGATTCAAGTAGTGTTCCTACATCATTAAAAACACACTTAGCTATGATTCATCAGCTTCATAATGCATCCTTTGGTGAAAATACAAACACAAATTTAAGCATTAAAAATATTAGAGAAAACCAAAGTAATATGCAACCTAAAAAGAAACTTTGTGTTGTAAACAATACATCAAGCACAACAAACAGAAATTTTATTACATCAAAGGAGGGAACAATTTCTAGATACTTTCCAATTCAAAAACTACATTCTTCTAATAATATAACAGAGGTATACTTATATTTCCCTGTATATATATAACTGACCAGAAGTTTTCTAACTTTAATTTCATTTTTTAATAGTCCACACAGCAAAAAAAACAAGACCATGTATCATTAAAAGAAAAATTATCAAATGTTAAATCTAATGAGCAAAGTAAAATATCTTTGTCAGAGACAGTAAGTAATTACATTCTTTGATTCTGATATCTTTGAGTATTGTTTATTATTTGTTTAGAAATGATGAATGGTTTATTCTATATTTTATTCAACAGGATGAAAATGTTAATATAGAAGCAATGGCAAAAAATAATCAGTTAGATCAATTAAACAGTAACATCTTAAGTAACTGGTTAAGAAAACATTCAATTCCACATAATCCAAATGGGAAAAAGGCTGAACTTATCAAGAAAATATTATCTCATATAAGAAACACACAACAACTTCGTATATAAAGATACATTCAAAGTTAATATAATCAAATGCCTCCGTGGAGAGGCAAAAGCTCGGCTAAGGGGAAGCCTCTGAGGAGGACCGGGAACCCTGGAACCCAGGTACCGAGAAGGAACGGGAACCCTAGAACCTAGAAGCTCGGAGATAAGGAAACCTTCATGGAGGACCGGGGATTCCGGAGCCCGGGGAAGTAGAATATTACTATACTTGGTACTATAGATATTTATTAGATATTTTAAAATATCAAATGTAACAAATATTAAAAATAAAATTTATTATTCTATCATTTACCTTATTTGTGTTGATCAACATTATCTTTGTTAAAATATTGTACTATGTATAAGAACAGTTAAAGCGTATAATAAATATAGTAAAAATAAATAATTAGCTATAACTACAAACATATTTCTATATCATTGACTTTCTACAATCTGCTATCACATTTAATATAATTTTTCTGTCCGATTCATTTTCTATTCCAATCTCAATTAAATCTGCATCAGTCAGAGTTAAAAATAAACTAACATCTACCTAAAATAAAGCATATAATAAGTAATATTATATAATATACCTGACAATGAAACTCTAATATACTTACTTCTTGTTCAAGAAAAATTGGAATGTGTTGACTTAGCCCATACTGTTTTAATAAAACAAACATTTTTGCTTCCTCTGAATTTAAAATCATTCCTCTTGGAGGTGTTTTATAACGTGGAGGAGTTGGTGTACTTTCTCCAAAAACATTTTCATCATTTATATCTGGAGGTACATTTGGTGAACGAAGTGGACTAAATTCAGGTATATATCCAAGGGTAGCATCAAGATCTTCTTGTTCAGTTTGAATAATTAGATTTGGTGGACAAATGGACTGTAATCTTTACTAATAATAAGTTTGATTATTTAACTAAAATGCACTTTATCAGAAACTATAGATGTACCTTGACAAATGCAGTTCAGATAAGTCATTGTTTCCTGAACATGCTGTTATGACATCTTTATTTTCTATTGGTTCTTTGTTTTCTATATCAGTCATTATATTCAAATTAATTTGTTCATCCTGTTTATTTTGCATAAAGTATATATTTGGAGACTGTGGTAATATTTCATCAAGAGTACAAGTTAAAGTTGGTGAAATTAGACTATGTGGAACACATTCTAATTGTTTTGATATTAATTTTAAAGCACAAGGTTTTAAATATTTGTTTGAATCTATTACTATATTATTATTACATTCATTATTATCATTTTTTAATGAATTAGGTATACAAATTGGCTTAATATGAATATTTGGGGATAATACATTATTATTGTTAATATTATTTTTTTTAATATCACATTTATTTTCAATACTGTACTCTATAGGAATATTATCTGAAACATCATTCCAATAATTTTCTATACTAAGATTTCTTTTAGCTAAATTTCTTATCTCAGGTACTATTGATTGCTTCATCATAATTTGAGTATATTCATCTATTAAACAAATAACAAATTAAAAACAATTAAAAAATATTAAAAACGTGTACTGATTGTGAGAATAAATGTTACTTTACTGCTTTTAGACACATCAAAACCAAGCTCCAACAGTCTGAAAAACAGGTCTTTATCATTTTTCATGGCAGCAATACAAAGTGGTGTAATATCATCATTTATACAATTAGGCAATGCTGATGGACATGCTTCATATACAATTTCAAACATTTCTTTATTAATAGCAGCAGCTAATCCAAGAACTGACATTCCTAAAACATAAGAACTCCATGTTACTCCATGTTACTGTGTTATTGCTGAAATAAAGCAAAAATTACAATCTTATTTATTTGTAAAATTAATTTACTCACCAAGATAGGTTGATTCATTTACGTTAACATTTTGTTTTAAAAGAAATTTTACTGTTTTAATATCTCTATTACGAATTGCTAACATTAGTGGTGTCCAGCCAAACTGATTTTTTCTGTCAATAACATTATGGGAATCCCACTTTTGTAAAATTTCTGTTATAACATCCAAGCAACCATTAGCTGCACTAATATGTAACAAATTCTCTCCATAGCTATTGACTGTATTTAAAGTATAATCTAATGACCAAAATGATAATATTACTCTTTAATTAAGTAATACACAAAAAGTTATAGTATACTAGTTTTAATACCCTCTGTTTTTAATGCTTTTATAACTTCTGCCTCTACAGCTTGTTTTATGTTGGCATTTATTTGTAGTTTAATATTATTTTCGCAGGACATTATTGACATTATTGTATGAACTTTTTTAATGTTATTTAGAGTTATTTGCCTAATTTCCGCCAAAAGTGTCAGTTTGTGTCAGTGCCTTTTTTGAAAGGTAATACGGTGGCGGCAGCACAATCTCATAAAATGTTACGTGCATGATAATTTCTGACAGCATTTGAATTTCATTTTTCGAGTTCTACGTCTGGTTGATCTAAGAAGGCAATCATAAAACGAAGTTATAAATCTGTATCATTTATTTTTGTTCCTGTTTCATACAGCAACGGATTTAAACCTATTGACGGTTAATTTAATATACAAATTATAGGGATTAATCTTCACTCAATGTGAGTTATTCTCTATTAATAAAGAACATCATGTACATGTTCTTTTCTTTTTTTAATTTAATGACATTTCTTCTTAATGTGTAAACAATTTTATTGATGATATTTTTCTTCTATACCTCATTTCTTTTTTTGGAATACAAGTTTTTGCTAGGTTAACTCTCAGACGACGCCAAGATCATATTTTTCGAGGTGGGGACACTAATTAAGAGAATGTGGTTGGGGGAGTCGAGAACGTATCGTTACCGTTAGTGGTCAATTTTCTCGAATCTTTATTAACTTTGTTTCTACACGCTGGTTCTATCAAATAAATTCATGTATGTTGGATCATTTTAAGTTTTCTTTAAAGCATTATGTATTGTTCAGTCCTATTGTAACAATATGGGGACACTGATTTAATGTATTATATATTACTACTATATTATTAACATCTATTAATTCATATGTTAATCTGTTGTATAGAATGGGAAGCAGTGGTCAATTGTATAGTCTCTCTTGGGGAGAATTTAGTTCATCATTAGCTTCTGCAGTGCAATTATTGAGAGGTCATGGAGATCTTGTTGATGTTACTTTGGCTGCTGGTGGACGTAGTTTTCCTGCCCATAAGATAGTTCTTTGTGCAGCTAGTCCTTTCCTATTGGATTTATTAAAGGTTTTAATAATACGTGTAATTCTGTATGCGATGGTAATAATGTATTATAATTTATATTGTGGAAACTTATATCAATAGAGCACACCGTGTCAACATCCAGTGGTTATGTTAGCTGGGATAGCAGCAGATGATTTAGAATCATTATTAGAGTTTGTATACCGTGGTGAAGTGAGCGTGGAACCATCTCAGTTACCCTCGTTGCTTCAAGCTGCTCATTGTCTTTGCATTCATGGATTAACACCACCTACTATATTAACTGAAGTATGTTTCTCAAATGAGATTTGTAAAAAGGATGTTTTAGTTTGATCAGTTTTCTATTTTTTGTTTATACAGAATGGGGAAGAGGTACCTATATCAGCAATACCAACAGCAAATGAAGCTTTATCCAAAGAAACAGTTAGTCCCTATTTTCCATTAAAACGAAAGAGGAAAAGAAGAAAGTCATCCTCCTCTTCTGGGAAATGGCCACGTACTTCTAATACCACCGATAATGAAAATAGATCTGTAGATGGAACTGATAACAGATCAGCAGGATATGATCAGAAAGATGAAGACAATACAGAGCATGGTGACGATACAGGTAAGAAATATTATATATAATGATATATAAAAGCACATTTTATGTTTATTTTACTTATTTAATTCATTAAAATTATTGAAAGTTTAGAAGTGCATGTTTCAATTCTAATATATCGATTATTTACATAAGATAATGAAGAATTATAATTATTTAATTTAGGTGTGTTTTTATATCTATTTATAAAGTATACATTAAACTGTTTCTATCATTTTTATTATTCTGTACATTCAATTGGTTTAGTAAACAGATTTGAATAAGAATGAATCTACAATGCTACTTGTGTTTTGTGTCCGATTATTTTGATCACATTGTCAATATATTTTTGGAGTATGATCCATCAATTTTCAAACTTCTTTCCAAATATTTTACCTACATAAGAAACGGACACAAGCACAACCATCAATTGGGTTGAACTGCATCTAATTGAATTGATAATAATTGAAAAATTTCACAGCTAAAAATCAGTTCAGCCCTGCATGGTAATGTTGTGTTTGTGTCTGTTAGCAGTGAACGATCGGTTGGAATATTCGAATCATCGGGGTTGTCACTCGCCACGTGCTCAAGAAGCGCAGCCAGTGTCGTCGGAAAATTCTCAAGCAGGACAGCATCAGGATCAAATGTCGGAAAGTGAAACGCATCTTCATACGTTAATGCCAATGCAGCCATATTCTCCGCTACAAATACCGCAATTTCCTGGTCCTCTTAATATGGGCTTTCCACCTGGTATACCGCTCCCACTAGTTACCCAGAGTGCAACGGTGGGAACGGTGGCTAGTGGACCAACCGGCAATATGAATTTATCTAAAATACGTGGTGCATCCGATTGTCCAGGCGTTTGTCCACTCTGTGGCGCTACGTTACGGCAAGCGAGAAATCTACGTAGACATCTCTTATCCTCTTGCAAATATCGGTTTAGTAGTAATTCGGTTCATGGTTCCACGGCTGATTCGATGATGATAGAAATAAAGCCTGAAGTCGAGTTGCCTGGTTACAACGAGCCGACTGTAACGTATGGGACTGATAGTGGAAGTAGTACCTCCGAGCAAATCATTTGTAAACCCAGTCCGCTTCCTTCACCGACCTCGCACGGTTCGAATGTTGTTTCACCTCAAAACAACATTCCGTCACCGACCATCGCTAGATGAATGTACATCAAGAAATTGAAAAGAAAGATTCGACAGGAACGGGATCGTTTGATTCTGTTATTGTGATTCAACAGCTACCTTGTTTTATTTACTTTGTTTCACCTTTGTATGTTATGATCTTAATTTAAGAAAGCGCAATTCCTTTTTTCTTTTTTTTTTACCTACCGTTCTAATGTACTTATATGAATATATGTTTAAACTATTAATTGTTTGCATTGTTTGCCAAGCACCGACTGACATTATTTTGTAAAGTTCGTCAGAATGAATTGATTGTTATAATACATTGTCTGTATAGTTTATTTTATCTTTATACTTAATTTTTTTTCTATCAATTCTGATAAAATGAATTTTAGAAAGATTTTGAAACGTTTAAAGCTAATAAGTTAATGTATTCAAATCTTCCACGTTAGTAAGTAAGAGCAGTATTTTAGGGTTAATCGGTATACCAGTCGATTAATAATTAGGTATAGTAATTATTCAAAAAGTCGAAATTCATCACACACTCATGCAATAACTGTGTAACGATCAATTTTATATAAACCTTAACTAAATCACAAATCTATATTTGTAGCTTATTTTTCAATTTTTTTTTTTTTGTGAATAAAGTATTGAATCAATATTTTGACATTATACGTACACACGTATGTAAGTAGAATTCGAATTTCTGTCGATTATACACTTCCTGGATAATTATAATAAAGCGAAAGAAATCAAGTGTTTCTTATTTACATTCATCGAGAAACCCGTTTTGTAATAATTGGCGGAAATTCAGGTTCCTAATCTGTACGATTCTCTTTAATTGGCATCCATTTAATTTTTAGAAAAAATTTTGAGCTGCGTTCATGACAGTAAAATCTAATTAATCAAGTTGAAATCGATATACTAGTAGACGTTTATTTTATTATAGACAACTTTATATTCGTACTAATAAAAAGAATTACTATACATTATATCTATTTCAGTCACTTTAGCGAGTATTATTTTCGTCATTTTTAATTAAAACGAAAGAAGATTACGGATGTAAAGCGAAGACTGTTGGATTGCAGATTACGGATCGTCGCGTCCAGTTGTGTTCGTACCTGTTTAGATTTGACGGAATTAATTCTAGGAGACGGTCTGTCGAAATCACGAAGCATGTCCGATCAACCAGCCTCTTGTCCATTGTGCGGCGCGATTTTGCGTCAATCACGAAATTTGAGGAGACACTTAGAGCTTCTCCACTTTGGACTCGGTAGCAATAATAAATCCACCGTGGACACGGGATACCGACGAACAAATAAAAATAACGATCTCGTTCGATCAACCTTCGCATCTATTTGTCAACCTCACGTGACGAGGACGGATCGATCAAAGCCTGCCGAGAGTGCAGACATTTCCACGTTAACGTCCTCGTTCATTGCCTCGTCCAACGCATCGAATGTCAGTCTTACAGGTGAATGGTTAAAAAACCTTGAAGCATAGAAGAGGAATGATAGATACAATAATTGAAGGGTAAAGCTTGGGTTACAGTAGTAGAGTGTACTAGCGTTAGTAGACAAAACACTTTCAGTATACTCATGTGAACTCTTGAGTGAGGTGATAGTAGAGCTTAGTTTAACTGATAGAGTATACTAGCGCTAGTAGACAAAATTCGTTTATTACACCTAGAGCCATTTTACATAGGTGAAGTAACAATCTTTCTACTAGTATTAGTGAAAAATATTCATTTACTATATTTATGGAAATGCTTGAACAAGAAATCGGAAGAGCTAGTGCTCTAAAGTAATAAAAGATTCAGCTCAACTATTGAGCTTAGAAGTGCTCTATTTGTAAAGTGTTCATTTTTTCATAAATTTCTGGTAACAAGAATAAATTTTTAACGATATAATCGTTATTCTTGTATATTTGTACCCAGGAAATCTGATGGGACCAGGTTCGAGTATCCTGGGAACTGGTGATCAAATTCCGAATTCAGCCTTGGTTGCTGCAACTTCTTGCACTGCTTCCATGGCGTCTGTCACTAATGGAGTTTATTCATCCGATGGTAATACCAGTATATTAAATTGTTTGTTATCCTCGTTACCGTTTTTGCCTTCTATTTCTTCTTCACGTGATATGTCCGCCAGGAATCACAAACAAACACATCCTCCTGATATTATTTAACACGTTAATTGATAGGGTATTAACATATAAATCTTACTTATTTAACACATTTCGCGTCGGTATATCCAGCATTTTTTCATTTCTAGAAATTTTTCTAAAATGGATTTTAAATTGAAGTACAAAAAATTTGTGTAAGTGGTAAATATGGTGTGAAATATAATATGTTAAAATTACGGTAAAAATTTTCAGATATAATTTATTTAATACACTTCAGTTGATAATTAATTTTTTATCAATGATGAATGAAAGTATAAATAAAAAAGTGATCGACAAATCGACAATATCGACAAATAAAGAAATAAAAAAGTTCATTTTTGATTAAACAAAATTATATGATTGTGAAGAAAACATTTTTATAGTAGAAAATAAATAATTCAAGTATAATTTAATTCTTGTTCTAGTAATTTACCTGGAATATATAATTCTTTTTATTCTAATAATAAAAATAGTTGCAAATTACGGTACAAAACAGGATTCCAAAATATATATTTTTCAAAACATTTAGATTATACATTTATAAAGAGGGTATCACACGTGTAAAGGTACACAATTAATTAAATCCTGCGATTAAGTACTAAACTAATACTGGCAACAGTTTGTTCAACAACAGCTTAGATTTAACATGACAACTTTATCGATTGTTAATTACAAAAATTCCTCCATAGAAAAATTGTACATTACAAAACAAATCGAAAAGTTCTTTATCATTTTGCAATCTGTTTCTTCGTTCTCGAGATATAAAGAATTAAAGATCAGGCGTTCAACTTCCGGGGTGCGAGCCTAGGCACCCCGGAAGTTGTATCTCCAATCTTTAATCGCTTATATCTCAGAAACGAAGCAACAGACTGTGAAACGGTAAAGGACTTTTCGATTTCTTTTTTCACGTAGAATCTGTAATTTTCATGGTGTACACCTCTCTTGAAATGTATTATTATTACCCTTTGGAAAATTCCTTTTTTGAGATTTCGGCGGCAACGATATTAGCAGTTTCTTTTATAAAACTATCTTCACATCGTCGTGGAGTAACAGAGGCAGTGAAACACTTTCGACGTGCTTCTTTAACAAAAAAATTGTGTTCTTCTTGGGTAATAAAATACATCATTTTCAAAAGCCTTCTTTTCCCAAAATTGAAAAGCTCGTTCATACGATGAGATTCATTTCCTCCGAATTATATTCTTCTGTACGTCCTTCAATGAATGGCCAATTTCTTTTTGAGATTCTTTTCAATTCTCCACGAAGAAGATTTAATAGATCATCAAGGTGTCGCAGTTCTTGAATATCCTGTCGCAGTTTACTCGCGTTGGACGTGATGTTTGTTATACTTTGTTCGTCACGCTGCAAAAATAGAATAAAAAATTCTATTACAATAAATAATATAGTTTTGTTAATAAGATTTTATTTTCACTGTAGATATTTTTATTTGTAATTGCCATATGAAAATTTTCATTGAATGCTTCTTTGTTTTTTGGTTCACTGTAATAATGAAAGGCTTAATTTGATTCAGAAATCAAAAATTGAAAAATGATCACCTGAAAGCTTCTCCGAAGATCAGATATATCCTTGTAAATATCCTTGCTGTTAGTCTGAAGTCTCTCTACCTTGTTCCGGAGATTCTTCACCAAATTATCCGGATGTTCAACAACCCCAGATACATTTGTATCTGGTTCAATTGCCAGGGCCAGCCTGGTTATTCGATCGTGAGAGGAGGTGCTGTCACAGAAACGATCTTCCTCAAGAAGGACCGTTGCTTTCTCAGGATTCGTGTCGAGTACCTCGAGAATTGACACCACCTCGTTGACAGCTGAACATCGTTCCTGGTAAATATAATTTCAATTTTGTAACTTATTCATTTCTATAGATATTAGTTTTCCAACGTGCAAAATGATTAACCCCACCTTTACAATTCTTTAAAATTTTCTTGTATTTTTCATTTTGTAAAGTTAATCGAGTTGGCAAATGAGTGGTTTATATGAAAGACGATTAGAAACGAAAGAAAAGTAATTTATCAAAGTAATTAAAAATAAAAACCTGCGATGTGTCAAGCTTGTAACTGGTTGTCGCTAATTCGTCGCTGAGACACAGGGGAGTACTTTGCGAATTGTGCGAATCCAAACTCCAATCATTGCTTCGTATACTCGAATTATCCTCCAAGGAGGAGCTATGAATTCCCATCTTCTCACCATCTTCGGAGCTAACAGTGAACCTCTCGTAACTAGACTTCTTGCTGATGACATTTGGTGTTTGTAAACTGTTCGAATTCTTGCCATCTATACCGTTTAGACATTTATCTTCCATTTTGGGATCGTTGTTGTTCTTTGTCGAAAGATTATCATTGCAGATCCTCTGGTCACTCCTCCACTCGTGGCAGGTGATAGTTGATAGTGCCATCTCTTCGCTATTCGAACTCAGTAACGTTGTACCTGATCGAATATTAAGTATTTTAGTTAAACACAACGGAAGTTCATTTATATAAACTCGATTTATCTGAACGAAGCTCCATCGATTGCCCAATTTGCTGAACTCCTCGTTGAACTTACTTCTTATCTAAACTGTTACGACATTCTGGTTACACATACGTTTATAATTACAATTTACACTTTCAAAGTGTTAATGTAAGTTTCCAAAATATTAATCGATCTTTTTAGCCATGAACTTGAAGTTACGATTAACTTTTTTTTAACTTTGATTCAAGTCATTTTTAATTGTCAAGATTTTAAGGTACAGAAGTTTTAAAATATAGTGAAGTCGAAGGATATGCAATTTCTATTATCACAATGTTATTTATAAAACTTTAGAAGTTTAGGAAATTTTCGAGGAAGGGGGTAAATTATTAAAGGGTCATTATTAACCCTAGAGAAATAGACTTTTGTACGATCCCTTTTATTCTTATTTCTTTTTTAAATAATATTTTTACTAAACTGAGATTACTTACTTTAAAGACATTACCAAAAATATTTTGGAAATTTTCTAAATGAAAAAAATAAAATTTTTCCAATATCTTCTAAGTAGAATTTGACTAGTTTCTGGGAAAATTTACACAAATATTCCCATGATCAAATATATAATACTTCCTGTAAGGAGTTCAGCAACATTCAGCGAAGCTTCACCAGGATAAATGAAAT
This sequence comes from Osmia bicornis bicornis, assembly GCF_907164935.1. Taxonomy (NCBI): domain Eukaryota; kingdom Metazoa; phylum Arthropoda; class Insecta; order Hymenoptera; family Megachilidae; genus Osmia; species Osmia bicornis. Next base: position 4,298,084 of record NC_060219.1, on the reverse strand, counting down.
TCGAATATATGTATAAATCCGAGTTCGAACGTATGTATTCAGTTTCATGCAGAACAGCGTCATTCGTCGATAAGGTGTTAAGAGTGCAGGCATTGAAACGAAAGGTAGACGTTTAATGAGCACGAAGCGAGCCGATTTCACATATCGGTAGACCGCGAAACTTTTACTGGGTCAAACACAATGGCTTGGGTTATATTCAAGTTATAGCTAGCTGACGGCAAGGCTGGTCTCGAAACAAGTTTGCACGATGTGCAAAATGTCGAACGTGTTCGAAGCTATCCTATAAACAGGAAAATACCCACCAAGTTGCTTAGAGTCGATAAGATAGTTCAATCGCCGTTGGCTACGGAAAGTATTTCGATGATTTTCCGTTTCTCCCGTCACTCTTGACTGACAGATGGACAAATAACGTGGCGATGGTGTTAGAATTCTGTATTCTTGGGATCGGACCAACCTTTCCGGCGTGTAACAGATAGCCTGAAACATGTTCGACTTTGTTTCTGTCGCGTCGAAATATTGTTTCGCTTCTTTCGCTGAAAATGCTGTGATACCCTGCAATTTCATATATTTTTTATGTAAAATCATTTTAATATGTAAGCTTACTCTATTTACTATTGATAAAAGATCCTATTGTAAATTTAAAATTGGTCATTTTTTGTAAATTGTCAAATTTCATTCTGTTAACAATCTTCTGTTATTTGAAAAGCTATATTTAGATTTTATTACATGACAATTATTAAATGAATTAATTACTTCACTTACAATCTTCATCTTATTTAAAATTTGTATCTAAATTTAAACTAAAAATTATGCAAGCTCTAAAATATAATTCTATTAATAATTTCTATTATGTACAAAAAAGAATTAAAAATTGCAAAAATCATTGTGTAAATAATATAATATTAGTACGATGTAACATTTAAAAAAATTATTTTTTTATACAATTCTTTAATTTTTTAACAAAATTAAAAATTATCTTTGTTTTGATACGACTAGCTTCTTTAAAAGTTCATCAGTGTTTACATATCATTACATCTCCTTAAATTTTTCAAACAATTCCATAATAAATCATGTTCACGATAGAATCGCTATGGAAAATAAATTGAACCAACTTACTCCTTCTTTCGGAATCGCATCCTTTTCAATAAGATCGATGTCCAGATCGTGGTGAATCAAAGACGTGAGTTCTATCCTTTCACAGTCATCATTGTAATCGTCCCTGAATTCCTGTGCAAGAAAATAAGATTCGCTGTCGTCTGAATCTGCACAAGAAAGCATCGATTCCGAGGATCCTAACGATTGGCATTCTCTGGTCTGGTTGGATCTAGGGGACTTGAAGTCATCTTCATTATTTATCCACCATCCGAAATCTTCTTCCTTTAACGATTCTTTAAATCTTCCATCGTTATTGCCTCTCCCTTTCAGGCAAAACATTTTGAACGGATTATGATACGCAATTTTCTCTTCTATCAATTTTGATGATGCATCAAACAATATCTGAAACAAACAGAATAAAATTGTCAGCGTTTCCGAAGTATTATTTAATTGAATAAGAAAATGATTTTTTTTTATTCATTTGACACTTTGACGGTTGCTGTCAGGTATTTGTGATTCTGATGCATATTTTCTTATGGAATTATTTTTGCCCAATTTTTATTAAAATTAGATGGAGTTTGATGGAGTAAAATTTTGGTAAAATTAGTAAATAAAATTATTGTAGTAAAATTAAAGTTGGAGTAGAATACTTTTTAAAATGTTAATTACAATGTAAGAATGAATAATTATGCAACGTTTTATTACACAGGAGAAAATTAGAAAAGCTTCCTTTTAACGATAACACAACCTATCTCGAATAATTTACGTTTTCCAACAACGTTTTCTCTTATCACGAACGAACGATACTACATTATCTATGGAATTCGATTTTATTGAATAAACACACGGCACAAACTTCAACCGATATTTTCCCAGCACCATGTTATTCCGCTTTCACGATGCAATCACGTCACAAATTCTCATTCCCCTAATTTACATTCACCATATCCATCCAACTTTATTTCTCCACCATAATTATCCAGTGAAAGAAACTTTGCTCTCGATCGTTCGTTTACCGCCAAAAATTAAGGGTACTGGAGAGGAAAGTGCATTATTTCTTTTAACTCTTTCGACTTGGCGCTTCACCAGATTAATACCGAATTGTTATCATAAATTGTCATAATTTTCAAGATATTTATAACACTGTTACGTATTCATAATTTTCATACATAGCTTTTTAATTCATTATTCTTCATTTTATTTTTATTTAGCTGTTATTAATTGCAATTTGAAAATCAGTAAAGTTTCTTTTATCAAATTAATTTGTTACATAAAATTTACATCATAGGTACTTGCAGGTTCTAACGTGAAAATGGCATATTGATATAAATTAAAAATTTCAAATTCAGTATCCTCAAAGAAATCAAAGAAGTAATTAATGTATAATTATACAAAGCTAGATAACATTATTACTTAATTTATCATCCACTGCAAGCTTCAATGTGAAATTTAGTATCCCCGGATAAATGAATTGAATGAAACCTCAGTAATCTCTCGATTGTTTACTTAAATATACAAATCGATGCATTTGAAAGATAACTTTGAAAAGAAAAATCCACTTCCTATAAAATTTTTCAAACTAATCACAATACATCTTCTTCTCGTAAGCACATCAAATAACGTTTCATTGAAAGCACAATAACATTGGGCGCACCTGGACACCGATAAAAATAAATACCAAAACCATTATATGGAACAACGAAATCGCGTATCGTCGATGAACGAACGTGCACGAGGTATTCAGCAACGAGTAAGCCATTATACGTACACTTGGCTGGCTTCTGTATAGGCGACGAAGACGTGACGAAGATTCGATATCTAAGAACACTAAACGAACGATAATATAATCGTACGATCTTAGCGAGCATGGAGCTCGTCGACGAATCGTCTTTTCCCGCGAAAATCACTTGGACCGTTTCACTAGCGAGAGGATGAGACGCGAGATGAGGTCATGATTTCTTTCGTAACCTTTGTGCCGTTTTGACAGTCGTACACGTTGTCACTGCAACTGTCTACGAAACACTGATTTCCTTGACCACTGGTCGCCATAGAGACGCTAATTTAATAAACGTACGACCGGCTTTCCAGCGTTTAGTAGCGTTTAGAACCGGTCAATGCGATTCACTTCCATTTCCAATGTCCATTTGTGTCCATTACTTTTTAAAACGTCGCGTGTACAGTTATTCTAAAAATTTACAGAAAGTTGTTTGGAAAATTATTGGGAAAGTCTATGGAGTTTTGAATGTGTAAGATCACGTGCAGTTTAGGCTTTTTTTTATTGTTAGTTAAGAGGAAATGTAAGGGAGGTAATGATTCATGGTGTAAGGGTGGAAGGTTATAGGTTGGGCTCTCCCAAGGCTCTCCCTTGGCTCTTTATGGGTTGTTTCAAGACAGAAGGTAAACGGAGGGAGGCTTCTTTCTACCTTTCTCTTTAACCAATAGAAAGCTACTTTGTGTACACTCAGGTGCAACCTAGTCTTCTTTTGGTGAAGAATGAGAAATATAAGAAGAAGAACTTCCCATTTGTCTTCGGTTTGGGAAGAGCCTAGTAGAGAACCTCCTACCTTTACACTTTTTCTTAATTCTTTTACTATTGTCGCCATTGCGAACAACTGTACTCGTACATTCAATTCACTATTCGAATGTAAATGAAATTTTAGTTGCAATAAGTAGTTTTTAGTGGTTTTTATTTATTCATTGTTCACATTAAATTGATCCAAAAAGAAAATTATATAAATTATATCAACACCTGATACGAACAAAATTGTAACCTTCGTTGCAGCGTTTTACAACTATAATACAAACAATTTAAAAAGAAAAAGAACATTTCAAATGTCCAACAGTTTCACTATTATTTGGATTTTATTATATTAACATTTATATTTTATTTAAACACTCTATACATTACCTTTAATTGAATTATTAAACGCACAAACTGTTGCAATCACAATTGTCACTTTTTATAATCAATACATTATCAGTATTATTATTATTAATCAATTTTCAATATCAATTTTACTCCTACTTAATAATTCAACGTTTATAAAATTATTTTCAATCACACAAGAGAAGAAAAATATCTATTTCACAAATATCACAGCTAATGAAATTACTATCGTTCATAACGAAATTTCATCGTGTTCGAGATCTTCAGCATTCGAGCAAGCACTGACCCGTGCCACGTTTTCCCTGAAGCTATAACCACGGTTCATCCGGTGATGAATGCCGGTGTTTGTTTTCGATATGACTTAAACAAGTATTCCAATAGTACGAATAGCAACCAATTCTTACCAATACGTTCACTGTATTTTCTGCAGATAACACGATGACCCCACTGTCACGTTATTATCCGCCAACAATGAGTCAAGGCAGCACCGAATCGAAGTCGTCGATGAATCGGCGATGGGTCGAAGTTGTCTTTATGACTCGTCCTCAGATCTTGTTTTGTAAACAGTCGAAATAGTTCTGTTAGTTGAGAAATGTTCAAACATTTACGACGAGCGATTAGAAATCGTGGTACAATAAGAAAATACATTGTACTTTACTATGATTAATCGATGAGGAAACAAGTAATGAAATAACGCGATTTACATCATGTTTATTTTTTGTAAAGTCACAAATTTTATAAAGTTGCAGGACCTAAGTAAAAACAATTCTCGAAATTTTAAATTGTAATGCTCAATAAGATTATTCATTGATACATGACACAGTCGAAATCGACCCACTGGTAAAACATTTATTTATATTAATTACTTACATAAAGAAAATAAAAATCGTGTAAGTTAACTTTTTTGTATTTTACAGAGTAATTTCTTATATTTATAGTGTGAAACATTATAGTGTACTTTACAGTCTATTTACATTCACATGAATCCACAGAAAAAAGAATTTGTTAAATACTTTTTATATTTTAATAATGAGATTATTCAAATTAATTTTCTACATATAGGTACCTTGATTAATTTTTTCATCTTGACTTCAACAGAGAATATCATATTTTACACCATAAATAAAATTATGTAAACATATTGTGCACTATATGTTACAATTCCAATGTAATCACTTTATCACCCAAGACAATAATTATAATATTTCAAAAATATTTTTTATCATTCTTCTCCAATCACATAGTTTAATATTTTTCTTTGTGTTAATTAAAAAAAAAAATTACAGCTGTACTTAATATATACTCAAACACAAAATGAGACCACTTGAATTGATTTTTTGCACGAAATACCAGCTGAAACTTCATTAAAACACTCTGGTACCGCATTGAAGGTGTGTAGCGCGGAAAATCCGCCATTACGGAAGACGGCTGAAACGCGAGTGATAACACGTTGAAAGTAGATTGTCTTTTAGATTTAGCCTGTTTTCTACCAGTCAGCCTGTGGTCTAGGGGTACGATTCACCACCGTAGATCCTACACGTGGATAGCAACGGGTATTCGAGACTACATGCTGATTTTCATTTTTTCCGAGGGATTTTTTCGGTCAAAGGTTGACCTAGTTCGATGACCCTACGATTTCGCGAAAGACTGGAATTTTAATTCACGTTTTAGGACGAATATTCATGAGAGTGACGTCGAAAGGCCTTGATCCATGTTAAAAATCAGGTGCATCAGCGATAACGTTATCGACACGTTGCTTGCAATCAGGTGTAACGGGTGTCATTAATATCAGACACTTCTCACAGCTTGAATTGCAATCGATAAAATCGAGCATCTATTGACCCACTGTCGATGGGTCCAGATATACGGTGGGTCTACTGACCCACTTGCATAATGTCTTTGTTATATAAAAATGTCCTGTGAAAAAAATTGAGCGTTTGGTAATGATAAGATAGTAGTACGGAAGTCATGATTGATCCAGCTTCATCATTCGAAAATCTAGATAAGGAGAGCCTAGAATATATTCTAATGATCATCGTTGAAACCTTCAATTGTTTAATTAGTTTTGTTTTATTTCCTGGATCACCGTTTATATGAACAACCTTCTTGCTAAATCGTGATTGGCTGACCTTGTCTATTCACTGATCATGGCGATTATCTCGGAAATGATAAACGCGAATTAAAGCAACTATGATTCATGCAGCGTCACATGAAACCACCTGGGTACATTTCGCGGTTAAGAAAAATGGTAGAAAAAAACTAGAAAACTCGGGATATTATTCGCCGATGGAAGCTGAAACTGAGGCGTAAAACGTAACACCTTATGTAAGAAAACGAAGATTACTTCTGGTTTCATTACTGTAGTTTCGCGTTCAACTTTGAAACTCTTGCTTCTGAAGTTTCCGAAGATATTAACGGGCAACGAAAGTTGCTTTTTAGACATTGATAGTATCGCAATAATTTTTAATAAATATGGTAAGACGAAGTATCATATCTATAATGTGCAGTCTGCTTTTGTTTATACGCAAATTTAAGCAAATTAAAATTAAAATAAAAATCTGACAGAGAGGCAACTTTCATTCTGCCATAATTAAGTTTTGAAAAATGTTTATACCACATTTTATATGTATGTATATATTAAATTCTGATGCAATTTTGATATTACTATAATTTACTATTATTCATTTCGTGTAGAATACGAAGATGTTTTGTACCATTAGTAGATTGTAGTACTTTGTGAGAATGCAGACCAATATTTCTTTGTCAGATATATCAAGGGTGTGACGAATGCACTTTTAGAAAACAGCTATGGTTATTAAGGAACTTAAATTAGTAGCGACAAGTTTTTCAGAGCTGTTAATATCATTAATAAGCTTTGATAATAATTTAATTTACAAGTACCTAATAGGCAATAGATAATTTATTATTACGTGATAACATTAATAATTATAATGTGTAATCTTATTGTATCAGATTCAAAAATATTTGGCGCCAATCCCTCCATAAGGATACTAATCAATACTAATTTATTTCAATAATATAAACGCTCGATAATCAATAATAAACCAGAACCTAATTACCATATATAATAAGAATTAACAGTTTTAAAAATACACAGATAATTTACTTACAGTTGAATAAAGTCGAAATTAACCGTGTCAAAGTATTTAAATCTTAAACTGGTGCGATTAAAACACCGCGATCGATAGCGGTGTCACGTGACCGTAACCGCGATCGATATATCGAATCAGCACTCGCACAACGCAGTAGGTGACACTCACGCGAAGGGTTAAACGTCACGTCCAGGAAAAAGTTAAAAGATCGACGAACTTTCGAACGAGTCGCGAAGAAATCGCTGTAGTAAGGAGCGTTACTTCCGGCCTTCTTACCGCGCATGTACACAAATATGGCGTCCGCGACGGGGAAAGATGGTGAGTGTACGGCGGGGTTTGTCGGATCGATAGCTCGCGTGAGAGTGCGCGAACACGTACGTCGGTGATCGTCGCGACCTGGCCGCTACCGCGACTCGAGTATCCGGCGAGTATTACCCCGATGTCAATAGCGTACGTGCGTCCGTGTGACGAGCATCGTGACCGGTAGCTCGTCAACGACTATTTAAAATCGGCCGCGTGTGTGTTTATTTCGCGCGTTTCATAGACAGGTATCGTTCTCCAAACGGGGAGATCCGATCATCTGGACCCGTTTCCCTAACGCGAGTGACTTTTAATGCATTAAGGTTATGTTCGTGATAGTTAGGCGGGGAAGTGACACTAAAGCCGGTATGGAGTCTCGCTGAGACAAAGTGATATGTCCGTGATGTCACGAGGCTCACCCTGGTGCTGGACCGCACCAGGGTTGAGAAGATCCATGTTTTTTCTAACCATCATCATACTTTTCGGCTTGTTGTCTCCAGGCGTATTCGGTGAGAAGAGTAAAAAATGTAAGTAATTGATCATCGTTTGTTTGCTTGCTTTCACTGCGTATAACCAGTTTTTCATTTTACCCATATAAGTCAATGGGAACGGGGTGACGTTGTTTAGAGTGAAATTAGGTTTGAACGGTATGCCATGTGCCTCGCAACTAGCTTTCTGAAGTTGCTGCGATTTATCGAAAACATTCCACGCGTTTTTTTTTGTTTCTTTTGTATTTTAAATTATATTCGCGGTCATTTGAAGTGTTTTAGTTAATTGAATTTTAAAAAGTGTTTTCACCTTGATGGAGCGTGTTGTATTCAGTTCGTTTGGTAAACGTCTACCTCTTTCGTTGTTAAATGTGACCATTCCGAAATATTACGTCGTAATTAATGCAAACAATACGGTTGTCGTGAAAAGTTTGAATTAGGAAGTTGCAGCAACTCGGAGGCGCAGTTAAGACAAAAAACGAAGTTAAATTACCCTCGAACTTTAATTAAAGTAGTCTAGTCCACGGGGTATGTTGAATCTCGTTTTCTTTTTTTTTAGTTTGTTACGTGAATCTCTTTTTTTTGCGTTGTATTCTGAAGGTTACAAGTGGAGTTAAATTTGGAGCAAAATCTTTTTTTATTTTATTTTGTGCCATGTTGTGAAATCCACGTGGTAGGAATGAGTAATTTAAAGATCTGCAGTATGATAACATGTGTTCAAAAATTAACTAATAATCATAGACTCAATTGAAGAACAGGTTTACAGCTAAGTATTTTATATTATTGAAAATTAAAAATAATTTTACACTACTGTGAATTTATTAGAAATAAAAGGGTATTAATTACCTGCACTCTTTGTTTTTAACTTAGACCTGTTTATTTAAATTCTAAATAAAGAAAAAATTATTTAAGAAAAAAATCACAAAAACGCATTTATGCATATCTAGGCTACTATTATATAAAATTGAATTAGTTTTTTAGCCTTTTAAAAAAGAGACGATTAGGCGTTTTCTAAAAGTGGGTTTTTAGAGAAAAACTTTAACTTCTTTATTGAACTACGTTGCGTGCAACGTATATTGATTAGTCGCGTATTCGTTCACTCGTTACTATGTTACTCTACAACTGTACAATAGTTGTAATTGCTGTTGCCTTGCTTAATGGAAGCTACGATTGTTGAATATTAATTTCAAGCGTTATACTATAAATATAAAACATCCATATTAAAAAAAAAAAAAATATTATGAAAAAGTATAATTTTTGTTTAAAATAATTCTATGGTACACTATGTGTACTATAAATGTGCAATGGTTGTAATTGTTGCTACTTCAATTACAATTATTATAATAAGACCTACAGTTTCAAAATATTCATTTTAAGCATTATATTATAAATATAGGACATTGATATTTACATATTATTGCATAGGCTGGGATCCAGCGTATGATATCGTGCTTATATTTAATTTAAAATTCAATTCTAAATTTTATATTATTCTTTTAGATATTTTTTTTCAAACATATGAAGGTCTTTCGTTTGGAAATATTAGTATTTAATTTCATTAGGTGTATCGTACACGTTTCGTGGATCTGGACAATGATTGACCGATTCATCGTCAGTTAACATTTTTAAAACATCCTTTGTCATTTCCTTTCATTTAGAACAATAGAATATTGCAATTGAAATTTGAGTGTTGCAATCATTAGAATATTACAATGTATCCATATTGAAATAAATAAGCGACACAATTTTGTATAAGAATAATAGCACCTAAAAATAACCACGATGACCCTTAGAAACCACTTTGCCACCCCCCTGAGGCTCATGACCCATAAATTGAGATTCCAGGATATAGGACATTGGTCCACAAAACTGTACAGTCTGGGAAAAGTATCTCTTTGACCTACATTTTTTACGAATGAAAATCTCATTAAATTGAAATGCTACGTAAACGAAGCCATTAAATATCTATATGATACAATTTTGAAGCACATTTATTATAATGCAACATCTGTACTTACAGTATCAAAGTTTAGTTCTGATTTAAACTCGTTTAAGATGAATTAGAGTAATTAATTAATGTTTTACTTTGAACGTATTTCGAAACAGAACTTTGCTTCATTTTATATTTTGGAATGAATGTAGCGTTGAAAGAGGTATTCATTTTGCGAGGGTAAAGTTACCAGCTCAAAGAACATCATCATTGCAGGGAAGTAGAGATGTACTATTATTCGGACAATCACGAGAGATATTACGTTTTCTCGTTTCCTGTGAATTTATTAGTGAATTTGTTGGAGGTACTTTTTTCTAGCGAATTAAGATGTTTGCTGAAGCGTAAGCACGTTTAAGTAATTAATATAAAAATAATTAAAAAATTAATTTTTTGTCCATGTAGTGCACTTACAACATTATTATCATTTTAATATAATTTTCAAGATACACTTGCTTCTTTTACAAACCTTTGTTCCACTTGTTTAGTTAATTTCACTTCCTATCTCTCAAGGATTTCCTTCTTTCCGGTGGATAATAAACTTTCGTCTGTTTCCTCTGGCTTTCCTTACATATTTCATGCTTGCGCAAAGCTTTTCCAAAATTCATTGCAGAGCTTATCATTTTCGTACTTTGTGAATGGTATAATAACAAAACTAAAGTTAACAAAGCGATAAGAAGCTTACGTTTCTATCTTTTAAAACCAGTGATTGTTAGTTTTAACTATTAACCATTTACTTTGTATTAAGAATATCTATTACACATTTATATTGCCATTTTCAGCATATTTCAACCTTGTAATTAATGCAGAATCAGTGCTATTTCATAATACTTTTGTTATTATTATTATTTTTTTTTTTTTACTTAATTTATGTCCGGAAACTTCGTGCTAGAGCAGAATAATAAGTATCAACTTTCTTATCCCATCTCGAAGGCTAGGTTTCCTTTAGGAAAAAGGAAGAACTCCTTGATATATATTTTTCGAGACTTAGCTGGAAAATTATCACGGTGTTGGTAGAGGCCTCGGTAAACGAGCAAGCTGTCATGCGAAAATTGCTGTAATCACGGCAAAGTTACCGGAACAACGTTAATTGTTTGCTCCAGCGGCAAGCAGGAAGATTACCGTGTTGCCGCAGCCAGTGCACGACGAACGTGACACGGACCGATAAACGAAGCTAATTACGACAGTCAAATTAGCTCGACCGAACAGCCGTACACCGCACTGATTCGCCGGTCATACGTGATCGATCAATGTCCGTGTATCGTCGATCGAAATATACGCCTATCGTAATTACTAATATCCCTTGTTATATCGGTTGTCCTTCCTGCGTCCATCAAACTTTCCATATCGAAACAAATATTCCTCTGAAACAGTGGCTCGTATGCATAAAAATAAGCAAATGCTTATAAGCATACGTAGTATGAAGCATAAGTAGAAGTAAAATATTTAATAGAGGAGACCGGGGCAAGTTTTTCATTTCTGCAATTTTTGTTTAAGTCAATTACGTAAAAAAAGGTATGCTAAAATATTTTTTGAACCTTCCTCTTTATATATTCTAGGTGAAACTCTCAGAAAAATAAAATGTTTATTTGATGAGTGCAAAATGTATCCAATTGTCCCATCGCGGGGCAAGTTTATACTACATTAGCCATAATCGAGCTACATGCATACAGTGTCCAGAAAATGTTATATCAACTTGTCTCCTCAATAACTGCAAGGTCCTCAATTGTTTTCTTATTATTTCACGTAGTATAATTATTTTTCTGATCGTACTGCAATTTCTAAACCGTTTCGTGTATCCCAAACTTAAGTAGAAACACAATGTTGGAGTAGTTTTATCAGAAGGAAACTCGATCAGTTTCGATGGGAAAAGATTCGGTGTAAAGCAAAGCTTTCTATGCGATAGGTTTCCCACGTGGCATCGATTTTCTCGTCGTACGTATAGATTTTCACCTTTGTAGAAAGTGCAGCTCACTCAACAGCTAAGCCACTGCTTTTCTCTTCGTTCGAAGTACACTTGCTCCATATTTGCATCCGGTGTTCAAGTGTCCATCCTTCTATCTTGCATCTACCTGCTTCTGAATGGCGAACTTGAATACCGCCTCTTTCCTTGCTGGACTTTGATCGTGGATTTATTGATTACGAGAAATGTTCCTTTTATCGATTAATAGTAATGCTACTAGGTAATTTCAATTCCGTTCAGTTAGGGGACATTTTACACATTCGTTCAGGAAATATAGCTGTTAAATATTGTATGGTGTCGAGACCACAGTTGCTTCATTCGCGGTGCGACGTGGTAAACGTCGTGTAAAGACAAAGCGAACTTTTAAATTCTGCTTGAGATTAAACTACCTATCGTGTGGCCTCCTTTAAGCTCGGCTTAGACCGTAAGCTTTGGCAGCGAACCCTCTAGGCAAATAGTTTTGATTGATAACGGGCTAGGAGAAACATCGTAATGGATTGAGTACAAAGCGGAACTAACCACAGTCAAGTTTGTACGTAGCATAATACAGAAGCGATGTAATAGCAGTATTATGATTGTTCTTGCCTCTACTATGTATCCGATCATAAGAATTATCTTATTTACTTAGAATAATTTATTTTCATTTAGATTGTATAGAAGTAATTTTGTAATAATTACAATAGGCACAATGATTTCAATGTTTTCAAGCTTTCGTTTCTATTTTTAAGAAAATGAAAAATTAAAAAATTTTCAAATATTCCTCCTGGATTAGAATAATCTAAAAACGAATTCCACTCTGGCAGCGATCGATGAAATTTTAAAGTTTCCGTCACGAATTCGTTTGATTGAAAAATATTCCAGGTAATAAAGTCCCTGCTACGATCGTTTTCTTCCTCTTTTTCTTCGAACGCGGACGATTTCTCTTTTACGCGGTGAACATCGGTGGCAGAGCCGCATACTCCTGTTTCTTGCATCCCTTTCTCACCCTTTCCCGGCCTTTTCGAAGCACCAACCAACGGCAACCCTTGTCACTGTCTGGCGGCTTGATTTCTTGCTAAACTCTGCCGGCAAGAAACTTCGCATCCGGCAACGAGTGACTTCGCTCTTTCCCCATTTACTTATCCCCCGGGATAGTCGGCTCGGTCCAGACTGTGCATCACCGGTGACAACGGTCCTTCGACTTGGCAAAATTCCACTCAATTTTCGTGGAAATTCATGTGCGATCGACAGACCGCGAAATTTTCCCTTGGACGATGCTTCTTTAAATTATTCTTTCAAAAATGTTTTTCAATCCAAGTAAAAAAATCATTTCTTAATTACGAGTTAATTCATCATCCCCATTTAAAGGGTTAACCCTCGGAAAGCGGATCATGGAGAAGGCCCAAATTTTAAATTAATTCTATATTATTTTCATCTACAAATTATTCTTCCACTATATGAAGCTCTTTCGTTTGAAAATTATACATTTAACTTTAGATTAATATTCTTACATATGTTTTGTAAGTTTGGGTCTCGATTGACCCAGAGTCAATCAATTCAAGGGTTATTAATTAAATCTGCTGAAATATAAAAATGGTCATGCAAAGATCTTTGAAATGACCAATGGTTTCATTTCCAACAACATTTTGTTGAACAGAAGAATACTTTTGTCGATTGAAAAGGAAAGACGTGGTCGATTCACAGTCACGAAATAGATTGGAGCTTTCCGTCGTCTGGCGAGTTTCGTCAAATTGAAAGCCACCAACCTGTAACTCGTAGCGGCGGCTTTCAATCGTTATATCGAAATGTTGCGCGGGAATTACTAACAGTAACGCCCGATTGCTAGCGCCGGTACCCTCTACCTGTCGCTTTCTCGGCTTCCTCTCTTTGTACGTCAACCACCTCAATTACCGAGGCTGTTCGTATCGGTAACTTCGAGACGGCCAATCTGCCTCGACGAATCAATTCAGGGCGGGCCAGTACCACCAGAATGCTTGGACCTTCTGGTGTTCACAGGAATTTCCTACCCTCTGTGTTCCTTGGTTCTTATTATTTCTGAACGTAGTCGTTATCACTTCTGATTGTGTTGATTCTTTTTATTGTCTTCAGAATGATATCAATAGCCAACGTGTTAAGTCTGGTGACCTAAATTTTATATGCTTACAAAAGTAAGTCATAAGTATCTCCAGAGATTAAAATATTTGATTTATTACTCTGTAAAGTCAGTGTCGGGTCAAGAGGAGGTCAAAAGGGACTTTCCCCAATTTCCAGGGGACCCTTTTCTAAGCCGAATGTATCGAATGAAATTTCTTTTTTATTACTGTTACCTTTTTACTTGACGATTAAATGTTACTTAATATTATTAAGAATAAATTTCAGTTGTTGAACCGAAGGGTCCTCGCAGATTGAATAGATACAGATCTCAGCAATCTTAATTTTAATTAAGCAAGGCGAGAAAAAAATTTATGCAATTATGGCAGAGATTTGATACGCGTTAAATGAATGCCCGAAAGAAAGGGTTAACAAATCTGCGACTCTCTTTTGTTTCAGTAGACAAATGATTGTTGGTTTTGGATCAAACGTTGATGATAACTCGGGAACGAAACTTTCGTATTGTAAAGAAATATCCTGGAAAAGTTGTCGTTTTTTATGTTGGGAAAAAATAAAGAAGAGATATAAAGGGATGATCTTTACGCATTGAACCATACCTTTTCTTCTTTTCCGCTTGGTGATTCTCCTTCTTTATATGCAACCAGCATAGTAGTGCATTGTAAGCTTCGGTGCGGTTATTCTTCCCTCGGGAACAATGTATCTACTTGCAGGGGAAATACGCTTATGATTTTGTAATATTTCTTCCATCCCGTTTATAAGCATCAAAGTACACTCTCTGCTTTATTTTCCCGAGAGTTATATCTGAATTTATGCATGCATAATTTCGTCACAAATAATGCTAAATTATCTGGAATAATTATTTCGAAAATTAATTATTCTATTTTGCTATTCAATTCGTCATTTCTCAAAGATTTCTTCATTTTTGAAATTAAATCTTCTGATTAAGCTATGGTTCATTAGGAGGATCTAAGGGGGGTTACAACTCTGGGCTCCACTTTACGATTATATGTTATTTAATTTTATTTAAAATAAATTTCAATTTTTAGTCCAAGTTTATCAACCAAAAGGGTTTGATAGCTCTGGGTTTAATAGCCCTAGGGTCCAGTAATATTAATCCAGTCTTGGGACATTGCAATTTCCACCTATGTTAGTATCGTTTATTTAAGAAAAGAATTATCGTAGATCTTAATTTAGTTCATGGAAATGATTAATTAAGAATCGATGAATACCTTTAGGGATGAACAATTTACGTTTATTTACGTATCCGTATGAATATTTTGAAGAAAAAGAGTATCGACGTTATTACTGAGCAAGTATTTGCCTCGTTTCGTTCACGTTTCATCCGGTATTCATAGAAAACGGTGGATCTGACGTTCGCGGGGACGTCTTGGTCGACAGGCGGCAGAAAGTTAAGAGGGTCGAAGGAAGAGAAGGAGAAGAAGGGGGCTTTGGTTGGAAAATTGAGACTGCATCTATCATCCTGAAGCTACCTCAAAGAGACCGAGACGTCTCGGTCGAAGGAGCCTAGCCTCGGCTAAGGTAAATGTTGTCTCACCTCGCCTACTGGGCGTACGAGGGCAGTGCAAACAGATCCTACGGCCATATTTAACGTTTTCCTCGTGCCAGAAGGACTAACCACTCGTCAGGACACTGCCTGATAAGACGGAATCTTTTATCTGCGATTTTTCGCGATATTAATCAAGTATTCTTATTTGTTCTTCATTTTTACTAAGAAATTAATATTTCTATGGCGTAGAATTTATGCTATAAGTACGACTTAAGTGTCAGTGTAATACATTCCATCTCCTTTTGTGCTGCGTTCGATATATCCTGACATATATTTCAAGTGTCTTTTTCACGACCGAAGATACCAACGGTTGAGTATCTTGAGATCTGAAATAGCGACAAGAAAAAGCTTGGTTCTCCGACAAATGGCTCATGGACACTCGAAATGGGTTTCCAATGCCCGTGGATACCAGTCCATTCCACGTTTCAATGACAACACAATTCTGACTGGACAAAGTATAACAGTCAATTGGTTTTTCTTTTAGGACCTACCATTTCGAACATTTATTTCTTTATCGAAGGGCAGCTTAAGTTCTTGCATTTAACTTTCTTCTCCTATAACTTGTCTAAATACCCCTATGTTCAAAAGTTTCTACTAACAATATTTTTCCTTGCTTCATTTCGTTTCGTTTCTTTCTTTTTCTTTTTTAAAAGTAATTAGAAACTACTGTAGGATACAGGGGCGATAGTAACACGTTAAATATCTCAAACATTTAATAGATATTAAATACCCTAAACTTTAGGGCTTAAAGTAATTTTCTCTTACTGATTTAAAATTGTAATATCAATATTCACTTTGTAATTATGTGTTTAATTTTATAAAGTTATTACCGCTCCCGAACTACCCTATTATTTATAACGTAGATAAATGAAAAAGGTCAACGCTTTTGGGTAACATTTTGATCTCATTCGCAAGTAACACTTAAGCCTGAAACTGGAAAGAAATCTTTATAAAAGATAAACATACACCCAAAAGAGAGTTTACGGCGTTATTGATTTCTCTATCTTCATTTGCGTGCTCCCGCCTTCTGTGCTTTTGTCTTTTTGAGCTGTTTGTCCTTTTCGAACCTTCCGGCAATTCGGAACACCGCGCGTCAGAAGCAGACCCTTTCATCCCTACCGTAGGTATTATCGTGCACGCCATCTGCACCTACAACCCTCTCCCAGTGGTTTCTGCTCTCGCAAATCTGCAACGAGTTCACCTCTACACATCCAACACATATACACTTCCGTTCTTACAGTACGAGTACAACCCTTCTTCTTCTTCTTCTTGTTCTTCTTCTTCTTCTTCTTCTCCTTCTGGCCTGTACTCGAAACGACGTTGCTTACTTCGTACAGCACGTTCAATAGATATCAAATGATCAACGAGACACTTCTGGAAAATATACGCGAAAAATATGTTCCTTCCCAGCTCATGCTTGACTATCGAGCAAGCTTGCACGTATTTTTAGGCGATTGGAAATATCGAATAAACGTGCGCCTCGATGATACATGAATAATTTCGACGATCATTTTTATCCTCGGTCGTTGGATCATTTCTGAACTACAATAATATCTCTTGTATCTACCAAACATATTTATCTTTCTTTAAGGAGTTTTCGTAGGATCTATTTGCTTGATCTGGAAGTTGTATTATTTGGATAAAAAATATATGAATTTTTTTAAAAATAAAATTTAATTTCTTACGTATGCACAATTTTATCTTGCTAAGGAATGGTTCAATTATTAGAAGTTTCACAATTTTATTACGAACTGTTTCAGCACCTTTTTTATTAATTAATTAATTAATTACATATTTTCTAAGGAAATGATATTGTTAGTTTAACTTTGTCGTCGTTAATTCCTTTTATTAGTACAATCTTCCCTTTGTATTTGATCAGGATATTTATGAAATTGTCCACGGTAATGCTATAAAATACGTTGGGCTTGCATCGGAATGCAGGCGTGCTATCAAAACGCGAGGAAACAAAATTGAATAACCGTAATGCCATTTACTGGAATGGCAGGGACGAAGGAAAAAGGAGGTAAAGCGGTCTCCGGGAAAATTCATTCTCATGGAATACGGCCCTACGATCTTACGCTATATCCTGTCGAGCGATAAATTCAATATGTCTTCTCCGATACCCCTTGAGAACCCAGCCATCGGTACATGAAAGATACGCTACCAGTGATATGCATCAAACGTTTATCTCTGTGTATGCATTTTGCCTATCTTTCTCGACCATTGTTTCGATTTAACAGAATTTCCATTTCATTGCACATGCACCTGATTGCATATCAACTCTTTTTACGGAAAACTTTATGTAGAATAGTGTACATTCTATTGATTTTAATAATCTTGATATACATGTTACAAAGCTATATGTGCTGATTAATTTTATGAATACGTCATAGTAAAAGTCTTGATTCATTAGAATTAACATTTAAATGAATGTGTGTAAATTTATTAAGAAAGTATTGTTAGGTTTCTATTTTTATTTTCTAACTGTACATAAAAAAAATTAGATTAGAAAATTGTTCTAGAAATTGTATCGATTGTCTAGCAAAGGAATAGTCAAATTGAATAGAAATATTTCATACTTTATTTATAATTCAAAAAAAAAATGTATGATTAAATTACGAAAGTTTATATAAATATATATTGTTATAAATATCTTTTCTTTTCTTATTTCTTTTATTTTCTATATTTTATATACTTTTTTTTGTATTTAAAATGTATTGTATTAATTTTTTTTACATATAGTACAGGATTTGCGTGTATAAATATAAACATATGTGCATAAATATTGTCTAGTAACAAGAAGTTATGGTGGTCATATATGAATTTGGAAAAGTTTTAGAGTAGAGTGACGATAGCCGTGCGTACTAAACGCCATGTTCGTACGACTATCTCCAGTGCTCTCGTCGTGAGTTCGAATCCCGTAGGATTCACGCCGGAATTATGAAAACGGAAAAAATCTTTGTCTGTTCCTTCCTTCCCCCCACACAGTTGACTTGTAACGTTGTGTGTGTATAGTTGCACACAAAGTTATGTGACTGTGGAGAGCAAAACCCCACCAGGTTGGTGTTGGTTTCTGCAACTTCTGTAGTGTTCCAATCGTTACAGAAATGCAGGGGCCGTTACTACATTCCTTTTTTTTTACATAGAAGTTTGTATTTTTTTGGTAGAGTTCTTTTTCTTCTGTGTTCAAATACTTTTAAGCATAAAAGAAAATAAAAATACAGTAAGTCTTTAAACACAGTGGTATATAATTTATATCAAAATTAAATTTTGTATAATCTACGATGCCTGATATACTACACATTTTAAGTTAAAGATTAGAATTGATTTTTACAAAATTAGTTTAGATGAATTTATTGAAAAAATAAAATGAAAATTTTAATTTTATATCTATGAAATATACTGTATGTGAAATATGTGGTTTAGAAAAAGAACGTCTCTCCGTTTAACTCCGCAGCAGCACGAGGTAAGCGTTTGCTTTCAAACCGGAGGGTCCGGGTTCGAATCCCGAATGGACGGGTTACGTTTTTTCAATGCGTACCGACTTTGCGTACGCAGGTAGTATGTTCTCGTGTGTGGTAGAGTACGTGTTTTTCTTTCTTTCCTTTCATTCTTTGTATTCATGAATGAACCACAACCCAGCTCCATACGTACGGTAATCAATGGTACGTATGGCGTTCACATTATACTTGTGGGAGAAAATAACTGGTCGGTCGCTATGTTCTCAGAATTGTCATTGTAATTCTGGTAATACGTATGACCAGTTACATTTTTTTTCTATTACTTTTATTTTAATTTATGTGACAGCAGTCGTATAATTTTATTTCGTAGACACGGACAAAGCCGTAAACACTTGTTATTCGGGAATAATGTTTAGTATAGCGTAAAATTTATTATTTCATCGATTAATACACTTCAGACGTTTTATTGTCACTCTTGTGTATAATGCTTTTTTTTATAAATGACGTTATTGACTTGTGTTTTTTCTGAAGGCAAATGTGTACACGTGCGTTCAAATATTATAGCAGTTATGATATTATAGTTATTATGATAACATACATGTTATCAATCTAAATGAGCAACCTACTTGATAAAAATTTATTCAAATTATTATAACGCTTCAACAGAATTTCGAATTCACTGAATTTAATCGAGTTATCGAACATCATAATAAATTCAATTTCTCTCAGTGATCTGAATTATTTAAATCTGTTTTAATGTTTATAACGTTTTGAATAATCAAGCCTCTCTATTTTAATATTTCTTGAACGAGACAGCTCGAGTCTCGAATATTCGGGCCGTTTTACCATGGGTAATCAAGTCGACTGGTTTGTTTACAGTTTATAATTTTCCACGAGATTGAATACACTTTTTTCCCGGTGTAGTATAAATTACTCGTCTTGCTGCAACAGTCAGACCACTATACTTCCTTGTTAGTATGCAGAAATACAACGTTCCGCGGAACAAGGCAATTAATGTTGAAGCAGCTTGAAGTCACTCGGAATGAAATAGGATTACTCAGAAATTGTGCACGACCTACAAATACGTTTCTCCATCCGCGAGACCGCTTTTGGTCACACATATATTTACATATACATACATACAGTTCCTCATTTTCTGTCGGTGAACCTTAGAACTGTGCGTAATTAAGATACTTGAGAGGTATGCTCAACCGGTCATTAGAACAGTACGTGTTTGGATATCAAGTTTTCGTTAGCTGGTAAACGCACCATAGAATTTTCTCGTCGAAACAATTTATTACCAGAAGGATGAAAATTATTCAGACAACCGTTTTGCATCCTCGTACGCGGTTAATATTTCCTTTTATAGCTGCATAAACGTCGGTTACAAATGATAAAGGAAATGCAGCATATTTGGAATACTGTTGGTAATTTATAATAGCAAAGTATCTCAAACGCCGCTAACCTTATCTGATTTGTTAATGCGGCAAATAACAAAGGTGGATGATCTGTTAATCCATGACATTTGTAGATGAACCGTAATTTTGTCTTTTCTGACTCAATTTGCAAAGTAAGATAACGTCAGTTTGCAAAAGTTTTTCAGCAAGCGTTTCAATCGCCGCAATTATGATCAATATATATTAAAATTTTAGAATAAATCATTTTATCTACTCATTTATATACGAAGTCTATGATTTCCTAATTTTGAGAACATTTCAAGGATACAAAATGTAACATGAAATTTTAGTTTTATATGGCATGTGGCTAATTCAGAATACTGAAGCATACCGATTGAGGAGGATAAATTTTGAGATTTAGAATTGATATTGGCCTACGACAAATGATTTTTGTGCTTGATTAGATCATTAATTAATTAATCCAGTCAACAATCTAATATTAAAAATTTGATGACTTGTTGAGCACTTTAGAACAGATAGCTAAAGTATAAGCAAAAGAAAGCTTCGGTTCTTTTTCATTTTTATCACGTTCTTTTTATCCACGTTCCAAGGGAACACAGCCTCCAGTTCGTCGTGGAGATATTTGAAAACTTTGTTTAGCTGTTCTATTGAAAATTGAAGTTACGCAGAGATGCAGGCTTTGCAGCGTAATTTGGTCGCCGTCAGGAAAACCGTTTTCTAATTGTGTGTTACATAAATTTGAGGTAAACCGTGCAATAGCAGAAACTCGGTAACAACATGAACACGAAATTTACAGTTTCCTACAGTTTTCAGGGGGAATTGTATTACGTGTTACGCTCTCGTCGAAGTTCACTAATACCCACTGTAAATTGTTGCGCATTCGTGGAACTAATCTCACTTTGCTTTCCACGAATATTGTTCATCTTTTGCCTATATCCTTCTTTTTAAATCCTTGATCACTATGGCAAGCAAAATTAGGGCAACGAAATTTATTATTTCTTATCACAATTGATTTCTAATTCTTTTTATCGTGAGGTAAAATAAGATTCTATTATTATTTTTACTACATTTGTTTCATTACAATGTACTTTAATTTTTCAATAAATAAAGCTCGAAGAACCTTTGAAAGTAAATTGAAACCAACAATTAGCACAAATAATGATAAATTCCATTAGATTTAGATTACGAGTTAATTAAAATTATCAATTATCAAAAGTATCCTTTCCCTTTTGAACCACAAAGATATCTTTGAATCTAAATATTCGTTGAAAAAAAACCTAAAAGAAGAAATATTTTCATCTGGGGAAATAATAATATCATATTCTGAACTTTAATCTATTTGTGTCATCGTAGATCGCATTCAAGATTAAAAATAACAAAGGCATAATTAAAAAAAGAAGATTGCCTCGTTTCCCAGGAGAAACAAAGAATAAAACTTTGCTATGGATGTAATAAAATACAGAGTTTGCCGAGATTGTAATACCAGGTTTTTGGTCTCTTTAGAAAATGCTGAAAAATTCTTTAGATCGTAGAATCCACGAAAATTTCGCCGGCGAAAGCGATAACGTGTAATAATCGGTTTTTCCTCGCGAAGCTGGTCGCACAGACCCCAGGAGTCGGTTATAGAACAGCGACGGTGTAATAACCTTCGTGGCCCAGATACGAGAGAAAAATCGAAGTTGGCGACAGACATATTGGATGCTACGAAGATACTCCCCTCGTCTAGATGTTTTTTTATTTTTTTTCGTCCTACTTCTTGCACCGGTGACTGAACGAGCCTCGATCCTCGACATTCCAAATATCAATTCTTTCGGGAACACACGTGTGCCTATAGCGATCGATACGATTCCGAGCTTGCATAATCTCTTGCACGACAATGCACCTTTTCTTCGTCGACGATGTTCGGATAATGCGAAAAATCCGACGCTTTTTATTTTCGAGAAGAATCCTTATCTTTAACGATAGAACTACCGGTGTTCGATGCATATTGACTATTAAATTGAAAAATAAATGAGTGCAAAATGAAATATAAATCAGCGTATTAATTCTCGGACGGCGGACCATAGAGAGAGCCCCAATTTTATTTAAATTTTGTATTTTATTATTAATTTATTTGTTATTAAATTTTAATTATATTAAATTTGTAGTGATTATCACTTAGTAATTTTTTGAACTACAATAAAAAATGATTCTTGTATGATTCACCAAAAGAATATCTATCATTTTTTTTGCGTTGCAATCTGCCATCACGAAATGATTGGAAAAAAAAATGTAAGCTAAGGTAGAACAAAATTCGTCCACTGGAAAAAAGACTAGATACCTACCGAAGAATCGTCATCAGGCTTAGATTCTCGTATCGATCCCATCGTTTCGATACACGTGTTTCAATTGTACGAAACTTTTAAACGTTCCATCGCATCTGTATACGTGTATACATACACTATTTTAAAGTGGAAAAGTGTAGTATCGTTTTGTTTCATCGTGGACGATTAGTCGTTGCCCCAAACCCCGGTGTCTGCGACTTGCATTCATTGGGTTTATCGTATCGTAAGCCTGGCACTGTTACGCTTAAATTAGCGTTGCACAATAATTTAACTGTTCCAAAAGCTCATGTTCCTGTTACGCGTTCGTTAATTCTTTACGGCTTTATTTATTCCCGTTGCGTTTAGCCGGGATTACCCGATATCCGTTTGTTCACGGTGTTCTCATTGTCGATTTCCACTGTTGGTTTCATGGAAAATAGAATATCATTTGGTATCATTATTCATCAAGGAAATTGAATTTCCTGTATAATAACCCTGCAACATGTCAAGTAATTGGTTTTCATTTTGGAAAAATATGAGGAAGGTTGGTTAACGAATTTCAATGTTATGAACAATAAACTTTATCTTTATTGTAATTTGGAAATTATTGTAAAGCTACAAAATTTATCAAGACAGACATTTTAAATAAAAAAAATTAATTTTTAACCTGATTTTAAATGGCCTATGATTGAAAACTTCATATTTTTAAATAATTTATTTCTTATTTAAATAACATATTCTGAGATTTATTGAGAAAAAGAAGGTTCGGAATTACAATTTAAAAGTTTCATCTAACATTAAAATTAATATTAATATTAATATTGCAAACGGTGCGGGTTGTTCTTAATCAATTATAGGAATAATCTAAAAAGTTCTATAAAAACTTATAGGTTTTTCATTTAAATAATAATACAGTCATTAAAGAATGAAGATTCGCATGTGGCCGATGAGGTTTAATTAAAGCAGCAGACTTGCCGCACAATTTCCTACATTATCCCCCTTATTATCAGTTAAATTCAATTCACACTTTTGGTCGGCGAAATTGCCTTCTTTTTTATTCCTAGCTGGAGTAAGAGGTAAGCCGAGCACGATCATTAAAAACTGCTGTGGCTGCCATTTAGAAGGTTCGTCTGGCTAGGGATCGTCAGGGTAAGGAGGATAGAGTAACGCCAGATAAATGAATTAAGGGCCGACTGAATAATCTTCTGGATATCAGGGAAGGGTAGAAAAACCACACCTATACTTTAGCCTTGCACCACTTAGTTGCATGTTTCTGTTCTTTTTCTCTTCTATCTCTTCTTTATCAAGCAGAAATTATTCTTCATCAAGTAGATGGAGGTCATCGTCTGAAAGGATTTATTCAATTTTCTATTAGTTTTATCGCATAGAAATTGAAATTAATAAAATATAAATCAATAGAAAATTTGGGCAAACAACTTGTGTCAACTCGAGCATGACATACGAGTTCAAAGGGTTAAAAATTGAATTTGTATCAAATATGAATATAAAATAACAGTGATATAAAACACATTAACATTGACATTATTTGTTAATTAGTTGGATGGATTATATTGATTAAATATTGTCTTAACGAAAGGGTTAAATATTGAATGAAAATTATCCATAGGGGATGAAGCTTACTTGATAAACACGTTAGGTGAGAAGAACATTTTCCTTGTTGAAAGATACATTCTGTCGACGTATCCTTAAACGAGTATATTAATATCAGGGTGCTTTTACGGTCCATAAATTCCTTGCCGCATCTTCAAAGTGAAGATGAAGGATAGTTATTCGGATAGTTTCTCCGCTTTCCATAGTTTCATCCCCTCGTCGGAACACCGGTGTGTTAACTTCAGTATTCCCAGCAAACTTGGAGCACCGTTTCCGTGTTAATGTACACTTTGATAATTAAATCACGTTTTACAAGGGAAATCTTCCTGCTTCCATTGATCTCACACGCGTGAAATTTCAGAATATCTTAATCCCATCCTTTCATTAACTAATTTCAAAGTTAATATTACCTTGTGAATGGATTTCATACCTCTTATCGTACCTCTACGTCCAATTGGTTTGTTATCTTTGATTTAATCTTCATTTTATAATCCTCTTCACTCTGTGTATTGTTTCCATCAATAAATATTAATCTTGTGATTTATTCTTAAAAGTTGGTCTTAGACTTGGACCTATATAGAAAAATTATATTTCGGTATCAATCAATGTTTATCAAGATAGAGTTTTTGGATGAAAATTGCAATCTTTCTATTCATAATTTAGTTCATAAGCAGTATTTACAGTTAGAAATTTTGCAAGTAAAAAATTCACATTCTTAAGAATGACAAAATTACAAAAAAATGCCATTTAATTCATTTTATCCTCAAATTATCTTTTTTATTTGCAAAAAAAAGTAATATAATCTTCCATTTCGAGAAAATAAAATTCACCCCAATTTGAGTTAAAATTTTAGTCTCCCATGAAACAATTTCAGTTAGTTCTACTAAATTATGTAGGATACCAAACGTGTTCCCTGTTCGTGATATTTATGTTAAAATATTGAAATTTTCTTCAAATAACTCTGTACGTATCATAAATATCTCTGTTCGATCCGCAGCTTAATTCTTGTTCACCAAGGAATTAAGAATAGACCCAGAACGTGTTGCTTCTCCCCCATTCGTGATAGAGGAAGAGATCCCAACGGTGTGGGATTTTCCTGTGGCTTAAGCTCGATTATTGTACGTATATATATATATGTATCGATAGAGAAAGGAGGTGGTCCGTGGGGTTAACCTGATCGGTATATCGTTCCTATGGGATACCCGTTCGGACTAATTCGACGAATGTACCCTGTCTAAAAGCACAATGCCACTCCATTCGTGTTCTCGTCTCTTCGCTTCCTTTCTTTCGCCAAGTAGATCCTCCCTTTTCGAGATAGCTTCCTTCGAAGATAGTTTCCGCACGAACTTCTTGCACGATTACACCTTGCTGAAACATTCATGCTTAGCTCCTGTGTACCTTCCACTTTAGAAATCGGTCCTGTAATCCGTTGCACCATGAGCTTACAGTTCTTCGATGCTGATGTTGTCGCCTCGAAATTCATATTATATAGTAAATATTAATCAGTGCTTTGTGTGATTATTTTCAGGAAACCTTAGACTTTAAATTCATGTAGCATAAGTGTTACTTTTCAATAATTTTCTGTCATGAAATTATATCAGATTCCCTATGTTTTAAAATCAATGTTCTAATACAGAATTTACTGAAATAAATTTTATTCAAAATAATTTCCAAATATTTGAAAACCTTTTATCAAGAACCTGTCGGAAAATAAAAATGAAAAGATAAATTCATTCATAGAGTATATGTAGAAGGAGAAAAAAGAATTAAATCATGTTACGAAGCGTGCTTTTCAGAAAAGTGAATAACGTTTTGCAAAAGAGAAATAAAGTGGTGCTTTCGTGTTTGGAGGAAAAAAAAGAAAAAGAAAAGATCGATACGTAGCAATATGTGCCGACACTTTGTTGGTACACTCGAGGGAAGTGGCGTCACGAATTGGCGGGAAAGTGGTAGAAACCGATTTATCGTGCTTCGGAAACGTCAGTGCATTAAGTAATATCCTGAAGAGATTTATAGCTGCAGGTGCAGGCGGTACGATTCGTAAAGGAGAGGGTACGTCTCTTGGGGTAACAACTCTGCATCTTCGCCTCCGTCTTACCTCAGGAAATAAAGTTCCTGTTCAGGAGATGAACCGAGGAAATCTGGAGAAGTTTCTCTTATCGTGTACCGCCGACACGGAATAAGATTCCGACACGAATATATTAGAAAACTCATGAAATCAGGCATCTCAATTTCAATTTATCATGTTTTATTAATTTTATAAGTATTTTAATACGTTTCGATTTATTTAGTTAAATGCAGCAAAATTCCTCTTTGAGTTTTAATATATTTTACAGGTATGAGCATCTTCGGCTCAATATACCATGTACTAATATAAAATTAATAATTTCTTATATTTAATTATTTCTGCCAGGTGATTTACAATATTATTTTAATTTATATATTTTAAAAAATTTATTTCATTTAACACTATTCTAGCACACTATGATATTCCTAACAAATTTCGTAATTTTACTGAACTTTATTTTATTACGAGCAAAGCCAAAAACGTATTAAAAAAAAACAACTTTTATTTTTTATGCTATAAGTTTAGAAGTTACGAATAACAGACGTTAATAAGAATGTCACTTATATTAATCAAGAAAATGAATATTAATGAATCGCCAGTCAGTTCTGGTTCGGTATTTTATAGTCGCTGTACGGCTCTGGTGGAGTTGTTCACATCTTTCGTCTCATTAGAATTTAAATTTAAACATGTAACATATTATGTTATATAGACACAGCTTGAAAAAAATGTTTGCAGATTGTTAACCGTCTATCATAAATTGATGCGTACGTAAAAATAAAAGTCGAGAGTGATATTCAAGCAGACTGCGAAACAATTCTTATCACAGCTCGCTGAGTCAGCGTTAAAACCGGCGCTTGCTCGAGGGGTTTCGAATGAGAAAGGGGTAAGAGGGTGGAGGCAGAGGGTGAAAGGGAGTCCTTCAGGACTTCGACAGTCCGCTAGACTGCCAGAGTTATGATCCCACAATATCCTTCTATGATTGGATCCCACCAACTTTCTCGGCCAGCCTTTTTTCTCTCGACACTCTCCCGTTTCTTCTTCATCCTACCTTTGTCCTTCCTCCTCGTTCTTCACGCAACCTCCTTACTATCCACTCCACGTTCAACCTCCAAGCGATGACGTTTCTTCCTTCCTTTTTTTTCGCTTCTTAAGCCCGTTCCAGCGGAAACTTCAGCTGCAGGAGCTTGCTTCCGGTTTCTTGCATAAATCTACGGATATCGCGGCTCGTTGTCTTTTTTTTTCTTTCCTTTTTCTTTGTAATCTTGTATACGCGGTGGTTGTAAAGTTGATAAAGTGGATCCGCGACGATTTAGCGACGGTTTGAATTGGGATTTTCTAGAGATATGTCCTCGTTTGTAGCGGAATTATTTTCCATGTGTTAGATATCTATTATCTATTTTAATATCAGAATTGTATTTTTACAATGAAACGTTTCTTAGAATTACAATTTTAATTTTAATCATCGTCTGAAAGTTAATTGATTAAATTTTATAGATGAATAATTAGAATTTCTAAACCATTCAATAAAGTATATAGCTAGAGGGTGTATGTGCGGGGCTGAAGAGTGTGCTGGATCTTTCTGAACAGCACTGGTACATGGAGTAGAAAATTAAACAAAAAACCGTCATGATCCCTTTCAAACGAGAGGCAATCACGAAGGCTTAGGTCGACGGCTCCGTCCTCTCATAACTGATCGAGGTCTAAAAGGAGCTGCAGATGGTCTGCGAGTGTTCCTTTTCATCGAGGATTTAATATCACCCTATAGATACCGAATTCTCTTATTCCATTTCTTCAAGAATATCTTCGAGTTGCTCTAGAGAAATTCTGATCTATTTCGCGCTCCACTTTCCATAGCTAATTAAAACGATTCAGTTTTACAATAGTTTTTTCATCATTTTGTCATATATCTAGATTTCATTTAACCCTCGAACGGCAGACCATGTAGAGAGCCCGAATTTTAATTTAGCTTTGTATTTCATATTATTTTCATTTTCTAAATTTAGCTTTATAAAAGTTATTATAAAAATTCAATTTATCTTATAATTCATGTACCGTAATCTTGAAATTCTAGCTCGGGGATCTTTTAATTTTGTTACAATCATAAACAATATTCAAGATTCTCAACAACGGTATTCTTCCCTTCTTCAGGAAAATTTATTTCCCTTGAGATTATTAAATTCCCTGGTCGGGGAATCCGAAGCAAAGAGTTTCAAACTACTGAAGGGTCTTAAGATGACTGCCAGGGATTCTGATAAGAGTCCAAATACCCCTCTCGATAAGTTGAAGCGGAATTAACAGAGACCGGAAGAAGCGATCGGGTTATAATATCTTCAGAAATATGATTAATACCCAAAACGCGCTGTTCAAAAGGGAAATAAAGTATATAGATGATACGGTAGAAACGTAGCAGCGTTTCGTCGAAGTTCCCAGTAAATAGATGAATCGCGCGCGAGACGAAGAAGATGGAAGGCTCGCATAATCGCTGGATGACAGGCATGCCAACACGACGGGTATAATGTAATTTCGTTTCTACCCGGAAAACGGAGACTTTGCTCGGTGTCAGTTACATCCGGTGTCGTGGCAGGTCGCGAATAAACGGCGCCACAGGGCAATTTTGATTAACGAGCTACCACCGCCGCGTTCTCTCAATGCTCTTTCTTATCCGAGCAATCGCCCACTTAATTGACGCTACAGTCATCAGCAGTGTAATTTATTTTCATGAAAAACGTCGCGACGTTCGACGTGGAAGAAAATTCAAGTTAAAAGAATCAGAATTTATCTAAATTTTTCAATTTCAATCTACCTCAATTCAAGCTGTTTCAGTTTTTTTTTTATTTTTAACGAATTACTTATATTTTTGACACGATCAATAAACTTTACCAAAGTTATCCTAAATCCAAAGCATAGTCGCTTATCTTCTCGCTAAGCGAAGACTCGCTGGATCGAGATGCGTGAAAAGCTTGAAACAGACCTATCCGTCATGGATTTCAATGCACGTGCAAGTAACGTCGTTTCCGCGGCTCTTGTCATGAAAAATATCATAACACCGGCACGTATCAGGCATGCATTATGCACATCCTGTAACCGGAATTTCCCAATGCCACGCCCAAGGATAGGAGAAGCTCTCGTGAGAGGAAATCCAGTCACAGTGATCTATGTAACAACGTTGTTCCCGAATTCACTGTGGATGCCCCACGGAAACCGGGACATCTTGATAAAAAATTCGATAAGAGCCTCTATCTATCCTATATACGTGGCATTCGCTTATATCCATACTCTGGTGGAAACGTAGCTTCCAAGGGAACGCTATTCCCTCGACTAAGAGGACATTAAGCTGTTTTCATTTCTCGAAGAAAACGATCCGATGAATTCTTAATGCGTTTTCGTGTTAAAAAATCATTTAGAAGTTGAGATTATATGTATTGTGTTTGTAATCTACCTCATCAGTTTTTGGTCTTTAGTACCTACTTTTTATCATTTTTAAGCATATCATAGAAATTTATGTTACATTTTAGTTTGGGAAAAATAGGAATTATTTAAGTTCAATTTTTCTAAAGTATTTGTTGTTATAAATTAACATGAGTAAATATTTATTTAGCGTTCTCTTCTTAGTTAGTGTATTTTAGTACCCTGATCTAACTTGGTCAATTTTTTTGATCTATTATTAGGTTTTCTCTTTATAATTGATCTATTTCTAGAGGAACGTATAACAAATAAAATAAGCTTTGTTTGAAATTGATTAGTCAGTTCGTTATTACGTTATTCTGCACATCAGTTTTAAAAACATGGTTTCGAGAAAAACGTGTTTAAAGTTTCTAACGAAGCATCACAGGTCTTTTTAGCATCCTGCTGAATAAGCTCTAACTTCATTATTTTCGTGAATACGACTGCAAAATTTTAGGAGCTTATTTTTGAAACATTGTACTTTTGATTTATGGAAAAAAGTCGATTTTTTGAACCTCTTACACGAAAATCCCCGTTAAACCAGCTACAGGTTGTACGTATACTGCTATTTTAGTCTAGTATTATGTTAATACATTTTCTACATATTAAAGACCACGCATTATTATCACTGTATGCATTGTGCGTGTGTGTGTGAAACTAATTAACATACGAGGGCTACTAGAACTGATTTATGTTTCAATCCACAAACAAAGATTTCATTCTATCCCGTTGAATTCGGTTCAAATCGGCCGCAACACAATATTGTGATCTCGATTGCGAGGAATTCACGCCTCGAGCGATTCGTGTCGCTATGCCAGCGACTAATTATCGATTATCCATTGTAAGCTCGGTCAGGGATAATCCTCGCCACCCGTGCTATCCACAGAGATCCTTTATACATCGGATGGAAATCACTTCCGTTCTTGTTTTCCCGTAAAGCACCGTTGTGTTCGTACGTATATCCGGATGCGATTCCACCACGTTGGAAAACTGTCCTCTTGGGAGAACCGTAAATCGCACTCTCGCTTACTACGAACTGTTTCTTGATTGCTCGACGGTTACCACCCTTTGTCACCTCTTCTGTAGAACTACATTCTGTAGTAGCTGTAGATTTATCTGTAGAATCTCGTGTTAAGAAGAGATTGTGTCGCTTGCTAGATAGAATTTATCTGATGTCATTTATGATAGACGATCGGTTCGAATGCGATTTCATAACAGAAACATATTACAAAATAGTACTTACGACATGTCAATTTAAAGCTCAAAGTTTCATGAAAATAATTACATAGATGAACCTTTGATTAACGTTCTTCATACAAAATGGTGGACTGTTAGTTACAACAAATGATGAATATCAAAGCAATAATTTTTAAAATAATCAGAAATCTGTTGTTTTGTTCCTGAGTTAAAAAATCCTTTATAGTTTTTATTTTTGTTCCTAATGTAGACATAAATCATTTTTGAAACTTGCGATTTTAATGTTTCCTGATTTCTACGTTTCAAACCCAGCGAACAGCGAGGATTCATGAACGAAAGTTGCATCCTATGCAACAGAAAAAAAGCTGGAAACTGGAAGAACTAACTATTAAACGGTCTAGCTAGGTCCAATCAGAGTTTGTGTGTACTCGCGTTATGAAGTTCCCTCGTAACCGACCAGTGCATGCGAACGAGAATCCTAGAAATGCAATTATTGCTGATCGCTATACAGGTACTTTTCAGTTCGACTGCGTATTCGAATAATATGTACACGTGGACACAAACACATACACATTGGTTCAATTAGATTATCTTTCCCATGGAGTTAAATGTAAATCTACTGAACCCGAAATGTTATATTCATATTCTCTTTCTACGAACAGAATGAATTTTCAACCAACTCAATTTGGAAAACCAAATTTCAAACTTGTAGGTTTTATAATTGTAATTAATATTATGATTGCTATATTTTATGGAGCTAATGAATCTTTCAATTTTTAATGGAAAATTAATTGTTGAGGAAATTGTGTTTGCGAGACTTTATAATATACATATATTATGCAATTACCAATTTATTAATTGCGATTAGTATGCAATGTAAAGTGTTAATTACCAAAAAATATTGTTGGTTGTTCCTAGTTTGTAGATATAAAATCTGTTAAGGTATTATACCCATTCGATTAATAGAGCTGCACTTTTTTTTTTTTTAATTTTTAATATAAAGCTTATATATTTTGGAAATAGTAATTTTCTACGCTTATTAAATAACTTTCACCTTTTTGAATTTTAAATTAATAGTAAATTCTTTCTTCTTTGTTTTAGGTAAGTTAGCTGTTGCTTAGCACCTTTATTGAATAACGATAAGTGAGTACTATTTCAATTTTTATAAGCTAACATTGATTTATTACTCTAGTTTGGTATTAGTATCAATTTTTATATAAAGTTTTTAAATCATGAAATTTTTTTAAATATTTTGAAAGGAAAATGTGTTTCAAAGAAAAATCACTTATAACACATGAAAGGAAAATTGTACATTAAATGCAATTATTATTATATTTTATAATTATCCTAATAATATCGAGCAGTAAATTGAAAAATAAACTAAATCTTAGTGTTGCATGCTAAATATTCTTAAGAATAATCAACATTCCAACATTTTCTTTCATAAATATCGATTTTAAAACATCGAAACTATGCAGAAAGCGCCGGAGGCGGCGAAAACTTTTCAACGCGTTAGTTTCCTTTAATCTAACGAGAACGTTAGCACAGTTCCCCGTAAAAGGCTCTGGAAAACGTGTCCGGCCTCTTCTTTTTTCTTTCGCGTTTAAGTTGCCGTTAAACACGGTTTACACCTTCGTTAAGGCTTACAGAGAACTCGGGGAATTGCAACTGACGATTTCTCACCTCTGAAAAAGAAAGGTGGAAATCATTTTTGGATCGACAAACTATATCATTTACAATTTTTTTAATAAAATAGCTGAAAAACTATCAATCTGTATACATGACTGAATCGCTTGAAACAATCTTGTGCATAATATTTTCTTTGTCTGGATCATAATTAACGTGGCATTTAATTCCTCAAGTTAATACAAGGTACTATTTGTGACCTATTCCATTTTCCTTTTAGTATTCATTTCACTGAAAAATTGAAAGCTTAATTAGGCAAATGGTCTTGGCGTTGTGAAATTGTAAATAAATTACTATATTTAAATTAATTAATTACCGTCTGTGCAATAAATTCAGCCAATATAAAATTATTATCTTGAAGAGATTATTCATTAGTCATAGAATAATCAAGGAGAGGGTTCGTCTGGTCCATCAATTAGAGAATATTGAAAATTGTATATTGCTTTTATGCATACGACCCAATATTCGTCTGTTATTGTCTATCCCCATGACATTCAACGTATTAATCTTTATATTAAAGAAAAAAAGGAAACAAATCTCTTCTATTCAAATAAAGGTACATATCACGGCGTTATCGCTAGCGAACAGTAGCACTGTTCTGCGTCATGGTTCCGAATTCTACGACAACGGTAATACCGTGTTAAATCGTGACTCGGTGTCCATAAATCGTTGGAAACTTGGCAAAGTCGTGAATACGACACGACCATTCCACGTACGGGTTGGTGTGTTAAATAATGTTTCACTGGAGATAGAAAATAAAAAGTCTCGGGGAAAGCACGAACACCGTGTTGCGTTTCGTGGGTAGAGAGCATGGGAGAAGGAAGGACAGAATTCGCCATCTATCGTTTGAGAGTTTCGCCTCGGATAATTATTTCGTGTAATTGGAGTTGAGGGAATTCCGTGGCTGTTAGTTACGCTGATACTTTACCCTGTTGTGATTTGTTCGTTGAGTTTGTCTGCGAACGATAGGAACATTTGTTGTATCGTGAAATTTCCACCGTGATAGACGATTTCGGATGCGCTCGGTAGAGAGTGTTTCCTTTCTATGGAAATCCGTTTTCACCGAAATAACGGCTACTCGAACAAAGGATCTAGCCGGATAAGCATGGTGAATCGGCCCTGACAACAATTTTAGTTTGTAAATATTTATACCATCTAATACGGTTTGCCGAAGTAAGTAATTTCAACTTCCTATCCCCACTTAACTATTATCTGTAAAAATGTCAAGAGGGTCGGATTGACTTTCAAGGTCCCTTCCGACCCGATCTGTCGTTTGGGTAGCCGATCACTTCATAAGAATCACTTTATAAAAGTAATTTCATTATTTCAAAATAATTTTCTTTTTTTTTTCTAATAATTATTTGAAAATTTAGGAATAAAAATATCTGTAATAGTTTATTTTTTATAGAAAATTTTATTGCTATTAATATTGCTTAAAATTTATATTATCCGGTAGAAGAATCACTGGCCACTTTTCCCGAATGCTTGCACAAGTTTCCCCCATTAATTTCGTAGATCGGGGATCAGTAGGAGTCACGCGATGCGGATTCTGTCTTCGAAGAGGAAGAAATATTTACGACACTCTGTAAGATTACGTTGGAAATAGTGTGAACAGATTTCCGGTGCCGCGAAAACAAAGATTGATCAAGGTCAGTTACACGACGATGGGAAGAAAAATTTCCCTCGTTTGTTACCCGAACAGAGTGGCTGTGACGCGTGCAATTTGAAACGATAGCCTGTGATAAATGCACGAGTTTGACGAGTACTGGAAAAAATAAAATTTAAATTTTTGAATACATTGTTCCTTTTAAATATTTAATCCATAGATCGTAGGTAAAAAATCATTATTTCTTTAAGTATCACAAAATTGTAAGGTAATTAACACTAGAATTACCGACGTTTGATGCATATTTATTTTTGAATTGGAAATAATGTAGAAAATTAAATAGATAAAGGATGAAACATAATTTAATATATACATCCATTCTTTCAACATACATTTCAACAAAAATACCTCGATAAAATTTATAATTTAAAATAAGAATCTTGAAGCCAGTCATTTTGACTGGTCTGGTAGTTCTAGTGTTAATCCTCGAGAATCTTATTCAACTTCGCGAACGATTTATTGCCAAAGTCTCGACAGATTTTCACGTGCAATCACACGTGTTAATTTTACGGCTGCTGCATCTCGAATGTACCACGTACTTGTGAAGTTGCATCGAAACTCGAACGCTGGAAATATTGCGGAAGAATCGAGGTCAAGCATGGCTATGATGATGTTTCAGCATTTTTTAGCCCACTAGACATAAGCCAACATTCAGGATTAGTTGTTTCGATAAATGGTGCATCGGAACAGAGCTTCAACAATAAGCTTCGAATTTCGGATTAACTTATCTCTCTCACTTGATAAATAATTTCACTATTTCATTATTTCCTAATAATTTTCATTTTTTTTATTTTTTTTTTCAAAAATGATTACATAGAATAAAACTATGTGATTGGTAAGATGTAAAAACAGGTAAATTTATCTTTCAATATAGTTTTTCCCCCTTTTCTTGTTTCCAACAAGAAACGTCAATACAAGGAAGCAAAATAAAAAGAAAAAAAGAATTGAAGAACGAGTTGCCTGGGTCGTAGTATTTATGCAGGGGGTTGTGTCATGCCTAGACAGAATATACCCGGGTTACACGTACGCGTTTCGAAGTGTCTACGTATGTGGCGCACTTCCGGCCAGGAACTACCCTCGTCGTTTCCGGACGATGCATCATTGGAGCCCGATAAAGTTTGCGAGTCGGCGAAACTCGCGGCGTAACTGGAAACCCCGAGGGTCGGGTTTAAGCGAAACAAAAAGGACAGGAACCTGGTATCTGGGTAGAAAGCGAGGTCGAAAATTTCCCTCCCTCCCTTCGTCCGGTCTTCTTCTACTTCCGCGAGACGATTTATGCATCATTTTCACACTATATCCTTTTCTCCAATGAAATGTTAGTTTCTGAACGGAGGATTCGAACGATTCGATACACGCTTAATGTCTTATGCATCAATCATTTCATATGAAATCGCTGATTCGGAGACACGGACAGTTTGATTCGATTCCATGACACAAAAGTATCACTAAATTGCACTTGTGCTATATCAATTTAAAGTTTAAAGATTAGGGAAAATTACTAGATAAATGTTTTGTTAATATTATTAGTACGAAATGGTTTATTCTTTGTTTAAACAAATAATGCATCAAACTTTCGTATCAGACTTTCTACTTAAAATGCACAACAACTTAATTCAATCTAATATTATGACACGGCGTAAATAATTTCGAAACTTCAGTTCATTAAAAATTTACATATTCTCATGGCTGTACCTCATTTTCCCTGTGTACACTTCACCTTCGTTACTAAAACATCAGGTTTCCCGAAAAAAATACTGTCGAGAACAAACTTTCCTCCCTCATTTTCGTGTATCTTTTTTTTTTCGACGGGAAGATAGCTATTGTTCGTAAAAATTGTCTCGTCCTGTCAGGATACGGGAATCGAGCCGAAAATTCGTCTTGCCGGAGAAATGGGAATAGAAAAGAGTAGCCGGTGGAAAAACGAGGGAAAATGAACAAAGACAGCTCGTTACACGGTCCGCTTGGTTTCTCGCAAAACAGGAATACGTAGAAACTCGTTGCGAAACCGTAGGTCGATCTCTTTTAAATTCCCCTTTTACCTTCCATTCGAAGAGAAAAAGGATCCTGTTCAAGACGAAAACTGCAGTCACACCTGCTACGGCGGTCTGATCGATAATCCTGAGAGCCGTGGAGTAGTTGGAGTGTTCGCAAGAGAGATCCTTGACTAACGATCCTTTCTCGTGACGGAGGATGCACGAAAGAGGTAGACGCAAACGAGGAAGGAAGATAGGCCGAGAGTTAGAGAGGAGATTAGAGCAGGAAGGAGGATAAAGGGTTCCTCGAGGTGGTGAGATTGGATGAGCCTGGATAATTAGCAAAACAGCGGAAGTCGGTCGTTAGTGGCTCTTTCCGGCGATGTTCCTCTGTCGTCTGCAGACGAACGATGATCGAATACAATACGTCCCTGATTTCCACTCCTATGTGCCTTATTTCATGTTTGTTTAGCCCAAATTATGGAAAAATAAGTAATTTAAAGAATTCAATTAGGTGAATATCAGGTTAATTATTTGTGATTTACTGGTGTTTTTATTTATATAACAAACCCTTCTGGAGCCTAAAAATAGGCTTCCCGTACTCTAAACTTTAGAGATTAAAGCTTAAATATGGTACTTGATCTTTTTGCATTGAAGTTTTACAATTCGGACTTTTTTTATTGAATTATAGATGGTAAAATGTGGAAAGAAAAATAAAATTACTGAGATTTCCAAAAAGTTATGCATAAGTGATAGAATATTTTTAAGAAATTTAGTGAAACTTGGTATCTGGGTTAGAAAACAGTTTTCAGAAAAACAAAAATATTTTCAATTTTCTAACTAATATTTATACTTTATCGTATGTTTCGTATAGACCTGATATGAAAAACTTAAATGATACATTCAAGAAAACCATCTTTTCTTACAGGTAGGAAAATTTAATCCACAAGATCTTCCATTGTTGTGACTTTGTCATAGAATTCGAAATTTATTGTATCATTTATAATTTTTAAGAAAATCAGGAAAAAAGGGTTGATTTTTTGGAAATTGTTAAAATGGTGCGTTTTTTTGAAGAATCAAGTGACAGACAACAAGAACTATAATAATTCCATACATGAAAATAATTGTTGCAATTAGATAAATTTCTATGGTTTTTCCATGCACTTTTATTTGATATAACAGAACAGTTAGTAAGGATTGTTTCATTGTTGGGAAATGTTCGTTCGTCGTTGCACAAAAGATACATCAGGAAACTGGTGCGCTACTCTCATATGAATGGACCGAGAATAATTCCAAAATGAGCCATTAAACATTAAAGAGATACTTGAAAGCAAGCGAATCGCGTTTCACCGGTACAATATAACATCCTCGACACTTTAAATTCAGATTAAACTTCACAAAACGTTGACTGGAGTTGTAGAACGATTTAATTCCTCTCGTGACGTGGAAATTAGAATTTCTATTTACTGTAAAATCTGTTCCAAAACATGGAACCATAAAATATTTTTCATTTAAATAGTTTCCCTATTCATTCATTGTGGTATTCGTTTTTTGAAAAAGTATAGTTTATCCTCGAACTGTTTTTAATTTTAATCTACAATTTTATTTTTCTCATTTTAAACGACCTAGTTTCCCATTTTTTGGTCATCGTTGCTCTCCATAAGTCGTTGAAATATTTCTGTTTTTTTGGATTAATCTTCTATAGAACTTTTTCGATGCTATATTTTCAGTTTTATTTGATTATTCAGTTATCTGTAGTGTGATAGAGTACTCGCTACATTTATGATGGAGTAGATAAAAGAATTGAAAAATAAATTAAATGAATATTTGTTCGAAGCATACGTTCGCAAGACACATTTTACGGGGTCCATCGCTGGTAATACGTCGATTACTGATCCAGAGGAATTACAATTCCCTCGTTGGACCCTTCTTTATTCCAGTGATTCCGTTCGTGTAAACGGAGATCAGTTGGTAGAAGGATTTAAAGGATTAGGGAAGAAGAACGACACGCGAAAGAGGCGGCTACCATTGACCAGCCCTTTTTCTGTACTCCAATAAAAAGATCCAAGTAGAGAATACTCTTCTGATCTTTTCTGGTTGATAGCTATTTTATGGACTTGGTGCATTTTGAAAAAAAAAAAACCTTTGAAATTCTAAAAACATACTTTTCTATGTCAGTTTTTATTTCTACTTTTCTGGGTCAATCGTGACTGAAACTCACAAAACATATACAAGGATATTAACCTACAGTTAAGGAGTTTCATATTTGGACAAATAATGTTTAGGGACAGTGTGAATTTTAGAAAAAGAAAATAATATGAGATAGAAAATTAAATTAGATGGGACTTTCTCCATTGTCCGCCTTCCGAAGGTTAATAGTGTAAGCTAGTATACATAGGAATCTTCAGTTGAAAAATTAAATAGTTATATGGCATACTTTATGTCCATTTTTATCATAGTTGTTAACATTCAAAACGATAAAAATATAATATAAAAAAAAAACATATTCTATTTAACAAAAAATAAGAAGATAATCAATCACTATTAGAAACGAGATAAATAGAGACATAGGTATACCTTCTTTCCTTCAGACGAAGAAATTTATAAAAATAACGTAATTCCAGTAAAATAGTCGAGAATGAAACGGAAGTCGGGTTAAACGTAGACTGGCTGGTTGCGGATACGGAAAAAGCATTTCTATGCGGTTAACAATCTCCAAACGGAATCATATCCCCTCTAGAGGAAGGTATGGATGCTATTTCGAATGCAAACCGAGTTTCGTGGCCCCTATTCGTAAGGGCTATTGCGATTCTAGATGCGCCGCGACCTGCTTGATTCCAGATCCCTGTCGGATCGATGATACGAACAGGAATGGCGCGAACGAGATATTAATTTGCAGCATTCGAGCGTCCTACCATTCTAGTGGCCCGGACTTAATTATTTTGCCAATCTGTCTGCATATTGGACCGAGCGCGAAGACGAGGATTCGATGGTATGTAATTATCGGGGATTGTTCACGGTGGTGTGCCGCTGTAACATTAATTGCCAGCCGTGGCGAGTCGTAGGGATCTCTGGAAAACTTGATTGAAAATTTATGTTACGATGATTTTTCTTTCTTCTATTTTTTTTTTATGAATAATCTATGCCAATTTTATTTGGTTTATTGAAACGTAGTAGGATTTTGAATTTTCTTGTCGATTGGATGAAAAATAGCGTATTAACCATTTTGAACAGTGGAGTTTGAGTCAATCGAAGCCCAAACTTACAAAATATGTACAAGGATATTAATCTGAAAGTAAATGTATAATTTTTGAACGAACAATTGTTAGAAGACTAGTGTAAAATTAAAAAAAATGAAATTAATATGAAATACAAAATTAAATTAAAATTGCGGTTCTCTGCATGGTCCGCCGCCCGAGGGTTAATTAGTAACCCTTCCACTACCTTGGGCGTCTTTAGACGTCTAATTATAAAATTTTGTCGCTTCAAAATTTTCATAAAAATCTCTTTAAATATTCTAAGTGCAACTCGCACCTTTTCTCTTAACAATAAATAATTTTCTTATTTTTCTTTTAGTATATCGTAAAGTTTGTTTCATTACAAAATTGCAATTATTTATACACGATTATTACCTTATTCCGAACGCATAGGACATTTCGTGGCGGATCGTTACTAGAAATCACTGTTTCTCGTTGGTTTCCTGCAATCCGGTTGATCGTGTAAACGTGTAACACGCTCGATTAATCCATTCCGTCGCTGTATCCTGTTAACAACGTTGATGCTCTGCGGTCGTCACGATTTGTCGATCCTGTAATCGAATAATTCCAATTGCAAAGTTTCATCGTTCCTGCGCTCCTTTCTTTCTGCTTCGTTATCCCGTTTATTTGTTCGCGTTACGCGTGTACATTGCAAAATGCGAAAATCGAATAGCTTTCATATTTCAATAGGCAGATATTTAATAACCCTACAAAGGTAATTTGAGTGAAATATGATTTTTCTTTGAATTCAGTTTTTATAAAACTGTTTTTAAAAAGCACCTACGATAAAAACTTTTTCATTGCAAATGAAATTTTATGAGCAAGATTTTTTTAAACTATGTTTTAATCATAATGAAAGGGTTAATGTGCAACAACCTAATAATTGTGTACAATTCTTTTAGAATGTTACGTTATGGTAACAGTTTACGAAAAACAATAAATAAAAGGGATAAATCAGGGGGGAATAAACGTCGGCTGACATCAGCAGCAAACGTTTCGTCTTTATTCGAACGGTTTGACGGTCAGATCGAAGAAAATTGAACGACGTCAGCGACACGAACTGGCGGATTTCAAGTTTGAAGAAGCTACTCGAGACCACTTACATTGGCCGTTCTTCTTCTTCTGCTACTTCTGAAACAATTTAAGTACCATTTCACCGAACCTCGTCCAAGAGTTTCTTGATTGTCGAACCTGGAGTGCAAATAGACATCTCGAAAAGTTTGGCAGCATTGATTCCACACGAGCAAGCTGGAAAATAAAATCCGATCGAGGGCCATTATTTTGTAATTATCGAATAATTAAACGTTAGAGCTTTGTTACGGGCTATTTGATGCTTGTCACCGAGTAATTCGATATTCTTGAAACAACTCTAGTTTATTGACGATTCGTTTAATTACTAAACGAATAATGTTAACCTTTTGTGAAACATATACATCAATGGATTTTGTGTTTAAAATACAACTGAAATAATTAAGAAAAATTTAATGAAAATCTTTTATTTTGAAGAGATGGGTACTATAATTTTTGGCCCAATTTTGAAAAAGGTATTCTGTTTTAAACGGTGTCCACTTACTTTTGTTCCCAATCCTAAGTCCTAAGACTTAAATTTTATATTCTAAAAAATAAATTCAATTCAAAATGTAGAAAGAATCAGTTTGACTATGGATCAAGATCGACTTGTATACAACTGTCGAAGCTTGAATCGAACAACTGTTAAGAGGGTAGGAATATGGGTCAACAGGCTGCAGGGATGCCTCCTCGTGTATCTCGGTATCTTGATAAGTATCTTCTTTCTCGTGTGGACGAGAGGGTATGAATATACAGGGCATAAAACGCGATTCACAGCGGGACACCGACACGAGGGGGTGCACAATGGATTATCGGAGAAAGCTGTAAAGGGTGGTCGACTACGATGAATAGAAGCGATGTTCCAGTGACTCCTCTTTACTAGGAAACAGAGGAAACGAGGTCTGCGTGATTTGTTGTGCGATTCTTCTGTGTTTCTAGACGATGAATAAATCATCCACCTTTAATTCGTAATATTAGGTTTTATCAGAATGTTTCTGCGTACATAAATGGGTCTTTCATTATCTAACTATTTTGTCATCATTAAATTGTGGATGCTTGTGCATTCGTTATTAATCTAAAATTAGGTAAAATGTATTATTTATTTAATTTAATGGGTCTTCAACATCTGACTATTTTATCGCCATTACCTAAATTGTGGATGCTTATGCATTTGTTAGTAATCTGAAATTAGGTAAAATATATTTTTTATTTAATGTAATTCATTGAATATTTATTATTGAAATTTTGGGTTAAAATAAGAATTTTAAGCTTTTTCAGTGAAAATGGTAACGCTCTCGCCGTCTTATTGTTAGTAGAAATTCAGACATTGTATTTGATTTGAAATTGTCAGTCAGTTAGGGTCTGATTCTAACTGAAACGTAAGTGTAACGTTTGCGAAAGGGGTCCTCGGCAGAGACATGCATCGACATTAGAAGTTGGAATAAGTTGAAGGAGAAGAAGCAAAAAGGGAACTTGCCTGGTGGAACAATGAGTCTCTAATACCAGCAACGGAGGCACCATTACAATCAACCCTGTTATTGTCCCACGCCGTGGGCCACTGAACTGAACTTGCAAAAGGCGGTCGAGATTAACGAACGAACCTCGCCACGGTGGAATTAACATACACACACATACATAAATGCGCCGCGAACAAACTGAATGCACGAACAGCAAACCTGCACAATCGAGCTAACTAAATTTTGATCGTTTGGATGGCTCTGAATACACACAGTCGACTCTTGAACCAATGTCGATCCAGTTATATGCGAACTTTTTTTTTTAATTTTCTGCTCCCATTTAAATACCTTGTTGTGTACTCAACTCTGCCTTTTATGAGTAGATAATTTTCAAATCCAATGAAATGAAATTTTTTTATTAAAATTTACTTATTGTCAGATTCAAGGGTACATATTGAATTTAATTCTGTCCTTAATCGTAAATTCAAAAATTAAGCAACAAATAAATGAAGTTGCAGTCTAACAAAGTTGGAAAATTTCATTACACGGTCTTAACGATGCAAAGAAGGATAGTTGCTCAGATGAACGTCGGAATTACAAACGCGAGCAGCTGTGGTAAATGCAGCTACTGGACAATTACCACCTATTAAGCAGATAATTTGATCCTGGAAGAGAACACGAAGGATGTCCTCGAGGGTCGTGTCTTCGTCGTCTAACCAGTCGTATCAACGGCTAATTGCCGACTACTAGGAAAAATACAGATTTCTTTAATTGCTCTACGAATATCCTGAAACGTCGAGATATTTCGTAGGACGAAATTTTGATTTACTTTCATAATTGAACACTTGTTCAGAATTATTCTGTTACCTGACACGTTGATAACGAACATATAAAAATGATAAAATTTTTAATTATAAGGATACATTATAAATTTTCAATTTGCTAATAATAATGCTATTCAAAATTTATTTCTTCTTTTAAAAAAATAATCAATCAGTAAATTTTTGAGAATTGTAAGAGACCTCATGATAGAATGTTTATGTTTAAAAAATAAAACATCTTTCAACTGCGATCTGGTTTGGACAGAAGAAAAAATGTTTACACGATGGTCGTATGTAAAATTTCTACCCTTGTTTATAAAAAGTTTAATACGACTGGTGATTTGAAAAATTCAACGCACATTTCATAAACATGAAAACGTACAAATGGGAAGATACTTTTTACCGGTAGCGTGAATTACAGAAATAAATCAGGGTCATTGTTTCGACGCTGTTGGTCCAGAATTTCACTGAAGCTACACGCTCGTGGGTATCTACTCGTCCGTGTTTGGAAGAGCGCGTAATTAATATACGAGCATGGGGGATGAACGGCGAGGAACGGGAGAAATTCGTAACATCGCTACGATTACGCGACAAATTACACGGCTACAGAGAACACCTCGTTTTCCTAGCTACGCTTGCAGTTTCGTTAAAAAAAAGAGAGAGAGAAAAAAGAAGATAGGGTTTCGTTGAAGTCACACAGTGACATAAATTATGGTATTTCGTTTTTCCAGTAAATTCATATAATATTAATTAAAGGAGGATGGATAGATGAAAAGAAACCAAAACTAATTAAAACATTAGTTTTTTATTAAACATATCAGTTATTATAGGGTAAATTCGGTAGAAACACACTATCTGTCAGTATTATTTTGTTTTAACGAAAAGTTTAAATAGACAGAAAATGTAGTTCTATCAATGTCAAAGAACATTAGCTATTGAAATTCTGGAACAAAATAGTTCGATCGAAAGTTGACCCGACTTTGCTGCGTGCCAAAGCTTTGGAAGCTTCCCTTGGAACTTTCTTCACCGCGATTTTACGTGACGAACACCATGTTAGCCGGTTCTTACCAAATATTTTCGACTCCTTTGAATGTCGTCGTAAGTCTCGTGGTTCGCATAGTTCGGATGCTTTCGACGCCGAGCATCCTTTTCGTCTTCCCAACGTTTAGCCTTGACCTATCCTTGGAAGCTTGCCACCCTGGAATTAAGAGTAACGACGACCGAGAGCCTCTGAAACGACGACGTCTCCGTTGAAACTAATTGAAACGAAGTTCGTTTAACCCCGACTACGATAAGCACGACTTGCATTCTAACATCTTCTATTAGGTTGTTGCATACCAAATGACCAATTCCGAAACGTGGAAAGTCTGACACCATTTCATGATATAAAAGTAGTACGAAATAGTACTTATAATACATATATCAATTTAAAGCTTAAAGTTTAATAAAAATGATTGTATTCAACTTTTGTATTATACTTTTCTGTGATGAAATTATGTTAAACTTTATACATTTCGAGACAACATTCTAACAGTAAAATATGCAAATAACAAAACTCAAGCA
Organism: Osmia bicornis bicornis; assembly: GCF_907164935.1. NCBI lineage: Eukaryota > Metazoa > Arthropoda > Insecta > Hymenoptera > Megachilidae > Osmia > Osmia bicornis. Next base: position 4,253,600 of record NC_060219.1, on the reverse strand, counting down.
TAATTAATGCACACAGTTTAATGAGACGCTCGACATTGGATAAATATTCCATCAATTACCTTCTGAATTGTTCTATTGTTGACTATTCAAAGGGTACTCAGCCCGATCGTAATTACCATCATCGATGTACATTTTCAGGTAGAATTTCATTACACGCAAGACATATCAAATATTGATTGATGGATATGTAATCTGCAGGATATGGTCTGTCCTACCATTACAAATATCTTCATTAAATTCTGACTGACGTCCGAAAGCTAAAATGGCTACTTGATTTGCATAGATTGTTGAAATGATGAAAATCTTTATTACTTTTTTTAAATATCTGTTCTACAACACTCAAAATGTTAATAATTTATTATTAAGTAGAAAAAGGAACTTCTAACTGCAAGAGAAAAATATTTCACGAAAGGTGCAGCCATTCATGTGTTAAGAGTTAAATATTTGCATGCATAAATTGCTGAATTTCTAGTGTAAACATTTGTTGTTACACTTAAAGGTGAACATCTCTTCCGCTCGCAAGCCACCAATAATAATAACGATAATAATTATATAACAGTAGGAGGAAGAGGGGTCGCGAAAGCGTAAGGAATTCAATTTCATACCGAAGGAATTTCAAGCAGTTAAGCTATCTCAGCAACTTCTAAAGCTGAGGAGAAACAAAGTCTCACGAGATACATAGTATTTAAAATAGTATATATTCAGAATAATGGAGAGATTAAAAATCTTTAATGTAAGAACGATTTTTTTCAAAATTATTTCATATTCTCGTTTAAATATTAAAATCACAGATAGTTAGTAAAATACCATAGAAGGATTCAAAGGACTAGTGGTATTTTCTTTTTGTGTTTTTGGACTTTCAAAGTTTTTAATCATTGAATTAATTTTCATTAAATATTTTTTCTATTAAAGCCGTATCTTCAAAGGGTTATACGTATTGCTCGTTATATTGCCTCAGCTGGGGTGGTAGGAAAGAAACATTTTTTAAACTTCCAAGCTCTCATTTGGATAGGGAGGGGTAGGTTATGATGGTGGAAAAATGGTACTAGTATTATTGAAGATCCATGTGGAAGACACAACTACCAGTCGGCAGTATAACGAGAATCTACTGAAATAATATTATGGTTATTGAATTAATTTGAATTTCTTATTCATAAAATTAATTCTTCTACGTGTGTTTTTTTATTCATATATTGGATATGTGAAAAAGTAAAAATACATCCAATTAGTTCACTTTGAGATTTTCATTTGTGGAAACTCATATATCGAGATTTATTTGTTTTCCTCGGTTCCATCAAATTTTTATTGCACAACGTCAATTGTTTGCTCCGAAAAATTAACAAACACTGCTAGAGAAGTGAGTAATAAAGTGAATTTATTGTTCCGACTCGGGTCTCGTGTGCGTCGTAAAGAAAAATTCTATGCATTCGCAATGACTATGAAACAGAGTAATAACCTGGATGTGCCTATCCTTTCGCCACCAGTACTTTCGGTCGTTTATGAAAATTGAAAGAGAAGTAGGACATCTTCTGATCGACTACATGTGTTTTTATTCATGTATTGAAAGAAAATTTTAAAGGAAATTTTTCCCTATTTGATTAAAAACTTGTTGGAACGTTTTTGTTTCTTTTTCTCTGTAAGAATTAACTATAAATTAAATGTAATAAAAACCAATATTTGTTTTTTTTTTTTAAATTGCAAAGTCTGATGTAGGATTCGACGTGAACCTAGAATTTCCAATCTTAATTCTATTTTGATCTTTCTTGCATAATTTTCAAAAATACGTATGTGTTTACTTTGTAGAATTTTTCCATTTTTCAATCCAAATTTTCGTGAGCTTTAGTTTTTATAGATAATCAATTAAATTTTATCAAACATAAAATGGAGCATTTTTTTTGAATCAGCAATTCTTGCATAATGTTATAAAAAGAATAGATGCAATTACTCGAGGCATCGAAACATATATATTTCACCCACAATTGTTAGATACCTACATAATGCAGGCACCGTACGTGTGATAAATAGTGGATACCTGGAATATGTAAAATTGCACATTAAATTTGCTTGCCAGGCAGTTACAGTTTCGCATTGCGAATTTCCCAGTGATTAAACCAGCTGGTTGGTGAATTTCTCGAAATTATTAACGAGGAAATTTTATCTTTTTGCTTTGAATGATTAATCATTAATACGTTACAAAACTGGGAGGGTCATTCGTTACCAGCACCACGTAGTCGAATAAATAAAGGAAAAAGAACTTAAGTCACATTAATATTATATTAATGTTATAAGCAAATAAATGTTTATTGTATAAGCTTGTAGTTTTTAAAATTAGAGGACCAATGCAGTATCTTTTCAGCTCTATGCATCAGACGAATACCTTTTTTCGTTTAAAATAAAACAATCTGAGAACTTAAATGGTCTTAAAATCAGCCATGAACTCTTCTGACAGGATTATTCCAAAGCGGTTCGTAACGCTTGAAAACCTTTAAATTCCGTCCAACGTTCTCGCAAATAAGTTTTCACGAGGAGAGAGAAAGGAGGATGAAAAAAGCTGGGAACAGGCTAATGTTTCAGGATCGCGCAGAAATGCGCACGGCCACGTTGAAACTGAAATTTTCCGAAAAGATTTTCCACGGCAGATCGCATTTTCCAGACGGACTAACTCCGCCAGTGAGCAGCTTCGCATTTCGTTGGATTTTATCACGGAGAAATTCGCCTTCCAGAGAGAAAAAGAGAGTGGCTCTTTCCATGGATACCTGCCATACGCAGTGTTACGAGGTATTTCGAAATGCTGTGTTCCGCTTTTTCCCAGGAAAAAGGACTCAGAGAATCGTTTCCTTTCTTTTCTTTCTTTTCGTTGCGCGAAATAAGCTCGACGGGCGCGCAGGAAAATTTTTGATCGCCTCTTTCTCTGTTAAACGATTACACTTTTCAGCCTGTCTTTATGCGATCCTGTTGTTCAACATTTATTATATCATGCTTTTAATGATATTAACACCTATGGACGTGTTTAAAATTCATTGCTTTCCAGCAAATTATGAGCCGTTCACAGGCCAAAGTGACTAACTCTACTTCCTGAATCTGTTTAAGTTTTAGTGAACTTCATCAATTTCTTTACTTTTTGTTTTATTATATTGTTAAGAAAATAGTTTCTAGTGGTGGAAAAATTCATTGCAATAAACGTTATGTGTACAAATTAAAATTACTATTTTAAATTTGAATATTCTTAATTACTGTTTCTCAATTATTATTTGAAATTTTAATATTTTCAATCACCATTTCTCAATTACTATGCTCTTATAAAATGAATTTATAAAATGCTACTTATAAGTGGCTCAAGAGAAAAAGGATTTAGTGATACTTTAGTAACTTCAAGCGCGACTTTTTCACAGTACTATGTATTTTACAGTGATATTAAAAATATTCAACTTTGAATAATTTTTTAGTAGAAAAGACCTTTCGTTAGATCGTGCCAGGGGGGATCTACATAAATAAATAGCTGGGAAGATAGAACCGAGAGATTAAAGCGATTCGAGGGACATTGCAGCCGATCGCAATCTGTAACGTCGAAGAGAACAAGCTGCGAGCAGAGAGGACAGTATCGGCACGTTCCACAGTCAGGAATCACGTCGATTGCGAACATGGCTCTCGAACGATCGTAACTAACGATCTGACTACGGGATAAACGCTGTTAAAGTGCACCACCGTTCATGACTTTATTATCAAAACCCTTAGATAACACGTCGCAAGCTAACCGTTCAGATTATCAGCAACGAATCCTCTTGGAATTAGCGAGAACTTGGATTTATCGTCGATTTTATCTTTTCCTAAATATATTCACACTTTCAGTAATACAACATGAGTTTGTATCATTCCTTGCAAATGGAACTTCTTTCATGGAAATTTATTTTTGAGGAAATCAATCCATTTGATAGGAAAGGTGTACAGTGTAACAATCACTACAATTGTAAGATTAACAAATTATTACAAATAAGAACTAATCACTACTGGATCTTTAACAAATTGTCTCAGCAACAATTTCGGTTTATATTTATATATTATTCGTAATTATTACAAATTGATGGATGTTTTCACTAGTTGTTTCTCAAAGACACATTAAAAATCACATATCATCGATGAGGAAGATGTAGAAGAAGTGTTTATCAACGAGTGAGAACTAATTACGGATTTGTAATGAAACTTCAGATGCAGAATACCGATTCGAGTGTGGAAAAAAACCCGGGAGGATGTCAAAATACAAGAACGACGAAGCGAGCTGATGATAAAAGGCACTTGACGTTTTTCACGTCAGATCGGTGAATCCCATTTTGAACGGTCAGTTATCGCATAATAAAGCAACGACGGTGCACTGGGAACGATTTTATGCAAAAATATGCTGAATTTCCGGCAAAGTGTCATGTCAACTTTTGGTCGTCGTTTGAACGAACCACCATGCAAATTTCGAGCTTCGAAAATTGGAATAATCAAGAAAGTTTTCTGATGAAAGGGAACGTTTGATACTTTTTCATCTCGTTTCCTTATTACATCGATCAACCTAACGTCAGAGATTTTTCAAATTTTTTCACATTCAAATTTTTCTACTGTATAATTTCGTCGCGAGGTTAATTTTAATAATAATTAAGAAAATCATAGAAAACAATTATAGATTTTTCAATTATTATTTAAAATATTTTTTAGAAACCAATATTAATTGAACCACCGTTTTGCTAAATAGATTAATTCCACAAAGCAAAACAAAAATAGAAAAATTCTTTAACATTAAAATTTAAAAAAAAGCTCAAAAAATTTAGTTAATCATTTTGGCTTGCGAACTAACCTTGACTCTATAAGGGTTATAACCCCGCTGTATTTCCAAGCACCTTGACAGCGAACGAAGGAGAATTTTTCCAAATAATTTTCCCACCGAGGAGGCTGAATTTTGCAGGATGTCTGGTAGCGTGGCGAGGCGCGTAAAATCTCGCTCGAGGCTGAGTCGAGACATCCTCGGAAGAACAGGGCCGTCGTCGTGGTAGCTCGGGTAATTGGTTTCGCTGGGCTAAGACAAGTCGTTTCATCCGGTCGGGCGGCGGCGAATCGCTTCGAGTGGAAGCGGCGAGAGGAGGATCCGCGTGGAGGCGCAAGTTGCCGGGTAAACTTGCGAGTATCCACTCGAGAACTCGACACGACGCTTAGATGAACTAACGCCGTCGGGGGTTGCTTTGTGCCGTGGGTACAGAAACACGCAACCCGCCGGATGAAATTCATCCAGCACTCTTAACGTTCCTACGCGAGTGTCTCATTCTTGTTCCGCGTTACACGCGAGCCGAGCGAACAACCTCCGGCCAATTCCGCGCGGGAATGCGAATATTCCTTCGATATCCGTTCGTCATTCACGTTTCCGCGAGATTTGAACTGGAAAGCAGAGATTTCTTGAAAATACGCGTTCTGGAAGTAGTAGTTGGTTGATTTTTAAATTATTTGAATTTTTAATTCTTAAGAGGGTATCTTCGTTTGGACGGCTATTTTTAATGGAATTTTTCAGAATTTGTTTAAGAGTAAATGTTAGCTAACTCACAAATTGTACCCTTTTCAAATGGAAATCTGAAAGAGAAAACGTTTAATCTCAGGCTAAGAAACATTATTTGTCGACGAGAGTCGATTGATGATTTGTTATCCTATATTCTTCATTTCTAAAAATTCCCGCACAATGCGTTGGATGGTCACAATAAGTCCTTACGTTTGTTCGAATTGAAGGATACATAGCGATACCTCTATCCCTCTACAAGGAATAATATGGTCTTAACAGTAAGCGGAAATGGAAGGGGCCAGGAACAAGTATCGTCAAAGTCGCGAGCTAGTTCCTTTTGTAAGATCGTGAAAGAAGTTTGCGATCGAAGAACGTCGATCGGCACGGAAGTTGCACGAAAACTTTTTCGAAACTTTTATCAGAGGAAAAGCTGAGACCACTCGATACCCGTACCAAAGTGGTTACACACTTTCAGGAAGCTATTATCGAAGAGCCGACGACGTCGTCGAACGATTTCGGAGACGAAACCGCCGCGCCGTCACGTTTTCCCTTTTCCCTGCTTCTTTATTGCACCTTCCTTCCGTTAAAATCCCCCTTTTTTTTATTGTTCTTAACTCCACAGATACTTGGTGCTTTGTAAAACATAAATTTACGTTAGATACGAATAGATCGTTATATTTCTCAAAAGGCATTAGCACTTATATCGCGTGATAATTAATTTTTCATTATTTTGACCTATCACTGATAAGTCCAGATAGTTCGATGTAGTTCCATACATAAAGGGATCCTGAAGCACTTATGCAAAAAATATCTTTTTATTACCTCGTTATTTTTTACACTTTTGTCACTTAAATAGTTTTTTATTAGGTAATTTGTTTTTGGGAATGGATAAGGGTTTTTCGTCGCGTTCCGAATTACGAAAGTCGCTGATAACGCCCAGCGCTGGGCGGGTACGTTGTAGAAGAGGAAGCGGGATTCGGTAAAAATAGTTTTCCGAGTAGGTGAGTAGGCGAAACACAATTTATTGATTGACGCAGGATAACGAGAATTTACATAAAATACACGAAAGTGCGGACAATCTTGACGCGAATATAAAACGAGAGATGAAAGTGAAGGGTGCAACGACGTTCAGCAGGGGGTGATCTACCTTTAACAAGCGTAATTGGAGCAGGTGGTCGGCCGTGGCTGTGGTTTTCCTGCATACGTAACTTCCCAAAGGTATTCTACCCTCTACTCAACCATCTAAGCCTATCTTGTCCATTCGCTTCAATTTACATCCTTACGACCTTTCAATCAATTTTATTACCAAAATTTACAGGAAAATCAATAAAGAATTGCAGATAAATTTGATTTTTCTGTTCTATTCAAAAGGTGGTATAAAGTGTGCTTTCAAACTTATGGTTGGCAAGGTATTTCGCCTTTCAACTATGTTCCCTTCCCATCACGTCAATCTTCACTCTCGTAGCTACCTTTTGCATCACGAAAGTTTCAATAACCCATCTCTGTGCACAGGATTTGTATTATTGAAGCATTCGGCATGGCAGCGTGTAAATCCGGTCTTGCTTTGATCACGAATGAAAAGAAAAAGGAATACCTGCAGGGAATTCAACTTTGTTTAATAAATGGATGGATGAAATACGAGATGCGCTATATTTTATCGAATACTTTTATTGCTCTTTTAATTACTCTTTTTCTCTACGACTTCAATAACTAGTTCGAGTTCTTTCATTAACTCCTTTGAGAATTATTCAGAGTGGTAGTAGACCAATGTGTATTCTACTTTGTTGGTATTTTTATATTATTAAAAGTTTATTCGTAAGATACGTGTGCACAGTTTCCTAAAGAAAGATCGCGAATTTTATTGTCAGCTTAATGTTAGAGACAGGAAAAGTTAATTTTCAAATTTTAAATGTGCAAATTCCAAGCTTTCAAATCTCATTGTCAAATTTTCAAATTTCATGTTTTCAAATCCCAATAAACAGCAAATTCTGCTATCGAGTATCAGACGCTACAGAGTATAATTTACTGTCGAGACATCTTCGGGAGTGTAGTTGTGGGTGACAAGCTCGTGTAGCTACGTATATCCCGTTTTCCCAGGTGGTCAGAGTGCGTAGTGTGTACACCTGTCGGACAGGTTCGAGGACACTCCTTAACCTGGACAAGACAAAAGCAATTAGAGTTGCTTGTTCATAGAAACTAAAAGGTGACTTCGGACCAGATTCAGCGGCGTAACCAGCAATTTCCCTCTCGTGCCACTTTTCCGACGAAAGGCAGAAGGAGCTCTAGACGTTCAGGCTCGATAATGTCTCGGAAAGCTAGTGAGTAATTTGATTGCGCCCTAAGATACCGGAACAGGAAGCTGATGGAGTTTCGGAGGAGTTTCTCTACCCATGTCCCACCCTGTTCTACTATCTTCTTCCCTTCAACTCATTTTTTTTTAAATTTCTTTGTCAGTTCACGTTAACTTTGAATCAACTCTTTCGTGTTAATAAATCATCGTGTCGTTTAAATTTTGTTAATCTAGACGGGTCAGATAGATACCCACTCTTGAAACTGAGATAAGAAGTAGTTTCTAATTTGGAAGATAGTGTAGTTGCTTCCTGTTGAAAAGTTGTTTGTTTTCTGTTTTGAGATATAAGAATTTTGTATCTTTTTTAGAAGCTCTAAAATTTTATTTGGGTCTTCTGGAAACTGAGTACATATATTACGAACAAATTTCACTAATTGACAATGATAAAAATATAAAATTTATATTCATAATTTTGATTTTTATGGAGTTCTGAATTCTTATTTAGGTCTCTTGGAAGCCGACTATGTTACGACCAAATTTCACTAATTGGCAATGATAGAAATACAAAATTGATACTTGTGATAAATTGGATTATCCAGCGTAAATCACAATTAACTAGAATTTCCAGTAGTTTGCGAATCATAAAAGATTCAGAATTTCGAGTTCAGGAAAGCTTTCAGATTCCTTGTTTGGATAATTTGTTTGGCGTAGCGAGGCCCTCGTCGTATCTTTGATCCTTTGAACTCCGTTGCCATCGATCCGAGCGGCCATTTCCATTCGTCGTGCACGTGCATTCGAGGAAACGTCGAACACGCGAGAAAATGGCAGAAAGAGAGAGGGAAATGGCGTTGCTCGCTACGGTGGAACGAATAAAGGCAAACGGGCCGCCAAGGGAAAATTGATTCCTCCGTGCTCAAACGATTTTCCTCCCCTCGAATTCTTAGTAAACACTTAAACGTCGCCAGTTCCGTGCTGTTTGCCCGCAACGGGCAAGCGGAGAACGAATTTCCCGTCAATTCAAGAGGGTTAATAAACCGTCCGACTCTCTTCTTTAGTCCTTGTTTCACCTACTTATGTCCGTCTTTAATCCACGGTCCACGTGTATATAATTATTGGTCCGTGAAATTTATCATGTCAATTCGAAAGGTTTTTACCTAGCTACACTATGTAAGAAAAATATATGATTATACATTTCCACATCATAAAATAAATGTTCCTTTAAAAAGAACAGACACGATCCTTACAATAATTAATTTCTCATTTTAACTCTTGCGCTCTTTCACATAAAAGTTTCGCAATAATACTAGCAATTACTTATTTCTTCCTGTTCTTCTGTTCTATAATATTAAATAATTGTTTATCAAGCAGGATTCTTTGTCAGTTTAATCTTACGGCGAGCAAATGTTCCAATTGAAGGTAATGGAACGAAACCAGTCGAGAGAAAAATTAATTAACTCGTACTGGGGAAAGTATTCCTTTTGTAATGGCTCGCTCTGTTTCATTTTCACGTGAAGAAACCCGAGCATGGAAAAAAGTGCGAGTTGGAAAGTTTCAGAAAGAAACTGCAGACCATCTGCTCGACACGAACAGTGAAATGTTTTCCCATTTTTATTGTTTTTTTACTTGCTGTGCTTTTGACAAGTATTAATACGAATTTTCTTCATTGATCATTGATTTTGCACAATAAGTAAGGGAGACTCTCCCTGAGACGATATTCTTTTTGTTTATTTTTGTCTATTTTTATATTAGGTTGCTTTGTATCAAATAGTCAAATTTAAAACATAAAAGTTCTCAAATAATTTCATGATAAAAAATTAAATATGATAAAATGATAGATACTTTTGAAATTTAAACTTCCATAGTTTTGATCAACCAAAGAGGAAAAATATAAAATTGATCTACTTTCTCTTCCTTAAAAGTTTAATTATCAATTTTACTTCTGCAAGGATAAGCAAAATGACACAGTAAAGGATTTTATTTAACATTAGTAAAGCGGATAGAATAAAAAAAAAAAGTCTGGTTCAAGATTCAAGACCTGTTCCACAGGAAGAGGAAGTGTATACATGAATGGAAACGCTGAAAGAAGCCGAGCTCAAATAACAAATTAACTGATTCGAAGTTGTAAACGAGCTTCAAGAACGCTACCACCATTTGTTCCTGACACCCTTCTTCCCCGCTTCCCCCCGTCTTCCACTGCTAGTGATAAGAATAATTGAACATGAAATCTCTGTTACGTGAAACGAACACGAACCAACATTTCTCCATTTCTTTTTTTCAATCGTTTAAACGTTTAATTACATGATTTCTTTGATCTAAAAGAGCGTACATGAAACACTTCCGGAATATAGAATCTTTCGTGAAATGATCTTGTACCTAAATTCTACTATTTGCAAGAAAATTGTTTATGTTTTTCTAATAAAAGAACATAAAATTTGAAATTCGAAAAATCAATGATTTAAGATTTCATTTAGCAAAAATAGACACTAGTGAAATTTTAATTTATCACCCAGAAATTAAAATCTCTGAAAAGAAATTATTTTACATTTTTATTATAGAATATTATTTATTCAAGTGTAGAAATATTACATTGAATACGAATGAATAAATTCAATGAAACTGTACATTATAAAGCAGAGTCTATTATTGGGTTACAGTTTATTGAACCTCTGTGCAGTTAACAGCTTTAAGGTTCATTAAGAAACGAAAGAAAAAGGCCCTTTCACAAATTAGCTTTTATTAATATTGATTTATTATCTGCTAATTGCGAGTAACGTTATCCTTAATTATAGTTGCCTTGTCAATGGTGGATATATTTAAAGACAAAAATTGAAATAGTTTTGTCTAAATACAATGTTATTTAAGAATTCATTTCGCTTTATAATGACTTTCCATATATCTTTTATTTTTAACGAAATTTATTTGTAATCTTGTTTAGAGTAATTATGTACTTTTATTTTAAATGAAAGGCGTGCATCTCTAGTAATGAACATTTCCTTTTTTCATTCCATTGGAAAATTATTTATGTTTCCATTAGCTATAACGACGATCCATGAACATTGTAGTTTGCAGAGAACGTGGTGAGAAAATTTCAACTATCGTCTATCTCGAAACGAGAACAAGCGTGGCGATTATTGTTTCGCCTTGGCGAGCGATTAATTTTCGACGACATTTTTAGTAGCAGTCGCCGATCCCACGTGCTGTTGGCTAATACAATTCTAAAACGAAATTTCCACCCCGATACGTGTTCGTTGTGTTAAAAAGAAAATAACACCTTACGAAATTATAGATAGCCATTTACCTTTAAGAAGCTTAAGATGCGAAGGAATTTATTTGGATAGCTGGGTTCGTTGAAATAGTTGCTTGGTAAGCGAAAAATTCTTTCGAATACTTAGTTTAATAATTCGACTTATTTTGTTGAAATTTTATTTACGTATTTTTTTCAAACCCTTGAATTTTATTGTAAATACTGGACTAACAGATTCGTTAATTTGCAAAATAGAAGTCAAAAGTTTTTATAGAATTATTTATTTAAATGGTGCACTCCGTATGTAGATACAGCGATTCATACATTCGTTCACGTGATTTTAAAATTAAAACAGGTAGTGTTACCATATTTTGCTCCTGAATTAAAAACCTTCATATTCAGTTTACTATGTTTATTCATATCTGAATAATTATTCATTTTGTGTATGGTTCACTTGATGAAATATAATTATTCTACCCAGGTAAAAAGTCAACCACACGCGAGTGTTTCAATGGACCACCAGCCATTTTTTAGTAAGAGTATTAATAAAGCGTTTATGCGGTCATTTTTATTAAAGAAACAGATACACATCACACGTTGGTCAAATATTTCTGACAACCGGAAGTATCATCTCGCTCGAAATTGATTAGTATCATTAGCCGTGAGTGTTCGCGGGAACACGTGGATATTAATTAAAAGAGGGTGCGAACGAAGAATGGAGAGACCTTTTTTTCATTCTTTCTTTCTTTCTTTCTTTCTCTTTTTCAACGAAAGTACACGTGTCTGGTGATGAAGAATAAAAGGAGAGTAAGGGGGAGATGTATGAGTAGTTCATGCCTGACTCTTCAACGGTCCTCGTCGTTCTACATTTTCCTCTTTGAACTAAATTCTTTGTTAATTATACGGTCGACTGCTTCGTCGTTAAATTCAAGCCTCGAATTGTTCCAAGCTTCTCCCGTTCAACTCGCTTGCTCAAATCCCGTTACAAGGGGGCGAGAGGGAAGGGCAGTTTTTATCAGGGTTCTAGGTGATAGTCCAGTAATTTTAACACGGACTTTCGGCCAGTAGATCGGACTGTCCTTTTAAAATAATTTTACAAAAACTGTACTTTTTCAAGCTTATAAAATTGTGCTGGTCAAATATGAAGAATACGTTTCGAAGCTTTATTTTACACTGATTTATTATTATTCCCTTTTCTCTTCTTTATTTTATAATCTCATCATTTTTCTTTCTTCCATTTAAATAAAACATCCTTTCATAAGTTCCAGACTGAAATTGCATTGTGATAAATAAGATTATTATACACGTTTCTTGTTATTGACTTTGAAATGATGGGATTTACTCAAATTCTCCTATTTCTCTCTGACGTTTCTTTATGAACTGTTATTTGATTGCTAAATAAGCTCCTCATATTCTACCCTTTCACAGGTTTTACATGAAAAATGATAGAGCCTTTTTCACAGTCGTCTAGAATGAAGAATAATTTAATTCAAGTTCTTCTTTTTATTTGATTTTCATCATTGCAATTACTTTATGGATTATTAACAATGATGATGTTATTTATAGAAAATATTAATACTTTTAAAAAAATTTAACACGATTTTTGCCAAGTTGATATTATTTACCCTTCACTATTTATTTTCACATATCCTGTCAAGTGCTAACTACAATTTGAATATTATTCATTACCCAACATACGTTAAATAATCTTCCCAAGTATAATTCTATAAATAATCGTTATTAGAGATAAAGGAAAGTGTGAAATGATGAAAGTCTTATTCTGCAAAATGTCCAGTTATCAAGGTGCTACAATAAAAATTTAGGTAATGATATATTCAGTAATAAAGATGTTAATGGTTTTGCAATTAAAATCGTTCATCACGATTTACCGATTAACGAAATACTACCAGTTTTATTTCACTTCGTTTCCCGTTTTTCCCTCGACGGCCGAAGGCGATCACAACAAAAAAGTTTTCCACGCGGAAACTAGTTGCGAATTGTACATAGTTTTCAACCAATCGAACTCATCCTGTTTACCAGGATTCGATGTGTTAATTTACGAACTTTTCTTTTCCTGAACAGACGAAGAATGCTCTTGCGCCTCGCCCTCGGTTCTAGATATCGATCCTTGTAACTCGTGCTCATCACCAGGACCATCAATATTTTATTTGCGGTTGGTGAACGAACTTTGTTGCCATTTCTATTGTTCTTCCCAGATTGTAGTCTTCGTAGCTTGCATGATATTATCTTATCTTAAACAGAAGCTGTCTAAAATGTGGCAGTGAGATGAATCTTTTGTGTAGCGATGCAACTTAAGAAAATTGGCATCGCCGAGAGAAGAAAAGGGAAGAAAAGAAAAAAATCAGTGTGAACAAATCACAAATGCTTTACACTAGTCATCAAAGCATTAATTGTAAGTTTCCTGTATGCTAAACATACTGATTGTTCTCTGAAAAAAAGAGAGGAAGCAATTACAGCAGATCCTTTGGTACAATGTATTCAAAACATGGTAGTGGTTTCTGAAATTAAAGCTATAAAGTTGTAACACATGTGCAACGTTGCGTGCCGCAAACATTGCGTTGCGAAACTAATATAGACTTTACTACTTCCACGTAAGAGACGGTCTGACATAGAATGACTCATACTACTGAAGCCATACGTAAAACCTTTAACGGGCTTGAATAATTAAAGCATGAATTTAATCTCGCTTTCCTCCAACTTGGAACAATGTTGCCATTTTCGTGATACGTTTTATTACGCAATAATGTTGCTACTATTGTTTTCTATAATAGTTCTTTTTACTTTGAGTAGAGTATCGTTTGCAACATAGCGTTGCATGTTGCTTTGTTTCGTTTTATCAATAAATCAGAGGGTAAATTTTTTTCTTTTTTCGTTTCCTAATTGTTTATTAGCGTTAAAAAGACAAATATAACGTAAAACAAGAACATATTGCAAAAAGCATATTGGCCACGCCCATCAGTATCTATAATAACGATTTTTATTAATTACTTCCACAATATTTTATGCGGTTTATAGGTTCGAGAGTCGGTGAAGTATATTATTTATAACGATCCTCGAATAACCTGGATATTTTCAGGGAAATTTATGCCATTGTATTCATGAATTTATTTGAATTCATCTGCAACTGGCCTACAATAAATTGAACCAGTTAATTGAGCCGTTTTCACGATTCGTTGCGTCAAAGGGAGAAATTTAAATATTGTTTTTCAGATACACGTGGCCTGGGTACAACTATTTTGCAGAGGCCAGCTTTCGAGTACATTTTCAAGTATCCCTTTTCAGATTTTTCCATCTGTATATATGTATACATGTATATATTCTATCTTTTCATTGATGTAGTCGTTTCGATTCATCGGCTTTCGACCTAGAAAAATATTCCATGACCACTTGATGCTCCTCATTTGCCAAACTCGGTTCAATGTATCGCTACTTCCGGGATACTTATAACTGGGAACTCCAATTGAATGAGATTTCGAGGATATCAATGAGATTCTCGTTGAAATTATTCACGAAGAATCATATAATCATGCAACATGAATACTAGTTGTCGTGTATTATACTTTATTGGTTCGTTTGGTGCATCTTTATTCTTAATTGAACAAGCTTCACCGATGTAACGTGTGTACGAATACTGTTCAATGTCTTTGTATACTTTTCATAATCGACATAATTTTTTTATCATTCAATGGATGGTTAATATAGAATTTTAATGACCTGAATATTTGTAGTAGTATTAAATGAGCCGCCTATTTGCCAAATCGATTAACTTTAAAATATCAAAAAGTAGGGAAACTGATCAAATATACAAAGTTACGCATCAATCAAGTGCTTTGAGACTAAAGTTTTAAAAAATTCAAAAAGTGGACTTAATCACTTTGGACTATGAATGGCTCAAATTTAGATATAAGAATTCACACATTTGTTGACATGTGATGCCAGTAAAATTGAGATTATTATATTTCATCCGATTACAATTTTTAACAAAGATAATTTAATTCTTGGCACCTTTAAATTCAATAGTAAGTGATCTTGATATTTTTTCGTTTATTGTTGTTAAAAAATACAAACGTTATAAAATAGAAGAATTATTCCATCAAGAACACATCATAACTGTTTTTGCTCCCCAGTGCAAAGAGTTAAATCTTCTGGACACGAAGAGTAATGAGGAAGTTTCTTACAGCCAGAAGTTCGTACACTCTTTTTCACCTCTCTGTTCATTACACAAGGTCAGCTGAAGTTGACATTCACATCTGTTAGTAGATTTCTGTCGCAGAATTAGGTGTGTTCCGATGAAAAGCATAGTTGATTACAGAAACAATTGTCTGGTAAATTGACTAAGTGAACCTCTTAATTTTCCAGAATTAGCCTGGCTAACGTGAAACTGTTTCAACGACTTAATGCTGCGTTAGGATAATGAGCATAATTCATTTTGCGCCGTACAATTGTCTGTTGTATTTAATCGTGAGATAATGTTTTTGAAGCTTCTGTTGATTCAATGGTACCTACAGTCCTCTTGAAACTTGAACTGGTCATGGTTTAAAACAGTTTTGTTTGACCATGGAATTTGAAATATTGAATTGTTTGTGAATTGAAAATTTGTTTGCAGAAATGTGAATAAAGAAGAATTCTTTAATTCTTTAATTTAAATCAATGGAGTTTTTATTGGGATTCTTATTATTTTATATAATTACTATTATTTCTCTACCCTATATTATAGATGTTTATTAATATAATTTTTTTTAATGCAATACAAATTTTAAATTTTATCTTCAGAAGGTGTAATTTGAAGCTACTTTTATTTTCTACATAGAACTATATTATTCTACTGTATCGTATTGTAATTAAGTTCCTTCATCACCATTTTAATTCTATCAATGTTAATTTTAATATTACCTGAATTTCTCCTCGTTTGTAGCGTTTTTAATGAAATAAACTGTATTGTGGTCAGCTTTTGAATAACTGCTCCACATTTTACTTTAAATGAAAATTCTCTGTCAAAGACTTAATTGACTTTAATACTGCAAATTACTGCATTGAATTACTTTGAACGTGAAAGGAAAAGCAAACGGGTGT
This sequence comes from Osmia bicornis bicornis, assembly GCF_907164935.1. Taxonomy (NCBI): domain Eukaryota; kingdom Metazoa; phylum Arthropoda; class Insecta; order Hymenoptera; family Megachilidae; genus Osmia; species Osmia bicornis. The sequence goes on along the minus strand of NC_060219.1, from coordinate 4,237,445 downwards.
GAGCAGAAATAGTGTAGCTGTGTCGTTTGTAATTGCAAAATTACATTTATTCTATCTTGGCACTCGAAGTGAACGTATAATACTTGTTTCAATTACGTTTATTTCCTAATTTTTCTGATTCAGAAAAATTGTCAGACCGTAAATATTATACACTTGCACGGTTGACCTGTTTTCGCCAACGTCATCTCAATTTTACTTTGTTGTCTACCAGTTTTTGACAGCACACTGCTATATTTTTCTTTTCTTCTCGTTCGTGCGGTAAAAAGTTGTGTGGTACATCGTTAAAGGCATAGTAAAAACTGGCACAATGTTAAATTCACCGAACCCGTTGAGAATACCTTGGCAAAAATTTCTGTAAAAAAAAAACGTCGCTGACCTCTTTTTTTAAAAAAGTTAAAATTAATTTCAAGTTCGGTGGGTCTAATGAGACGTCTCCATTGATTTTCCTGTGCTTTTATCATTCCTAAGAGAATCGTATAAAATAACATTCATGTCGCAACTTACAATTCAAATGTTTCATACATAGTTGAATTCTGAGTTGCATTCTAATTATTATTTGCTTAGTCAAGGATCGTTGAATACCATGTGTGCATTATAATTAAATTTTCTTTATTAAGCATTTTTCTATACCTTTCATATAACCGGGTCACCATTGATCCACTATTCCCTAAAATGGTTAAATCCAAAGCCTATCCGCCAAATACGTACAGCCCCTTCACCCTCCGCCAACAAACCATCAATATTTGCATAGGAAAACATTGCAATAAAAAGTACAGTACCGTCGGTGTATCAAGACCCACCCCACCTTCTGTTGGGTCATAAACCCAAGACAATCAAGAAGAACAGCACACCGATTCCATTTAACGGAAAAACCTCCCCTTGCCACCCCACGGACACACCTTGCATTACGGGATACCGCTCGTAAAAGCAGCCTGTATCTTTTCGCTCATTAACTCGCCTCAACAATGACCGTGGGTGTCGGCGTAGTACGCCGTCGGATCCTTTCAAACCCCCGTCCATCCACACCCTGTTATAGTATCTCGTTGTGCGCATGCGCGTTGGTCGTTGAGAGTAAGGCGGTTCGCGCGTAAAATGACGCGCACCTGTGTCGGTCAGTCGCACGTAGACCGTCGCGGGGTGCGGTTTGTCGTCTACCGTGATCCCAGAAGGCGTTCCACGCCTCAAGGATTATTTCTCGCGGGGTTGATTGTGGTCCGTTCGAGCATGTGGTGCGCGTGACGTTTAGGGTATACGAAGGAAATGTGCTTCACGGAAGGCTCGTGCGCCTTCCTGCTGCTGCTGGCACTGACCTTGTGTCAGGGGCCCGGTCATGCCCAGGCGAAGAACGACAACTGTGAGTAATCAGTCATTTCAGGTCACTATGGGGCATACGATTTCAAGTAGAGGGAATTAAGTCTCTAAACACATGGCTCGGTTTATATACCTTCTAATGTCAGTCCTTTAATTAACAACGGAATGATAAGCATTCTCTGAGGGTCTGGGAGAGGCTTGTGGAATCTTTACTATGTAAGTACCCTTAGCTGAAGGATAGTGGAAGGAGAAACGCATCGTGTGTTGTGGGACTTGATGTCCTCTATTTGGGCAGGCCTAGTTTGGGACATTGTATAATAATTAGGTAATAATAAAGATAGTGCTGGTGTGCTGGCTTTAATTGTTAGTAATAAAAAGTAGAGATATTTTTGTTAATATATCACGGTATGAACAATTTTAATTGTGTATTACCATGTTCCATGGTTTCTTAGTAAAATACAATGATTTTAGGCCAAAGAGCTTCTTATCACAGAGGGTTAATTCTGACAGAAATGAAGGTTTTGGAATAATATTTGATATATCTTGAAAAGATATAGTCACTTTTTTTCCTAAGTAACTAAAATAATTTTACATAATTTAATACAGCATTTATTATTGTATATTTTCTAAATTTTATGTGAAGAGAAACTGGTAAATGATCGTGATACAAGTATCCTTCCCTAAAGCGGGTCTTTGACCTTTCCCACATTGTGCTGTCTGCTTGAATGTCTCAAACAACATACCACCCTTGTTTTTATTCGTATTACGATGTATGATATTGTCACACGAGATTGCTATGATGTTTATTCCTGCCTGATACAAGCAAATAAACTATAGTAACAATATTTCACTCTTATGTTAAGTCGATGACGCATCAGTTGCGTCATTCAAGCTCAATACAAAATAGCAGATGACGCACCTGGTGTGTCAAAGGAAGAAATTTATATTATCAGTAAAATTATCGACAAAGAAGTGTACAAAGATTAAAATTAATATGTATTTTAAGTTCAAATGAAAAATGAAGGTACAAGATATTTTCTCATTTTTATTATCTTTTTGCTTTTGAATACATAAGCATTTAAAATATATTACCTTTCAATTTTTATTATAGATACAAAGCTTACGATCTTTTGCAAATTTTATAAAGTGGAAAGTAAACACATGTCGAATGTAATTATCAGGTTTGATTAAGTCGAATTAAGTGAAAGACGTGTGCTTTTATCGAATGATTCTCGTTTGTACGGTTACAATAATATCTCGAAACATTTTTACTAACTCTTGCAAGCTTTCAAGTTATTGACTGTTCTCACGGGTCTTCGTGTTTTAAGGACGCTAAAAATAACACGTGGTACCTCGGTTCGAGTGGTTTTAATTTATTTTCAGTTCGAAGAGAGAATAAAATGAACTCCCTTCGGTTGAAATTGTTTCTTCTGAAGTGAACGATCGTTCGGTCAGGATTAAAGAAAAACATTTTATCTATCTCTAACATGAAAGTACGCGAAACGCGCAAAGTGAAGTAAAAGCACTTTTACCTGTTTCAAAGGAACAATACTTTCTTATAAATTTTGGACCATTATGTTTAAAAAATTTGAAGCTCGCGATATATTTTTCTTCAATCCTGTGTTACAAATTTTAAACTGAACTTAATCCTTCGCCGGCATTATAGGTCGTTTAGAGCCAGGAAAAAGTTTCATCTTTCAATACTTGCCTCCCAATTTTTATTTTTATTACAAACATCGTTAAATATTTCGCACAACTAACACTTGTATATTAAATTAGAGACTTTAATAAGTATCTCAGAGTTTTTGTAGATTTTCTTACAGCCTGGAACAATAAAAAATTACGTTCGGCTATAAAAAAAGCTCGTAATGTCGGTCGTGTTAGTAAGAAACAATATTGCTGACGGAGGGTTAAGTAATGAGATATAAGAAGAATCTATTTTGGCTGTAACTGGAATTGTCGCAATCAGATATTATAAATGTTTCAAAAATTATAAAAATTAATGTGTAATGAAATTTCTATTGACTCAGAAGAGCATTGGATTGGGATGGGGAGTTAATTTAGAAAGAAAATAGTACAAATTCCTGAAAATTCATCTACAAAACAATTATTGAATTGTAATATGATATAATTTGTGTAAATAAATTTTCTTTTTATCTCTACAAATTTCAGAGATATTTCGAACACTGATTTAAAGCGTTCGATAGAAATGGATTTTCGTAAAATTTCGCAAATCAAATTTTACTGAATTTTTCTATGCTAATACGCCAGTATGCACCTTGGAAATAATCTGACGAACAAGGTGGGATCAGATTGTGGAGAATTATTCTGTCGGAGCGATATCTAGTAGCGTCGATCGTGGTGGTTGGAACTTTTAAGAGCATCATCCCCGTTATGCAGCGATAACATTGTTTCTCTCTGGCCCTCCGCTTTCGCTTGGTCGTTGCTCAGCCATGGAACAGATAAAATCGGTCGACGGTTCTGTTGGAAAGAAAAAGTTTCTTGGCTCTCGGCTCTCGGCTCTGTAGGAACACAGCACCGTTCGCAGCCAAAGTGCTCGGCAACTTAATATGATAGCGCTCGGTTGCCGCTCAGACGAGCCGTGCCACGCTCGAAGAGAGAGTAATATTGATCGACGAAGCGGGCTTACATCGTCCCAAGAGGGTGAGAGCAGAGCAGGAGGGGTTAGGTGGCGAGGGAGGGTCGTGCTCGAGGGTGCCACGAGGGCAGCCAACGGGGGTAGAAGGGTGACGCTGCTTGCTGGAGGGTCGAAGGGCGAACGCGCACAACCATGGCCAAAGGGTGGCCTTTCTTTCTCACCCCACTTTCACCTGGTTTGTTTTGCACGCGACTTTTCGTGGTACCCGAAGTATTCTTTGTACTTTTGCATCGTCTTCAGCTTCCCTTCCCCATAGTGCCATTTCATTTTTTTGTCTAACTTTCTTTCTCTCCATGGAACTATCGTCATTTTTATTCGCTTTCCGAGAAATTTGATTGCTCTCGACGAGCATTCGTTTCCGAGAAATTCCACTTTTTTCCTGGAATTTACGAGCAGAAACTCTGGGCGAATTTACGCGAAGAACTCGCGTCATTAATATCGGCGTTTCCGCGACGATTATGCGTCTACCCTCCCCATTGTACGGCTGAATTATGAGCAAGTATGTGTGTCCATCGAGCGTGAGAATTGAACGCAGGCAAGCTGCGGGACTAATAACTGTGATTAATGGCATCGAATTCGTTCGAATTTGATTGCTTCGACGGAGATAAAGGTCCTTCGAAGGAAACTGATCGAGGTAATAATCATTGGAGAGGAAAGAATAATATTTGTTATTGCGAGAGCTTAGTATTTTTCTTTTTATTTGAAAATAAGGCGCTTTTATCAAGATACTTATGATAATCTATCGGCCAATTTAATTAATTTTTCCAAAAGAAAACAATTTTTAACATTATGGAAACTTGATATTTTCAGCTAATTATAATTACTAATTATTATAAATACATATGGACTTTGAATACCTTTAGATAGACGGTTAGATAGATTTATCTAAAAAATATCAGAACTTTGAATATAAATTAGAGTAGAGCTTAATATGGAAATGGATAAACCGTGTAGCATAAATCGGGCATGGGGTACTTTTAGATGCGATTGGATTCGTAGCTAAAGCAAATTTGGACGAATGGAGAGATGCGATGGGATGGATTTCTCTACTGAAAAAAGGGGCAGGTCTAAATTACCATTCATGAAAATGATTGAACCAGCATCCTTGTAATAGCCTCTGATAACGTTCAAAAGCTAATTTCCTGTTTACGAGTGATTAGTTACAAAAGAATTTGTATAGATGGCAGATAGATTCATTTTTTTCTTTCATTCATAGTAATTTTCATGGTGTTTTGTTTTCATACATTAATAGTACGTAGAACTCTTCCTGTCGTGTCTATTATATGTTGCAATTTACAACTAGCGATTCTCTACATCTAACGTTAACAAAAACTTTATGCGGTCGTGTTTATCAAACTTTAAGCTATAAATTAATGTACGACACGTGCCATTTAATGGAATTTTTCTGTCATCAAATTGTATCAAACTTTACATGCAACAATGTAATCTTGTTGTATTTGACACGCAACCATTTTGTATTCCAAACCCTAATGGAAGGTACGTGTATGTAGTCATTTGCTCTAAACTTTATGCTTCAAATTGATGTAGAATGAGTGACACGTCGCGAAAGTTTTTTGTCATGAAATTTAGTCAGACTTCATACTTTTCGAAGTCAGTCATAGTTTGCTATAATTGACCACAATTCATTCTTGATGGGGTTATTTTCGTGAAACTTTAAGCTTCAAGTTGATATGCCATAAGTGTCACTTTGAAATACTTTTATGTCCGGAAATCACGTCAGACTCTTCATCTTTCATGCGATATGCAACAACTTAATAACATTTCGCCTGGATTTCTTTCAATTTACAAGCGCCTTGGGGGAGATGATCGCGAAAGTCAGGCATACTTCTTTCTATGACCTGCATAGTTTTATCGAAAAATCTTGCCTGAATTTCCCGAGAAGCGTTGTCGGTCCACATTCGAGCAGATCTCGCAGCTGCACGCCACGCGGAAAACTATCTCACGATTGTGCTCCCGATGGCCCCGGGCAACACGAGCGAAAAACTTTTCAATCGAGTTTCTTCGACATCCCCTCCTCCTCTTCTTCTCATCCCCTCGATGCTGTTTCCGTATCTTTTTTATTCGGTCGAAACGAACCCTACCAAACGAATGGAGCACACACCGACGACTTCCATCCGTGAAATTGTCGCACAAGTTTTATCGAATTCGCGAATTAATTTTCTCTCCCCTGTACACGTTTCTGTTCGTTTGTGGCGTTTGAACTTGCCTCCGGTGGGAGGTAGAGAGGAAACAACCGAGATGCGATAGGTTGAAGGGATGTTTGGAGTCAGAAGGCCGGAAGTGAGGGGTTAATTCGTGTAATAGAATTGAGAACGAAAGCTTTTGTTTTAGGGATGCTTCTGATCCTTGTTTTTAGTGCACTTGGATCAAAGGTCATTCCGATGAAATCTCGGATTATTGTTTAGAAAATTAATTATGTTTCATTTGATCCGATGAAGTTAAATAAAGGAACTTAAAAGCGTCCACAATTTCGAATACTAGTGTACAATAATCTTGAAATTAGAATTTAAAATAAAACAAAAATATTTCAGAATACCGAACAACTTTTTTATTTGAAAATCTTTGAATAAGATTTTGGAACAAAAGCAAGTTATTTAAAAATAATGAAAAATTATTTGTTACTTTCTAATAATTTCGTTTTATTTATATAAATTACTACACTGATTTGTTTTATTTCTTGTTTTCTATTATTGTATCATGAATGTAAAGATACACACGAGTGAGAATTCTTTTTCGCCCCTCTTATCTCATCGGATGCAGCAGACCGAAACTAATCGCAGGTGCATCGAAATCGAATTCGAGCCATTATCCTGGCGATGCGCGAATCAATCGGTCGTCAATCGATCGGATAATTCGACCTAGCTTGCCAACAGCCGGGACAGACATTGGGCCCCGATGTCTGGTGCACTTGACTGGATTTAAAAGTCGATCAAATCGTTTCTTATCAATGCAAGCACTTACCAGCGGCGATACGACGGTAATTTTGTTTTTTTTTTTACACACCGTTGTGTATTTACGGAATACCTTCGTGACAATTGAAATCGGATGGAATTCGATTATCTTTCTTTCTCTACATTTAAAACGAATCATTTGATTTATTCATTGCAAATACTAATAAAATTATTATTAGGTGTACAAATTAATTTGGTGCGTGCGATATTATATCTATGCGATTATTATATAATTCTAATTATTATTAAAAATTGGAATATTTGTCTCTCTCTTTTCTGGATTCGAAATGTTATTACTATAATTAATATAAATACAGAGATATTATTCACTCAAATGAAATTTACTGTGATTAAAAATTATTATTTGCTGAATTGTAATACATAATCTTCTAGAGAATAAAATTGCAATAATTTGATGCATCTGTGCATTATGCAAAAGAAAGTAATTACCTATCAATCGTTACCAGTTTCTTAACATTTCTTGGAATTATTCAAAGTAATACATTATTCAAACAACCCCGTTATTATAAATCTTTTCATATTATTTACATTTTTCTGTTCGCAGATCAAATAAGCGACGTGTGCAAGAAGAATTTCATGCGTGATCTCTATAGAAAGATAGATGGGGCTGTTCTCATATCGCAACACGAGAAAGACCTCGACTGTACCATCACATTTCAAACCCATAGCATTCTTCAACGATTTATGCTACGTTTTGATCAACTACAGTTGGACTGCAACGATCATTTATACATCTACGATGGTGCTCATGCGGTCAGCAGTTACAAGGTAAGTGCCTGTTTAATTGTGAAATAGTTTCCGTGGATCCGTCGTTTGCGAAATGTAACCATGATCTACATACATCGAAATTGAGAATTCAAGGATATACGTCAAATCCCTGGTTAAGCGAAAATTTGCATCCTCCAAATGTATACGTAGTTTCGAACTAGCATAATTATGAACAAGTTATCATTTACTGTTGTAACATGGGAATTAAATCAGCTGAATAATTTTGCGTTGAAATAAAATTCTATTTTTTAGTTTTATAGGATTATTTGAAAATGAGATAAAAAATTTGTATTATTTGCAAATATATATCAATTTTATTTAATAATTATAGAGTCTTTAGAACAGAAATTAAATTTAAAATTTATTGAAATCAAGATTTGGAATTATTAAAATACCAGGAGTAAAATTTCGATTTCTTAATTTGATCTGCTAACGATTAACTACTCTAGCCCAAACATTATTAAAATTGAGAATTTAAAATTCTTTGTTCTATGATATTTACAATTATCCAGTACAAAAATGAAATATTATATTTTTGTAATTTTTCAAAAATCTTCAATTTTATCTTACATTTCCATCACCATTTAGTTCTTAAAAGTGAATGAATCTTTCCTACTGCTTTAATGGGAGAAGAGGGTGACAGCATTGGTGGGGTCAAAATGATTCTTCTGCCCTCTGTTAGGGGTAAGGCTGTCTATGGATGGTTTCAATCTGAAATCTCAGTCAAAATGCAAAAAATCCGCATGGTTAGGTTGCGACAATCGGTGTTATTGTTCCTCTCTTAATTCTTTCCAAGAGAGAAAACAGCGAGATTGAAAAGATTCGTTGATGTGAATAACTCTTGGCCTAATCACTGCTACTAATAATGAAAACGGCTGCTAACTCGAAGTCGCTGGATGAATTTGTTCCTTTGTCTTCTATCGGCACTTTCGAAGCGTAATTGCCATCATCGATCAAAAGATGAGGCACTAATTGCAGGGAGGAACGACGTTATTTTTCCATGATTAGCGGTCGATGAACAATGGCGTCGCGAACTAAGGGTTCGAGTTTCAGTTGCGATGGACCATTTTAATGTATTCCTTCATTATAAATTCCGAACCGTCGTCGCCTAGACGTTAGAAACTTACACCATTAATCAAGATTCGTTTCTTGATGGTGTGGAAGTATGCTTCCGTATCTTGGCTACAGTTTTGCTTTTGTTCATCAATATAGTGACTCGATCCGAAATCATTTCAATCTTCGTTCTTTCCGATAAATATAATGAAAATTTTGAAAATAATTCTATTACTTAAAGTTGACGAATTTATTATATAGAAATTAATATTTAATTTTAACGTGATTTAAAATATACGTAATGAAATATGGTAATAAGTTTTCTGTAGAAATGAAAAAAAATTGAAGTTTCTATTGTTTGGATGAAAAATGAAGTCACCGTTGGTCCTATTTCATTTTTTTTTCTCTTCCATGAATTTGAAGTCCTATAAAAGAGAAGTTCGTTCTGTGAGTTAGTCACGCGATGTCGTAATTTTCGATGGATTAGGAACTTTAATCCTGTCAATGCTTTTATTTGACGATGAGTACCTATTTTTAAGTTGGCTTGTAAGTTCACCATAGTATAACATTAAAGAATTCATTATGCTTAGTCATCTGTTATTAGGTATTTTATTCCAATCAGAATTAAAAAATTTATTTCAGTAAAATTTTTCTGTTAAATAATATTATAAAGCTTTCTAAAATAGATTATGAAAAGAGCATTCAAAAATTGGATTAAAATGTAGTAAAAATAATAATAGAGTTGAGACAATGGGTTAATTAAAATTATTATTAGATGTATGAATTAATTATTACACCTTCTTAATTACAATTTTAATTTCGAATATTTTTACATTTTCATGGATTTCATATTCCAGTAATAAGTAATCCAAGATAAATTCAAAAATAAATTTTCAATTAAAAATAAACCACATTTACATCCTGTCAATATTTCTAGGTATTTGCTTGTATAATTTTTAAAATATTATGACAATCCTCTTGCACAAAAGAAACATCCATTAAAAATGTTAACTTATAGCTACTAGCAACCAGGCGGCTATTTTTGCAAGCAGTGAATAATGACAATGGCTCGTCTTGTAACTTATGAAAACTAAACGTTAACGACTGAAGTCTTAAAATATCTTTCCACCGTGAATTAGGACATTCTTCGTCTTTTTCATTTGTGTCCGTGTGTTTTCTTGAATGAAACACAAGGATATTCTTCATATGTGTGTGTACAATAACGATACAGGAAGAAAAGCCAGAGAGCAATGTAATTTTGCATAATAGCGGTTTAACTTTAATCTTTTTTATGGTGTACGTAATGGCCCGTTAAGCGCACCCTTTATTACTCCCTCTGCCCTTTCCTCACTCCTCCCTCTCCTTTTTTTTAAGTAGCTTCACGCACCCTTCCCTTTTCTCTTCTTCAGCTGTTTTTTACGCTTTTTAGGGAGATACTTTAATTTCGTAAGCTTGAAAGATTGTTTCGTAAGATTTTCAGGGTGAAATATGAATACATAATTAAGTTGATGAATTAGGGGATGATTTTATTTTTACGGAAATTTACTTTAAAAACAGAAATATACAGTGCAATTGAATTACTTGACTGTAATTTAATTTTTTAATATTTCATATAGATGGAATACAATTGTGTAAATTTGTTTCTAAAAAAAGATTGGAATAGTAATTTAATTGCTGAATTAGTTGATTAAAATTTAATTTTACTTCGTGTAGGGTGTTTTTTTGTATTTTCCACAGTATTTACAAAAAATCTTTGTGATTTTACGTTCATAATAATCTACTTAAAAGAAATTATATTAACCCTTGGACAGCGGACCATGGAGAGAGCCCCAAATTTTAATGTAATTTTGTATTTCATATCGTTCTAATTTTTTAAATTTTATACTTCTTTTAAAAATTATTCTTCCAATATATGCAAGTAAGAATCAAAGGCATTATTTGCTTCCAGTTTTCGATTCAACTTGTTGCTGTTTATTTTATTTTCCAAGTTTATTTTCTCTGATTTTTCCACGATTCTTAAATCTCCCACTGTTTACACGAGTCAAAAGCGGGCAAACTTTTCTCGGGATTCTATCGTGAAGGAATTCGTCGGTGAATTATCGTGAAAAATCGGGCCAAGAAGACGAAGGGATGGGGCACCCTTAAGGACGCCTGCGCGACGTTAAAGCCGCGAAATATCGACTTTTTCGTGCGTTCCATCTTTCATAGAAACCGGGGACGATAATCGCGAGTAAAGTGGAGCGTGTGCTATTATTTTGAGGTCGCGAACCTCTGTCTTCCTCTTGTACCTAAATATTGACAATTAAAATCATGAAGACCAAACCAAGCAGTAAATTAAAAAACCGTATCATTTGCATACTTACAATTAGAAAGGTAATAAAATTTAAAAAAAATTAAGGGCACTTCAACTCATTGTGTAGATTTCCATTTGATAAAAAATGAAAAATTCTTTTAGCAAATTATTATGCACGTTCTAATATATTAGAAGGTGTTACTTACATTCTGCAGAAATGATAGTAAATGAATTTTAAAAGGGATATGTTATGATCCCACGATGAGAAGCTTGCTCGAGCGTTTCTTTTTGAAACGTATGAAATCCGCTCGCGAGCAGAGACGCGACCTGTCGCCACGGAGACAAGCGGATTTAGCAGCTATTTGGACAGCACAATGGGACATCATAGAGGCGTTTCACGCCTGGTAATATCCTCGATGTCACCATGACGACAGGGCTTGCGTAACAGCTTGTGTTCTTGTCACCAAGGTGGCCCACGACTTGAGAGGAAAAATTTATCATTCTGATTTTCACTACTTCTGGGCTTTTACTATAATTCACGGAAATTTTCAGAAAAATTATGATTACTTAAATATAATGGTACCGGAGTTAATAAATGCAAATACGTTAGGGTCAATATTGAATCTAACACATATAGGTACCAATGCTTTCAACATGCAGCATTAATTTATATTTATAAAAAGAAATAAAAGAAATTAATTAATCCTCTATAACTGGAGGTTTGCTCTGTTGTCTGTAACTGTATTTCTAATTCATAACAAGATTCCACAGTGCAATGTGTGTTTTATTATTTTGAATGATTTCAAAAATCAAAAAGAAAACATTGAATTTATCTTTAGTCAATTTTCGAATTGAAGCTTTCAATTTGGTACGAGTATAATATTAACTCTATCCAGAGCTATCCTCTCTTTTGTACTATTAATTATTCAATTATGTAAAATTTGACCAGCGCACTGATTAGCGTATTAATAATTGTGCGGGTGTATCGTATATATCAGAAATGGTCAATTTTCGTCAAAATTGAAGAGGTGAAATTTCTCGCGATATCGGAGCTTAGATAGTGTAAATCCGATACACCGACAGCCTGGAAAATGCAGTTCGAAACGCGATGCGTCGAAACGATGCACGATGCTCGCTCGATGTCGATAAGCACACGTTGCAGCTACAGCATAAACGTAAATGCTCGGTGAATCCTCTAGCAATGGTAGCATCATCTTGCACAGCAACTCTATTTCTGCTTCATTCGTATGCACGTCGGCCTACGAATTGCTAACATGTGACGCAACTGATCATTGTTTGACGGATTGATTACTTTCAGATAAACATAGAATGCTTCTAATAGATACAACAACGGTTCTCTTAAGCATTTGGATTGACCCTTTTCAAAACTGGGCTCCTTCATCATTTTAAAACTGTATGATTCTAAAATTCTAAAATACATCATATATTTTATGTAGTTTCCTAAAATTCCAAAGTTTCAAATTTTGTAATTTCACAATTTCAAAATCCCTCAATATCATGTGCTCGATTGCCAAATCTTTAATGGCAGAAATAAGTGTGACCGAAACGTGTTAACGAAACCATTTTGAATCAATGATACACTTGATATTTAATGCCAAAAATGGTAACCGATCTGAAGTACCAGCATGAAGTGGATCCTTTATAATGAGCTTCATTACTTCAACCACTGAGATACATAATTTCAAAAGGCTAGATTAGGAGCTTTGACTCTGGAAATTCTGCCCGCATGATGCTTGTTCACCGGAAACGTAAATTTTAACAAATCGGCGAAACAGTGATACAGGAAATTGCAGAGAAAAATTATGTAACAATTATTTAAATGAAAGTTAGGAAAGCTAATTATATAATGGATTAATTTCGTCAAGTATTGTAACTTTGTCGCACATTTTAAAGGACATTGCAAATTCAATAGTTGTTAATAGAAATCGACCTTAATAAATGGTTGTAGTGAGTCGAAGAGGGTTGAAGAGTTTGGCAAGGTGTCGTAAAGAGTTAAGCCGTTTATCGAGTTTGGTTTCGAGAGAGCTTTTGTCGAAGCGATTTCGTTGGCACGAATAACGATAACACGGTTTTAAACTTTCCCAACGGGCTAGATATCGCTTTCGTGAAATTGCCGAGTATTTGCCATGACATGACGTTTCGAAACTTTTCTGCGGTCTGTAACGAAGAAGAGTGACGTTAAGAGTTCAGAAGTTATCATTTAACCGATTGATCTTTCATCGACTGTAGTCTGAGATTCTTGTATCACTGAATTTTATAGTGTCACAAAATAGCAATTTGAAACGTTCCTTCAGTACCTTTTAACTCTCAATCTATCGTATAATTAAAACGTTTAGTTATATATAGTTTACCATTTTCCTGTGCAATTATTAGTCGAAGAAAGATCAATGCGTCCTTGCTTCAAAAATCTTGGTTCATTTCTGCTATTACCAACTTCTTCGATATTTGATCCGGTGACTTTTCACGATATCATATCCGTTCAAAATCTGTCCGTCATTTCTGTCGATCACACGATCTGAAAAGCAATGGCGGTAAATTCAGTGAAATTTCGGATCCCATAGGAAGCGAGATTGAACCATTAATCAGAACGATGAAATAATTCATCGAATCCTTTGAAGCCCGTTTATACATTCAGCTAGAAAGGATATTTCTTTCTGTCGCAAACTTCTTGATTTACTGTTCAAATACGATCAAACTTATTATGTGAAAGTAGAATGAACGTATGTATTTTATTATAATATTAATTTACAGTTAATTGTTTTCTTTGTATGATTTTATCTATTTTATCTATTTTTGAAAAAGAGCACTTTGTTTTTTCTTAATAGTTATCAAACGGCAGACCATAGGAAGTGCCCTAATTTTAATTTAATTCTAAATTTTACACTGATCCTCTAAAAATTATTCTTCCAATATATGAAACTCTTTCGTTTAAAAATTGTACATTTAACAATTGTACCTTAGGTAACAGACTTCGCTGTTTAAAGGTTGATGAAAGTATTTTGTCACATTTTTAAAATCATTGGAATTGTAATATTTATAATATTATATTAATATTCATGGATTTAAAATGAAATTAATAAAATGGGAAAATATGTTGAATTGTTTAAAGAGAAAAAATAACATCGTTCATGATGGCAAGATTCATCAGTTTCCTTTATACAAAAATAGTATCATTACATTTCATGCATCATTTATCAGTATAATGATTCCTTCAGCTATTCAACGGTATTGATTTTAATATTAAACGGTAATCGTTTATTCCGGGAAATCGCAATAACGATCGAGGAATTCCCAACACTGCTATTTCTCGGGAAAGAACCAACTACATGCAAAATTAAAGTTTCATAAACAGTCAGTGTCTCGTTATTTACAAAACGAATACACACGTTGAGATTACGCAATGCTTGAATAATCCAGCAATTTATTTCAGACGTGTGGCGTTATAAACGATGGATACTCCGAAATAAAGGCAGATGAAGGATTAAAAAGATTAAATTAGTAACTACAAATAAATGAAAATAATTTAAGAAAATAAATGTGTAATTTATAATGAGATATTATACTACAATATTAAAATACTGCAATTAAGTAATGCAGTTCTTATTTAATATGAATTAAAAAGGGTAGTTGGTGACACAAAATGTGTAATGTGTCATTTTGGACAAATTTAATGTGCTGCTATGAAATATCATAATTAAGCAGGCAAATTTTATTAAAAAATACCTTAATTAATAAAGCATATTTCATTATACTCTATTCAGTTATAATTCCAAATTAAAGTCTTTGAAATACCTAACAAATTAAATCTTATATTTAACTCTACATTTTATTGAGAAATTCATTTATTAATAAAGTGTAATTTTACTATATTAATCGTAGCAATTTTCAATTATCAAAATTGTTCAAATATTTTTAGAAATTAAACTTGATATTTAAACTTCTATTTCATTGAAGAACACTTTACATAATTAATAAACCTTATTATAGTTACATACATAAGTACCTATGTCTATAAGTAATCATCGTCTTAATAAATGTAATTAATCGAAGTTAACTACAGCGTGTATTGAATAATAAGATAATATGCGTATAATATGCAGGCGGGTTGTAATGAAGATTGATTTTTTATTTTCTTGATGGTGGAAGAGGAAGGAAAAGACAGTGGCCGCAAAGTTTCATTGAAAGCATTATCGGAAATTGCTTAAGAAGTTCCTTTAATAACAACTTTGTTGGGTATTAACACGAATTATTTTCAACTTTTCAGTCTTATAAAACCTCGCTTCCGAACTTTTCCTAAGCATCTACACGATATAATACTTGGCCACAACAACTTTCCATCTGATTTCTGTCGATAAATACAGTGAAACAGTTGAGAAGTTTGGGACAGGGAATGAAAATAAAAGATTATCATAATTGACTATTAATCAAACAAGAGATTATTATAATAGCAGCAAGAATCCCTAACTGCAAATTCTAATTTTATTGTTCCCTCACTTTTCAACTGGTTCCAAATATTGATAAATATATTCCATAACTTTAATGTTAACTTTTTTTTAATGAAAAAATATTATTTTCAAAGTAGCCAATGGAAAGTTTGAATTTTCTATTTCCTATTTCATTTTACTATATCTTCTTTCCTGCGTTCATGTCTCGTCGTCGTCCTTCGTACACAACACGTTCATGTATGATAAAACAAATGATTCTCCCACTTACGTGAATCTTGACCTAGGAATTCCCCTCTCTATTCTTCGGTGTGTCGCGTCGTTTTTCTGGACTCCAGTACGATCGAAAGTATAAAAGACACGAGACACGAAGTTGTTTGTACAGTCGACTCAAGATGATGGCACGAAATTGTGATTCATGTTCGTTTGTTCTGAGATGCGTCTTTTTGACATGTCTCGTCATTCTTCATGCCGCAAAAGGAGGTGAGATGGATCAGTAGCTAGGAATTTTGATTGCTGATGAGTGATTTCAAGGCACTTGGTGATATTTCTTTGATAATTTACTTGGTTGCTTAATTTGTAATTAAGTTTGTAATTATTATGCTAGTTAAAAGGATCATTAGCTGGGAAATTGCTTACTTATGAGTCATTTCAAGGATATTTTTTTTATATTCTTTACTTAATTATTTTTTATGATTTAAGTATATAGTTATAACATAATAGTTAAAGTATTGAAGGATCCTTAATTAAAAAATTGACTATTAAGGAGAGGTTTGAAAACGGTTAATTAAGGGTACAAACACTCAAGAATTTTATGATATTTTATCTAATCTTCTAATTTGAATTAGGGTTGTGATTAATTATTCTGATATTAAAGAATCATTCAACAGCTTTGCGATATTCTTTATGCCACTTTATCCAATTTGTTTGATTCAAATTAAATCATTCAAGTATCATTAGCAAAAAGAAGTGATTTTTATATTTTATGTTTGCTTTCCAAAGAAAGCTGTGATAAAACAAAATGTCCTGGCCCTCTAAGATATTACAAGGAACTCGGCTGTACTCCTGTATATAAGAACCCTGGTGACTGTTGCGCTGAGGAGTACGACTGTAGTCACTTGAAAAGTTTGTCAAAGGATAAGTGTTATGCAAATGGTCACGAGTATAGCATTGGTGATAAATTAAGAGACGAGGATAGGAATCCTTGTGACATTGAATGCAGCTGTAGGTCGTACCTGGATCAGGCGTAAGTACGATTCAGTACTTTAAAATTAAATAAATATTCTCAAATTTCAAATAAAATTTTGAACGATTAACGATAAAATGGAATAAATTATTTCGTTAAAATTCAGTTGAATAGTCTAATTAAAGAAAAAGCTCTATGCTGTTCTTTCAGCAAATCTTTGGTCCTCATTTCGTATATCTTTTAAATTCACAAAGTTTATAGTATTTTATTCTAATTTGTAAACAGTGCCCGTTTCGTTTGCGCGGCTCTCGATTGTCCTATGATGGTCACACCTGGCTGTTACTACAAAAACTCGATTGATCAATGTTGTCCAGGGCCACTTGTTTGTCGTGAGTAATCGACAAGTACAATAATTTATAGCTATGAAAGACATAAAAGAAAAGAAACAAGAAGCAAGAAATCATGGCTTCGTAGATCAGATTATTTTTAAGTACCAAATTTAGAGATACATAGATAGTGATTTTGCAAACATATTAGATGAAATTCTTATTAAATGTAAATGAAGATAATTCTTTTTCTATTTTTTAAAAAGGATTCTTGTAATTATCTATTGTCTTTTGTAGTATGATTATTTTTGCAGTTGGATAATTAATTTTGCATCATTTAATAAAGAGGTAATTAGCAAATATACCTATAAAACAGCGAATTTCAACGAATTCGATTATGTTCTTTAGCCGAGAAGGGGGAGGAAAGAGCTACTTGTGAAGTAGATGGGAAAACTTATATGGATGGGGAATTTTTCAAACCTGAATCTTCTGACCCGGACTTGAGCTGTTACTGTCAGCCAGGATATAAAGGTATAAAAGAGTTGTGTGTCTCTTGTACCTATAACAATTTAGTGATTGTGTTTCAATTGTATTTCTTGTTAGAATTTCTTCGAATCGAATAGTCTTGTTGCAGATTTTAAAAGTAATTATAGTTCTGTAGAATTTTGATTATTTCTTTTAAAATAGTTATTTTCAAATGACATATTTTAAATTCTAAAGTGGCTGCTTTAGAACTTTTGATACTAGTTACTTTTAAGTAAATAATTATTAACAGTATTTACTGTTAATTTGCATTGACTTTAATTTCGCGTTCAGGTGAAAACGTGGAACCCTTTTGCAAGATGCCAAATCGCAGTTATTGTTCTCCCTTATTCCGGAATGCACCTGATATACACCAAAATTGTGCACCTGTGTTTTACGATAACCAAAATCCACAACAAGATTGCAGCTATGCTTCAAGATGTCGTAAGTTAATGATAAAATATTCCATTCCTTTCAAATAAGGTTCCGTGAATAAGTATACAAAAAAAAATTACTTAATTATTGCAGAAAACGCGAATGATACTGTTATTCATAATCACGAGAGTGGTAAATCCCTTTCTGATGAAGGTACGTGTAATTAAACATGTGTTTAAATTAACTAGATAAGTGTCACTAATTTTTTTACGTTCACCAAGTAATCATTACTAACATTCCTCTTAACTTTTTATTTATATTCATCGTTAAAATTAGACTGAAACTAATACCATTTATGTTCCTGAATAATATTACAAGTGTACTTTTGTCTACTTCAAATTATAATAGTTTCTAACTAAGTAAAATTCAAGTGCCTGAGCCTCGGACCGGGTCGAGTCGGGTCGGGATCGGGTAATGGCTTGAACGGGTCTGCAATCTTTTTCGGAGTGTCGCTTCACCCGTCTCGGATGATTATCCGATCCGACCCGAAGTTCGAATACCCCCATTTTCACACCCTTAATAGTTTCTAATATTTTGTTCCAATGTGTTATGTATTAATCTATAAAAACTGGAGGAGTCTGTGTGATTTATTGAATATTGGATTGGATAAAATCAATATTCTTCGGGTTTTTCAGACAATAAAACATGTCAGTTTGGTGACATGAAGATGCACATAGGTGACGAACTTAATCAAGGAACAAACTATGATTCCACTTGCGTGAAATGCGTGTGTGAAGTGCCACCTATTCCTACATGTCAACGACTTCCGGACAATGAATGCGATGTCACAGATCATGGCCCGTTTATCAGTTTGTAGTTTTGGCTTGGATTATTATCAGATCGTAATATGTTTGTATATTTGTAGGATACTAGAGTCTACAAAGAGTATATAACTTATGTAGTACTCATATGTATGTAAGGTATGATATAAAGAAATCTTCTTTGCTGACAAATAAGTATTGCATTTTGGAAAGTAAAACATTTATCATCAAAATTAGTCTAATGAACTTTGTAATCATTGATCGACAATTGGTAAACGACCTTACAATCTATACCGAGTGGAATATTAATTCTAAACCATGGTTACCATCAAATTTTCAAGGCTATTCTTATGATCATCGTGTACTCATTTTTTTTTTTTTTTTTAAAGAAATACATTTTAAAAATTTACACATTTGCGAAGTGAATAATATCAGAACAATATCTCAAGGGAATCGACAAATACTTTATGTTTTCAATGTTACGTTTTTCTATCTTATCTTTTCATGCATATTTCAGTTTTTCCACGCCTCGTGATCCTATCTTTTTCTTTTCTTTTCGAAGGCAACTGTACATGCAGAAATGGAAAGTCGAACCTTTGCACATCTTATCTGTTTTCGACCTTTTTTCCTCCACGTTATTCGATTTTGCTTATTCTTCCTTTCCTTGCTTTCTTACCTTCCACATATTCCTCGTCCTTTTATCGTCACACGCTTGATAAAACTCTAGCCGGAACGTATGTTAACAAAAGGTGAAAAATTTCTTCTTTTAAAGTGTCTCTTTACGACGAATCGGTTTGATTCAAATCTAAACTGAGAGAAAATGCTCCTCAGTTGAGAGAAAATCGAGAGAAAAATAAAAAAATTAAATGATCAAAATATCTTGTAAAAGCTGTTTAAAGTAAAGCATTATAATACGTAAAATTCAAGTTGATTAGTTATTAGTGTTGTTAATTTACGTGATAGAATTATCACATTATTACGAGTTTTCTTTCCCTTTATTTTTGTTACTCACAGAAAATCCCGAAGGGATATCCGAATACGTAGCCCCGTCATTTGCAATTTGACAGACGTTAATTGATATTCCGAGCGGCCGGAAACGTCGTTCTAATTCAAATGGCAGGGAAATCGTAACATTTACCATTCAGTTCGATCCAAGGAACTGGTGTGCAAACTCGATCTATGGATGAATCGTTTGTAAGAATCACGTTGGATGAATTGATTGGCTGATTGATTGGCGTTTCGCATTTAGATCTTCAGGCTAGAAATAGATTCGACCTGGACGGGATAATAGGGACCCTATCTATAACTGCCTGCGGACTAACCCAATCCATTGTCCAGGTTAATTTATACCCGAACGACGAGGTGAATGGTGATGCACAGAAGCTCGATGACCTGAAGTAAACTTACTTCGTGGTAATTAGTAAACTGCGTGTGTTTATAAAGTTATGATACATCAGACGTGAGATAAATAGTGAAAGAAACCATCACTGGCATAACCAGGTAGGAGCCAAGGTGAATGTCCGGAATTTTAAAAATCTAAAATTCAAAAATTTTAGAATTTCAGAATCCCGGAATTTCAAAATTTACAGAATTAAAAAATTTCTAAGGTGCCTAGACTCCTCCCCATAAAAATCCTAGTTACCCCAATGGGACCCCCATTATCATGTATTTTTATACTGAATTAAATAAAATTCAGAAAATAATTATTTTAAGTAACATTTTTTATATTAAATGCCATAAGGCTTAAATAAAATAATAAAATAATAAAATAATATTTTAAATACACATTAGAATTTCCGCAAATCTTAAAATAATCTTCTGATAATTTTAAGATATCATTTAATATTTACATATTTTTTGACAATAAATGTATTAATTTATTATAACATAGAGCGAAATAAATGTCATATAATTTAATATCATTAAGCTATAGAAGATTTAAATGTTTCGTTCAGTCTTAATATTGCTTGCCATTAATATTTATTCATCATTCCGATCCATTCTTTAATTTCTCGTGTTCATTCACCTTTCGTCGAGAAAAGAGGAAGATCAGGTCGCGAGATGCAATTATGATAAACCTGAAAGCTTCTTTCGAGAGCTTTTTCAGTGGTATCGCGATCTCGGAAAAAAAAGAGGATGACCGTGCTGGGAACGTTTTGACTCGACCGCGTTTTAATCTATATCCCTTTCTATTTCCTGTTCTCTTTACCTTAAGTCTGGGCTCGCGAGTGATGAGCTTTCGACTCCTATCCGTGAATTCGCGTGAAAAACGTTCGGTGTTCTAGTAATGTCAAGAAAGAATGAAATCAAATTCGAAATTCGCCTGACAGATAATCGATTAAACTCATCAACTACTATGCATTGAATTTTTCATCATTTTAAAATTTTCCACAATGGAGTGATGGTCTGAAAAATGATGGATTTTTTTAAATAAAAATTCAATTTCAGTACTTTATATTTCTTTCTTTGTCACTAATATTCCATTAAAAAAATACATATTTTTACTTTACAAGATTATATTTTACATACAAAATGTTAAAAGAGTTTTAATTATTAATTCATTATTACCGTTGAATTCGCTTAACGGTTTGTAACATTATATTTACAATATGCTATTTTAATTGATAAATAAAAAATTCTGGTTGAATAATGGCCACATTTTTCTCTTGAGATAGTTTTATCGAAGAACGTATACTCGGAGGAATATTCTCCATTATTTCTCTAACGCATCGTTTTTATTCAAAATAATGGTAAAATATATTTTCCCCAGTGAAGGCTCGTAACACAATTCTATCGTGCATATGGTGTCGTGGAGCTTATGGTGGAAAAATGTATCCCTGGACACCGATCGGTCGCGGTTAAAGAATGGAACTTCCGTTCTTTTGAAACAAATATCATTTTCTTGCAATCAGAAGCTTAGAAGCTTCGCATCGAAATAACATTTTTCTCGAAGTTTAATATGTATTTTCATCCTTTATTGCTTCATCGTTGAAAATTTATAGAAACGTTATAAAATTCAATCGAAGACACGGATTTAGTGCGATAGTCGACCTTTTAAATGAATGATATTTTAAGAGAAATTTCTGAATGGGTGATTATACGTGTGCTATTCTAAATTTACAAAGACGATTTAACTCATTACACTTGAAATAAATGAAAGATTCTATCGTTTCTTTTATACGATTACAATAATAGGGAACTGAAAGACAGATTTTCTTCAATAGAATAAACGAACACTGGGAAACTGGGAAATATAATGATAAAATGGGGATTATGTCGTCCTTAAAAAAATAAAAATTGGTAATATTTGTTTATTATTTGTTTAATTTATAAACAGTTCGTCATAAATACAATATTAAGCTTTTATCCTTATAAATGTTAATGTATTTCATAATTTTGTCCACCAAAATATGAATTACTCTTAAATAACAAAAGGGTTAATCACTAATAAGAAAACAAACATTATTACTTCTTTTTCTTCAAATCCCATTCAGGGTATGTACACTTGAATAAATTCTGCAGAAATCCAATTTCTAGAGTAAATTGTTGTCGTTGAACCAGGCGTACGTTTAATTTCATTAACTTTTTATACACACTTCCGATGTTACGACTGGCGTGACACGGTGTGTTAGCCCCAAAGTTAACGTAACGAAGTCACGACAGCTTAATCTACTTCAGAATTTTCCTTTGATGCGAAATTTAATTTCGTTGAACGGCTTTGATTAGCATTTACGGTGATTGTCGTAGCCAATGCGGTTCCTCGTTCACCAGCCGGATGTTAATAATCGTCGTCGAAAGATGCGCCTGTTACTATAATGGTCTGGCGATATCATTAATTAGAAGTGTCGTTCCCCGTAACCCTGTATAATGCCTCTTTCACTCGATAGACTTTCTTCACAGTGTCCGGTCACGCGAAATTTCGGAACTTCTCGAAACTGCATACGATGCTTTTAAGCTTAATAGAGTGGAATTTCATTCATTAACGCGTTGACTGGCGGTAGAAATATAATGCAGCTTAGCAAGAATATCAACGCATTGATTTTCCATGGAAATGCATCACCCTAAATGCATCAGTTTATTTTTTAATTCTATTTTACTTCTCAATTTATTTTTTTATTTTATTTTATTGTTTTTTTTAATCAGTTGGTAACTGTTATTTAATTATGATTAAGATATACAAGAAACAAGTTATTGCATAGCAGTCAATGAGTTAAAAAATAGTAACAGAATTTTGACTTTTCCTTTCCACCCTAACGAACAAAAAATTGACAAAAGAAAATTCTCCTCCAATTAGACTCGTCGAACAAAGTCTAACAATGTATAGAAAGGTCAGAGCTCCGCTTCGAACCACAAAAGTCCGTACAAAGTCAGTGAACAAAGTCCTGATTCCGCATTTCTCCGGACAAAGAGGTAAGACTTGAAACGAGCAAAGACTCGAGGTCAGAGACGAATGATTAGACACACGCTGGCAGAAACGATACGCCAGAACTGGACCGGCTGATCTGCATTTATATATACATAGTATCTCTCTAGTGTATACCGCATCAAATAGAATGGCTTTGGAAACGTCGAACGCGAGTTCCTTCTTCTTTAGTTCCACCACCGAGACTTGGCTGAGAGAGCCTCGAGCTTGCGACAATGGCGGCTTAAGGCGGCTTCCAAGAGACTCGCAAAGGAGGAAAACCCTGTCCTGAGGGGACAAGGGTGTATTGTCGTTGGGCGCGAACAGCGAAATCCTTCTTTCTCGAACGCATGTAGGTCAGCTGAAGTAATAAGCGTATACAGTGTGTTTCAAATGAAAAGGATTTTCAAGGTAGTGGATAGGTACTATAAAATCGGGTGAATAGAAAGAAAATAGCAAGCTTTAGGTAATAACGTAGCTTCAGATAGTTGGAAATCATTTAATAAAGAATGTAATAAGAAATGTTTTGACAAAATATCTTTAAAATATTTTGGAGATAATAGAAAGAAAATCTTTAGATCATAGCATTTATTGTGATCTTTTAATTTTTGCAATCCAAGTTGAACGATTATTTTTAAATACATAAAAGAACAAGGCTACTTAAAATCTACTGGCATGCAAATTACCTGGTGAAATTTAAAGGTCAGTATTTATGTGAATCGTGTTTTAAATCAGAAAAAAACTTGAAGTGTTTCAACAATTAATTAGAATATCATGTTCTCCTTGACACGAATGCGAAATCTTTCTTGGCATCGAAGGTCGAAATTTAATTTCTTTCTTTTCGTTGACAAAAATCATAGAAATTGAAACGCTGCTTAAAAGAGAGCCAAAAATTTGATTTGTTTAGAACAAAAATTTATACAATAGTAGTAAACTAATTAATACAAGTATTCTTATTTTTTATACAAATAACAACACTTTATTTAACAGTATTTAAATTATTATATATTTATCTAGAAAGTGATTTTATGTCAAAAACATTTTGTTCTCCTTTCATTATAATCGCTTTAATTTATAAACATATCCCGAGTTGAAATTAATTTTTTTTTTAGAACATTTCATAATTTTTCATCGTAATTAAAACTAAACAATTAAGGATACTGTTTTTTCATCGCTGCATATACGCATACACCCACGGTAAAAACCGGATGTCGTGAATCCCTTTTAACCGCTTTCAAGCATCCTTTGTCTACTTTTTCCCGTGGTTTAATCTGCCGTACGAAGATCTTTCGAGTATTTCGCGAGCAAATTAAATTTTCCCGGTATTCGTCGTCTCTTCTGTACAGCTTCCTCTGCGACCGCTTTCGTCGTAAGATTAATTTTTCAAATTGAAAGCCTCCAAACGGAAACCGTGAAACGTCACAAAAATTTCGTAATTTAATGGGCTTGTATGTCTTTCAGCTCTGATGCTTGAAACTTTAATCAAGATTATATCAAATGCAGTAATTAAATAAAGTAGATTTGCTATGAACCTCTTTATTTATGCAACAGTTTCAGTTTATACCAGTCAAAAAATTGTTGACATAATAAAAGAATAAAATGCAGTGAATTAAAATTGATAAATCTGTATTAAATAAATATTCAAAACCAATCAATTATCTTCTCAATCTCCACAAATATAATTTATTTTAATGATACAATTTTACACTTGGGTAATTCTCCTTGTAAGTGAAGCATTGAAAGTAACGCAAATTGCGACCGTCAATTCATGAAGTTGTACAATCAAGCAAACTAATCACCCCGGTGATGGAACAAATATCCAATAAACGGGTGAAAAGGAAAAACAATGGCTGTTGTTTTTATTTCACCGGAAATAGCCTATCCACGCTTGGAAACTGAACCGTGCATCGTTCTCGAAAACCGTTCCAATAAAACAACGATATTTCCATGACCACCGAACGCCGGAGAATTCGAATTTCTCGTGGAAATTTTCGGTCAGGAATCAGGACAACGATCTCGATGTTACGAGCAATTTTATCGGGAGTTACGATATCGCTTCTTCTATTGCCGCTATCGTAACGTCTAATTGCAAATGTTACTGCAACAGCAATATTCTCAACGGCATCTTAATGTTTCTCTTACCATAGGAAAGTCTCATTTGTTTCGTTGAAAATTTTCAAATTTTCCATAATCTCGATTGACCGTTTCGCGTAGAATCAGAATTTTTAGTAGACTTTGGAGCGGCAAACATTACGATATTTGAACAAAGTCCACCCCACCGGTTTTGGCGTGACTTCAACTTTTCTACGACTATACTCTTATCTAAGGCACGTCCCGGAAATGGCCTATATTCCGATGTTTCGTGCCCGGCATAAATTGTTTCATCTCCGTGAATATACATATTTCCCCAAGTTGGCCGTTAACCGACGAAACTGCGTTGCAACTAGCAGAATATTGCAAAATACTGAGAAACAGGGGGTGTATCGTGTAACTGGTCGTACGAAGCGATAAGCTACTGACTGTACATTGGAAAATAAGTACAGGTGTGTGCTTATGCGAAATTGTAGATCAAGTTAGGTCCAGAATATTGTTCTGTAGATCTGTAGTTGATACAAAATACAAAATAATACAAATGATACTATATTTAATACAAAATTATTGTCTGTCAATTACATACGATTCATTTTTCAACTCCGAGTAATTAAACGTACTCTGCAAAAAATGCAAAAGTCTAATCGGTAGAAATAAAAAAAAATTTGCTATGCAAGCAGTTTCCAAATCCTATAGGAATGAAACATGGCTGAATTCGTTGTTGAGCGAGCTCAGCGTTGGGTCAGCTCAATTTGCAATTGCGTTATTACAAGCCGAATCTGCGTTCGCGATCAACATAACGGCCTAAACGGTCTATTTGTAGGGCACAAACCGTGCATTTCATGGTATTAGAGCTTCGTGTCCATTGACGGCCAGTGGTTTAATAATGTGACCGCAATTGGGCCGCACGTCACCGAGCTCGACACCTGTCAACTTCGGTAACACGTGTCATCGATCACATGCCGAACCAATTTAACTTTTCCTCGAAATCCTTGGGAAAACGGAAGTAAGAAAGTGTCAGTAAATATATTGTATTAGACGTCTATAGGGGTTCCACTTTTCAGCTCAGTTGTACTCATAGAACAAGTCAAAAGATATAACATTTAGAAAAAAGAGTATGATACAACAAACGTAATCATTTGATTTTCAAACTGTACAGAAGACCAATGTCAGAGATATTACACATAAAGAAAAATATATAGTCTAATCTTGTTTTTTATTTAAGAAGAAAATTAATCTCGTGCATGGAAATAATTGAAGGGATGAAATTTCTTTGGGGACGATTTTCCGAAAGAGAATAAAACCTTTAGAATTGAGATACGTGGAATATTGTTGGTTGCATATCTTTTATTGAGAAAGGCCGAGCAATAATTTGAAATTTTGTCGCGGCTACATTTGTTACAGTCAACCGTACGAACGATGCAATTTGTAAAGGGGATGGTTGTAACGACACGGAAACACCGTTACACGTTGTTTTCGCGTCGTTTCCATGAGATTTAATGAACGAGATGAACGATATAAACCTTCGAAACCCCCGTCCCCTAGCCGGTAATGATAACAACGTGGTTACAGCGATGAAATTGAGCTTATCGATTTTGGCAGAATTTAATGCGTGTAATTTACAGGATCGACCGATAAGCTACCCGCGATATATCGAAGACTACTACCTTCATCGATGATCGTTGCACGAATATTTCTAATTAAAGTAATTGTTGACCAATTAAGGGGTTGCAATTAATATTCCAATTATTTAACATTGCTTAATTTTAATATAGAAGGAGCTAGTATAACTAATATACAATATTAAAATATTAAAAAATGAGATTTTTAAAGATAGAAATTGTTGGAAATTATACTTTTCAAAATACATATCATAATTAATATAATCTGGGTTATCTGGATTATGCTTAGAATTTCAATAAACGTATTTGATACAAATGGTGTAGGCGTCAGTGGTGTAGCTAATGTCTACTCGTCTTTATACGTATTCAGATCTACATATTTCGTGCAAGTTAGTTCTGCTAATATTGTAAGCCCACCGTGAATCGGAGCCTCGCAAGCGTTAATTGCTTCCGTAATTAGTGACTGCCTGCGGGAATGGTAGTGAAATCTAGCATGAAAGAACGAATAAATCTAATTAAATATCAAAAGTTTCCTTATTACAGTTTTGAATGAAAACTTCAATACTTATCTAGAAATATCATTCAAATGTTGATATAATCTTGTTCAATTTTTAAAGATGGCAAATTATAATTTATCCTTAATCTTCTATGATCTGAATTTTGCTTGACGCATTGTTTCCTTTAATAAAGAGTCAGCCATTTCGTATCAAGAATATGGATGCAGCATTTATGTAGAAATTTTCAGTAAACTTTTAACTTTAATTTGCAATACCATGAGTGATATTCTGAGATACTTTTATGTCATGAAATCTGAGAAATCTCGTGAATCAAGCTGATCAACTCGGTGTAAACGGCAAGTTAAACATGGGAATTGATAAAAACGGTTGGTTATCCAACAATGCAAACGAGTTGCCGTGCAACATATAAAACAAGCCACTTTTTTTCACGGCAATTTCGCGCCATGCTAGAATACCGGCGGCAATAATTTTTCTCGCTTTCCACGTAAACCGAGCGAACACAGGCCAGGCAAGGTATAGAACGCATGCATGGCAACGGAGCATTGGCAATAATAACGTGTTCTTTATTGGGCAGGTAGACTACGCCGGGCGATATCGCAATTTTCCACTATACGAAACACAGTTAATTTTTGCCGGTATCTGGAAATTCGAGAGCATTGACACGACTGTACAACAGGTAATGTTTTTACGTGCGACGTATTGCCGGCTGATGCACATCGACCCGGGTCATGATTCACCCTTTCGAACAATTAACACACCCACCCCTTTGAACAGAGGCTCGTTTTTATTTCGTCAGCTTTTTGTAGTAACGCTGACCGCGGTTTCGAGCTTTTACATTCATGAAATGAGATCGAGTGACTGATTTCATTAATTTGACGGCACAAAAATATTAGAAACTGGTACTTATACCTACTATATCAATTTGAAATAAAAAAGTTAAAAAAGTGTCAAAAAATTGTCTCTTGCTATTTTTGGAGGATTTTGACAAATTGAATTTTTTTTTTTAAATGACAAAAGCACGTATTTTAGTAAATTAAATTTATAGCTTCTTAACAAATCTCAAGTCATTTAGTTCAGTTTTAAATAGAATATTCTGTTTTAAACGGTGTCCATTTATTTTCATCCCCATCGTCTTAAGTTGACGCATAAAAAGTTTAGCTCAATTTCATGACAGAAAAATATTGCAAAATAGCAATTATTCTATATCAATTTTAAACTCAAAGTTTAAAGAAAATTGCTATATACACGCACCTTTTATAAATATTGTTGATACAATCTGTATTGCAGTTTCAATTCTATAGATGTACAAAATTGATGAAAAGTTGTTGTTACAATGTTTTTACAGTTACATTTTTTACATTTTTGAATCTCAAAGTTTTCCGAGCATTCACTATTTCTCCATTTATACGTAAAATGGAACTCATTTCGAGCAAAACAACCAACGTAATCGATTTATCAAAATCGATTTCGCCGAAAACAAAGTGCACGAGGAACTTCGTTTCCGTATTGTTTAGTGTGTTTTCGCTTTCCTGACACAGGTTCACCCCTTACGCAAACTCCCAAAACTTTATACATTCATCATCGAGATTCTACCATATGATTCAATAAATCAAAAATATCATATTTACTAAATTGCAAACTTTCTGTTGATCAGAAGGATCTTAAAATTTTCCATCAGATCATCAGAATTAATTAACATTACCTAGGCCCAAAATGCATTGCCGTATAAAACCATATGTCCACCTCAAATTTTGAGTTTTTATTTTTTCATTTTAGAGTAGTAATACTCTAATTTAATTATTTTATCGTCCAAAGGATGATAATGTGTACCTTGTACACTCGCTATCAAATCAGGTTTCTACAAGGAAAATGGCGATATAGGGGAAGTAGGAATTCTCAAAATCTTCATCTTGACGATTCAGTAAAAGTTGGATAAATACCCGGGCAGATCCATTGGATAACTATCCGGTAACCATTTTCATCATGTAAGGCAGGGCTCGGATCTACGGATGTATATGGGGCTCTTTCCGCTAAATTGTCATTTTCCCCGGGGATGTCTACGGAGAAGGACGGGAAACCGGGGCATTACCATTTTCCACGAGGAAATCTTATTTAATCGCGAGTATATCATACATCTTTTTTGAGGTATCCTGTATACTCAACTAATCGTAAGTACCTTTAATATTGATTAGCGATATTCATTTAAGCAGGTGCCGCTCGTTGTGGATATTTAGCATTTCCAATTAAAATCACTTTATCCGTGAAAATCCGTTTCATCGTCGATGAAACGACAAATTTTAACGTTTGTCCGTAGATTATAATTATTTCCATTTTATGGGAGCCACCGTGTTCATGGTGCTTGTTTTCATTTCACCATCAGGAGGATAATTAAACACGGATTATCCGGAGTGCATTTAAGCACTAATTGGGCCGGAAAGAAGACAGTTATTATAGAGGACAATATTTCACGATAACGAAGCCACGGAAACAGGCCACCGGAAACGAACGATCGATGAACATTCTCAACAACGCCCCTTTTTCTCGTTCCTTCGGCCGTACGCCGGCTGTTTCCGGGTTTTCTCGTTAAGTTTAAGTAAGGAGCAACAAGTGTTGGCTGGGATTACGTCTTGCGGTGAACGAACGAACGAGATCACCGTGCCAGGATAATTCTTCGCGGTCTTAATTAATTAACGACATTGATTGCGTGCTTTTACAAGCTACTTCTTTTTGAACTGAGTGTATTGAACGTGCTTGATTGTTTGATAGATTAATTGCGGCTTTAGATTTTCTCGTTTAAACTGAATGAAGAGAAATTAACACGTTGACTGCTGTGAAGATTACTGAATCCAATTCAGTGAAATAATTATTATCATGTTCAAATTTTCTTTAATTATACCATCAAAAGGTAGTTATCGAGTACAAAATAAAAGTATAGATACACCGTGGATTTTAATTCATTTTTCTCTACAAATAGTATTCATATAAATTGTGAAAATTTAATAATATTACATTCACTAATTTGAAAATCGAGAAAATTTTGTTGATGACCCACAGCATTAAAATATGTAGTGTGCAGGGTACTTTACTGCTTCCTCTGGTTCAAATAAAAACCATTTCAGTTCACTACTTTGACCCAAACGAAGTTTCTCAAACATGATTAGCAAAAAGCAGAAGCTTTGTCTTATCGGCAACAACCCATTTTCTAGCTCCTTCTTACCCTGTTCTCAAAGAACGAAAAACAGCTTTTACTTTAGGATAATTCATTATTGTTTACAAGTTGTACAGGTCAGACAGTTTCCAGCTTCCTCATCATGTCTGACAATGGTTTAAAATCTGATATACTTTTTTTCTTTTATTAAAAGCAAGCGAGTTGTTCAGGTGACCTGTTTCAAATGTCTCGCCCTGTATATAAAATAAAAAAAGTTATCCCTGGAAGTAACAATCAGTATATGTCATTCGTCGATGATTGATTGAATAATACAAAAATTGTAGAAAGTAAATACTGTTCGTGAGTGATTCTTGTATTCAACCAGTACCGTTTCTTTTGTTTTCCAGGCAGACCTGTCCTGCAGGAACACGAAGCAAAGCGTGGGTGCGATTTATACGCGCACCAACTTCGTGACATTGAAATACGTCACTGACTCCTGGGGCACCATCACGAACGGCTTCCGCCTCGTTATCACAGCCGTCAAGGATCCTAGTGAGTACATTCGTCCACGTGATAATTCTTCGTTTCTTTATGCCTCGTGTTCTCTAACACGTACGAGTTTTGCCTATCTGATTCACGGGGGAAGTTTGAGGAAAACTTGGTCCTGTTCGTTCTGCATCTTATCGTGGAAAATATATGGGAATTGATTAAATTTACATAATTATTGCATATAAAGTATGCATTATTTGAATAAGAGCGGTATACAATTAACGATGCAAAATAATTTACATCAAATTATTAAGATAAGTTTTAGAAAGAAATAATTTAAAGAAATTAAGATGATTTTATTTGATTTTTTCTTTTTTCTTTTTAAATAACAAATATGAACTGAAAAATTTTCTTAATTAATATTTGCCAAAACACTTTAAAAAATTTTTAATCAAGAAGATTCTTCTTATAATAGAAATATTTATATTTTTGCATTAACTTTCAAATACTATGGCAGGGTCTAAGGGATACTATTTATACAGGGTGAGACAGATAAAGTGTTACAAAGTATTATTTGATAAATCATTGTAGCTATCGACTTAATTCCTTTTTTAAATTAAATAGTACGAAGTGCCCGATTGTAGGGTGTACAAAAAATGTTCCGAAAATAAACCCACGTCATCTTTTTTAAATGGCATTACACTAGTTTTTTTTATTTAAATAATTTTTATCAAATAATTGCCGAGCTTTTGAAGAAGAAATCGCAAAGCGTATCTGTCCAAACGAAATATAATCAAGAAGCGTATCTGTCCAAACGAAATATCAGTCCCGAGCTGAAGCAGATCCCGTTAAGCCACTACTATCGGTTATCTATCCTTCACGTAAAGCTTCTTCTGCGATGTCTATCAAGCATTTCATTAATGGGGTAATTCGTCGGATGCCAACCAAAGACCAAAGTTTCCAAAGCATCCCTTCTGAAATTCAAAGCGAACTGTTCGGCAAAAAGAAGGAATCGCCTGAAAAAATGGTTAACAGTCTCCATCCGTGAATTTTATTCCATTTTGCATGGAAATGAAGCATGACCCGTGGAATATCGGCAAAATTCGTCCGAACTGTTTGCTCGTCAGTTTTGCTTCACTTCGAACTTGGTTGCTAGCATTTGAAACCGTAATGTAGCACTCCATTTTACACCGAACCTTCAACAGATCTCTCCCAGTTGTTCTTTTCACCCCGGGCTCATAGCTATTTTTTCGAATGTATTCAGTTTCAGAATGATTCATGCCGAATACGAAAGGATCTAGTTTCTACCGTGCTCATTTTCTTTTTCTCTTTGCAATTCTTTTTTCCATTCGAACGGAAAAGGAAATCGAGATTCGGCGAAGCTGTCGATGCGGCTGAACGCAGCTTTCTAGTTTCCGAATGATTGATGTCGAATACAAAAGCATCCCCTTCTATAGTTTTCGGGTAGAAAGTTGACGTAGAAATGAAAAATTGAAGATTCTTCGCAATTTTTCTCTATGACAAAGCCTGGATTTTTAATAACTATAATCAATAATTGTCTGTATTTTACCTCTGTTAATATAGAAATTATAGAAACAATAGTTTATTTTAATTATATTTCACATGATATTGGAATTTCCAACAGCGTTCCTCGTTTACATTATTCTCATTTACAGCGTTATCTTGCGGCTCATATAAATTGCTTCATCAGAATGTAACGAGATATCTTTTGTTAGCATCTCGAAAGAAAATTAACGAGGGGTGTAGCGAAATTGTGGCGAAATTTTTCTAAAGCTCACGGGGCCACATTTTACAGATAATTAACCTCTCTGCCTTGTTATTACATGTACGCTGGTGATACTGGTACTTTTGTTATAATGTATATACTAAACGGGTCACCGGTTACGTGACCATTATAAATCACGTCTGGTAGAAAAAAATTGTGCTGTCGTACAAAGTTGCGAGATACTATCTATTCTTGAGATAAAATATATTTAAGGTAAAGGTGACTGTGTAATACCTAGTGTCCGCGAGTCATGATTTAGTATTTACATTTTATAAATTGGGAGATTCATATCCGTGCTTAAAATTGTTTCTAATCTTATTTTTCATTGCAATTAGTAGTACGTCATTTATTTCAGATTTCAGATTAATCATAAAGTAGTAGGTATCAGTGTAGCACCATTCTTTTCGAATTAATCAGTAATCAAAGGATTAAAATGCTAAGTATTAATCTGATAACATTAATTTCAGATTATTCATAGAACAGTATAATACCATTTATTTCAAATTAACATAGTGACTATCACGCTGAAGCTATTAAAAATGTCAATAATTAATATTTTTTACTTAAAAAAAAATCTTAGAGGAAAGGGTGGTTGTATGGCCCTTCAATTTGAGAAGAGGCATATTTCTTCTTAAAGTCTAAATCATAATTTAAATTATTTTAAAATTTGTTTGAAATATAAGTAAAAGATAAAAGTAAAGGAAAGAAAAATTTAATAGAATTTGGATGAGGTAAAATAACTGTTTTATTCTTTATACATTTAAAATCATTTATGATCTCAAAATCCTTGTTTGATGGATATTTTATAAGTGTTTCCATTCATTATCAAGGATGGTACACGAATGTTCTGCAACACGCGAGTACACACGCTCTTCATTATCCACCGTCATCATTAATTCCTCGCGTATCCTCCTTGATAGCCCTGAGAGATCCTCGAAATTGTACGTTTGCATCGTCCCAGGAAATTCCCTTTAACATTAGGATTAAGGCAACGAAACCGAAACTCATAGATAATCCTCTCGGGGGTTTAGGGTCAATTAAGTCGAAGGGTTTCCCTTGGAATCCTTAGAACCGCTGTTCAGGATTCACCGTATCGAAATGACGGCTCCTCGTTCCTCCTTCTTTCGTTGAAGTGGATCGCCAAAGATACGTTTGCAGAATCAGCCGAGCATTCGAAGATATCCGTTGAGAGTAGCCCGTAATTTGATCCCGGAACGAGATACAGGATCCGTGTATCCTTTAATGGATCTCGAAAGAATTCCATGATCTAACTGCTAGCTGTAGTTTATGCTGTATAAAACAGCGGATGAAGCATGACTGCTAGTATCCTCCAGAGATCGTTGGGAATTGCTTTCTCTCGCGGTGTTCGGGATGGTTGCACTGAGAATTTCGTTTCATCGAACATATTTCCTTCTCACAATGGCAATATTTCTTGTTCATTTTTTTAAAGATTGATTGCCACTGTGAAAATTGCCATACGTGATAAGTGTGAACGACTTCTTTCACTCTTCAGTGATTTCACAACTTTCTTGAATTTTGAACCTTGGTATGGATAGATCTACTTAAGTAGACCCACTTCTCAGTGGTACAAGTGTAATTGTCCAACAGGGGACCATAAAAATTTATTTCATTTCATATTAAATCTAATTTTCTATATAACATTCTCTGAAATTTTTTCAAATATTTTGTTATTTATTTAAAAAAAGGAATAAGGTTTTTAAATTTCTTAATAAAAGGTCAGCCGTCCCTTGTCATTTTCACAGCTTCGCCCGCGGTGATATAACGAGAGTCTACTGTGATTGAAATTAGTTATCACGAAAATTCTTTCAAATTTTAATTATTTTGTAACGAAGTTTACCTTTGGCGAATTTAACGGGGTCAGTAATTCAATTACGTCCGTCTGAAATCGAGAAAGATAAATTTCCCCGCGTGAGTAGAGTACCGGTTTCACTGCCTTTCGAATCGATAACGCTAATGCAATATTAATCCGTAGCCAACTCTGCGACCCAGTCGGATACAGATCTCCATTGGGAAATAATTACAATGGAATCCTGCGGTTAGCAGAAAAGGGACGTCAAAATAACGGGTTGCGGAACAACGACGTAATTAATTTTATAACTCCCGTATTATCCATCTGTTGTGCTCGTAATGGTATTGTCTGTGAACGGTGTAACGTGTACACACTTTCAGTGAGTACTCTCGAAATTGATCGATCAATTTGACTTCGATGAAGGAGGATTCCCTTTGAAACACGAAACGTCTTTCGTTGAACAAACAAGATTATGTTTGAGAGTGCAGAGGAACACAGAGTTTCCCGTAATTGGACTGCGAATGTTACTTGTGTTAATAACCAGCTATCCCAGATACCCGTTTTCATAATGATGTTAAAAATGTATTATATTACAGTTACAGTACTTTAAAATCATTGTAGATATCCATTTTTTGAGTATTTTCAAATGGAACATTCATTTACATATTCTATGTAAATTTTCAGATATTTTCAATTTTTATTATATAAAATATCTCACTTATAAATTTGAAATATTTTAGGAATTATTGATTGCTTGATTGCATCCAATAAATGCAAATGCAATTTGCTTACTAATGTAATAACATGCAATTGCATTTAAGGGTGCATTTGCATTTATATATTAGGTGCATAATTGCACTTATAAAGAAATTAAAGTCGCAGGGAAGCAGTACTGCAAAATAATTATTTAATTTTATAATTGAAAAATAAAGATACTCGGTCTTCATATATTTTTTTAAAATTATAAATAATTTTTAATCAAAGAAAAAGCACTCCGTCTCGCTGCAATAAAATTTAAACGATTTTGAATTAAAATATGCAAAAGGGTGGCAAATTGATTTGATATTACTAATTTAATATATTTCGCTTTTATTATTGCGATAAAGAGTTTTATTATTGCGACAAGAGTTCTGAATCCACCCTTGAACAAACATACATAGATAGGTTGTCAAACGAGTCACGGTCTCGTGCACGAGTTTCACGAGGCGATGATGCACCGCTCTCGACGCGGAATTAGGCTGAGGGGTGGAGGGATGATTTCCATAGGGATGTCTCCCATACGTATCCATCAAGCCAGCAGTGCAACCTTTGTGCCGCATTTCGGGCTTCCAGCAACCCCACGTTCACAGCTTCCGGTGCGTCAGAATTCCAACGACGCACCCCCTTTACGACCGACTAATGTGTTTATGCGTTTGCCCTTGCCATGGACCGCCATCAAATCACGTTTTGTTGTGCATACAGGGTGTTTCATGAGTTATGGACGTACTCGACAGACATGATTCTCCAAATTCTATTGTAAAATCATTTACCAAATAAATTTGTTGCAAAATTAATTAACATTCAATTGGAAATTTGATCATCATGGATCATTTTATTTCTTTTTTAATAAAGTAACATAAAATAAATTGAAATGAAATTTTATCTTTGTAAAGAAATATAGTCATAGATTTTTCGCGTAAAATAAAAAGTTTGATGTCCGTCGCGTTAACGAGGAATGTCGGGCATTGTGGATTCTCTGCATTCTTGGAATTATTTGGGAACACCAGCAAACAGTGCTTGTTGTCGTACGAATTCAACAATTCGCATTTTCCAAGGTATGCCAACTATGCAGTTCATTCCGTTGCCCTCTTTGCCCACTGTTCTTTTCACCGAAATCCTTCTCTCTCTCGTTCATCGACCCCCATTTATAATTCCCTAAGGGCGCCCTTTTTTCCCAATGAACGTTCGTTCCAAGAAAAGCATTCCGCCGTAACGTAGAACGTGTCCGTTTGTAAATGGAAAAATGCTGTACGAATTTTTCGGCTATTCAGGATTTCGGGACAGAAATTTAGGAATCCGGAATTTTGATGGCAGAAAAATAGCAAATTTAATTATTCAATTTAATCAAATTACATAATTCTTTCTTATATGTAGGAAAATCTGTGAATTTATTATATAATTATTTGTATTAGCGATAATTTTTGAAATATTTATTTTTATTTTAATAACACAAACTTGTGATATTCGGCATCGAATTCTAGAAGATGTAAAATAGTGTCTTATAAATTATTCTCCAGCCTATGATATTACATTACGCGTTGTAATGAATGTATTATAACTTTAGATTTTATGGATTACAATGGATTTTAATCCACAAAATACGTCAATCAATACCATTCTCATTTTTCAAAGTTCAATTTTTAAAAACGACGGCTTAGGGGAAACCGGAAAGAAAGAAGGAGAGAAATAAAAAGTCGAAACGTTAGCGTGAACGTCGTCAAAGCGCAATCTGCAAGCTCGAGTATATGAGAGCGTTACCCGATGTCCCAATTTCTCGCTTCACCGGTTCGTACTTGCGAGTTTCCTGGACAACGAGCCGTCAGAATCTCTCGTCTGGCTCCGATTGTTTCCGACAAAAGAACAACGAGACGTAATGAAAGAACGCATCCACGTTTTCCACCTACAACCAGACTGACACGCTTCCTGTTAAGGCAATTTAAGTTCATCAAGCTGGACACCATTTAGGGTTGAAACATTAAAATGTAAATCTTTCAGAAAATCAAAATCACCAATTGTTTACTAATAGTTTATAATAGTTTAATAATTATCACCAATAATTCATAATAATTTCTCTTAGAACTGAAGAGGTTTGACATTTCACGAAGACAAAAATTGACCAGTTTTTAGATAATTGAGGTTTTAAGTAATAGTCTAGAATTGAAGTACATAACGATGAGATTGATTGAAAGGGTTAAAAATTTCTTCATTCTTGTAAAATGATGAAAAACCAGCTCTTGATGTTTTACGTGCAATCACCGATTTATATCGCGTTTATGGCTACTCGCGTGACAGCCCTTCGAAGATCGCGTGCTCGCGTGTAGGCGGATATAATGAACCGCAGGGAGAACACGATTACGACAACGTGGATGACGACATTCGTGATGATAATTTGCAATAGATTCGACTGTTTTGGCAGTGGGTAACACGTCTTCTATTTAAGAAATTTGACAAATGGGGAACCGAGTGTCGAAGTCTACCTTTGAAGATGCTTTTGATTTGATTTTGGTTTATTTATTTATTAGCTACACGTCAGTGTATAATATTTTGTTATTAAACTATAAAATTAATACCTCGATTTTCTGTAGAAAGAAAAATTAATTTTTGTAATTTGTTATCAATCATGTAATTAATTTTTGTTTACAATATTTTCTTTTTTTTTTTTGTTAAATTGAATTTTGTACGGTACAATCATAGAATGGTAGGGAAATTGAGGCAGAAAGAAAGTGTTATAAGCAAGATGGACAGTTGTGTTGCTTCTCGAAATGACGTCGGTGATCGTTGGTCTAAACGGTACATACAAAATGGATCGTTAAAACAGGACATAGAATTGAAATCTCACTGTATTTCCAAATGACAGCATTTTGCAACCAACTGGATGGCGCTTTGAATCCGTCAAAGCACTTGGACAAATAAATGTACCTTTTATCGGTGTTCCTGTATACTGCAGTGAGAAATGCCGACACAATTGCTGGAAAATTTCTGTTACAATATCAACGAAATTACGTTCATTTATGTGAACATTTATTCATCATTATGCAATTCTATTTATCCATCGTGAGCGTTCGCTACACATATCAATTTGAAGTTTAATTTTCATAAATATAACTATGTAAAATCTTCAGTATTATCCCTGATACAAAATGGCTGGTTGTTAATTATATCAAACAATAAATCCGAATGCAATTCATCTACTGTTCCTTTATATATTTTAATTAGGATGTTGCAATAAATTTTACTTGAAATTTGATGTAATATTCAGTGAAAATACTGCTAATTATTACACAGTATAGTTTTGGTTTAATAAATTTCTATTAGAAGATATGAACCTTTAAAATAAATCATGTGTTCAAAAATATTGCAATAGCTTAACAATTATTCAAATTATTTGACAATATTCCTTACAACTATTTTTTGAAAATAGTACAGATAATATATAATACGTATGTCCAGGATTTCGAAACATTCTGCTGTATTTATGGATCGTGTGTTCTTTCAAAAATGAAAGTCAAAAAAAAAAGAAAATGAAACCACATTTGTTTTAGCTTTACATTTAGCTGTCATGGAAACGAGTACAAACGAGAAATAACGTCTCTTGGGAGAGCATAATTTTGAATAGTCACGTTGAAATTTTCTCCTCTTCTATCGGCAATGTTTCATAATCTGCAATGTTGGAAAACTGATCATCGATATGTCAAAAACATTCGACAACGTGCCTGTGGAAAATAACACAACAAATAACAAAATACGATACAAAATGTAAAATCTCGTACAGGATTCGTACCGAAGTATTTTATTCAATATAAAAGCAGTTCCATTTCTGTGATAACATTTTAAAAATAATAAAAAAATATTTTTCTATTGTTTTTACACAAATTTGTTGAAACAGTTGAAATATTATTAGTATGATTTTTAAGAAATATTGATATACAGTTGGCATTAATTTATTCCCCCTTTATTTTGTAATAGGTTCCTTTTTGAATTTTATAAATATCATTTTTACTTTTTTTTAATGAATTTTTCCTCAAAGTTAGTGAAATTTAAATTTTTTACTGTACTTTGGCAAAGGCTTAAAATTACATGATATTTCCATTATGTAGAATGTAGACGGTTCGCGCGCTTCACGTCGTCGCGTCGGTTCATAATCCATGGAACGTGACTGGACGCAAGCGGCAACGTGCACGGGTCACCTGTCCATTTAGAAAGCGTATGATACGCGATTAATTAATTAAATTAGCTTATGCGCACCATGGGCGCCAAGGTGAGTGCATGCTCATGAACACGTCGAAGTCATTTCACGAGCTCTCGTATATTGGTTACATTTTCCTAAAATTATTTCAATTTTACCGTTTGATCTTTTTCAAAATTGTCTCTCCTTTTTTTAATATTTAAAATACAAAGGGTTGCAAAAATTAGGTCAAACAACAGGTATGGCTTGTTGAAAAATATTTTATTAATTGAAATTTTACAAAGGTTTTATATTATCGAAATTACTGTGAATTCAATATATAAATTAAAATGCAGAAAGAAAAACCGATACAATAATTAATTAACGTTCAACGTAAAATGGCCGTTCGATTCCATTTAATTTATTTACACAATTTATGAGGTTCGAAACTCAAATCCTAGCGGTCTTTTAAGTGGAGTAGTTCCGGACTCCATAATACCCCATAGAGAGTCAACGAGCCCCCTGCGGCTGTTCGTTGGTCCAATTGCAATCGTAATGAAATATACTCCTGTTGAAAACTCTATTCACGTGCGAACTTTGAAACTTCTACCAGATAGAAAATGTATGTTGATTTTTCATTAATTGCTATTCAAGTTGACCAACCTTCTTCTAACTTAACGTTTACATTCCATGTAACTTCACCATTTAAAAAATGGCACCTTGCTACAATATAATATTAACAGATTAAATAGTGCATGAATCACTAATAATCCACTGTGTTAAGTAGTAGATACATCTTTAATTAAAATTTTACATAATTCAACGTTAGAATTTAATTTTCTTAAAATGGCACAAATTTTTTGAATCACCCGGTATATTTCAAAATGTAATCAAAATTTGTTTAAACGTACGAGAGAAGCCAATTGATAGGCAGATATTTGCTCGAGCCACAATCGATTAGTTTTCCAATTCATCATCGATTTTACAATTTTAATTCGCTCGAAAGAATAAACTTAATTAATAAAACGATCGAACGCAAACATCGAAGGGCGAGTGCTTTTAACCCGTTGCAGAAAGCCATTATCGGGCGAGCGTTGTAAAAACTTGGATAGGGCCAGCTAGATCGATTACTCGAACGGGTCACGAATAATTGACGCGTCAAGTTAAACAGAACGAGATTTAGAAACGCTGGAAATACGATTTCGAGCGGGCTAAAGCGTTTAAACGTGTTTAATCATCACTCTCTTCAAGTAAGAAGATCGTTTCGGGAGGATAATTATTCTTCTAGCAACGGATAAATTCGTTCCATCGAACGGTATATTCGCGAAAGGTTCGTAGATAGTACCATTCTTTTTTTTATTCTTTTTAACCACCCTTCGTTTCGAATCGACGGGACGGTAAGGCGAAAAGAATTTCAACTTTTAAATTATAGAAAATTACGCTTTGCCGAACGTCACGACGTTGGTTTCCAGTTTTTCTTCGAACCATTTCTCTTCCAGCAATCCTTTAACCACCCTTCGTTTCTCGTTTTATTACCTTCGATCGTCGAACCACCTCGAAGAGTTATAATTGCGAACAGGGAGGGATCGTTAACCTGGACTACTTTGTTACGACCTGTCGAAGTTATGGCTTTTGTCATCATTCATGTGCTTTTCGATGGAGAATAATAATTAGCCTTATTTTTTTAGGAAAAGGGTCAATGATTTCATAATATTTGTTAAATATGAATGCAACTTTATATGTTTTCATATAGTTATATATAATATAATATTAACTATGAAATATGTTAAAACAACTATGAAAGATTATCTAGGAATTTTTTCGAGTTAAAACAATGAATACCCTCTTCGCAGGAAATATTTTAGTGGTTCCAGTCTTAATCGTTCGAGTGTGCCAGCTAATGGTTAATCAATGTAACTTTTTTTATCGCCTAGAATAGAAATAATGAAATCGTTAAATACTTCCTTTAGAGGTATATAATTACTTCACCACTTCTATTACTTATTCCCCAACCATTAGACTTTATCATTATATATTGATGGCGTTTAACGATGAATCTTTTTCTGGATTTTCAGAGCACGCCTGCAAGGACTTCCGGTGCACTCAGAACGAATTTTGCATCGAGACGGACCTCCTTTGTGACGGTGTGAATCACTGCGGCGATGGCTCCGATGAGGCTACCTCCATCTGTGCCAGTAAGTTCTAATTACCAACGATTCATTTCGAACCCGCCCTTACTTCGAGAAGGGTGGCTCCTTTCATATTTCGAGTGAAATACGCCGATGGCAAATTGATTTCCCATCGAATCGTTCAACTTTAACGATGGAGAGGAATCGTCGAATTATTATTAAAATTACTATTTAAACTTCTTTCTCATGAATTATATTCTTTTATGGAAATATTCTTTTTTCTATTTTATTACATTAATCCTAGGTAGACGAAGTTTTGCCGCGTTACCATTTATTTTTAATACTTTTTGTTTTCAAACAATGTGTTACATAAAATATTGATAATTACGGAGCAGTATTAACATTTTGACGATTCCATATTTCATGCAATCATGACGCTTCTGATTTTATATTTCTTTATTGATAAAATTGTGATTGGAAATTTCGTTTAAGGTACCTTAGAAAATTATTAACCTTTTCAGGACGAATCATTCCTTAACTTTCACAGAGTACTATTAATTCAAATTAATTTTAAATCATTACAGAATAAATTTTAATTCGTTACAATAAATACAGAATTATAAATTATTATGACAATTATGTTTGGACACACATACGCGTCGATCGTCCGCGATAAGTTAATTTTGAAATTTTAATTAGTACTTTGTGAGAGTAAATAAAAGTAAAGAAAAGGATAATAGTAAAATGTAGCAGCGGTGAGAATCTCTGAAATTAATATTTGTCTACTTATAAGTTTGATTAATAAATTTTGTTATTATTTCAGACTCCGAGACATCAACAATTTTGGGCATGCAGAAGATCTGGTTCGCAGTCGCCCTCGTTTTTCTGATACTGAGTGTGGCAGGTCTGGTCACTGCGGCCGTTCTCTGTTTCTGCAGGCAACGGGCCACAACCCCAAGGCACCCCCATAACGCGCACAACGCCCAGTCTCATCCTCCAGTCAGCTTCCCATGTGAGTCACAAAAAGCATACTCGTTCGCGTCCGCACACGGTTTATATTTCTTGTGTCATCGTTGCTTAGCCATGTTGCTCGGTGTGTTTGTGTATTCGTTCATCCAACAGCCAGTTCACCGTTCATCCATCCTCTTTCAGCCTTTTTTCACCCTTGAAAACATACCGGTTCCATGTATTTCAGAGTTGAACCCCCCGAAAGTCGAGGGAGATCTCCCGATGCATGAGTAAACTTGGACAGGGTTGAAAGCTCGTATGGCGGACGATGGTTTTTTCCTCCTGTTTTTATTTTCTGACTTACATTGCATGTTTACAGTGAAAGGGGTGAGCGCGTAGCGTGTGTATGAATTTACGGGTGGTTTTATTTTTAGCTGTACTTCGTTTGAATATTTATGGAATTGGATAGAATAAAAAATATATATTTTCTTTTTTAATTATTTATGTTTTGGAAATATAGCGGAATGAGGATGTTAGGGTTGGGGAAATAATGGAAACATTGTGTGTTCTGTGTTGCTATTATTATCACTGTTACTCTATCGCTATTGCCATTACGTTTACTATCACCATTGTCCCTGTTATTGTTACTGCTATTGCTTTCACTATCACTATTTCTATTATTATAATATTACCACTACTATTACATTGTAATTTTATTCGGAATGGTTGCTATTCTATGACAGGATCATTGAAAGCTTCATCGTCTAAATAAAATTATATTTAATTACCGTCTAAGATTCAGTCTTCAATGAATGAAGAATGCACCCCTGAGCTTTCAGTTCATAAACTGTGTATAATTTGACGTAATAAACGCGATATAGATAGAACGCGCACGGTTTTACAGTGTGCCGTGTTATTAATTTATCAAAGCGAGGGACTAATTAGTTTCGCGCGAGATTAATTTAACATGGGGAAAATAGGTTAAACTCAATAGGAGCTCACGCATGAAAGCTTGCCAGTGGTTTTGCATAGAATTTGCAGCTGGTTTTTTGATGAAAGAACCGAGATTAAAGGAATCGAGGCTAGCTTTCTTTCACCGATGTAATTTTGGATAACACGCGACACTAAAATTAGGTTGTTTCGAACATCAAATTATCGTTAATTACACCAATTGTGAGTTCTAATGACCAGTGTTTCTGAAATTCTGTGTGAATTAAACCATAAATGTACAGGGTTTAATTGATTGTTTTTACACAAAAGTTTCATTTCACTTCTTATTATGTTTTGATATTTCAATGAAGGTATAATCAAAAATATATTTTAATGGCAATTAATGAAAAATGAAAATTAATTTTTCATCTAATTCACTGAAAATGAAAAGTGCTTTTTTTCGTAATAGTGTAAAGTTTTGATTATTTAAAATGTATGAAAGAAGTTTAATTAGGTACGTCTAATTAACTAACTCACTATACACTCAATTCACTCACACTCTTTCGTTTAAAATAATACATTGCTAAACTAGAAAATTAGAAGTTAGTAGAAGGGATAGTATTGTTTGACGATGTTGTTTGATCGAGTAATCTAAGTCGACGATACGTTTCGAATTCGAGGTACGAATCAATTTAAGCTGTTCTAATTGCATCACAAAAGTTAATCAATTTGCGCTTCTGAGAGTTACACGGTCCCTTGGATCCTGTATAAGTTTGCCTGGTAGTTTCAGTTACGTTTCCTTGTCTATCCTAATTGTTTATTACCCCGGCCGTGCTTCTAAAGTCGTAGACTGCTTTAGAATTTAGTGTAACAGAGTTGGTAACACTACAGAAATTGGTGCACCTGAGGCTACACTACACAGCATTTAATAATAGGTTTTCCT
Source organism: Osmia bicornis bicornis (assembly GCF_907164935.1). NCBI lineage: Eukaryota > Metazoa > Arthropoda > Insecta > Hymenoptera > Megachilidae > Osmia > Osmia bicornis. The sequence continues at coordinate 4,192,935 of NC_060219.1, read as the reverse complement.
TAGTACCAGGAATACAGAACCGTCATTTGCGTACGTATTAGATCGGGTTTCCGCATTGTATCCTTGTTGCTTCGAGGAAGTGCTTGATTGTCTTGATAAAGTAGTAAGGATAAATCATTTTTTATGCTTGAATCGACTGTGAATTATCAATTTTCTTTAATAAATCTTGTTGCACTCTGAAATGCTATTTTTGCTGCAAACAGAACAATTAATTATTTATATTGCACTGTGTTTTTTATTATTATCATATTCTCTTTGTTCTTGATTATTGTGTTATATTATTATGTGTATTGACTGTTAATACTAATATCAATAATATTTAAATATTATATTTCTTTAATAATAAAACATATTTGGAGCTTTGAAATATTTAATAAAGGGTTAATTAAGAATATTTCTTTCCAAAGATATAAAGTGAAATTTTCACAAAATGTTATTTTATGATAGTGATACAAGAATCATGCAAATTTAATGAAATAATTATTCCATCAATGTTAAATCATCAAATAGTCATCACTGATCGGTGTATACCTTATTAAATCAGAAAATTACGTATTTAATGAGGTAAATAGATTGTGCAATTGTCAGGGTAAACAGTCGTGTGGTTGAAAATTTACGGGACAAACTGGGGACCGCATTTTAACTCGTCAGCAATTAATAACACATTGTCGCGTATTGTAATACATGTTGCAGCCGAGTTAAATGGTAACGTATGATCGACCGCAAATTCATTTTTCACCGTGATATGTGATCGCGAGGGAATGTACGAGCACAAATACCGTGACCGTAAATATTAACCGGCCGATATGTATCGTAGAAGCAACATTCATTTGAAGATCGAACCTTCTTGATGAGAAATTGTGATTAAGTATCACGCAATACGCGTTACATAAAGATGCGATAAAGAGTGTTATATCGATTCATTTTTTACCAGAAATTCCATTTGTAAATTGAAGTACATAGTTACAGGAAAAGTGGCAACTCATAAACTAAAAAAAAAAGGAAAAGGAACTTTAAAACTTTGCAGAAATGTGGTTCAAGTAACGTTAATAACGAAAGTATGTTTTATTTCCGCTATAAAACGATCCTAGGGGTGAAAACAGCCCATGAAAAAAAATTATGAGTTTTCATATTATTCATACAATATATGTGAAAAGTTAAAAACTATATAACTTTGAATTTAACCTTTTTTTTTTTAATTTAAAAAAATCAAAACTTAGATATTTTATATAATAATTTGATAATTTTTAAACACTAGGTATATCTTGAGAGTCATTATTTTATAGTAATTATTTGCTACATAAATATTTACATTAACAAATATTCAGAACATTATTGCGCTGAAGATAAGAAGTAGCATAAAAAAAAAGTCACGGAACCTTTAATCGTACCATAAAAGCAATAAAAAGGAAACGAGAATGGAAAATTAACCGAAAGACAGCTTTCTTTGTCACTGTTTAACTTTCCATCGTTATCTTTCGGTTCAAGCAGAAGAACTTCAGAAATAGATAGAACTTGTTAAAAGTTTTCTTGATTGCAAATGCTCCTCAAGAACAACCGAGAAACCGTGCAAATGAAAGATATCATTCAGCACTGAATATCTACTAAAATGACTAAGAGTAAGGCTTATTGAGTCTCATTTAGACAATTCTAAATCAACGTAAATACTACATCGAATCAATACCCATTTAACCCTTCAACGACGGATCATGGACAGAGCCCCAATTTTATTCAATTTTGTATTTCATACTATTTTCATTTTCTAAATTTTACACTGTTCCTCTAAAAATTATCTTTTCAATATAGGGAACTCTTACTCGCTAAAATATTCATATTTGTTTGATATTATATTTTAAATAACAAATGAGTGTCTATAATTTGAAAAGGTATCAAATGGGTAAAAATACTTCTGTGGAATATGAAATGGATATGGATACTTTTATAAAAGTATCAAATACATATCGATCCTCTTTGTTTAGCTATACATTTAATACTATTTGATACAGTATCATAATTTGAGAGGTGGAATCAATAGTATTGATTACGTATCGTTTCAATCACAGGTGATTAGAACAGGTGAACAATATACAATATTTTTACTATATTTCTTGAATATTTTAAAATGTTAATTAAAATAACTGACTTCAAGAGGTCAGTGCCCTGAATCAGTCTCTTCTCATGTTTTAATTAATTAGCTAATCAATTAAAATCCACGAACTGAAGAAGCTACCTGCAATCCCGATGAAACGTCGAGAAATCTAATATCGTGCCGTGAAAGATATTTATTATTAATTTATTGTTTCACTTGGGAGCGTTAAATTTTCAAGACACCAGTGGAAGCAACAAAGGTCTGTAACTCTAGTAAAAAGAACTTCCGCGATTCGTGCGTGAGTAGGGTCTGTGTATCATTGAATTTCCTGAGGTTATATCGATCGAGAAAGGACCGAGGACGAGGCAACGGCACGAAACGAAACGAAGGAAACGTTTGGCGGAGATTAAAAGACAGAGCCGAGGCCAGAGCCTCGAGCCTTAATTTCCGTCCTGCGAATAATTCAACCTAGCTAAAGTCTGCTTCTGCTTGGCTAGTAAGGTGAGACATTATCCGCATCGCGAGACGCTAATAAATCTTACAATGTTCCCGTTTGCCCGTTATCAAGTCACCTCTCGCTTCATTACACTCTGTCACAGAAGAGAGTATCCGTGAATTACACATTGGTAAAGGGCGCAGCTAATAAAATCATTCCTCAAAGTGTCCTCTAATACCTTTTGAAGTCACTTGATCGGTATTAGTAGTGTTCTTGTAACAGACACGAGTTCGAAACAATGTTTGAACAGAGAAAATTAAAAAAAGAACAGTTAATTTTTTAGAAACTTTGGGTAATTTTTACAGGGCTACCTTTAGAGGTTGTAAAACACAGGGCAAAGATAAGATTATTGAAAGTATTGCTATTCCAAGCACCACTCCCCAACGCAACAATATAATCAAGTATCTCATTAATTAACAGCTCTAATTTTATACCTACGCGTAAATAGCGTATGCTCTTTGCAGAAACATGTTTACTCGGTTTACTTATCAGTTAGGTAACACCTGTGAAAACGCCCACCGTGAATGGATGAAAACGAACGTTTCGGCAATGAAATCGAGCAATCGACGTGGCACTTTGTCTAAACGGATTGCGTGTAATTATCGTTGGATAATCGTGGCACATTATGGCTTATTACAAGAGATCGAACGCCGACCACGAGCTGCGTGCAATTTGTTTGCGGCCGTTTCGCGATAGCGGCGAACCAACGAGCCCTTTGATTTATCACCAAGCACGGTTATACAGAGAGTTGTCGACCAACGAGACGCGATTCTTTTTTTTCCCCCCTCTAATGTGAGCATTTCCGGTGAACGATATCGTCGGCTACGAAATGCTCGACGTGCGGTCGCGTATTGCCGTTCCAACCCGTGAACGCATTTATTCGCAGATGACGTGCACCTTCGTACAATTTCGACGAAATCCGTATGGGGAGGCGTTGGTCGCATTCCGCGGCCTCGTTTGACCCACCGGCTCGTTCCGCTTCTGACCACGGTAACGTTTGTAAAATATTTTATGGTTGATGGTGGTCGTTTTGCGATGGAGACGCGAATCTACGGTTCAACATACTCTGCAATCTGTACAATCGTTGGCTCATTGCTTCCGCAGCATTTTAAAGCTCGACGTTTGTAGATTTTTAAATTCGAAAATTGTTTATTTTCTAACACGGATAGCGTTGGTATTGATAAATTAATGATATTTATTAAGGGCGATGGAAAAAATGAAAAAATGTCCACTACCCTTATGCTACGTTTTGGCCAACAAAATGATCCTTGTTACTAAAGCTTTCAAGTACAATTCGGTAATTAATTTTCTCAAAATGTTAATAATATAGAAATTTAGTGGTGGTTTATGATAAAAATTAGCATTCACAAAAGTATATTTTGTAAAACACATTTACTAAACTATAATTTTTATTGATAACTCTATAGGTATAATAAATCTAAAGAACTGTATTATACGTTTGAGTTTGGCCATAGTAGGAAGATTAATAATGTTTGCTGTCATTAACGAGGCCAGGAGCAGTATTTCAGCAAAACCAAACACATTATTTTGAAGCTTCCTCCAGGATTGTTTCCCCTCGAAATGACTAGCAAAGTAACGTTGCCATTGCCTACAGTATCAGTTCGCATGACTGGAAAAATGCGAAAGAATTCGGTAAAAATGGTAGGAAGTTCGAAGAAACGGGCAAAGAAGCGTTGCTCGACCAGCAATGGTAGACTCTGGCCTCGTTCCAACGAAACATCGACCGTTTTCAACCCTGTTTCTTCATCCATTGCCGCTGGAACAAGCAAGATAGGGCTAGAGACCTTTCTTCTTTCCTTTTGTAATTTTCTGCTGAGTCGTTCGTACTGGAACGATTGAACAATTCTAGATGATTTCAATCATTTTGCTTCGATTGTTTTTGTTTGAAACTGTACTCATATGTTTTTATATTTAACCCTCTGCCGGCATTTTTCAAGACTTGTTTTCAAAACTTCATGAGTTTAACAATTGTTAATGTTAAATACTTAAAGTGAAGTGTAATTACACTATAGAAGTTTGATCAGTTATTTTAAGAACCCATCATCGGTCAAATATTTATTTCGGAAGTGGCCGTGAAAGTGGACGTTTACATCCGCCGTACCTCTAGAAGGTGAAATTCTCATATGATTTAGTATGCGACTCGCAAACGTTAACTTTCGCGGTAAACGTTAGACGAATGACAATCGTGGCCAAAAACACTTTTACGTTCGTTTCGAAAGAGGCATACAGTGCCTGTATGTCCCAATTACGTGTCGCCTCTTCAATTATCGTCATTATGTATCAATGACAAAAGGAAACCGCTGGCAAGGCTTAAATGCGCTAGTCACTAGAACCATCAAAGGCAATCCAGCTGAATAGCTAATAAAATTCTTCTAATAGTTTTTAAAATTTTCTTTTTATGTATGACAGACATTTAATGTTTCCTTTTTGTGTTAGATAGAACGCAAGTGTCGCCATAAAATTTTAATGCTTCCAATAAAATTCATAAAAAAATTGCCATTATTAATTAAATCCATAATTACCATTAATAAATATATTAGAATATATTAGTAAAGTCCAAGCTTGAGTAATGTTTAAATAAAATAAAATTATTTGAAAATAACGAATAATTCTTTTATATCGTTAAAATTTATATTTCTAGAGCGCAATGAAAAACTATTCATTAGGTTCCTCATTAATAATGCATCAGACCAGTTTAATTCAGAAATACTCTGAGGAAACAATAATAACTATGAGGAAAGTGTGTACATCGTAAATATAATTAAACTGTCGATCTTTGCAGTTTAGGTTGCTATTCGAAGCTCTCAAAGCAAGTTTCATTATCTTCCTGCTCTTAAAATTCGCTTGTTTAGCAAGATTTTGCTTCACTGCAAATAAGTCTACAACGTGATGAAAATTCCGTTTCTGGGTATTTTCGTCATAGAAATCTTATTTTATAACAAATTCCAATAACTTGAATTGTAATTAATTAGAAAGGTAAAAAATATTTAAAATTTGTCTAAATTACGTTTTCATTTTCATCAGCAGAAACACAATAGGTCGATTTACAATTTACAACGTTGTATGTTCGAAGCGATCATCTGCAAAGCGTAATTAGTGTAACGATCAACTCAGAAGTGGCCTGGTAGAACGCGTCGTTACGAGTAAATAAAATATTAAATTGCCAATTACACAACGTATTTCAATCGGCTCGTTATTTTCGACAAAACGACCATTGGCAAAAGCGTCTTCGAATTAATCCGAAACCCGTTACCCTTGCAATTAAGCGTCGATAATTGGACGGGTAGCTTTTCATTCGATCGTTCCAATAAAATCGAAAACGAAAAAATAACAAAAAGAATGATCCAATGTTTCATTGATTACCATTAACGAGTGAAAATAACTGGATGTAACATTGCCAATACTACTATGTAGTATTCAAATTTGAAGATAATAAAATAAGAATAATTATTCGAATTATTTGAACATCTAATTTTAAAAGTTTTTCAAGCATAAAGAAGTATCTTCTATCATACCGGCAATCAAAGTAAAAGATTCAAAAAAAAAATTATACCCAACATGAGAGACAGACTGCATACAAATGCAGCATGCAGTATGCATAATGCCACTGTTGCATATGCATCAAATATCTAACAAGTCGTATGACATTGAAAATCAACGTTAAAAATTGCCAAAAAGGAATTTAAAAAATTTCTAATGGATGTATCTCTGACATTTAAAGCAGGCTGCACACTGATGCAGCATGCAGCATGCACAATGCAAATGCCGCACGCATGCGTCAAATGCATCCGCGCGAGCGCCGGACTGTTAGCGATGGGTTCTCTTCGTATAAATCTTTCAAACGATAAAATAATGCTCAAGCTTTGATTCGTTTCAATATATAACTATTCAAAGTGAAAAATTTCTAAAAAACTTAAAGGTATAGAAAAATGATAGATGTACCTATAACTTGCCTAAAACTTGCAACAGCATACGTACCGTCCACCGTGCTCCAGTTAGTCCGTCATCGTTTCGACCTTCGTCGAGGCTGCATCGCGATCGATCGTTGTGTTATCGAGCGTAACGCGTCAGAGCTTCCTAATCAGCCGAGCCGAGCGGAGTGGAGCGTAGTGCGGCATGCCCCTCTTTAGGGATTCCAAGCTCGTCGTTCGCTGTACGTGCTGATTCAACGCGAAGTTTCCCTCACGACTAGCCGGTACACGGACCACTCGCTTAGTTTCCTCTCGGCAGTCGAGTGAAACCGACCCTAACAGCAAGGATCTTCAGCGTTCCCGGTGGTGGGCCGGCGGACCAGCTGAGACAACGAACATGGCAGCTCCGGTAGTTTGGAACGCGCTTTATGTTGCTCTTTCGTTGGTCTTGACCAGCCGATCTTCCATGGCTAAACAAACGGAGACTTTCGTAGTCAGCAACACCATAGACCAAGGCGCAGGTGGAAAGGACTACTTCATAGGACCTTGTTTGGTGAACACCAATCAGACCTGTCCTGACAAAGAGATAACCTTCTTCCTTTACACACGGAGAAACTTCAACGAGAGCCAACAGATTCTGCTGGATGAAACTAGTTCAAACTTGGCCCAGACCAACTTTGACCCTTCGAAACCGACCAAGATAGTGATACACGGTTACGATTCCAACATGATGTTGTCCTACCTGGTGGACGTTCGTATGGAATACCTAAAGACCTATGACTACAACGTGATCGCCGTTGATTGGCATCGTTTAGCAAATGCTCCTTGCTACCCAATCGTCGTGCAGAACGTACCTCACGTTGGAGACTGTTTGGCCCAGTTGGTCCAGAGACTGAGAGACACAGGGGCCCAGGACATACACGTGATAGGATTCAGCTTGGGCGCCCATGTGCCTGGCTTTGCTGCAAACACACTGTACCCCTACAAGATGTCTAGGATCACCGGGCTAGACCCAGCCATGCCTTTATTCATCACCGACGACAAGAGCAGAAAGTTAGACGCTGGGGATGCTGAGTTTGTTGATGTATTTCATACAAATGCATTCATCCAGGGCAAAATTGAGATGAGTGGACACATTGACTTCTACATGAATGGAGGTATCAATCAGCCAGGTTGCTGGGACAGGTGGAATCCATTCGAATGTGATCACCATAGGTCGGTGATGTACTTTGCCGAATCTATCAATTCCGAAGTAGGTTTCTGGGGCTGGCAGTGTGGAGGATTCGTCAATTATCTCCTGGGTCTGTGCCCACCGAGGTACCCAGCCACTCTGGCTGGGGATAAGGTGGACAAGAAGAAGAGAGGGTTCTACCTGGTGAGAACTCATGCTCAAAGCCCGTACGCTATTGGGAATTTCAGTGTTAACCAGTTGGATATGTACACGTAAGGTGGAGTTAACGATGGAGCGATAACGGGCACCCATGATGGAGACCACAAATACGTCTCAGATAACTGTCCCAGATAAGGAGACGAAAACAGGACGTGTGCGTGGGATGAGAACGACTGGCATGCTCGTGAACTCTTCGAGAGAAAAGTGTGAAAGTTCGTTGGTTGAAAAACGTGGCCCGTGTCAAGGTTAGGAGATTCCAGGCACCTGGTGCCCTGCTAATCGATATCGTGTTCCAGAAAGAAGTGGGGCTAACCTAAGCCGACTACACGTATATGTTTAGAAGCCGATTCTTTACCTATTTGACGCGCCCGGGAACGATTTGTAGCGATTTATAGTTGGTGATTATCAAAGTTGATTTAAGCATTTATGGGGATAAATTATTTGAATATGAATCATGAGGATTTTTGCTTGGACTGATTAGGATGGTGCTGATGAAAGTGTTTAAATGACGTGACTCCTTTGTACAATAATTATAATTTATCAACTGATAACATTAGTTCTTTTATATAACTGTTCTTTTAATAATAAATTTCTTAAGGATCCTTGAAAATTTAACTGAAAACCGAGATGGAGCAAGAAAATGACAAATCACTCTTAATTTTTGTTATATGCATTATTTTGGATATAGCTTTTCAATATTTATAATTTAAATTTTATATTCATTGTCATTTCCTATTGTATTTGGATCTTTCCAGAGATTTAATTGGCAGTGGTGACTTTTTTTTTTCTATTTTAAGATATGATTTAAAAGTAAATTGGTATCAGCTCAACAAGGATTAATACGTATACTGTATAAGATATTAATTCAACAAAAATGGAGTTTTCCATTCTAAAACATCAATGTATTTTTATGATTGACATCATTTAAACGCTTGTGTATAGTGAACGTTATTGATAGGAGTTTTATGATACTGACAATGAGATTGTTATAATTCACTTACATAACTGTTTATGTAACGACGATATGTATACCTATCTAATGTGCCAGTAACACAACAGAATTGTATTTTAGGATTTTACGTATTAATTCAAGATAGAAAAGTGAAACGTATTAATCCTTCGACAAGGATTGTAAATAAGATACCAATTGTTTATTAGCTCCATAGCGACTTATAAATGGGTCAGTATGAACACATTCCTATCCTTTATTCCTGTTTTATTACTCAGGAATACAACAATCGATCTTTCCAATTTTAAAGATTATTTGCATGAAAAATATGAATAAATTATAAATATAAAACGTACCGAAACAGTATTTATTCTGCACAATGTACAATGAGAAAAATAAATGATCATCCTTCGTCTCAATACTTCTGTTACAATATACATTTTGACAAAAAAACTTGATAAATTTTCAAATTGAAATTAAAAATTTGAAATCAGTTATGTTGATTGATCTGACAATTTTAGTTTGAAGAAGTTTCATGTATGAGAGTAAATAATTGATCTCTCTAGCGTCATTAGGACGAGGTGATTGCTTTCAATGGAATGTTTGCCAGTTGTTAGGAACTTTCCAAAGGTTTACCGAGCATTCGCGACTATAAAAGGAATTTATAACTTTGAAGAGGCACGATGCAAAGACCGTGGATTGTCTAAAGGTCCAGAAGCCTTAGCACGTGATCTTGTTAGTTTCTTTAAAGCCGACTCGAAGACGAAAAGGTTCGTATAAGTCACCGTGAAAACGTTTTAAGAGTCAAAGGTTTTACCAGACAAGTTTCGATTAACTTTATCATCTGCTCGTTGACCCAAACTCCTTCGAATTTCAAAGACTTTATTACGTTCTGTAAAAAAACCTCAGTCGGCGAATGCAAATTCATATAAAAGATTGCAAGCTTCTTTCCTTTTCTGGAAATTATGCAGAGGATTCATTTGGAAATTTAAAGAATATCTAATTATGTCTATAAACGAAATAAGAAACTATTACTTGATCATAGAAAATGAAAACATTGACAAGATTATTAATTTATTAAATTTAAATGCTTTTTAGAGAAGAAAATTGAATTTCATAATTCATTTTGCTTTATAATTGCATTAAACTAAATTTAATTGAGATATGTCAATGATAACAGTGATTTGTTATCTCTTATCTTATCAAACAGTATAAGTACAGAGTTATGGTTTTACCTTAGTAAACAGATAGAAATTTAAGCTGTTTCTGAAATTTACAAATATAAATGTAAAACTGTTTGCATATTTATTTAATGTATATATATAAATATTGAATGTCGGTAAACACAATTAAGTGAATTATAAATTTCGATAATATATTGATTAATAATTAATTAAATTATGTCCGCCTCATTAACTGATTTATGAGCACGTTAAATTTCCAAATAATTTATCCTTAAATGACACATAATGGAAGTCAATTAATATTTTTGAATGTTAAATAACGAAAACAATTTATCTCTCATTATTAATTACTACAATATGACGCTTAATTTATTTTAAAAATATTTTAAGTAATTGATTACAATAGAATCGTGTTTGGTGAATCTTCTTTGCTTGACGTCATCTAATTCAATTTATTCAATATCGTCAAAAGGATCAAATTAAATCTTGAACAATTTGAATATTAAACAAATGGAAAGCATGCTCTGGGGGTTGGATTGTATCCAAACAATTCGTTAGTAACTAACGAGGGCCTCGTTAGCCGTTACGTGATGCCAAAGATTATGAGAGCGAGAAAAAAAAAGTGGAAACATCAGATAATTTAATTAAAAAATCTGATCATCTCTGCTTAAAATATCGTAGCACATTTTATGGAGAAAATAAAATTTTCCATTAAAAGTTTTAATTTTCAATCAATAATGTTAGAAAATTAAAATTTCTTTAAGCAACTTCACATGCAAATGAAATAGATAAGCCATGTTACTTTTTATTTTAATAATACATGAAGTGTGCATAATCTATAAAAGTTACCTTAGAATTGCAGTCACGAACCGAAGCGTTTTAACATTCTCACCCAAAGCATCGCAAATATGTTCATTCAGTATGTTTAATGCAACATGTTTGACCTTTCCTTTCTCCGGTAACAGCAACGTTACACTATGTCTGACAATATGTGACACGAAACAAGCATGCTTCTGATCCATTTAAATGAATGTAAAATTAAGGCCTCCAAGATACGTGACCTGTTATTACGTCACGTAAACGCTGCGCATTGTGCACTGCAGGGAATTAAATTTTTTAACAGGGAAAACGATACGTTACCCATTCGTTCTTCGTGAAATCGACAATTTTTCGCACGTACGAAACGTTCGGTACCTCTTCTACAATAAAAACTAAACTTATACTTATACACTAATTTTTAAGTAAATTTATTTATTAAACAGAAAAACAGATGTACAACATTTCGTTTTGATATAATTAATAAGATAATCAAATATATTTTCACTCATAAATATCTAATAAATCCGTTTAAAGTGATAATTCTTTCTCAATGATTTTAATCCACAATGCTGTATCAGTTTTCATTAATATTCGGTGAACCAGGCGAGTGTGATAAATTCGAAATGATTAAATTTGTCAGTATACAAGAGAAATCTCGGTATCCAGCCGAAACGAGCCGCAATGTTCGATAAATTATAGTGGATTTATGAAACGCATAGTTGGCCGACATTCGCCAAGATAGCCGAAATTCCTTGAATTTCCATCGATCGAAACACTTGCCACAGGTATTTCGCAGAGGCGAACCGTTCTCTTATTAAAACTTGGGTAAATTATTTATGTAGTGCTTCTTTTAATCATGGTTTTAAAGTTCCTTAGAAAGTACACGTGGTAGGAAACTTGGAAAAAAGTTGGGAACTGTCTGAAACAATGGTATGTTCGATCGTACGTAACGCAAGGTTTCATGAAAATTATAGTAAGATAACGATAAAGTTATGAATTCATCGAAAAATAAAAATTGTTTTATTAATAATTTATTTTCTTGATTTTGTATGAAATAATTTTACAGAGTATATTATAGTATAGAACGCCGTATACAACGGGGTACGTATCATCAGCCAGCAAGATGGTTATTTCTCGTCTGCTGGCAAACATAATCCGTACGTCGGATAGTTATGAAAATTTAATGGAGTAACGACGAGGAAGTGTAAAGCTTGCGATAGATATCAGGCAATCGGATAATGAGCGTTTCGCCGATAATGAGCTTACTCGTAATTGCGCGTCGTCGAACCCGATCGCTGCTCCAAATAATTGTTATTCCCTGTTCGTACATAGTACGTGAACAATAATGATAATCGATCGTGCTCCGCTGCCTACGACGGCGATTGTTTCGCGTGAAATTTATTTATCAGTTATTGGCCGACGGTTAATTAACGGACCGGTCTAAGAGAAAGGAATATTTACGAAATTAACGGCGATCGAGCCGATAAATTGTCGCCAGAGAAGTTTCGTGCTATAAAATATTGCACGTATGCTTATTGCAAAATGAGTTTATTGGAATTTACAGAAACGCTTCGACTAAAATTAGACATTCAAATTTTATCATTTAACCCTTCATCACTAAAATAATTGATATTAGTATCCTTTGAATATATTTCACGTGGAGTTTGTTTTTCCTGTTTAGAACACAGTATTTTTTTTTTAACAAAAACAGAAAACGAAACAAATACAAACCAACGAAACCAGACGATGAAATCGCCATCGATCATCGATTCTCGGTATCGTATTCATACAAACAATCCCAGCGAACGGTTACAACAAGCTGGTTCATGGAAATAAAAATCGGGAACCGAGGAAAACGCGAAAGTAATTAGTTCTCTGTGTCAGCCAGCCCGTACGAATCGATACTAGATATTTCACGTACGGTTGGTAAAAAACAATGTCACTTTTTGCTAAATTTCAGACTACTGATTTAAAAAGGATAACCATTTCATGGAGGGAAAAAGAAAAGAATTGTTTAAAAAATTATAAATTGGAAGCTTTTACAATGTACACGATAAAATTATTAGTTTTCTAATTGCAACTCGAAAATTTTCAACCAAGTATGCTTCAATGCGTGATAATGTAATTCTTTGAAAATTTATGATTTTTTGTTATTTTATTAGATTTTTAAACATTCCGAAGCAAATTCTTCTGTGCTTATTAATTCAGCAAAATGTTAGAATGTTAAAATTAATTCTTAGAATTAGCAAAATGAATCAAAGTGTCAAGACTTACATAAAATATTTCAAATATGATAAAATAGCACAAAAAAATTTAGTAATTTTGCAAATTAATATTTGCAGAAGAATTAAACTTCTTAGAAGATGTGTAACATTTGAATAAATATGAACTTAGACTAAATTTGAAGCACTTATCTAAGTAAATACTCGTATTTCTCGTTTATTTAACCAACCTACTGCAATTAAACTTACCATAAATTAGCTGTTTCTTTCTCAAAGTACGATCATGATTAATCATAAGGAAGATGAATGGTCTTACTCGAGTATTTAACTTTTAACTACTAAACGCATCTACAGATATAACGAGAGATACATAAAATTAAGAAAGTTGCAAGAAAATATCGTTTACTTTAACACCTTAGTACACGTTGTTTCCTGTTACAGTGTACTTGTTTTCTACTTTTTAATAGTTTCCTTCCGCTATACGAGAACGTGCACTTAGTTTGTCGATAACACTCTAGTTCGTGGTTGGTATCCCGTGTCAAAAGCAACTTTGAGAAGCGTACTCTCCGATAAATCCAAAATAATTTCACGTTAATCGATTTTACTACTATCTTTGGTGTTAAACAAAGCAAACAGCTGGAAACTTATATTAACGAAAGAGAAATTTCAGAGAATTTCATGCTTTGAATAGCAACGATGCGGTTAAGATACATTAATATAAATAATAAACGATAGTAAGATTTTTTTCAATTTACAAAATCACATAAATCAATTTTCAATCGCTGTCAATTCGCTTTGACATACTGTGCTTTGATTACTGATTACTAATATGGCAATTAACGAATTAATTATACAAATAAAAAGTTTTCTAATAAATCAAATAAAAAAATTAAAATATCATATTCTGTAAAATTGCTATTAGTGCCATAAGCGATCAACTTATTAAATACACAATATAATTAAAAAAGAAAACAAAAAATATTAAATTTTTAAACCAATAGTTTGGCAGAATAGGCTGTGGTCTTTAAAATGCATTTTATTGTAAGACGATATCGCAATTGGTTTAAAAGTTACAAGGCTTTAAATTGAACTCATTCAAAATGTATTTAGGGATGGACAAATATTAATGAACGAAATAACCGGAAATGTTCTATCCTACTTTATTTTCTTGGAAATGTGTACGTCAGGTGTACTATCAGTAAAAAAACTGCTGACTCAGTGTCCGACACTGGCCAGTCCACACCACGTTGATTGGGGTAGGTCGGTAAAGGGGTGCGAATGAGAGGTCCGATATAGCAAGTGAAAGGATCGATAGAGGGAGTCAAAGTGTAGTAAACCAAGTGAAAGGTCCAATAGAAGGAGTACGAGGTTCAGCAGTGCAAATGAAAGAGTTAATAGAACAAATAAAAGAGCTAGAGTGACTGATTGTGAGAGGTCCGATAGAGCGAGCTAGAGGCCCCAATAGAGCAAGTGAGAAATTCATTTTACATCTATTTTTTTATACTCTTTTGTTCCTCTAATTACTACTAGCTCATAAGAATACTCCACCCTAATTCCACCTATGGGTCTTCGTTGGACTCGTGGTTTGTATTATATAAAAAAAGAAAATCTTTCGGTAGCTTATGTATCTTTAGAGGGCAATTCGTGAATTATAATTAATTTTAATTCTTACAAGACAGGGTCCTTGAAAAAAGACTGACGAATAATTGTAAGAACAATGTTATATTTTCCTGTAGTTTATTTTTATTTTTTAAAAAAGTAAAAATCGTCAAAACAATATACGAAATGAATGTTCTATAAAAAACAAACATAAATTGCAATTTACTAAACGATCCTTTCATCGTTATTACTATTTCCCACAGAATTCGTTCAAACAAAGAAAACATTCATATTTCAATCAAACTTTATTTAATTCACATACATCTCTGTTTTCATTG
Organism: Osmia bicornis bicornis; assembly: GCF_907164935.1. Taxonomy (NCBI): domain Eukaryota; kingdom Metazoa; phylum Arthropoda; class Insecta; order Hymenoptera; family Megachilidae; genus Osmia; species Osmia bicornis. The sequence continues at coordinate 4,177,917 of NC_060219.1, read as the reverse complement.
TGTCAATATTACCCTATTAAATTTACTTTTCCATCGCAAAAAGAACACACGAAAGAGCCTTTTCACGACTCTCTGTTCGATTTCACGAATATTATAACACAGAGATGGTGTATATATAGGGAATACTTTGAATCACGTTTTGTAGCCTCTGGTAGCCGCGAAACGACGTCTAGTAGATATAAAAATGGCAGACGCGTCCTGTCTCGGTTAAACAAAAGCAATGAACTCCGGAGACACAAGGAATAAGGGGTTTGAAACTTGCATAGACTCGAAAAACTTCCTCAGTCATTTTCCTTGTCACGTTCAACGCGTGTATCCGGGTGTTTGTTCCTGTCCGAAAGTCGCGGCACGTTAAACGTATTCCTGCCGACAGAGAAAAAGGTTTTTGCTTTCCCCAATTACCTTTGACCCCGATTTTATGAGCTGCAGATTATTCAGACGCGATGCACGCGTGTTGTAATAATATATTTATAATTATTTCAAATATTTGTTAACCGATCATTAAGACAGGTTGAAATTTTAATTATTAAGATAAGGGGGAAAAAGTAGTACATATTTAAAAGAGTTAAAGTACATTTTGATTGCTACGTCTTATTTTAATTATTCAATATTCTAATTCTTAATTTAAAATATGATTGAAAATTATGATTGTGACGTAGCAGTTGGAATAATAAGTAAATAGTTAAATTATTCGAAGCGAAATCAGAATAGAATGTAGGTGCTATGGCGGGACTGATGTGTTTTACGGTATTTCAGTGCAACAGATGTACGGATCGAACGGAGCGAGCGCAGGCCTGCCAGTGGGCATGACCACGTTGAAGGGCACCACGGGCACGCTGGGACCCCTGGCGAATTACGGCTCGGCCCTAGGACCGGGGGTAACGGGTGCCACGACCCTCCCGCGGCCGGGAAACTGGCTGCACCCTGCGGGCCTCAGGCACGGGCACAGCGCGGCCCGGGTCCGCCTCTACTGCCAGGCAAAGTGAGGAGTCACGGTTCCGATAGGTAACCATACCATCTCTTTTTTTTACTTTTCTATTTAACCAGTTAACAAACTGGTGTAGGTCTGGTACAGATGTCACATTTTCTTACTATCCTGAGGCACGTCGAGGATGACCTATTCTAACAAAGGAACGTTTTACAAATTCCTTTTAACATATTACAAAAGAGAGATTATGAGAAACTGTGAATTTTGAATTACCATCAAAGTAAGAATAAGTATAATTATTAAGGAAAAATACAATAGGTATAGATTGCAATCATAATTTTGCAGTATTTTCCAGAATAGGTCATCTTCGATATAGTACAAGGAAGTAAGAAAGAAGGTTGAGAGTTCAGATAGAAATGGGTTGTATCGATTTCGAACGAGAAATTGTTACGATATATTTAAATTTAATAGTAGAATGACAGCAGTGTATACCGGGGATGAAGCGTACACAGCTATTTTATTATTAATTTATTCTGTACCAGCAACGTTGCGAAAACTCTACTTAAAATGCATGGCTAGATTAAAATTATTTCAGCTTTCTGGCCACATTCTATTTTTGAACGAACGTTCGTGTGAATGTCTGTCATACTTCACAATCCCGTGACGTTTAATTAAATTTTTTGTTTAATTTCGCTTTACAAGCTGGTGTATAAATATGATAAAGTATCAAGCAATATGTCAATAATTTTGATGAAATGATACGTGGCAAGTGAAAAATTGAATATTAATTTATACAAAATATCGATTTCCTATTATTACTGTTATTCACTTCTCTGTATCATGATGATTTATAGTCCAATATTTCAGCTTACAATATTTCAGTATTTCCAGTTCAGAATCAAACAATTCGTTTTTTCCAGTCTGTTTAATCCACTAAATTATATTATTCCTATTTAATTCCTATTTCGAATTTATATAATAGCGTTAACATTGAAATGTGCTATTAAACACGTTGCTGAAATTAAAAAATTCTTTTAACTAATTTACACAGTTGTGTACAATTCCGTGAAAAATAATTCAATTAAACATTGTTTTCTAGCGACATCTCCTCCAGCCAAAAAGACGAATGGTTTGTGTAGGTGAGTTAACTAAATAATTTATTAATTAGCTTGTACTCTAGTCAAATAAGAGCAATTCATACAGTGCTGTCTGTTCGTTTTGTTACCGTCAAGAAAAGTAAAAGTTAACGTTCAGTAATATTTACTTAAATCTAAAATAATATCTGTTCACTCATAATATTTCTTAATTTTTGAATTACAATTACATACGTTAAGGACTTAGAAGTAAGTTAGAAATTTAGTAATTAACAAATTGAAAGAGGCAACAAATCCAAGGGTGCTTGAGTGATCCATTACTATTGTTTTGTACGAAATCCTGTAAGTGATTGTAAACGTGCAATTCTCCTTCCATCCATATCTCTACATAACAAACATTCTAATTTTAAGTGACCTATTACCATTCTATTTCTCGGAAATTTTCCGCAAAAGCAACGATTTTATCTTGCCAATCAATCACAAGTGTCCGTTCACCATCAAGTAAGAAGACATATCCAAGAATACCAAATGCCAAGTGAGCCGTTATCACAAATAGCCCGCAAGATCCATGAAAATCATCCCCTTACCGTGTTTAGTTGATTGCGAGTGTGCATTTCTCTTTAACCCCTGATCCAACATCAAAAGAAGTCAACAGGTCCAGAAATACTCCACCTCTTAATGACCTACTTTCACTGTATTTCTCTCCGACTACGAAAACCTGTCAAATTATATTTTTCTAAATCCGTCAAGCCTGACTGAGTCCTTCCAGCTGATCAAAAATATCCATCCCTCTCAGACCTCATCAGTTCGAGTACATCATAAGTAAATGTAGATTGAAATAAAAATCTGGAAAAGGCAGCACTGGACGATAAACATACTGATGACTGGGCATAATTGACCCAGTGTTCGTTTAAACAGAGGCAGGCCTGGACCAGAGCCCGCAGGGTGAATCGGTGCGGTGGTGCCCTCACCGCCCTCTCGGGTACGTGACGACGCCATGCGACGTCTCGTTCCTATTCACATTGGTCGCGTGTTACCTGTGAACATCTTTGTGCGCGGCCCTCAACTCCCCAGCCACCCTTTCAGCTCCACGAGACGGCCATTATCAGGCGAGGAAGGAAAGTTAAGGTGCTGCACGAGAAGACGAAGAAACGGCTTAAATGTCGTTCCTTCGACCCAGCCCTTCGACGAGTCCAAGGTCCGTAACGATTGGATCGGTTGCGAGTTCGTCGAATTTCGTTATCTTTGCCACGTCTGTCCCTCGAATCATCGAGGTAGACGAAAGGGGTTGAAGCGCGGCTAACGTTTACACGCGATAATTGAACTAAATTTTAGTTTACGAACGTTCGTTCGTAAGTGTGTGGGATAGAAAAGTGGTATTTGTGTTTCGAATGTATGCACGGTTGAGAGACAGGGAAAGGGGAAAGGAGTCTCTGAGATTCGCTCTCAAGATGTGGCCTACTTTAATAATGGATGAAGGACACGGAAATGGTAAGAGAAATTTATATAAACTTGAATTCTATTTGATTTTGGTCGTTTTACGGCGACAAAAATCATCCATTTTCTTACTAGAGTAGTTGATTCAATTCTCTTAACCATTTCAAGACACATATTTACTATAAAAATTTGAAAAACCATCATGGAAATACTCGCAATGTTTTAGAGAAAAGTATGCAAAATAATTTGTTTTATTTCTGATGTAACATCTTTTTTAAATTGTAATTATAGAAAATACAGGGTCATTCAAGAGAAAGGATCAATCTGCTGAGAATTATTGAAAAACAAAAATGATTGCATTTCATAGTAAAATTCAATGTATCAATGTTTACAGGAACTTTTCTCGTCGTATTTGTACCCTTCATAAACTATTCAAGTGGGTCACACATGTTATGAAACACCTTGTATGTAATTCTAGTCACTTGAAGTGTGTTCTTATGGTAGGAACAAACCGTGAAACTGCCTGTTGCTTGCCAGAAATTTAATTAAAATTTCTGGTCGGATGTTTCATTTAAATATCGAAATCTAGAGCAAGGCTGTTCGCGAAAGCCTCTAAGGAATTTTCTCAATACTAAACTCTTTCTTATCCATACAAGAATTCACAAATAAAAATTAAGTCTGCATTTATTAGTAAACTGAAAATGTTTATATTAGTATTATAGAAATCGACCAAAGGATGTCAGGGAGCCTCTTCTCGTGAAACAGAATTGTTTTAGAGTCTGAAATCCTTATTTCACCACAAAGTGTTTTATTACAAAGAAATCTGATATACTGCCTTTAGTGTTGGAGATTTTAAAGAAAAACGCACAGACATTATTTGTCAAATAATGCCAGAATTGTTCATTGCCAATGATGAAAAAATTACAGAGGTATCGCAACAATTAAGCTCAATTTAAAAAAATTAGATGATAAAGCATCTGAATTTTTATTAAAATAAATAATTCCAAAGAAAGAGATAAGTCATATCGATGATATTAATGAAACGTTTCACGGTGAAATCATTACCATGGGATACGTGTATGAATGCGGGTGCAGTATGCGCGTGTGAGTGTCGCATGAAGGAAAAAATCGCAAGCAAGGTGGCCGTTAATCGATTAACTATGACGGGAAAGGAGAGATGATAAAATTTTGCACGCTGGCGTTTCACTCCAGCCGCGAAAAGAAACCGATGATCGTGAGAAGATCATCGAATCGCTTCATAGAAGATTTATTATTGTGCTCGTATGAACACAACGATCATTAGCGTTTTTTGCTCGTTGATTAGTTGGTTTCTACTAGTTCCTACTAACTGGTATTTTAACTGGTCCGGGAAATGAACGAATAAATGAATCAAGACAGTTCTATAAATGAGGTGAAAATTATTGATGATTTTTAGTATTGCTTGGACGTTTGATAAAATTAGATAAAACTCCATTTAATTGAATAAAATTATGACATTATATTTTCGTTCTTATGCAGAAGTTTCCATCGTTTCTAAGACAGTTTTTCTTTGCTTGTGTTTTATAGGAAATACAATATCTATTAATTAAAGTATTTTGTCAATGTCAAAGAATCGACAATAATATCAATTGTTCAATAACTATTTTGCACTGATTAGATAAAAAGAAAAGAGATATGATAGAAGACATGAAATGAAGTATATTTTATCTTATCAATTTTATTGATTGTAAATGTGTCAAAACTGCAATAAAAGAGAGATTGTATTTCATAGAATTTTAATCAGTAAATTCAAGATCGATATTTTAGAAGTACCATAAGTACTTAAATATTTCGGTCTAATTACTGTTTGAATAAATCTGAATTAATTAACAAAGTAAGTCATTTCACTTTTATGAACGATAAAAACTTTTGCACATTTCTGATATTTTAAACTGCAATATAAAAAATTAGAATATCAGAACAATTATCCAAATCATTTCATCTCTAATTAATGTTTAAGTAAATGGAGTTTTACTATATCATTATTTTATCTTATCGTAATCACTGGAAATGAATCATGATTTGTATTACTAATATGCGATCGCATTGATGCGTCAGATAAATTAATTTGTACAATTAACGTCGACATTTAAAAGGAAATTCACTTAATATTATCGCTTTAGACTGAATAGCGAATTTCTGCACGTGAATGTTTCGAAATGACAATCGTTATAGGATGTATTTAGCGAAAATGAGGAGACAGAAACTTTTAAATCATCGGTACATCAAAATAGGCTGAAAGTAAAAGAAAAAAAAGAGAGAATGAAGTACTGAAGACACAACCATCGACTGAATTTTATACTATACAGTTTCTTTTTCTAATTCAAAAGTTTAGCAATTTTTGGTAAACGATTTTTGACGTTTTCGTTCATTGCACAAATGTAAATTAATCGCACAACACTTTTTATACAAGTTTTTAGGTTCCAAGGAACGTTAGTTATCCTTTGGAAAATGGTTTCATAAGTCTACCACGACGGATATAATTGCGACAATTCAATTAACAAGACTTTTATATATAAGACACTTCAGCTCTCGTCGAATTAACGTGTATTTTCATAAAAATAACTTCTTCACTCCTTAATACTGCCAGGATTAATATGATTAATTAGAAAGGAGATGAGCTCTTCAGGTAAAGTAGTATAAAATAAATGAATAAAATTAATTTATTTAAATCATGTTCAAAATAAAAAGTTTTATCATTCAGAGATATACAATAATTTAAATTGCAAATTAAGATAAATGGAAATGTGGAATGATGAATTTTAATTATATTTAAAAAAATTAATTAATATGGTCATTGATGGATGATGGGATCAAAGTTATATTAATTTACCATTTTAATTTGTGATTTGATTATTCTCTGAATCTTTGAATGATAACAACTTTTAGTAATTGACTTTATTGCTACTTTGTTTGAATTTGTTGCAAAAAATGGAAATCAACAAAGTTGACTTATTTCTTATAATATTTTAATACTTTTAATATTACATTCATTTCTATTTTAATAAAAAAAAATTAACTTTGCTACTACTTTGCTTGAAGAAGCCACCTTCTCTCTGATTTATAGAATGTAGTTCCGTTTATCAAACTTTTTGGACGATTTTTACACCACGACGAGACCCATTCACTGCCTTTCACGGGGACAATAAATGAACATTCGTCGTAAGGACGTATTAGAATCGATGAACTCAACGTATCTTCTTTGCCGTTTACTGATTTTCTATTTCTTTTATTCAATACACAACGCAATGGAGTAAAATGCGAGCGTGCTCTTGTAACGTGTAACATATTTGTATCTAATTAGCCGTTCAGCTTTGTGCCGTCTCCATAGATTACAGATATAAAAATGCATATATATAGTTATTAGAAATTTTAGGGTGAACAGGATAGAGCGAATGTAATAAAGTGAAAATGTGTGAACACACGTTAATGATAGAAGAAGAATAAGAAAGAGTTTTTATCTATCGTCTTTAACATGAACTATTCATATCACGAGAAACGAATAAATGAATTGGATTAATCAATACGATTGACAGGTTGTATTTGATGAGATTAAGACCATGAATTGGAACTTGAAGAAGGATGACACCTCGTCGGTTCTGTCTGAAAAATAAAAAAATTCTCGGTAATTAATCGAGTTGATGTTATATGAAAAGAGTATATTAGAATTTGATTGATGAAATTGTTCAAAATAATTTTTTTTTCATTGGTGGCTATGGTTGCCAGTTAAATAAAATCAGGAAAAGGAAAAATAACTTGAAAAATTCAGTCCTTTGGTAAAAACTACAATTTAGATATGGGTAATTTCGCTATTAAAATTCGTTATCCGATGTAGAGATTATTAATGACTAAAGCTTTTAATTAAATTAAACCATTATAGTAATAATCTACTATAGTAAATTAAAATTTTAAAATTGTATATTTTTAATAATTTAAGACCTTACATTTGTTATTGGAAATTAATACTATATTCATTGATTTTTATATAATATGTATATTTTAATTTTTCATTAATTCTGAAATAGACGCGTAAATGATTTCATGTAGATGAAAGCTTCATAGCCATAATTCTGGGTGGGATCCTTCAGATATTCTTCCACAAAACGGAGAATCTAAACTTCTTCAAGGAACAATTTTGTTAAAAGAGCTTCAAACTACGATTTACCAGGTCCGACGTAGCCTCTTAAGCTTCAAAAGCATTACTCAAGATCCAATCAATTTAACTCGAGACATAATCTTGATAGACAGCGCCGACGAACCAGAGACTACAAGATGAGTACCATTTCTCGTTGCCAGGCTAACCCTTTCGGTCCTAATCTTAGTCATTTTTTTTACTCGTTTATAACACTTTGATCGCCACGTTAAATTTACGAAAAATCGTTCCAGATAATAATTCTTCTCTTTATGACATCTTTTGATAAGAATTATTAAATAAACGAACTTCCAAAATTTACTACTACTATATATTCATAATTTGAATTTGAATATTTGACAAAATTTAATGCAGTATTATTATATAGTAATGAATTACTGTTTATCTTTAATTACAATTCGCAGTATAAAATTCTTCCCTTTATTAAATTACTTGACATAATTAATCTTAATTACATTTTGGAATTGACTTGTACGTTTTACTCGAATAATTTATGCTTCGGATACTGTAATTAGATGAAATTCATTTCATCTATCATTAAGATATTTTATGATACTTGCAATTTATAATTTTTTATAAAATGAATGATAGATTCTTAACATGGTAATCAAAGTGTTCAGAAGTCACTAAAGAGAAAGTAACAAGAAATAAAAGAGAAGGTATGTAATCAGGAGAGAAACGAGAGAATGGAAAGTGGAATGTATGATCGGATTAAAAATGACGAATAGATGAGTTTCGCAGTCGTTTGCGGTCCCAAGACCGTGATTAGGCTAAGCGAGTAGGTAAGAAGTTCCGATTAGTTGGATTCGGACACACGGAAGCTAGCTAAAACTGCCATGGAGGAAATGACGTAGAGAAATGGATATAAGTGATATTAGAGAAAAAATTGGTCATTTCCCTGATCATTTTTACTCTTTTAATAACTTAATTAATAATACTTTGACGGCCTGTAATTTTTTATATTATTATTCTCAACTTTGTCTATCTTTATTGTGGTAATTGAAAAGTGGTAATAATACTGACGTAAGAAATATATATTATTAATTAGTAGTTTAATTTTTGATAACTTACAATGCAGTGAATATCTATAATTCTTTAATAAACAAATTGGAATGATTACTCTGATTGCATTCCAGTTATTTGAATAACTATAATAACTATTAAAAATAATCAGGGAAGTGGTTTAGTTGCATGTATAAAGAGGTCATTTTCGGTGCGTACTTTATAACAAGAATGATTCAAAATATTTTCTTGACTTTTTCTCTTAAGAAATGAAACGAATTGTGTCATTGGACGATATTCGATTCATAGTGTAATTAACGAAAGGAGTAGTAATTTTCAAATTGAACGTTCTTGATTGAGTTTCAATCATTTGGATCATTTCAGGGAAATCTCAGATACGTGTATTCACAGCAAATTGTCTTTTTATTAGAAAACAGAAGAAAACGCAGCTTTTCATGAATGTCATGTTGTAAAATACTTCCGTATTCTTATCTTGATTGCTGCAACTTCTTATTATTTCATCATTTTCCAGGGAAATTATTTTCCTCTTATCTACCGATAAAAAAAGAAACAATTGTGAATGACGTTTGCTGTGTATGATATTATGGGACATCAAAGGGTCATTAAGGCGCTACAACTCTTACAAGGGTGTTTTAAAATGATATTATCTGACATGCAAAGAATTATTAAATTCAAAGTACACTGGAATTAGAGCACGATTTATTGAATCTTTCTAGTAATAAGTGTACAATAATTCACTAAATAATAAAAATAAAAATTTTGTCCAGTAAATTCAAATCAATGGATTCCAACCAAAGATGACTGGAAATTTCAATAAATCATGGAAAATAATGGAAATTTCCAAAAATTATTCACTATTATTGCTTATGTGATTGTTCTATTAAAAATTGCTGTGAATACAATATTTGAGAATTTTTGAAATAATCATGTGAATGAATTCGATTTAGATTAATCATTGCTTTAGAATTGCTACGACTATTCATCCGGGGTCTAATTAGAACAATGAAAGCTTTCAATTTCTAATTTGAAAATGATTGAACTATTTCCACTCGTAATTTAACCAGACACCCGGATAAAACCGTAGAAAATTCTTACGATTCTCTAACAAATATTAGTAAAATTTCTTAACTATCAAAAATAAAAGAAGCGTTAAACGTCTTTAGAATAAATTGGTTGCCGCTAATTTAGATAACTTATTATCGTGTAATAATCAAAATTCCCTGAAACCCTTCAAAGAGAAGGAAAAAGGCAACCACAAAAGCAAAGGGGAAGTCGATCATTGTCAACGACACTTGTTAGAGTAAATTGCTGGTAAAAATCAGCAATCCTCTCATTTATTGAATAAAAATGTAGAAAAATGTAGTCATAAAGAAATCTAGAACTAAACGATGCAAAGTTCAGGCCAGAAAGTACGCGACACTTGAAAAATGAATCTTTAATTGCAAATTTAAAAATGATTATATCAGGTATAATTAATCAATTTAAATTTTGCACTATCAATGACAATATATAAAGATGTTAAATATTTTCTTTTTAATCCTTGTGTAAGCAATCAGGTGTCCATTTCACAATTTTCTATCTTTTCGTGGACAAAAAGACCCCAAATTTTTGTTTTAAAAAAATTTAAGTAAAAATTAAAATTTTCAAGCTTGAGTGTATATCTGGTTGCCTGCACAAGGGTTATAATAACTTATCGATAAAACAGAATTCTGTAAGATTCGAAACCTAATCGTAGTATCTTTTATCACTTCCGTCATGTAACGAATGCAACAAATGATTTTACAAGTAAAATTTGTGAATCAATAAGACAAAGAATGTGAGATTAAAAAAGAATGAGTGGTGTCCGATGCTAATTGGTAAAGATGGTCACTGCGAACTTTGCTTTGTGCATATCGATTGTTGGTAAGGTAGAAAATGAATCTTTTGAGAACAGGTCCAACATACTGAATTATTCCAGAAATATTCTACGCTATTGCTTATTTTAAACGAAACAAAAGCGCTTAATACAAACACTGTCGAGAATGCTGCACCCGGCTATCATTAAATAACGTTCAAATTAATATTTAACAATAAACGTTTCGAAATATTTCTTCAGGATTGACAGATCGTTTAAAATCTTTTCGAAACGCTGTATATGTGCGGTGAATGTTTGCGAAATTTTTGGAGAATGTTAAGCCTAAACGGATGTATTAACATGGTATTAACTCTTATAATTAATATCAATGAAGATCCACGTTTTGTGGGTCCTTAATAGTTCGTGCAATTAGTTATCTTTCTATGATAAAACACTTCGTATCCCCTTTCGTGGTTTCTCATTAAAAAAAAAATGGCGGTTGCTCGCCATCTTGTTCTCCAGAAAGATCCTTCAATGGAATCGTGGAATTAATCGAATTATTGTTAATTAAGAGACACGTATGCGTGATTTAAACGAACGATGTTAGTCAAAGTGGAGTTAAGGGAGTATTTTCACCAGTCGGGGTGAAATAATTTATTTAAGAAGAAAAAACAAGCGGACAATAATAATCCATCATTGCTGAGTCGAAGCTTTGTCGTTTCATGATTGTTATTCCACTAGAATCATGATTATGGAAATACTCCCATTGGTAGAATCATCACTCGTACCAATTAATTATCGAAAATTTATTTTTCAATGAAAAAATGTAAGATCAGAGGTTTACTAAATTATAGGTGAATGTTTTTTTTTTTTTTTGCAGAATTTCTAACTTTAGAGATTCTGCATTTGAAGGTAACATCATTCGTGTACCATTGTACCTAGTCTCATAGCATCGTCATTATCATTGTCACGAAAGACCATCATTCTGCAGATTTACTCGTGTAAACTGGTTGTTCCATATTTAAGACTAAACGAACGCGAGACCTTTTCAGATATTGAACAAATTTTTTCTGTAACTTGCAAACAATTTCGTTTGAAGAGAAAAGTAGATGCTCGCGTTCAAACACGTCTAAATGATAAGTAACGGGGGAAACAATACAATAATTTTTCATACTGTTTTTACTTTTTGACTACTATGATTACGTGCGACTGTATAATATTATTCTTGTCATGTAACTGGTGGTACAAGCGAAAAAATTCAGATTTTATGTGAAATAAAAAGCAACTACGGCGAAAATGTAAAATGTAATTTGCACTTTGAAGCTCGCTGTAAATTAAAAAGAAGCTATGTTTGAACAAATTTTATTCTACATTTTCGTCTTACTTTTTCATCTATTTAGAATCTTCATTTTTTCACTTGTATACGGACGCTCTGAGACAACCTCCATATTACGCTCTAACGTAACTAGTTTGTATCTATAACCGTTGCAGAGGATTCGTTCCACTACGATATTTAATTATTCTACGTGAAAGATAGGAAATTTTTTGTCCGTGCGTATGTGTGAGTGTGTATATGAGGCGTGCTTTGGTTTTTGGGAGCCGGTGTAAAGTTGAAACAACAAGAACAAGAAACGATACACCTCTGATGGTAGTCTGTGTATTGTTTGCAGAGAATTTCAAATGAATGATTCGAAATAATATAAAATGAAACGTGTATAATGGGTATAGAAAATGATTCGTACAGTAATGAGTTTAAAATAATATTAGGTTAATTAATTTTACCAAGAATTTAATTAACTAAGTGCTTAGAAGATGAAAATTCTGCAAATCAACTTTCAGTGAATTAATAAGATTTGAGATTTTATTATGTATATTATTTAATCCTTTGCATTTTAGCGTGGGAATTTTTTATGGAAAAAAATTGTCACAGTTTTTAATTTTTCAAAGCTTGAAGGGGTACTTAAAATAAAATATTGATTCATTTTTTCGTTAATTACCCATACTTAAATTCCGAGGATCAGATATATTCCAAATCTTATTAAACATATTTCTTATAAATTTCATGAAGATCTCCAAAAATATGTAGAAATCTGTTGATCTTCAAAAATTAGTTAGCGTACGAATATGTTCTATACCCACTGTATATTACTTCCCGATGATGTGAAAAATGACAACACATTTTAGACTCGGTGTAAAAGAAAACTTCCTCTTTTGCCCTTTTAGAATCATACTTTGTTCCAAAATATTCGATGAAAACAGAGGTCACCTGTATCGCTATCAATGTGAACGAATTTCAATGATTATAATTATACCTAACTTATTAATGATTCTAAAATCTACATATCTCTCTCAACTTTCAGCGTACATATCAAAAAGAAAGACATTTCATCAAACGTATCGCGTTCGTACAAACTAGAAATAACCAATAGGAATCTCTGAAAATAGAGTGATCAGGCGACATTTTAACACGTTGATCGCCATAGGGGTCATTGATGATTGGTACTATAAATCTAGCTAAACACATTGAAATATGCATACGAAGGCACCTATCATTTGGATCTATGTTTCCTCTCATAGAGGATAGATCTATGGCCTTCGCACCGAGTAGACCAATTATCCAAGCGTTTGTTTACCTTGTATGATATTGTCAGGAGTGATACAATTTTTGTTAGGAGAGCAAATCCTTAATTGAAAATTCAAACTATATTGTACTTATTCTACGCATGACCTTTTTGACTATGGCAATCAACTGTTAATTAAGCATCGAACCTAATGGCGCCCTTATAAACCGACGAGACAGAACGGAAACAAAACAAATGACTCGAGTGTTGTACGTAATTTTCAAAATACGTGCGTGTTGCGAACAATATCGAAACGCCATATCAATATTTACATGTCACGTGTAACAATGATCATTGACAGACCAGTTAACTGCGACAAGAGTGATGCGACACTCGCATTTTCGTATTATTTTCATGTCATTTGATAATTATGTATGTATCTTTCGACGATTGAGAGGGAATTCTGTCTAAGCAATAGATTCTCTGAAGTGTGCATCTCGGTGTAACGTTATTGTAAGAAGGGAAGATATGGAAACTAGAGGTGGACGCATCGTACGGTTGAAACTTTGAAACGCGAAGCAATAGATGGCTCCTTGATACGCGTGATTATGGTCCGTAATTGGGGTCGAAACGATTCGTCGATAGTAATAATAATTATTGTATAACGATAGTAGTAACTACGTGTGTCAGATCGATCACGCGATCGAGCAGCCGAGACGATTATGAAGCGAAACTGGAAACTTTGAACCGCTTGGTAATTTCAGTGCTAAAAAAATGAATGAAAATGAGAAAGAACATTAATTATACCCATAAATATCCTATATACCTAAAACAAAAAAAAAAAACGATAACCAAAGCATTGTAACCTTCTAGAGGCAAAAAAAAAAGAAATAGAGGAGTACCTAATCTTGTATGGTTTAGTTCGACCACTGATTTGTCCATGTGTGTTCGTTATTGAAATATGTTTCTTTAGTAAAAAAATGCTTAAAAATCTGAAATTTACTGTTTACTACTTTCCCCATACTATTGCTACTACTGTTTGCCAATAATGTTTTTTTAAAACTTCCTTGCACCGAAATATATATTTTAAATATAATTTTAAATATAAATTTTTATTTAATTTTGTATTTTGTATTATCTTCATTTTCTAAATTTTACACTGATCCTCTAAAAATTATTCTTCCAATATATGAAACTCTTTTGTTTAAAAATTGTATATTTAACTTTAGGTTAATGTTCTTGTTTATGTTTTATAAAGGACCTCGGTTGACCCAGACTTCGTCGATCAAGGGTTAATCGAATTCAAATACCAGCAAAGCAATTTCATTTTATAATATAAATTTACTTTTTTATAATGGAGCCTTTTATTTTCTATAACACAAGTATGATTTCCCCGTAGCGGTGCTTTTAATCTTTTAAAGGGTTAATGCGACCCACTGTACCTGTTATTAATGAACCGAGAAATTTCGACGAAATTAAGACCGGCTATAGGCCCGGTCAGGTAGCCCGTCTACCTGTCAAAGCTTAGGGTGCCGTAAGAGCCCGAAGCGTCGAGGGTAAGGGGTGGGGGGTAGCCGAACGATCGTGCACGGTGGTGGCTCGACACTTCGGTTCAGTTCGCTCGCGGCGCTCGTACCGTTCGTACTTACCGACGGGCGTTTCGGTTTCCCTTTTTCAAAAGGGATTTGTTTTCGGTTTTACGTGCTTTTGTGTGTTTAAAACAGACTACTGAAAGAACAATCATGATAAAAAGTGTTACACAGTGAGACATCGTCTTTGTTTAACATTAATTAGTAAAATATCTTTAAAAATTGGCGGAATAAGGAAGGACAGATTAACCTGTCATAAAGCAACAAGTGAATGTCGACGCGTAAGAATTAATCAATAATTCTAATCGTTTTCCAGATTATGTGTTCATCAAATAAATAGTGAACGTGTTTGTGCATATTTATTACGATACGTCGTAGCGTTGGACCGCGCTGGCGAAACGTTCGTCCATGTTTGGCCGGTCAACGAATTTCGATAATCGAACGCGCCGGTCGATCGCTCCGTACGCGCGTCCCACGGAATTTCAAAATTTTTACCAAATGTTTCCTTCTTTTTCTATTTATTTATGATTATTTACATATTTAAATTTTAATATATACTGTTAATTACGTTATAATTCACAATATAATGAGTCTTCAATTGTAATTCGAGTATTAAATTAAATTAGAGGAAACATAAACGCGATCGAATCGAGCGAATTAATTTCACGAATAATCGACAAGAAATGATACGACGTGGTGTCGATGGAAAGAAACGAACGATCCACGGCAATTTTGACGAATGTCGTGAAACGTTTCACGATTAATCCGTGGTCGAAGACTATTTAAGAGAAGAACAAGAATTTCGCGGTTTTACCCCCGTTGATTTATGATTCGCGTGTGCGTGAATGGTTGCCTTTGTTCGGACGATATCGCCAATTGCGAATATTCTCGTGAATGATGGCTGTTCGAGTGCACCACCGATCTTCTTTAATGTTACCATGGCTCATCTTTCTCTCGTTGGTCCTGTGGAATCTGAACGACGCAAATGCTGGCCGTGGATTTAGACACAGCACCAGGCATAGTAAGTCTTTAACTTTTTTTTTTTTAATTCTTTGCTTGAAACAGGAACAAACTGCGAGCCAATGATCTAGTTAGAGTTAGAGTTTAATCTTAAAATTTATAAAATTAGAAATAGTTAAATTTTGTTTAACTCGGCAAGTATATGTTGCTTTACCTAAGTATTAGGACATTGCAATTTTTGTTGATTATTTATAATAATAATTATATTTAATATTAAATTTTAAATAAAATGGTGCTAAATTGGAAATATAATGTAAAATATTTGAAATGGCACGATTTAGACAATTCTACTCTACTTGCCTATGTCATGCCTATAATAATTATAAAAATAGTGCTTTCTATACATTAATTAAGAAAATAATTATGTTCGAATTGTGGAGTAATTTCTATTAAAACTACAGATGCTAGAAAAGAAATTATTCGAATTGCCAAATGAATAATTGTGAATGGTTTCTTCTTAATTTAAATATCGTCCTTAAGAGTATCGAATAGTAAAGCGTTAAGCAATCTCGTAAAATCTTCGACTTCGAGTCCCCTAAACCTCGACGAAACCATTTCAGCGTAACATCCGTAATAACTTCCGTGGCTCCTATGTTTCCGGTTTATTTAATTGAGGGGTTCTACGTCTCGCGTCCGCTCTATAAACATCTGCTCTTGCACCCTCCGATTTTCAAGTTCCTCTTCAATCTTACATCCTCCAAAACCAACTATTAACCCTCTTGCTTACGATCCAGATCTGTGCACTTAAATTTTACGTCCAATTTCATTTAGATTCCATTTGTACAATCAATTGTTAAATGGTAATTTCTAACGCTATTGAACTTGACGAGCAACGCGTTCGTTGTTCACGAACGCCCTTAAACCCTTCGTTTCTTCATGAACGTGCAATTATCAGGTTGGAAAGGAATCGATAACCTTCGTGAATGTCGTTGATCGCTTTGGAGTGTTGCAAAGGATGCGCTCGCGTTTCGCCCTATACTGCTTCCACGCTAAATATAAAGCAAAGAGCTGGGAGGTGCGGAATGTCCTGACACTTAATATTCTTAGAGCAGACGCGAGTTTAACGAGGTCGTTCAGATTCGTCGAAATTTTTTAACAATATCTTGAAAGGTCACATTGCGAACTTTAATTAACAGTTAACTCGTATTTATTTTTACGGTTTAAATCTCTGAAATCTTGTAATAGTTTTCTGAAGCGTGTGCTCGAAAATGGCACTTTTTAATAACCGGGGCGTAGACGTTATCGTGGAACAATAAATAAGAATAACGCGCGATAATTAACGTTCACCAAAGCTTACCCGAACACGATCGATCGATCGATCGACCTTATACGCGGCGTTCGCGAACCGCCGCGATCGGATCTTCGAGATATATCGAGAGATCGAGCTGACCCGCCCATGTATCGCTTCCTGTTTCTCTAATCGAAACGATCATTTCTCTTTACGCCTGATATTAATGCCTAAGCAACCACCGAGCCTAGAATAACCCTAATTTTTGCAAAATATAATTATTCTTGCTATTATTATCGTTGAAATATGATAATAAAAAAGCAGTATAAATTGAATTGCAAGAGATTATTATGCTAATTCAAAAGATATGGTTAGCCAAATATGAAATGATATTTCACTGCAATGGGATTTTGCTGTAATTTTATTGGTTGTAAGTTGATCAAACTCATTAAATATCGGGAGTTGTTAAGGAACATAATTCCCTTTTCGCAACAATCATGTAAGTCTTTGAAAGAAGAAATTATATGTGCATTGCACAGAGAGAACGGATTGGAGCGAATTTAAAATCTCAGTAAAATCATTGATTCCAGTATAAACGCAGCTTACGATGAAGTATACAGTTTAAAAACACGGCTTTTACGAAATAACAAGCATTTACGTTGATTCGAATAAGAGAATGATTAAACTCGCCCTTTCGCCGAAACTAATTAAATTAATGAACCCCCCTTTGAGAATCGACTGCCAATTTAGATAACTTCTCTCGCGTCTTAATCACCGACAAACGTATACTGCAAGCACGAGATTTTTATTTATCTTAATTGTATAGTATAAACGTTTGTATTATCTTAAGTAGTGCCATGAAGCGTTCTCCCGTATTCGCGCGAATATACTTCATTTATTCCTGCTATCGCTGTCTGATTGCTGAGATTTACGTTCACCCTATACGAGTTTTTATGAGAATATATTTATTGTATGAATTTTCATAAGGATTTATTGTGTATTTCAATGCAACCATCTTAATTAGCCAATTACAAGTAATTTTATTGAATAAAACATTCTTAATGGTTATGTTTTATGTATACACTTAAGTGTTATAATTTTTTTATTGGTGTTATTTAATATTAATATTAAAAGTAATTTAGAAAAAAGATAGCATATTTTTTAATTATTTAATTTTATATATGACATATAGAAAATTTTATGAAATTTAATAATTTAAAAATATGCTATCTTTTTTCTAAATTACTTGTAATATTAATATTGTTATATACTATATATATATGAGGCTCGCTTCAAAATTCGCATCATTTTTGCAAAATAGATTCTTTCAAAATTCTAACAAATCCCTTAATTACTTAGAAGTCCCTTCAATTAAAAATGTTAGATATCATGAGAAAGGTATAGTAAGCTGATTGAAAATATAATTAATAATTAAAAGGATTTCCCACAATTTCAGCATGACACTCAAATTATGAATACAAATGCAATAAATGTATCGAATGTTTCAAAAAATCACCAATCCCTTAGTTCGCGAAGGTATCGGTATCACCATTCGCCATAATTTTAACAGAAGAAAGGAACAAAGACTTACGAGGATCATATCTAACAACGATTAAAATATTCAACATAAAGCACCGGCACACACACGTGTACATATCTGTAGCGTTTTTGTTGGGCAGCAAGCAAGCAAATCACTGGCCTGGGCCGGTTGAAATAATTTCATTCTCGTTCTGCTTGCTCCTCTCATTTTCTTCTTGTTTAAATGCCGTCCCACGGCCCATGCAAAGTAACACTGTCGGCGTGTATGGACGTGGTTAGAGTACTCGATGGTTCATGGAGAATACACCGGACCCTTTCTTAGGGTTCTTCAGGGAATGCGAGTGTTGGCCGTGACAAGGGCGATCGCCTTGAACCTCGACCTTTAGGTTCTTGAACATCCTGATCAAATTTATAATAACAATAATTAAGTGTAAACGGTTTTGATTGGTCGTTTTTAGTCTTGCTGTTCTTCTTATTTACGCTTTTACTTGATGACACTTGATACGTATCGTATTTATTCAAATTTTCAATTAGTTTATTCTTAAGGTTGTCTTATTTCAACATTATCATAAACTAGTCACTTTTATATAATATTTCATTTCTCTTTATAAAATTTTATTTAAAGTCTGGTTGCAATACATTTTCTTAAATGAATTTTTAGCTACGTTTCAGTGACATCTGTTTGCAATTCAATTATTCGAAGCTTTATTTTTTTCTATTTCACTCGTACTACAATATTTCTACTTAAACATCATATCAATTATTCTGGAGCAAACGGTTGCGCCTAATTGACGTCTACAAAATTAGTTTGGACAAGTTTGTCGAAGGGTCTCTCTACGATATCCTGTTCCTCGTTTATTTTCGATATGAATCAGCTCCTCGTCTTCTGTTTTCTCAGAACTTTGGTATTTTTAGTGAAAACCAACTCTTAGAACAAATGTCTATTTACAAAAGGCAACAATTTTTAATTTTAGTTTGTTATTTCATCGATGATAATACCTACTTTCTTTTCTTTCAATAAAAAGTCAACACATTGAATAAAAAATTAATAATTACTCATTTTTGTTTCTATACATCTAACCGGT
This sequence comes from Osmia bicornis bicornis, assembly GCF_907164935.1. Classification (NCBI taxonomy): domain Eukaryota; kingdom Metazoa; phylum Arthropoda; class Insecta; order Hymenoptera; family Megachilidae; genus Osmia; species Osmia bicornis. The sequence goes on along the minus strand of NC_060219.1, from coordinate 4,158,387 downwards.
ACCCATTTGTGAAGAGTGGTTAAATAACAGATTTGAAATTTTATATGTAATAATTAATATTTCATTTTTTATTGGCTTTGATTCGAAATTTATCACAAAATTTTGCAATTATGTTATCTGTTAATTTACAACGAAGCGACGAACGTATCCATCTGAATGTATTGCATTTTTCCAACCCCTACAATCTTTTTCATTAATTACATTCATGTTAGAGTTATTTACGAGGCATTTAACACTGATTAAAAGACACATTGTATCGAAAGAAACAATAAAGATAAGTTGAAATAATTGTTTTAAAAAACATGAAATATGCTATTTCATTATACTTCAGAGGTTATCGTTCGTTCAATTAATAGATTACATTGATGCATATAATATTCATAAGCTTTCATAAAAAATTTAATTTTTCTATATCTTTTTTTAAGTTATATAGCATTGATGTAGGTATGTAACCTGTTTAAGGAATTGCAAATAAGAATGCTAGAAATCCAATGAAACGTACTGAAAGTTCTAAAGACAGTTGTTATTAAAGAAAAATTATTATCCGATTGAGATTAGGATATATGGTTATGGGCAATGCGGTAAAAAGGGAAAGCGTAGTATTATGTAATACCGTAACATATGCTTAAATAGGATTAGATATGCTTCAACATAATTTCATGAAGTTTACTACACGCTGAATTACTTGTTGCGTGATAAGAGGATAATAGAGAAAGTTTATCTATAATATTTGCGCATTAGTAGTTCTATCATGTTAAATATGATTTACTTCAGATAATAAATCATTTAAATTAAGTGTTTACAGTAAAACCTGTATTTATTGCTTGTGAAAGGATTTATTGAACTAGATGATAATTATGGGAACATATAGAAAAGAGTTTAATATATTGAAAAAATAATTTTCAAAGGAACAGTGTACAATGTTAGAAGATGAACATAACATGAAATATAAAGTTAAATTAAATGATGGCTTTTGAAATATAAAGTTTACAGTATGATTGCAATTTTACCATTCTATTTGAAGTAGAAGGGTGAAATAGATGTTACAGTACAAATTTAATTTACTCTTATGGAAAATAAAGGTTTTAAAAGTAGAACTAATTAATCCTTTAATTACACATTGCTACATGTTGAAAATAATATTTGAGGTAATTTATCACATTCGAAGGGTAGGCATAAAATGTCCTAACTTGTAATTAAGTTGCAGATTAATATATTAGGCGACAGTTTAATTACAGAAAGATCTAAAGAAAACGATCAAATGTTGAATGCGTGTAGGAGTATATTAATATTAATTAGTTCACACGAAATGAATGTCATAAATAAATCTCACAGTAGTACAATTATAACGGTATGTAATTTTGATTAAATATCCTATTTCTCTATTACACAACCGGTTTTCCTGGTCTAGGAAAATGGTAAATGACATATATGTATACGTTGAAAGGTACATCCGTTCTATTCTCGCGGCTCGTGTGAGATGCAGAAATACTCAATATCTAACGAACATAATGCGTGATATTATGCGTTTCGTTGCATACTCTTCTGACTACTAATTTTCAATCAGGTTATCAATGAAATATTCATGGAAAATATTTCATATCATTTGCTATTCACGTGGCATGGCACATGCTAATTATAATAGTCGATTCAAAAATTATTCTAATGATGTACATATGATATACATAATATTTGATTTCTAATCATTTCGTTATCCTAGAAATACATATTTTTATTAGCTATATTTAATTACCGATCTAGTAAATTTTAATTTTATCTTGGAGTGTTGCTTTGCTTTGTGTATAAATATTTAAAGAAAACACGAGAAATCATTTAATAGAAATAAAATAAATAATTTGTCGGGTGTTCAAGTTTTTTTTTTTTTTAATTGTAAATATCTGAAGAGAACTCTCAAAAAAGGGGTCAGAACATTGTAAATAAAAATTGCTGACTAAACCTATTTTTAATTGACCAATGATTAAATATTAAAATACTCTTCAACAGAGTAACAGTAAGAGTCGTTAGGAAAATTTTTTGGTTTTAGCCGATATTTCACGCATGGTGACTCGTAAGTTTGGTGAGCAGAGGAGGGCAAAAATTAGCCGAGCATCCGGCAAGCTTTTTCTCGATTTTTTCTTAACGCCTTTATTCGTCACACCTCCGCTTTTGTATACTGAACGTATACCGAGACCACGAGTATTTTTGTCTTGTCTCTCCATACTAAATCATGATACCTACGCGTGTGTTCCGCGCTCCTGACTTCTAACTGTTCGTTTAATGTATCCACATACTGTCGTCTCAGGTTTCACCAACCTATTAATCCTATGTTACACTGAACAATGTGTATATTTTCATTACGTCGAATGTAATTATCACGTACTTAATCTAATTGCCATTATAAATTTATCGATTGACACGAGATAGAGTTACTCTTTCTTCTTATCGTGAAACATATGAAAAGTCTGACAGGATTTCATGACAGACAAAAGTTAATGATTTCAATCAGAATGTCTCTTAAAGAATATTCTTAGCAATTTAATGTAACATTTAGAGAAATTTTGAATATTAAAATAAACCATTTATCTAATAAAAACTACATATAACTAGTCAAGGTTTTAAATCAGTCGAAGTTTTAGTTTTAACAATTTGAAAAACCGGTTGGCGATGAGTTTAGTTCATACACTCGTTTCTTATCGGTTTTTCGTTCTGTTGTATTCTCTCGAAGGTATTCGTAAACTCTGTTTCGTCATTATCGGCTGTTCCAGAAACGATTTATCGGACACTGGTCAAGCAAAGTGAACAGGTAGCATGAAATACGACTTAAGTGGTCGAGGAAAAGTGTTTCACGGATTTTGATGGAACTCCTCGGGTAATCTCTCGTGAAAGACAGCATTTCTGCACGGTGAAGAGTCTCAGAATTGTCAGAGGTTTTATTTCAACACGTTCGTTTAAAAATTTTATGCGACGATAAGACTAGATCGCCGAGAGCGAGAGACACTGTGTTTAAGAGTCTTTGAATGACTGCTTCGTCTGGTTGGTTTGATAAGTATTCATTGCTGCTAAGTGCTTCCATTTCCCTTTTGAAGTTAGTGGACAGAAAGGTATTATGATGACAGAAGAATCTTTTTAGTTGCGGAATGTTAAACAATGATGAATAATATTGATTTTTCGTCATGAGAAATCAAATTTCATGAATAAATACTGATAAAAATAAGAAATCTTAATCCTGCTTGAGTTTACTTGCAATTTACTGTTTGAAATGACTGGGAAAATTGTTGCAAAAATGAAAGGCAGATTAGAATTAGAATATTAGTCTTGTTTTTAGAAAAAGAACGGTTCGTTAGCTTTTGTTTAAAGAATAATATTGTTGTTAAAAATTTGGTTTCGCTAACAGACGTTATATCTGCTTGGATTTACTTACAATTTTGTAAAAAAAATTGATTTTTAAATTATTACAGAAATAAATATTTGTATAACATACTTTTATACTTACCAAATTCATTTCTTTTTGAATAATTAAATTTGTTACATAAAATGAGAAATCATACTGCAAAATAAAATACTGAATTTTTGTTAATAAAAATAATTTTACCAATCGCTTTTATATCAGTTTTTGTATTTCGTTTATAACACTGCAATTCGAGCCGATATATCTACAAAAGCTATGCAATGAAGACGAGGCTAGAACCCGGAAGTGAAACACGTTTCTGACAACTACCTGTGAGTGTCATCAAGGTATACCAGAAGAGTACTGTGCAATTAACACGAGATATGCCTCCAACGCGTATTCCCGTGTCGAGTAGCGTTATATCAAACTTTGCTTGCTTCTCATTCAAGGTGTTGAACTTGCTTGCTTTTCTGACATTTTCTTTTTTCACTACTCGTCGTTCAAATCGAAATGAAATATCTATCTAGAAAATTTTACATAAATGTAAATATAATTATCAGTAGATTACGAATATCTATGCAAAAGTATTATTTTTATAAAAAATAGAAAAGGAAGTAGAACCTAGACAGAGATTTGTTTTTTTATTAAATAATTTTAAGTAATTCATGGTAGTTTTTATTTTACATAAATAATAATGTACATCAATAGGATATTAATTATTAAAAACAATTTTCTGTTGCCGTTAGCAAAGCGAAATCGTGTGATCGTTTCTTCAGGATGAAATCACGCGTAGCTTTTCATTCGAGATCTACCGGAAGTAGAAGGTGGGCGAGAAATGAAGGGGATCCTTTCGCATAAAACTCGTAAGGCGCGCTTCGTAAATAGGCATCGTGGCAGGACAGGAAGTCTTGCCAGATGCTGATGCTCTTTCCTATTATAATCGCGTTTCCTTGATCAGACATTCATAACTGGAAAATATTTTAAAGGATATTTATTCAAATCCTATTAATAATTTATTTCATTTAAAATTTCTGCTCATAAACTGTTGTTATTATGATAAAATTTCTGATAAAATTTCTGATAAAATTATCAGAATTTCTAAGTGAATTATAAATATATGACACGATATCTGATTCGAAGTGACGAATGCCTTAATCGTCGATAATTTCTTCCTGAATTTATGCGACGTGCGTGAGTCCTCGCTCGTGTCCTTTTTAGGGATATCGTTCGCGCGATCCTTCGGAAAGATTACCTGTTCTGTTACCTGCGTGTTTGTTGCCGATCGTTATCGGACTTCATCGGAATGCAGGTATCCGTTCGCGGCACAATTTGTACCTTCCGACAAAGCTGGACGATGTTTTGTAAACGATAAAATCGGACTAACGATAGTGCCACATCTGGTTACATTTTTAGAGTATCAATGGTAAAACTGATTCGGGTCATTTCGTTACAAACCAAATTACAAATATTTGTATTTTATTTCAATCTACCATTCTTCAATTTTATTATTATTTTTTTATTTTGGTATTTCTATTTTATTTTATTATCTTTTCACACTTTTGTATTAAACATTTTCAAAACTTTTAAAAATTATTTATTATATTCAAACAGTTTCTTTTTTAATAAAGAAAATATACTATTTCTGAAAGGTACTCATCAAGGTAAAATAAAAGTACTGAAATGACTCGTTTCCACGTTTCGCTCGCATTCTTTCCAAATTACTCCGTAAAACGGGTCTTTAACTCGAATCGTTCGCCGTGGTATCAATGAAAAATAACCAAATTTTTCTTGTTACTCAATATCTGTAACGAGCCACGTCGAATTTCCTTTTACGTAACAGTCTACAACTTTTACTCACAATTGAAAAATCAGCTAACGACGTCTCGGTTAATCGTGCACGAATATCAGTGGTGAGACTTTCTTATAAGGGTAAGCAACGTAGCATTACAACATCATCGTGTCAGTGAGCATTCGTAAATGCTTGTGTATACGTGTCAGTCACGTAGTTAGTCTTCTAGAAATCTGCTGTAACAATCATCAGTCATGATAGACCTAACACGATATCGGCTAGTTCGATGATCATTCATACTGACGATACTAATGAAGTTTATGCCACTTTACCTGACAGAAATTGTCAGATCATGGAAATACTAATGTTGTACTTTTGCAGAGAAATGAGAAATATTTCTGCCACTCAAAATAATAGTGATGTATCTTCATTTACATTTACTTTTATTATTTTTATTAACAAAATTACATTTCTTTTGTGAAACTGTTTAAAATCATTACATCCTTTATATGAAATAAATATTACTATCAAAAAGTTTCACATTTACAAAATTACAAATGATACAATTGACTAATTATTAAAATTTAACAGAAATGAAAAGTAAAGATTTAGATTATGTATGGATAAGGTGTTAGGTTAACAAGCTTGTCATTGGGACTTGTCGAAACAGGATCAGACAGCAATCTTGTGTTATCGGAATCTTAGCAATGACTGGATATTACAAAGTCATCGAACGTCTTGATCGACAGAGGGAAGCTGAAAGTGAAGACTGCCAGTCCGGAATGTAACACCTTGTCGCGTGACTGGATGGTACGCGACGTGCAGAATAAAAATGTCCATTTAGACATTCGATTGGTGGATGTCGGGTCGTTCAACCTCTCTCGGTTTCTATTCTTTTTCTTCGCCTTCGCAGTCCGCCCACTCAGCCGAAATTACATCTCGAAGATCGGGCGCCTACTCGCTCCCATTTTTTTCTTCGTTCATCTACCCCCGAGGCGCCACGCCGAGGAGGAACCGGAAACGATGGCAAAAGATAACCACTTCCAACTTGGTGTGTTGTTAGAAATGGGGAAGAAAAAAAAAGGAAAAATACTGGAGTTTCTACTATTTTCTCTGAGGTCCTGTTTTTATTAAAATGTAACAAATTATAAATCATCATCTCTTCAGTATCAATCTCAAAGATATATAATATTTTTAAAATTTTCTAAATAAGAAAAATGATACATATTTAATATTATCCAATTAGTTTGACGAGCCCTCTTCAGTCTTTCTATTCTATTAATACTATTAATAGATAATTATTCAAAATAGAATTTCTAATAATATAAATCATACTTTCATGAAGTAATAGAAACACGTTCTTTGATTACACAAAAAAGGGGAAATGTATTATCCATGTTTCTCTTAGTGGATGCATTAACGCCAATTAATACTCTTAATTGCACTCTTAGCAGAAGTTAGTTCACTCTTAATTACCACTTACCGATGCTATTCGAGGAATCAAAGAATAATCCAGACAGATAATATTTATGTAGAACACGAGCTATAATTTTTAAGCAGTATTATTATTTTTGTAAAAGGAGTCACGATCCATCGTCGAACGGGTAGATTAATTATGCAGCCGGGTACATTAATATTTCAAGTGTCGAGTGCTTTTGCACGCAAACCCCTGTCGTGCAACGAGAATTGAAAAGCGACCGCAAAATTAACACGAGACCGTACAGCGATAAATTTATATTCCAATTGATAGCTAATTAAACGATCTCTGCCTTTCATCGAAATTCCCCGTGTGACTTCATCAAATTTTAATTGAACTCTCAATGATGTTTATCTTTGATCTTTATTTATAATTAGAATATTTTTATTTTGGTATAACGTTTGAAAATTACACGGTGTTTAAAGGTTTATGGTCTGAACAAATCTTAGGTCTTAGGTAAAAACATTGAAATATTGAATGCAACGCGTGTGTGTACTTATCTTAGAAACATAAGTTAGCTAGAAAATGGTATACCTTATCGTATTTATGGACCATTTGTGTGTCAGTTTTGCCTCACAAGTTTTAGATTTCTTCCAGATAGAAATGTATTTTGAGTTACCATGTGGAAATAATATTTTGAAAAGCATAGTATCCAGTGGAAAATGTATTTCCTATGAAAATATTAGAAAAAATGGGCTATATTAAATATGTAAATTTGTGGATAAATTGATTCTTCTAAATGCTGAGAATATAATATTTTCATAAAAAATAATATACAGCTTCATTAACAGAAATTAGTTTTAATATTATAATTTGTTTAATTCATAAATTAGAATTTTGTAAAAAACTTATTAAAATTATTTATTTTTGATACGTTTCTCAATGTTTCAAGTATCACTAATTTCTTATATTTCTTATTTCATAGAATCAAATTCTTAATAAATATTTTTTTTTACTTAACTCAATATTTTTTGGTGACATGAGGAGTCAATCCATATTTTGAGAGCACCAGGGCCACCCTGACTCTCGCTTAATTACGTCACTGCTAATAGTTTATAATTCGTAAAATTTCAGTAATAATAATTAATTGAATTGTATAAGAGATTTCAGATTTTTTTTTAATTACTTTTCAACGATTTCAATTAATTGCGTCAGAAATGACATTGAAAAATCTTCTCAGCGATAAATCAGTATCCACTTGGTGCACGTCCGCAGGAGCCAGTGTTAATTAATAATTGCCAGTCGTTGGTAACCGTGGTAAAAGGAAGAACAGTCGGTTTTTGTTCGAAGACGATCGAGCAACGGAAAAGAAGGGAATATCTTGGCTTCTCTGACCGTAGTTGGCATGTGGAAGAGAGGAACATGCTGCTCCTCTGGCTGCCTTAAACAGCCTTGGCCTTAGCCTCAACGTCAACTATTTCTTAAACGCAGACTCTCCTTGCGTTTCTGCAAAGACCCAAACAAAAACTAACCGTGTTTTATGCCACCTGTTCAAATCGAGCCAATCGGAACGCGTGCTGCCGTTAATAACCGAACATTATTCATTGGCGTAACTAGGACCTTTTCCTGGGATCAGTAAGGCCCACAGAATTTAAGAACCTTAGAAGTTTAAAAATATTAGAGAATTAGTTAGAATCTCAAAAATTTAGGACCTTGGTGTCAGAATTCTAGAATTTAGGAACTTTAAGATGTTGTTGGTGTCTTAGAATTTCAGAATTTTTAGAATATTAACATTTTAGAATTGGAATTGAGTAATTTTAGAAAATTAAAATTTTGGAATCTAAGAATTTTAAAAGATGGGACTGTGGGTGCTGATCTACATTTTTGGGAAAGTGCAAGCCCACCTTGGCCCCCTCCTAATTACACCGCAATCATTGCAATTTTGAAATCTATTAATATAATAAAGTAACAAAATCATAAGAAGTTTCTTTCGTTCCATCAATTCACGTAATCGTTGCGTGAGAACTCAGTTAACCGTTTTCCTATAAAAAATTTAATTTTCCATCGTGCAGCTGCACTCGCACGGAACAATGACGGGATTGAAAATATTTATTCACGCTGACGGCCAATTACGTTGCATTGTGGGAAGGTGAGCGGTGTCCACCCGGAAACTGGCTGCAGAATTGCAGCCTCTCTCAGCGTTGATGAGCTTTTAAGCTGGCGATTTACAGCGTGTCTGATCGGTACGGGATATATGTATTTTGTAGCAAAGGCGTCAACGATTTGATAGCTGCGTGACGTTTCAAAAGAATCCGCGATTCATGACGAAGGATCCCAGGATCCTCTGTTGGAGATGCGATTAAAGTCCTACCGAAGATGAACAGGAATATTCCAGCTTGCACAGTTCGTTCACTTCTGAATGCCACTTGAACCATTAAAGATCAAACAATGAAATAATTCAATTTTTATCCATAAGGCTTTTTCATTTTTTATGTTTTAATAATATTGGAGGGAACTGAAAATGTATCATAAATGGTATTGAAGCAGTAACAACTTATTTATAATATAAAAAAATAGTACTGACACACATAAGGAAATTTATAAATTACTTAAGAAAGTATAAAACCGTTTATTATATTGGTATAAATACTTAAAATTCTTGTTTGTCTACCATTCTTATTTGTGAATTTCGAGATTTGAAGTTATTCTTCTTTTTTTGTTATAGTAATTTGCCAGTTCTGTGCTCTAGTTTTTTAGGCGTTGTATATATTTGTTTGTAAATGATAAAATTGTCTCACGATAATGCCAAGTTTTTTGTGCCTGTTTAAGTTCAGGGCATCCGCGATAAAACCGTGTGAGGTCATTTTACGGCTAATCAAAACGTAATAATGATGTAAGATTGATATAATATATCGTTCACGTGAAATTAGAGTGAGTTTAAGTCATCATTTTGTTGGTGTCTTGTTTACTTTAGAAATGTGAAACTTTAAATGTATTTCATGTAACGATGTAGGAATTTTTTGAATCGCTTCAACTTATGATGTATATTTTCTGTTTTGTCCAAATTATTTTATCTCGTCGACTAAAATTTTGTGTAATCAAATAATTAATTTAAAAAGAGAGTAGACAAACTTACAATTATGTAAGACAGCAAACTAAGAACTTAAATTTGAAAATTAATCTATCATATTGTTAATAATTAATAATAACCATTTTTATCGTAGTAATTAATATGATTATTATATGTATTTAATTATTTTTTTATTAATTACTATGTTAGGGAATGTAGTCACAGAATGTATATTGGTATCTTTTATACTAATATATAATATTATCATTATAATTGTCGAGATACCGTTGTGTATCTCAAAGTAATTAGAAGTGTGAACAGAAAACAGTCCCGTTAAACCTGATGGATCCTCGAGGGATCATTATTCTTATCGTTTCTCAGAGCAATTTTCCCATAGAAAAGTCTAGGAGGGCGTTTGATTTATCAGCGTCAAAAACGCTTTGGTAAAAAAAAAGAAAAGTAAAGAACAGGCTCCTGTTTCTTATATCGCGTTTGATTATAAAGTTCACACGCGTACACGATTATAAAATCCTTGTAGAAAAACGAAAAAAGAAATGAAAATCGAGTATAAAGTGATTGTCATACGGTGCACGTATTCGATTACCCGTGGAATGCAGTAGTAGATTCACTTTTGACTTTTTCTTAAATTAAATCCCTCTACTAACACATCTTTATTTTAGGAGCAACCTTTAAATAAGCTTGAACTATTATAAGACAAATACTTTTGCAAGGAAATTTCCAGTTAGAAAACCGTGACAAAGGTTTTTTATTTTTAAACTTTAATATAGATATTAATTTCAATGATATTAGATAACTTTTGCTATTATTAAGTGTGATTTTTCTATTTTGTAATAAAAAAAGACTAAGAATATATAAAATAGAAGTGATAAAAATAATTAAAATTTGGATTCTCTCCATGGTCCGCTGTTAGAGGGTTAATGTTCGAATTACTCTTTTGTAACTCTCATTTCTTTTTTTTTTTCTTTTTTACATAATAGCCATTTGTCTTTTGCATTCAATTGTTACACAGGTATAGAAATACACGTGCTTCAAGTTCGTTCTGAATAAACATAATCGTATATTTGCTCCGAATTCATCCTTCACAATGGCTACAGAGTCATCCGATCTCGCCTACAGTGGCTGCCTATTGATTCTTTCGTTTCATGCCCCCGTGAATTCTCTCGAGTTAGAAACGAGGCGCGACCATTAATATTGTTCCTCGTTAATCTTGCGGCGAGCCGGGCTGATTAATCGAACGAACAGTTTGGCGAACGGGATAGCATTAATTATCCGTCATGGACAGGTTTTCATTTTCGGCCCGATATTCGCCGCGGGACGCCACTTATACGATTCCTTCCTGACCACGATAATCGCTTTCTCGCCGTAGAAACGCACCTGTGTATTCTCGATGGCCGCGTAAATCAGCCTCCCAATAGCACATGGAACCATGTATAAATATAACTATAATTGCCCGGCTAGCATCTCACCATGATATTGATGGCGATGATCGTTTCGTGACCCAACGACGCAACGTTCGGAAAAATTCTCAAACCGCGTGATATTCTAATTATTTAATTAAATGACTTGATTGTTCCCCGATGAGATTGTAAGACTTAAATAGTCCGCAATTGGAAGTTTTTAGATTTAATCATTTAATTTAAATTTTACAATAAAATTTAAGAAAAACAATTTTCCTCCCTTTATTAAGTTTCACATAAATTTTTTGAAATTTGATTTTTACAAAGATTTACTCAAGTTACAGTAGAAAAAGAAATCTTAAAGTAATTATTTTGCCTTATTAATAGTTTTAATATTAAATATTAAAATTTTATATATTTTTTTTGTAACGAAGAAGGTAGAAAGATTCTGGTATTCGACTGAAATGCAGAAATAATTATATAGAGGTTGTCGAACAGTTCATTGCAAATCGTTTCATTGAATAGTAAAGCGTTCTACTCATGAATGCGAGTCATCAATGAAAATACAATCTCGTAAACACGTGCCGATTCTACGGGTGAGCGTTTGCGAATTCCAAACGAGGCGTACGTTGTTCCTCGATCTCCACGCACACATAAACACACTAGAAGAGATTCGCGGATGTAAACCGTCGTGTGCCTACTCACAGCTGTCTGCTATTCTAATTATCAGACAATGGCGCCGCCAGGAAGAATCAATTCTATAGAACCTCTCAACGAAGGCGTTGGGAATTTACCTATGTATAATCCTTAATTTTACCTTAGTAAATTACATTATAAAAATGATAAAAATATCTGAAAATCCCTTCAAACAATATTTAAAATAACACGCATACTGTAAAGATGATTCAAGATTATAACAAAGGACAGTTTCTAAAATGATGCAAAAATTGGTGAAACAAAAATACTATCCTCTTTTTAATTTTTCAAGATCCATAGATGGTCACAGTTTTTCATTCTGACACACCAAGTGTGAGAGTCACGATTGGATCGTTTTTACAGACAGCCTATTGACAGTGAAAAGAAGTAGTCGCGACCACTCGACACTGACAAAGTCAATTTCCTTTCGGTTGAAAATCCCCCGAGCTGTACACTGTCATCGAGCAACACAAACCGCTTTTGTAGTCGGTGTCGCGTTAATGTGTCCCACTGTTTATTAAAGATAATTTGTCAACGTGAACGCATAACACATGGCGAGAGGGTTTTGGTTTGATAGACCACGTTACACTGTGTTACCTTAATGCAGCACGATTTAAGGTAATGGCATGCATTTGCCGTTGATGTCTGGCAAGAAATATTTGCAACAATTTCTTAAGCCAGTAATGGAACAAGTTCTGGATATGGAAAAAGATATTAAGCAATTATTTATTTGCTGAAAACTTTGCATTTTAAACGATAATATGAGAATAGAGTAAAAATTAGTCTACACTTTTTCAAATTTAATTATAATGGAAATTAATGAATAAAGTTAATTAGATAATTTCAGTTATTTACTATTTGAAATGTGTGATCTATGGACTGTTAAGATCAGTTAGTTATCACCTATTGGGTATAAAATAGGTAAATAATCGGCAAATATCATAGCAACCGGAAATAGCAGAAGTAGGTTTATCGTTCTATTCATCGACCACTTTTACCAAGGCGATTATCGATTGCTTAGCCTTAATGATATACGCGACGATTATTACAAGTCGACAAAACGGGTTCAGATGTTGACTTACGCACATCTCCGTCCAGACTTTCATGACTTTCATTCTTATGAATGCATGGGAGCGGCGATGGTTTAAAGCGAGTGGGTTTTACGGTAGCTAGAGATGACGTGTGGTATAACGAAACAATAAAGTATCACGCTGCCACGGCGCACGGCATACCCTTATGTGGCACCATGTTATTCTGGGGACTGACGATGCTATTTAACAGTGATTTATCGTATTATTTATCGGTGATTATGATTGCAACATTGTCTTGGTACTAGTTTTTCCCCTTGATGATTGCTTTACGAAACTGTTCCGGTAGATTTATTTCTTTATTCTTTCTCGAGAACCCTTAACTACCGGAGATTAGAGTTGTAACATACAGGAAATGAGAGGATTGAAATTAACCTATTTTGTAATTTGTTAAAAGTGTTCTTCTCGCTCTACAATCTTCTAATGACAGAAATTGTGAAAATACCGAATAACTGCCATTTTGCAACATTTTCACTTTGCAAAAATTGAAATGCAAAGATAAAAGTTATAGGTATATCTTATAAAAAAGTCCAAATTTTTTATTTACTAATTACCTATGAATTCTTCATCATAAATATAAATATTAAACAGAAGAAATACGAATTGGTTAAATATTACAAGAAAATATAGTGGTATTAACTAATACCAAAGAGCAGAGATTCTAATGGACAAGTGTACCATCCAACTATCCATCTTCATTATACTGTTCAACTAGTTACAATTACCAGAACAACGATACGTTAACAAGAAGAAAGTTCGTGGGAACAGAACGAGACAGCATCTACGAAACTTCAAGAGAAAGGCTACTAAGGTGAATAGCGAAAAAAAGAAAGGCAAAGATCGCGTTCTAGTGTTAGATACTGAAAGCAAAGTTTGCAATTAACGTAATTCACAGTCGAACATTGAAAGCAGTATTCAGTTACCAAAATCTGTAGAAACTACTAATGAAATGAGAGTACATTGGTATTAGCAACATCAACGTGTTCATCATGTTTTATGTATAGTCATAGCAAAGATATAGCGAGGTGGTATAACTGAACCCATTGTTCATCATGAGTTTAATTTTGGGATTTTAAGTACGTACACTCAATTATTTATGACTATGCAAATGGGATTTTCCATGAAATGAACGACAAATTTCTATGAAAACTCATGCATCACACAGATATGAGTTCCACGAATTAGCATAGCTAGGCAGGGGTCAGTGTGGGCCTGGTCGCTCAATCCAGAATTGAGGATTAGCCCTCCCTCGTAAAATTTCATCTTAATAAAAATAAATATTTAGGTCAAAATGCAAAAATTCTGATTGACCTGACTAATTATCCCAATGATGTTATAATAAAAGCGTTGGCTTTAGGTAACTTAACGAATGAACAAATATTCCTATTTTTCTTTCACATTTTCCGTGTAAGGTTACATGAACAAAGGGTACTCGAGTTTTGAGTCGGTCGGTGACTGAAGATCTTGTTTTCTTTCGCTTCGTTTCATTCCCCTTCTTTTTTGAGAGAAGCCGAACGGTAGAACACGAATGGAACAACCCATGGGTAACGGGACCATTAGTCATAAGGACCACCATGCGAGTTGGTTCGTGGTCCATCGACATGTGGGCCATGCCTCCGCAGGATATTTTGTAAACACGTTATCGTGAACACGAAAAAAGTGGCTTCTCCAACGAAACCCTTCAAGATCTTGTCTTCAAAGGGTTTTGTTTTCTCTTTTCGAGTCAAGAATTTGTCGACTCGTTTATACAGAGTGTCAAACAGCTGATGATACGACCAGAAAAATTGAAATTTTATGTGAAAGAATAAACTAAAACTGTAGAATGAAATTTGTTTGAAAAATTCTTTTCTACTCAAATGTTTTCATAATAAATAGAATTAATCAGAAATCAAAGTGTTAAGATACTAAGTTACGTATGTACCTACTCTATATCTAAAGTAGATTATTTCTTGTAGCATTCATGTTTTTGACACCCTCATAAAAATTGTTGGAAGAGAAGCATAGGGTACCTATGTATTTTGTGATAACGTTTTCAAACTCGTTGTTGATCGATGCGATCTTGAACAGAGTAATTTCTTGTTGGACAATGAGCTCGTAAGCAGTTAAACGAACCGTAAACGTGAGTCATAGTAATCTCGATCTTCTATCCTACGCTCGTATACTTCAGTATATTTCAGTGGCCGTTAGTAATTTTTGATGATTCAGTCCATCGCGGGGGTGTTTTCAATGAAAATAGAATAGGTATATACTTCTGTCAGCCACTTAAATTTATATCTGTTTTAAAGATAGTTTAGTGTTTTGATTTTTTTATTGCTACTTTAATTTCATTCTATCATTTGTTGTGCAATAATGTTACAGGTGATTATTAGGCTATAGACATTTATGCAAATTTTCTGAATAACAATTTTTTTATTATTAGACTGATTAGTAATCTATATTTTACATGGAATCTAGACTTTGAAATAGAAAATAAATATCGCTAAATAATTATTTGCAAAATCAACGATAGTTGGAGATAGTTATTTAGATAATTTCTATGACTAATATAAGTACACAGTAATTTAGATCTTTGTTTGGAACTTGCAATCTAGAAATTACTTGTTTGCAATTAGCAAACATTGATACTTCATCGAAAATATTAATAATTAACCAGAATTCACTGTAATTAAGAAATATTTAGAAATGAATTATTCTAATACAAAATCATCAATTTAGAGACAGCTGAGTGTAATAATTCGACCGTCCACTTTATCTGTGACAAGTATGAACCTCGTTAATCCGAAGAAATATTCGCGCAATTATTCAAATGAAAAATCAACGAAAATGTATCTGTTCTGAACGCCATCCGTGTCAGATTTTCAACCGTTCATCCTCGACATGGTTCCCGGTGCATCCCTAGGTGCATCGTCTCATGCAAATCACGCAGTCTGGCCAACGCAAAGCCCGTCTCTCCCTCTCTGTTTCCGTTTTCTTGGTCGCGTAGGTTTACTCACGGACGCGGACACGTGCGCCGACCGGCGGAAAGATGGAACAGGGTTATTTCTGTCGTCATCAGTCACTCGTGGCGGGACTTAAAGCCGGGGAGAAACAGGCCAGTTCACCGGCAAGACACAACACAATGCTACCATGGGTCTGCTCCTTTTCCGGAGCTTTTATGCACGTACACGCAATTCGTTTCCACGTCTCGCAGCAAGCACCAACTTTTGCTCACTCTGACATGTCCCAACGGTGACCGTAGTTCTCCCGTTGTTTTGGAAACTTTGAGCCAAAGGAAGGAATCGGTCGTTGGTCACGAAAGGGTTACTTTGCTTTCCAAGGTACTCCAAGTAATTTTACCGAAGATTTCCGGTGTACCAGGAAGCTTAAAGCAAATAATTTTAACCCCTTAGCAACCACCTCCGTAAAATTACGTTTCCTGTGTACAGTCTCAGAATTCACCCTTCTTAATATTATATTTAATAGAAACTTAACCCTCTATCTGTGTGATCATTTTTGCATATTTTTCTAAAATTGAATGAGATAATTCTTTCTCTAATTGAATAATGATCCAGGTAATAGATTAATTATATCACGGATACGAGGGGACAAATACAATTTTATCTAGTGATCGGTTGTTGGAGGTGACAGTCGCTGATAGCTCGTCACGTTTCTTTGATGCCGTACAGACTCACGTGTCGATTACGCACGTTTAACCTGTTCAGGTGTCCAGGGTGACCGGGATAACCGGTGAACCTGTTCACGTTGCATCTCCTGCGGCAACCTGTTTGCTCGTGTACGACTGGTTTCGTGCTGAGCTCTGTCAAAACCTGTCGATGTATGTATCGCGAGGAAATTACAAGATGAATCGCTCGTTCCTACGAGAATTTTCCACTCTCATGTTTATTGATACCGAAAGCGTTTAATAAGAATGTTCATCATGAATAATTGGTTTATTGACAGCAGAATATATTGATCTTAAATAAAACCTACTTTACATTAATAATAAGGCTATTAGGAAATGTTTGTTTACTGTACTGAAATGATTAGTCTAATTTATTTTTTAAATGAATTTCGAAAATTAATTAAAAATTGATAATAAATCTGCTCACCCTCTCTTAATTTTCTACAAGAATAATTATTTTTAATTTCAGGTCAGTCAGGACTGTACGGTACGAGCAGGAACTTAAAAAACAGTGGCCTCTTTCCATCGACATTCAACGTGGCCGCGAAAGCAGATATTTTTGTGAATGCAACTTGCGGCGAAGAAGGGCCAGAAACTTTTTGCAAACCGTCCGAATCGTCCAGATGCGCGGTTTGCGATGCGAGGAGTCCGGATCCAGGCAAAAGGCATAATATCAGTAACATACTGGACTCAAATCCTGGAAGATGGTGGCAGAGTCCGACCCTTGCCAGAGGAGATCACTACGAATACGTTACAATAGTATTGGACCTTAAACAGGTAAGAGAATCCATTGATGTATTCTTTTTTTATTTTTGCCCTACCTTTGGGACATTTAAATATAAATTTTTTATTTTCATAAAGATTTGAAAAAATAATTAAGGGTTTCTATTAGTGATTATAGTCACCCTTGGCAGTGAAAGGGTTAAAACAGCTTTACTTTGAATTACGACATTATCCTTATTAAACAGTGTAATTTTATTAAGTATAGTAAAATAGCTCACTTTAGAAATTAATTTTTGCAAATATCTCAAAATTAACAATTTTCTAACAAATCATCTGTTATTCTAAAATCTCATCATTTCCATTATTACCGTTATTCTTTATTGACGTTCATTATTTCCGTTTTCATTAAATACACGAAACCTCGTTATCAGAAAGGAAATGGTACTTTTAAGAGAGAACAAGGGGCGAATGATTCCGCGAGGAAAGCAGTGGTTTCATTATTCAAGGAATTCAAGATCGGAGGCGATTTATGTACGTTGGTCCCCTTTGGTAAGCTTTCACGGGCGAAACCTGAAGTGGCCTTACATTGCGTCGCCATTAAAGGGTCGTGTAGCGAGAACACGCAAAGGGCTCGCCGGTTGTCCCTTCCGAAAAATCGTAAAGTCGCTTTTTCCCCGCTCGTTAGCCTCCTTTCTCGCATTGTGCCATGGGCTTTGGCTTCGAATTTATGCGCGTCGGTCGGCAGAAAAGGGATCGGGGGGTAAAGGGGGTCAGAACAAGGAGGAAACCTCGGGGAAAAAAAAGGAGAGCTGTGATTACGCAAAACAGAGGAAACGAAGGACAGAGGACTAGAAAGAAGGAGAATGGATACTTTCTGGGTACCTTTCTTGGAATTTCGCGTGCAACAACCAGGTATATACCTGAAATGGGTCTCCAAAGAATTGCCAACGAATCTGGCGAAAAACGTTTTAACGAGCAACGTGGATCTTTTTTTCTGAAGGGTCGGTATTAAGTGTTCGACGAGAACCGCGCCGACAACGTTCGCCAGAAGTTTTTCCTGTTAATCGTGCTCTCATATTTTTTGATCAGGTTAATTAGTGGGTAGGTGTTTCTTTCGTCCTAGGTGTTGTTTTTCCAAGCTGTTATAGTGTACTATAATTATTAACTGTTAATATGATGAATGCGAAGAATGCAGCCTTATTGTTATAACACAAGAAACTTACAAAATATGGTGTTATTATATAAATAAAAACAAGAAAAGAGGAGAGAGTATGATTAACCACTCAAACGATTAATAAGAGACTTGTACTTAAAAATTCTGTAATTTGTTCTCGTTGAAGAACGACAAGAACGAACGATGCTCGTTAGAGACGAAACTGTTCGCAATCGTTGTAATCGGCTGCTATTTTAGCGCGATATTAATCACAGTAATCAAACAACCCTCGATCAACGTGTAATCATTCTGGATGGTCGAATTTAGCTCGAGTCTTGAAAAACGTGTTTCGTTTAAAATAAATCAGATAATTAAGTAATTCCAGAATTAGTACATTATAAACTTGCAAGCTTTTTATTTCAAATAATTATTCTTTAATTGCAATAAAAAAAAGCTGAATTGATATAATTTATATATTTTATTCAAGAAATTTTCTCATATACATTTGTTCAAATGAAACGGTATTTGTTATTGTGGAATAATTTTATTTTATTTATTCAGAATTTTATTATTCATAAATATGTTTAACACTGTTGTACAACACCGTTTAAGATGTAATTACTACTCTGATAGAAGAATGAAATTTAACGTTGGTTGGTCAATTAATGGATACGTTAAGATAGACGAAATCTCAATGTGTAATTAGAGAGCTCGAGGATGGGTCGAAACTTCAGTCTCTAATTGGATACTGATTGCAAAGCTAATCCTTCCCCTACAGAGATATCTTTGGCGAATAATCGGCTGCGTACCGTTTATCGGCTGTAGAAGATGATTTCTCGGTAGCAATTAATTAAAAGGCTTCGTTAAGGAATGTTAATACTGTATTTACGAAGATCTCATTTTTATTAATAGTCGCGTGGAACGGTTTGTGAAAAACACAGCGATGATTAATGAACTCTTTACTCGCGTCTACATGGTTTGAATTATTTTTTTTTATCGGGAAAATTACTGTAAAAAATTGGTCGTTGATAATTCGAACAAGTAATAAAAAAATGTTGCTTATACTAGAAGACAGTATATTAATGATTTATTGGCAGATTTTGTTTTATCGTTTCTGGTATAGTTGTAATCTTGAAAATATAAGCGAAAATTAATAATTTTTTGAAAATTTTTCAAATAAGAAAAATAATAAATTTTCTATATATTTTAAGTGATAGGATTCTTTAATTTTGATGGAGTTAATGTTAGAAAAATGTTAATGAAACGTCGTCTAGATAGGAAGTTGCCATATTTCTTCGAGGCGTCAAACTTTCGGATGCCCTACATATCCTGTCCAACCTTTTATAACATGGTAGGACGATTCATCGAGATATTTTTAAATTACGGTCTACGGGTATTGGCAGTGATTATGCTAATCGACGGATAAGCAGACTGCGGGGTCCATATTTATGGTTCTCGTTAACGTTCATTGCGCTTATTAATTTTACGAGCGGTCGTCATTGTTCGTGATTGTTTTCCTCGTCTTACAAGCAGTCATCAAATTCATGTTTTATCATTGTTGCATCGTTTGAATGTTTCATTGTCTGAACCATGCGGTATTAATATCTCTGATCCAGTTAATTGATGATAGATGTATGAATTAGGCAAGGGTGCAGGGAATGTTGTTAATTAAAATACTAAAATATTTAATCATAGGGTATGCATCGTTTATATATTCATTAAATATCTTACAGTATCCATATCAGTAAATTCATTAAATACAAGATTATTAAATTTCAATTACTAAATATTATTGTTTTCTCTGATTTTAATTCCCTAATTAAGATTCGTAGTGATTTCTAATGTTTCATTAAGTAATAACTACTTGTCCAACTAATTTCAAATTTTTTAGGCAATAAATATAAAAAATAAAGGTGAATAATTGTCAGAAATAATAATTTTATATGTTGTTATTATTGCAGCATGTATTTAAGTTTAGCATTTCTTTAGGTTTGTTCTCGTTGTATTAGTTGCTGTTCCGAGAAAAAATTTCACTTCCATTGAACTCATTATTCATGCCTTTGAGCGGTGAATTTCGACCAACGATAAGTGTCCTGTTATTTCGTGAACGATAAAAGATGAATATCTTCCACGTAAGATCATTTTGAGACTGCTATCTAGTCTTCTTATTCAGCTTCTCTATAGGAGAGTTAAATTGATTCAAGAGAAATAATAAATAGAAAATATGAATTGACACCTTCATAGTCGGTAAACATGAAGGTTGCACGGATTTGCAATTGAAAGAAGGCTAAATATTAAAAACTGTATTTTTTACTTCAAATTTTATTTTTGTTATTTTCAATTTTGTTAATGAAAACAGCATTAAACAAATCCATTTACTTTTATTATTTAAAATAACCGAATATTTGGCAAATAAATCGCTCAGAAAGAATTTATTTCCCAAATAAGATTTTAGAATTTATTTGAAAAACTTCTTATATTCACATAAACTTATTTGAAGCAATTATTTGCTCTTTTTATTTGTTATTATAATTTCAAATAAAGTGGCCAACTATGACTGAAATATCAAAATTATCCTAATAAGGCAATTAGCAATTCTAAATAGTATTTACCGTACCGATTCAACGAGTTTGACAGTTTTTTATGATCAGTCTATAGTTGACCTGTTTCCCATGTTCGCACTAGTAGTATGTCGCTTAAAAGCAAAGTGACATCGTTCCCTTTCGTAAAAGTAGCGACAAACGAGTCTCAATATATTTGCGGAGTCACGGGGCGCCTTGCATTCCTCGCATTTCGTTCGAGTCGCTGGCTCATTTTAAATTTAACTTCTGTTTGAGCTGCTGATTGGCATGACGGGGCACCGAGCCGGACGCCCACGCGGTTAGTGAAATAAATTAATTTGTTCCTACCTAAAATGACCAGAGTGATGAGCCATCTTCGTCCAACCACCAATGGTCATTGATATTTTATCAAATCGTCTCTCAATCTTTTTATATGACTACACTTAATAATTAAATATAATCATTCTGGATTCTAGAAAGAGCAATCTTAGGGCCTAGGAACTTTCTAAATGCTAACCTAGAAACTAGGGTTAAATGTTACAAGGAATACCCTCGTTTGTTTACACAATGTATCAAAGGTTATCCTGATGTCTGTCTGAATCTTAAACCTTGACAAACCTGACAGGAGTATCGCTGTAACGAAAAGTGGAACGCTGTTAAGCGCGAAGAGAACTGATTTCATGGTAAGGTAGAAGTTGTAACCCTTTGGTAGAGTTCACGATGTCAGAGTCGAAAGTGAAAAGAGGTAGACCGAGTGGCACTCGACTGGGGTCGACAGTACGCCAACGAAATCTTTCATTGTTCACGGATTAACGAGTCTCGAGCCAGGATCCCTTCGGTTGTTCCGAGGTCCTCGAACCTGGCTTGCTCGTCTTCGAACCGCTGAATGAATCATCTCCTTCGACCGGGGAGAAGAATGGAGGAAGACGAAGTCGCGGTAAATAATACCCTTTGGGGTAGGAAGATCGTTTCACCAGCGAGTCAGCTTCGTCCGTTCGTTTTTTCAAGTCTACACCGAGGCATTACCGTAACACGAGCAACAGAGAGTTCCTTTATCGAGTCCCCTCGATCGCAGACCCTGAAGGTTAAGATGGACCAAAGGTGGTTGATGTGTCATGGTTGCTAACAGAATTACCAGATTAAGACTCTTCCAATTTTCTTGAGGATGCTTCAAAATATTACATTTTGGAAGCAATTTTTAAAAAATTAGAAAAAATTTAAGTTTATCTAATCACATGGGTGAAATTGTAATTGGTCAAATTGAGATAGGCTCTAATGTATGCACATTAGATTAAGAAAATTTCATGACAGAAAAGCATTATAAAATACCATTTATAATATATCAATTTAAAACTTAAAACTTGACAAAAATTACGACATATATGCACCCTTTATTAATGGTTCGATATCAAATAAAGGGAACAGTGGCTATCAAAGCAATGATTGCTAATATAAGTTGTTGCATAAAAAATCTGTCATAATTTCGTGACAGAAATGTACCTCAAAATACTAGCTATGTTAAATCAATTTAAAGCTTGAAGTTTAATAAAGACATCTGCACGTATTCTTCACGATTGAAATCTTCTGAGGGCTACATACCATGCACTTCCCAATGACACCTTTCCAAACAATTATTTTCACTTTGAAAAGGAATATTACGATGTGTTGGCAAAAAGTGGCAAACTTTCGAGGATTAAAAAGTGGCCAATGCAGTTTTTCTTCCCTTTGTACAGACGATCATTAATAACAAGAAACTGCTTGTTCCCGAACGGTAAGTTCGAGGGACCAAAGTGTGCCAGATGATCAGTCAGGAAGGGACTCTTTTTTTGCTGCACGAAACTCTTTAAGAGGCAGTACGGCGGTTCTTTGATTTTTGTCGGTACTCGGACACCGTGGCACGTTACGAATTTACCTCGTAATTCAATTCCCACGGCCACTGGCGATAATTACAGACCGCCTTGCTGTGAGCCATCTTTTTCTACCCTTTCTTTTTTTTTCGAGGCTCAGCTCACAGGTGATTCTCCGTTGAACTCGGTTTCTTTTCTTCCTGCTGGCCCTTTCTCCTTTTATTTTCTTCGCGTACCCTTCTCTTTCTCCCTTTTACACTCACTCTGTGCCTGATTGTTCATTTTTTTCCACCGGCCTTCTCATTCACGCCCTCGTTTCTTTCTTCTTCTTTTTCTTCTTCTGCTTAATTTCTCTTTTGTTTGTTATTTACCGTATTTAGCTTCCTCTGTTCCCTTTTCTCGATCATTCTTTGTTTGATTTTCCTGCGATTTCTTTTCTCTCCTTCGACCTGGATCCTCTGCCTCTCTCGTTGCATCTCTTTGCGCCGCAGAGAACGGTGTGAATTATTATCTTGAACCGGAGTCGAACCGTGGCAAAACTCGTTATTAAGATATTTCGGTGCCCGTGTGATATTATTCCTGGCCCCCTTGCCGGCTCTTTTACTGACGAGAGGAAGTGCAAGTCGAGATCTCAGGTACGAAAAGGAACACCGAAGAGCTCAGTGGTTTTCGTACTTTCGTGACTTACCTTTTTCCTTTCTATAATTCAGAATACCTCGTTTTATACGGCATGATAAAAATCACACTTTCTTTTTAAATAAAAATGTACGTTTTTTATTTTACGTTATTTCAACAGTTTTATATTTTGGACTTAACTGAACTATTCTAAATTTGGGAAAAATTAGCATACTTTCCAAAAAAATTATTTATTGTTCTTTGATGAAGTTATTATTAAATGAGATTTAATAAAACTTTAATTAACAAAGACTAGTAATTAATTAAAAATCAAAGAATAGAATGACTCCATTTGATGGATTAATTGTAGCTGCTTTCGTTTCATTTTAATGAAATAATTTAAACAAATGAAATTATATGAATAAAAAAGAATTACATATTGCCAGAAATTTTTATAAGTTCAAAGAAGAAGCATATCAAACCCACAGTGGCTAATTATACTCACAGAAACGAACAAACTACTATCGTTGAAACGAAAAGGGGGTGGGTTCACAAAAATTTGTCCGCTTTTTCGACGGTGCAGTTGTAAAAGTTCAAAGCGGTCGTATAGTTCGCCGACCACCATAACAGCCGTCCAATTAGCGTCCTCGCAGCCGCTATAAATCCCTGTTCGATGAACGTAGTTCGTTTTCGTAATAACCCGAGGAATACCACCCACTTGGAACAAAGAATTTTCAAACTTTTAAATAGAATTTTTTCGAACGGCAATCTGAAAAGAAAGGTTGGAAGTAGCCAGGATACGGTGCAAGATCGTGACCGGTCGTGGCGACTGAAAATGTGAGAAAATGGAGGGCGAGAACTGGCTGACGATAAATCAATGGAACCTCCTGGTTCTGGGAGACATAGTGGCCGACAATAAAGGGAACTATTCGAATATATTGCCAGGAACGGCACTCTATTTCTAAATATAATTCGAGACCACGTTGATTTATTATGGATATTAAGATTGTTTACGAAGCGAACAGGTCGCGTGAAAATGCAACCTCTCGGTAGGGACAGGGAGAAATTCGTGACTTCGATTCTGCTTGATGAACGCCTGCTGAAAACGTTCAACCTTTTACCAGTCGATTATCTAATGACTCTTAGTATTACTTCACTGGCATGAGCTGGAATTTATTATTCGGGTTTAACTAAAGAAGAGAATCGATTATACTTATTTATCATTTATTATTCATTGCGGTAATTATTTTTATTCTGAACAGCGATTGATTTTCTTATTTCTTCTCCTGTGAAGCATTCAGTATTCTAAATAATTTTTCTATTATTTTGCATATCTATTTTTTATTTTGCATAATGGAATACAAATATTTTAATAAATCTAGAAGTATTTATGAGGGAGGGATAAATTGTCATTATTTTATTTAGCAAGAAGAAACGTATCGAAGGGTTATCACCACCCTTTCCGCATTTAATGTGATCTCTTCCTGTTACGTGGTGCATGTACTTACACACACGGTCGGTCGACTTCACGGCAATTAAGCCCATACCGTACTGCACAGCTTCTGGTTATTTTTAAACGGATCTCATACGAGCCGTAAGGGAAGACGACGAGTGCACGTGCACGCGACAGAGGGAGGTAAACGTTCCGTTGCATTAAATAATTGCGCTCACGACGTCGCCAACTGATTATTTCACCTGAAGCTTCTTGCCTCTCTTTCGTCCTTTAATCGCTCACAGCTGATCGTGTCAAGGTAGTTCCGCGCTCAATGGGACTGTATAATTTCCCAACGGTACTGCTAGGAATTCCTACCTGTCTTTAGTAAAATTTACCTGGGATTCTTCCAGATGTTGAACCTTTCTTAAAAATGTACAGTTTATTTATGACTGGTTTATAATTTAAATAATACTTGAATGCGAAATTTTTATACATTACTCTGGAAAGTATTAATTTTTAGCACAAACAGGTAGTTGATTGCATGTACTTATCTATTTATTTATTTATTACGGTAGCTTCAAAAAATATAGAAATTAATATTTAAATTTCATACGATCACATTTTAACATTTAAAAAAAAATGAAATTTGATATATTAGGATAAATATTTGCAATACTATTAAGTTTTTCTATAAGAACAGCAGAGGGCTGAAAAGAAAATAAATGCAGCACGTAGCAGACCGTTTATGGAGGCGGTTGTATGTCGCGTCGCAGGTATACCGGGCCAGGTATTTACCTGTGCAGCTTGTACCTTCATACTTTCGGCTCCTCCGGCACCGAACCGATCGTACGTACAAGTATTCGCGGCGGTGGTTCTTAAGCAAAGAAACAGCAGGAGAAAAAAATGTGAACGAACCTCGACGATCCATGGGAGAAACCCCGTGGATCCTAAAGGAACCTCGTTTCTGTTACAGACTTAGTTGATTCAAAATGTTAAGTCTAATCGTTCATCCTTTTTTCACAAAAAAGGATCCACTAAAAATTAAATAAATTTGAAATTTCATGTAATTAATATTTAATCGGACCAATCAAATAATTGGCAAATAAATAAAAGATAATTACTATGTGTATATACGTTCAGTGTGCTGGTTCAAAGGGACCGATATTACACGGGAGTTGGTCACTGTCAGAGATTAATGACCCTAAATAGAAACCACCATTTGGTCCGCTCTTCGACGGAAGTTTATATCGGATCGAGGCGCGTGCACTTCCTCGTGTCCTCGCTTCCAGACTAATTTCACCACTACACACCGTCACCGTTTCTAGTTAACGTCCAAGTCCGGACGCGTTTCCACGACAGCCACGCTTCACGCGAATTACTTTTGGCAATCGTTTACTGTCGTGAAAACGAGGAACCAAGCCAAGATCACGTTGGCAAAGGACCAGGACTCGGAATCCAAACGGCAGACCGCACGGTGTCCACCTCGTCCCTTTTGCTTAGACGATTCCCCCGTGTTACAAACGTGTTGCACCACTGTTTGTGAATATACAAAGTTTCACAAAGTTTTAATATATGTTTCAGGTCTGAATCGTGGAATATTAACCCTTAGCTAGCACATTTCACTGGAATAACATGGCTGGCACACTGGGACGTTTAAAACCCCAACTACTAAAATATGTCCTGCAAAGAAGCTATTCGTTATTTTAACTTAGAAAAATTCATAGATAATCTTCAAAAGTTGTTTTAACATATTTCGTGGCTAATTTTAGTAAAATTAAGTACTGAATATGAAAAGAAATTTAAGAAACGTAGAAAAATTGAGAAAATAACAATTTTCACACAAAAATTCCTAACTTTTTCAAATTTTTATATAGAGCTAAAATTTTTAAAAAGGAAAAAATTTGGGTGTCGTCCCATACCCCACAGTGCCAGCTAAGGATTAATGTGAAAATTGATCAGTACTTTGGAAGTGGTATCGTTAATTAATAGGGTAGCCTGATTTGATCGCGAGTGTACACGCGTAAAACAACCGGACTTAGGGTGGTATCGCGTTACCAAATAGAAGGTGGACGTATTAATTGCAGATGGATTTAAGGTAACGCGAGACGACATAATCCGATTATGAGGCTCATGTCGGCTAGACGTCAGTTTCGACGACGACCAGGATTTCTGGTTGAATATAAAGTTACGAGATCTTGTGGTTAGCTACATCGCTGCTGTTGTTTCTTCTCTTCGTTTCTATTATTATTTCATTTTTTCACGTGGAACGTTCAACAGGTTACGAAACACCATTAAACCTTTAGACGGTCGCTAAGGTAGCGATGATAATTTCAATTTTAGATTTGATTTCAGATCTTTTTTTCATCTTCATTTTCTGAGCTTTATATTATTTCTTCGATAAATGAAAATCTTTTGACATAGACAAATTTTATTTTTTCATTTTTAATAATTTTTCAAGAATTGTCCCTCTAGTACTCAATAAAGTTTTAACCAACAGCTGATTTTTACCTAAAAAATTAAAATTTGAAAATAAACCTGAAACTATTTTTCTTGAAACATCAAAATTACTCTTATCATAATTACCTGTCGTTACCATTTGGGGCAGAAGATTCTTAAGCTTGCACAGAATATTATTAATTTAAAGTAAAGGAAGTAATAATTCCATCCTTCAAAACATATATTATAAATCTTATAGCTGTGTTTTAAATTAAAAATATAACGGAATTATAAATTATGTTTGAATGTACATGCGCGTCGATCATCCACAAAGGGTTAAGAAATACAAAAAGAAAAATTACAAAATGATTCTAAGAATGATTGTACCGGTTGGTCACTTCCGTCTCCCGTTTGCTAGATATAATAAGAAAGATTAAAATCTCCGGTAACTGTTGCAGTGGCGGCTCGTTACAAGCCGATACAAATAGTAGCGCCAGGTAAATGGTTGTACGTATACGATGCTTATTGTTAGCGACAGACACGCGTGAAACGGCAAAACGTTCACGCGGAACCGAGTGTGGCTACACACGTGTAAACCTGCAATTCTGCACTGTCCACAAGCGGAGGTGTCGCTTCTCGAGATCCTGTCGTGGATAACAACGAGACGTGAGATCTGTTTACGATACAAGGCTCCCTAGCTTCTCTTTTGCCGCCCTCTCGTTGCTTCTTCCCTTCTTTATTGTACCGGCTCCAAGAATCGAGCCTCGGGAACACACGTTTATCCTGTGAACCGGTATATCCTTGGAAACTCTTCGAAGTACTGTAAAATCTGTTTAGATTCACTATACAGAATGTGTTTTTCATTAATTCATTAACATTTTAACTTTACTACTTTTCCTCTTGTCTCTTTAAAGTTTCTTCAAATCATTTATTATAATTTGATAAGTCAAAAATGAAAATAGTAGTCATGAATAAAATTGATATTGTACGCTGGAAGGTAAAATTTGAAGTATCAAAAATTATTTACCTAACCATACAAAATACTATTGCTATTTCACGTTATAATTATTAACACTTATTGTATCTTAATGCTGATGATTTTCTTCATCTTATTGCTATGTAATCATTTTAAAAAAATATCAAATAATTTGTTGTATTTCAAATTTTATTCATGGCTTGCATTTGAACTATTTTGGAAAATATTGAATTTATTTATTAGTTATCTTACGGATTAGTTCTGAATATAATAATCAATTAAATATATACACAGTATGCAAAATAAAAATCATTTAATTTAATAAGATTTCAAGTCCAACTACCGTTATTCAAAATGTACATTTGCATAAACATTATCGATCTACTAATTACGGTGACAACATTATAGATACTAACAATAAGTCACACTTTCGACGCTCTCTCGCGAAATCTCGAGGCTGAAAATTACATCTGCATTATCTGCTTCGCGTCTTTTTGCTCGTTCCGGTTCACGCATCGCGCGAGCGTTGCATCTCGCTCGGTCAGAAAATAGCGGTTGCTTGTATATTCAGAATATCTGCCCTACACCGAGAATAGAGTGTGCAATTTACTTTGGCGTTATATCATCCGGCGTGTAGAAACAAAAGTAAGCACTATACAGAGGCGTAGAATGAATGGCCCTGATGATACGGTGGTTAAGCTCGTCTTTTTTTTCTACGATATCAGAGACATAAAATTGAAAGCTCGGAGAAAAGAACTATTTCTCTGATAAAAATATTTGCTTAAGAATAGTTTAGAATATATTAATTATTAAATGAACAGACAGACGACTAAGAATAAGTGAAAGAATTTGCATTTTCCTTTTACTGAAATAATTGATGATTCATGTCATAAATTTGATTGAAAATTGATATGAAGTTATTAAGGATATTATTAATATGGGTAGGTAATGTGTCACTTTTTTTTATTCTTCGAAAACAACCACGTCCAAGAATTCTAATAACGACAACTGCCGCCCCTTTCTTCGATGAAACTCTGGACCCTGAAGAACGAGTCTGAACGACGCAAAGAGGAGCACTTGAAGCCTTACCGGCTCCAGGAACCGCCTGTCCGGTAAACTTTCTTGCTCCCGCAACTCGATGCACCCCATTTATGGTGCTCGCAAGATAGTGCACAATGACAATTTATTAGTGGTGCCCCATAGCCACGCTCAAACGGGGTCTCCAGTTGTACCCATAAAGGGACGTCCTACACCTTTGGTTCGTGAGAAACGCAAAGGCTATACAAAGCTGCCTCGCTTGATCTTTGACCCTTGAAAATGAGATATTTTCAAAAATAAAATACCATTCAAAACGAAAAAATAAAATATTTTCGACAGTGTACTTTATCATATATTTAATTAGATTCAAAATTAATTAAAATAGGATGGTTGGTTATTAAATATTTTATTTCTAAGATTTGTTTTTCTGTCACTCCTCCAATTTAAAAAGAAAGAAAAATAACTGTATAATTTCAAATGCAAACATCTTTATTCTGAAAATTTATAAAAATTTTGAAGGACAGTGTACGTCCTGAAGGATGAACAAAAATGAAGAAGAAATACGTTGAACGCACGATTGGTTTGAAGAAAATCAAAAGTGAATCGGTAGCGCAAAAGTCACGCTCGATATCCGTTGTAGCATCCGAGAAATAGGATTTTTTTTTTGCGCGAGAGCAAGCCGAGCAAAGGTAGCGGAATTCTCGTGGCCAAACCAACCGTATCCTGAAGAAGGCTCCCACGATCGAGTCGACAACTAGTCGCCTTCTTCCAAGCTCGAACGCATCCATAGCCTTGTAAGGATACGGCTGGTATTAGCATCGAATGACAGAAATGGCTTTATAGTGGAAGCTCGAGAGATGAAGAAAGTCAATAATGACCGGATTCACCTCGGGCCCTGACTCGATGATCAGCTTAGCATTGCTACAGACGCGTGTAGATCGGGGACGATTGTGCTGTAACATCGCTATTGTTGAAGTACAATGGTATTCACACACGTGGACAGAAGGAGATAAGTGTCGAGGACCTTTGACCTGTAGTCCAAACTTAAAAAAAAAGAAGAATGCATAAAGAATACCTGGTTTACATTGACAGAATAACATCTCTTAGAATCTTTTACTTTTTCAAGAAAATTAAAAATAATTCCTTTACATTATAATTAACTTATAATTCAGATTCAATTTAAGTCACTTTAAGTAAATTAAATTAAATTAATTACTAAAATAAAATTTCTTTATTCTGGTGATGTGTGCCAGCTAGGGGTTAAAAGTGTAGCTGCGACAAATTATATGATTTTAAATGCAATTTTATTCATTTTGACCTTTTTCAACCTTTTTTTAGTCCCTATATGGAGATAAAGGATAACAGCATCTTGAAAAGTAAACTTTTGCTATAATTTAAAATTTGAAGAATGTGCAATGTAGATTGAGATCTAGGTAGGACGTGAGCGAGCAATTTCTATCGGCTTGTAACACGATGATTGGAGAGTCTATCACGCTATGAAAAGGTCGTGATGGGGTGCGTCGAGTACAGTTCTCGACGTGGTTTCTTGCAGGGTCATCCAATCGAGTCTAGTATTTACACTGATGCTACCCCATCGAAGATAAACGCAGTGTCCTTTAACTAAGACCTTTTTGTGTGACTTGTTGAAAACGAACGTGATTGCGCGACGATGACTTCGAGATGCCTCCTGCCATTAATGATTGCTTGACAAATTTTCTTTCAGGATAAAAAATTTCATGAAACATTTTACCTTTCTAAAGAATCCCAAACGTGTTTTGTATTCTATATTTTAATTAAAATGGTCCTCTTTACATAATATGTAGGGAATTTTCTTATGAAGTCCCTACATATAAACAAAATTTCATTATTTTTTGAAATTTCTAGTTCGGCATCATCCCTTGTTAGAATTTCTTGAATGACTGTAAGTTAATCAGGTTTGTGTGTCCACGTTTTTTGAAAGAGCATCCAAGTAGTAAGGACATTTGTTTCTTCTGTCTTTTCGAAGTGGATGAAGCGGCAGGGAAAAAGCAATAGCCTGGTTACCATGTAGAAAGCACCAACCTTGAACTCCGAATACGTTCTTGACTTGGTACACGACCTACCCCATGACGAAGCACGCGATGTTGATAGCAAGTCGAAGCAGACGAACACGTGCAGCCAGTGTAAATATTTAGCCTTTGGAACGTTTGCACGCCGCGGTTGTACTTTTCCTCTCTGTTCTGCTTCTTCTTGTAAGGTCGTCGTCGAGCTTTCAAGCTGCCACCGCGTCTGTAAATATCGACAACACAGATTGCTTCGTGAACTGATTCGATGCCACCGTGCAAAGCTTTCAACCCTCGTAGGATTCTGGTCTAAAACTAAACTTGGGGATTGTTTAAAAATAACCGTTTCAAATTTCAAGCTTTCCTTGAAATAAATGAGAATAAATTAGAAATCAATGAGAAGGAAATTAAATTGAATATTTCAAATCTGGAGCTTTCAATTTGGTAGAAAATTACGAAAATAAAAATAATATAATCTATAATTAAATTTTAATTATTGCTATATTGACGATCCAGCATCCGAGGGTTGATTGAAAATTAGAAATCACTGAAAAGAAAAGTTCCATTGCTGATCACATTTTTACCAAATTACCTCAAAATTTTCCAGTATCGCGAGAAATCTTGCCGAAAAATGTCTGAAAATTAATTAGAAAATTTGCATCAAGTAAGCCTAAAAGAAATTTCGTCAACGTGTCATGGGATTTCTCGGCTCAAAAGCAAAGGGATCGATGTAAATTAATATTAAAGAATGGATTTCCATGATTCGACTAGTTAGGAGGATCCCATCTGCATAACATACAGGATCGTCGCGGGTATCGGGAGTAAAAGGATAATTGAAGTCCGCTTCCTCAGGACTCGAACCGAGCGTTCCGGACGAAGTCCTTAGAAGGAAACGGACCCCGCCAGTATCGTGGACATGCGATCTGTCTTTATGGTCCGAAAGTGGGCGTCGGTCTGGCTTCACAATGCCGGCGTAACGACGACGCAACCAGGACAACGACAAAGACGGACCCGACCAGAGAATGAGGGACTCCTGTCTTGTTAACCCGACGAAACAGGCCAACGTGTGTCCACCAGTGACACGGTAGTCCTCTTCTGAGTTACTGTTACTTTCGACAAATTATGAAAGAAAACAGGAGAGGTTGAGACTTATATTAATAATCTAACCTTGAGTTTTCGGAGATATGATGGATCATGTTGCTCGGAATAATTAAGGTGGGCTCATTATGACTCACCTGGATTTTCACTGTTATTTTCTTATTAATTAGGTTTAATATCCTATCAATGATTTGCCTAGATTTAAAGCCTAATTTACTATGTACTTTTATTAAATAGTAGGTATACTAGCATAAGTAATTTGCCTGTGCACCTTACTATTTTATTTTAATTATTTTTGAACTTAGTTAACCCTTTGACTGCTGAGTACTCTAGACTTTAACGTTCCGTGTGTACGAAATAAGAATCAAATCAATAACACTTATCATTTTTCTTTTTATTTCATTTCATTTCTTAATTTATTTTTTCATTTTTTTTCTTTTTCTACAAACTTTCCGAATAATTCAACAGAAAATAATATTCGTAATAGGTGGGTAATAATTCATCCTTCCTGTTTCACTAATTTAATTTAAAAAAAGAAAGAATTTTCTGGTGAACGCGCAAGATACATGCAGTGTAATAACGGCGATCATACATTGTTATTTGTTAACGCTGCAGGAAACATGGTTTAGTTGGATAGATGGCAAGCAATCCAGCTATGTGAATTATTTCATGCTATTTCTGCGTGTCTGGAATTAATTATCCGGCAGAAAATTCGCTGGACACCGCGGGGACCCGAGCGAACTGCAGGATATCTATGGATCTCTGTCCTCCATCTCGGTTTTTGCTATTATACAATACTGAAATGAGATGGTTGGAGATATCGTAGGTGTTCTGTGTGTATTATTACTTATCCATGAAATGACGAAACTTGTGGTACATTCGAGACTTGTCAAATATTTTCTATTTTAAATCATTTATAATTACATTAGTGTCTGGTATTTATTAATGTAATTGCATAGTGGCAAATTTTTATAGTTCATTTAAAATTTACATTTTATATTAATTGTAATCATAGTTATAATCATTGATGTGAACGTTGACTGATTACAGGTGTATCAAATAGAGTACGTGATAGTAAAGGCAGCAAATTCTCCTCGACCAGCAGCTTGGATTTTGGAAAGATCTATCGATGGTGAAAATTTTGAACCGTGGCAGTATTATGCACCGAGCGATGAAGAATGTTGGACACGATACTCCGTGCCGCCTGTTTCCGGAAAACCCGTTTATATCGGCGATGATGAGGTCGTGTGCACCAGCGTTCATTCCAGGCAGACGCCTATGGAAAACGGAGAGGTAAGTGCATTACTTGTTTCAGTAAATAATTGCAACTTTGATAGCTGCAGTGAAAATTAATATTGCTATTGACATTTTGAATCGTTTTATAAATGAATGGCTAAGAAAATTCAAATGTATCATCTGCGAACTTATCTTCGTAAGTGTTATGATGCACCAGCGAAGTGCAGTTGCACTTTTCTTTGTAATGGAACTATTTACTTTTTTCAACAAATTTAAAAACTTGAAATATCTCGTTATCTATATCTTCTACAAGTACAATGAAATTTTATTAACTATTTTCTATAATTAAATAAAATAGAAATTCTGCTACTCAATTTTCGTTAGCAAGTACTTAATCATCAGTAAACTCGAGGACTCATAGGTATTCTAATCATCAATTACAATTAACCCACCGTGTTAAAAAGAGCACATAACAAAATTACAAGGCTTCACCACATGATTTACGATTTCTTTCCGCAATACCATCGATCTTCTGGCAGTAGTTAGTCAAAGTGGAAGGTTGATCGTACGATTGCGAACGAGTAGTAATTATTCGAGATCACAGCCTGATGGCTCGTTCAACCTCTATTTGTTTATGCAATGAACAACTGTTATCTTTTGGGATCGCTTAACTCATTTGGTTGAAATAATGATCTGGATTCTAGTGCTAAGTAACTTCTAATGACATACGATATCGCTAGGAAATAAATTATTTCACATCTCCTAAGGCTTCCTAGACTTTCAGAATTTTCAAGAAAATTTATGTCTTTAAAAATTTGTCAAATTTACAAATTTTGAAAAGTCTATATTTTTGTAAAATTTATACATTTTTCAATACCTTCAAAATTAAAATTAAACT
The DNA here is from genome assembly GCF_907164935.1 of Osmia bicornis bicornis. Classification (NCBI taxonomy): domain Eukaryota; kingdom Metazoa; phylum Arthropoda; class Insecta; order Hymenoptera; family Megachilidae; genus Osmia; species Osmia bicornis. The sequence continues at coordinate 4,123,802 of NC_060219.1, read as the reverse complement.
ATGTAAGTTCCTAACTATTTATTAATGGAACATAACTGATAATTGACATCCTCATAAAAATTACCCCCTCGTATACTTTAACTTATAATAAAATAAATAATAATCTTGGTAACATCGTCGCTTTTCTTTAGTTTTCATTTTAACAAATTTATTATCTTGAGTATTGAGCAATCCAAACAAAGCTAATAATAAATGGAGCATATTTGTACCGTTGACCAGGAAAGGGTTGAGTCATAATGACTATTGATCATTGAGAAATTCGTGAGAAAAGGAAGAGAACGACAAGGGAACGATGTTCCAAGGACTTTTACAAGTGTCAGTTATTCTTCATTCCCGTTAAGAGGCAATGGTGTGTTATTATTCGCGTTCCTCGCGAAAATCTGACGCGCGAAATCGACTATTATTTTTGTCTTGACGCGGTAGCCGTTCCAACCGAGATCATTAATTATCTTACGTTCCGTGTACTCGTTCGTGTAATTACATGATTGGATGATTAGCTGGCCGATGGTTCGATGTTGTACGAGCCACGGGATGCTTCGACGGAAACAACTCTTCAGAGGCATTTCCGTTGAACACCGGACTTTTTTATACCTGCCTCGATCGTCCTTAAGATATAGAGAAATTTTCAACATAACTCAAGTGACCTGAATCAACTAACGATCCGAGTTGATGCTTTTTATAAGTGTTAAATGATGGTTCGATCTTGTTGAAGAGTTACATTTTAACGATTTACGTATTTAGTATCAAAGATTTTATAATTCCAAAATGTGATTGCATATTAATTGAGCACAATGATCTTCTCTAGAGGAATAGAGGATATAGGAAAAGAAGGCCCCAGGATACGTTTTAACCCTTCTATTATAAGATCCACAGTGAGCTACACATTATGGTTGCAAATCTCGTTCATTATCTATTTTCTATTAATTATTAAACGAACCAACTTGCTTTAAAAGGGGGTGGTTTCACCCCTTAAGAATGTTACATACTAGTGTGTTTTTCATTCGAAAATAGAAATTATTATCCTTCGACGAGTTTCTCTCGAATTTCATTGTTCCAAGCCTTCGAGGGTCTCGCGAAAGCGTAAGAACCGGCCGGTGAGGGAAAATTAGCAGATTTCTCGGAAGACCGGCGGATAATTAGAGCTTATAGCCGTGCACGAGTGCCGTGTACACGGAATCGGTTTTGTGTACACCGAGAGGTGGACGAGAAAAGAAGCGTGACAGAGAGATCGGTCGTAGAAGCAGAGGAAAAAGGAGAAGGAATCGATGATACAAAAACGGCGATCCCTACATTCCGACCATGTATGGTGTAGACTGACCTTATATGGGGCTATCACGCACGCACCTCCTATGGGGGGTTGCCAGTTTTGCGCTTCTGTACGCGGGTAGATTTCAACGAGCAACGTAAATCGGGAAGCTTTCGAAGTTTCGAACGTACACTCTTCATATGTGACTTCTATCAGAGCTGAAAAAATGTTGCTGGAACATTTTTATCATTTAAATATTAACCCTTGATAAATGTTTATCTCAGCTCTATAGCTCTCAGCTTCTACATCGATGTTTCATTTTAAATATTTATGCGTAAGGCTTTATGTTATTTCCAAGGCTTTTTCAAATTTTGTTTTTATCTCCTTCATTAGAAATTTATAATTAGTTACTTTAAAATAATTCAGACCAGATGAGTACCTATGTCCTTAAATAAATACAACTGCAAAGGGTTAAAATTAACCCTTACAAGTGGTTGAGTATAAGAGAAATCATCTAAATTAATTATTGTCTGTGCTATCAATTTTGTTATTGCTGTTTAATAAGAATTTTTTTTAGTTAAAATATAACTGAGATAACAAGCTAATTTAATACAAGTTTGTCTACAATTTGCCATAGAAAATGTCACGTATCCTGTGCAATTAGGCGAAAAAATTAGTAGAAAGATCAAGCTTAGGAAAGTGTAGGTGCGTTTATTCTGAAAGCGATGTAATTGTCCCGTATTAGGAACCGCGTGGTGCCATTTACGGAACTCGTTTTCTTTTTAACTCGCGGTACCATTCGTGAGAATGATTTATTTCATCACTGTTGGCAGACAGTTAACAGATAGCTTATGCAAAATGTGTTAAGTTCATTCATATTTTTTTAATTTAAAACAAAAGGTAATCAGAGTAATAGGGTCATCGATGAACTATTTTGTTTTGCAGATCCATACACACCTGGTGAACGGTAGACCTGGTGCCCTGAACCACAGCACGACCCTTCAAGAATTCACGCAAGCCAGATACGTACGGCTTCGACTTCAGGGTCTTCGACGCAATGGCGAAACAATTGCCGATAAAAGACGTGCTTTTTATTCGATAAAGGAAATCAACATCGGTGGAAGGTGTTTGTGTTCCGGTCATGCGGCACGATGTCGATACAGTGTTCATCATGGGGTGAGTCAAAAAATCAATTAAAATTTTAATTTTAATTTTAATTTTAATTCTAAATTCTGAACTTCTGAAATCTATAAATTCTTCAATTTTAATTTTAATTTTTCTATAATCTTTCATTATTTTAACTAAAAATTTTTGTAATTATAATCATTTCGATAAATTACTTTAGTATGGTAATTTTAAATAAATTCTGCACATACATTGTCAACAGTAAACAGATACAATATTAAAATATTATACAAATACACGCTACACGTGTTACCCGAAAACGAGTTACGACTACTTGTGATTCACACATTGACTCGCGTTAAATTACAAGTCGTAAAATTCACGCAACAAGTTCTGCAATTAACACATTGGCTTCAAACCAGTTACAAGACTTTTTAAACGTACTATCAAAGAAACTTAACACTTATGCACCTCAATTTTAACAATTCTTCACTTCTAACATAAGAATTGTTTGTATTTTTCAAAATATTCTTATTTAAACCAAATTAATAAACTAATTTAAGTATTCTAACTATTAAATTGTTTGAGTTGAAAGCAATTCAAATTCAATGACTTTATTTTAATTATTGAGAATTTATAATTTCTTAATAATAGTTAGAACTGCACCTTAAAATAGTGTACCTAATTATTTCTTTCAAATATTTTAAAATATAGTATTTGGATTTGTATTGTCCTTTAGCTAAATGAAAAAATGAAAAAATAATTGATATTTAATTTGGAGTCAATTAAACAATGAAATGTTGACAGCACAGGGGCAAGCAAAGAAAGCAAATCGTCAGGGTAGTTTCATTTTCTTCTGGTCGTAATCTTCTAAAGTTAGATTTCGCGAATACCATAGATTCGAGGGGGTAGGCCTTGAGGGCCAGCAAATAAATCTGTCGCAAGTGCCATAAACTTGTCGGACCTTTGTCTGCCAACACTGCTAATGGCAGGATCGCCTGTTAGAAGGCCCCTTCAAGAACTACTGTATATTAAAGTTCTTCTGCGATCATTCGGTGGTCGATTCAGATTTTCTAGGGTTATTAATTTTATTTCTTTCTTTTTTTACGATCTGTCTCGCTAATGAAAGGTACAAGCTTCTTCACAAAGAAATCAAAAACAAAACAGATACATTTTTATAGTCTATATATGTAGTATATTAGAAGATCTCTTGATTGTTTCTTGTTTTAAAGACAGAAATAAAAGTTTAGAGTATCTGTTTTGTGAACTTCTGTTTTTTTATAGAGAATACTTTTTATTTATATTTGTATACTTTAACATTTCTGCGAAGAAAAAAGAGGAAAAGATAAAATTTAAAGAAATTACGAATTTTTCTGATCGTTTCACGACTTTTGATCCACTTTGAACATGGACTAAAAATAAATCTAATAAAAATATAGTAACATAGAAATATGGAAATGTAATAATATAGTAATATATTAACATAGTAGCATAGAAGTATACTGATATTATATATTCTTAAAATTTTAAATGATCTTGTATTAAAAAATTGTATTGCAAAAGAGAGCTATTAAAAAAAACAGGATTTATAGAGTCACAGAAATAAAAATTCTGCATAAACGGCCATAAATGGTAATTCACGAAGTCGAACAATCGTGATCGTTCAGCTTTCTCTAGTAAAGAATCAGGATGCTTGTTAATTGTTACGCAAATGCTTCTTCATCGTGGATTAATCGAATGTCGTGGTGTTTTGCCTTTAAGAAACAATTCGAATCGGAAAAATAACTGGCGGTATTTTCTTGTCAAAGGACCTATTACTGTTCTCGTGTTCCATTATTCTTTGGATTCTACTCATGAGTTACGAGTGATCGGTTCTCGTTGAACACCATCGAGTTCAATTCGATGCGATTTCTAACTGGGTTTTGGTTCAAGGATCGTGTTAGAAACGAAGGTGAATCTCTTAGATTTCTATTTAAACTACCATTTGAATATTTTGATATGTTTTAAATTTTCTTAATGGTATTGCTATGTTCCACTTAATTCAATTTTTTGTATTTAATTATATTGTGATCGTTAATTACTTATTAGGTTGATGCAACTTCACAAATTAATTAAAAAAAAAAATAGAATAATAATTTATATAATTTTATTAAAGAATCAAAAAACTATAATATATATATTTTTTTTTCTTTAGAAGAAATTAATAAATAAAACTGCATGGGGTTATTCATAGTTATTTATAGGAAGTTTAAGAAAACCACATGTGATTGGAAGAATGACATATGATATTTCAGAAACGCTAAAAAATAGTGCATCCTATTAATGCAGTACAGTGCTTCTCTTGTTCACTATTTAAAATACCACTTTCCATCATCACCATAAACGCGTTTTCCATTTGTCACGATGTTTTCATATAATCTCATTAATGAACAACGAATTCCGCTTCTTGTTTCGAGTCTTGTCTTGAATCAAATAAAAAAAGAGATTCGTCAGGACCACGATGGAGTGGTGATCGAAAGTTTTTACAGTGACACTGTTGACGTTACGATGGACTGATTAGAATTGAATTTTGGCGTGGTTCAGCAGGATAAATTAAATTAGTTTTTGGCCGAGTTCGGTATACCGTTCGGCTGACGATTGCCACGTAGATCGAATTGTAATCGCATTGCTGAATAAATGACAGTAAAACGTCTGAAATATTTCGGGTTACATCTCAATCAAACTGTCATTATCCATTATACATCAAAGTCATAGATCCTACAAAATATGCACCCATCAAAGTGTGAATATAATTGAAAAAATAATATTATTTTATAATATATATTTATGTACACAGAGTGAAAAATCATATTAATTATTCTTACTGTTTTCTCTTTTCTGTATCACATTACAGACCTTGTATAATTTTAATAAGATATTAACCACGTGTACGTGATTCTTGATTATTATATATCACAAGGCTGACATTAATTAAGCTCTCGATGCATCGATCTCACTAAATCATACGATAATGTTTCATTGAATCATTCGCGGTGTGTCTATTCTTATGAATGACAATATGGTCATTAATGAAAATACAATGAGGTCTGTGATGTATCGTAAAAAGTGTTGGTTACGATTCACTGGTCTCATCCGCGACTCAATATCTTTCGAGTTACAATGCAAACACGTCTCGTAAGTTTCTTATCGCAATACATACTGTTCGTACAATGCCATTATTACCGATGAATCTTTAATTATTGACTAAAATGAAGCAGTTTAAAGTGAAGATTTAATTATAATATATTATCTTGCAAAACTACCAAAATGAAGTTTTTTATTTTAAATTAGAAAAATGATTAAATCCCCTTTTTCAGATAAGGTAAATGATCCCACTCTCGAACATGTAAGGATATTATCATTTAAAGATAATTATTTTTTATTAATATAGGAAGATATTTACATTAGATATTAGCTTCTCTAAGAAAAATGGCAATCTAAGGGAAGGAAGACCTACTCCTCTTATAATATTCGACTAATTTACATTCATAATTTAATACAACACTAAAAGATATTAATAATAAAATAATAAGAAATAAAATTTTGTCAAAATAATTGTAGATACTTTGCACTTCTGGTAATGGTAGAAAATTTAGCTCACTCTAGAGAAAAATCTTAGTTACCTCAATGCATGGATTATCTGGATAGGAATGAGCAATTTAGCAACGATGAAATAATTAAAAAGTGAGGAGTAGGAGATTTGACGTGACCATTTTTGGATACCTATTTCTAACATCCACATAAACTGGAAGGATAGATAAATTTAAACAGGCGAAACACGAAGTTAATGCAACGCGTGTGGTCTTGTCATTTTAAAAGGGAAACTGAGCGTCATCTCGTACTCTCAGCAACCAAAGTGCACGATATTATTTACTACCGCGATAGTGATTTTCCTATGTGCACTTTACGCTCTTATTCATGTTCTCTATATTGCCGTAAATAACTTGATCCGGTATCTAACAATATTCTATTAGCACCGTTCAACGATAATGATACTCATTTCAACCAAAAGAAAACAATCTTTTTTACAACTAAAAATGACTATTATTATGAAAAATTTCTGAAGTGGTTATAACATCTTTGTAAAAATTTGAAATTTCAATAATTTAAGGAAAATTAAGTATTATTATGAAGTATATCGATTTTGCTTTAAATAATAGTCTGTATTTTATATTGAAGATAAGAGGTAATTAATAATTGGAAAAAATTGTAATTCTATACACTAGCTTTTCATAAAAGATAAATTAATAAAAGTTTACTATGATAGTCCAAGTAAATACAAGTATATTTCTAAATTAGAAATGAATAAATTTCGCGTGGTAATTTACAATTTACAATAGACTTGGCGATAGCATTCGCAGACCAATTGAGCCCCATGGTAAATTAATGTGTCCGATAACGTGCAGCCGGTTATCTTAACGTTCGTATAAATTTCAAAATGTTACAAAGGGGCGATTGCGTGGCCGTTCTATCTTCCATTCGAGTGCAATGCGTAAAGCACAGCTAGATATCGTGAAACATAAAGAAGTAACTTCAGCATAGCGATCATTACGATTTATAAAGCGTGCTTATGCGAACCGTGTCATCCATTACACCTTCTACGTTAATTGATTCAAAAACCAAGGGAAAAGACTGGAAACCGGAAGGGCAATACGTATCACTTTCTTAATTCAGTTTTCTCTTAAACTAGTTTCGCGGTAGAGATATAGTAGGATGGGATTAAAGGTGCAATATTCACCCTTATCAAATTACATATATATAGATGCTATAACACGGTAAATTTTTATAAGATTTTAAAAATCAAATGGCTATAATAAATCATCGTAGTTCAAATTTTTTCCTTAGTCTCACGTTTTCAATTAAATTTATTATATCTTTAATTTTAGTAAAGAATCAAAAATATTTAATCACTTCATGACACTAACTTTATTTGACTAATTTATTTACCATAACATATACTGGAACATCCACGCTGCCTATTAATATATTTTTCAACTAAAATACAAATCACAGGCTGAACAGAGTTGAACTTACAAACGTACATTCTAATTTTCACCGCAGACATTAATAAATGTATGAATGATAATATAAATGATTTCACTGACAAACTGATGGAAATAGATAATAATCAGTAACAAGAGGATTGATAAGGTCTCCATTAAGAGGTGGTATTGTTTCTCAGCATCAAGAATGCGAATGCGAGCGCCACACGTGCGGCGAAAGATGCGAAAAATGCTGTCCAATGTACAATCAGATTCCGTGGAAACCTGGCACAGCTGCGAAGGGCTTTCACTGCGAGAAATGCAACTGCAATGGACATGCAACCTCCTGCAGATATGATCAGGATGTGGCCGACAGAAGAATGTCCATGGACATTCGTGGGAAATTTCGTGGTGGTGGTGTCTGCATTAATTGCACAGTAAGCCCGAATTTCAAAAACCATTCGCCGTCCTTATCAAAATTTCTTCTACCATGAAAAAAGTATCCTAGAAAGTACTCTAACCGTTAATTAAACTTACATTGGCTATTACTATACTATTTATTAAACATAAGTTGGTTGTAAGTGTTAAAAGTGTGTGCCCACCCAGGAGGGCGAAAAGAATGTGTACCATTGGAAATTGGAAATTCTTTTTTTGAAACCTTCAGTAATGTTTCTGTTTGAAAATAATGAAAAAATGTAAGGTATTAATTAATAGGGTAACGTATATAATTGTTGATCCCGATAGCAATGATAGATCCTTTTTCTAAAAAAGTACAAAGTATAATATAATGCGATTTTTAACCCTCGAACGGCGGACCATGGAGAGACCCCCAACACGGCGGACCATGTAGAGAGCCGCAGTTATAATCTAATCTAGTCAATATCGATATACGCTACCCTATTTATATAACAATTATTATTTGAAGCTTTATTAAAAACTAATAATCCGACAAATTTGTATATAATATTAATATTAGATTTTCCTTGTAATGGGGTGGATTTTTGAAAAATTAATCTGCAAAATTAATAACGACAGTAGAAAATTAGACTAAGGAATAATTAAACCAGAAACAGGTAGTTTTATTATAAGCATCAATATTAATTAAAAAAAAATGATTCTGTTTTAGGAGCACACCGCGGGTATCAATTGCGAGAACTGTCAAGTTGGATATTATAGGCCGAACGGTGTTGCACCTGATGCACCAGAACCTTGCATACCCTGCGATTGCAACGTTTATGGCAGCACGGGTTACTGCACTCCTGATGACTCTTACACGCACATGGGAAAGGTAAGGCACATGTCGCACAGACACATGATTGCAATCGGTAATTTAATCCTCTTACACCGTTCAGATAAGTGTTACATTGCACTTTTGTATGAACTGATTGGACTGTAAATTGAATTTAACCCTTTCGCTGCGGCATCCGTTCTGTCGTAATCCGTGACTAAGATTTAATTAATAATTTATCTATTGTATGTTTATGTGAATATCTAGTAAAAGGAACAAACAAAATTCAAATGTGACATTTCCAAAATTTAACATGGTATCTATTTATAAAATTATGTATGCAGTAGACTCTCATTATATTGCCACGTGAACGATTTGTCCTTCATAAAAATTTTGATGTATACTAGTGCCACGTTTCCACTATTATAGCCTATATTTTTATTTCCCTTTTCCTCTCCAATTGAAAATTTGGAAGTTTTAAAAATTTTACCTCTCTACAACCAGCTACAGCCCCATCCGTAGCAATATAACAAGAGTCTACTGTTAAGAAAATAATGTAAAATTTATAGAAAAAAAATGTATTATCGATTGGGATTTCTCCTATAAACACCGATTGTGTTCCAGGTAGCAGGTGCTTGTGAATGCAAATCTGGTTACTCCGGCTACAAATGTGACCAATGCGCGGCTGGATATCGTCAGTTTCCAGATTGTATGCCTTGTCCTTGTGATTCCCGAGGGATTCTACCATCTCACGATTGCGAGGGTGATTGTCTGTGCAAGGCAAACGTTGCTGGTGAATTCTGCGACCATTGCAAATTAGGACATTTTGCTTTGACCAAAGAAAATCTTGACGGTTGCCTTTCGTGTTATTGTTTTGGCATCAGTAATCGCTGCAGCACAGCAAAATTGACTTATTCTTCGGTGAGTTTTTATTCATTTGGCAATTCAATAATTTGAAAATTATTCATCGTATTGTTAATAAACATATCACTGTTAAGTTAATTGCTAGAACTTGGTATATTAATTAAACTTGATATTTTTTTATCTGGGCTCAAAAAGTCAATTTCTCAAATAATTTTGAAAAACCTTTCCAAAAATATAATTACTTAAATATTTAAGTAATTCAACACATTAGCGCATTAACAAATTTTTGTTAATTAAATGCAGATATCGTCATTAGAAGATTGGTTAATTACCGATATGAATGCGTCCCGTGCAATTATTCCAATTTTGGACACAGACAGCGGTTGGCTGACGGTGGCAGCCTTTGACGTCGAATACGATAGTCCATTCTGGTTGGCTCCGCGAATTTATTGCGGTAATCGTCTGTCATCGTATGGCAGCAATCTTACTTATTCTGTCAGCTGGGTCGTTATGCGTGGTGATACCAGCGGCAAACCGACCACGGGACCCAACGTTATTCTTGTTGTAAGTACACGTTGAGCAATGAATGCATCAGAAGGGTGAATAAGTGCAGTTTTATGTCAACATCATAGTTAGCAGTATTTTTAAACACGTACACTTTGTACTTGAAGACATTTTCATGTAATACTCAACAGTTTGAGATCATTAATAAGTATATTAATCCTTGAATGATGGTGGATGGGGCAATCGTGATTTAGACATCTGAGATATTTACAACGGTGCATTGATTAAAATTAAAATTAATAACAGAGCCTGAGTTAATCGTAATCCAAATTTATAAAATATAATAGTAGTAATAATACTAATTATTTTAATATCAAATACTTTAAACAATAATAATAGAAATATTATTAATGATAGTACAGGATTCAGACGATGACACTGAATACAAATTTGAACTTGAAAAATAATCAGTTAATTAAATTAATTCTAAAGAACAAATGGCAAAGTTAGTAAAAAAAAACTATTAAAGATTCTAAAATTTGATTTTATAAAAACTTATATCATCAATCATTTTCTTTCTAATATCGACAATAGACTTTTTAACATTTAATGCAAATCTCTATTAGCAAGAAACAATTAACAAACTCATTATCCATAACGTAGATCATAATGATTAATATTTTTTTTTGAATTAATTTCTCGTTCTGATTTCCTCTTAGGGTAATAATGGCATGCGAATTGCTCACGGCGAAGAACAGTATAATGGTCAGGAAGCTGAGATTACTGTAGCTCTAAGTGAAAATGGCTGGTATCATGTGCGCAGTGAGATTCAAGATATTCCTACCAGGCAGAGGAGAACCGAATTTCGCGGAGATCCTGTTACCAGGATACAAATGATACAGGTGCTCGCGGATTTGAAGTATCTTATGATAAGAGCGCAGTATCATACTGAGCAGATCGAAGGAAGGTATGCAAATTAAATTAAGCATTACTTTTCATTTCCTGTTCCTCAATGGAGAATTAAATATTTTCGAAAAACCTCTTCGTGTTTCAGTCTCCAGTCTGCTACTCTGTCAATCGGAGAACTCGTGTCCAATGATGAATCCAACAGTCTCGTTGAGGTTTGCGAATGTCCTGAAGGATATATCGGACTTTCTTGTGAAAATTGCGCATGGGGATACGTAAAAGTGATAAGGAATGAATCAGATCATCAGGATCAACATGTGTGCGTAAAATGTGACTGCAATGGACACGCGAGTACCTGTGATCTTGTGCTTGGAGAATGCACGGTAAGTATTTCTTTCTTGCTCTTTATTTATTTATATTAATTTATTCGTTGGTATGATAAAAACGAATTAAAATGTGTAGTAGACTCCCGTATAACGCGTATTTGCGCGCTTCTGCAAACCAATACCAGTAACGCTCTCTAGTGATGATCGATGAAATAAACGAAACCGAAAATTGCATTTTTTTTTTTTTGTCAAATAAGCGACTTTTGTGATCGGTAAACGCATTTATAACATTCCATAATCACAATGAAATTTAATTAATAGCCTTTTAAATTAGTTAGAGCGTTAGTAATCAAAACTGAGAAAACTTCTGCTGCAGAGAGCCATCTTAACCATCTAGCGGTAGAACGTTGAAACTGATGAAATTAAATTTTTCCTGTTTCTTGTAATTCTTGATATTTATCACCAGTCAGAAATTGTAAGACGACTTATAAAATTAGTATGTTGTAAATAATAATAGTAAAATTTATTTAGAACATTAATAATGATAAAAATGAAAAATACAATACGACGCCAACTTTGAAATGTTCGCTAAGAAAAGATACTCCGCGCCATCTACCAGTAAGGTTCTACCACTGAACGGCAGAGCTGTTCTATAGCGTACTCTACGATCCAGAATATTTTAAGGAACTACAACGAGCTAAATGATCGATGGATCACATCGGTCGATAAGTAAAAGAAGAAGAAGAAAAGATCGTTTCGTCTATATACCTTTTCTTGCAAAGTAGACATTATTATAAATGAAAATTATAAAAAGTTCAAGAAATTTTAAGTTAAACAAATTATGTGAACTGTCTCTCCCAAACATCCAAAGACTCTTCCTTTTTCAGCATCCAAAATTCTCCATTGCTGGGCTTCTCTATCCCAAACAAGTTACATATTATTGTAAAAAACATAATTTTTTTAAGATCAATTTTATCGATCCTCGCTAAATAGCGCTATAATACTCTTCTCAAAGCTCCGTCTTTTATTAGTAAAAAAAAAACAGTGTACAGTAGATTCTCGTTATATTGCCGCAGATGGGGCTGCAGTCGACTGTAGGCGCGAATTATTTTGCAAGCTTTCAAACTTTCAGTTCGAAAGAAAAGGAAAAGATAAAAATGTATCATTTTTGTAGTCTGAGATATTGTGAAAATCTGAATGAAGGATAAATCGCTCACGTGGCAATATAACAAAAGTCTACCGTAATTGTAAAATATCTCAAATATCAATTTTATACTCTGTTCTTTTTTAAGATATTTTAATATTGTAATATTGCATGTTCTATAGTCCTGTGAACACAACACAGTGGGTCCTAAATGTGATCGCTGTGCTCCTGGTTTCTACGGTATCGCTCTGAAAGGAACACTAAATGATTGCAAAAGATGTGCCTGTCCATTGTTAATCGAATCCAACAACTTTAGTCCAAATTGCCAGCTCGATGATCCTACTGATGCTGACAGTGGGTACGTGTGTACCCAATGTCCAAATGGTTATACAGGTGATCATTGTGAAAGGTAAATAAAAATCAATAATAAATAATTGTTAATATACATTTTACATTTAATAGAAAATTATTTATAAAATTATATTCGAGAGCTTTATTTAACGTCCGCTGCAAAGATACTAATTTTCAAGTTATAATTGGTAATAAATAAAATAGATGTTTAATTCTATTTTTTCAGTTGCGACATTGGATTTTTTGGAAACCCTTTAATTCCTGGCGGTACTTGCGAACCGTGCCTTTGCGGTGGCGGTCATTGTGATCAGGAAACTGGACGTTGTTTAGAGTGTCGCGGTAACACAGAAGGTTGGAAATGCGACAAGTGCAAGCTGGCTCATTACGGAAATCCCTTGGAACAGAATTGCTTGCGTGAGTATCGCCTGTTACTTCTGGTTCCCCATTTCGTCGCCATTAACACGCGATATCTCGTGAATGTGAAACGCGGACGTAAAACGTTCATATCTTCTGATTATTATGTACTTTGAAATATTTTACACGACTTATAACATACACAGTACATAAGCATTAAAATCTTATCTTGTTTATATTATTATTGCATATTTCAGATAGCCCACTATTGTTTATTGCATTTCTATATCTGACAATGTCTTGAAATTGTAAAGATTAATTTTAATAAAACCCTACAGGCTATTTTCATCCCTTTAACATTAATCTTTGCCAATAAAATAAGAAACAAGTGTTAAATATTTTTTTATTTTTATATCAAACAATATTTGCATAACAATTCTATTGGAAAATGAAAATTTTATTGTTCCAGCCTGTGAATGCGATCCTCTGGGCAGCAGTTCGGTCGAATGCGATCAGAGGAGCGGTCAGTGTCCCTGTAGGCCTTTGTTCGAGGGTCGTGACTGTTCCTCTTGCATCGAGGGTTACGGAAACGTGACTGCAGGTTGCCGGGAATGCGACTGCGACGTGGGTGCCCTCGACGAAGTCTGCGATCCCGTAACTGGTGAATGCAGGTGCGCGGATGGCGTCCTTGGCTTCCGGTGTGATCATTGCGACGTCGACCATTACGGCTTGTCCGAGGATGGCTGCAAAGGTGAGTACCGTTTCTGAATTTTTATCATCGATACGTTTGCCGCAAACGGTTTACATGTGGTCTTCTCAAAAGGTCAAGTCCAATCTGTTTGATCACACAAATTTTTTTTATTTTAATTAATGTCATCAGAAGCACTATGACAGAATACCAGTCATAATTCGTACAACAGGATGTGATGTAAAAATGATAAGCAGGCTATGATCTTGGGGAAAAAAAGCATTGGGTTATTGAACTATGCTAATATTTCTAGTTAGGTAAAAGAATTCTTTAGAATATGGCTAAGGTGGAGTGGAGTAAGTTTTCAAACGGAGCAAGTGCATTTATCGGTTATTTTTATTGTAATATGAGCGAAATTTCCCTAGCTAATTACTACAAATTACTACAAATTAGCTAGGGAAATTTCGCTCATATTACAATAAAAATAACCACTTGCCCCGTTTGCAAACTTATCCCACTCCTCCTTAATGGATATTTATGATAATTTAAACCACCTATGACTTTTAAAAGGTTCCATTAATTAATATATTTCCAAAGTACACATTAAAATTCTGGTCCCTGAAACAAAGCTAATAGTACAGTAGCTAATATCTCTTGTTTATGATTAAAAATGGTACTTTCGGTTATCTTTTCCTTAAACATTTTTCCAGTGTTTGGATATCGGTATTATTTGCATCCAGTTAAATTTAAAAACGTGTTAGCGGAAGAACCACGTTGACTCAGTGTGGTTAGTAGATTCCACAGAGACGTTAAAATTATCAGGCTGGTAGATCAGTTAGCACAGAGGCTCCCATAAATCGTAATCATTCGGCTCGAGGTCGAAATGTTCTGGTAAATGTGCTCGAGGCTCTCCTCAGCTGCTCTTTCATCGCCGATCTAACCAGGAATCGTGGCAGTTGCGTAATCCACGGACACGAGTGTCCGGAGTTCCCGTTACTCGAAAGATCGATCGATCCACCCATCGCAAAGTATGAGATGAATGTAGTCACTGTGCCGTTTGCCAGCCTTTTTTCTGCCACGTTTTTGTCATTGAACAGAGTTCGTTTTAGATAAATCGTTCGTACTGTTCCAGACAATCGTTGTATGTACATTTCTAAGTAGTTGTGAAGGAATGAATGATCGTGTATATGGAGATTTGGTATGATAATGAGGTTGTTAGAGTGAGAGACATTGTATTGAGAGAAAGTTTTGGCAGTTATATGACTTTTAAATTGAAATTTTGATTAATTTGAGTTTAAAATGATAAATTAATATAGGAAGTCTGATACGATTTCATGACAGAGAAGTATTATAAAATGGCACGTGTAGCATATCAAATTAAAGCTTAAGATTTACCAAATATGGGTACATAAATATTTCATCAATATTTTAAATAAAAATTTAAAAAATTTACAGCATAGTTAATATTATCCAACTTTCAGTAGCTTATTTCTCAAAGTAATGATTGAATTTTTCGTTCATGAGGGTTATTTCTCATTGACAAGAATAATTACAGTTGTTCAACATTCTTTCTCTTCTTTTAACACGTAATATTGAACCCCCACGCGGAAGAAAAGGAATTTATTGGCTCGCATTGCCGCAATTTATCCGGAGCAAGAGAGTGCGAAATCGAATCCTTATTTACGATTAGTCGAAATAGCGGCGAAGACATCGTATCTCACAGGTACTTCGAGATACGGGGACAGATATCGCAAGATATGGGGTACCAGCTTGCTTTAGCTCATTCCAGCCAAGCCACGAACGACTTGTCTGAGATGTTAATTAACTTCCTGCGAGAAACACCACTTCCTTCGTTCCCGCCTTCGACTGATACGCTTCGTTTAACCTGGACCATTTCAATTCTGCTTTATACAGACACTATGATTAGATGCCTAGGTATTCGCATCTCTCCTATAACTTATAAAAAAAGTTGAACCTCTTTATAATTTTATTAATCCTTTGGTCGATTTCATCTTGACTCAACCAGTAAGCTAACAATTTTTCTAATCCGACAAAAATTCTGTTATGCATAGTGAGGAGATACCATTTTTCTAGACAACTAAAAAATATAACTATTTTAGTTTAATTTTTAATTTTTGTTATTTGCTACTTGCCTTTTATAGAAAAGTTTAAATTTTATGACTACTTCAGCACAATTTCTCATTTTTCCAATTTGCCATAATTAAGCGAGATTTCTTTATTAAAATCCTCGGAATCATAAAAATCCTACGAATTTATTATTTATCCATTGCACAAATGAAAACGCAGCGATAAATAAACAGCAAGCAGCTGTGCACCACAGGAGCAACGACTCCATGTTGCAAGACAAAGTTTTAAATAAAGTTTACAGTCTCTTGTATATATTACATTAGCCTGCCGTATAAATGTATCTTTGTGTGCAAGTAAGTTAACAAACAACCCTATACCTGCCATATTGTACCAAGCAGAAGAATCAAGATATCAAGCAGTAAGGTAACAATGAACAAGTTCCACACAGCAGGAACAAACGTGGCACAAGAATCTTTCTGAACCGTGTATCGGTTTACGCTTACGGAAATGATCAAAACGTCTGCTCTCGCATTTTGCCCTTTGTTGCACGACTTTATACGCTGCCCGTAGCATAGATTCCACCCTGTCTACTATAATGTGCACGCGAATCGTGGCCAACAGATAAACAGAGAACAGTTTCAACAAAGTATATTCATATTACTGCTCGAGGCTATGATCTTGCCAACTTTTCGATTGATCCGCTTTTCAGAAGACACGCAACGAGGGTGAACCTTATGGTCGACGTTCGTGCAACTTTCTTGATTGTTTGCCATGGGCGTTTCGTGAGGAATCGACTGCATATTTGAGAGAAATTTCTATTTTTTAACGGTAGAGCGATGTGGTTGCATCGATGAAGTTTCATTTAATTACTTAATTTAATTTTGCATCACTGACCACTGCCAAATTAAAAGAACAAGAAATTTCTAAATTCTTCTCCTTTTCTAACGCGTTGCTTTGGATTTCGCGATAAAGCCAAGATTCATTCACCGCTTTCGCGAACATGTCGACAAACACGATCAGACGTGATAAGACCGTACGTTCTCTCGTTTGAAATTTATTAGATCACCATCTTCTTTGCTGTCTGTCGATGTCCAATCTCGAGTTCCTCGCACTTTTCTCTGACAGTTCGATCTCTCTGCTGCCACGAAGACGATAAGATACTTTAGCGGATCGTCGATAGATGCCCACGCTCGGTGATGAGAACCAGATCGCACGAGGATATTGCTTTGAATCTACGATCCTTGGATAGGATAAATCCTGTTCTTTTTTATTCCTCTGCGACGATATGGGTACTCAATGGTGAGACAGGTATCTCTTCATAGTGATGTGCAGGATGAGGGTGCTGTTGATTCGACAGTGAGGTGAGATAGAGATGTCAGTCTTCATGAATTGATATTCTTTCATGTGTTCAGACTTTTTTATGTGCAATATTGTTTTATTTGGAAAGTTGTGGCCATCGGAACAATTCAGTACTCATCTTCAATTCAGTACTCTCATTGTTAGTACTATTCTTAAAGACCAAGGTGAAAATAAATCATTTTTTGAAAATTTTTTTAGTGAAGAAATAATATATTTTTAATATTTTCTAACTCATTAGTTAGTGAGTTCGACAAACTCCCCCATTGATCTTTCTAGGATTAACCCTTAAGTATGATGGTAGAGTCAGATTCGATCCTGTCAAAATTAAATCCATAGTTTTTCTATTTAAGAATATTTCTTTTGCACTCTTCGTGGTCCCAATATAAAATTTTGAGTTTGTTTGAAAATTACAAATTTTCGACTTGTTCTTGAACTTGTCAATTCAATGAAAAACATTTGGGCAAGAAATGAAATTTTCTGCAGAAGTATCATTTAAAATTGCCACTAAGTCATTTCTTTCGCGGTTCCAAAGGGGGGAAGGTTCAGAAGAAAAGACGAGCCTCGATTCTTGAACGCCTTATCGATCGTACTGCACGATAAAACGTCATTCCCTTTTTAAATCGCCGCCGATATACAATACGAAGTGCCGGCGATCTTCAGGCCCGATAAGAGCCTGTGTAAGGACCCTTTATGGACAGTGACACGGAGGCGACATTTCGTGGCTGTTCTTGCTGCCGCCTCCTCCTCTTCCACTTCTTCTTCTTCGCGCGCTTTCCGCTTCGTTCAGCCTCCCAACGTTTAGAGTCCTTTTGGTCCTTTCGATGCTCTCTGCAAAAACTCGACGAAACCGCGGAATGCTGTCTCGAATTCTATTCTCTGCTGTATAGATTTTCGATATCCCGTCATCCGAGTATGATTCCCTTTTCATTTTTCAATACAATGTCTATTATAAATGGTGAGTTTCAATTTGACCCGATTTCCTGACAGAAAAGAATTACACAAAATATCACTTATGGCGCATGAATTTAACACGTTTTCTCCCAGTAACTTAAAGACGTCAACAGCTAAAGATCCAATCACGCGATACCGCGTGTCGAATGTCAACTCTTTAATAGCAGAAATATAGTCTGGTATGAGCAGGAAGTTCAGAATGTACCGGAAACGATTCACATGACGGGAAAGTGTTAAAGCTTAAAGTTTGAAAAAAAAAAAATACTACATAAGCCTTGCATTAATATCCTCGGTACAAAATGGCTGATACTAATGGTGATATCAAAGCAAAGTTTTTTATATCGAGCCTTTGCATAAATAGTGAGATTCAATTTGATGACTAAGAAACCTGTCGAGCTGAGATTTCCAGGAAAAAAATTATTGAATAAACTAAAGGTCCACCCGTTACACGTTCAGCCCACGCATTCTAGACGTTGAGACTAGTACGGTCGGTCAGGTGGGTATATAAGGAGTTAAGGAGCAAGCAGCAAGGAAATAAGGAGCAAAGAGGAAGAAGTCAGCCGGTCGAGGTATCTGATGGGCCGATTGCATCATTAGCGAGTATACGTGCTTGCTAGAGAAAGCCAGCCACTCTTTTTAGACGAGAAACAGGCAAGTAAAGGGAACAGGGGCGAGGAAAACGATCGAGAAACACCAATTAAATCTGATAGGAACGGCTATTCCGATATTCAGTGCAAATGACGTACGAAATCGATGCGTTCTGCTCGGGACAAGCGATCGGGAATCGATCGAGGAAGCTTTCAATCTTCGATCTTTGATAATAATCGTAACTATTTTCAAGCGAACGGGACGATCGTTCTTGCTGATAAAAGCGCGGATTAAAGAGCTGCACGATCAGGAAAGCGAAGTGGACTGATAAGACGAGATAGACACACGATTCGAAAGAAATTGAGATGATAGGCTTTTGATACGTGTTCTCACATTGCTTGATTCTCTTTTTCCAGAGCAGTTCAAGTACACCTGCTTGAGAAAGTGAATATTTCTGTTATTTAAATTAAATCATCAATCACAGTGTTTAACAAATTTTTTTTTTCACATCGAGTATTTTTACACCCATTCCCAAATCATGATCATTTTTACCAAACTTTAAGCTTTAATTTAATATACAAGTGCTATTTTGTGAAACTTTTATGTCATCAAATTTTGTTAGACTTTCGACGTTTCAATATTCATGTTTATGAGAAATTTATTGCCTTTTATTAAAAATACTTGAACAATATTAGCTTTATTTTTGGTGAATTATTGTAAACCGAATGATACAAACATGATAAAAGTTTTAATTCCACGCAAGGGTTATATATGCATCAATCCTTCATCTATAAAGTTTCACTTGCATAAAATTGAAATCTACAACTTCCCGCCATAATACTCTGTATTTCCCTTGTCACGTATCCATTGATTGTAAAGGTTTCTCTAGGTAGCCTTTCGCTGAACTTCTATTTAGAAATGGCCATAGATACGCGCGAGCTTTCATGCGTGTAACCACGACTAAAAGCCATTCTAGCACCTGCGGGTGGTCCCCCGCATACCGCCAACTTGTAGCCAATCAATTTCCGTACATCCTGGCAATTTCCATAAACTGGCCGTTGATCTCGGCTAAAGGCAACGCTGTTTCGTATTGCTCTCTTCAACTAGCCATGCGTATACACACGCGCTTAGCCACTTTGTAAAGATACGGATACAGCTCTGGTCGCAGTAAATATCCGTTTCCTTTTATTTCCTCTCGAGCATTCCATTCATCGTTACACGAATCGCCAGAAGGCTATTGATTCGTTCATTTGTCGTTTATTAATTCCACGGGGATCAATTGCAATTTGTTCTATCGGTTGTTGGATTTCAGGAAAAAAAGATAACTATTGTAGGTATTTTGCTGTGCAAATTAATAATGTGCCTTTTCTGTTTTTAAACTGAAGATTTATTTTGGAGTCATAGTAACTCTAATTATTTTTTGCACATCTAATATTTAATGATAAGTGATACAAGAAATTCTTAATTTTTTTAATGCTTTCAAAAGAGACGTTCAGGGTTTTTTAATTATAATTTAGTAATTAGCAAGTTTTTAATTTAGAAGTTTCAAATTTCAAGCTTTTTGTTTACTACTTTAAATTACTAGTATATCCAAAACAATATTTTTCTATTATTTTCTATTAATTATTCAAGTATATCTAATTATCTATCAAGTATATCTGATTAGTCGTTAACGTGTTGAAAAGCTCTGAATGAAAATGTCAGTTGTCAGGTGTCAATGATTCCTTCAACACAATTAATACTACTGAACGAGTTGTGAATCTATAGTTTACGAGCAAAACCAATTGACACGATGCTCGTTT
The DNA here is from genome assembly GCF_907164935.1 of Osmia bicornis bicornis. Lineage (NCBI taxonomy): Eukaryota > Metazoa > Arthropoda > Insecta > Hymenoptera > Megachilidae > Osmia > Osmia bicornis. Next base: position 4,103,257 of record NC_060219.1, on the reverse strand, counting down.
GAATTATTAACTCGAACGAAAGCCAGTCAACTATTACGTTATCTCTCATTAAGCATGGTCGTACGATAAAACGGCCAATTGAAGTAACAGATAGCAGTGCATCCTTTGCTTGGGGAAAATATCGGATTCAGAGGCTAATAATTCGATTTGTTATCGACACGGAGGCTGCAACAGTAGGCGAATGGATTTAATGTTTAATCAAGATTCATGTGAAACAAACAAAGTAATGGTATTCGCAATGAGTATTAGTGCATTTGCCCTGCAGGAATACCGATTAAATCGCTTTCAAAGCATCTGAACCATGTCGAGAAGAAGTAGTAGTAAGATCACGCTGTTATTCATTTCCTGTGTCGTTCAGGATTATTGGATAGTTAACAAACTGATTTTCGAGACACTGGTTTAACTTGTTAATTAGCTTGGACGAGTTAATTCGTTCCTTGAACATAATGATACTAGTGCAATCTATTCGTATGTTTGCTTGTGCATTCTATTCAAAAATCATAGACCATAATTGAAGTAATTGAAATATTTAAAGGAAAGTCGTCCTATTTTTATATTTTATACAATCACTAATTATGTAAAATAATTTATCCAAAACCTCATCAAAATTGTTAATAATAATTAACAACTTTTCTTTCTTTTTATATCTTGACAAGTATGTACAATAATAAATCATGAAAAACAATATTTTTAAATTTATCTCCATCCAAAATTTAACTATTAGAATTGTCCTAAAAAAATATTATCCACTTTCAAAAATCAATATGGAAAATTACTTACATGGTTGTCGATAGACTTACTTATTTATTATTATATTATAAAATGAAAATTTGTAATTTCAAATTTTTCAAATTAGTAAATAGATAATATTTATTAATTCTCTAATTTTTTATATACGCATCAGGTTTCGATTAATTAATTTTCATAATAATCTCCACCTAAATGTCATTGCGATCATTGGTATTATTTACAGAATGATCTGATAGAACGTCCGGCAATAATTCGTTCGATCGAGAACATTTATAGATCGTTCCATTGTCCAGTTAGATCCATGTTCGCATTTTCCTCCATCGGACAAGATTCTCATTACATTGTTTCAACGGGCTTGGAGAATTTCAAAAGAGCCCATAGTTACGTGGCATATCTTGCCTCCTAGTGCTTTCGCCTCTGAACTGTACGATTTATATCCTGACTGGTAAGCCGCGATTTATGCCCAGCGTAGTTTCACTCTGCCCTTCGTCGTAAAGGCCGTTTTAGATATCGACACTCGATGCTGCTGCAATTTGCCGATAGATATTCTGGATGCATTGTCTTAGAAACGAACCCTTAGGGCGAAAAATTTGCTTGAAATTCACTTTTGAGCTGTGATTACCAGCTGATTATAGAATGTACGTGGTAATCCCAATAATAATGCTTTCAATAAGCTTATGGTTGGTTTAGGGGTAGAAGATTGTTAAAAGTTGCTGTTGAGAAAGTTATAGTTATTTCAAAAATTTGTTACTTAATTATGGAACATGATTTTTTAATTAATTATATCAGGATTATAATAAATTTCTCTATACCCCATATTGGAATAACAGAGAAATTTTTATAATCTACGTGCAGATGATAGCAAACGGTAATAGGGAGTAATAAAAATTATAATGATTAATCCTGAAGTAAACAATAAGACTTGTTTTTCCTACCGGGAATTCCTAGTTTTACAATAAATAAATACCCCATAAAATGTTTGGGTTTTCCCGGCAGTTTTATTGTTCTATTATCTGGATTATCTCCACTGTAGTAGGCTTTTCAAAAAGACCAATCCGAAAAACTGGTACTCCTCAGGAATTCAAAAAATATGAATTATTTATGACTATAAATGTAAAAATTCGAACAGATAGAAAATGACATTTATCAGCTGTTTGCATTAAAAAAATTTCAATCAAGAATTGATATCACAATACATTTCCTTGTTAAATAGATAATTAACTATGACATTAGGAACTGCCAGAACATTGATCTTGGCTATGAAATATCAAAAAGAATTCATTTCTACAACTAATAAATTTCCGTAAGGGAAATATGTGTGTCTCTGCAGACAGTTTAAGCAACCCTCGTAATTCAATCGCAGCTCGTTAGATTCTGATCAGATATCTATCGGAAAGTAATACCTTCGATCTAACCGTGTGCAGTGGTACGAAAACAAGGCCTCGATTGACCAAAAGCTCGATCGACGAGCAAAGGGTCGAAGCTGAAATGTTACGGTGCACCGTTTCGCTTGATTTACCGTGGTAGAATGTAATAATGCGATTGGACGACGCCCACGCGTCGCGACGGATACTTAATTTACGGGGTGGTAACGTAACACGCGTTACTAGAAAATCATTCCACCCACGCGAAGGTGGCGGGCGCCGTTCGAGGGTGGCGCACAGTGGCATGGAATTTGGATTTTGATATTTTTTTTTCTCCATCGAAACAAATGTTTCCTACAATATATTTCTAGTCGCGGATAGTGTGGTATACGAATTTCTAAAAATTTTCGATTTTTAAAATTTAGGAATCTCGGAAAGTATCTTGCGTATGTTATTTCTTTTGATTGGAAAAATTTTTTTGTACTTTGTATTCGAAGTATTTGCTAGCCTATCATTGTTCGAAAGACACCTCTAGACCACTTGCTTCTGGCAACAACGCACCCTATAATCCGATAATTATTACCTGGAATGCAAGTAAACCGTGTCGTGCGAATAACAATTGACTAGGTGTCGTCGTGGAAAGTAATAAAGGGTCAGGTAATCGAGGGAGCACGCTGGCGTCGTGCCAAGAAGGATAGGTCAAAACAGGAAGGTGACTACCTATTAAATGCTTTTATGTATACGGTTTCTACCTGTAGGGTTCTTGCAAATTTTTAGGTACAGTTTGATCACTGGAAAATTTCCAATGATTTTAACTTTATTTTGAACTCGTTGATACTTATCATAATCGTAAATATGCTTCCTTTTATTTAATTATATTTAAACATTCGCACTTTTGTTTGTGCTTCATTAAAAGTTTCAACTTTGTTACAAAATATTAAATAATTACGAATTACCCCATGAATTACCTGGTAAATCATTCATATTTGAGATTTTATGGTATTTATTCAAATTTCACAATTATTAATGAATCTGATGATTTTTAATACCAACCAGAAATTAGTTCATAAATCCTTTGATATAATCATCATTAATAATTCATTTAAACATTTTCAATTTTCATTTATCATACGGATAATTAATATGAGAAAGATAGTTTCCAATACGAATGAAAGAAAGATTCTCAATTTGAAATAACGTTTAAAGTCAAAATTTTCGACTATCATGGCCCATGAGCTTGCCTGTTACAACCTGCCTTTCATTGTTACCAAAACTGTACGAAACTGCGTGTTACTTTTATACCCACGAAGGCACAGAGACGCCATAAAACTTAGCTGGCCAGATAAATTCAGGCCATTCTATGGAAACCGAAATGAGTCACGTTGCTCGTTGGCCTTTCTTTCTCCTTGCTGTTGCAGAAAGTTTGGAAGGTTTTGTCAGCAGGCAGCATAAACACCCTGTAAAACTGTTGGATAAGAGATTTACGATGACAGTGTTTGCCTCTGTTTGCCATTACTCGAAAAGTTTGGCAAATGAAAAATATTTTGCTGGTAATAGCTTACGGGACAAGCAGAAAAATAAGGACAAGTCAAAATAAGGTTCCTTGTAGAATTCTTTTTCAGTATGAAGAATAATTTTAAAAATTATAAATTGTTTTCAGTCGACTCTTCGTTATGTAAATAGAATATTTCATTTACAATTTTCTTCTGTCGATTTACATTATTAAATTCTATTCTTTAATACCTCGATTATAAAAAAGGATTTCAAGGATTTGTTACTATTTGTTCTGTAGCGTAAATCCTGCAATTTTCTAATTTGAGTGAATTGAAGTACTTATAGCAATATGATACATTTTATTTTATTGCATATGTAATGGGTTTTTGTAAAGTATTACTTTGTATCTGTAACAATTTGCACTGCAAACATTTGTTATTTAACATGTAGCTTCGTAAATAATAAGTGATATTTTATGTAAAAAATCCCTTGATGGGTTAATTACAAGATCGCAGTAAAGTGAAGTGATAAATTCTGCAAAGCGGAATCGAAACCAATGATTTGAGAATCACTGAGATGCAGTTGGATAAGATGCATCGATGAACGATCCATTTGTAAGTGAAACGGTATACTGGTATTAAATGATATACAATTACTACCTCGTATTAATAATTACTAATTTGATGAAAACCACCTATTCGCATATGTTTCATTTATAACTGTCCTTCAGCAATAATTAACAACAAAGTATTGGTGCAATTAATAAAGTTTTTTGAAATACAATTTCTTCTATATGGCGCTAGCTGTATAAGTCTTGAAGAAACAAAGTTCTATAGTGTTGAAATCATTGTTGCAACATCATGTTGACCTTTTCATTGGATATAAAATGAGGCGGTTTGACGCGTGAAATTGAAATAGGTGAAAACTAAATTTGAAATGTCACTTTAGATGGCATACTTTCTCATATCGTTCCTTTTAAAAATCAAGGCTGAGAATCAAGAGGCGTTTGCAAATAATATTTCTACCTATATAGTTGAAGAAATTGTATAAACAGAGGTTGCATATTAATACTCACAATCAGATCGTGGATGCTAGGTCGTTGAAGACCTCACCTTACAGCACAAAGAATAAAAAAAGATAATCGTATCGATGATCGATCAAGATTTTTCATTTAATTAGATACTTTGATAGAGGGTGACGGGAAACGAATGACGTAATTAAAGAGAGAACAATCAGGAATCAATATTATCTGGAGATATCGGCTTACCTTCCGGCAGATCTACCGGCCTGCCGACCTGCAATGATTTACTCCGATCGATAATCTGATATGCAAATTATATTCGTACGGTAGGGATCGGTTACCTGTACCGCAATCGACTTAAGCGCTCTCCACACGGAATATTTAAAACTGGCTTGTATCGGTTAATGTATGCGTTTTGTAGCCATTATACAATGGTGCAGACACGTTTCTGGAAAAGTTGTTCGAAACGGAAGTCATGATACACAGAATCGATGGGTTAACAGGTTTCCTAAGGGAAGAAAAGAAAGTATTTGAAGCTTATTTATTATTGATAGTAAGAACGAAGATCAATTTTTCTTTAAAGCTGTTAATAGAAAAATAATATTGTAGATATTTATAAAATGTTGGACATAATTATGATTAATATCTGATAGAATTAAATAAAAATAAAGCGAAAAATTATGATATCAAAATTAGGTACCAATCTTATTAAAAACAAAGAATAATGTATTTTCTCAAATTTGTATATTTTGTACACAGATTTTAAAAATTGAATAATTCTGCATTAATTTTTAAAAAATGATCTCGTTAATCACAGGCGTCGTTGTCACGCGTTAAAACATTGATAAAACACGAGCGACCGAGAAGATCGGTTGATTGCCGGACTCTCAGTCATTTTTCTTTCTTTTTTCACATTTTTCCTTATCCATGGGGAACATCTTCTGGTGCAAATATGTCAACACTGTAATAGGATGCGTGCCGCGATTTAAGACATCGCCAAATATATGGGTATAATATGTAAATGATGTCGCCATTCGATTTTCTTCCTTTTTTTATTTTATCCTCGCATCCGTTTATAAAATTCAATATATGATAGTGTGATTATTAATTGTTTTAATTCTCTTGAATTTATCGAGATACCATTAGTAAATTAAATTTTTTCATAACACAATTATTTGATCAAGAAGATAACATTTTATTGCAGATAGTCAGATTACTTCATGGAGTATTTCTTATTTAAATAAAAATATTCCCAAATTTACTTATCCTTCATTACTGGTATTCATTTATACTTTTTCTTCCAATTCACTTTGGAGAGTAGTCGGTCAAGAATGGGTTAAAAAGATATTTTACCAAGAACTTGATTACAATTCGTCGAATTCATCAACGATCTTGTAAAATACCACTCGCGAATTGCATTCGACGATAAGTCAGAAGAAGGCAGACTGGAGAACGAACATAATGCCTCTCTCTGTATGTTTTATGTATGAGAACAAGATTACTCGGGCACCACCCACTTGCTAAGTGCTACCACGACCGATTTCTGCTCCAAACAGCATGCTTGATCTTGAACCGATCTCGATTCAATGTTTCTGAACGATTGAGATTAATAGGAAAACAAGAAAGTTGAAAGAATTATTTTATGAAAGTAGATTCAATTCTTCGATAAATAAAAATTAATAAGTATAACATTTTTTTCTGAAAATAGATTGAAATTTTTAATTTTAAACATCTATATTTTCTCAACAAATTAATTTTATGTGCATTGCTCTATATTTCATTTGGAATAGAATCTCTGATATCAAATTACATACCCTCTTATTTGAACTAAGAAAACCAGTAGTACTTCTGTAACTATACTTCACCTAAACAATTTCTACACTGATTGGTAATGCCCAGCAATATCCAATGGGCCTTAGTTTGCCCCTCCAAAAATGACCTAGCCAATCCTGAAGTTATTTTCCTTGAAGTTTGTCAGGTATAATGAGATACCCCCTCCACTACCATAAATAGGGGTAGCTGAAGTAAACAGCAAATGAGTCCTTTGTCAAAATTTGTCATTTACCGATTCTTCAGTGAACAGCATAGTGCAGGCACTTTCGTAGTTAACGTTGTTCCAAATCTTTAGTAAATTTTTTGTAATATACTGGTTCTGCAATCATGGGAGATTTAAAAAACGAGGAATTACGTCAAGCGAATTACGAGGTACGTGGTAATATTTTTAGAAACAGTGTTTTTATTGTGGGAATCTTTTGACAATTTGGATTATCTTTCTGAAGAAAGATTTGAATATTGATCTTTTTTCCATTAAATTATGTAGCAGATATATTTAAGAAGAAAATAAATTATGATTTGATGTATTTAAAAAGAAAACTGATATTAATAAAAAACTTTATTAATATATCAAAATTAAAATTTAACATAATTCTTTCTGTAAATAATTTTCTTACTTAAAATGTAAACCTTGAAATAATTAGAATAATAAAATTTCTGAAATAATTTTATTAAATAATAAAAATTGTGGCCTTTCAAAAATTTCTTACCTATAATAATATTCACAGAAAGTTCCCGCAATAAAAGACACTGAATCATGCCACGAATAATCTTCAATTATTAAATGAAAATTTTGATAATTAAAACATTTCAGCTACTCGCATTATTCGATGACAGCTCGATGTTGTCTCACTTCGAGAACTGCGCTCTCGATCTTTCGTATTTCAATTTCTTCGAAGATCTCCGAGTGCCAAACATCGATCATCAAAAAGAAGAAACCAAAAAAAATGAAAGTCGCTTGAAGAATGATACCAACGGAAAGAATCATGTTTTCGCCATACCGAAAATGTACAATTGCATGTACTGTTTCAAACAATTTTATAGTCGAACAGCGAGTCGTAGACACCAAGTTTGCCACGCTAAACAACAATTGCAATGTTCTTATTGCAAAACAAGATCGTATAGCATCAGTGCACTTCGCAGACATTTTGAATACTTTCATCCGTGCACCAGAAGACGACAGATATTAATTGAGAGCCGTTGATTCAGAGTATTTTTATTTAATTAATGATTCTTGGAAGTGTAATTCGCATATTGCAGCTAATGCATTATGCATTTATCGGTTGCAATCTGGAAATTGGTAATTGATAAATTTGAGGTATGATAGTGAGGTGTTGATGTGCTGGACATTTTTACATGGGGTTGTGTACAATTGGCTTTAACTGAATACAATTTTCTTTCTAATTTATATCTACATATCTCTTTATTTATATTGTTAGGAAGTATGTATATTATTAATCGTCAATTAGTTAATGTACTTTGTATGTGATACTTCATCCTGTTGGAATTAGTTTCTTAGGTACAAGATGAATTATTCTATGAACCTAGTTCGTGATCTAATTAAAGCAAAATTAATTATTTTTAACAATATAAAACACGACCGCACTATTATATTTTTAACTATTCTAAATATTTATATATTTATTTTAATCTTTAATTTAATCTGTGTACAAATTGTCAATAAATAAAATTATTATTTACTGCATTTCTATTGCTTTTGTGAAATTTGCAAGAGAGAAAAAATACAAAGAACAAAGAAGTTTTGAAGATGCATCATGCAAGATAACATGATTCGTGTTGAGTCATTAGAAACGAAAAGTAAACGAATATTGTCAACTGATAAAACGAACGACGAAGTCAAAAATGACATCATTTAGAGTTTAGAATGATTAAAACAATCTCTTAGAGATACTATTCAATTTTAATCATAAGATTTGAAGGAACTCTACAATTATTATGTTGCAGATGAAAATATTTTTAAAAACGTATACTTGTATAAATATCCGCAGTCTACTAAATAAATTAGGTATCTTTAGGAGTAATGGGAAATTGAATCATCGAGTTGTATCAAAAAACAGGCACATGTATTTATTTCTATTTAATTTACATACCAAATTATTCGATAGTTTAATTACAATCATTACAGACACCTTAAAATTATTCCAGATACACAATATGCAAAGTTCACAATATTACACTAAAGGTTAAGTGCTAGTGAATGTTAGAAAATAACTTAAAATTACTAATAAACAAAAAATTTGTTTATGCGTTCGTTTAATAATACAGTATTTCTTGTTAATAAAAAAAAAAAAAAAAAATACAGTATTTCTTGAAATATTTCTTAAATTAATTGAAAAATTCTGTCATCAATTTTTATCTGTATATTTATTTATTCACTCTACAAGAAATAGAAAAATTGTCACTGGTATATCGATTGCACTGATTAAGATTTTAATTGGAAAATGGTACATCCTAATTACAGCTTTTAATTGTTTAATACCAATACTATTAGAATTTCAATAAAATAACGCGCTTCAAAGTATTGAAAAAAGAATTTCTAAAGATGACAATTTTATTAAATTATAATTAAAAAGAAAATACTCTATGACAGACATCAATTCCTACGCTTATTAAACATTCAAGGAAGAAAATAAAAACTACAAGTAAGTACTTCGTGAGTGAATCTCTCAACAACGCGAAACATTAATTTTGAATGAGCTTTCCAAAAATAATAGTACAAGCATTCATTTGAAGTTACAAGTAATTTTTCACAACCAAATAGTTTCTAATAATTTTGTAACTACTGATAATCATGACTCGGAAAAGAATTTCACAATCTCTTCCTTCGACAACCACTCGTTGTCACAGAGAAGATCAACAGGTATCCTCGATTGTAGATCCGAACTTGAGGATTTCGTATTCTGCGGCTTTTGATCCACGCGAGTCGATTTTGAGTTACGATAAATCAATTTCTGTTTCTTCCTCCAAACCTTTGAGAGCAGTCTCTTGCTGCTCCTCATGTGACGAAGCACACCATGCTTTTGCAATAGAAATTCGTGAAAGAAAAATTTCGAACAATGACAGCACTCATAGATTCTTGGTTTTGGAAAGTCAAAATTAGTTTGAGTTTCTTGTTTAGAAACATTTCGTTCTTGAGTTTCCATCTTTGGTACAAGGCCCAAATACATCAAGCATTCTATGGAAGATTGTTCTCCCTCATTATTTGTCTTCGATACTTTTTTCAAATTATTTTTCGGTATGTCCAATCGTTTTGATTTCTTTACCAAGAAACGTATCGAAAGTCTAGCTTTCATTTCTCCAACTGTGTTCTCCTTGCTCACAAATGGTTTAACTGTCTAGAAAAATATGTATATATATATAAACTTAATAAACATTTGTTCAAATAAACTTAATTTAATTTTAATTTATTTGTAAATATTAGAAGCTGAGGTAATAGAACACATTTTGCATCTTTGTATTTATAAATAGATACAAATTATTTCACTCGAATCAAATCAATTTGAACTACAAAAAATAACAAAATATCAACGGAAAATATATGATCAAGTGTAGAGTTGAATAATAAAACAAAATAATGAACAATCACTTACGCTACACGGAACACGTGACTTCCTCTTTTTAGAACCAATAGGAGTAGGTCGCATTGTAGAAGTATGTTGCGTTGTTTCCCAAAGTCTTCAGAGTAGCTTAGTAAAATTTCAGAGGACTCTGAGGACAGTTATATTTAGGACAATTAGGGAGCACTGATCGTTCGAAAACAGAAGTGGTCGCTTTTAAGGAAATACTGGAACTGCGAAAGTTTCACGGTTCAATTAACGAATGGTCAAATGAAGGTACCCCACCCGTCTGTAACAGCGGTTAGGGGATGCGGCAAATAGTCCTCCAATCAGGTTAACCTTTCGCTATTTTCGTGAAATAATAATCCTCCGGTAGGTGACCAACCCTTATGGTGGGGGTAAATTGAAACCTGCCGGTAGAACTTTCTTCTTACCACGGTTATACGTTCTTAGTGTATATTATTAACAATTAATTATGATTAATGAGCCTTTCTTTGTTGAATTTAAATTAATGATTTAAAAATGAGAAAAGTAAGAAAATTACAAGGAACAATTATAATGATATTTTTAAATTGACCACTCAGGAAATTTATAAATTAATTATAAAAATCGAAGTCGATGAATAACTTTAGTGGAGAGTTGGCAAACATTCCAACGTGCTATAAAATTTGTAATTTCAAATTCATAATATTTGACAAAATGAAACAAAGGGGATAAGTAAATGAATGTACCATTGTAATTATTATTGAAATTTTGTATAATATATAATATTACCAAATTAACCGTTTAAAAAGGAGTCGAAAATATGAAGTTTTACTTTCAAAATACATATTAACGTTCCAAAATTAGACGTTTAACTTCTGGGGCGTCCTGTTTAAATCATAGGCGACGGATGGTGACAATACAAACATTGCAACGCTATAAACTTTGATTATCTGAAACCGTTATGAATAATAAAGTCGATGATATTTGCTGGAAATTCCATAGGTTTAATTACAGGTGCCAGGTATAGGTAGTATACCCTAGACACAGTAGCGCCCGGTTTAATGGTCATAGGTTCGGGACCGAATCATGACCACTAATCAGATATTATTATGCACCGTTCTAAAGCACATAAATTTTGCCAAATACATTGACTACAGTCATACTTGATTAATAGTCGTGGACCTGGAGTCAAATTAATTAATTCAATTTTAACCCATGAACGAAACAGAAGATTTAGTCGCTATTAATAACATACTGCAATATATGTTTCCCATATTCAAAAGTAATCATGATGTTGTTAATAATAAAAGTAAAATCATGTCCAGACACTCAGAGAAATTTTTAACAAAAAAAAGGACACTATCCGCACAATTGACAACCGTATATTTACCGGTCATTTATCGGAACTTAGAATCTTCTGTTAACATTTCCTTCATCTCCTGGTGAACATATCTACCACACTATTGATGACGATATTACATTGTAATTAGATGGAGACGTCAGATAAGCGAACATCTTTCGATCTGAAATGAAATGTAAATTCCATCGTGGACAGATCTGGTGTACGTTGAAGACGTACGATGACCGGCGCGAATGAAATGTAAATTTCAATTCGATGTAGACGAGAAATCCGATACCAAGGTCGTTCCTCGGCTTCTCATCAGCTGACACCGATCTTGGCCAGCCTACCGCAACGCTCTGCGGTCATTTTTCTTTTCGTAACGCTTCATCGGCCAACGCTCTTTTTGCTGGATTAATTTCTCCCTGTAGCCGATAGAAAAGTCCCTAGACGAGGATCTCCTGTTTTTTATTTTCTTCTTCTCTTTCCAACAAAACCACACTATCGAGGTACCGTAACGCTGGCCCAACATGATCAGGCATCTTCAACGTCTAAGAAACAACACCCTGATAGCACGCTTTTTTGCTTATCACCGACAATATTAATTGTTATACCACCTTTTTCTTCATTTTTAAAAATTAATCTTATATATACTGTTATAAATAGTTTTCTTATCATCCGCAGAGAAAAGGGTGACATATGACCTTCTTCTGATAACACAATCCAACAAATTAGAACTTTTTTTTGATCTGCAATATTCACTAGACGATTCTTATAAAATTTTTCATTCTAAAATCGAATCCTGACCTGTCTGAACACCCTGTGTAATTAAAGTGGTATGAATTTTGTGAAGCTGTGTATTGAGAAATATCTGAGAATTTTCATGGATGACTTGTAATAAATTCTCGAGATATGACAGGCCTGAAAGTAACAAAATACTAAGCGTGTAGCAAGTGAAGTGTAAACGTAAGATGGACATGGTTAAAGAAAATGATGATCCAACACATCCGAGACGAGAACGACAGACAAGTTTGAAGGCCTCGGGGCTCAAGATCCATGGGGAGTTTTCCGTTTGCTATGGTGGACAGGATCTAGGAATGCGGCACGAGAAGTCAGAGCACTATTAACCACGTAGAAAGCAACAGAGCTTGTAGATAGATCCTTGTGCACGGCAATCACCTGCTGGGTGGTCCGATGGATCGCCACGGGCCATCTCGTGCAACTCCCTCGTATGCTCGTATTAAGTCATTTTCCCGCATGCTCGTCTAGTCATGGAGGTGGCCTGCTTCGTCAATAAGTCCCCGTAAGGTGGATCTCCCTAGATCGAATCGTTCATCGCAGGGAAACGATCTGTCGTCGCTTCTACCTTCTCCATTTAACACTTTGATTGCCACGTTACATTTATTTATAGATCAGTCACTTTCAGTGCTATGCAAACTCGCTTATTCGTTAATCATTTTCACCCTATGATTCAGTTCTTCCTGTGTTAATCATTTTGATCGTTAGATTCATTTGTTATTTATATTCATACGGTCTTCTATATTTTATTCATTTTTAAATTTTCAGATTTTGATAAAATACTTGATTTAATACCCATGTGAGGGTGACACTAAGATTTCCATAGTAATCTATTAGTAATAACACAATTAGGGGGAGAGAGTCAGTTGATTCCTCTATTAAGAAATTATAATTTTTTTGAAATAAATACCAATATTTTAATAATGTTAATCAGATATGTCAAAAAATATTGTTTGATCCATTATCAATATTATTAGGCATTCTTTGACTTACCTAATTAAAAATTATGGCTGATGTAGTAAAACTGAGATTTATCCAAAATACAAAATACCTTTAAAGTAACTTTAAAAATGTCTACAAAATCTAATATGCGATATCTTGTCAAGAAATCCAATATTTCAATTGCCGTTCATTACAACGTCGCTACGTAGTAAAATTTGAAAATTGTCGAGTCAGCTGGAGGTATAGTTATATTAGAAGGAGCTACGATCGCCCATGGCGTTGTCCGGGGGCACGGGAGTACCAGACGGTTCGTAATGGGTCGAAATTCATGTTTTTAGAGGTGGATGATGAGAAAGCATGGTGCATGTAATGCGAGCGAACACGTCGAGAAGAGTTGTGTTCAAAAGATCATCGACGGCTCGTTAACAAAAGGGAACGGCTATCTATGGCGTTTATAGAAACCGTATCTTAAGATCACTATTGATACCTCGATCGATTCATCGCCACGAGGCGCACCTGAACACGGAGGCATCATGATGTTCTAATTTTACAAAATGCTGTCTTGTACTTTTGATATGGTCACTATTATCAGATTATCGGTTCATTTATAACATATTTATTAATTACAATTTTAGCGATGTAATGATAAAAAGAAGATTAGTCTATTATAACAGCTTCTAATTATTTCAATTTATTTCTGTTTCAGGTAAGTGCTATTATAAATCTGCCATTCAAACATATGACAATTCATCAGCTTTCAAGTGAGTAATGTATTGTTCTATTTCAAGCAAATAGATCTTTCTTTTTTTTATAAATGACACAAAATGAATTTGTTCGCAATCTTGCTCCAAGGGATTTATTATCTTTATAACAAAATCTTAAACGTTATGGTAAGGCGTAGCACACCATAGAGATGCTGGTTTAACACAGGAACGCAAAAACGGACTTTGTGGGGCAAAGTTTAGCCCAGTGATCTTGAAAGAGTTAATACGTGGCTACGAGCATCGTGTCCGACCAAAGAGGAGAATACAAGGGACTCTTTGATCGTATCTGCAACGACGTGCGTCGGGACGCGTTCGTTCGCTTTGACGCTTTTTTTCTATGATGCATCCAGTACATCGGTCTGATGCATCATCGCAAAATGGTGCAAACCATGAAAACATTTCGTTTTGATGCAGCGTTCTGCGCATCTCGAGACATCAACATTAAACGAAAAACAATTCTATTTTGAGTCATTCAGGGCCATCTAGATACTTAGTTTAATTTATTTAAATCGTCTGAATTTTATACAGGAATTTTAAAAGAATTCTTTTCGAATTTAGAAAAAAATACAAAATTAATAACGTATGTAAATTAATCATACAAATTATCTAAAAATTTGAAATGATGGGATAAGTGTGTAGAAAGTGAAAAATCGCATGCCATTTTTTGCGTTATTCAAAATACTGATTTTTTAAATACCACCGAATGCAATATGGTTAATGATCCTCATTAAAGCATGCCATAGTACATATGCACATTCATTTTCACCGTGGCAGTCAATCTGTTAATGATCCCCGACGTCTAGCCATCAAAGTCATTCCTCATGATTCATGGGTAAGTCCGATTGGGTGCTTTCGCGACTCGGTTGCCGAACACGCGAACACGTGAAACGTTCAGGTGATCTCATCGCGGAAGTAGAAGGCGACTTTTGAGGATTTTGTATTCCGGACGTGTGGGCTCTATAAAACTAACCATGCCCACGCGTTCTGTCCATTATACGTGGCGTCGCTCGCCGCCAAGATACTCATCGTCACGTAGCCGGACCACCTGTGCCACCATGAATATCCCATAAAATCGTTGCTTTTCTTTCGAACCTGCCGCCCTGGGAGTGTCTACCTTCTTCGACGTTTCTGATTCAGGAACAGCGGTGAAACAAAAGAAAGGAGACGCTTTCGATCGTAAGACACGAAGCAAAGGTGAATCGACCTCGCCTATGTACAATATCCAGTGAACAGGTTTTTGATGGCGAAAAAATGGCATGCGATTTATGCTCATTGCCGGTGACGTTTATTTCGACGAACAGAATAGAGTGAGAGGCGTTGAAGACAATTAGGTGATGGATTTTTGTCACGGGTCATAGTTGAGCCTCGGTAATTCGAACCTTTATAAGACCATAAATTCGTTCATTTCCTTCCGTTCCATTGTGAAATGCTCGAGGAATATAAATGTAAATTTATTTGAAATTATTCCAAGTCAAAGTTTCACTACCACTGCCAATATAAAATTTTGTAATTTCGAGAAAATCATTTTCTTTGTAGTAATCTCAGATGAAAATATTATCATTTTATAATTTACCAACACATTATTACTTTTAATATTAGCGCATAGCGTTTGTTACTAAATATAAATTGCCATTTATTTTTTATAATATTTAAAATTTCTCTTACAGGATAAGAGGATATTCTTATTTAAAATAAAAACATTTTAGGAATTTTAAATATTCAATTCAAATGTTAAATAGCGCTATCTAACACCTAACGTTTTTGATTAAATTTTATATACCATGTAGCAGAAATTGCTTAAAAATGAAATTAAAGATCAGCCGATTAGTCCACAAATCTTTGAAGGAGTCAATGAATCATCATGCCATTAGGCACAAACCTTCTATAATACATAGGTGTTGAGCACAATGGAATCGTAGATTTTTCATCTATTCTTATTCTCGATTGTAACAAGTGTTTGCTCACGCAATGCGAGGCCTTTAACCCGCGAACACGTAGGTAGATGAAAGATGCGTCGCTCGATAGGAAAGGTGCTCGTCTAGGTGACGATAAATTGTTCACATGGGAGTAACATGTGGGCACATAAAAGCCACTCTAAATTGTACCCTATAAATCTTCACGTTTACCGAAAGCCATCAGATCATTTCATAAGTAACGTCGTTTTCCCGTGTAAGTTGAATTCATTAACCCTCAATCCTGGGTCATTCGGTACCCACTCGTGCGATTACTTGATATCAAGGGTTAATCTGTTAATCAGGGGGTGACGAATTGACTCGTCAATGAAAAATATTTGTGCAACGCATGGAATTTTGAAGATTATACATGGCGTCAGTGTCGTGTGAAACCTTGGTGGAGAAAATTATGTTTGTCGTGAACAAACTAACGTCGAGAATAAAGCATCTTGACTCGTGAAACTTCGGTTGATAAAGACACTGTAGAGCGCATGATTCACTTATGCACATAATGTCTTCTTCCACCAAATTATACAGTATAAAAAAGAAAAATATTTGTTAAAATTATTAAGAGAATAATAATTAATTAGATTTAAAGTAACAAAATTTCTTTAACCTTCTCTTTTTAGCTTAATTTTGGTCGATGAATTGTTGTAGATATTTTATAGATCTGGATCACGATTGACCCATCTACCGTCGTTCGAAAATTAATAAAGTCTAAATTAATGACCAATTTAAAGGGTTAAAGGATTTATGATATTTTAAAATTTCTCTATGTCCCTATTCTTTTTCTATCTTTTTATATTTACATTAAGCGGAATGCTTAGGATACCATGGTACCCAAGTTATAAAACAACCATAAACATTTTGATTATTGACAGAAGAATTAACCACATTATGTCGTTCATACTTATCATTATGGTACACTCTTACCGTGTAACAGCTTGGAATGAATCTGGTAGACCTAGAATGGAATTCAGCGCTGATAACTTATCAGTGGAAAACAAGTCAGACTGCAACGTGAAGCAATAATCTAATTGAAATCGCTGCAATCTCAAAGGAACTGAATTATTTAATCGTTTACAATGAATCATGAAGGTAATTTCATGATGTTATTCTGAAATAATTATTCCATTTATCACCAATTAAAAAAAAGTATTAAGTAGGCAACTTTGGCCTCTTTTCATTGTCTTATGAAAATAATATAACATTAATACTGCTTAGAATTTTCATTAATTTAATTTTTTTCTTTTTTACTGAAAATGATGCTAGTCACTGCTGACTCTTATGTCATTCAATGTGTTAAAAATTGCTGGACAGAAATACTTTCGTGACTCATTGCATATCCAGCAAAACGAAAAAAAGTTTCACGAACGTTTCTTCATAATTTTGTGAGGAAAATTCCATGCATTACATTAGATTCCAACGGAGGTAGCGAACGGGTCATAAATGCAACCTAGTAGTCAGCGGAGCATAAAGATCGAGCATTGTAGGTTTCATTCGCGTGTCATTTTCCGGATTAAGTGGTTTCGTTACGCTCGTGAGGTGTCAAGAGTTTCGTATCGACGATGAGATCCGTCGCAAAATCAACGATCGCGTTTCTAACGGTTAATGTTTTTTTTATCCTGATTCAAGTAATGTTAAATGGCTGGTGTCGAGTGAAATTCATGATAAGAAAAATCCAACGGTCACGATATATATGTGTGGGTAATTTGGATTCGCTTCAGTGCTTTCTGTGTTCTAGGGATTTGTAATCTCGATGAAAGTTGAGCGCTGATTTTAGAATCTTACAGTCGCATGCAATATTTATTTCATTTTTGTTTTCGAAATTGTTTGCCATTTAGTACAAGAATAATTTAATTTTTCTGTATTATGAAATTGTTTGAGAATCATAAGTGTAATATTGGTTTAATCCCATCACTAATGGAAATCACTTTAGCCTAAAGAAAAGCCTGTGCGTGGTTGTGTATCCACCTGTTCACCACTCGAACGCACGTGTCATGACGATTGTCATTTCTCTTATACCATGGATGATACAAAGCAGCCGCTCTTGTTAATTGAATGCGGTAATCCTTGTACGAGTCTCGAATGCTCGGTGGGTATTTCATTGTGAAAGCTTTATGAACTTATCGCAGGTGGTCTGGTCTATGAGGTTGAAGGAAAAACACAAGGTATATGACGAACACCGCAATACCTTACTTAGAGAGGCAATCCTCGAAGAAAATGAAAAGGGCACTTCTTAATTGGATAATTAATGAGCGTATTAATCCTTTGCGGTTCGTAATTATTTTCATAGCATACTCTGGTAGGTCTGCATTTCAATCGAAGAAATTGGAACACGAATAATACTCGACGGAAAATAAATTCGGAGAATTGAAATCCATTGTGAATGGAACGATTCGAATGAAATAAAGCAAGTGATTTGAATACGATAAAGAAACAGACAGTATGTTATATTGAATTAAACCATTCTTCATTCGTGACATATTTTATATCCTATTATCACACGGCGTGATAATCATTGCTTGGTCAAGGTGTAATTTATTGTTACATTAGCGAAAACACATATTTTCTGGACGAATGGCTGTAAGTGATTCTTAAGTATGTTAATTTCAATCGTAACTCAACAACGCTACGATTATGCATGAATTCATTCACAAAATTGATACACTATTAATGTTAATCTTGTGCCTATTATTTATACTCCTTTCATCATTTTTATTTCTATTTTAATCAATTTGTCTTTTGGTGTTAAATGGATATAGCAATAAAAAGATGAAAACAAATGAATTTAAACAATTTGATTTCTATTGGCATATCTTGGATCTTTTTCTAAGATGGACAAGATCTCATAGAATTTTGAAAATTTGAAATTCTAGAATTCTAGAATTATACCATCTTAAAGTTTTCAAATGATAAGGAAGACACTTCATAGCTTTTAGGGCGCCAAGCCCTCCTGGCTCCTACCCAGTTGC
Source organism: Osmia bicornis bicornis (assembly GCF_907164935.1). Classification (NCBI taxonomy): domain Eukaryota; kingdom Metazoa; phylum Arthropoda; class Insecta; order Hymenoptera; family Megachilidae; genus Osmia; species Osmia bicornis. Next base: position 4,084,462 of record NC_060219.1, on the reverse strand, counting down.
GCCAATGCTGATCGTGTAATTTCAGTCGAAGCATTCTTACATATATTTCGTAGATCTGGGTCACAATTGACTCAATATTTGCGTTTCAACAATTCAAAATAGTACACACATGCTATTACTACTTTCTCCAAGAATAACTATCTCAGTGGCTCTATCGTGTCTAAATTCTCTGCTATAATCGAGACATAAATTGTCTCAGACTCTTCTAAAGCTTCTCCGTATAAGACTAACGAGAGCCAGGATGAATCGTCAGTATGATCCTGTAATTAAGGCTCGATAAATGTTTATCATGACACGGAGGCCAGGTACGCGATGAACGCATGGCATGCGTTTTTATTCTTCTCTCTATCCCTTAGCAAAAGGGGAATCTATCGCGGTCCGTGTCCGCTTTCCAGCCAGTTCGTTCGGCTGAAATTCTTCCTTCGTCTGGATGCCGGAAGCGAAACGCGAGCGGGATCTTCGCGAGTGCAATTAACGGGAATTACCTTCATCGGGGAATATCGGCTGACGGTCGATATCTCGCGACCTTTAAACGGACTTCTTTTCTACCGTGGAATAAACAGGAACGTTGAAGAACGCTTACGAAACGAGATCTCTCTCTCTCTCGGGTCGCATTCGCAATGCGCCAGGCATTAAGGCGCTTTATAAATATGCAACGAATGTACACACGTGTATCGGGTAGAAAAAAATGATTAATATTTATGCGATACACGAACGTGTTTGTTAGCTGGACGGACATACAACATATGCTTCTTCCTTGTTTTTTTTCCAGATAAAATTTAAAAATTGTAATTTTAGTTTAGATCGGTGATAAGGAACTTGAGGATGTTGGTATTATATATTCCTCGGATGGAGGATGCTGAGTCACTTGAGACCCAGATTTAAATCTGTCTTATATTGAGTTAATAATGTTACACTTTTGTGATAATATAGTAATTATGTAATAATTTGAACAAAAAATAATTTCGGTATGCGCTGGGTACGAGATGAATTATGCATTAAGTAAACCTTTTCCCTTTGATTATTATGTATCAATATAATTTAAATAACTGAAATATCAGATAAAATAAAAGTTCGCTTAATGATATGTGTAATAAATATTTTTCCATTGGGTCGCAAATGTTGTCCATAGTAAATATCGAATTGTCAGTTGCTTTTATCTTAATTTTTTTTTCCATGAGCAATTTATGGTTTTTAGCGAACACATCTATCCTTATGATGCTTTGAAACACGTAGTCTTCTTATCTAACAACCAAACAATCGATAACGAGGCACTGCAGAACATGCTTCGACCTACTTTTCCAATGTCAACAATGACTGCTTTAAGTGCTACATTTGTTTATAATACTTGAGTTGACTTTTTTAACACACCTACATTTTACAATTCCAAAGTAAGCTAAAGATGAATTGTTAATAAAAACTTATTAATTAGCTTTCAATTAATAACTCTTAGGGAACATATTTGTAATTGCAAAGGCTATATTTGTCCAATTACCAATATCAGATTTTAAAAATTTTCTGCTAACCTTTTTGAAACGTCATCAATGTTTAAAAATTGCTAAAAAAAGTATGCGTAGACTTTTGGAATGAACTGATAAAATCCATCGAAAGGTAGCAGATTTAGTTGCCAACCTAATATTTCTTCTCATTAGTCGTGCAATGAACGATCGGTAAAAAGAATAAAAAAGAAACACCCACGTGCACTGCGTGAAAAGGAGATTCGGGTTTCCCTCAGGAAGGAGGAGGACGCGATCTCCCGGTCGATGAAGAAGAGGAGAGGGCAAAGACGGCTAATGGTAATGGTAGCAAGCCAGTGTCTCTCGGGCCGTCGTCGAAGCCGGTACATGTTCACTTGGTCGTGGTCCACGTGTGCTCGATTTTTAGCCGGCTTCTTTTTCGATATATTTCAGCCTCGAGCTCGGTTACCTCGAGGGAATTCGCGGTTCGTCGATCCCTCGAACGAGTTCTCCGCTTCTTTTTCTCTTCCGTCATGCGCCCCCCTCGTGATCCACCTTCGATCGATCCTCTTTGACTTTCGCGACTTTTCGTCCTGATGAATCTTTCATCGATCTCTCTCGTTAAGGTGTTCATCCAAGCTTTCCCTATTTAGATAGCAATTTTTTGTATTGTGGAGTGCGTGAGTGTTGCTTAATTTAATCTTGAGTGTTGGTGGAAGTTTAGAATCAAACTGTAGAAGATTTTACAGAATCTAACGTTAAAGGAATTAGAAATGAATTAGAAACAATTCTTATTTAGTTTATTTTCGTTTCGTGGATTGAACTTTTATTTCTGACTGGTGAGAAGAAGTAGTATAATCCATCATCGTGCTTGTATTAAAGTGTACGTTAATTCGTGTGATATCATTTAATAAGACACTTGGTGTACAAACTTCGGTTGCAATCTTTGTGAATATTAATCAGGGCAGGAAGTTGAAATTCAGTGCTGAAGACAGCTGACTATGCCTCATTAGCATATTTCATTAATTCTTTATCAGAGAAATTAAATTCATCTTTGAGAATAATTGAATATATTCATTGAGATGAATTTATTTGAATCACTATCAAATTCTCAGAAATGTTGAAAACTTTCTAAGAAATTTTGTTGATTATTCGTCAAAGTGAATCTGAAATGCTGAAGACAGTTATGACCTCGTATAAAACTTATCGAAGTAAATCCAAAGCACTGTAGATATCGAAATCTTCTCAGCTAAATTTCTATATATACTCTTCAAGGTATATCCAAAGTGCAGAAGACAATTGTAAATTTATACGAAACTTCATTGAACCTTTGTCGAACGTTTTATTCACAATAGTATCAAAAGCTTCTAAACCAAATTAAGGTGAATCCTAAGTGCCGAAGACAATAGTGACTGTGAAATACCCCGGAGTAATTTTCTATCAGATGACATGGTGATGATAGAGGCACATAGCACCGAGGCAGTCCTTCCTTTGAGCATGGGGTAGAAATGTACCCCGGAAGGTCAATCTGGACCCGGGGCGTCTTGGCCCTCGGAGTAGGGGCCCTATTTCTATTAGGATGGAGGATCAGCTCGACTGGCGACGCTTCGTCTGCCTCCGCGTCGGAGCGTATCAGTTCGCTGAAGATCGATTCGAACAGGAACTATTTCAGCGTAGTGCTCGCGTCGTCTCGATCTCCGCGCAGCCGGGACGACGATGACGACGAGGAGGAGAGGAAAAAAGAGGATCCTCTGAGGCAGGATCGACCAGTCGAGGGGGATTATTCAGCCGGTGATGCCGAACTTGACGTTGAACACGGTACCAGTTATTCGGCAGAAAGATCGCTTCCGTTCGCGAAAGATTATCGCGAATCGACCAGTCTCGCCGAGCTGACAGACGTCTCGACGTTGCTGAAGAATCCGGAGAACGATGACGAAAGCGGCGAGACGAGAACAGAGGATGATAATCAATTTTCGAAGGATCGTGAAGCGTTCAATGGCTCGGTTGGTGGTGAAAGGAGCCACGTAAACGAGAATTCGTCGCGGCAAGTGAATGGGGACTCCATGAATGAAGTTGTGGAAGATTTCGAGCCAACTTACTACTTAGACTTCCCTGAACGTACTAAAATTGTAGCGACTTCTTCGGCGAAACATTTTTATTCCACAGAAACGGATGAGGAAGTCGCGACAGGAATCGTCAGTGATATCCATAACTCTGAAGAATCTGCAATGACGAAGAGGGAACGGGGAGCAGTAGACGAAGAATCGATTTCAGGATACCCTCCAGCGTTTTCTAGAAGACGACGTTTAACTGGAATGCAGAAGGACCGAGCTCCTTTTTTTCGCGATCAATCTTCCGCAAACACGCTCGAAAGCCGTAAAGGTCGATCGTCGGAACGAAAGATCCACGAAGGTGGAAGATCTGCAAATCGCTCGCCTCCGGCTGTCGATCTTTCTCTGGATTTTCGTGCGATTCGGGGGGAACGTAACAACCAGATGCTCGAGGGAGATGAAGTAACGGATCCTACAGGAGATGGAGATTACTCGAGCCGCAGTGAAAGAGATTCTTCGGCATCGTTCTCGGACAATGTGAAACTTCGTGAAAATACACCATTGGAAAATTTGCAAATAGACACAATACTCGAATTCCAGAATGAAGATTACACAGGGGAAAGTGAAGAAGGTTCTCCAGCCGCCTTATTTTTTGAAAATATTGAGGGAATTTTGAAAAATTCAGAAAGGAGTGCCGTTAAGAAATTTCAAAATGAAGAAAATTCTAAAAATATTGGAAATGCATTGAAAAGTTCAGAAATTGAGAAGACATATTTAGATGATAGAAAAGTGTCATCAATAGATGGAAGACTATCTTTATCGTTACTTAGAGGTGCTAATTTGCAGCGTGGGAAAAATAAAGTTCGTCGAAAACGATACACGAATTACTATTCGCCACAATCGGTCACCCCCATGGCTTACGTGCATATACAACCTGTGTATCCGGTAGCAACGCCTCCACCCGCGAACCGGAAGTGCGTACGGTGTATGGTTGTTTACAAACCGTGTCCTTCGATGCCGAGACAACCTCCTAGAGTCGCTCTTCCGACGTACAAGTACCAAGAACCGGCTTCAAAGTGGCATGGACTCAAATATGGTGAGTGATTCAATCCGTTCGCTGCGGGAGAGTTTCAACGCAAATGTTTCGGCCAGGGTAGCAATGATATTTTTAATATTCTTCGATAAATGATATAATTATTATTCGTTGTGAAAGGAAAAATGAAATTTAAAGAGATATAAAATGGTTGACACTTGAACTTCTATAAAATTCCATGGAATTAAAATGATAAATTATTGATTTAATTTTTGTACTTGAACATTTGTACTTAATAAATGATTAAACAATTGAAATTACTCAAGTATCCAAAGTATGAAATTTAATATAAATTTAACTGATATTATTTTAACTGATAAGTATTTTTGGATAACATAATTATATCAATAAACTTCAACCTATAGTTTGTTATCAAAATATTTACCTAAATTGACTAAAAATCTAATTAAAATCTACCTGCAAGAATAGAAGAAACTGTTCGTGACTGAAGATAAAGATTTTCTTCTCCTAAATGGAGGTGAAGCAACAAAGTCGGCGGGCAACGTTTAATTATGTTTTTTCCTCTATTCAGGGAGGTCGCGAAATTCGTTGAACGTATAAAATGTTGCTAGAGCATCCTCCCGTCGTTGATTGCAATTTATTGCTGTGCCGTTTATTCCTAGAAAAAGCACGCCAACTAAACATCGGTCGGTTAATGAGCCGCATCCGAGGCTCCTCAACTTCTTCGCTGAGGTCGGAGGTCGCGAATCTCTGATCGACCCAACACGACACCGCACTCTCCTTGACTTCCGTTTTCTCGACTATCGTTAAAAGCACGCTAAAAGGTCTATCGATTCCATTTCCATCGATTTCAGTAACATTCACTGTATTCGACGTTATTTGACATTTCCGGAATTTAAATGGTAAATGGTATAAATGCAAAAAGAATAAAAATTTTAGCGGGAAAGGGTGTGATTTCCATCCGAGAATAATTTATTTTACAATTTATATTATTTATATTATTTTATAATGTTTCACTTCATTACTTGAATTATTCAAGAATAAACGAGCGTAAATTGCATTCGAGTACTTGGTAAAAAATACAAGGAGGATGGCTTAGGAGGCTCTAAGATTAATGGCACAAACAACAGATGGAAAAATTTGATGGGAGGAAAGAAAGCTTCCAGACAAGGTATTTGCGTAGGCATGCGCGACGATCCATTGAAGAACGACGAAGAAACTAAAAATATCGACATATCAACATGCCAGCAGATGTACGCGTGCATTCGCACGCAGAAAAGTGCGTGATGTCTGAACGAAAGCTTGTTCGGGTAGGGATGGGATTAAGCATGTCGTGAGTAATATTACAACTCATCATATTCTAAAAAGATCTTTTTGTAAAAATACGAAGAATCTTCAATTTTGAATACTCGTAATTAAATTACGATTATTTAGGCAATTAAAATATATAAAAGTATGCAAAATATATATATGCAAAACATACAAAATATTGGAAATATGGATAATATGAATAATTTTATTATTGTTATTTACTTTTTATTTTATTCTATTTTTAAATTCAAAAATTTATTTTATCATTTTGGGACTATTATATAATAAAGATAAAACGTGGTGTTACAAGGTAAATGATTAAAAATTGATTGGAAAAGAAAATCATTCGTGAATACACATGAAACTTAATTCCATCACTAAGTACAAGCGATGAATCAATGTTCATCGTGCTTACTCGATCCAGGAAACGAGTGTTTCTGAATGATACGAATGAAATCAGCATTTGCATCAATGACGCGTAATCGGAAACGGGAAAGCGTCTACAGTATAACGATTAATTTACGCATGTAATTGTTGTTACATGACTACAAAAAATTGCATCTGTACATGTTCTTACAAACAGAATATTATTAGAAGCTGTTACTTAACACGTTAAATGTCACACATGATTTAATAAGATTTATAGTAGTGTTTAAAAACAGATAGAAAATATTAAAATTTTAGTTATGAATAATTACTTAATTATGGAAGATTGCAGTTTATTACGTTTTATAAATTGATATTTTTTTTAAATATTCGCATATATTCTAGCTTTGAGAGAACCATGGGGGAATGGGGCAAGTAATCCTGTTAAAAAAATTTTTTTAAGTAGTTCTTATTTATAATGTCATCAATTTTCTTTATATTTCATATAAAATTGTACAATTTGACTTGGAAGGAACTAACAGACGTGATTATTCGTATTTTCCACGATTCTTTTAAACTCAAAAAGTCATTATCATTGTCAAAATGATCCTTTTCATCATCTGCAACCAGTCTCGGATTCTCAACCACCAGGAACGTTGTCATTATTTGTAATATACACCATCCCTTAGTAGTAGCTGTCTAGTTTTTCAAACCATCAACGTCGTCATTATTTAAAATACTTTCACGCTGTTATTACTCTGGTACTTCTTTAGTCGTGAATTGCACGAAGGGTGCTCCCTACCATTAATTACATCACGAATGCGGTTAATGACCGGTATCAATCACAAGAAGGTATAACATAATCGGATCGAACGCGATCTTCTGTGATCGTGCGTGGAAAGTGCTCGTCCAGGGTGGCCTCGATACTGGATCCTCCTTCTTCCAACGATTCTTTTCCTTCTATCAGCCAATATCCATTATATTTTCCATTTGGATCGTATCGATGATACTATCGATCGACGAACAATCATTTCTCTTTCCTTTTTTATCAAGTATATTGCATACACTTTGAGTAATATCGTCGAAAGACGAAGAGGAGTCAGTTTCCTGCGAGCTCTTCAAACAGTGTTCTCCAATATTAAGTTGTTGTGGATGAAAGGGTAACAAATATAACATTGTTCAAAATAATACTTTTATGTCATCAAATTGAGTTAGACTTTTTATCACCCAACTGACTGTGTTAAAAACCATTCATCTGATGCATCGTTTGTTGCGATCCACAATTAAGCATTTTGTATTAAGAATATTAATGAGGGGTTGGTGTAGTAATTTTCAGAAATTTTTAAGCTTTAAATTGATATTGAATAGGTCTTATTTTGAGATACTTTTCTGTCATCAAATCGTATTAAACTTTGTAGATATAGCCTTATATTCTGATCAATTTTTCTCATTATCCATAAATTTTATTATAAATAAAAACTAATAATTTTTCAGACACAACTGTTTAATTATAAATGAATAATAAAATAAATGATGAATACACATAATTGCATAAATATTCATTGTCGAAGTCACATCCAGGTCGTCAAAGATTCTTCGTCATTATGATAAGATTAAATTTACAACGATGTTACAACAGATCCTCAAACTCCATAACCCTACCATGTAAACGAACGCTCTATTTACTCTTATTTCAAGCCGTAATTCATCGCCAGGTTTGCTCAAACCTGTACACTCATACACGGATCAAAGGTCCGACCTCTCTTTCTCTCGTTTCCATCCAAAGAGTGTTTCTTGCTCGCGGTATTTCATCGCTTCATCCTGTAACCTTTTCAACAAGAGCCAGGCCCGTGCAACAGGTACAACGGGACTCTTGTGAAAATGTGATTTACGGCTTGATTAACCAGTCGAGCCGCTCGTGCTTTCTCCTGGACGCGCAGATTTGTCAGACGCCACAGGAACACCGTGTTAAACGCGCCACGATGCTCACTTCCGGGATACGCCTGTGCTCAGAACGAAATCAAAGCTTCTGATTAGGGGTGGCGAAAAGACAGTGAAGCATCGATACAACTGACATTGGCTAAATATTTGCTTAAAATTTGCTTAGGTAGAAGGTTTTCAAATTTTTAAATGCAAATTTATTTTATGGAGTATTAGACCAAGTGCAATGAATTTATACTCCATATATAATATTCACAATTTTTATTAAAAATTACATTATGATATATATAATATATTTATTTCAAAATTATAATTAATAACGAATTCTCTTTTTTATAACTTCTTAAAACTTCTTTTTTATAGCATAGTCTTATGAATGTTGAAAGCTTTACAATAATATTACTTCATCTTTAAGTATACTTGAAAAGTATACAGTAAAGATTTCACGGTATGAGCGAAAAATTTCGAAATTTATGACATAATTTTATAGGTTTGAGTAATAGTGCATATTAGAGTGATAGGTATGACGAATAGACTATTTTACGCTCAATCTTGCCGAACAAGTATCAGAAACGTGAATGAAGTCACCGGGAGCAGAATAACATTTGTACAAAGTCATATAGCGTGACTTATAAAGGGTTTCACGAAAGTAGGACAGATTACATTTGTGAAATACCAAATGATAAGAAAAGTTGTAACAGCCATTCGTGTTTCATTGGAGGTATGCACACCATTATCAAGATTTTTATTTTTTAACTGACATACTTGCTTTACATGAAAAATTATTCCACTGTTTTGTTATCATTGTTATCAATCAGCTTTAGTACAATTATTACAGTGATATTTTTCGTGTTATTGGCTAATGCCAACCATTACACTAATATTTCTCTTAATCTTGTTCTAAATGTTGTTCAATTAATAAAATCAAAAAATAAAAAGTTCACCTTTGCACATTGGTGATTAAAATTATAAAATACCCCATTTATTCTTCACTAATATATACAGGATGTCCCATAACTGGTGGTACAACTAGGCAGTGATTTTATATAAAAAAATGTAACAAAATTTATTTTTATATGAATCTTTATTTTTTAGAAAATTATTTTTTCAAGTAAAATTGTAGTATCTTTACATAAATTGAAAATTTGTTTAGCTTATGAAGAGATTCTGTTTCTTATCCCCATATTTTTTTAACGATCGAGAAAAAAGATTGCAAGCAACATGAAAATTATTTTCAATGACCATACTAAACAAAACCGTACCAAACAAATGATCCCAAAATGGTACCAGTTTGATAGAGAGCGTTCGACGCGAAGAGTATCTAAAATAGTCTCGTCTGGTTTATTTATACAAGAAGCATTTGAAATAGAAAAAGGCTCGAAAACAACAACGACAAGCAGATCAACGTACTCTAAGAGGAGGTGCACGAAACTCGAGGAACAAGGTTAAGAAAAAGGAGGAAGGGAGTGTACGTTCCGAGGCTGGGCTCGTTTTCCTGGCACGCTCGAAGGATACAATGCATCGCGCGAGCGAAACGATGCAATCCGCTCGCGGCTATGCAACGCAACTCGGTCGCGGTCGCTTTGAACTGCTCCATGAAGAAGCGTGTAGGTATATATCTCTCGGTATCTCCGGCAGTCGTGTCCGGCCAAACACGAGAAAGCGAATTTCCTTCCGCCGTTTCGTCCCTTTATCCATTATCCATGTTCTCCTTTATTTTTTATTTACTTTTTTTTTGCAAATCAGTTGTACCACTTGTTATGCTTCAATTTTGTGTTAACTCTTTGAAAGTGGGTCATTATTCCTTTTTTATTTAATAATAAATTACTAATCGATTTAAATTTGGGATTTTCAATTGAAGGATCCTACAGAATTATTTATTTTTGAATAGTAATTAGAATTCAATAGAGTAAATGTAATTTATATATATTTTTATATTTAAATATTACAACTCCAAATATGTAATGATGTTATTGGAACTAGGTATACAGTTACACGAAGACCCATGTAAACAGTAAAACAGAATCGTATAATACAATAAAAATGAGAGCAAGCATAAATAAGAAATATCATAAACATTTCTTTTGCCATTTTACCGTAACAGTCGCCTTTCTTATATTATACAACCTCGTATAATGTAAGATATTCTCGGAGCCGAACTTATAGCACCGGCATTTATAATTATGTAAATCAGCTTCGATTAAACGAGAGAAGTCGTGTTCCCTTTGCGTTTCTCCTTTTATACGTCCTCGTTCTGCTCATTTTCTTTACCGGAAAGAATGGACAGTAGCACGTGTATTATCTCGTGTCATTGGTAAGTTTTGCTGTTAATAACGTTCCTGAAATTTTTTTGAAAACATTTGTGTACACTGTTAACTACTAGTCATTATCTCGTTACATCGTCAGCTATAAAATTGGCAGATTATTATACATTAGAAAATGAAAATAATATGAAATACAAAATTAAATTAAAATTGGTCCGCCGTCCGAGGGTTAATATTATAATAATGTCGTCAAAATTAATATCTTCCTATCATCCAATTGGAATTCATATTTCGATTCGTGAAAAAATCGCAAACTTTTGACTAGCAGTGTATTGTTTAATCGTCTTATTTATTCTTGCATCGCGAGCAATGCAGTTCGAGCACGTATAACACAATAGTCGTGATCGAAACTTGAGCGCGGCGGAGAGGAAAGGATTAGAATTCGCTAACGGTGCTTGCATGCCTGCAAATCCATTTTTCTTTTCATCATCATAAAAGGGCTACTGTCGTATGGTTCATTATTTCTGTTCTTTATTTTTGAATTATAATCCAATAATGATTTTAATAATTTTCCAAAAAGAAACATACGTGTTGAATTTCTTTTGAATTTCTTTTCAAAGAAAGTATGACGAACTAACAAGCAGAATTTACCCTACATCCAGAATCCGACATAACCCATTATCATCAAGCAAAGGTCACAGAAGATCATCGACTGAAATGCTGTAGCACATCCCATGTGAAATGTTCTTTTTTTTCTCACGATCAGTAGGATTTCGTGCTTCCTGCTATTCGCTCTTGCATGTAACAACCGATCACGAGGTGTACGTGTTATTATTCAATAACAGGTGTAATGCTAGCCAGCACCATGGGCCTCTAATCTAGGTGCGTGCGAAGCAAACAAAACGTAGATTCACCACCGGATACCATGGCTGGCTGTTATCTGCATACGTGAGTGTACTAAGATCTTTGTACATCATGTGTAAGCGTGTTAAGAATTTCAGAAAATTCAATAAAATGTGGCGAAAATGATGTAATATATAATCTGGTTAATTGAGTAGAAGTGGCTGGGTATAATAAGACGTACTACATATGATATAATAAAAACTGTGGCAACTATAATTAGTTTTAACATATTAAATGACACAGTGAAAAGGGACGTACATGTAAACCCTATAAATATTTAGATTAATGCTACTTACTTAGTATTTTCTTTAATTTCTGTTTCAGTTATCCTATATTGAGTTTCCAATTAGCTACCTTTCGTTATTAGTATTACTATGATAATAATAATTATGCTGTGGTAATGTTATACATCAGTTGAACGCAAATCAGGAAAACTGCCACCAAACTATTTCCCATTTAAGCAAAGACATAAACTGAAAGAAAGATAAGAAGAATGTTAAAAATGTAGAAAGATAAGAGCACTATATAAAGGCAGGAAAATCTAGAAACACAGGTAAGTGCACAGAAAGGTAAATGAGTGCAAAGAGAGAAAAGCGATGGAGAAGAAATGATATGGAACAGGAAATGTGGTTACAAAGTAAGAGAAAATTGTGGTCTGTAACAGTCTCATGGATTATTGTATACTATTGAATTATACAGCATTCTGCAAATATGATACTCTAATCAGAATCACGAATGAAACATACGGAAATCATGAATAATTTATCTCGCATGCTTTCCAAGAAATTTTATCTTCAACCTTCTGCAGATGAAGGTCGAAACAAAACGTGATTTTTATTTAATTCTTTGTATTAAAAAAAAAAATCCTTTTAGAACAATATTTTCCATTGAATCATTTCCATTCAACTCGTAGCGAGTTAAAGTAATTAAGCAAAAGCAATTAAATATCCCACTTTCTGCTTCTTTATCTCAGTTCCACCGTGAAATGGAGGTAGATAACCATGAATTCCGAGCTACGATTAATTACATTATCAATGATTTCTCGTTCAAAGAAAAAACCAGGTAATTTACAGGTAAATCTGATCGTCTATGGTCAATCTTGAATACCACCGTTCTAAGCACCAGTCGTTTATTAGAGGGGCGTTTTATCGTGCTCTCTGCTAGCACCAATCGTTCGATGAAGATGTTATCTGGTTCTTAATTGTATGAAATGGTTGAGACATTAATCGACTACTAGGTTGATGATAAAAGAAATATATTATCGAGAGGGTGGTTGGAGAATTTTCTCGTTTCATAAAAATAAAATAGATAAGAGGATAGAAGCCAAAGTATTAGGTTCTTGCATATCAAAAGTCTGATACAATTTCATGACAGAAAAGTGTTACCAAATAGCACTTGTGTGACATTCATTTAAAGCTTAAAATCTCTTGAAAATAACAATATAAATCTGTCATTAATATTTCTGATACAAAATGAATGGTTGCCGTTTATAGCAATCAATGATTAATTTCGAAACACATGAAATCTGACATGATACGATGACAAAAACAAAATTGTACTTATAGCATATCAATTTAACGCTTGAAGTTTAATAAAAATAACTACCTAAGCTTTTACGTTTATATTACAAGGATAGCTAAATGGTAGGTTGCTACATAGACCAATAGAACGAATCGTGTTTCTTCTATTTGAATCATAATTTACGGCACGAGTGTGACTGGGTGTTAGAAGGCAAGGGGTTAAATTTTCCTCGCACGATGCAATTTCCTTATCAACATGTTTTCTGAATTATGAGATAATTATACCTCGAGCTGATCCTTCCTTCAGTGTGCATTTAGAATCGCTGGAGTAATGTATGTACTTCGTATTTGAGGAATTTAATCAATTTACAGAATTTATTTACTATATTTTGGTGAATTAATTTATTTTAGTAGTAGATGATTGTATTTTATTATATTGCAACAGAAATTTATTAATTAAATGAATTAAAAATTACTATTTTAATTTTAGATAAATATAAACTTAAACTAAAATGTTTCTAAATAAAGATAAATAATTGTATCAATTATTATCACTACTTTGTAACCTAAGAAGTACGTACAGAGGGACCGTTTCATTGATGATATCATCACTGGATCAAAGCAATAAAAATTGGGTTAAATCGCCAAAGGAAATATTGAGATCGTACGTTTGAATCTACTAAATTTGTTCAATTGCTTACAAAAATTAAAGAAACGTTTTCGCCACTCATTTCTCATCGAGAATGCTCGTAAATCAATTACACAAGGTCCGCCCACAAGCAGCTTCGATTAATCATCGAGAAATTCTCATAAATTCGCAGGTTTGCCTTGTAACCGTAAATTATTACAAGTGTTATTTTCGCATTAAAAGAGTTTGCTGTGTGTTCGATTAATTAAAGCAGATAAACAGCTGTTTGTTTTGCAATTCTTTGTAATTCAGATTGTATCGAGTATTTTCTTTTGCGATTCAGTGATCGAAATGGCTATAAATGGATACATGTTTTATTACTATTCTCGTAGAATAGATAGTGAATTCTCGCTATTCAGTTACTGGGAGTGTTACCACCTACGATGCACTCCTGACATCGAAACGACTGATAAGAGAGAACGCGTAGCACGATAACGCGAAACCAGGAACTTCCTACGTATAATTGCTGAAATAGGACAATTCTGCACTATCAAAATTCTTACTATTACAGTTTCGCGATAGCATAATAGATATAACCAAATTTTTTATATGTTTAATACTGTATTTTATTATAAATTTCTTAGAGATTATTTATTATTCAGAGAAGTTATGGGACAAGAAAGGTTCTATAGAAATATAGCAGGAAATAAATATAATATAATGGGGTTAAATTAAAAGCTAAAATTTCTAGATATTACAGTAATAATATTTCTAATATTTTAAGATATTATAGCTAAGAAAGCTTATTATTTGAAAAAAGCGAAATTGGGAAACTAAAAAGATCTTATAGACTATGGAGTAATTATTTTCTAATATTTTTATAATTTTATATTTTATTATTTATTTATTTCAAGTGTTAAGTAAGAGATTTGAGAATTAAGGAGTTATAAACACTTGAAATATCAGCATAGCAAAATTATGCATCAACCTTATTAAATAATCTTGCAATTCATTAAAAATCTCGTGTTACTAACATTTAAGTCTTGCCACTCGTGTATTATTTAATATCCAACTTCATTTTTAGCAAAATCAGGAATACATATAACAGTGTTTCACAGCGACTTCCCAACGCAATTCCAATCTCTTCCTATCAAATTCTTCTTTCTTCGCAATTTTTAATCAAACCTCGTGTCTCGCGTTTCCGCTTTGCCTTCCGAGATCCCCGGCGATGCTCCGTATCTTTTTTCCTTCCTTTTTACTCGTGGTTAACCGCGATTTACCTTCTACATACACCGGTTCCCATAATCCGAAATTGCAGCGAACCTCGTTTCAATGCACGTGTGCATCGTGTGCATACATAATGTGCATGCCACGATACACCGCAACGATACATCCTACCTTCGGTACAAATGCCTTCTGAACGTTTATCAGCCCTTCGGAGATTTTGATACTTTTATAGAAAAAAAAGAGTTAATTATTTAACGGTTCTAAATGATCATAAATTCGGCATACATATTTGAAAGCAATTTATGCACAGGTATAATTAAAAATATTAGTCATAAAAACTTACCTTAATTCTCCACAAGATACTTAATATGAGTAATTTGTTATTCATGTATGTACAAGAATTAATGTTTACTAATATATTTTCATTTTATTAAAATAGTAAATTAATTACAAATTGTGTTTCTATTTTTAATAATTAGAGTTTTAATAAGTTAAAATTTAATTTTAAATAACATTACTAGGTCTTATATAAATAATGTAAGGTGGAAAATTGAAGGCTTGAAATTGAAAATATCTATTTTCATTGCTTTAATCAATTTGTTAATATTATAAATATTACTCGTTTAATTAGGTAAAAATTGAAACTGTTTATAATCATTCGCATTTACTCGAATTAAAATACCAAGCATTAAAGATTGAATTCCACCGATACTCGTCAATTTACATTTATTGTATCAGACGTTGGACTGGAAAATCGAGGAAAACGGTATCGTTGTAATTTGTTAGCATGGAGACATTT
Organism: Osmia bicornis bicornis; assembly: GCF_907164935.1. Taxonomy (NCBI): domain Eukaryota; kingdom Metazoa; phylum Arthropoda; class Insecta; order Hymenoptera; family Megachilidae; genus Osmia; species Osmia bicornis. The sequence goes on along the minus strand of NC_060219.1, from coordinate 4,068,941 downwards.
GCATTTAAACGAGGGTCTAAATCGTACATTTAAATAGACGAAGCGAGTGCTATAGAGTCGTTTGCATTGGAAAAACGTTAACGATCGATCCGCGTGTAAAATGTTTATTGAATAAGGGTAGCGTCAATTTAACGAGGTACTTTGCTTATTCAGACGGAAGTTGCGTGTAATGCAACTTCAATTACAATGTACCAAGGAATTGATAGCGTACAGAGAAAGAAATTAAGTTATCTGTTACGGGGACCGTAAACTATTCACGGTTATCTCAATTGAACTGGTCGTTATCCATTGATTGAACAATTTACTACAGCTGTTATTCGAACAGTATGAATGAACTGAATTTTCAGGATGTTATTTAACATTTTCATAATATATAAATAAATCAATTTTCCAAATTTTAACGATAGATCTGCAGGGTGCCTTTGGTCGAGTAGGGAGTGATTCTACAAGCAAAAAGAAATTGAAAAAACGAATACATTTTTTTTGTTTGAGCTATCATTTTTGCAAAATTTACAAGAAAACGAAAGCTCAAACAAAAAATATTTATTCTTTCTTATCGGCTTAGTTTTATTCCTCTTATCCGGATATCTCAACTCGTATGTTACATATTCAATTTATGCTGACATCAGTCATGGCTTATCGCAAAAACGAGCACAAGTTTGTGTCTCATGCATGGCGCCACTCTGTTTTAACGTTAATCTAACATTCGGTCCAACGTTATTATCATAATCAAGCGAGCAATTCGCGAGCAGTGCAATGTTATGAATCATCGAGTGAATTGAATGAACCTTCCTCATCGAATCGTACAATTGGATGAATTAACGCTATCAGTTACGTTTAACACGAAATGATCCGAATATTTTGTACGATGATTGATGTTTGTTTTCACCTCTGGCTTGTTTAAAGTGCAATTAAAGTTGAACGATACCTTGATCGGTTATATTGATAGGTGATAGAGAAATGGAGAAACATAAATTACAATTGTTCTTTATATTTTCTTATATCAGAGACATGGAACTGTTGATTCTTTTATTCGCACTCCTTCAAACAGCTGATTCATCATGTTCTATTAAGATTCTACCGACACAGCCTCTGCTTACCGAGGTCACTTCTGAAGTGAACTAATAGGCAACTGAAATTAATTAAGATCAAAGGCGGGATAAAAGTGAGAGATGGTTGCTTTGCTTGAATAGCCGCTCCCAGTGAAAAGAAATACAATAATAGCAGCCATTATGTCTTCTTTAGGTTGAGCTAACAGCTATTTCTACACCCAATATAATATCAATATTTTAAAAAAGTATGCTATTATTGATTAGAAATAAAAAATAAATAAATTAATATTCATCATTTTAACAGGTTTGATTATTCTAGAATTAAATGCAACAAGTTACTACAGAAGATGATTGCAAATTTTTAAAGTGAAATTAATTACCAAGTAATCAGTCATTTGTAGGTACGATTCTAAACTTTAGGTCAATAGTGTAGGAACACGATTTTGCGAGTTGACAAGGGACAAGGGAATGCCCAGTCGTGTAAACGCGTAATATGACACGTGAAATCGTTTCCATGGATCAAATTACCAGGAATTGGAAGAAAAGAAGCCGCGAGACCGCAAGGTGTAAGGAGAATAGTCGACCGGTTGTCAGACAACCTAGGACATAATTATATCTGAACTCTGAATTTTCGATCACCCTACTAGAGATGGATAAGAGTGCAATTTCTATCTACAATGTGGTACATTTTAACTGGAACAAAGCAGAAAACAATCTCATGATTTTTGTATTACGTACTTATGCAAATATTTAAGGGGGTACACCTGTCAGACGGTTTCAAAAAACTGTACCTTAATTTTTTTTTCTATAAATACGATAAATATATTCAGGTTAATAAATAGTTGTATAGAAAAAAGAGTGTGGAGATGGTGACTTGAATTGACAAGTTAATACTTGAAGCATTATTAATAATACCTATCGTTTAATCAGAGCCACGCTTCGCCTACTAATATTTCATAAGTCATGTTTCGTATTCAGTGTAGCGCAAAATCACGATCGTCCTGGTAGCAATCTTTAACTCGTCTGGACGTACGCGTTTAGTAACGATTTAGATAATACATCATGTATCCGTGACGTGGCTTGGTGGAAAGTGTCGTACAGGTGCGATAATATTAATAAGATTCCTTATCCACGAGCAATTTTAATTGATATGTCAGGATGACAAGTGGCTAATGTGTCCAGCACACCACAACGTTCACCGCAAAAGATACGTTTCCATCTCGCTAAGTTTCGATTACTTTTAACTGGAAGCAGCGATTCGTTCACCGTCAAACAGGCGTAAAAATATTTTCTTATCGATCATGGTAAACGAGAACAGCTTGCGTTGTCACGTTCGAAGAACCATTTCAATGAAATCATTCTGAAACGTGCCATTTTCTTCGCGTCTTATCTCTGCCTCGTCAAACTTCCACTATGGCTTTTCTACGAAATTATCTATGCTTATGAAGCTAATATTTTATTTTTGCATGCAAAATTACGAGGTCCCCTTAGGGCGATGGTTCTTAAAAAAAAACAATTTTGGAAAATTTGTTTAATTAAATTATTTAGCTTTTTAATTATTTGAAAATTTTATTTGTTGCAGGTATCTCACTAAAAAGAATTTTGAAACGCCTATGCTTAAGAATTTGATTGATTATTGATTGGCATGATTTATTAGCGAAATTCTGTCTACCTGTACCTATGTTTATTATCTATAATTAGAATCTAAATAGAATTAATTCTGAAACCGCTTCGGGCTATCTTTCTCTTTCGATACTGTTCAGCAATTTTGATTGCCTTTTAATTAACGGAATGCAGGTAATCGACGATAATGATATTATGGTATTGGGGAAAAATTGATTAAAATATAATTGCTTCCGGTAAAACGAGTTCGGCACGTCACAGAAGGGACATCGATCGATCGATCGTGACTTAATCGAAACACAGCCAGGCCACCTAGACACGGCTGTTCTATCGATAGGGATCAATGGCTGACGATCACTCTAATCGTCCCATCTTAATCGATACAAATTTTCCCATATCTGTTCGCCAATCATAATTTCTCTACGCTCTATTACTTTGCTCCTTCATTTTCATATTTCGTGAAAGAGAAAAGTAAAAAGAAATAATGAACGTACCTCGTGCATACATAGGTATATTATGCAAACTGGATTTTATTTGTTACAACATACGAGAGGAAAGTAACGTTACTGGTTTTTAACCGACTAAGGAAAATTATTAAATAAGAGACTTATTCCATATTGAAATTATCTAGTTAGCCGAACGAGCTAATTCATTCGAACTGACACTTATTTAATTATTTCTCTTCGTTTCGTTCAATTTCATTTTTCAATTAGCTAAACGTGTTACTAGACCCACAGTGAAACCTTAAATTGTACTATTTCATATGGCATTCTCATTGAGAGATTTATTAATTAAAATTTCTATTAGATGATGGATGATGTTAATTACTGTAGAAGATGTATTGGATACTATAGAACAAATGAAACTTAATAAATCCATTCCAATTTAATTTACCAACTTCTTATGTAAAATTTGATACATTTTCATGGAAAAAAACAAAGATTGACGCTTAAAATATTTACACTTCGAATCAAGACTCTGATATTTAGTGACTGTATTGATTTAGAATGAAAAATCAAAATAAATCAGAAAAGCAAAGAATCTATGCCGAGTGTCGGCGAAATCATTTATGAACGAAAGACCACCTGCAACTTTCTGTTATTCGGCTCGGTGCGAGGATGAATGAGAAACGAGCATCGCACACGTGCAAACCTTTCTCGTACAACCGTGTACACGTGGTAATAAAGGCGCACCACGGACGGGTGAATGTTTGACACTTATATATGGACCGACGTGGTTACGTGGGCAGAAGAAGAAGCGGGATCGGTAAAAAGCAAAGAACTGGCTATGAGGGAAGCTCAACTGTGAAAGGTCCATTCGAGGAGCACCCTCGAGAATGTAAATCGTAATATCTCGTGCGATACGCGAAATCTTCTTTTTTACTTTTAATATCCTTTCAATTTTTTATCATTTATTGATAACATTATAGATAACATTATGCTATTGTAATACTGAAACTAAAATACTGTTTTGAAATTGAAAATGAAGTAAAAAAATATTTAACAGTGGCACTTTAATAAATTCTATATTATGTAATATTTTTAAAAATTTCTCGTGTAACCCAGTTGAAAATATTCATAATTAAGTACTTAAAATGATAAATAATTGAAACAGTGAAATATTGTGTAAGTAATATACATATAGACATTTTTTATTGAAATATAAATATATTGTTCAGAGGCTTCAATTAACAAAACTAGAATCAATCATTTTGATTGATTTGATAATTCTAGTGTTAATTGAATTTCGTGTTTTTTAATTCGAGAAATGAAAAACAAAATATTTTTCATCACCGTATAGACTACAATAAATTTCCAATTGAAAAGAATGAAATATCTTTCGATAGAACAGAAAGCCTCTTATGTATCACTATTATCGCAAACAATTCATCTTTGTCGATTCATTAATGTCTCCCAGTGACCCGCGGAAAAATTGTTCACCAGAAATTGATTGCCCTCGACTGGATCAGCAGAACAGGCTAATGACATCGAAGCGAACTAATTAATATTGCACCTATCCGTTTACCACCAGTTGTTCGCTATGAAATTATCAGCATACTTATCGCATTCCGATTAGAATCCCTGCTCGCAATGCCGAGACGCGTAGGCGAAACAGAAATCTCTCGCCGCTAGGAATTGCAATTTTTTTTTTTTGGTTCGTGTTTTTCCCCTTTTTCGACAAGGGATCCCACACGTTGGAACGATCGAAAGTAGTCTGACCATTTTTCGGGTCGAGACGAAAGGTTGGCACAGATTTGAACAACGTGTACACGATACTGTTCGCAACGAGCGTGGGTGTCTCGTATGGGCGTGTAAAAGGAAGTCTTCCTTTACAGGGATCCTCAACTTTATTTCATAGAAAGTAAAATATTTGTATTGTTTCGTTATAGTATTGAAGACGATTTTATAGTCTGTTCATGGGAAAATATTAAGTTATTGCAGATATATTTAACGAATTCAATTGTTTGTTGCATCTGATTGTCAGCCATTTTATGTTAAGAATATTAAGGAAACCTTTATATAGTCATTTTTATTAAACCTTAAGCTTTAAATTGGTATGCCACAAGTGCCATTTTGTGATACTTTTCTGTCATAAAATTGTATTAGACTAATCCAATACATTTATCGAATACCATTACTTTGATTCATTGTTTGTTGCAATTCACGACCAGTCATTCTGTATTAAAAATATCAATAAAACTTTTAAGTAATCGTTTTCATGAGATTTTAAGCTACAAATTAATGTAGCATAAGTAGTATTTTGTTATACTTTTATGTCATAAAATGATGTCAGACTTTTTATCTCTTGAAATGTACCATTTGAGAAGGAGACGAGGAAATGTCAAACTATTCGCATCGACTACATTCTGAATCATCAAACAATAAAAGAAACAGAGAAAGAGAAATGACCATCGAATAAATCCCGGTAGCGAAACATAACACCAACTATTCAAAGCATCGACTTTCCTTATTGCCTTGTTTCACAGTGAAGTTCAAAGGTTCCTGAGGATCTATGGATCCGATTAGAGTAACACACCTTCCGTTTCACACGCATTGATCGAACAACGTGAAATAATGGATACCAGCCGTAGCTGACCCGTCAGGAACCATAGATCACATTAATGCTGTCGCTACGATGGCTCGTAGATCATGTCGATCCTCCTACGCGATGATCGAATCGATAAGGGTTCTTTGCACAAGTCTTAAATTGTTAAAATATGCTTGTCTTTTGATACAAAGTACAAATATTGATGAATTTTTATAGCTAATTTGCATTTGTGTTTCTATTTGAAATGTAGAAGTTGTGTATGTATAATACGATTAATAATTTAATGTAAATTGGTTTATTTTAATTATCTTCATTTTTAATTTTGCAAACTTTGAATCTTCTTTTGAATTCTTTTTCAGGCTTTTATTACAAGATTAAAATGTAAAAAAGAACGTAAAATTACAAAAATTGTAGATTCTATAAAATGTGCGACTATCAAAGTGTTGGTATACACAGCTACCAGATAATTGAAGTTACTGTATAAAATAATGAAAAAAAAAGAGAACAGGAACAAGCTTAGAGTAGCAGTGTAGAGATCTAGTTTATTTAACCAGCAGTTTGTTTTGTCAATGAATCTGTTTCATCTCTTTCGCACCATTCGTTTCATGATTTATGTTCTTGAAATTAAACCATCTCTCGGGACGATTAGTAAAAACAAATTTTTATCCCTCAAGAGAGGTCTGGCGTCTAGTGTTTGACTGAAAATAGAAGACTTCACTGTCGAAACGATACACGTGCCGATATAAGTAGAGAAGGATATGTACAGTAAAGAATTCCATTTCACAGTTCCTTCGGAGTAAATTTTACTTCCTATCTAAATTAATTTATGCGTTTATTCTATCGGTAAATATTAAAAATAGGAAACCTTAATCAATATTGAACTCTTTCATTGATGTTACATGCCTGACGAAACACTTGATACAACTACGTCATTTCTGCAAAGGAAAACAAATTTTCAAGTATTCCAAGAGCACTCTTGTGTGTCTGACGTTCAAGATTCGACCATTCGATTACTAAGGATACGATAACGATGAATTGCAAATAAATCTGAAAATTTATTTTCAGAATTTTATACGTCCATGTAATCTAGGTTTTTGATGCGTCATGCGATTAACAAAATTAATTAATAGTAAAATTACAGGTCATATAGTTTGAGAATTAAAATACCTATAAAAGAGAGAGAATATTCTGAATAATATTAATATTAGACTACTAATTCTAAATAATAAATGGAAGCATTAAATTAACAAAATTAATTTCTAATATCCTCAATAATCATTATTATTGTATGTTTACTGTGGCAATTGACTAAAGAAATACTAGAAATACTACAGAAATTTTTATTAAAAATTTAAAGTAGATATTGCAATTCGACAAAGCCAACATTTTTAAAATAAACATTCAACCGTGATACATTACAGATAATAACATTCTTGCTTTGTTCGTGTTGTCTAATAACGTAGTATTAAATTCAAATATTTATTAGAGACTTTATTAAAATTTATCGTGTACAATAAAGTCAGGTTTCTTGTGCAGGTTCGAATTTACATATTTATGTTAACAAAGAATCATTATTATGGTAAGAGGGAGAAAGTTTCAAAGAGATACGATCGACAATGGTAAAAACGATTGATTAGTAGGTGGGTAGTAAAGAAGAAATGGGAGTATGCGTTAAAATTATGATATTATCTTTCAGCTAACTATGAGAGCATTTTACGAGCAGATACTCCCAAAGGGATTTCGTATCTCCGCTTCAATTACAAGCTTTTACTGTTTCAGCTCATTGTATACGCCTACTTGTTAATTTTCATTTATACGCTTTTAACCTTTTCATTTAGAAACTGTAAATTTTTTACGTGATACGATATTATAGAGCAAGGGTCAAATAAATTTTTTAATTATTTCTTGTTTCTGTAAAATAACGAATAATTTTTAATTTAGGTAAAAGACTAATTTGTTATTTTTGAATAACTTGATTTTATTTCAAGTTTTTATTCAAATTGTGCCTAGCTCTGGTTATAGTTATTCCAATATTTCAAAGAAAAGTAACTATTTAAATTCGAAGAATTTGGAACGTATGGGATCATGCTGTTTAAAGAATGTTTCAATAAACACCAAAGTTCGCCTATTTTTACTATTTTTTATTACTCATTTGCAGGAATCTCCAGCATTCTACTTCCGAAATTTATTCAAACAGGATAGGAACTCTCAAAAGATTGTATAAAAAACATAAGGAAAGAAAAATGTTTGAATTGCGAAGAGGGTTTTAAAAGAATCTTCTGTTAGAAGATTTAGGTCAAGTAGAAGTGATGCTTGAACACTGATAAATAAACGTAGTTTAAACACGTTCAAGATATTTTAAGAAAAGCATACTTGCAACTTTATTTGGATTTAATATTTAACGCTATCGTAATCCAAGAAAATCTAAAACATGTTTTTTTATGTGTCTATTGAAGATAACCTGATCTAATTGCGTAGCTCGTTTTAAATAGCCATCACAGTTGAAAATAAATCAATCAATGAATATCAATAAATGAACATCAGACTGCATCAATTTAGTGTTTCATTTTTCTTCATAACACAATGTCAAATTCTAAAGTAGTGTATTAACCCATTCATTATCTATAGTATTCCTGCAAGGTAAACAATTTATTTTATTATGGAAGTGATAAAAATGAGTGATAGTGAGATTAATCAAAAAATATTAGTAGTAAGATTAGATATAAATAAATTGATTATAATGGCAAAGAAAATTAATTGTTTCTGTTCTTATTAATTATAAAATTATAACATTATAAAACAATAAATATCAACAAATGATATGTTTGATGAATACTTAAAAAAAACATCTATCTAGTCCATCTCTTCTGGACTTACCTTAACAATAAATATCAAAATTGAATTTTTCTTAATTAGCAAATTTTTGCAAAGATAGGAATAAATGATTGATTACCCCTAGATTCTAGATCGTAGAATGTTTATTTTACAATGTCATATTATAAAAAAATTAATCTACTCTAAGAAGTGTCTCCATCAGACATTCTTATCAGTGTACTTCGTTAAAGATAATTGAACTGTTAAGCTAATAAAGGAACCGACGTCGAGTTATCGGTTTAAAGGATGATCGATATTAGTTATGATTAAAGCGGCGTCATAGTCAGCCTCCAGCTGATCCCTCGGCTTTGTAACGAGGCTAGTTATTTATTTATCTGCAACCACCAGCTTGAATACCATGCGGGATTAGAGACGTAAGATCATTATTTATGTTTTAACCATGGTAAGCACGAGCCAAGACTGGCCGTGTCATGGCTGCTCGAATTAATCATGTGTCACTTGCGCGATAGTGTTCCTAGTAACGAGTCCTTAACTTCTTCCGGAAGATGATTAAACCTTCTTACGATACACGAAATTGCGATATTCTCTCGCAATCATGATTGAATACGAAATCCTTTCAAGAAGCTTAAGTCGTTTAGACGTGTCTTTCCCTTTTATGTCCACCATTGCGTAGTAGCAATTGTCTGGGATGAAAAATGGAATTAATCATCTTGACTATCATTTTTAACAGCTATTAATACTGCCGCGGCTGCAGATTTTACGGAATTAATGGATTTTGTAATTTTAGATTACTCAGGTGATTATTAATAAAGGGAACTTCCCAATTATTACGCTCACTTATTAATGAAAGTTTATCACCTTATTTTGGGGACAGACGTCTAATTGTTTAAAAGATATTAACAATTAATATTAGTTACTTCTTATTGAGGAGGCTATTAAGTTATTAGTTTTTAAATGGAAATTAATTAAATTAATTAAAGCAATGTGGATCTAAATATTCTGTATAACATTCCCCCAGTAATCTTCAATTTATTAACATAAAATCAAAAATACAAATAATATATAATCAAAATGTAATTAATATTTGAATATGCGCCAACCTGATATTACTATCAAGATTTTCCATTATTTGAAATGTTCTAAAAATATTAACCAGATTGTTAACTGCTTTTTATACGTAGTTAAAATAAAAATAATATAAAAAATACAAGAAATACACAATAAAACATGTCGTAATAGAACATACATCCTAAATTTTGTTACATAAGATTCATTAAAACTATGTGAGAGTGTTTTGAAAAAAATTTTCAGAAAAAAGGAACTAAATTTTGCAAAAACTTTCGCCCTCTAGCGGCAAAAATGTGAACTAAATTTTCAACGTCGAATCAGCGCCCCCTGGTGTCAAAAAAAGGAACTAAATCATGCAAAGATTTTGGCCCTCTAGCGGCAAAAATGCGAACTAAATTTTCGACGTCGAATCAGCGCCCCCTGGTGTCAAAAAAAGGAACCAAATCATGCAAACATTTTGGCCCTCTAGCGGCAAAAATGTGAACTAAATTTTCGACGTCGAATCAGCGCCCCCTGGTGTCAAAAAAGGAACTAAATCATGCAAAGATTTTGGCCCTCTAGCGGCAAAAATGTGAACTAAATTTTCGACGTCGAATCAGCGCCCCCTGGTGTCAAAAAAAGGAACTAAATCATGCAAAGATTTTGGCCCTCTAGCGGCAAAAATGTGAACTAAATTTTCGACGTCGAATCAGCGCCCCCTGGTGTCAAGAAAAGGAACCAAATCATGCAAACATTTTGGCCCTCTAGCGGCAAAAATGTGAACTAAATTTTCGACGTCGAATCAGCGCCCCCTGGTGTCAAAAAAAGGAACTAAATCATGCAAAGATTTTGGCCCTCTAGCGGCAAAAATGTGAACTAAATTTTCGACGTCGAATCAGCGCCCTCTGGTGTCAAAAAAAGGAACCAAATCATGCAAACATTTTGGCCCTCTAGCGGCAAAAATGTGAACTAAATTTTCGACGTCGAATCAGCGCCCCCTGGTGTCAAAAAAAGGAACTAAATCATGCAAAGATTTTGGCCCTCTAGCGGCAAAAATGTGAACTAAATTTTCGACGTCGAATCAGCGCCCTCTGGTGTCAAAAAAAGGAACCAAATCATGCAAACATTTTGGCCCCCAGGCGGCAAAAATGTGAACTAAATTTTCGACGTCGAATCAGTGCCCCCTGGTGTCAAAAAAAGGAACTAAATCATGCAAAGATTTTGGCCCTCTAGCGGCAAAAATGTGAACTAAATTTTCAACGTCGAATCAGCGCCCTCTGGTGGCAAAGAAGGCAACTAAATTTTGCAAGAATTTAAATTTAAAATTATTTTTCATGAGATTTTACTTACCTTTACTTACCTTTACTTACCTTTACTCGACCCAGTGGCCATAAGTATATTATTTACAATATATTATTATATTTATAATATATTTATTATAAGGGTTGAAAGGATACAGGAGATGCAGGGAGAATTTACGAGTGTAAGGGATACAGAGATATAAACGGTACAGAGATGTAAGGGATGCCGAGGTATAAGGAATGCCGGCATATACGAGATGCAGGAATATAGGGAATGTGGTGATATAAGGGATACAGGGATGTTAAGGATGCAGACATGTAAGGGACACTGAAGGGTCGGGCCTCGTGAGGCCCTTAAAGACAAAAAATAATAAATAACTGGGAAGGTTGAACCGTGGCCCATAAGTCAAATTTTAACTGATTGAAATTTAACTGATTAAAATTTAACTGATTAATTCCCCGTGCATAGCAAGTGGCGTTCCACTAATAATAATAAAAGGAAGATCTATTTCTTGTTAACATTTTAATTACTTTCAACAGTAATTATTATATTACACCTTCTAACTGCTTTAAGACTAGGGCGTATACGTTCTGTCTGACCAATGATAGACATATTCTACTGCGAAAGCAAAAAGACTGCGCGGAACTACAAGACACTCAATTCTAAAATCATTCAATAAATACATACTGAAATCAATTATTATCATTGTCAACAGCTCTTAAAATACTTTAGATATGTTCTACAATTTTTTTCATTAAAACGAGAGTATTAAAAATTCTTCATAACCAGTCTTATCGAATAGTTGTATATTTTATTAATGTTTCTTTATTGAAATGTAACAAAATTTACTACTATATCATTAAGTTATTTATTATGAAACGTGTTTGCTATAAATAACGATCGTTGTTTATTCTAACCACTTGCTTACTATAAATAAAAAAACTATTGCACAATTTTGTAAGTTATTTAGTTACTTTGTAATATATTATATAAGATGAAAAATCGAGCAAATGAAACGTGTTCAATTTTCTTTCCAAAACATTCTTCGTGTCCCGTTCTATAAATTTATGTTCTCGTCTTACTCGTAATATATTAAATACCGTGTTCGAGGGAATTCGATCATTTATAAAGCCGTAGAAAATGTACACCGACAATGTGACAATTGCGATATTTACGATATATAGGATTTTAATTTATGTTTACACAAGGGAGCCAATAATTAGCGATCGAATTAATTCCACTGTAACTGTCCATTAATAACGTTTAGCGTATTATTAAACGACATAAAACCTCCCCAGGCTGAAACTGTAACGTTATAAGTTATTCAAATTGAGTGTCCTACGGGGAAGAGGATGTTAGGAGCTGTTGCCGTGTAAAACGATGTTGCTGCTCGTTGAACTAATAAATTAACTGGACGACGTAGCTGGACACGCTGCGTTGTAATTGCGAAAGTTTCACCATATTTTTTATCCAACCGCACCATTAGTTCCAGCTGTTTGCTTTACGGTCCCTGTTATGGTTGATGTTATTAGAATTTCAATAGGTTGGGGTATAATATTAAATATTGATCTATTGTAGGTATAGACTCTCGTTATATTGCCATCGACGGATTTGTAGAAGCGAAAAATTTGTCAAGCTTCCAAACTCTTATTTAAAGAGAAAAGGGAAGATAGAAACGTATGCTTTAAAATTCATGTGAATGTCAAATTGCTCATGTGGCAATATAACGAGAGTCTATTGTAGTATCGGTAATTACAGGTGTAGTATATACATATTATTGTTATTAGAATTCTGTACAGATATAGTATAATATTAAAAATTGAATGCTGTTATATTATACAAAAATTATAATAGTGATCCTATTACAATTTGTTAGTACAAGTATCTGAGGTCTGAACGAGACGATTACAAATAGTGTCACTACGTCTGACACCGGTAACTAAATTGAATTTAAATATGCGGGACCTGTTCACGATTTATGGTTACAGCATAAAAATACCTGGCCAAATGCTTCATCCTCTTTTTCTTTTCCATCACGAGACAGCAATCGCGAAAGTGGCAACGAGGGCTCAAGTCGTTTGAATACAATGCGATATTCACCGCGACGGCATTGCTAATTGCGAAATGCGATCGATCAATAAATATGCTAGTCATGCATGACTAGGATCTAGACTGAATAGATGGCGATCATGATAAAGTTGAGATTTATGCGTTGTTAGCCGGAGATAGATGAATGAAATGCTTTTCTGTGATGTTGAGTTAGGTTGAGAGGTGAATTTTCAAACGATCGAAACGAAGAAACATTAATGAAAATGTTGTTTATATTTGAAAATATAATTTTTAATTTAGAACTGCTGAAACTGTAATTTTATATAACTTTAAAATAATAGTAATTCAAGAATTTAGGGTAAGTTTAGAGTAAAATAAGGCTTCAAATTAAACACAGAAATTTTCTACTTGGTAATTCTAAGATTACTAAAATATCAATTAGCAGTAAGCAAAGAATTGTATTCTATAACAAAAGTTATTAATATCGTTATATATTTTCGAATAAATTATTGTAAGAAAATTAATATAAAAATGTGTAATTTTTAATATTTCCAGGATGTCGGTGTAATACTATTGGTTCAATAACTAGTGCCTGCGATATCGTGACAGGGCAGTGTCAATGTAAGCCTCATGTAACTAGCAGACAATGTGATCACTGTGTGGTGAGTAAATGAATAATTAAATCAATTTATTATTAATTTATTATTAATCAATATATTATACGTTTTCCTTTCTTATTTTTGAATTCTTAAGGTCGGTTATTGGGGTCTGACAACAGGAGCAGGATGTGCTCCTTGCGGATGCGATCCCATAGGATCGCACAACTCTTCTTGTCACGACGTTACAGGTCAATGCTACTGTAAACCAGGGGTCGGTGGTGCACGTTGCGATACTTGTTTGCCTGGATATTATGGATTTTCTTCAAAGGGATGCCAGGGTAAACAACTACCTGAAGTTCTGAATAATTTCACACTGTTATCCGAATTATATATAAAATTAATTAATAGACTAATTTTGACAATTGCAGCAAACTATAATTCTGTTTCAAGTAAAATTAGAAAAATTTTACACATAATCTGACTAATTTTTTCTCGAATGCATTTTGAATTTATCAAGTGCATCGGTGCACTTACGAAATGCAAATGCACATCTAGCTGCAATCATGTATTTCCTTTTACATTTGCAGTTTGCGATCCCTGTCTGCGACCAGGTCACATCTGCGACCCTGACACGGGTCGTTGCGTGTGCCCAACCTTGACTTTTGGTGAACACTGCGACCGATGTAGACCAGGATCATGGGATCTGGTGCATAGGGTTGGTTGTAAACCTTGCGATTGTACTCTTGGCTCTACGAGGCCCCATTGTGATCACCAGGGGCAATGCCCTTGCAGAATAGGCTACGATGGTCGTAGATGTGAAAAATGTGCAAAAGGATATTATGGTTATCCTAGGTGTCGTCCTTGTGGTTGTAATTCGGCAGGTACCTTGCAGTGCGGTGATGAGATCTGCGATTGCGACGACCAAGGACAGTGTCCTTGCAAAGTAAGATTATTATTTTCAGAATAAAACTGTCATAAATTTAATATTTTAATTAGCAGATAAATATGAATATTTATAAAAATGTGATTCAGGAACTCGTATATGGAAGACAATGCAATCAGTGTAGAGAGGGTACATTTGGTCTGGCAGTGGATAGCCCAAAGGGTTGCACTGAATGTTTCTGCTTTGGAAGAACCACTTCCTGTCAGCAAGCTGGTCTTAGCTGGGGTCAACGCAGATTGACACGTCCTCGTACACTTTATGTTAATGATACCATCAATGACATAATAGTAAGTGTCATAACGAGGGGATGATTTGAATGACTTCCATAGTTTAACACGTTTTAATTAACAAAAATAATATAAAGTATCAGTATTATATGAAATTTTTCAATTTTCCACATTTCCATATTTCCACTTTCAGATTACGAAATTTAGGTCTCAAATTTATTTATCTCCCATTAATGGTGGTCTAAACGTGACCAATGGTCTCTCAATAATTCCTGATGTCGAAGGTGACGTCACAATACCATCAAACTTATATTATAATTATCCACTTTATTGGATGCTTCCTGAACAGTTTCTGGGTGACAAGGTATTTTTTGAACATTTAAGAAAACCACCATTAAATTTTATATAAAATAATGAATAAATAAATGAACATATTCAAGGTCGTTTCCTACGGAGGATTCTTAAGATTTACAACTTCAACAGAAGGTGGTATACCTTTGAGATCGACTTATCAATATCCAGTGGTGCAGTTGCAAGGAAACCAGAGGATTGTCTTGGAATATTATTTACCTTTACCTGTGGATAACAATCATTACGAAGTCAGGTAATTTTCATTGGTAAATGAATATTTAATACCTTTCCTTTTTATTTAAATGAAATAATACAGGGTTTTTGTTCCAGATTTCATGAATCCTTATGGCAGTTACAAAATAGACCCGATTATAAAGTGACCAGGGAAGTTCTTATGGTCGCGTTACAAAATCTTCAGTACATTCTTGTAAAAGCATCTGATAATGCTGAATTTACAAAAACAACGTGAGTAGATATTTAATTTTTTTAATTTTAGAAAACTATAACTACTAGCCATTAAATTGGTACCGCTAAATATTTTTTAATAAAATTGAGAGAAATTAAGCGAACTTTAATAATAAAATTCATTAACCCTTAGCAGAATTATTTAATGTTGGTCGGGTATTTCGGATTTATAGTATTTGCAAATAATGAAAAATTTAGTGAAATATTAAACAGTATCATTTATATTATTTCACATTGACTTACAGTTTACTTCAAGCATCGTTAGACGCAGCGGTTCTAACGCCCACTCATACTCCACCTTTCGCAACGGGTATAGAAATCTGTAAATGTCCTCCGGAATACAACAGCACATCCTGTCAGGATCCAAGCATCGGCTACTACAGATGGTACAAGAATACAACCGTTACATCGACCATCGTTATCGATCTCGTTGGTGAAGCAAGACGGTGTCAATGTAATGGACGATCAGAGATCTGTGATAAGGAAACAGGACATTGTTTGGTAAGAAGGACAATTTGTTTCATTAATTTTATTACAAGCAACCACTGATGCGTGTATAATACCGAAATAAACTCTTTTTACTCTTTTACTAGAATTTATATTGCCATTCTATTTAAAATCAGGTTGAACGAAATAAGTGTTTTATTCATGTAAAGAATATTTCTTTCCATAGAATTGTCGTGGAAACACCGTAGGACCAAGGTGTGACGTCTGCGCGGACAGTTTCTATGGTCATCCAGATTACGGTTGCAAACCATGTCCTTGCCCTCAAACGGATAAAAGATTTTCGAATACCTGCATGATCCTTGCTAATACGGAAGCAATTTGCGTCTGTAAACCTGGTTCGTACTTTTCATTTCCATGGGTAATAAATAAAAATTAATTTCAAAAAGTTTCGGTGGACTCTTGATAACTTACCGTTCGCTAACTGTCCGCAGATGTCTATTGTTCTCCACACATACTTTCACTAATCACCAAAACAATTAAATGGTCAAACAAATGATATGCGTGAGAAACGATTTGCTGAGGACAATAATTGATAAACACTAGTGAAAGTACGTGGAAGGCAATAGATGTCTGCGGACAATTAGCGAGCGGCAAGTTATCAAGGGTCTACCACAAATCATTATCACTATATTTTGGAAAATTCAATCTAAAATGGTAAAATTAAATCTAATACGTATCTCTGCACAGGATACACTGGTAAAAAATGCGAGAGGTGTTCCCCTGGATATTACGGCCATCCACACCTCCGTGATGGTAAATGTATGCCATGCAATTGTAATTCAGCTGGAAGCTTAAGTGATGAATGCGACATGGAAACGGGACAATGTAGATGCAGAGCTGGATCCACTGGACGAGACTGTTCTGAATGTACAGCCTATCGTCACGTTTACATAAACAATGTTTGCACTTGTAAGTAATACACGATGATCCATACTACAGCGTGTCATGTCCTGTTTACTAGGCTATTGTACAAATAAATTATATATATTTTTTCTTAATGCTCATTTTAGCATGTAACGATAATTGCACGGGTCTCTTACTGGATACCTTAGCGATACTTTCTCAGGAATTAGCAGAAGGAACTGCTCACATAGCAGATGGTTACATTCCTCCACCGTGGGAAGATTTAGCGTACATCGATTCGAATGTAACAGCATATTTCGAAGAAATAGAGCTGCAAAATAAACTGAAGCAAAGAATGAAAAATATTCCCTGGCACGAGTATCGGAAATTGAAGAATCACCTCGAAAAGCTATTCAGAACTGTGCGTAATTAGTTAAATCTTCATTTGCAAAAATTCCAAAATGTATCAAATGTTTATTGTTAATATATTTTTCAGGCGAATGAACAAGCAAAACAGGGAGACACATTTAAATCCAAAAGTAATGACTTAAAGAACAATATATTTAGCGCGAAGATCGAAATGGACAATTTGAAAAAATATATTGATGGTACGTTTTAATTACACGTAAATTTTGGCAAATGCTTGAAAATATATTCGATAGAAATAACTGAATATTTTCGTGATATTTTATTAATTTTATTATTCCAAATTTCGGCTACTTAATAGAAGTATTTATTATTCTATATTAATTAGATAAGTAAAATTATTCCTAAAACATAATATGGCTTATACCTTTCCAGATACAATTCAGCTATTAACTCAATACAACAGCGACAACAAAAGAATAGAAATTAAAAAAGCTTTAAAAATGGCAAAAATGATTTTAAACAATCTCAAGAGTGTACATTTGACGAAGAAAACCATGGAGATAGAAAATTTTCTCGAGTTAGTATTTCATAATTCTATACGTGATTCGATTGAAAAATTTCAAATAAATAATAATTTCAATAAAATATAATAGGGACGTGACGGATTATACTGATTGGTTGAATTCTTTGTACGATGCGACGGAACCATTGGCGATTGCTCAAGACGATGCAGAAGAATATGCTGTAAAATTAAACGATATAAGAAATATCATCGAAGACACCATGGAGACGTTGTACAGTTACGATACTTTATATAATAATATTAATCAAACACTATTGGAAGCTAGAAACAGTTGTAGTGAGATTGATATGCTGAGGAGTGCAGTGAACGAGTCCATGAATGAGGGTGAAAAATTGATAGACGAAACTCGTGGTTTCATTATTGACCTTCAGATTAATATTCAAGTGAGTGCATATTTAGTAATCTCCAAAAATAAATATTATATTTTCAAAAATAATATTCGCATATTTTGATCAATCACAAAAATAATTAAATAATTAAATTGTTAATAACCATTTATAGTATAAAGTTTATACTATGCAATAGTAATTATGGTACAACCGAAAAGGAACTAATTATTTTTCTTGAGAAAATAAATGAAGAATATTTTTAATTAAATTGCAGGATCTCCCAGAATTGAAAAATAAACTGACGTACTGGTTTGACAAATTGAATATGAAAGAAGAATTACTGTATCGACTGAATTACGAATATAAGGATAAATATGTGGTGCCAGCAGTCGAACACGCTAAAAATTTATCAAATTATGTTGATCAGTATGTCAGGTAAGAGAAAACGTGTTATTTTTCTTCGTTTGTTGCATTATCACAGAAAATTTCAATGTTTAGTAATGTTTAAATAGTCAAGTAACAGATGTTTTAATAGTAAATTATAATCTTTCATTAGTAATGAAATTGATCTTCGTAAAATAAGTACAACTTGACTATTTGAAAAATGTTTCGCACTGGTCCTGTAATAATAAAGTGAAATCTAAGTAATGTAAAGTCAAATGGATAATAATCTGTGTTAATAAAATGACGCTAAAGTATACGGCTTTATAAGAAAAGAATCGAAAATTCGACAGTTCCAGTCGCGAATCAATAATCGTTAATTAATTATACACTATATTGCTTAATGTAATTGACGATCGATAACTTGATAAAGTGCAACTTGGCGTTTCTGCCGAGCAGTCTGTTTTCCGAGACAAGAAATATCGCAGCTAGCCCCCTGAAGGCCAGTCAAGCATACAAGAATATCGCCGATAGCATAAGAACTGCAAATATCACAGCAAAGGCAGCTAAAGATATTGCTGATGACACTTATAACAAGGTAGGAAAACGTTTCATTATTAATGAACTAATTAACATTATCTGTTATTAATTAATGACACCCTGGTTTTATTAGAAATAATATTAAATTAATTGCGTTATTTTTAAATTAATTTATGGTAATTGTAAAATCAACAAGAATTTCTTAAATATAATAATGATTTTGGTGTTTAATCTTTTAATAGTATTATTATTATATTTTATAAATAATGATTTCGAAAATACTTATTGTACAGACATTTCCTAATGGACCAAAATCAAAGTCGCTTCTGGACGAATCTAAAGAAATATCGCTGGCCTCGTCCAAGCAATGGGATAGCGCGGAAAAGCATGGAAAAATTGTCCAGAATGCTAGCGACCAGCTAGATTTTCAAAAGCAAGCTGTAAATGCTCTGAAAAACACTTTGAATAATACTGGAGTCAAGGATAATCAAGTCAATGTAAAATTACAGAGCTTGCAAAATGATAGCGAAAGACGTAAGTGTCTTATTAAATTATTGTTAATTATTTTATCATATGAAATTACAAACTCACTGTCACTGAATGTTATAAGTCTACAAAAAAGATAACAGTTGTTATTGTATATTTATTTATTTCTTACAGTGCGTGAAAATATTCAGAATATACTAGACGATAATGAAGAAGTGGTAGAAACAGTTAAAGATAATCAAAGATTAATTGATGACTACAATGAAGGAATTGTTAACAGATTAAAACCAAAATTGTATGAATTAAAAAGAGAAGGAGATTCAAAGATTAGTTTAGCCAGTGAAAAATGTAAGATACATTACATATATTTAATTGTATTTACCATTGTTGAATTAAAATAATAATTGAAAATCATTTCAGTAACCGAGGCGTTGAGTAACATTAAAAAGGCTGATGCGAAATTAATTAGTTTATCTAATGCTGCCGTGAAAAGGAAGAATGTATTCGATAAATGGAACGATACTTTAGCATCGAAATTGCAGAATCTTAAAGACAAAATTGCGGAAGCTAGAAACACTGCCGATGGAGTAATTATAATTTTATACAGTGGTTATTGTAATTTATTTTCAAAAATTTCATTATTAATTTTCTATTTTCTATTTCTACAGATTCGAGTGTCGTTAAGATCAACTGAAGGAAAAGAGTGCATTCGATCTTATAGACCATCGACGTTACAACCATCATCGACAAATACAATCGTGATGACTTTTGCCCTTCCAAAACCAAGGAAAGAAGGTCCCTTGTTCTATCTACCAAGTAGCATAAATGTAAGTAGTATAGGATACTTAAATCATTGAACTTGGCTTGATTTTTCAAAATCTATCATAGCTTTCTGAAATTGTAAAATTTATATGCCTAAAATGTTTCTTATATTTGTACTATTTGCAGGATGACTTTATTGCTTTGGAGATTGTTGACAAGAGAGTAAGATTTGTGTGGAATGTTGGAGGAGGCACAGGAATCCTTGTTCATCCTGAAGTAATTGAAAGTGGTGATCTTCGGAATGATTCGTCTTGGTACCGCATTGAGGCTGAGAGGTATTGTATTTTTGAAAGAGAAATTATATTTTTAAATAATTAATTCATCGTAACTCTAATAATTTACAATGATAAAGCAATGGAATCTCAAAAGTTCAGTTCAGTTTTTAACATTAGAATTATCATCGTTTGATGCACATTTATTTTTAAATTGGAAATAATGTATACAATTAAACAGATAAGGGATGAAACAGAATTTAACACCTCGTTAAAATTTATAAATTAAAATAAGAAACTTGAAGCCAGTCATTTTGACTGGATTGGTAATTCTAGTGTTAATATCTGCTATAAAGTTTAATATACTTCTTCCATTAATTTTACTATATATATTTTTCCAGAATGCGTCATCTAGGCAAATTATACGTGCGAAAACAGGCATCTGCAATCGGAGGATATCCTCCTGTAACAAATTCAACAGATTTTGAGTATGGTCGTTTCGATGTCACTGCCGCAGATCGTGTCTGGATAGGTGGAATTCCTAGGTCTCAACGAAGAAGAACAGAACTCCTTGCAAATAATGGACTTCCAGGTTGTGTGCATCAAGTTATTTTAGATGGAAAACCTATAGGTCTTTGGAATTTCATCACAACTGCGCCGGATATGGCTTGCAGAGCATGTGTAGAAGGGTAATTAGGAAAACCTGTGTACAGCATAAGTGCTGTTTCTTCATTTATTTAATGATTTACTTTATTATTATAGAGTGGAAGATGTTAGGGACGATATAGCTTACAGTTTCAATGGAGAAGGCTATGCAGTTAGAAACAGAGTCTCTTCAGGCCCGTACAATAAATACACATTTGGAGTGTCTATTAATTTCAGAACTTACGATGAGAATGCTCTGCTATTTCTGGCTATAAATCCAAAGAATGTGCGTGAAAAATATAGCAATTATAATTAAAATTGGAATTAAACATAATTTAACTTTATTTCTTACTTGCAGTATCAGCATATCATGATCTTCCTTAGAGAAGGAAAGGTGATCCTCCACATTGGTTATGGTAGCAATGTAAGCATGGAAATGTCCTCGTACTCGAAGTACAATACCGGAAACTGGACAAAGGTGGATGCGTTTAGACAGTATCACCTTCGTAAGAACATTGAAAAGTGTAGTTTGAGCGTTGGGGATGCGGACAAAAAAATCGGTGTACCTACCCCTCAGCCCAAGAAAGACGACATTCCTGATTTCATTCAGGCTAAATATTACATCGGGGGTGTACCGCCGAGTTTCCGGGCAGAGAAACTCATGCTACCTCCGCAAGTTTCATTTCTTGGATGCATGTCCAATATTATTGTACAGGAAGGCTACGATCCCATGGCTGAACAGTATTACGGCGTCGAACCTACCTGTGGAAATAAAGTAAGTTAATAAAGAAGAAATAATAGGAACTAATAATTTTCCTTAAACTTTATCTATATTAAATTTTGATTTTTACAGCCATTAAAAATAGTAGGATTCTACGGAGACGGTTATTTGGAACATGCTGCCTATACCCTTCGCAAAATAAATTCCACGGTAAGCTTCTCCTTTAGAACGATGCAAACAGAAGCTGTGCTTCTTCTATCTACGTTTGAAGGACAAGAAGAACGGGTAACTAATATACGACATGGAAATGAAGAGGTAAATATATGTAAAATTAATTATTTTCTTTTTCTTTAAATAGACCTGAAAATTGTTTTGCTTAGTTAAATGTTTAAATTTAAAATTGTATTTAATTGATTCTTTCAGAGAGACAGTTATTATTCAGTGTGCTTAATCAATGGACAAGTACAAGTGCGTTTAAACGCTGGAAGAGGAGAGCTGGTTTTACAATCGAATGATACTTTTAACGATGGACGATATCATTCAGTGACGATAATTAAAAGGCGGAAAGATGTTGAGTTACGAATAGATGATGCTTATCAGACCTCGGGTAGATCACCAACAAGTGCCGCTATTAAGGCTCCTGAAGGAAATGGAGGACTGTTCTTTGGGGGCTTGCCAGTACTTATCAACAATACCAAAATGATCACTACCACTACTCCTTTGTACGGCGCTATTAAAGACGCAGTATTTAATGAGGAGTAAGTAAAATAAACTTAAGCTTTTCTTTTCTAATGTTAAAGATTTGCAGGGTAATTTGAACTTCTATAACCCCAAGCAGGATTACAGATACACAAATCAAGATATTCATAATTAAAAATCTTTTTTCAGTATCATTAGATTTGACGAAGTTGTCAGTTTCGACCATGCCCTCATCGGTCGTCCCGGACCCAGCATGGGAAAGGATCCTCCTACTTACACGCCATCAGCATCTTTATCCAGAGGATTATCTACTCAACCGGAAGGTTGTCAGAAAGTTCCATATTACTCGTTGGAACCTGGTGCTCTGAAATTCGGAGACAAACCAAACAGCCACACTCAACTTTATCTAAATTTTAAGAAATTCTGGGAGAAGAAATACGCGATAGAGTTCGACTTCCGGACGTATTATCCAAATGGACTCTTATTCATCACTCCAGTACGTAAAAAGGAAGTTTTCAATATCCCTCAACAATTTATTATAATAAATATTAAAATGTATTCTCATGTGTTCTTCAGGGCGTCAGACCAAAGCATTACCTCATGGTCGTAATAAGAGACGGTCAGCTTCTTCTTTTGGTGAAAAGCAAACAAAAGAAAGAAATATTATTTAAGACACCGTTTAATGACGGTAATTGGCATCATGTTGTTATTAGTCATGATGAAAGAAAGCTGACGTTACTGGTGGATGCCCAAACACCTCGTACAATTAAAGTGCCAAGGAAGATTGGACTGGCGTCTATGATGTACATTGGAGGACTTCCTGAGAGTGGGACCCCGATACCTGAACAAGTAGTAGTTAAACTAGAGACGTTAAAAGGGTGTATCAGAGGTTTAAGAGTCAATGGAAATGTTTATGATATGGTTGGATCTACGAGCAGGGCTTACCATGTTGGCCAATGTTTCCCAAATGTTGAAAGTGGGGCTTACTTCCAGGATGAAGCATATGCCATATACAGTAAGATCTGAAGATAATACATATTTTAAATAACTCCCATGATACAAATTGTAATTAAAAAACAATATTTTTTCTTTTTCAGAAAGAAACTTTGAACTAGGTGCAGTTTTAGAGCTTCAATTAGAATTCAGAACGTCAGAGTTATCGGGTGTGTTGCTTTCCATAACAGCGCCTGGTAATTCACCTTCATTATCATTGGAATTGAACAATGGTAAAGTGATCATGTCAGGCGATCTGGGAGACAACAATCCGTTGTATGTAGAGCAACGTTTCACTAGTCCATACACGATCTGTGACAACCGATGGCACAGAATACAAGCAGTTTATAACGATGAAGAGTTGGCATTGAAAGTTGACGAAATGGACCAAAAATATGGCCTTCCAGCTAATGTCAATTACCATATAATGGACTCTACAGTCTCCGGGCCCCTTTACATTGGTGGTTTACCAGGTAAATTAATCAATTACCTTTTGCTGAAGTCTATAGCTTTTCAACTTGTAAATCAATATCCTTTTTAAGAATATTAAACTTTTAATGTTGATTTGTTTTTAGTTTTGTTAATAGAGTTTATTGTAATATTTCAGCCTCTGCTCCAAAAGGAACACTGATAACAAGGGACCACTTCAATGGATGCATAAGAAATGTAATGATAGGGGGAGAGAGAAGGGATTGGACAGACATGGACGAATTGCATAATATTCACCTGAGCTCCTGCCCAGTACAATGATAATCAGTACAACGTGTGAACTCCTCTGAGTTGTTCAATTTAGTTCCAAAGACTGTTCAATGGACGCACAATTCTCGAGAAGTTTTCATGAAGTGTGTTCAATACAATTTCACACCAGGATCAAGTGCCATATCGTGATGGGAAATTTGTAATTGTTAAGACATAATATAAAACCAAGCCAAAAGATGCTAACATGCAAGCTTATTTACATCAATGTTTCTCAAACTTGTTTTTTTTTTTATTGCTGCAAGATCTAAAGAATTCTCTTCTCTATTTTATATGTAAAGAAAAATTAAGTTAAATATTAACAATTAATTTGTACATTAATATAATTATTTATACTTTGAAAATAACAGAAACTAACAATTGTAAATTTATGTTATTTCTTCTACTATTGCAGCAGATTAATTGAATGATCCATCACAGTATTTAAAAGTTGGAAAATGTTCGTACATACCATTAGCAAGCAATAACAAAGTACAAACAATTCGTTGCACTTCATATTGCCATTCCAATAGGTATTTTAATGATATTTATGACAATATTTTGGAAGTATGCTAATAGATGAAAGATATTTTTCCATATACACACATGTTATTATGAATTTCATCACAAAAATTGTCGTAATGCGTTACAAAATAAATATGCAAATAAAATGGTCAAGGCATAGTTTGAGAAACGATTAACAAAGCATTCAACAAATTATGGCACAAATTCGCACCGAATTGTAGAACCGCTATAAGAAAAAAACGAAAGCAAATATCACGACATATCTGTAAGTAGCAAGATCACTGCCATATAGTTTAATTGTAACTCATTTGTAAGTCACAAAGCAATTGTACATCAGTATTTAAAGCTATTTATTATTACTTATGTAAGCGCAACCGACGATTTTGATCGAGCATGCGGCCATGGAATAATATGCTCGATTGAAATCGTATTATTTTAAAAAAGAAAGGATAAACGAGATGAGAAATTATTTTGTACTTTTCTAGCGATAGTAAAAATATCGAGTGTTTTAATATATTTAAGAAAAGGAGAAGAAGTCAGATCCAACGCCCTGTAAAGTGTCCTTAATTAAGCAATAACGTCGTGTTAGGGAGAGACCAAGTTCTGCACAGGAATATTTTGATATTTATGTCTAGTATTTTTTTTTCTTCTTATTCGTTGAATTGTAATATATTATACATATGCAGAAAAATTAACAATGACGCCTCCGCTATTGTGTATAAAATATATAACAATGAGAAAGTATGGTCATCTAATTCACCCTTCTTCTGTACTCCAAAAGTTATTATATATACATTTACAATTACACAACCAATTAAGACAAAAAAGACACACTTACTTCCATATATATATATATATATATAATATTATCATTCGCAAAAGAATAAAAGTCTATTGCAAAGTGGGTTATTAAATTTTATTGATGACATTCGCTGCAAGATTGCTAACAGTAAAATATGACCCAAATTTTACTTGACGTACTCAATAAATATATATATCATCGAGTAGTAGTTTCATTTATGCATATATAAAAACATAATATTTACAGACATGGATAAATCGAACAGGTGTACGATTCGATAAAGTTTTTTCAGTTTTTTTTCTTTTTTTCATAATATACTTCATCTTTCCTCGTGACAATAAAAATCAAGAATTATTACGTAAATGTAATTGTTTATTATTAGTAAGCGCGATTATTTATATATGTATATCCCGTATTCGTTTTTTTTTTTTTAATCTCCGTGTTTCAATTTTTCGTTTTATCGCGCCGGTTACCAACAGCTCACTAATAATATTTCTCTGCTTCGAAAAATATAAATATCAAGCACAAGCGCCAATTACTTCATCCTTTCAGCTACAATTCTTACGTATCCTTCTCTCTGAAACCTTCTCTTACTATTATTCGTAACTTTCTTAGAATATTTCAATCCCTTTCATCCGCAAGCCGATCCTCTTGTTGATTCTTAAGATTAGTGACTACTATATAAATATCGTTTATCATAATCTTCATCGTTCGTTTATAGTTGTCATCGTAGACTTTGTCTACGACTTGCGCTTTCATTCTTTACAACTTCAACTTATGGCGTTTAATTTACTTTTACTTCGTGTTCAATATTGTCAAGTCGGACTATCTTCGGAGTCTGAAGCTCGCAAACGTTTTATTTATTTATTAACTTTTTTTTTTCATCTCTATTCATCATTTTTTTACGACAGTACGCAAATAGATTTACAATTAGACGAGAATAGAATAATGAATTTCTTTGGATACTACAATCGACGGATTTTTCATTCTAATAATTTTCTTTTTTAAGTCTCTTCTTTATCGGAGACTTTCAAAATAAATCTTGGGACAATCGAACCAAGTGTATCGTTGCGAATTAAAAATATATTTTCGTTCGCGATTAATCATTATGAACATGAATTTCGATATGTTGCGTAATTACTTAATAATTAATAATAATACGGTCCAGTTGTGGTATGCTATCGTAGAATACAGGGGGTCTTGTTCGAAGTAACTGATTTCCCGGTATTTTCAAAAATTCTTGGAACATGTACAAATACCTAATTAATGTAAAATTAACCCTTTGTGGTAGAAATGAGCTTCCTATAGTTAAATTTTATTGCCTGAAGTATCAGTAAACTTTGAAAGCCCCAGAAAGGAAAATTCTAAGGTAAGTTTCTTAAATTTCTATTACTTTGCATCCTAAAGTATTTGCGGCAGTAGTCAGAGCGCATTAAATTAAATTAAATTAACCACAAAAGGTTAATAAATTCTATAATAGATACATTATATATAACTTAAGCAAAAACGAAAGGAAAATTCTTTAATTGAATATAGACCCTCCATAATTCTGTACAAAATCGTATTTTATATCTCTATCTATTTTCTATTCATTCCTTCTATCGGTATATTACGATAAACGAATTGCTGTGTACGCGTTAAAAAAAAGAAACAGAAAAAGAAAGAAAAATTGAATCGTCGAAGTGGTGGAAGGGTCAGTGCCAGTCCCACACGAAAGGCGGACATTGTAATTTATGGCACAATAAATAGTTCTTCCCATTAACATTATTATGCTAATTAGTCATCATGTACAATACGAGAGGCGCGTGTTACGTTTCGCTGGAAATTGGACTGACACGTTCCATTAGGAAATGACACAAACCATACTAAATAAAAAGAACAATTGCCAGCTGGAGAACCAAGAATACATACAGAGCGTTTCTAAATAAGAAAAAAACAGATGAAAAATTTAGAATGAAAGTTTACTTCATTGGCTATTTTAAACGTAATCGAATCAAAGTTGAAAAATTTTAAGTATTTTCTTTGAAACACCCTGTATACTGTCGATAAAACTCATAAAAAGGGACGATCAATCAACTCACGAACGATTTAAACTTTAATCCGCTTCGTTAAAATTTTTCATACGCTACGATGTTTATAAATAAATTGTTAACTCGTTCACGAGAAACGCAGATTATGGGCTGTTGTATTAAAAATCGTTTAGGCCTAGGAAATTCAAATAAATATGAAATTTCTTTAAAAATCTGTGCACACATCGAGTTTGTTGTTATGGGTACTTTTTGCCATTCTCTGCCTTCCTCTTACAAAATTCTGGAGTTCATACTGTCTGATAGATCATACAAAATAAGTATATATTGCGCGTAAGAAAGTATAATAGAAAAAATAAGAGAGCACACGATCGAAAATCTTAGTTTCTTTAGCCATTTTTCACACATGAATAACACTTATCAATTACCAAAATTCTTCTTAGAGAACGAATTTACTTTTGGTACAGGTTTTCATACTCTCCCCTGTGTCCCAATATGTTTTACAAATAGAAATAAGAAAAAGAATGTTGTATAAACATAAGTTTATGTTTTGTTAAGAAATTGTAATGGGGTAGAACTTTATTTATGAAGAACAAGTCCCTTGTCATTCCATATTTTCATTATAACTTTTTAATGAAACATAATTGAGCCAATGTTTGTACAACAGTATTTTTCTTATTTTCACTAGGACACTATATACCTAACACACTTCACAAAATTCGCTTTAGAATTTAAAAATCAATGCGACATTATATAAATTATAGTGTGTACCTACACCGTAAAGGAAATCCTTGCACATCATCGATTGCATTCAGATCGATCTTAAGGCTGATTTGGTATTCTCTTTCACTAATCAGAATCAACTTATTTATTTACAAATCCACAATTTTTACTTTTTAGTCCGTGAGCTGGTTCTTACACGCTTCTGGTTAAAGAATGAATTACACCTACGAACGTTGCTGCAACCGTCAACAGCTGCAAATCTCAATACTTAATGAGGAATCATTAATTCGGTTTAAAAGATGACAAAGGTGCATGCAAAAGAAAGAAAATTTTGTAAAGACATAACGAACGAAGAAATTTTGGACGAAACACTGAAAGACTTTTGTATTTAAACAGTATTGTTATACTTTAATTCGAAGAAAAATATACGATATTATTAATTTTTGTTTTATTAGACACGAGAGAATGAGAATTTAAAACCTGACCCAGTTAACGGTCTAAATCATTTGATAAAAACTATTTTCACATTAAACTCATAATAATAAAAACTCAGCTTTTGTACAGTACCGAGCATGGCAGGATTCCCCTGAGAAAATGGCAATGCCTCCCATTCCCCATAGGCCTCACGGGTTGTCGGATTTCTGACCTTCTCTAGGGAGACCTGCCGTGCTCAATATTGCACAAAAAAAGCACTTATTGTTCCGGTTTTTTAAATACTAAATAGAAAGATTACATTGAAAACTTTTGTCAGTAAATAGATTCAAATTAATGATCCTCCATTTATGTTTAGCAATCTGTAAAAGTGCTATTATAATAATATGAAGAATAAGAATAATGACAATTAAGAATTTTTAATTTACGCGTAACGAGGAAACATGTGCGAATTACTTTATGCAATACAAAGACAAAACATTCGTTTTACATGACATTTATGAAAGCCCTGCCTCTCTTAGCGAAAAAAACGATTATTAAAAGAAAAAAAAAATTAATACCTTTTCAACATCAGTCACATGTTTCATTTACAACACAGCAGCTTACAAGTCGAAAGTTAGTCCGCAAAGGTATTAGATACTGACAACAAACCATTCCTATTAATAGATAATTGGTAAATCTTACGACACAGTGATTGATGCCAATGTTAACTTACAAACGAAATAAAACAAAACAAAAAAAAAACAAAAAGAGAACAAATGACAAAAAGAAATGATGTAATTAGGGTAACAATACGCCGTTTAAGTATAGCGTGCAATCGCGCAAACGCTCGAATGAAGATTGCACATTCGTCTCTGTACGAATCAGCATCAATCATTTGCCTTTTATAAAATTGACTAAGAACGCAACGTTTGCATTAATTTAATATGGGCCTGTATTAAAATAGTAACTATGAACAACAGAGGGTATAGTAGCATTAATGTTAAGTGTGACACTTGTGTAAAACTATATGACGAGAGGCATGTCTTTCTTGTTCGGCAAATTCACCTTCTTGCCCTGCCAAAGGCTATTGTGTATCGTAAAGGCATCTATGGTTACGGTCAGATGCTTCGTGTGAACTTGTGAAAAGCATTTTCCTCCCGAATTGTATCTACAATCAAATAAATACATTTATATTGTAAATTATATTTACAATTACACGTTCTCCAGGGTTTTTGATTCAATGTACTTATATTTTACATAAAACTTGTTAATCTCGATAATTATTATACATGTAATTTCATTTCTAAATTTAACTATCTATTTCACACATATAAGCACCTACTATACGCACATATAATATTAAAATTGAAACTAACATTAATAGTCATTAATAATCAAAAAATGAATTTCTAAATTCTGTTCTATCATTTAATATAAAACTTTGTAGTAAATAAGCAATTACCTTGTGATATGTGTGTATTCATAGTAAAAAGAAGAATAGGAAAATGATAGACTTACTTGAAAAATTTGTCGAACATTTTATCAGTAACTTGTTTCGGTCCAGTACCGTACAATTTAGATACTTCTTCTCTATCAGGGCAGTACGAATAAAGAGCCCGGAATTGACAGCCAGCATCTCGAAATAAAATAAGGAAGTGCTTGCTTTCCGATCTTGCAATCTCGTCTAAAACTCTTCTTTTCGCTTCTTTGTTTACCGTACCAGGAAATACACAGTATTCCACGGCGTTCAACATTATTCCACGATTCGACTTAGTCGTTGGCTGTTTGTACAGCCTTGGACCTGTTGAAGATGAGCTATTGTTAAAATTCTATAACTTATTTAATAAACGTTCTATAATTCTATATCAACCATTTTACAAGAGTTCAAGATTGGAGTTTACTCACCATTGTAGTCCATCATTGAACTTGGCGTGCTACTGATGTCACTGCTACCATCATCAAACACTCGTCTCTTAGTCATCAAACCAGGAGGTAGAGAGCCAGGACCCGATGGTGATGGAAGATGCCTCATGCTACCCATGCCAGGACTCGGTGCTCTCCTCGGTGGTGTTGCTCTGCCCAGGCCGCTGTCCGTATCTGTGTATCGACACATCATACCGTCTTGATCACTACTCGGACCTGCGAACGCAAGCTCAATAATATGAAGATAGAAATAAAAAAGAAAAGTTTCGAACGTACGTGTCCGTTCACGACAAAGGACAAGAGATACAATCTTCAACGGGTCAGTCGACGATAACACGTTTACCCATCCAAAAGCAAGAATAAATTTAATTGAGGTAATCTTTGTTTCTTATATTAATTACTAACGGTTAGTTCCTCATATATACCGAGAAATATTAGTCACTTGTTAGACTTACAAAGGACCTTCAAGAATATCCATCTTCATAGCTTGCGTCCAATATAAAATGTTCACCCTTAACATAAATTGATATTGCACGAACAAGGATCAAGACTCTCTGATTCTATTTATTCATCTATATTATTACAAAACAGAGGATTTTGTTTCTAACTCGATCTAATAAGGAACTATTTATCAGGAATTTTGACAATAATTTACACCGGACTCTATTCTTATCTAAAGACTTTGTAACACGCGAGATATTGGACAAATTTGCTTGTAATGAAACATATGACTGCTATGCGACAATTCTGTGATCGATAGGCGAACAGATAAAGCGTAACAAGTTCATTCTATCATACAATTCATTAATTAGATATTAATATTTTATATTGATAATACTTCAGAGATATATCGAGGAGTAGAAAGATTATGTATGAACTTGTTACGCTTAATTACCATAATACCTGGAAATAAAAAGAGAAAGGAGCGACAGAAAAAATACATATCCAACATAAGTGATAGGATAACCATATGATACAGGACCTAAATGTGAGTCAGAGTGAAAGGTTATTAAAATGGAAACTGGAACCACCAACAATAATCTGAAAAATACACTGAAAAGTATCCGTACCCACAAACCAGTGCTGTACAACAATAAGCCCAACAAGCATCAATTTAATCTTATCTACTGCAGCAAATGAGTTATCCTGTGAATGAGAATCAAAATTCCATCTGTTCTTCATAGGCAAATCTAAAACATACTTGATACTGTTTTATTTATATATATGTATTTCAAGTTAATGTCAAGTAAACGTAGCCAGATGGAATTTTGAATACATAGATAATAATGTGCTGTTGGTGTATGCGTGTAAGTATAAGTTTCACTGCCACCTGTGCCTCCGATCTGCCGTCATGCGACTACGTGAATGCTATTATAGCCTACAATAAATTGGAACGGTGTACTTGACACGTAAAAATACTGTTGCACGATAGAAGGGGGAATTAAACGTATTCCAAGTCACTGGTGCTTCTTACCACACAAATTCATCAAGGAATTAGACTTTCTCCCCTTAAAGTTTTGGTAACTCGGGTATTTAGGCCTGCCTCTAACCTGTTGCTGAGGCTCCTGCACATCTGCAATAATGCAATGTTTACCTTGTTACATTCCAAACGCTATGTACGATCAAAGGATTAAATAGTAGGGGATGCTTCAATCGTACGTCATTGCATCAGGGGGCAGAGTCTAACTACGAGCCATGTCCATTAGGAACATCAAAAATTCAAGGTAGCTGGTGCAGGTTGGTGCAGAAACAATGTTGCGTTCCAACTGAAAGAATCTACTATAAAAAGGCGCTACTTATAAAAAATAAAGTGATATACCATTAAGTAAACCTTACTTAGATTAATCTGAAGGATAATCAAACACTAATGAAATATTCAACAACTGTAAGATTGGATACAGTAGCTGCCCATACCAGTGATACATCCTGCAACGAGTCTACTTTCATCAAGCCAAACGTTTAAGGAACATGATACGGCATTCTTACTACGTAATAATTAATGAACCCACCTCTGGACGTTTTGTAGGAACCACGTCGACCAAGTTGATTCATACTTCGGCAAGGGGAAGAACCTCTACCGTCGTCGGGTGAATCTACGGAAGATACTAAAATAGGGTACCTCTATTACAATCAGTTAGTTCTTCTCCAGGACGATACTAGATACTATTATGTTTTAAATATCTATAACTACAACATTACACTAATTAACAGATAGTTTAATAAATTAATCGATGCATGCAAAATACAAAAAGAAAAAGTGCTATGATAGATCATTCATATAATGAAACTTATTAATTTTGATGAAAATAATTAAATACAATACACGACCGAGTATTTTCCAATTTAGCTAATGTCTTTAGTATAACGTATTATTCTTTATTTATGAATTTAATTTTAACATTATTGTTATTAACCCTTCCGCTAAGGCTATATTTAAATTCTTCTGACTTACCATGTAATAATAATTTATTTTAGTATATTCTTTTATATGTACTGAATAGTTATAAACATCCTAAGTAACGAAAGGGTTAAACATTAAGCAGCAAAACTAATGTTGATAATCACAGGATATTTCATATTTTAATTTGATCGTTTTTTTTTCTTTTTTTCATTTAGCTTTTCGTACGCGTTCTTCTTATGTCAAAAGCTAACATACATGTAATGTTTCAGATAGAAATGCGAGTCAGAGAGTGTGTGTTGTGCATACCCCTGAGACTGCCGCCCCGATAAAGAGGGCCGGAACGTCGTTCATCGAAATGGGCAGCAGTGAGACTGTCCTGCGAGCCTCGGTAGTAGTCTCGCCTCATCGTCGGGGAGGTCAGCGACGCTACAGTAAGTGTGTTAGTGCAAAACAATCAGCTCGAATTTTCTTCACTATTCTAGTTTAGTCGAATGAGTCTAGGATATGTACGAAGTCAATTATTGTTCGTTGACATTCTCGTTTCAAATGAATCGACTTGATAAACTAGCAATAGCCGAGAAAATTTAGAGCGTGTGATTTGTGAACTGGGTGAAATCTTATTAAACAAAACAAAAAAGAAAACAATTACAATAAAAAATCAATATGGAAAAAGACGGCGGTTACTAAAGAAAAATAAAACTTTCTTGACTCGAATCTTCGCCATGCAAAGAATAAATGCAATTACATTACAACATTGAGAAACTATATTAGAAGATTATAACAAAGGAATACACTCTTTATGGTAGCAGTGGTAACTGTTATCTTGGAGATAAACATATACTGAACTGTGTCATGTAAACATGAATTATTTCAACTACATATATGCTACATAATTTACGTTTATGTTTGTACGATTGATCTCCAAGAAATACTGATCACACTACTTACACTACTGAACCATGTTATGTCCATTCGCGTACCTGTACTTAAATTAGAAGAAGAACCCTTTTTCCCTCGACTAGGCGTGAGAGCTCCAGAATCCAAATCTGCACCAGCATCCACATGAATTGTCTTGGGCCGTGGTCGGGTTGTAGCAGTCTTATTACGCAATTTTGTTGGTTTTATTGCATTTAGAAGCTCTTTATCGATTACTTTTCCCTAAATAGCAATAATGACATTGAGCAGCTAATGAAGAAAAACATTGACGTTAATTTTAGAAAGAACACGCACTTCTCTTTCCGCTTCTTCTATCGCCTTCTTTACTTTATGCTGTTCTAAAATAGCCGCTCTTCGTTGCCTTTCCTCTTCCTTTTTACGAGCTCTCTCCTCTGCTTTTAATTTCTCTTGTTCTCGACGCGCTTGAGCTTCTGCCTCTTTTCTCTCTTTCATTTCTTCTTGTTGTTGTCTTCTTTGTAGTGACAGCAACATTATACGTTCCTTCTTTCGCTCCATTTCATCCAAAGAATTCTACAAAAGTAAAGTAGTTAAATTAAAATTGATCAAGTTTATGACATTCATTGCGGAAACGTACTGGATCAGGATTTGCAAGTTGATTTCCGATTATCAAGCCAACTCCAGATTGTCGACCTTCCGCACTAGTCTCGCGTCGTTCTCTTTGTTTTTCTCTTTCCACTTCTCTTTGTAATTCCCTATCTCGCATTTCTTGTCGTTGAAATTCTCTTTCATCCGCTTGACGATGCTTTTCCCGATCGAAATCTCGTTGAGTTTCCAGTTGTTTCTGTTGCCTATCAACAGCACTCACAGATGGAGATTCAGGACGTACCATAAAGTCTTCGTTATCAACATAAGACGATACGCTTCTTTCCTGAAGAAGATATTAAAAAGTTTAACTATAGTAATATCCTTTGTACCTTCTTTTATAATAATGCATTTACCTTTTTAGGTGATGTTCTTTTCACTCTAAGAGTTGGTTTTGGTTTTTTCGGTGCATCGTTATCGAAGCAAATGTAAAATCCTTTTTCACCAGCATCCGTTGGATCGAGAGGTGTCACCTCTGGCGTACCTGATGGGGATGGTGTGGCTTCTCTTAATGATGGGTGAGGTTGAAATGAATTACGTGATATCGAAGGTCTAGTTGGTGATGGAATTCTATATGTACGGCTGCCAGACGTAATGTGTAAACCTCTTATACCTTGTGTAAGCTCATCATCATTTCCTTTAAAATATATCAATGAATAAACATAACAAACATAACAAAAGAATGAATAAATAAGAAAATATGAATTCGATGAAGTTTTTCCGAGCGTTACAGATGATGTCACAGAGTCAATGGACAAAAATATGCTTACCGATAAATGATATATTTTGAGGTTTCATGTCATCAACGGGTGGAGCTGGAACGGGGGCATGTAACGCAGTAACTTGCCTCTTTTCTGTAGGACTTTCACACTTAATTGGTATATGATGCACAGTTGGCCTTTTTGGTTCAGGACTTTCACTCATTAACTGACTTATTCGATGAACCTATTTGAAATAAATAATAGAAAAAATCAATTTACCATCTTGTATCCCCAAAGAGCATTAGAATTTTTGTTATTTAGTTGTATTGAAAAGTTCCTTGATAATATACACATCACTATGCCAAATTATAACAAACCTCATAATGGTAATTATATGAATTACTAATAGTTGACGAATAAAAAAGTCGCATTTTGTTAATATCTTTAAATATAATTCAAAACAAAACAGATAATTTCACTAGAAAATACAAGCGTCTGAACGTTGAAACTTCGGTACGAGGAACATCTGCCATACTAAGTGTTAAAGAGTATCTATAAATGTGCATTACATCACTAACTGGTTCCTTGACTGCTGCTTACTTATATATATGAAGCAACTCATGTGCTATGCAACCGATCAAAAAAAAATGAAACATCATACAATTCGAACAAATAAATTTAATTTCATTTTAAATATTTTTCATCCCCTCTTTATGTTTCATTACGAATATAATTAATCTAAGTAAAATGAAATTTTATAAGCTAGATTTGTTAAATTTAGTGATATATTTTATTGTTTTTTAAACAACAATGGACCTAAGTAAGTTACTCACAGCATTACGATGTTGTGGACTAGCAGAAGATGGTGGAGTTTGATTGAAGATAGATGCAGATGATGGATATGTAGAACCAGGGTGACTCATTTGATTATTACAAAGACTATGATCCCCACCGTTAAGGTACCTTGGTTCCTGAGGAGTATCGTGCAAAACAAATCCTTTCTGTTGAGGTGGATGGGTTCCCCAATTTCGTGTATCTTGATATAAGCGCATATCTTGTTGATAAGCTATAGATTTTGTGACGTAAAGTAAATTATAAATTCCTAAAAGCTTATTTTTATCTAAACTTTGTTTAATCAATTGATCCATAATATATGTACTTGTTGGTTGAGTGCCGTATCGTGGATCCATAGGTTGCTGGTAACCAACCGCAGCCATTTCATTTGCTAAACTTTGAGTAGGAGGTGGTTGACCCCACATTCGTCTTTGCAGCTGTGGTTGATCATGTAAGTAGAACTGAGATTGCTGTTGAGAATCTTGAAGTTTAGATGTTAATGGATTTATTGGTGCTATTCCAAAACTCTAAAGAACCAGAAAGAAGATATAGACATTAGAAAATAATAAAATCAAAGCAAAAAAATATTGATGGAAAATAATGCATACCTGCAAATGTTGCTGACTAAGACTCTGTAACTGTTGCAGCTGCTGTTGCATTTGTTGTTGATGTTGGGTCATTAAATGTTGCTGTTGTATCTGGTTCTGTTGATTTGCTAAACGTTGTATATCAGCTTGTATTTCACTAAGGCTGTTATTCATTCTGTGAAAAAGTGTATGTCTATTCAAAAAAGGCCACAAAAATTGAACATTCATACAAATGTTCAATCAAATGAATATAAATACTGACTGTGAAATTGATTGATGATATTGCTCAAGATCCATATTCTCAATATCTGGAGTACGTCTTGTTTCAATAAATGGTGCACTACCATCATGTTCCAACCATTTGTGTTCAACATCCCGAACATCTTCGCTAATTTCCTATAGTCATTGGTATAAATATGAAAAGATTATTTAAAGGATGTAAATAGAACTTCCATTGATACTATTGGTATGGCATACACCTACAGGCAAATTTGTGTTATTGAAATTTTATTAAATTATTCCTACACATATATATTTTATATTGAAAGGATATTAAATTTTGTTAATGTGTGTACAAATATCTCTATTAAAAATACATAGTTTACCTGTGGATGTACAATGTATAGAGGGATGGGAGTTTAATGTAAGTGAGAAATAAAAATAGTATTCAGATGATTATTTAATTTGGATATCTTATATGTTTGATAATCAGAAATTTAGAGATAATTTATAAACCTTATTTTTATATACTTGTTTAATTAATAACTGCAAATACTAGAACTGCCATTTTTATCATTTTTAGTCAAAGTAGCAGGTGGGATTACAGTTAATACAGATTAATTGCTACCATTAACTACTCAGTTAAAAATACATATATAACATTAAATCAATCCAATGTATTCATACATACAGTACATATTATTCCAATGTAAAATTGGTATTGTTAAGATTTTTGTGCCAAAGAATGAAAAATAGAATACAAGAGTAAAGTACCACCACCACGAACAACAACTGTAAATCAACTTCCAAACACATTTCTGATCCAGAGAGTGTTTAGTACTGTACCATGCGTTCCGAGAGCGATATTGTACAAACTGCATTGAAATGTGGGAGCAGAATGTCAAATTCATTTTAAAGACCACAGAATGCATTGGGACTGTTTCGTTTTCCTCTATGACTAAATGTAAGCGACAAGAAGCAAAATGATTATCTGTTGTTAAGAACTCAAATAAAACTATCCTTTAATAAGAAATTATATTAAGCACACTGTCTATCTTACTTGCAGCACACTATAGCACATTATTACTACTCTTTACATCTTTTTATGTATTAATATAATTAAGAATAAATATTCAAAATCTTTTACTGTGTTCTTCGAAGCAGAAATACTAATAGGTACAAAAGAGAGTTAACGAATACTTAAAAGCCATACATAAGCATGTATGTATGTAAATCTAAACAAATCAGCGAATCAGCAAGTGTATTGCTTTCAAATGTTCATCTGCATTGAACATTCTGTTAAAATATCGTACCTTGAGCGAGAAGGGTCTCTGTGGTTTTTCTTGAGAGGGTTGTTGGGTTACGAGGGTCGTCTCGGAAACACTTGTCGGGGTATCCCCCGAAGATCCGGAGGTTACAGGAGTGGGGGGACCAATTTCAGCCGGACTGTCCCCCCCAGACGTTGACGAAGAAGGAGATTTAACCTTACCCTGCAACCAGCCCAAGCACCGTGCCTTGTTAAGTACTTGGAGTCCGCATATGGCGAGTCCGATATGTCACCAACCACCATACCATGGTCGGAGTTCTCCATAGTAAAATGTATGTTACATTCAAGCACTAAATGCCAAAGCCAGTTCAAAGAATTGCAAATACTTCATTGCCAATGGCTTTATTCGCTATTGCACCATTTCAGAACTTTTCAAGAATTTCCATACTGCATATCTTCAACATCAATGAAAGTACGACTTTCTATCTGGTTGTTTAAATCTTTTAAAAAGGAACTAAGGTGCTTTCATTATAATTAACTAACTTCCTCAATGCAATAAATCCTTTACTATGAACTATCTATTATAGTATTATCTATATCAAGAACTTTTTCTATCTTGATTATTGAATAATGTAAACAAGTTAAGTTGAATGTAACTTTGTTGGTAAGAAACTACTAAAGAGTAAGTACAGCATGCATACCACCACCGCATTAATTTAAACATTGCTTTTTGTTTAATGTACATCCATATTTATGTTAATAATAGGAAGATTTTGTATATGGAAACAGAAAAATCAGAATGGCATTCAATGAACTCTGATAGCCTATATTATTGTATCAAGTGTGTAGTCTATATATAATTATTTAATTTTGTAATATAATTTTATTGCATCAGCATGCACTTACCACCAAGTACAGCTGAAAGATTAGAAAGAGAAAGTATTACAATAGTATACAGCTGGCAATAAAGATTATTTGCATGAACCATAATTAGGCATCAAGATTATGTCGCATTTGCAACTACACACAAATTCATTACTTGAGAAGCTAACGATATAGAAGAATAGATATTAGAAAAAAAAAAAAAATAAGTATTGAAAAAATATGCTGCATTTACCTGAAATAAAGGATTATTATTGCAAGCTCGCTTGCACGCTACTTCAAAATAATCGAATATAGTAATACAGCCAGGTATGAAATCAAATAAAATATGTATGCAAATACACAATAAAATGTTCAACTGCTTCAAAATCTAAAGAAAATTTTGTTGCAGAAGAAAAAGAAACCGTTTAGTGTTCAACTTACAATTTATGCATTGCTCTATACTAAACACCCGTAGCTAAACTTCAAGTACCTCATGGCTGTATTCAATGTTCTGTTTCATTTTAATTAAACTAAAAGTTAATCCTCACAATATTAAGTTATACTTTTCTGTCAAGTATCAATGAAGGAAACAAATCATTAAAAAGGCCATGATAGTGGTCTGGCTGAAACTCGATCATGAGGTCCAAAATGGAGAACGCGAGCTTCGT
Organism: Osmia bicornis bicornis; assembly: GCF_907164935.1. Lineage (NCBI taxonomy): Eukaryota > Metazoa > Arthropoda > Insecta > Hymenoptera > Megachilidae > Osmia > Osmia bicornis. The sequence continues at coordinate 4,029,041 of NC_060219.1, read as the reverse complement.
GATCGTCAGTGTGAACATAATCGCGGGTTTTACCTTGGTGACAGCTTGCAAGAACGCAGCTTTCCCCACTTTTTGACGTTGTTTCGACATGACAACCTCCATTCTCCTCTTCTCGTTCTCTATGTGACGCCGTTTCTCCTCCAGCTTCAATCTAATGTTATTCAGTTGCGATGCCATAATCGTGTTACCACCGTTTTCATCTGCTCGTACGAATTTCATTTAGCCGGTCAGTATCATCGTTCATCCTCATTTCAACTCTACAATCTACATTCATCGACCAACAAATACATACCAACAGAGTGTTGTTCCGCCTGCTGAGACTGTTGATTACTCTGCTGTTGCCATGTCGTTGTGTTTGGTAAGGTGGCAAACGTCGTTTTCTTTTCCCCATTCCCGTTACCGTTCGTTTGGCCGTGTTTTTTGTTCGAAAGATTCGATTTTGATGTGATATCCTCGCGTTCCTGTTCCGTATACGTCAGATTGATCCCCTTATCCGAGCTTTGTCTACTTAGATTCGCGAAGCTCGCCAACTTGGACGTGTCTCCTTCCGAATTATCGTTATCACTGGAATGTAAAATCTGCTTGAGCGCGACGTTGTCCAAGCTGGAGTTGGAAGTTTGCCTTCTCAGTTTCGCTGGTTCTTCGTTCCCGTATCCATTATCAGAAAGTATGTGCTGAACACCGCTACCGTATACATCCTGAACGCTGGATCTTGCGGGTAACGTGGGCTCTGTGGTGCTACGTTTTCCTATGTGAGCTCCGACCTCTTTGTCCGGATTTCTACCGAAGTTATGTAAATTATCCTGCACAGACAGACGTTATCACTCGACTAATTCCTTCTTTTTTTTTTATTGCAACACGCTTTGCTCTGAATACCTGAGATCCACCAAAGTTCTCGATGGTCAACTGAGAATCATCCGAGACGCTGTTACGTCTGGATCGTCGGCCAGCATAAGAGCTTCTCCTCTGATCTTCCCAGTTGCTCGGCCGACCAGCGGCGTCTGCTCTAGTTACAGATTTCTCATCAGCTACGGAGCTTAACGTAGGAATGCCTTTACCCCGATGGACTACGAAACTTTCTTCGCTTCCCGCTCGTCTGCAACGTGAACAGAATTAGTGAAATACAAGGGTTACTCGAGATCATTCTGTGACACGTGAGAAGTTTATTCGTCTTTTAACTAATTACTCTCGTTATGTCTTTATAAGGATCTCAAGTATTTAAATATAATATGAAACTGTACCTGTCATCGTGAGAATAATTCTCGGCAGTTTGTTGCAACGATTGCGACTTCTTGACAGAGGAGGACGAGGGTGCTTTCGCAACTAGAAAACAATTCAATGCTGTATTGATTGTCTATCTACGTACAGAGGATAGTATCAATATCTAAGTCAGCAATTATTTTGACGCGTGAAACAGTAAAAGTTCAGAAGGATCCTATCCATCGGTGCAAACTTTGCATCGTGAAGTACCGAAGGAAACTTGTGCGCCACACAAAAATTTACAACTTACAAAATTGTATTACAAATTCAATGCGCTCGAGTTTCGAGGATCAAAATCTATGGTACGAAAGCTAGTGTTACACATTGTGATAAAATACACTCGTCTGGTGAGCAAAAAAAAATTCATTAACCCTTTGTCTTATAACATGAAATAAATTTGAATTTAAATCTCAGCTAGAATTTGAAAAATACAATGTTCCAATTTCAACTAGGGATATACTGAGTCTAAAAAAAAATTAATACACCAAAGGGTTAATGGTACACAAACTAATCTCTAGTATTTCTAATCGTTGTCACGAATCGGTGACCCATTCAAAATAAAAAATTGTATAAAAAAAATAAAAAAGGAGAACAAAATGATTCACTGTGGAGACACACAAAACACAAATGAACAAAACTCGCGATAACATAGATAATGTACGTTGCAAAACAAGTATACTAACTCAATATGGAGTGGATATATTAATGAATCGTCCAGACTTCTCCCCTTATCGCGCAACGACAGATGACAAAAAGGTAAACATGCAAAATGATGGAAATAAAAGGAAAGCGAACGACAACGCAAGCAGCAACTGAATGTTTAATAAGTTAAGTAACGGTTTATCGCAAAAACGTGCATGCATTCTTGTTCGGAAGATCAGTTACGTGCCATGGTGTTGAATATCGAGCAAATAAGATTGTTAGTAAAGAAGCGGTACGCCTAATAGTTTCTGCCTCTTGTTACACAGATAATCGAAACAGGGTGCCACTTTTTAAATGCACAACACATGTTTTTTTATTCTTCTTTCTAAATGCTGAAAAATACAGCAATACCAATTCTACGGCATAGTAAAATGTATGGCATTTAAAATTTAGTGGCCTGAAACAGCTAGGAAAACCAAGAAACTAAAAATCAAAAATAAATTTAAAAACAAAAAGAAGAAGAAGAAGAAGAAAGAGCCAAAAGAAAGAACACACATCGAGGAACGAACGAACAAACTCGAGAGGTAGTTGTTCCCTCGGAAGACCTGAACGATGTATTTTATTTATTTGTTAAATATCAGTGAACGCTTCTACAAAAAATCAACACGTCATGTCGGCGATTAAACGCGATTCACAAGAGAAGACCACCTAGTTTCATGATTTGGTTGTTTGGTAACGTTATGGGTACCTGTGAAGCCTGGCGCGGATACGGAGAGGTTGCTTCTCAGATCAGGTATCGGAGCTATAGACTGTGGTAGACTTCTTTTATGAGCTACGCCATGACTATTGCGCGGGCAGGCTGCACCCGTCACCGGCACCGTATTCGTTCATTGGCAACCGGAAGTTGACGAAAGAAGAAGGCGAGGATAGCGTTGGTTGTCAAGCATCAAGAAGGTTACGCCATAGAAATATATGGAAATATTACAGTTTTACATTATAGTGTGATTACATTATTTTACTTGGAGTATCGTTGCTGCTCTTTTTCAGTTTTTTTTTTTCTCTTCACCTTTTCTTAATCAAACATTTTATTTGTTTTTTTCTTTTTTTAAAGAAGAAAGTAGAGTAGTTACGCGTATCGTTAGTCGCTGCTAGAAGGACCTGGATCTCGAGACTGGGAACGAGTGTGTGTACTGACACTGATAAAAAGCGTGATATACCGTTCCAACCGCAGCCAATGCTTCTTACGTTTCATTTTGATAATTTTCTGGTTAAGTAATCAGATAAAGAACATTCTTTGCGGATAAAGCTTAACAGGGAACAGAGAGATTAGATTGGCCGCAGTAGAAACGGGATTCCATGGAAATAAAGTATAAAGTAAAAATAAATTATAGAACGGGTAAGTCCAATACAAGAATGTACGCAGCCTTCACCAATCACATTAATCCATGGATACCAAAATATTCATCAGCCCTTCCTGATCAAAGGGTGCGTTCATAGTGTCGAACAAATCTCTCCAAATATACTTATTAATTAAGAATTTTCATTCAAATTTCTTTTCATTGATCTACGTACCATCTAAGAACTGCATCGCCCTCTCCTCGCCCGGGTAACGAACGCATTTCGCGGGATGTATCTCCAGAACGTTGTACATGTCCGCCAGGAAAACGACTAAGTTTTGCTTCATTGACCTGATCACAGAAATAAGTTGCTTCAACTAGAGAAAACCTTGAACATACAGTAACACCGTGACTCATTCAGAGAATTCTCATCCAAGAATCATTCCTGAATGATTAACAAATTTTACGAAATTTCTTCGGAGCTTTATCTTTGCCTTACAAAGAAACGATTATACAAGCACTCATCACTAGATTGGATTATGTATGACAGAAATCAAGTTGAAATTGAAACATAAGCAGCTAATACATCAAAGTTCATTTACATCTATCACTTTGTATTCAAAAATCTTCATGAATGTTTCAGGTTTTTACAGTTTAGTCTGTCATATTTAATAATGTTTGAGTTTTCTAGGCGTAACTTCATCATTCCTAAACATTGATAACAATTTCCTTCCAGATACAACATACACTCCGAAACCTCGAACAGTATTGACCCTTTGACTACGAAAGGCATGTATACACCCTCGCATGTCTATCAATATATACGTTCTCTAAGTTTATTCTAATTAGTTGAATGTATACTTTGGTCAATAAACATAACGATGTGCGACGAGCAGTCACAGCGGCTGACATGCGAATATCGCGCGGTATCGCAGTCAAAGGGTTAAGTGTAACAATGTTTATCGTTCTCTTCTTCAGTTTCTTACCCCCTCATATACGTCACGTCTTCGGGTTGCATATGAAAAATGGAATACGGTAGACATCTGTTACAAAATGCGTGGACCAAGGATAAATTGTGCAACGCGTCCGCGATCGATGGTCTCTTCGACACTCGGATCTCCATCCAATTCAATTCGCCGGGACAATAAAAGGCGACGACGGCGGCTAGGCCTACACCGTCGCACAACGATTGGAAGTCCTTGGCAGCTGGCAACTCTGGCAGTCGGGTTTTGTCACCGGCACCCTCCTCCGTTTGAATTTTCGCGATCAACGCGTGCGACGCGTGGCTTATCCAGAGGAGAAGACCCTTCTCGTGGTCCGTTGGAACGTCCACATCGGCCTGGGGATCGAACCGTCGAATCGCCGACACCACTCGATCTCCTGTCACTACTTCCTTCGCGTACAGGACCATCAGGCCCTCTATCACAGCCATATGCGCGGACTGTAACGCGTACACCAACTTAAGTAGAGAAGAAGTAGGTGTTTCTTTTAATATTAGAACACGATGTTAATCTTACCATTTTGAGTGGTGAATTTTGAATGAGGATCGTTTCGGTGAGTTGAGTATTATTTGGCTCCGCAAGGTAAACACCCTTTCTGGCAAGAGCTTGCAGAATACCGCAATGATTCTGATTATGATAATTTGGATCTGAATAGATATTTGCCAATGCCAAACAGTAGAGCTCTGCATTGGAAAGTGCGTGGACGATCTGCGGCTTCAGGTGTTCTTGATCCTTTAAAAAGAAATTTACATTCGTTAAAAATGCAAACACACGGTCAATATGAATGATAATTTCTTTTTTATTGAACACTTAAAAAATTCCAAATTGAAATATTTAATGAAAATATTTAACACTTGGTGGTAAATTTAGTTACAAACACTTTGTTAAATATGAAAAATATCTGAAAAAATTCCAAATACACCAATATCTCTCAACTAAAAGAGAATAACTGAGATAAGTAACACGATCAGTTTATATCTCCAATAGCAATATCTTTTATCGCAAGTATATGATATATAAAAATGAAGCTCTTGACAGAGAAAGCAACCTTTTTGCCTGGGGAAATCAGATTATGTCAAAACTGATCTGTCCGTAGAGGCAGTTTGAAACACAATACCTATGGAGCATAGGTTGGCCGCAACCGCATAAGAATATCCGGCAGACGCAACGAGCAAATATTAGTATTCCGTAATTTCCGGTGTGGGGCACGGAAACGCGAAGAACTCGAGACGATGCACCCTGGTAACGGAAATACACGTGACACTATGAACGATCGCAAAATGATATGCACCATGGATTGAGAAAAAAAAATGAAGGTAAACTATAACTGTAAAAAGGTATAAGACAGAAAAAAAGGTCAATTTTGTTATTATATGTTGAATTTTAAATTTTTTAAATGTGATTGGATACATTTTTTAATTTCCTATAAAAAGGTATTAACGGGAGAACCTGCAGCCTTTCCCTAAGGTATCTTCTGAATTAATTAATTTTCGGCCCAAATACCTTAACATTTTTTTGTAGAGAGTAACAAGATGCATCTGATACCGTTTAGAAAAATACAAGATCTCATTGAAGAAAGTAGAAATGACCTTGAAATCTTCGAAGCGCCTCCACTTCCGGAACTGACACGTGCATCACGCGATGCTCTATTCGACGTCATTTAATTTTCTTTAATTAAATTTTTCCTTATCTTCCACATTTTTAAAATGATAGCTGAGCCCAGCTGCATAGGATACTCCATATTATGCGAACAAATCAATAAAATTTAGGCTAAATGAAGAATTTTGTATTAAACTTCAAACTATCTTATCCAGAGGGGATCGCATAAACATTAATCATTCGTTCAGGCAATTTATTCGGAGAAGATGAACGAATGATCGAATTTTTAAGACGCGATTTCAAGGATCTCCTCAAGGCACGATTTACCTAGATGTCGGAAAACTAGATCTCGCATGCCAAGATGCCTTTACTTAAATCGCCAAGCTGCAACGGATCTCTAACGTAATGCGGAAACTCGTTTCTCCCTTTACGATCTCTGCCATGGTAGGAAAAAAAAATTAGGGCGAAGTTGATGTTTTGTCGGTCACTCGAACTGCTATCAAAGTAGGTCTAACTTCGCAAGTGCGCGATCGAGCAACCAGGTTTACGCGTCGACTGGTTTAATTATTTATTTTTTCCTCAAGATTTTCATTTAAAACCATATCTGAACGTGCCTACATCGACCTCCTCCTTAAATCGTGTTACTGATTTCGTTGCATCAGAAAACATTTGATTTGAGAAGTATATGTAACATATGAAATAATAAATCATAAAGAGTGCACGAAGTGTAATAATGATTCGAAATTTTGTTATGTGATCATTTAAATGAGCCACCAGTTGCATATAAGATGCCCCATTATATCCGCTCTTGATCCATAAAAAAAGTTGGCTCGAAAAGCATCGTTACGTAAAAAAAATCTGCAGACAATAAATAAGGAAATCGTTCGTCTTAAATAACTAGAAAGTTATTACGCTGGAATATCGTTGCTTTTCAATTAATTCGAACTACGCAATCACTTTGTACGAAGAATTTCACTTCATTAATAATATTTACTAACAATGAAAATCGTCCAATTCATTCACGAAGATTTACAAGGTTAAAAATATGCGAATTAATAAATAGGAGCCTTTCTTTCGTCATAACGAAATACGTAATTTTCCTCAAAGGCGGACCGTGATTTCCTTTACCGAAAAGTAAACGGGTTTGCAGATGTCAACCGGGCGGTGGAAAGTCGGAAAAACAATTCCAGTTTCACGAGCAGCTGACGTCGCAACATTCGTGCCCGAGTCGATAAACATGAAGCAGGCCAGGTGAAAAGGCACGGCCTACAAAAAATAGAAACGGAGACACGCGAGTAAAAGCAGAAACAACGGAACGAGAGAAAACATCCGGGATAGGTTTTAACCCTTTTGCGGACAAGACATTTTCACCAGACAGAAAGTCTGCGTCGATAAAAGATTTGATTGTACGCTGTCAACCAAAAATATGAAACCATTTCCATAATACAGGACGCAAGAAATATAAATTCAATTGATATATTTTTCTATCTGCAGGTTTACAGATACACAGAATGAGATACATAAAAAAAAAATAATAAAAGAATAAAACTGAAACATTGTTGCGAATAATATTTGAAATTTTTTCTGTTTTTAATTGTACAAACAACTATTCAGAGTGGTGTTCTGTTTTTTCCTGAAATTTTTTACTGTATTCTATTTACACGACCCATCAGAAAAAATGAAATAAAATTATTTCCAGATATTTTTATTTATATTCTTTTTCAACTAACGTTTATTATTTTCGGGTCTGATTTTATGTTATTCTAGGCTTTAAAAAAATCAGAAAAAATTGTGAGATATTTATCAAAGCTTTGAATTTAAATAAATGTTTAAATCTTCTTGTAATAAAAATAAGAACTCGAGGGCGAGTCCTGAAAAATGAGAATTTCACCTGGAACTCAATGACCCAGTATCCCGTTAAGATATTTTTATTTATTTGTAGATGTTTAAAAATTTCACTTTGCGTTTTGATCAATAGATGGTCCTATACTTTTGATTAATAATGTATTTACAAAGCATTGTCTCTAATATTGCAGCAAGAAGAAGATTGAAAGCGAAGAAGAAGCAGTGGAAACGATCAATTATCAGATGCTCGAACCCCAAGCAGGTGAAGAAAGCCGCAAGATGATAACAATTCGCTGGAGAAGAGCCAGCCTCTCTTCCATTGTTTCCAGGAGACTCGTAATCACCGTCAGATTACACACCTTCGACTTTAAAGGGAAAGTCAAGACTTTACGACCAATTATTCGAACGAAATTTCAAAAACGGTGGAGATAGATTGAACGAAAAGTATAGAAGGAAGATCGGTGTCTCGCGCGAGAAAAAATATAGACGATTAATTAAAGAAGGATTCTTGTCGGTTAATCAAGCGATATGAATTGAGATTGATATCTAACGCGGCTGGGATCATTATTGGCGAATCCTGAAAATTTTTCCTCGTTACCATCTATAGCCGAGGTTCGTTTAATTTTTCCCTTGCAATTAATTGCGATATCTTATTGCTCCTGTACCTCGCTGTTGCTAATTACTTTCTGCAGACTTAGAGACGGAGATTACGTAATTTTATACGATTTTTTGCAAGCTTTTCCTTCTGCGAGAAAAATTCGAAGCTATGTGAAACTTTCGTTAAAATATATACTGATTTTTAATGAAGGGTTAATTAACCCTCTGCCATGTAACTTTTCCAATGCTTGCGTACATCGAAGTTGGCAAATATTAAAAAGAAATACTCTTATAAGTAAATATTATAATACACTTTGCTTACACTTTCTAATATTTATCACAAATCTTCAAATTTCAATGTAACACATATAACATGTTAAACACTTTCAATTTTCACTTCTTTTCCATTGAAGAAGGAAATTGTCAGAAGTTTGATAATCACAGCACGGGCAATTGTTTTTGAACGTGTCGATACAGTGAATCGGCGAACGTGGAATTTCTTTCGAGAAGCAGACGAAAAGAAGGGGATGGTCGTTGATTAAACGCATCCCAAATCGACAGAACAGAAATAAAACGCGACAGGAACATCGTTACCGCGAGTCCATGATTTACTGGCACTAGGAAAGAGGTCGGATACAGAGGATCGAGGGGTAATTTGATTGGCTTAACTGGATCAACCACCAACCAGCAAGGTTTTCACGCACAGGTTGCACGCGAAACGTAAGATGCAGTTATGCGGTCGCATAACAGTCGATACGGATTTGTTTATTTTAACAGAGTGACAATTGCGTCGAATTTCTATGGAATGCTGGAATGCCTTCTTTGGCTCAATTGTTACAACTAACGTTTTAAAATCATGCCAACAGTAATTAGAACAAATAAATTAAACTGATCTTGGATTCCTAAATAACATAAAATATTTTACCTTTTTTTTAAAATATCGAACTTGAAATATTTTAATTTCTGTCAATTTCTGTATTAAGTAACAAGAAGACAATAATAGAAGCTAGAATTAGATCATTTCTTGAAATATCTTCTGATTGTAAAACCAGCTGAATTCAGACTAATGAAGAGCTAAGTTTTCATTTGTTGATTACAACATTGATTGTAATATCTGCGTCGTAAAACAGCAAGATTACATACCTCGTGGTCAACATAATACGGCTCACGAAGGTTTTCTGGCACTCGGTTGTTGTACGCCTTCGACAGGAGCCATTTTACGGAGGCACGTTGTTTGGCCTGTAATAATAAAAAGTCATGATATTAGCAAGTGCTATCTGATCTTAAGTATGTATTGATTTCTTCAAAATATCAATAATACACAACCTGTTTCATGTAAGAGATTAATGTTGTTAATACCTATTTAATAAGTAACAATCTAATTTCATAGAATTTAATTGTTAGAGAAATCATAAGACAAGGAGTTAAGACTTTTTACAGTATTCTTTCAGCTTCATAAAATAATCGACCGAGGAGGAGTACCTCTGTTACACCTTCGTTCGAGATGATCTCCGCTACCTTTCACCTGACAATAACATAAGCCCCTTGCCATCCACTCGAGACGCTTCTTCCCACCTTATTGTTAGTAAAATATTCAAGTGCCACTCCCTTGAATAAGATCAAATGATTTTTAACAAGAAAAGGAGACGATATTTTAAAATAATCTCGACGACATTAATCAAATTTTCGTCTACGATCAATTTGAAAAATGATAATTATATACGTTACTCCATTTAATTAATGTTTATACACATTTCCGTGTTTAATTATGATAAAAGCAATGTTCACGTCGATGGACGGTCACGAAACACAAACCGTAGGAGTATTTTCGTCAGAAAGAAGGCCGATTTACAGAGTTGGGCGAGGCTGGAAAACGTGAACGAGTTAAAGGGGTCAACGAAGTCCAGCCAATCATTGTTATTGATCAGCAGAACCATTGTTATACGTATAGTTGTCATCCTTCGAAATAGACGACCCTGAATGATGCTTCATGCTCCATTTCGTAGGCCATACACGTTGGTCCAGGAAGATTTCTTTAGGTACCTCGTGGAATTCCAAGGTGAAGGTGAGATCTTACCTTTGTGTGGAAAACAATACATGGCTGACCTATTTATCTACTTGTATACAGGGTGTTTTTTTTTTTTTTTTTAATAAGAGAAACTACTATGTGATAATGGGTCATTCATGTACTGTTCACTGAAAATAGGAAGGAAGAATTTCCATGAATAATATTTTGAAACTATAAGGTTTGATCAATAATAATTTAAAATTACAAAATTTTGAAATTTTACGAAATTTATGCCACAAAGTTTAATTTGAATGAGAAGGACCTAAACTTTTGGCTAACCATGTATATCATTATCTACTTTCGAACAGAGAAACCACAGATCTCATTTTGACAGAGGTAAATCTGACCCTGTCATCTTAATAAATTAAAACTCTGTCGACCTGGCACAATTATGTCCACAATCCATTCATACATATAAATTCTCACAGATTAATTTTATCCCGATAAACCAAATGTCCTGGGATTTACGAATATGTACGTGAATTTCAGTTGAAGTGTACAAGAGATTCTGAAAGTGGGTCAGATAATCGAGTCACGGTGTAAAACGTTTCAAAAAGACGTTGATACACTGAAAGGAGCGCTGTTGGTCTAAAAGATCTTCAATATTTAATACATCCAGCTATGAAATACTAAACGAGCCACCGAGATAAGCGTTTATATACACTTTATACTATCTTCTTACAGCTTACAATAATCCTAAAGAATACAAAAATTGTATGAATAGAAACGTTCCCTAGGTTGATTGAATGCTTCTACATGAATGAATATCGTGAAATATATTTCAAAATGATAGTCAAATTAACCCAGATATGTCTATCATTCTTCTGAAAGGATAATTATATAAAAATTTAATTAATAAATGCAAGGTATATTTATTAGAAATATAGTAGATGGACTCATTTAAGGATACTCATTATCTTTATCTACATGTTATCTAGCATTAATTACACTTCAGAAATTAGCAATCCCTGAAACATAATTTTATTGATAATTTTCTACTGAATATAAAAAGGAATATAAAATTACAGAAATCATAAATGTTAATAGTAATTCAAGATTAAAAGAAGTAAATCTTACTTTCAATTTTCTTTTACTAATAGAACACCTAATTTGTATTATTCCAAATAATATTAAGTCAAAAATGAATCAATAATAATCGAAGGTTCATTAGTACTAGAACTACCGAAGTTTGATACACATTAATTTTTAAGTTGAAAATAATGTAGAAACCTAAATAGATAAGGGATGAAATATAATTTATTATATTTCAGTAAAAATACCTCGATAAAATTCATAAATTAAAATACGAAACTTGAAATCAGTCATTTTAACTGGTTTAGCAGTTCTAGTGTTAATTGGTTTTCAATCAATAATCAATATTATCAAAAAAGCTATTCAGAAACTTTTGGTAAAGTGTTAAGTTTGCAATGATGGACTGTACATGAAACGATTCCAATTGCACAGTTTTTGAAACAGACATTTGCAGATGATCAACTTTTCCAATAATTTCAAGTAGAAGGAGAGAATGCAGAAACTTGGAGGCCTAGAAAAGCTAGGAGTGGCAGCACGAGGTCGGAGTTGCACTTCTGTTATGCAAATGAATATGGAACGAGGAAGGAAGTTTCTAATGCTTACATAGAAATGAGGCGGTCGTAATGATTGAGAACTAACGATAATAATAAATTTTTTTACCATATTGCTTTATACCGTTCGGTGCATTCTATCTATTTAATGAATTTTTGCGCAACAACGATGAGTGAATGAAATATGCATGGTAATTAATTATCATTATTCAAAAATAATCTGTATAATTAGCCGAATGAAAAATTTCCAGAAAATTTACAACATTAACTTTTTAATAGCCCATTTCGTATGCATAAATGAGAAATAATTTGCATAATTACACTCTTTTGTGATGGATGTATCTTAAAGAACTTTCGAAGATTATGAAAATCAAACAAAATAAATGTTTGATATTCGAGAAAGGAAAACATCATCGTTTGCGTCTGACTGTTAATATTGTTAATTGCAAAAATGATTATAGAATCCATTTAATAATACGTCGTTTCTTGCAAAACAGTGAGTTACGCCTAATTAAATGTACTGTAAACACGAACAGGAGACTACTTATTTTCTGTGCATTTATCACTTATTAAATTCTCTATTAATTAATGAAGGACGAAAACTTGTAAAGAAACGTTAGATAAAAAAGAAAAAGTATATATTTCATTTAGTGCAATTAAATTTAAAGAAATTACACATTTTATTTCTATCTATGAACTCAATATATCATGACACGAATTTTATAAATATCATGAAAAAAATGGTTATCAATCACTATTTGATGTTACCTTCCACTCGTGCTCCCTATGATCAAAATAGGTGTGGCTCGATCCAATAAGATAGAATCAATTGCCAGGATTATCAGTTTTATTCGGAATGACGAGGCTGTTAAATAAATCGTGAAAATATTTATCATCATTCATAAAATTTCATAGAAATTCTAGTGAAATGTCGCTACAAAAAAGAAATTCTACTAATTAAACTGAATGGAGAATTTTATCATAAAATATGTATGTCAAAATGTTTCGAATAACCAGTTATACGTGAAACATGAAAAATCTAATAGAAATTTATGACAGAAAAGTATTACAAAATAACACTCATGGAATATCAATTTAATAAATAATTTCCACGAGACTGGTTTACTTGTCGCAATCATTGAAACAAGCTGTACGCACCTGCAAAGAAAGAGACTATCTTTCTTTAATGAGTGTCTTACAGGAGTACACGCAGTATGAAATTTATCGCTCTGCATTGTAAGCCTGGTTAAGCAACAAGAAAAGTTCAATCGTGATACAAGATTATCCGTAAGAGAATAGTAAAGGCATGATTACCAACGTATAGTGTTTCACTGCATCGAATCAGTGCAGTGAAATTGCATTCTGCTGTTGATTTCCTGATTTAAAGCACCGTTAAAACTGTGCCACTCTACAATACTTTGAGTATTGAAAATTACTTTGAGTATCAATTTCATGTTATACTCTTAATTTTTGTCAGTTGATTGGATTTTTATAATTATACGTTCTAACGTTTCACTATATCTTAATCCTTCCATTAATCTTTTACCGTTATAAGGTGAATAGCTTTTCTTCAATTGCAAGTAATATATTTTTATAGCACCTACGAGGCCATTTATGATCTTTGATAATATTATAAATCTATGATTTCAGTTCAAGAATTCAAATAACAATTTTCTAATTTAATAATAAATTCTATTTTTCGTCTTCATCAAATTATTTTTCTTGCAATATGACTTATCAAAAATAAAATATGAATTTTCTATGATGCTATACACACGAGTAAAACTGACAACGACAGCAGTGAAGGAGGTAAAATGCAAGTAAAAAGATAGCAAGGAGAAAACGATAAGAACGAAAAGGGTTGACAGAGCTTTTTCTGCCCGGATCCTATCGTTCGATCAAACAAACGTTCGACTTCCTGTCGTCACGGGAATCCTATTCTTTGTCCTGAAACTTTGTGTACACTGTTCACCGGAAGGAGACAAATTCTTTTACGTAAAAACATAACATCCGATCGGACTATCAACTCACGATCACTAAGAATAAAACAGACTTCTAGAAAGTAGTGTTTACAGAAACTTAGAAGATCTTACTTTTTTATCATCATACGATGATAAAGATAGGATATTGAATTGTTTCAACCCAGATAAAGTTTAATTATTTATTTCAATTCCATTAAAAGCAAAATCGATCGTGCAACAGAATTCAATTTATGTTTGTGGCAGGCTTGGACAATTTAAAACGTTCAAATTATCGTTGATAATTGTTTAAATTACGCACAAAGCCGTGAACAATTAAGAGGTATTGATATAGAGATTGTGTGTTTCACGGTATTGCAAATTTTCTGTCGCGTGGGCAAACTGTGGTCAAGAATCGTGTGGGCTGAAAGTCGAAGACTCGCCAACGCTAGTTTTGCTACGGTTTCCAAGGCTAAGCTGTGAAGGAAAAGAAGCAAGTAAAAGTGTCTGAAGAAAGGCGGCTAAACGAACCCTTAGAGCTTACTCTATTGCAAATCTCCGCTGTTTGAAAACTGTCTCTAGATAGCTTTCAGAAATTGAACAAAAACTGTCCTTAAGTTTAATTGAACTTGAACTTAACCCTTTCATAACATACAATTATATCACTGATATTTCACCATATCTTAACTCTCACATGATTTCTAAATTTAATTATGATAATAAATAATAATAAATTTTTATAAAACCTAATGCTATTTATAATCCTTTACACTACACCTTTATAACTTGCAGGTATAAATTAAATTATGAAATTTTACAAACCAAATTTCTGTTTTTTATTATTAATGAGAATAAAAATTTTAATAATATTCTTTTTTTTTTATTAATACCAACCTATACTCCACGGATTTTCCAGGAAACGAAAAGTGCATTGTATTCAATTCGCATTCTCTTGGAATAGAAAATTGTCATATAAAACACCACATAATCCACTCATTTATATACACATAATACAGCACGTGCATAGTAGTCAAACCGTGTAACATTCCCATCAAATTACGACTTCTAAACGTTATATCGTAACTGTTCCTCAAGAACGACCTAACGTCCCATTATACAACATTGGGTTCCCCGGTTGAATGCAGTTTTGCAAGTAAACGCACTCGAATCTGCACTCAAGCCATACATCGAAAGCAATTCGCGCACGAAACGGAAATCAAATTGCTCGTAAATTGCAGCCAATAAAATCGAGAGAATGTTATCTCGCTCGAATTGCATTCCTTCTTTCTCCACTCAACATTCAAACCTCTCTACTCCTTATTTCACATTTTCGTAAATTTCATTCGCTCGTATCATAATGATGTTAAAATTTTGATAACGAAGGATAATTTGTTAACACTACAATTTTTAGAATTTATTTTTTTCAATTTGATAGAAAATAAATAGAGGCGGATGAAGCTTGAAACCGATATAGTAAAAGTGCTATTTCATAATAGGTACTTTGGATTATGCATAATCTAATAATATAGTTGATGAAAATTGAAGCGACATATGGGTGGCACGGTGGTAAAAAAAATGAGCCGTAAAATAGTAAATCGGAGCACGAAACCGAGATTAGAAGAGGCTAGAAATGCTTTGGTGCGTTGACCGGCGCACTTTCATGCCTCGCCATCGTTGTAGGTCAGTTACCTGTTTCCCGATAGACGTTTACCTAATGCATCTAGCTTCGTAATCCGAGGCTTCCCCCTTAAAACCACCGGGATGAAAATGATGTACACCTCGAAGATGAAAAAACCTCGTGCCTTAGGAATATTGTTCCTCATATGCGGTTAGGCGTCTCGTGCTACAAAACAGTTCCTGCTTTCTTGCAACCGAGTAAACGTTTAAAAATAGACGAAGCTTTGACGTAACTTCTCGGTGTGGCCATTGGAATTTGCAAATCTGATGTTCAGCATACAAGAACAGAAAGTGAGTCGGATTTTGTTAAAAATTTGTAGGCGATCTATGGATCATTAAGTATTCTTGATCAGAATGAGTCTTGAGCAATCTTTTGGATAAAATTTGAAATTCAATTTCGAAGCCAAGCAATTTATATAACAGAACTATTGGAGTAACTTTCAAAATTGTGAATGAAAAATGTTATCAATGAATTGCTACATTTGTAAATTCTAAAAAATAACACCCTGTGTTATGTTGTTCATAAAAGATTTATTAAAAAAATTGAAAAATTAAATAATGCTATATTGGAAAATTAAATGGAAACCACTAGCCTTTTCTCGTATGAAAAATATTTTTCAATGCTTTTTCGCTAACCATAAACCCAACCATGGAATATGCAGAAGAGATTAAAGAGCCTTATCAAGGATAAAGATTAGTTATTCTAGGGTCACACGGTCCTATCTTCTGATAAGAAAACCAGTACACTTCTGTCCCACTGTGCAACGAGTGCAACGCTGCAATTGCAGCAGCACATTTAATTTCAAACTGCACTTGAGAGGATATTCTACTTTTTTTTATGATCAGATCTAACCCAGAGTACATTTACTACAATAAATTTTTCATTCATTACACTTGTGATGACAAAATGCAACAGTCTTCGATAAGACAAACTATTTAATTTTCTCAATAAAGAGATGACTGCTTTTTTGATTGACAAATATTTTCATTAATAAAACTGTAAATTTGCAAAGAAAATCGATGGAATGCAATTTGTGGGAAAATCAAAAGATCCTGGAATGCTGTTTCGAGTCCTAGCAAAACCAAAAGAATTTGCTGAGCTCACTTGCAAACAGGTAATCGGTTCGTGGTTAACGGTAACGAGCGTTCTTTTTCAGTCTCAGTAATTACCGAGATTGCTTGGTAGCTGCATACATCCGTGGTTTTGCGAGTACCATGACTCGATGGATCGAAACAATTAGTCGTAAAACGAAATCGATGTTGTTTACAACTCGATAAATCTAACCGGCTAATTTATTCCAATCGATTTTTCATATATTCTCGCAATAATGAAATCACTTTCGCGGAAGATTAAGCAATTTATTGCATAAAAGTGGAACAACAGTGATTTTGAATATATTTAACGAGTTTCGTGCCAGGTGGGTCATTTATGACTCACATCTACCAAAGGCACAACTCTATCCCTTTCGCTACGGTCGCCTTTGCTTTTTATATTAAATTATGTAAAAATCATTTTGTTTCCTAAAATTTTATTTACAGAAAGAAATTTTTTAGAGTAGGTGTTATTATTTCTAATTATCATATGAAAATTTCCATTGCATCCTTCCTATTTTCAATCCTTTACAATTAATTATATTAATGAAAGGGTTAATTAAATGATACATCAAAGAAACAGCAGAATTTTTCATAAAACAAATTTTTCACAAAACGAGGACTGTTTCGCAGTGTATTCTTTTTATCAAACCTTCCTCGTAAAAAACAAGAAAAATGAGGAAAGATATTCGACGAACGCGTGCAACCGTAAAATAAATGCGACTTTTGAAATTTGCATAGCTGACGCTTTGCCAAAATCGATGAAACCGAAAGGACACCGGAGTCGTCCCTGACGTCCCCACGCACAGCTCCTTTTATGTATCCTATCCAGTAGAAATAAAAAGAAGACGGCGTAGGCAGTTAGACAAACATTGAATATTAATACTTTGAATGTTGTGTCAGCCATGTCTGCGGTGAATAGCAAAACTGAAGCAGCAATGCTATTTTAAAATATAAATACTATATACTAGAACTGTAGTAGCTACTATAAAAATTCAATTTTGTCAGTTGGCTATAATCATCTTCGGTAATAAAACGGTTAAAGTAGATAATTGCATTATCCAAAGCGACGCGAACTTTCCATACAACCTAAATATTTCTCCAATGCGCGAAGAGAAATGAATTTCAATCAATTACGCAACGAATTTTTGAAATCCACGACTTTCCCGGGTTCAACGTCCTTACCAAAACGAGCCTAAGTATCCAAATCATCCAGGCGGAAAGTTTGTTGCACAGAAAAGTCTCTGATTCTCTCGGCACAAGTGGTTCATTGCTTTCGGAACGCGAGCATCTCACGGCGAATCAAATTCCTGTCCATCATTTCGTTTTTATTTTTTTTTTATTTTTTTTTTTTTACCTTCGATTAAACTTGAAGAACGCGCACGGGGAAAGACCGGTGAAAGACTACTGGTCGTTCCGTGAACGAAGCAGCGAAAGAACTTCGCACTGTTTCGTATGTGGATCGTGATCCACGCACCGATGACCACGTTAACTGTTTTAACGTACAGTTGTTAAGCGCATTACACAACGACAAAGATGCCGACTCGGCAACTGTGTGATAGGCCATTGACTAGATTTGATTTTGTTTCGATAGATAAAATAATAAAGCAAGAGAGATAGAGACGAAGCCATGATATAGGGAGGTTGAAAACTTGCATCCTGAAGAAACGGCACCGAAAGATATTCACAATGAAATTACACTAATTGTGTCTCTCTTAGATTTTAATGAGCTAATAAGCTTTCGAAATCAGCAAAATGATAACTTAAATTCCCCATAATTTTACTCGTGCCACATCATATTTCATTGGGAGCAACTCTTTCTGAACATAAATTGTATTACTTTAAGAGAATGCAATTTCAGTTTCGGTACTAAAGCGGCCCAGTTTTGTTCTACAACAGCACACCCATGAAAATTGGATAGCATTGTTCGGAAAAGAGGGGTTGAACATTTGGTCATGGCCGCTTTAACTTTCTAATGAGATTAGGAATACACACCTTCCCTATGGAACCCTAATCAAGCTACTTCGCCAGTTTAATAACTTTACAGATATGATCTAAACTTCGTCAAATTCGATGCAATTAATATTGAACCACCGAATCTATAATATCAAGGTGGATAAATCTGATCAAGATTCTGATCGAATTAAATACTACAAATAATAAATTAAAAAATATATTTTTCCTAACCAAAAAGTTTCATCCTACAGCTTTGACGATTAAGATGTGCAAGATTCTTCGAAACTTTTACAAATTTTTAACTTCAAACAAGGTATCGGTTTCTCAGAGAGTATCACATACGCGTGCTAATGCATTTCACATTCGATTAACGCATAAAACCTATAAACGCGGTTGCTTGACGACTTTCTACTTTCTTCTGGTCGAATTACCCGAAGTAACTCCATGGTATCCATGATTATTTGCCAATGGCTTTTCGAGGAACCAGTTTTAATCGAAACCAATAACGGGACACAGAATTTTAACGAAAGTGACCTATAAGAGAATTTTTGCATACTAAATATCACTTTCAATTTTATTTTATTTTATTTAAAAAAATCAATACCTTCGTTAACGCTGAAGAATGAGGTGAAGTTTAAATTTCTTACCACTGACACGAATTTCTGAAAAAGTGTAAATGATCTTGCCAAACGAGTTATTTTCGGACAATGTAAACGAAAGTTACCTGGAGGTAGAACAAAGTTAAAAACTGGACTAGGTAAAAGAAGAAAAAGAAAAGAAATGATCACGAAGAAATAGCCGGAAATTCTAACTGATCGTATCTATGATTCTCTTTCTTCGTTCAATGCAATGATCGTTTCAAGTCCAGGACCGTCTGACCATGGCTAGCTTCTTCGTTAATTACAACGGGTTAACGACCGGCGACTTCATGCTCCATAGCAAAGAAGTACATCTTCTAGACTTCTTATAGTAACACCGTGAATATTCATAATTTAAAAATAAATTGAAAATTGCATTTGAAAATTGAAAAAGTGAAAAGCAGATCGATCCATTACTCCAACAAACCACGAAAGAATATGGCAAATTTTAATTAGAAGTATCCGAATGAACTTGACCCACTTTACCGTAACACTTGTATGCTCCATTCATTTTATTTATTTCAATTAAATTTTATTTTACTTTTACGTTATCAAATAATTTCAGACTCTCGTTTCGAAATGAATAATTTAATATACAATATTTAATAACATTAATTTTTCCACCGAATTAAGATTAATTTTAACACCAGATAATCTTTTAAGAATCTTAATGATATCTACACGGCAGATTCATTAATTCTTTACGTTTTCCATTAATTATTGCACTCGGAGTGGTGGTATCTCTCTCCCCTGTTAATCGTCGCTCGGTCAGCCTAGAACCGCCAGCTTGCTAGTTAATTTATACTATCTAGCAAAGGAAGTTATCCCATCCCAGCGTGACCGATCTGTACGAGTATTCACGGTACGTATAAACACGTGATATGCATATTACGATGCGTGTCGCATGCACACGCGCGAGCACGAGCAAGTCTTCTTCGTGGTTAATCGTAAGTACGCTTGCACACGCGCCAGTCTTGTGCAGTTGCATTTTACCGTGATGCAATTCAGGTCATTGACTCATCGACAAGAATATCCATTACCGTTTAAAAGTATTCGTTCGCTTATACTCTTTCGATTTTATGAAATATATGGTGATACAAGAATCATCAAGAAGTGTGAAAAGTTAATTAACTTCCTCAAATGTAATTTTTAATTTATTTCCATTTCAGAGTTTCTGAAGTATAGTTGCGATCAAATCAGGCTTTTCTAGAGAAAATTGTGATATTGAGAAAGTAAGAGTTCTCAGAATACGATATTAATATTAAAAGCATTTTAGTAAAAAAAAATTGATAGTTTTTAATAATTCATGAATGTTTAAAATAGTAATTATTCGTAGAAATCCCTGTTCTTCCTTCATTGTTTCCTCTTCCGCGAGTCGGAATATTTCCGTCGATGAACTTTCGAGCAGGCTGGTCCAAAATTTGCCAACTTGGTGCTGCTAGCTCATGAATCATCGTACGATGGTTTTTGTACTTTATGGTGTTGTGCCAGCTGACTTTCCAGACGGTGCTCGACGCACTCGTAGGGGAAGAGAGGACTCTCGGTTTCTATTCGCGGCAGAATGATGGTAAAACCGAGCTGAACGGAGCTTAACCCTCTGATGCTAGGTCATTCAAGACCCAGCCTAAAATTGGTTGAAATAACAAGGATTTCAGTTCAGAAAATTTTCACTCGCTATGGTCCCTACTTGAATGAACCAATCAATATTAAACAACGAAGCTCTGTATTGTATTATTGAAAGAAAACAAAAAAGTTTCTTCTACCTTTAAGCCAATAACTGTTATATAAACGTATTGAAACTGAAGCGCAACGTTGTTTTGTATTGAATTGATCAATTCCAATATCAACAAAGGTTCAGAATTACGCAAGGAACGGATAATAGATTTGCGAAATGCCGGAAACATAATCTGCTAACTGAAAGGTAAATAGTTGTTGGAAACGGTAATAATAAATTATCGATAAGTAAGGGAGAGTTACCTTTAAGCTCGCTTGAACCATGAGAATAAAGATAATACTGTGTCTGGAAACACCCACACGCACCCACGCGAACCATTTGCACAAGATACGGGTAATTTCTGGTAGCTACAGTTTCTTTGTTGCTTGTTGAAGAAAACTAGTAACGAAACAAGTGTATAATTACAGCAGAGAATTATGTCAAAATAATTGAACTGGGGAGAGAGAAAGAATACTATAAATCCAAAAACCACACTGGCTTGTTTTAAATTTTGCAACTAATTGAGACAACAATTATTTGTGTCTTGTTTTGATATTCACGTAAAAATTCCAAATGGTAGTGGCTATAAAAACAAGGTGAATTACACGATCTCTTTAACCGGAGTGAAAATGAAGGGGGAGAAAAAAGTTTGAAAAAGGCTTCTATCAATTTGCTTTCACTGGTTCCCCGAGTGTTCACCATGTATATACGAGGTGATGATGGGGTGACGATTCGAAGGGAACTCGAGATGTTCGAGCAGAGGTTCGCAGAGCTACTAGAAAGAGCACCGTGCCAGAAAAAAACTCTTCAACCAGACGACGTAGCCTACGATACGACTTTCAGAAATTATTTCAAAGTACCCTCTCTGACATTTCACCGAGTTCGTTAAAACAGCCGCTTTGGTTATAGTCAAAGAATCATTATACGCGCGAACAAATCAGAGAGCCAATTAGAAATTCCAGAATCGTGCAAATCGTTTCTCTGAAAGTCTTGTTACGCTCTTATCCTTTATGCATCCTCAATTTATGATACCTTGGAAATTTTGCAGATCTTCTTTGATACAAAGAAGAAAAAGATACTATTCTTGTTGAATGTATGAAAAAAAAGTCATTCCACTGAAAAAAACAAGTAAAATAGGCTTTCTTTAAATTGACCTAAAATATATTTTTGCTCGCCAATGCCCTGACTTCTGAATTTAATTTTCAGTAAAAATTAAATTAAAATGTTACATTTTTTACCCTAATCAATGATGGAGTAATCTTCGTATTTTCACCAGAAACAGGCTATGCAACAAAATGTTCAGTGAAACGAGCATACGAGGGATACGATAACGCGTTTTGTCACGGATGAATAAAAAAATACTGGAAAGCGTTGATCAGCCTTACCAAAGAAGGAAACGGTTGGTTCTCACATTTCGATCCGCCTACAAGGATCACGGAGCTCTCACCGTGAGATTGTACGAGAATTCTCGAACGTTTAAATCCTTCTAATCCCGCCAGACGATGATCTTTCCCTTCGAGAGAAAGAGAGGTCAACACTTTTATTTCTGCCCCATCTCTGAATGCATTTTTCGTGAAATTAGCGATCAGTATAGTTGATTTACAACAAACGATCACTCGCGCTCAACGCTTTCACAACTGATATTTTTTATTTTTCTATATAAATTACACTTTGAAAGCTTGAAAATTTGTGTTGTAATAAGAATTTATTCATTAACCCTCTTGATATTCGATCTAAATAATTTTCTTTTTTCATTGAGAATATAATTCGAAAATTGATTGATAATTGAATGGCTGCGTTGATCAATCACCGCCCACGTGGGTTAAAGCAGCTGTTACTGTGTTGCACGGGTATCCACGGTGGTTGGATTATTTATCCATCGAGACGGCTTTACGC
The DNA here is from genome assembly GCF_907164935.1 of Osmia bicornis bicornis. Classification (NCBI taxonomy): domain Eukaryota; kingdom Metazoa; phylum Arthropoda; class Insecta; order Hymenoptera; family Megachilidae; genus Osmia; species Osmia bicornis. Next base: position 4,006,178 of record NC_060219.1, on the reverse strand, counting down.
CCATGGATTTTTATTTGTCCAGGTAACGCGATTTCTCGTACCATCGTGGCTTTGCAAACAAGTAGGCAGGTTTAAACGTCATTCCGAACCTACGCGTTTTCCAACAGTCCACGCAAAACCGAAAGGAAGTAGCACCATGAGAGAACCATGAAACGCAGACACGCAACAACACTGTACCAGCTCGTATATTGAATACATGATCACCCTATTAATTAGTTGTGCAACGAGTCGACAACACCCGGAGCATTGAAAGTCCGACGGAGCATGGCGAAAATTACACTGTTGCGATTTATGGGGACGACGTTAACATGAAAGATCCTTGTTTCACTTCTCTCGGGCGTGGATTTTATTATTTTTTTTTTCCCCCGTTGGAACTCGGTCGATTTTCAATTTGCAACCAGGAAGAGAAAGAAAAAGAGAAGAAGGACAAGTTGGAGAGATATGAGAATATCAAGATTTATTTCTTGGACATATGAATCTGCTCCATATATCAAAGATGGCAATCTTTTATTTACATGAATAATATTTCAATATTTATGCATCCAAATTCAAATATTTATTTCTATAATATGCAAATATAAACCTATACAACATCCGACTGTCTACTCCTGCAAAACAATAAATCTGATTGTACAACCGTCTGATAACAAATGCGATCGCGATGAGAAATGAAGATTATAATCCTAATTAATTACGCGTAATCTCCTGGCCTATATAATGCGTATACTACCGAGAATCTCGTAACTTACGTAAATGGTGGTGACGGTAGCGTTTCTAACCATGTCTCTGACGTCGTCTATTTCTCGTCTGGATGTTCCAGGCGCCGCAGTCGGCGCCAGCATTACTTCGCTTGCCATTTTAAACCCGACTGTCATTCACGAAAAAAAATTGCCAAAAATAGCACTGTACACGATACGAGTTCGACACTTATCAAAAATCATCGAAAACACAGTAATCCTTTGCTACACTTTGAACAATGTATCTTCTGAAAAGGCACTTAATTTATCACCTTGAAGATTCTATTCTGTTTAACACTATCGTTTATCTCGTTGGAGAAATTTCGAGGTGAAGAAATTGCAATATTTATTACATCGTGACCAGGAAATTCCGAATCGACGTTGACTAGTGTTCAAATAGCGAACAACTGCATTTGATGGAAAGAAAAATGATGGAGCAAGGGAAGCTTTTACTCGGTATTATAATTTCCATTGTAACGAACGCGAATGCATTCTTGTGGACTTGATATAATCACCAAGTGAATCAAATTTCACATGGCAAGAAGCCAGAGCACCGATTCGAACGCAGTCGTAGCTGAAAATTCTGTGACATCGAAAGAGGCATTCTTCGGGTCACGAATTGTCACGTTTCTTTATGGGTTCACTTTTCATCTTTTCAATAATCATCCATGGCACATAGAGTGAATTTAAAAAAAAATTATTTAGAAATAATCAGTGTCCTTTTTCCAAAGGCTGAAGGATCACAGAGAAACGAGATAAACATAGTTCCTTAACAAACTAATGGTTCTTTCTTCACCAAAACAACACACGTTCCTGAAATGTTGCTCGCTGTTCTACGGGAAAAGCACCGAATCACCGTTTCCCTAGCGTTTGTCGGCGATCCAGAAAAGTGCACATCTTTGGCAAAAGTCGTCGTTTAAATGTCCACGGGGAAATCAATCGTCAGACGGTGTTAATCAACGTGTGCAGACGGATAGAGAACGGAACTGACCGCGAATGCCAGAAGTGTTCCGAGTTTGGAACGAGACTAGAAGCGAAACGTGGCTTCATTCTCTCTTGAGAGAGAGAGGAGAGAGCCGCGGAAAGACGACGGTCTCGTGGTGGCTGCATGAGTCAGCTGGTACTCTACACGTGCACTCGCACAAAGTCGGATCGTTAGGAGAGGATGTTGAAACGGAGGGGGAACTCGAATCATTGTGATTCATGTAAGTAAGTCATGGTGTGCAGTGTGATGTGGTAGAAATACAGGAGTCGCGATCGATGATGGAAGTTTGAGATACTGACATCGCAATTCTGCGAATAGGGTAGACCGGTGTTGGAAATAATCAAGCTGATATTAAAAACTATATCATAGACACTTGTGGAAATGTTGGTTACAGAATGAAAAATAAAAGTTAGAACTCTATACTTTAAAACCTAGGCTACGCCTATGCTATGGAGAAAGCTAAGTTTAAAATAAATTTAATAAACAAAGATGTTGCTAGGATAGGTTTTTACCTCTACTAAAACCTATCCTAACAACATCTTTGTTTAATGAATTTATTTCAAACTTACCAGGGAACTTGCATTTCATAAAATGTCTTCAACTTCATTCTTTGATTCAAACTATTTTGAATTCCACCACGAAACATGACTAAACAAAAATCAAGTTTCCTTTCGTGCAAATACTTTACAACAGCTACGTATATAATAAATACGTCAGGAAATGGAAAATCGTCCTGAATCGAGACCATAATCAACGTTTGAAGGTATCATTTCAAGGAAAGTAATGACGTTAATGTTTCGCGCGGGAACCAAGGATTCACGATTCTAATTCGTTCTATGTTAAGAATGAAGGGAAGTTCTTTATACCCGTAATACCCTGTATTTAAATATAAAATGCGTTTATGGTGTGGGAGAATATTTTTTAAACCTACAATCACGCAAAACGCATCCATTTCTCAAAAACCAATTATATCTAATATTAATATTTATTTGATAAGTAAATTCGCGACCTTCGCTCTATTTTCCTTTAGAATTATTTATTAAAATTTGCAATCAATTTGTGGCCATTTTATGGTTCTCTTTTTGCAAAAAAAAAATCAGCAAGATTTGAAACGAAATACATGATAAAATGAAACTGTAATTTAATATTCGAAATTATTACGACCAAATGATGTTAAAGTTAAAATTATAAATTGAAATTGATTTTAATGCATGCATTGTATCAAATGATGCCGCAAACGCAATTAACAAGATGTGCGATAATCAAATCTACAGCTGGAAATCAGGTATTAAAATTTCATCCGATCCGTATCACACGGCGGATACGGATTTCGTATCGAATGAAGGCTCAAACCACTCGAATATATCGTGATCATTAAAGTTTAACGCGTTGAATCTTCGTAGCTTTCCCAACTTGTAAATTTAATAAACGAATAAGGCAACTGTCGATATCTCCTAACCGCTGTTTTCACTGATGGTGAGATTTTTCTTTCATTATAGTGTTTAGAAACGTATCTATCAATCATTTTATCGACTGCTTTTTTCCTATTAAATTTGCTATTGAGAGATCCATAATTATTAAACGGAATCTTAAATTCTAAAATTTGCAAAAATAACAAGGATAAATTTCTGCAATTTAAATCGCAGCATCCTGTAATGCATAAAGAATAAACTGAACGCAAACATCTCAGGTATACATCACGAACGTTTCGATTACCCTATAAGGTATCGCCAAGGTGTGCCGCAGCGATTTTCCTCTTGGAAAGATGGTTTTCTTGACTGACCATGGAGACAATGTTAACTCATTCAACACCGAGATCTAATTAGGAGACAGAATCTCCAGTAAGCAGAATTCTGTTCTAATTATATCATATGTGAATAGTTTAAAAAAAAGAGGGAACACAAAAATAATTTGTTGGTTGCTTTCGTTTTCCTTGTATTAATTTAACTCGAAGACCCTGAAAAATCACGGAAAATACACCAACCGGAATTTGGATAAATTATGAAGAAATTACAAACGGACCATCTGTTTTAAGTATGCTTTGATAGTTCCTGTGTTAATTTAACGCAAGCGTCCCGGAAAAGCTTCAGTCTAAGCAATCTACCGTAGAGAGTGTACACTCTCGATCAAATCAGGCTACCCTAGGAAAAATAACCTTCTCCATGGGCATCCTCAGGAAAAGTGACAATGTACGGATGGAGCCTCACATACATAGGAATCTGTGCGTCTCCACCACTTGCGTATAAACGTTTACGCGGGAAAATTAGAATTACCACTTACTTAATTATTCCTACTTCTCATTGTCAGTTATATATCAGATTTTATATCTAATTTCATTTTGTTTCTAAATTACTTTTAATATTAACACGTTGAATGTCATGGAGGATACCATTGAATTAAAAAAAAGAAAAAACAATAGAAAAACATTATTTTAATTGATGTAAACTAGCAAATAGAAAGGTTGAAATTTGAAAATTAATTATTTCTGTTTTTAATAATTATTAATATCGTCAAAATAAAGAATTCCTGCTTCCCTATATCACTATTTTCCCTGTGAAAGCCTGATTTGATCGCGAGTGTACTGGTCGTGACCAAACACGATCGATCTACCAAGATCATTGGAGCAAGCACGGTTTTATTTAGATCCAAAGTCCACTGACACGGACAATTTACAATTAGAAGAGAAAAATGACATACAAAAGAACTTAAAAATTCATAAATTTAATTTTGTTACAGATATTCTGTTATTATTTTCGTCACAAAGGAGACAAAGTATTTAGAAAGTAAATCCTTCGACGAAATCATTCGACCATATGAAAGGATGCTCAACGAAACGAAACTGAAAACGATTTCAGATGCTGGATTCTCTGAATCGATCTTCAAAATCAGTTTAACTTAAAGAACTAGCTATCAGAGAAAAATTATTTCAAACGTTCAGAAGTTTTTAATAGACCGAACTTGAACTGAACTTCTTCCTCGTTAAATTGATTTTCTAAAGGTAATTTATAGATTCTTTGAAAATGAAATTTTTCAGATCGTTTGAAGTGAAATTTTAATACTGAAATTAAACTCATTACAAAGTTAGTAATTAAGAAAATTTCAGTATTTCTTTTTTGAATGTAAATAAAGTATGAAAAATTATTATGAAAATAATATTATTTGTAAAATTTAAATTAAATTTCAATGAAAGCTATAGTAGCTTCTACGCTTTACAATATTTTCTTCAAGGTAACCCAGAGTTAAACGACACACCTTGAATTAGGTACTTAGTTTCCGCAACATTAATCGGCGGAAACAATTGAGACAAAGATCCTTTCAGATCCCTTGATAACCTACTATACAACATTATACAGTGTGTGCCATAAAAACCGTTCAGGACTTATAAAAATAAATAGAGCTGAGAAATATTATCATCTAGGATTATTTCAACAATAAATTATCCTATTTCTATGAAGTTTTTTATTTCATATCAAAAAAATATCTCGTTGTCAGATTAATTTATATTCACAAATTTTATAAAACACGTGCCCTGTGAACATCGCTTTCGTTCGCTAATTTCTCTTTCGCTCGAAGAAAAGCGTACGCGTGTCAAAGCAAACTTAATCAACACTACATTTTCTACGCATTCCCCCAGGCTTTTCACCTGGAATAATTAAAATGAACAACACAGGCAAATGAACAATTTTCACAGATGAATTTCAATAATCACAGCTGTGCATGAAGGAAATAATTACAGCTATTAATCAATATAAATAACAAGTTACTATTACGTCATATTTACATAAAACTGATATGACAACTAAAATTGTACAAAGAAATAAAAATACCATAGAATTTATTGTATTTGTTATACTAAAACGTTATTGATGAAATTTTCTTAAAAAAGCGTTTAATGAGGAACCGATTTCTCAATTTATATGGTGCCAAGACATTTCTGTAGAATGAACCGGTGTTAAAAGCCGATTTCTTGCCACGATCCAGGCAAACGAAGAAAGAATGATACCACTTGGCAAATGTTTGTCCTCGCCGTCACTTTCTTACAGCAGTTGGTCAGATTTATCAACACCTTTCTCGAAAGAACCGAAAGAACATGGCTCTTCGTTTGGTCACATGCCAAACTTGACCACCGATAAGGAGGTCGCTATGATGCCTACATATTGATTGTTTATTGCTACGGGTTTTGCGGTAGTTGCCGTGTGCCAAGATTAACGGTGCGAATGAAACCACGAATCAAACTGAACAATGGAGAGAAATTGAACTTACTGAATGGACAGAATGAAGAATATAATTGATTATGATAGAAACGAACGCTTCGAAATATTCACACTTTATCAATTGAAAATTTAATAACTGGTGATGAGATCTAAGTGCCAAGTAGGTTTTGCATTGTTAAGGGAAAATTTAGGGAGAAGCTAAGGAGCACTTAGGAAGAATCTAAGGAGGATCTAAGAAAGACTTAAGGAGGAGCTAGGGAGAACCCGAGGAGAGCCTATAGAGGACCTAACGAGAATCTAAGGATGACCTAAAGAGATGTTAGCGTCAGCACGTATGCAAGGGTTGACACGTGGCAGGGTTAATGCATTTTGGTCTTTGACCTGGGTGTCAAGGATTTCTTAGGATTCTTTAGACTATCGATACCCCGAGCCATATGTCTGTCATCGGACTTGGGCCGGCGGTACCTGATACTTGAGGTGCGACGAATTCTAAGAGTCGCGGATGTTTTGTTTATGGAACGGCGATAGAGAGTTCGATCGCCGATTCTCGAAGGAACGCGCGTGTGGCCGATGACCCGAAGTCATGGTGCTGCATGGCACGTGTAAAAAGATAAGGTTCATCTAGAAGGATCTGGCCAGGAGGACCATGAGGAACAGCATGGCACTTACCCCAGAACCGTCGAAGGGGATCAATCAATCGATAAAATTATAACAGAGAACCTAGAGAATACCCCTAGAAAGCCTAAGGAAAGCCTAATATAGAACATAGAATCTAGGAAGAACCTAGACGGAACCTAAGGAAAACTTTGGAAGAATCCAAGGAGAGCTTAAGAAAAATCTAGCACAAAACCACTTTTATAAAATTCAATTCTATCGCACTCCAAAATACTTATAAATACAACCCCTACACCGGTTATTCTAGTGCCAGTAATCTTTCGCAAACCTACCACCCCTAAAGTTAACAGAGTACAGTCTAAAAATATTATGCAATTAAATAAAGAGAAGTAATAACTCCCTTCTTCAAAATATCTACCGTAAATGACACTTCTGCATTTCTCTCTTTGCCCATTCCCAATCACCAAAAAGCTAATCGAATACCGCGTATCAGGTTTCTGACTACCCATCCAATACTACAGAACCTTAAAACGAGAAAATCAAGTTTCCAAGAAAAAGATGTTTTCAAAGAGAGGTTCCAAGGATGAATTCCCCGTGGAAGCCGATTCGAAGTCAGCGAAAGTGGTGTAATTAAGCGGATAATTACGAGAGTGCGTGGCATGTTTCTCGGAGATCCTGAACGTTGTGCCAAAAAAGAGTGAACCGTGAAGGCAGTTCTGAGCAGAGGTAAAGTCCTCGTTTAACCGTGCAACAAATAACCTTGCGTACAGGAAACGAACGCCATATTCGTCATAGCGTCACAGCTCGGGAATAGCTTTGCCACTGCTACGTGCACCTTTCCAACCTGAACAACCATGTACAGAGAGATTCTTTTCACCGCCAGGTAAACACGTCAGAAACTTGTGAATTTACGTGGCAGAAGATAGATGTTATAGAGAAAATTGGTGATAAAGTAGCTGAAATTAGTAGAACGCAGGTTTTACAAATTACACGGAAAGGATAGTGATAAAATAATTGATAGCAGGATTTATGCTCGGTTTAAGATCGTCGGAATGCAAATCTTTGAAATAAAACTAGTAGCAAGATAACCTGTAACGGGATCAATGATTTATATGTTTCAGAATCAATACAGTAACCGATAATGAAATGTATGACTGGTGAAATTTAACTGTATTCGTAATACCTGTTTTAAGAAAAAATATCAATTCTAAGAATCATTCAGTCTCCATGTAAAAATTTTATAATAATATTATTGATAAAAATTATCATTTGGAAATGAAAAATTCCTCAATCTGCAAATCGAATACCCGAGTTGTGCATTAAACCGATCAGAAGAATTCTTAGTGGTAGAAAGTTGCATGGTCAACTCACGCAACCATTTCTACATGTAAATTCAGAGTTCATTAATTACAGGTAATTGGAATATGGTACACGAATGCAGCTTTGAATGCGAGGGCGCTGTAGATATATGTATCTTTTCATTGATCGAACACGATGCTCTTTTATCAAGCTAAATTATTTGATTCCTAACGACACCAACTTGTAAGCAGATCGTTCGGAATGTTAGGATGAGTTTAAGTAATTAACACTCCTAATTACATCACGGTATAAGCAAATGCATCTGTAAACGCAAAACGAATTTATAAGAAGATTTGCAGCGCTATCAAGCGTAGTACTTATTATAATGAGATTTTTAAATATAATTCCAACTGTAATTAAAACATATACGAGTACAGAAATGGTAGCCTTAGCTTTTATTACAGTAAATTAATATTTCTGAAATTTTCAATAAAAAAGAAAACACTAAATTGTAATTAAAACAGATTAAATTTTTTAATTGTAAATACAAGGTGGTTTACGCAACTGATAAAAGATTAAGAAAATGCAATTAGGCGAAATTAAATAAAAATGAAATCGAATGAAGCATCGCGTGATGCATGTGCCCGGAAGTGCAAGCGTTGTAAAGGTCAATTTCAAGGTCAATTTTGATTTTCTAGTTTAAATTGTATATTTTTCTAAACGTAATTGAATGCATCTAGTTATGCTCTATAAAAAATTACCAATGTCCTTGGGTCGAGAATTGATTAGCTTAAAAGATATCTTAAAGTTCTCCATGTCTCTCCCTAAAATATCTTTTGAAGTAATCAATTTTTGACCAAAGTACCTTAATATCTTTTTGTAGAGAATAAAAAAAAGGTTTCAATTGATATATAATCCGAATAAAATTTTTTTCAAATAAAATTAATACATACTAATTATTGTTTCATTAGCATTTTATAAGATAGAAACATATTAAATAATGATGTAAGTACCTATGTATAAATGGTACTTCATCATTACATTATATGTGAAGACACAAAGGAAATAAAGATAAAATTAAATAAATTCTGGAATTTAACTGCGCACACACTATAATATACCTAAATGACATGCTTAAAAATATATATGAAAATACAGTAAATAAGAAATTACATACCTTATTTCTTCAAACTATAATTCATATTTAACAAAACAAAAAAGAATATCCCTGATAATAAAAACTTAAATGATTATTTATAAGAAAATACTCAGGGAAATATAAAGCAAACAGCATGAAATAATAATTATGTTCAAGCATAAAATATTCTTGTTCTTCAACGGTTCTGAATCTGATACTGCTGAATATTAGCGCAACTTTTACTGTACTACAAGATATGATACCAATACATTGGAAAAGAAAATACATAAAACAAAGTACTCTGTTGAATAGTAACTAACTTAAAATGAATTCCATCCAACGTACCCTAACAAATCGTACAAAGGCTTATATTATTAGCTCTTTAATTCCAGATATATTAGTTATACTTCTCATATAAAATACAAATCTATCCTTATCGTACTGCATTACTGCTCTACGCAATAAGTATGCACTTCTACTTTCTGAACAATTTCAAACGAATTGTTTTTATGAAACTTTTAATGCACAAAATAGTGATATTTAGAAGTAATGATTGCTGCAGAAAAGGTGAGAAAGAAGAAGAAGCAGAGAAGAAAACCCAAAGTGGTAAATATTCTTACCTGACGGGAATCGTAAGCGTCAGAGAAGTGTTCAGATTCGGTTCCGCCGTGCTGTTGCTCGCCGGCAGGACCCTTACGTCGATCGTCACCCGCGTTACGATCCATTGCGTCAAAAACATGGACGACCGTATCGGGTACGTCGTCACACGTCCAATCCTCCGTCCTCGGGGCAGGTTCCTCTGTTTTGCCCTTGACGAAGAGACGCGAAATCGCACTCCACATTCAACGAAATCACAGCATCAGCAACGGCTGTAGCGACAATCCATGCAAACAAGTCCTTGTTCTCGTCATAGCCGGCGAAACGATGCTTTGAAAGAATCCTCCCGTTCTTCATACATCCACGTTTTTCTTTGATTGAAGTATCATCGGGAACGCGTGTAAACTTATTTTAAATAATGCGGATGGCAGAAATGAAAAACGCAAAGGTTAGGTGCACGAAGATCGCTGAATTTTGTTCCAAGTAAGGTTAGAGTGTCCGTTCCGACAACCGTGCTTCGCCAAACTGAATTATTTACGTTGGTACGACATTGCGTCTGCTGTTTAGATCGCTCGACACATTGACGCGCGTGTAAATCGTTGATTCAAAATCTCCAACAACACACACACACGTAACGGAGAAATTTGAATGATCACAGGCTATGTTATGGCTCGTGCCGGACACGGGTCTGCGAAAAAAGACACGATGTTTTGAAAGTGTGTAACGTTCCGTCGACAAGCAGCGCCGTACGTAGCGTTGTTAAAAAGTCACTACGAAATAATGCCGGCTCACAATAAAAGGACGAACAGCAACAGCTAAGGACACTGTCTGCTGTGTCCACCGAGGACTCTTGCTATTTTTGTCGGCAACACTCCTCCCGCGTTCCACAGACCGCGGACAATGTGCGAGCTTCTTCTATCGATTTTGCGCGAAACAGTGGAAAAATGAAGTACAGCTAGCGAATCCAAAGACACTGAAAAATATTTCTTTGACGAATTTCAGAACAGAAATTCTTCCAATTCAGGTTTCTTGCGAGAGCTATCTTCGCTAGTCGATTCTCTCGATATGGGTGTTGGAAAAATGTTATTGGCACCTGTAAAAGGGGCGTACCTCGCGCCACTCTGTTTCCTTCAGACAGATAATGAATCTTCTTGTTCCTCAGATATAAAATTTAGCTTGTGTTTCTTATTCAAATCGTTGAATTTTTCCATAGAATTAACCTAGAGCTTAGATATTTAGACTCTCGTTGACAGCGGCACGATAGCACACGAGAAGACTATCGTCGTACACAGCACAGACTTCACACTAGCACCATCAACAATTCGTTGGTTTTACACAATCTTTATTCTCTATTTTTCACACGAAGCAACCGAGAATCACGATTATATGTATTAATGCACAGAAATCCTCAAATATGTAACATTGTCAGCACGAAACATTGTCATTTCGCACGAACATCAAGTCCACGGCACGTTCGCCGTCCATCGTGAAAACGATCATCGATTTGAAACGAGATTATCGTCAAGCGATATATCGAAATATGGCGTTCGAGAGTTTAGTCGCCATATTTCTCCCGGTCGAGTCAATTGTGCGCAACGAGACTGTACAAAGAACGTGGCTTTATTTTTCTTTTTTTATTTCAAAATGATATTCGCGACTTATTTTCGTACATAGTTGATAATTAACGTATAATTGATTTAAAATTGAAGTGTTTTCAAAGTGTACATAAATTAAAGGCAAGCTAACTTTGAAAATGTTTTAATCGCGGGTGAACGAATTTCATTGGTGTAACACCATTTGAAGAATCTCGTGTCTGTCGAATGAGGAACATTTTACTGACAACTACTTTCCTGTGGATCCATTTTAAAAATCTTCAACAGTTTCATCCCAAATGTGTGCTATATCTTTTCAACATAGTTATTCAGGTATGACAAACATTTTTACGTCCTTATGTAGTCCTTTTGCAAACTGGAATGAATATCGCAGTCGAAGTATATTTCGGTTTGTATATAAAGTAGTTAATATTGTTCATACACTGAGCTATGAACATGATTTTTAAATTATAATAATTCTTTTTATGTATAATATATAACCCTGATAATTATATTTAAAATGTAACTCATTGAAAATGAATTATCGTGTCACGTGCATATGACGCCATCTTGTGGTGGCAAATTTAACTACGTAAGATTGGAATATAAATTCAAGGACTGATTGGTATGCAAATGAAATACAACTGAATATATAGATTATTTAACAGTTCTACTAATAAACAGTGCAATTAGTTATCCTGCGTGAAACAAGTTTATTCATTTGTAGTTTTTGTATCTTGAAAAGTGTTACATATTTATTTCATTCCTTTCTAAGTTCCTCGAATGCATTTAGTTACATGTTATAAAAAGCATTCATTTTTTTATCATTCAGTTCCAATTCCAGAAATAATTTTTAACGTTATCAGAAATCATTTTTGAAATAGCATTATTATATTATTTAAAAAGAATTATTATTTAATGATGCATGTTAAGAAACATTAAAATAAGTAAGTGTATCGTACACATTATATATAGTATGTATTATAGAACGTATTTACAACGATATATTTACATTGTCATTACAAAAGTTGTGTTAATAATACCACAGACTATATATTCATCGATTTATTTGACCGCATACGAACATTCACGCACCCACCTGCTAAAATAAACTATGCATCATTCTCATTCACACGATTTAAACGCTCGTTAAACGCCTTTGAGAACGCAAACGCGTGACACATTTCACGATTAACAGCAGAAAAATAATTTAAATTTTAATCTCACACGTCGATTTAAGTGACTATTAATTCTCGTATCACCTTACGAGCTTATAAAAAATAGAAATCTATACAAAAGAAAACAGAGATAGAGATAGAGAAAAATCTGTACGACTACGTTCAACAAAATTTTTTATAATTAATAATAAGTTCTCGTTCTATTGCACGTAACGTTTTTTGCTCCGATTTAAAAATACATATATATATTTGATTCCCTTTCGCATGGTAATCACGACACTATAAAATCGTGTTAAAGAAAACTTTCTACTTTCTACGCACACATATATAAATTATATTTACTACGCTCTACATATATACATATACATAGAAAGTAGAATCGTACATGTGTGTGTATGTACAAAATGGTACCCATATCTGTTGCCATTAGAATATTCCTGAAAATATGAAAATAAATCACAACAAACATTTGACCATTTTAATAGAATACTTCATATGATAATAATTGGTACTTTGTCAACGAGGGATTTCTGACGGAGAATTAACTTAGTTCTTGATGATTTTGCGAAATCATTAGTTAACACCTTATCTACAATTCGCAAATTTTATTACTGGGTATTCCTGAAAGTTTTTATAGCTTTCACCGTGCTTGATTTGAATATTACCTATTTTAAATATTTTAAGATATTAATTAGTTTCTAGTCGATAAGGTGTTAATTGGAAGAATCAATTTATATCATTTTTTTTTTTTTTTTTTTTATGAAATATCGTCTTCTATCTTCGTTTTATCTTATGAAACAACCCTCTGTATGTACACGTACGAATTTGTTACGAGTATTACATACAATCTTTCTCTTCGTTTGATCAGACGCTTATTCACTCGCAAATATAAATAAAATAAGTCTAATTTACAAGAAATTGATTTTCTTCTTTATACCGGCTTACATAGATACCATTGACGAGCAGAAACCACAGGGCGCTTGTGTGTTTCTGGAGTAAAAAATGTAAAACAAGTGAAAACTTGTTGAGAATTCATTGTCTCTCAGACTATGATATAATCGAATGGGGGTTCGAGTCATTAAATTAATATCACTAAGTAATTAACATTATCCGATTGAACGTTTGGACGTTAGATGAGATATTAAAAAAGATGAGGGTAGGGAAGAAAGAAAGGTATTGGAGTATCAATTAGTGACTCCAATTGTTACGCATATACAAAATTGCGGTGGTACTCGTTATACTAGTAAGAAAAGGGTGATATCTTGTTCAATATTAAGTCAAAATTATTTTACATACATACTTTAACCAACTGTATAAACCTTGGTTCTTAAAATTCCAACAACTATTTCGAATTAAATAATTTTTCATGGAAGAATTTCAAAATTATTGTAAAGATGGTATGCAGTTGTAAAAAATAACTAATACTACATTTTTGCTAAGTAGAGTAAATATATTTATTTTTTTAATTATCTGCAAATTTTTCAATATTTCTATAGGGTTCCATGGGTCCCACCATTTTCTCTACATAATAAGATGGCCACCATATTGGTTGCTTATGAAATTTCCTGAATTTGTACTAATGTAATATCAATTTATACATGTATTTCATAATTCTGACTTATTTTTGCACTTAATATCACCCTTTTCTCCCTTGCATAACGAATTTATCCGCACCTTATACGTATATATTACAAAATATCCACTAAACCACCTGTCGGATCGCACCTCTTCGTCGATCAAAGTTTCCATCTTGAAATCCTTGCGATCGTTAGTACGGAAGCACTTGTTTCGTGAATTACACTATCTACTAGTCGAAATTTGGCACCAGACGACCGATGTTCATTTGCGTCGCTTAGATTCACCATCGATCAACTTGTTCACTTTTGTTAACACACGAACGTACAGACACTGGAATTTAAGTTCGATCGAGCCGATACGAGCGATTATACTTCAGAAGAGGATTTAAAATGAAAAACTGAAATAGTTCCAACGTGTTTTTAGACCCTTGAAGCAACTTGAAAAGAATGAAAAAAAAAAAAAAAACGCTCGGTGTTTAAAATTCTTCACAATGATCAAAATTAACAACAATATGGAACAGCTCGAATCGACGTGTGCAAGAAAGAAATCTTGTTATCCACTGACAATCCAGCAGGAAGTCTGTACTCCATCAACATCGTGGTTCTTCCATCGAATTAATTCCGAAGACTGGAAGAGATACTTAGTCGACTGATCAATGGCAACCGCAGCTCTTGACGACCATGTTTTTGTACTTCTTGAGTATAACGTTGCTCTCGTCGAGGAAATACAGCACGGAGATCGGCGAGAGTTTGGTCGGGGCGCAGCAAGGTTTTGGCACCTTACCAGGGCTCACCAGGTGCACCAACGTTTGGACGATCGCGTGGTTGGTCGCGTTCATGTGAGCGTTCAAAGGGAAATTGCATTCGCCGCTGCAATAATATGCGTCGTACCCGTCCGGTGCTATGATCCAGTCCTGGCGATAATAAATAATTCATTAATCGTACCTGGAAGTCCTGGGGATTCGTGTCGCGCAACGATCGCATCGAATGCCGAGTGTTATTACACCTGTTGGCGCAACTTACCTGCCACTTCAGGTCCCTGAAACTGACGTACAACGTTTGGATTTTACAGGTCCTAGAGTTGTACTGCACACCAGGATCTGAAAAATATTTCGAAATGTTGCTTAATGTCTACTACATATACCGGTTCAGTGGAAAATTTGTGTAACTATAATTCAGATACTGAATTAGATCGTTGACTGTTTGCTAACTGAACAGAAATTTTTATATAAAAATAATATTCTAATATTTATACCTATGGTATATGGACCTTGCCATTTTTTTTAAAATAATTTATAATAATTCCATAAATTACATTCTTATTTTTGCTATTATTAGGTACTAATAATTAAATATTAATTATAAAAAATTAAATATTATTAAGTTACATTGACGGTGTAAGAAATTTGAATAGTTGTAAAGATGATGTATACGTATTCAAAATCAAGAATCCTTGAATCTCTTGAGAACTCCAAGATACTTAACAATATTAATACTTTTGAAAGTCCAACATTTTGAAACTGTATTCATCACAGACAGAATGATCGGTAACAGGATGCAGATTGAAGTGTTTTCGAATGTAAAAATTCAAAATACGTTGTAAAATCCAGAGACATAACTTCATAGGTGAAATTAGCACAGAACACTAATAAAAAGAGGTAGACATCGTTACATCAGACTTCCTTTCTCTTTGTATTAGCTGCTATTATAACACACTGTTTTTATTCAGAGAACGGAATAATTTACTGAAAATTATAAAGGTTTTATTAACAATCGAGCTCATTAACAAACCGCATACAGGATATTTCAATTTAGAACAAGATTTATTGGAACAAAAAACGACTATAACTTGCAAACAAGATCGATTAAACGTTGCTTCTATAGCTAGATTTACACGTTTATTACAATTTCATTTCTTATACACTTCAATAAAATTTCTTTTCATGTCTTTGGTTTTCATTGGATTTTTTTAATTAGCAATGCATTTACTGGTGATAATGCATTTACCTTAGTAAACTTACCGGTGTACGGATTATTCCGATAATCCAAACTGGAGGACTCGCTTTTCTTTCTTCTCCTAGCATCTCGTTTCTGTCGTACTTTCGTCTCCCTGATGCCAGAACTTTTAAAATAACCAACCATAAATGGTTGTTTGTCAGGATCACCTCGGAATCCAACGATTCCGATGTCTTCTGGTCTCATTTCATGTACTGAAACAAATATAAAGAAATTTCATTTTCTGTTCCCTTATACATTCTATATAACTCGATTTTTCTTTACCTTGATATAAATTACTTTGTAAGAATTAAATTACTGGAAATTGCTAAAATTACCGCCTCTTCGTTAGTAAAATCGCTTTCATTGTAAGTTATATTTCAGTACCCCCATAAAATAGAATTTACAAATTAAAATAAAATTAATTTTGATCTATTTTTTCTTATTGAGTTCAGGGAATATTTGGGAAAAATTATATTTAAAAGTTCCGCTTTACGTACACTGTAAAATTAACACAATTTGATTTTATTCCTATAAAAGAATATTTTAAATAAAATTTTCAATAAGATATGGTATCAGATAGATATCAAGATTGAATGGAAAGGCTAGAAATGGAAGATCTTGTTACATATTATTGGTAGAGAAACGTTAATTTGGTGATTCCTAATCACTGGTTCGATGCTGTAAGTGGAATGTATGGGAACGATTACATTCGCTCACGTGTTTATTAGAATGGAGTACCTGTTGGAATTATTAATAGCCAACCTTCAGGAGTATTAACTATTTAAGAATCTCAACGCCTTATGTCAAGCTGTTCGATATCTATCGAGCCGTTCACTTTGCCGATATAGACGACAGTTCATGGTTTCCCAACGCGTTGGCCCTGCAATTAAGTCAACCGCTACCACTGTGGCACGTTTAATTAATTGATCATTCCGTCAGCTGACTGGCACGCTGATCCATCGATTATTCTCAATTATCTTTACGCGGCATGCATAAACAAACGTTTGACAGAAATTTCATGGACCTCGTAAAGTAGATCGAATGTTTCGCAATCAACATGATAAATCTCATAATTGATCTCTTTTTTAACCCTTTCGCTACTACGTCGTCTTGGCTAGAAACTCCACTCGTACGTTTTCAACATTCGAATGTAAATAAAATAATTGTATTTTTAACAAGAAATATTTTAGTTACTTCTGTTTCTATTTATCTTTCGATTATTTCCATTGCATATCTACTATTTTGAAATACATAGTTGTGGCTCTAAAATGGTCAAAAATAGAAAAAAAAATAATTAGGCAAAATTAAATGGTGTCAAATGGAGCGTCACGTGATGCATATGTCCGCTCCGGAAGTGACGGCGTTCCAAAGATTTCAAGGTCAATTTCTTATTTGTTACATATAATTGTGTATTTTTTTAAACACTGGATGAATCTTGATATTCTCTATAAAAAGTACTTGAGTCGAAAATTAATTAATTCAGAAGAAATTTTATTGGAATCATGTACTTTTTTATGCATCTATCGAAGGGTTTTTCTATTTCCTAGAAAAAAATATTAGGGCAATTATGTTGAAAATTAATTACTTCAAAAGATATTTTAAGAAGAGACCGTAGGTCTCTCTCTGATGAAGTTATTACACTTGTTTATTTGTAATCGTCAGATACCTGGTTCAATATTCATGCGGTAATAATTACGTTTCCTAACAGTTTTAAGCACGATAAAAATAGAGTCGGTTTACATATATTTGCATGAAGTGTCGCAAGCTGTTCTGCACACTGGTAATCTGTCCGATATTAATGTCAAGAATATTACTGCAAGTGAAACTACGACAGTGTATCAGAACACCTGGTAAACAAGAATTCTATTTGTGGCAGAAAATTTGTACCCTTGTACATACATAACAATGTGTTTATCAGATATTTATAAAATTTTATGACACTTATCAAAGTGTTAATTATAATAAGAAGAGATCTTTGCCGTTTTTCCTTTTTTATTAAACAATCTTAGAAGCGAATGGCTTTACCAATGAAACATTTACAATTAAAGGGTTGCAAGTGACATTTTCTGAAATTTTCAAATTAAGAACAGGAATGGTTAGTTAAATCATTGATTATAATAATATTGTAAATAAAAATATCACTTGCATTCCTCTGGGTTTAAGTGGTTGCAATTAAAAAGGACCAACGTTTTAGCCCCTAATAAAACTTCTCGAGATTTTGTTTAGAAATGAAAAAAAGAAAATTATTCATTGAAATTAGAGATTTGTTATACTACTTTGAAGTTATACGAGTGTATGTAGGATTAATTAATCTGTCAAGCAGTAGTCGCTAAATAGCGACATATTTTTACGAAGCAATTTATCAAACCTTTATTAGACAAGTTCGCGTTACAAACGACACGTTATTCCGGCCAATGATTTATTTAATAAGTTCTAGTTAAAACAGAACAGTTTCGCTTTATAAATAGAGAGAACCTTGCGTGTTCGATACCTGTGGCTCTTATTTTTTCATTCTGAGCAACATTCTAAATTGAGCCGTTCGCGTGACAGATTATTATCAATGTTATTTAAGACGAAATCACGGAAAATCTCGGTTTACGGTGATTCTGTGAGAATAACGAGTATCTAACGAGTAGATACTTGTTCTGATTTAATCAGAACAAAATTGATGAAATTCCTACCAGTACGATTTATTAATGTGCAAAAGATAATTAAAATCTGAGGGAAACAAGGTGATTTTTTAATTAGAATCAAAATTTTTACGAAATTATCTGGGATATTCCTGAAAGATTAAAAAATAAAATTTAATTCTCATTGGGTGACATTTCTGGGGTCATTATTTCGTTTGAGATAACTTAATCTCCGAATTCCATCTTGTAAATTTTAAGTTAAACTGATTTCTAACGGTTTTACTTTTTGACGAGTCGTTCAACCGGAATTGTGTTCACCATCTGAACGTATGAAATACTCAGAGTCAATTTTGGAACACCATATCGCATTACATTTTTAATATTAAAAAAAAATCAAATAACAATATTATCGGGCATTAAAGAAAGCTTAAATTACAATTTTTAAAAACCGCTACGAGCTCCATAAGCTGAAGAAATTGTTAATATTTACGTTGTATCAAGCCGTATGCGAATACAGTCAGTATTAACTTCGTTTCATTTACTTAATCTGTAAAATGTACACGTGCCAAGCAAATTGTCTGTTTGTTTCCCGCGCATTCCATCGAGTCCTCCGATGCCTCGCATGAGCTATGGGAAACGCATGAAAACAATGTCTATAAGGTGTCCTAAAAATAAACAACAATGTTAACACATTGACGGTTGTCGCGTATTCATCATTTCAGTACGCGAATTTTTATATTATTATTCTTTAGATTATTGCTGTAGAATGTACAAACTATACTTGAAGGAGGTATAAAATCAAAAACTATGAAATATAAACTTTAAATAAAAAAAGTAATATCAAACAACGAGGATCGCAGATCTTATAAAATATGCAATTGTCAAAGTACAGAATATAAAGAACACCTAAATTTTTAACAAAAACCTGAGCTAAAATTTTAGCGAACCGAAAGTGAACGTGTTGAAACAATAACGTTTAAATCTCAATTAGAAGCACAAGACGAATTATCTTGTCATAAGAATTTCAATAAATCTACCCAATTGTATCGAATATCATTTTCAGCAACTTTGTAAGATCTTGCACAAGAATAGACCTTCCATAAATAACTTTGTTACATTCCAATAATACCCAACTCCGCGTGGCTGTTTGCAAGAGCCTATAAAAAAATCAAGGCGTAGAGGATACGTTCGACGAAAATCAATTGGCATGCAACTCGCGTATATTTCCCGGCGATATAGAAATTCGAACGAGGAGGACACGGTTGTACGTGCGAGCAATTCGAACGGTCTGATTGAAACGAGTAGAGGACTCGGACTCGTCTTAGCTGGCCAAAGTATCGCCGCGTATGCAAACGATCCTTCTTATACGATCACGAGCGTGCCGTGTTCGAGAAAGCTAGTAAATTGGCTGGCTGGAATGCGCATTCGCCGTGATTGCTGGGCTGGACACCTGCTGCCGCACTTTGCGCGCCGTTACAGAATCAACTGGCGGAGAACTTGTCGACCAGGTAGCTCCTCGGGGCGAATGCACGTGGGGAATTCAATTGAATTATACCGTGCTTTCCTCGTACGGGCACACCATCTTCTCTACTATGGTACAGACGAAACGTACCACCTGATACGATCGCCTTAGAAAAATTATATACCACTTTCCCTTAAAATGTTGAAAATTTGGAAAATTTATACGAAAGAGAAGAACGATATTAATTCTTTTATAATTAAAGTTAGGTATCTAAGCACTATGCCTCTATAAAAATAAATCTTCGTTCAAAAGAAAATGGAACGAATTACAAGTTGATTCGTCGAGTTTGCAGATCGTTCGCGTGAAAAGCCTGAGAACAGCTCGTTCGTGAGCAAATAAATGTTTCGCGTTTAGAAGGATCGTCGAGGATGGATAACTGGAGGCTGCGGTTAGCAAAGATTCAAGAATACCAGCCTCGGTTTCTCTCTTCTTCCGGTGATCTTTCCCCGGGTCGAGATAGATGATTTTATGCGTCGTTTCAGAGAAATGTCCAGGATCCTCGTTTTATTGGACAATCAAGATATTGAGAGAGAAAGAGATTGTGACTCTAGAAAACTCAGTTAGATGGTGGATTATGATAACAGCATTTTACTCGTTAATTTAACAATAATGAAGTCACTATTCAGGCACTAATCCCTTGTTACTATAGTTTTCTGTAAAATTTCAAAATATAACCTTTTTTTTAATTTCACAAGGTAATTAATAAGAACTCGGAATCGAAAGATATCCACGAAATGGACCTAAATACCGAGAACAGAATTTTAGCAAAGATTCAGGAACTCGTGCGATGAATTGTGGAGGTTTTTCTGAAAATTCCTACCGATTGATGCATCGCGATAATGGCGATAAATCTGGAGGAATCTGACAAAGGCTCGTTCTCGTTCGCGGTGATAGCGAGGTGTCGCAAGTCTCAAGAGCGAGTGAGCGAGCTGGCAGTTAGACACGCGTGGGCGTATCGCGCGGAGGTGTGTAGCCGGTCTTTAGAAGCAGAGAGATAGCCGGCTGTACTTTCGAAAGCATCTGGTTTTCTGCAACCGGAGGAAACTTCCTCTGGCTGAGGCGGACGGAGAGGAGTCGCGTGACGACGAGAACCAGTGCAAACAAACTCTTATGGGACTACATACGCTGCCCTCCATAACTATTAGGACACTTGCAATTTTCCTTCGTTACGTAACAATTTGCTTGAATCACTATATTTTTATATTACATTACCGGTATTTTCTTTTGCACCATCCGACGACTAAATTGAAGCTCTGTCGATAATATTAAAAAAATAAAAATACTTTTTGCTACGTTTCAACGATGTTCCTTTAACTACAGCACCGACTTTCCACTTACGCAGCTGTAAATGTTAAAAGTCACGGAAAACTGTAGATTGGGAAGTCGGTACTTTCTTCTCTAGTACCGTTTCTCGACCGTACGCTCTTGTACACACAGAGTACAAACATCAAATACTTAGCACCTAAAACTAGCTTCAAAGACACATTTCGATCGGCTGAAAAAAACTTCACCTTCGGTCAACATCTTTCCACGAGTGCTACTTAAAAAGTACAAATCATGCCGTTGTGTGCCAGGCAAGAGAACCGGAGGACGAATCAGACGTGAACGTTTCTTGGACACTAGTGGACACTATGGTGAGAATCACTTTTAGCATAAGCTCTCGATAGCTTCTGCTGCAAGTTTTACTCTCGAGTGGAGGATCGTTAGCGTGATTGGTATTTATGTCTTGATTAGATCGAATTGAAGTTGGGGTCTTTCTATGCTCCTAATCGCCTTTCATTGATAATGCTTATTCTTAATTATGGAAGAATAACGCGTGTCCAGCTTGTAATCCTTGTATCCTGCGGTACTTGCAAGGAGGTTGGCACAAACGACATCGTGGATATAAACGAGGCGCGTTTCAGCTGCGGAACGAGGC
Organism: Osmia bicornis bicornis; assembly: GCF_907164935.1. Classification (NCBI taxonomy): domain Eukaryota; kingdom Metazoa; phylum Arthropoda; class Insecta; order Hymenoptera; family Megachilidae; genus Osmia; species Osmia bicornis. The sequence goes on along the minus strand of NC_060219.1, from coordinate 3,984,178 downwards.
ATTGGGACGAACGTGTGTATATTCGATGGATGTTGTAACGTGCAAGTGTGCGTTCGTACAGTTTGTTGTTTGCCGCGCCTAGATCATTTTGTTGCTTGCCTCTCTCACCTCGTGTTCTCCTCTTGCTCACCGGTTTCTCTCATTCCCCTCTCTGACGCTTCTCTTCTCGCTTTTCTCTCTCTCTCTCTCTCTCGCTTTTTCTCTCGCTTCTACTCCTCTCCTTTGCCAGCACAACCGGTTTACCTTTGATCATTCAATATAAAACACAAGATCGAAGAGGCACACCTTTGCCTACCTGTATATACGTACAGGGGTATCTGTTGCACACGTACCTTACGAATCCACGATTCCGATCCACGGTAATTTCTACTTATCTTTATCTATCCCACGGTTCTTTCTCCTTCTCTCTGCCTTCGTCTTGTCTCGTCGTGTCGATCCCTGTTTTCCTCTCGTTCTTTTCCCTCCAGGCGCGTCCCTCTTGCGACACGCATTCGCACGCATACTCGGCTATCCTTCTGTTCTTCATTTTTTTTTATTTCCAAGGGTAGGAAAATCGAAATGTTCGATATTTGCAAGATTTAACCCTCTCCGAAGCCTACTGTTTTTAGCGTTTCACGTTTGAATCGCGATTGAGTATCACCTCGTCAAGGATTAAAATCTTCCTCCCGATAGTTGCAATTAGTAATAGATGGAACTTGTCCATCTCGCGCATCAATGGTCGCCACACAAGTTGGTCCAAATCCAGCAGAAAGATCAGTCATACCTCGAAGACATCTTGGAACACGTGTTCACGAAGAATATTAGCCCCGTGGTCGGCTGTTTTTCGTACGTTATCCCGATGAGATTTAATCGGCCGAAGCTACCACATTCTATGGCTGGTTTCGTGAACGGTCCAGCGGGAACGTCGGTGGAGAAGGAAACGAAAATCATCAATGATCTAAAGCTCATCTGGTTCAGGGACTGGCTAACAGGTGTAGCTTATCTGGAGGATCGAATCTACGGTAATCTTGACTCGCGACGATTCTCATCTGAGATTCGGTGGCAGAATTGGATTCAGGGGCGTCCTTATCTCACCATCTGGGCCTTTGCTCATCCTCTCTTTCTCTCTTTCACTCATGGCATTCATCTGGCTGTCTACCTTGCTCTTTTCCTCTCCAGTTGAATCCCACGCACGCACATCTCGCCAGTAGAGGAAGACAAGACGACGCCAGAAACTTGGCCTCTCGTCGATCATGTATTCCTGTCTGGTAGGAAGGACCTCGTGTCACGCACAAAACTTTGAACAACGTCCCTCATCTTGATTCTCTTTTTTTATATTCAATTTTCATTTCAACTTCTCCGAGACTTGAACGAACCCACTATGGATACGAATACCTTCTAATATAATTATCAGATTGGCAATTTAATTAGTCTTCTTTGGTCCAAAAAAGAAGATTGCCCCTCTTTGCTTTGGATGTTTCGATAAAAAATAGGAACAGTTGAAATGCTAAGAATTCTTCATTTTGATTCGAAGAAGTATTCCAAGGACAATTAATAAACACTCTACGATTTTCTCATATTCTGGTTTTGTAATGAGTAGAGAATAACCGATAACATTCCACGGAAGAAATTGCACGTAAGCATGAATAACGAAGAAGAGAGAAATGGAGCGGAAAGACAAGTGGTACGAAGCCATCGCTAGTTGATCGACCACATAGAGTGAAGAGCAAAACTGTAAACGCGTAACTTTAATCTCATAAACAGACGATAATGTTACAATAATTATTACATCAGATGAGTACGAATCCATGATGAATCTGGTATACAAAATATGACACATTATATTCATTTAAATATTGAAGACACCTAATACTCTGCACATTGTTAATATTTTATGCAGCAGATATAATTATCCAATTTAGATGAATTAATTGAAAAAGAAATTTGTAGTATTATTGTTTCTTCGTATGCTTTTGCTCGTGAAGATACACACAGCGTATATAGGAGCGTGTGGAACGCTTTTCAGCATGGGAGTGAGAGCGTGGAACAGGTGTACGCTCGAGAAAGCATATATACCTGTATAGATATATATTCGCGGAGGCTGCCTTCTCGAAGCCAGGTGTACAAGAAACGACCGGAATTTACCGCGACGAACTTTTGACCCCGAAGCGTTTGTTAACCACGATCTATTGCTCAATGCTAAGCGTGTGCCGTGTGTACACTATCGTTTACAAGCACTTAGACATTTCCTTCGTTCGAAGAGTCGTAATGCAAGTGATACCTGTTAATAATTTATGTAACGGCAAGCAAGTGCAAATGAAATCTTCAAAATCATTAACAAGCTGAATGTCGTGACACCGTAAATTAGGTGAAAGATATTATTTTATGCTGGCAGTAAAATACCATGAATAGATCTTACATTTTGCTTTTTTTTTATTTTAGTATATTTTTAACGAAATGAATTAATTTTGATTTTACTCACCGGAACGATCCGCAGGATGCACCGACAAGTACAATCCTTTATTTCCATCGGGATTATTAACCCAATGATCCAGAGGTTCGCTGACGTTCAAAGTCAACCATCCCTCTTTTCCTGTTGTCGTGTTAACTGCATCTACGTATTGCAATTCTCTCGTTCTGCAACAAAAAAATATAATCATGTGAGTTTATAAAAGCATCACATTCGTTACTGTTACTTTATTCCATAATTTTACTATCTCTATAACTGGTTTCATGCTCGCTAGAAACAGAATTTCAATAAATTGTCTCGAAATAAAAACTTAAATTGTCTGATAACTTAATTATTAAACGATGTTGTTTTGCGCTACTAGTTCGTTTCTATTTTGATTTGGTGAAATCTAAATGGAATAGAATCGAGTTTCTCGAATCCTATTCCAACTCCGATGTTATCTCGTGACAAACAATAAGTTGCAAATGTTGAAACGCATTAGCAGCTAAAAGCCACTTGTGACGACCATTCGATGTCACTAATATCTTTTTGCAATATTCCTTGCATACATCAAGGAAAACTCGCGTTACTCATTACGTTAACACGCAGTTCTATGGATGACTACGGAATATTCATAATGTGGATGTCACAGGATTGATCAAAACAAACACATTATCATCCTTATTATATAGATTTATTTGAATGTAATCGCATGGATATTAGTGCCATTAACATTTGATCAAACTGAATGGATCAAAATTCACGTGAGTAGTTTCTTTGAACTAACATGCATCATTTGGATTGCTATCTGAAAGAAATCTTTTCATTAACACGTTAATTATTATTGAATAACTGAAACCAAAACAAGTTTTAATGTAATATCGAAAGAGCTAATGAATTTAACATTCTGTTTATGCCATTTTAAATCTAATCAATTTTTAGCAAATAATTACAATTATAAAACATTTTTAATTACAACCCATAATTGTATTAAACTAACCCTGTGTATAGCTACGTTTACTTATATAGGAATTGTGCCTGATTATATAAATTTTTCTGAATGAAATAACTAAATAAATAATAGAAAGTATAATGTCAGGAACGTGACACAATATTATACGAGAAAGGGTAAACGTTGATTAAGATGTTCGCAGAGTATAGATTAATTATTCGATAAGGAAATCTACGTTAGATGGTTAAAGACACGGTATTGCTTGTTTAATAGAAATCTGCAGCTTCGAATCGCGCAGCTCATCGATAAAATCGATCAATAGGAAACCACTGAATCTTATGTAACCACGAAGATATAGAGAAGCGAGAAAACGAGCCACTCTAGTCGTCATCGTTCCTATAGACTGTAACATCGTGACTCGACGATTCGCACAAATCTATCTGCACGTGGTTCGATTCAATAGGATTTCACTGAAACACACTAATCATTGTTCATTGAGGAAGTATGCTCACCTCTGATCACCGCCCCACCGCGGGAAAAGAGGCATTCCTTAAACGACGCATTTATCTTATTCCCGGGACTGATTATTCTTTCCCGTAATTGAATAATTAGAAACGTTCAAAATGTAAACAAGCCGGATCGTGAGTGCAATTTTTATACTGAAATCCTGCGCAATATTCAACGTATAATTTTGTAAAACATTCTTCAAGCTTGAATCAGAAACGACACGCGTAGTTTCGTGAATAGTTTTTTCTGGTTTCTATTTTATTGATTGGCTTGGTTTAAAATGCAGATATTTTAAGCGGAATTTAATAGTATTCAACAGAGGAATTGACGAAGTGGTTAGAGTAAACATTAACCTTTAGTTTTCACACGGTGTTAGGTGTATTTGAATTTCAAAACGCAGCTGATTAAACAGCACGTTATTTCCATGGCAAATTGAATATTATTCAATTTGTGATGAATAACGATTGAATTTGTACAGATTTCTGAATGAAGTTATAAACCGAGCTGTGCTAGATTTATTCCAACGAAAAAATTAATTCATTTCCACTTTAACCCTTTGACTACAGTCATTGCTGACCAACGCGTCGCGACGCCTCAGATATATGTATATTAATCTTTAGCTGGCACTGTGAGGTATTAGACGACCCCAACTAATTCAGCTTTCTTTACTTTTTTGGCTAAAATTCGTCCCTTCAACTCTTCAAATAAATATCTTTTTTGAAATCACGATTTTTGTACTATTCTTTCCCTTAAAATGTTCGATCTGAAGAGTATTCAGCAAAAATTTTAACTCTTTATATGAAGATTTGAAAAAGTTCTTAAATTTTTTTCTGAAAATTACCATTTTTTTGATTTTTCTGTTTTTCAATTTTTGTTTTTCATGCCCAATATTTAATTTTACTAAAATTAAAACTTTCAAAGATTATCCAGGAATTTTGTCAAGTTAAAATAATGAATATGGAATATTTTAGTAGATGGGGTCTTAAACGTCCCAGCGTGCCAGCCATGTTATTCCGGCGAAGCGTGTCAGCTAAGGGTTAATACAAGCAAATTGAATTAAAAAAATGAATTATTTCTGTCTTTAATAACTGGATCTTCAACGAACTTACTGTGCACATTAATTTCCACTGTGACGAACGTGTTAAATATTCAAGTAGATACGAGGAACAGTTCAGCCTAATAAACAGCGGAGCGAGCAGAAAAATTCATGAATCCTTAATTGAGTGTAAAAAGCATGAGACCCTGAGCCTAGTTTAAAAGCAAGGCGTCACTGTCTGACTTTCGTCGAAGAGGAGTCTTGGTCGAGGTCCAGATAGACAGCTGACGCGGTTCTTGTATCCCTACCAAGCCAAGGAGATGCTGTTTATGGGAAACCTGTGCGCGCACACGTAAGAAACCAGAGAGTCGCCAGCTTGTCTCGGCTGGACCAAGAAGGTGGAGGAGGATCAAGAAGAGGTGGAGGAGGATGCGTCACGGCATCGAGTTTGACGGAAGAAAAGGAGAAGAAGGATATAATGCGGTAAAGGAAGAGGAGGTGGAGAATGGATGCGTGCGTGTAACTGCGTAGGCACGGCAATGTATAACTCGTGGCTCTTAACTCCTCGCGAGCACGGCCCGTCTCCACGGTTAATTTACCTCAATTTACGGAATAGCGTTTCCTGTCGGGGCCTGTATATCGGTCAGGTCGCGGTACCAAAGTCTACGGAGGTATCGCAGACAGGGATGGCTCTAGACACGCTGTCGCCATCCGCCACATCGTCTTCCTCCAGCCAACACGTGCGTTCAGCTTCCTCCTCTCTTATCAAACTACTAATTTACAGTAGAATTCTTCGAACTTTCACAATTTTTCATCATCAGGACATAATATTTGAATTTAAAAAATAGCACAGAATGCTCCTTATCGACCTTGTATCTGAAAATCTGACCACCTGGACAGATGCTGGAAGAAGAAACGATAACGCTTGTAAGGTGAAGGAAGAATGCAAGATGGGCGAGAATTGACTAATTTGTATCGTATTAACGGCTCCTTTCCTGCTAGATAAAAATCGATCGGAATATGGCGTAACGTTCGGTTCTTCTAGAAAAAAGAGCCGATGGACGGCCCTGGACATGAATGAGAAAGGTTAGAATCGAGAGAAGAGACCGGTGGGCCTGGTCCTCGAGAACTCTCTCACAGGTAGAACAAATACCTGAGATTTTTTCGGCGACTTAAGGACGGCCTAATTAGAGGCACGATGACGATGTCAAAAACCACGGACTGTTGCCTGAAGGAACACGAAATTGGTCTAGCCACCCACCCAGGGGAGAAACCCGAACGGACGGAGATAGACGGATGAGAAGGAGTACCGTTTTTCCACGATATTCCCCTCCTTTAACCTTCTTTCTGGTCTGCCGTAGCTGTTAAAGGTCACCTCGAAACTATCAGCTACCCTTACTCACCCTGAAATAGCAGCCACGACTGACTGGGCCAGGTAGAAAGCAATACCTGAAACACTTTTCCGGGAACCGGGACCTTACTAATTGCTAACACGACAATGACATTAAGGGGACAGAGTTGCAAACTTCTCGCTGCGAAAGAAAGAAAAAAAGAAAAGATACACGTAATTCGTCAGCTTAGAACTCCTCGTTGTTTTTCGACTCTTCAGGGTCGTTGAGGTAGAAGCAATTAGTCATGGTTGAAGGTGTACCTTTCAATACGTTTACTCGTTCACTTGAAACGACGGATTCTTAGAGGCATACCTAACTTTTATTATTTCAATTGAATTATTTCAATTGATTGGAGTTATCGATCGGTATCGAAAATTCTATTCTGTTAAGACTCACCCGTCCTCGGTCCTTAAGACACGGTAAGCCGTGATCATGTATGACCCACGGTTTCTTCTATTCTTCACATCCATACTGCGATAGAGCCTAAGCTCTGCGCCAATTATGTGTTCCCCAGGTGGTACCTCGGACACGTCAAACCAGAGCCTTTTTCCACGCTCGTGCCTCACTCCAGGAACGTGATGATCTGCAGATCAAAAAATACCGTCTCATTAAGCGGTAAGGACGAAGGAAAGGGAACGTAACGCAGATTTATGATGGGACTGTCGAACGGCAATTAGCCTCCTCGCCTCCAGTGAATTGTTCTTACTCGACGATGTTATAAAGGGTTTAGTAACCTTTACCGTCTGACTGACGATATTTCAACTGTAGTGTGTATGTTGTAATCTTTTTTCGATGCCTAAACGTTCAATAATTAATTCCAGCCTATTTGAAGAAATTGTAAGATAAAGGGTTGTAAGGGTTAAACTTTTTTTCCTGTGGATGACGTATACCCCTGGGACAATTATTAAGTTTCACGTAAATCCGAGAGGACTCTAAGTAGATTACGTTTGAATAGATTTCGAAGGGGCAAGTTTTCTTTTTTTAAGCAAGTTTAAATACAATAGTACAGAGCTGTAAAGCCCAGCCATTGGAAACTTAAATGAGGAAAGTACGAAAGGTATAGATTACATTGTTTACCGTTTGTTCTGAGGGTAATAAAGTGCCATTGTTACGCGCAGCGGTGGTTACGTTTATAGCCATTAACTGAAACGAAATTTTCTTCAAATTATCGTTATTCACTAGTTGCGTATAAAAACATTTCTAATTTTATAAATTAACAAAAATATTTGAAGCTGTATCAATGTCCCCCTTTTCTTATAAATATAATAGAAAAATTTGGATAATGCCATTTAAAAAAGTGAAAATACTCCGATTGTTGCCAGGTAGATCATCGTCACTCGTTATCTTTACCCGAAGAATAGAAATTTAGGTAACAGCCAGTCGAGAAGGTAAAAGCTCGGTAATCTCTGTAAACTGAGTAACCTGTTCACTTACGATAAATTTCCGACCAGCACTCCAAACTTTCCTTCTCTAATTGTCTACCTAGACGTTTCCTAAATTCCTAAAGAACCATTCCCTTTTTTCTCGAAATTTCGATTTCTAGTTCACCCTCGAAGATAGCGTTAAAACAACTGTTATTCGTGTCCGTCCGATCCCTTTTAAAATAAAATAGGATAAAATTGATCGCGATATAAAAAAGACTAAATCGTACGGTCAAATACCGTGAATGGTCCAGAATAAAGGAGCTCCTTAGTAAAAAGAATATACCATTCCGAGGTAGCTGTCCAACTTTCAACAAACATCGATCAACCGAAAGTGCCTTGAGAGAGGCTTAACAACGGTAATTCCATCGTTCACGCTAAACAGGCTGCAAATCAATTTTCTCGAAATAACGAAGCTGAAGAGCGAGAGAAAAAGAGAGAGTAAGAGAGAGAGAGAGGCAGGTCGGCTCGTTCCAGTCACATCTTAATCCTAATTCGGTTGCCGATGGATCGACGAAGCCGGAGGGCGGTCTATGGTCAACGGCAGCAGCCTATATAACCGACACCGATAACCAGCTATCCTCGTTCCGGCACGAGATCGATAAGGGAATCGTTACCCTCGTAAATGAGAGGGGCCTCCAGAACGAGCCGTGGACAATTCGCAGCGTGAAATCGTCCTTTTTTCTACCGCCAAAGCCGAGCGCCTTCGAGGATAGGTAAAGGAAGCCAGCAGTAGGTACCCTTCTTCCTCCACGGTGGACCATGGGTCCTTAAGTAATGCCTAATGTTTCTCCTGAGGAGGCCGACTTCACGGTGGAGAATGAAAGGTCGACGGAGAGGGGTAGGGGAGCTAGAACGTGAAGCAAAGCGAAGCAGAGGGGCCGAAAAGAAGAGGAGACGGGGAGAGAGGAAGGCATAAAAATTTGTTTTATTTTTCTCTCGGACGGTCGCATTCCAACGGCACCTGATTGCCGCGAGCCGAGCTGGACCCCTCGGCTCTCGGGGTGGTCCCGAATAGCTTGGGACCATCCTGGACCGCTCCACGACCGACTGGACTTTTGTTTTTTACCCCACCAACATCCTCTTTCTCTACGTCCTCGGTCCTCCTCCGACAGTCCTCTCTTATACACCTACAAATACTCTGTTCCTCTCGTCTCTTCTTCTTCTTCGTCTTCTTCTTCTTCTTCTTCTCTGTTCACCTTCATCGTCGAGGAACGTACACACGCGAGAACTTGGAAAGAGAAAGAGGGAATCAACCACGAGGCCCTTCTTTTCACGTTGAACGGTCCCAGCTCGTTCTTGCGATATTTTCCTGGAAATATTCGTGAGATGTTTCTCGGACATCCACCGTTTCGCGGGCTGATCGACGATGAGTCGATCCAACAACGTTCTCTGTTCGACAACTTTCGGCCATCGCTACGCCGGTATTATTAGTTCGAAGTAAAAGTCGAGGACCAGATGCTTCTTTTTGGATGATTCGAACAGATCGAGCGTGGGAATATGTACCCGGTCCAACTTCCATCACTGCTGGCTATTTCGTTCTTCGTTAACGTGTATTTTGGAGGATTTTCAAAAGTTTTATGTTTCAATCTAAAATTCAAGTTTGAGAAACGAAATAATAATTTACTAATAATATTTCATAATAAACCGTTTTGCTATTTGTTCAAAATCTGATCATTTAATCCTCATCATACAGTAGTACGGATGAATGTATCCACTTAATGAAAATCCTCGCTATGATCCAACGACGAGTATTATGCGTCGAGTAATAATCATTTCGTTTCAGTATCCATTATATACACCCGTGCAAGGGTTAAAGTTCCTAACGAACAAACGAAAGCAAAGAGGAAGCAACACTGAACCATCATCGCACACGTCAGGTCTAATCATTAGTCTAACTACATAGGAGGCATAGGGAACCGTGTTCGCGGCATTCGCCACTTTTACAGAGAGCAGAAGGAACAGAAAACGATCCATCTATCTCATTCTGGCATGTTGCTCTTCTTCCCGGCCCGGTACTCCTTCTGTTCCTGTTGTCTGGTCGGTGAAGGAGCCGCCCTCGGCGGAAGATAGATAGATAGATAGGGAGAGGAAGGAGGTCCTGGGAAGAAAGGGAGCAAAAGGAGCAGCCAGGACGAGCCAGGGCACCCAAGTTGAGACATTTTTACCTGCCCGCGGCTTCACGTGGGGAGAGATATTGACTCGTCTTCCACGTTCGGCTATCCACTACGATTTAGAGGAACAGAGATGGCGTATGGGGGAAACTTTGTATAATATATGGGCCGTGCCGAGAGTCCTGCACACGTACGTGTGACCACACGCCCGCAAAATTCGTCCAGATGCACGTATCGAAAGGATTGGCCCCCGGGCGAGCCATAAATCGGACCATACTTTTTAGCGGTGTACGCGAACCCTCCTGACAAATGGAAAGATCATGACGACTAATTATGCGAGCAATTAATATTTCCGGCCAGCTGTTCTAATCCCTCGCTTCACTCGGCTAATAGAAATTGTCGTAGCTCCAAAGATTAAAATTAAAATACTGACTAATCTGTTTTGAAATTAAATTTCAAGACTAATCAAAATTTTCAAAGATGGTAATTTAGTTTTGCTACAAATTTGATAATTAAAATTATCAAAAAAAGTAAATTCCTTTCGAATATTAATTTTTCACTAGGCCCGAATCACTTGTAACTGATTTCTCTTTTATAAATACTAATAGTGATCGTGGAAATCGAGGAAAGGGTAAACAGTGCTTTTTCTTTTCTATAGGGACAGGTGTTAAGAAAGGTGATTGAATGATTTATGGTAATATTTATGCTAAACTTAGTTAAGCAGGAGATGATGTTTCTACTTTGGTCCGGCTGTCAGTGAATTAGCATTTAAAGTATCTCTCGTTCACGTCGGAAACGCGTCTCACAGAGGCGTGTAAAAAGGTCAAGAACAAACAACCTTTAAAAACGAAGGCAATAAGTTTTTCTCTAAATATCGATGACTTTGTCATCGAGAAGGTTGCAGATTTATTCCGAGTTCTCGAAGGACGAGCATCCGAAAATTCAGACTCGTTATCAAAAGGAATTAATTCATCCAACTTTTTTATAACTCTTTCTCAATCATAACAACGTTTACGTAATTTTTGAAAATTATTAAAACAAAAAGAATATAGAAATGGACTCCTACTTAGGTAGCCATTATCTGTACAAGGGTTAATCAAAGGTTTAAGGAGCGTTTTTACCAAATTTCATAAAAATCTGTTAACAGTCCTGATTTCTAAGACATCCCCAAAATCCAACCCAAATAAATTAAATTAAAATGAGAATTAAATTGATTTTTCTTTAAACGATTCTTATTTGATTGACGAACAATGATACGAGAACAGAGAACAATGGTGAGAAGAAGTTGTAAATCGCGAAGAAAGCCGAAAGAGCAAAGGATTAAAAGGGGGTGAGCAATGGCAATCAATTAAGACTCGTCGAGCGTCGTATAACGTAATAACGCGATTTAATTTATGCCGGTTTTTATCGGACGCCCGGAGTTCCCAGTACTGGGCTGGGTACACATGTCGAATAAGTTATGGTTATGGGTATCAATTTATATGCATGCCGCATATCGCGTCGAACAGCCTAGAACGTTTCTCACCGCGAGCCACGGTATGAGACGTCCCAGAGATAAAGCAGGAGGGACAGATAAGCGTAAAAGAGAAAGACGGACCAACAACTTTCCGAGAAACGTTCGACCGTCCTTCTTCTGCCACCCTCGCGAACGATACGACTCCTTGTAAAACGATGGAAACCGATTTCTCTCGCGTTCGAACCCGCTGCTGGTCATTTTTGGCCCGCCAGACATACAGTCACCCTTTTAGAGAAGGAATTCACGATTCTTCAGGGTTAATCGACTTTTCGACGCAATTCCCGAGATTCCACTTCATTTTTCAACGTTTCATATTTCTAGAAGGTTTAGAAATTGGTAACGGAAAGATTGGTAATTTTAGCAATTATTATTTTCAGGGTCATTGTGCTATTTTAAGTGCTAATGATTAGACTGCAAATATTTTTGCAATATATTTTCTTCTAAAAAGGGGCTGGAATGCATTGTTTAATTTTGTAAATTTTACATATTTTGCATCTTTCAAGTGTTTCATTTATTGAACGCTTACCCCTATCCCTAATATGATAGTAAGTGAGAAAAATATAAATAGTAACAGTAACGATAATGGTAACGATAATGGAATGCAAAGAATCCATAAAATATTTTAACAAATTCCCTTTTTCTTATCTTTGAAATTTTTCTTCAGTAGATATGTAATTACTATTTTTTCCTCGATATTTTGTATTAATGATTTGATACGAATAAGATTGGATAGAAGATCTAAAGTGTTGAAGGGGTTCTTGTTCATCGAGACATGCAGTTCTCGAGAATTCATTTATTTGCGGTGAACGGACTTTTCACCGTGTTTCCGGAGGCATGCTGGAATTACAGATTATCTTCGCGTCTTCTCCACCGAGAGTCAACCTTTTTTCTTTCTTCCCTTCAATTTATTCTATCACCGCGATTTGACGAATTGCACTCGCGAGGAATTCTAATTCTCCAACAGAGTTCTTCCTCTTTTTCTCCTTCAACCGTTCAGTTTTCAAGTATTCCCGAGACGTGTTGGAATTTTAGATCTACCCTTTCTTTACCCTACCTTGATGTATCTACTATCAAATGATTCCTTCGACATTTTTCCTTTTTTATTCTATATTTATGTAACTCATAGGGGGTATCTTCTCAGGAGGGCCAGAAAGAAGTGCATATTTGGACATTTTTTTTCTTTTTTAAGAAAAACTTATTAATCTTTTTTCATTTATGTTTTGTCAAAAATTCAGAAAATTTTTATTTTCAACAATCCGCCCCAAAGTGGCTCCCAAAAAACAGCTTGCCAAATATCAACTAATATCTTCCACACTTTTCATTATTTTTGCATTAAAAAAATTTCTAAAAGTTTCTGCGGATGTACTTTTTAAAATATAAAAACATTTATTAAAAATGTTTAATAAGTTTTTCTAAAACAAATTCACAAATATTCATATTCTTTTGGTCTTCCTAAGCAGATGTACCTTTTGAAGAAATTTTTCTGGAAAATTTTCACTTCTGATCATCAAATAATTATCAAAGAATTTTCGTCTGAATATGACAAAACCATGGTTTTCCTAGCCTTCCGCGTTTTTCCTGGTCGCTTTATTCATACGGCCTCGAACTCGAACGAACGCTCGCATGTAAACTCGTTCTAATTTGCATGTTGATGTGCATCGAGTACAGGGGGAAGGTCGTCCATCGAGGATCCATTGCTTCGATCATCAATTCCGCATGTTCGTTCCTCGTAATTTCGTCACTTTCGCGATTTAACCGTCTATTCTTTGAACCATGTTTATTTCGAAAGCGTTCCTCGAACGCGGCCTCTCAGAACTGGCTGCATAAATTTCCAACATCCAGGGAAACCTTTGAAACAAAGTTTCCTTACACAAACGTTTCAGTTTATTCGTGTGAATCGATACGATTGATGAATAGCAGAATATGCAAAGCGTTCGTCTTCATCAGTTCAACACTTTTCTGATTATTTTCGTTCGTAAAAGTAAACAGACTTGAATATTTAGATGAGAGACCACGCTCTGTTTCGTTAATTCTTACACCTGTGAATACATCTTCAATAATTGATTATTATTAACGCAAAATTTAATTATAAATCTGTAGTATTTAAAAGATAAATACATTGATTAATATAAATAATATGTATTCTTTAATAGATAAAATATTAAAATTAAACGGACCGATAAGAACCACCATTAGAAAAATATTTAATAAGATTTTTAAATTAAAAAAAGTATAGAACAAAAGTTTTTTATTTTGATATAAATTAAATAAAATAAATATTCACAATTTTTATTAACGATTTCTTAATGATTAATCAGTTACTATGTATTCCTAAAGTGATGATCATTTCAAATTTCAATTCATTGATTTCTCTGATTGGAAACTTTGAAACATTCCCGATGATTGATCACCGATAAAACCTCAGATCATGTGAATCCCTGAGGTACATAAATTCAATTACGAAGCCGAATAAATAACGAAACTAATTGCGATAGCTAACGCGATAATCTCCATATTTCTTTCTTATTACGAATAGCGGCATCTCCCATTGATGTTTCAGTTACGAATGCGGTTAACAGTTTCGGTGGATTATACGCCAGGTAAAAATGTTATCTTCCTGGAGGATCTAAGCGACAGGCGATGAAACATCGCCTTTTCTAAAACGTATATTTTCGATGTTTCTACTCGGGTAGAGAAAAGCAACTTTTGCCTTTAGGAAGGTCGATAAATAAGAATCGAAACGAGCCTTTGATCGTCGATATTCTTAATTGTAAACCGTAAATTGTTAGTTTCACACGGCATATCGAACGTGTGAAAAAACGTATTCGTGCTCGGTGGATGGTGCACCGAAATTTCACGGGAAAGAGGACAGAATCGCGAGGAAGAAAGGCCGAATTCCAAGAAATACCTGTCCTTCGTTCATTCACTCGTCACAAATTACCATTCTCCGTGTTCCAGTCGCGTCAGCACGATCGAACGCGGAACAATTTACGATACCACTGGGCAGACTTTTGAGAAAGGAACTGTCCACCTAGGGAATCCCCTTTGCACGGTTCATTGAACTATAATTAGGAATATTTTTTGAATGAAATTCTACTTGGGAAAATTTGCAATAACCACAGTAAGTTGGACCTCAAAGAATTTAATTCTATAAAAATAAAACTTCTGCTAAATACTCTTTTCTTTTAAATATTAATTTTACCAAACCAAGATTATTTCTTCAGCAATAATTTTTTACTCTTAACGGAAAATAAATAATTTTTTTTTAATTTTCTAGATAAGAAAAATAACATTTTTAATATTTTCTAGCTGGTGAGTTCAATGAGCCCTCTTCCCTAGATCCTCCTACGATTTAATTCGTTAAACTAATTAAAGTAAATTCATTAACTGTTCTTTATCTAAATATCGTACTAAATTAGAAGTAACTCTCCTTATGAAAATCCATGAATAAAACACAAATTACAACTGACCACCAGCCATTTTGTATTAAGAACATTCATGAATCGTTTATGTAGTAATTTTCTTCAGACTTTAAGCTTTAATTTGATGCTGCATAAGTGCTACTTTGCACGACTTTTCTTTCATGAAATTTAACAAACAGCAACTGAATTTTTGATGCAAAACAAATTTTTGTTGAATGAAAGATTATTCGATCAATCGATCGAAGCTCGTTCTTTCAATCTTTCCGAGGAATGTGACGTTTGAACGGTGGTGAAGGATCGTTTGGCCTCCTAATATAAAAGCGGACCAGAAACGTGGCAATTTCACGCGTTAGCCTCGATTGACTCGGATCGTTTTCGTGATCACGAATCCGCTATAACCGGCCCGAAGTCTCCTCGTGATTTCACACGTCGGGAACGTGTTCGTCGGTGTCCTTGTAATTTATCTTCCTCGAACTTTCTAGAAGAATTCACGATACTTCGAGCAAACGCAGGACGGCCAATGAAAATGTTGATCGACGAAAAGAAGGATTCCGGGCAAGTAGAAAGTTCTATGATGAGGTTGATTTGCATAAGTCGACGGCAACGAAAGTGGAAACTGCCTCTGCTCCCTTCCTACTTCTCGATTTTCAACAACACATCCGCACCGATTTCGATCACCTGAACACGCGTGACATAACCGGAGAATTATGTTCGAGGCTCGGCTAGAAGAATTCACGATGGGCGGTCTGCATGTACGGTTGCTAGAAAACCCTTACGGGACATTTCTTCTCTAATAGAAAGTTCTTCTAATCCTTTGGATTCTTTTTTTTTTTTCATTCGCCCAATGAAACCCTTGATTAATCTTTGAAACCGAATTTGTTTTCACAGCATCGATACTCGAAAAACTGTACGGTTTTTTGCGTGACGTCAGAGTTTCGTAGAAATCGACTCGTCTTGAAATTTTATTATGCTCGAATCGCGATGAATATGCATGCGGAAGCGCGGATTTGCCAGAAACAGGTTCGCGACAACCGGTGAACGCAAACTCGGATTCGACAAATGGAAATCTCTGCTCCTTTTTTTTTCTCAAACTGCAGTCCAAAAATAATTGATCAAACGGTAATAGTGATTCTTTGATTTCGAAGACTTTGTCAGTCAAATTGAATGCTTTATCTCTTCGCTTTCATAGATACCAAAGATTTCAGTTAGAAAGGGTTAACCGAAGGAGTTTTAATTTTTATCGTTAACAATTTTTTTATTAGACACGCGAAAGGGAAAAGGATTAAGAAGAGTTTAATATGTCGAACACGGCGTCTGGGATACTGTTTGTTACGTCGTTAGCTGGACATTTGAGATCCAACAGAAGATCTGCCAAAGTCACCGAAGAAACGCTAGACGAGCATTCCGAGCCGCAGAATGCTCACACCCACGAGAACTGCTTCTAAACCGGTAGAATCCAGTTGGTAAAGCGATTTATAATCCCGAAGTAAACTCATATAGTGCATTAATTATATCGATCGCTCTGAAAGCATTTTCAAAGTGTCTCTGAATTCAAATCTGCCGATTAAGAAACCAGTTTTCGTACCGATTCCACCATTTCTCTCGGCCGTCGGTCCTACTTGTTTCTTTTATTTCTTGCTCGAAAGACTTCTCTGTCGTTGCTTTTCGATACGATACACCCCGTTGAACTGAATTTTCTGATCTGACGTAATCGATTCGCTATTCGTCCCTAGGTATAGTCATCGGTTTTTCATCCGATCAACCCTAAATCCTAATTTTACCTCTGACTTCAGCTACGGACAGTGAATTTCAAACAAAAGGCCTACCTGACTCATTTCCCAAAAATAAGATAACGTTATGACACAATTGTGCATCATTGTCACCATAGAATCACCATAGAATTAGCTCTACGTATAACCGGAATAACACTGGACGATAACTCAGAGTTCCAACAGTATAAGTTCAGTTTATCAGTGATTTGATGAAATAAACGAAGTTCTACCGAATTATCCGTGTTCATGGAACCTATTAATCTCCGACCACGAGGAATTCATGGAAGAATTGCGAAGTATCGGGAGAAGGTCGCGTCGGGTAGAACATCTCTACGTGGTTGGCGAGGAGAAATATCGTGCCGGTACGGGCACGTTTCGTCCAAGCGGACGATGGGACGCGGAACGCGCGCGAGTAACGACGAGATCGAGTGGCGCGTAAACGCGATGACACAGAGAAGACAGGGAGGAAGGGAGGATAGAGAGGGAGGAAACAGAGAGAAGTGAATAATGACTTACTGTGAGCGGCAAAGGTCATGATGACGTCGCTCTGGTCGATGGCCCTGAGATCCTGACCGGTAAGATCGAACTCGCTGACGCTTCGTTGCTCGGCGATCGGTTTCTCGTCCTCGTCCTCGCCAAGAGCGTTCTTGTATATGTCCAAGAGAAACTTTGGCGCCGACCTTTTCACCTGGGGAGGTCTACCGGCTGTGTTCCGCGGCCTATCAGGCAGTCCAAGAAGATTCAATATCTCGTGCTCGACCTCGCGTTTCTCGCGTTGGCTGACCACCCTGTGCACGATCGTCTGGTCGAAACCATTGTCGACGTAGAGGCCGCTCATCCTTTCCGCGGCGGCGGTGCTCGTCAGCCCGGCGAGGATCGTCCCGAGGATCAGCAGGGGCGCGAGACGGCGCGGCGACATCTCGGCGCGTCTTTCCGCTCGAGATCGACACGGGCCGGAAGGCACCATTCTACCTCCCGCCGCTTCCACCACCACCTCCACCAGCACCACCTTCCCCTACGCCACCGCCTCCTCCTCCTCCTACGTCGGCGCTCGCACGACGACGACGTTGTCCTCGTCGTCGTCGTTCCTATCGAACCACCAACGTGGACGCCGAGCGGGACCGCCGACTCGGCGATCGAGCCGCGATCCAACCGCGGTATCGATCGATTTTTTATCGATCCTTCAAAACGACACACCACTCGTACGCGAAACTACAATTTCAGTACTACTACCAAAGTCCTTCCTGGTACAACACCTCTATCTTTTCAAACTTTTCTTCTCGCCGATTGTCCCGCGATGATCGAGATTCAATTGGATCGTGGATCGATGAAACACATTGCGCGCACTTTGCTCAACCGGCCAAAGAACGATTGAAAGGATACACGCGGCGCATGTTCGCCAAAACGCGCACGGGTTACTCTCGAGGAGCGTCTCGGTGAGCACCGGTGACCACTGCCGCCGACTCCCGCGATGCCAGTGCCAGTCTGTTTGTCTGGCCCGTGCGGTGCACCTCCTCGTCGTCGCTGCTCCTCCGCGAGGCCTCACCACCGCCTCCCAGGGCCGTACCGCTCCTCCGACAGAGCCACGCCTCGCTTTTGCCTTCCTTCGCCTTTACCTCTCCGACTCGCGCGTCGCGTTGCCTCGTTTCGCTTCGCTTCGCCTTGCCTTGCCTTGCCTTGCCTTGCCTTGCCTCGACCTGCCTCGGACTCGCTTCGACTCACCTCGCACCGCTTTTGCCTTGCCACGCCGGTAGCCACGCGTACATACTCTTCCTCCCTTACCCCCTTCTTACTCCATCCAACCTCTTCTCTTCTCGTCACTTCTTCTCTGTCCACAGTGGCACTTGCGATCTCTGCTAAAATTGCTCTTCGAATTTTCGCGCTTCGACTCCGTTTTCGGGGACACTTTGGAGGGGTCTCCGTTTGATCGCGTTTTAATTCGGTGAGAAACGATAGGTAGTGAAAGGTGTGAAATAGAGGATGATCCTTACAGGGATACTCTGTGAAGTGTCGTTGATTAGAGCCGATTCGGAGCTGTTCAGTGGTCCTCGTGACGTACGAATTACGAAAGCTGATTTCTAATCTCCGCTTATACAAACAGTATCATTAGATCTAGATCAATTCTAACGGTATATAGTCCTCCACGATCGTCATTTCAGCACTGTCACTACGTGTCCCACGCGTTCTAACCGACTTTACTTATTCGACTAACGCAACGATCAACGTTAATTATGATCGGTAGAAAACATTAGCATTTCTCAATGCATTCCTTTCAATTGTTCAAAGGATCAACGTTGACCGTTAGCAACGTATAAAGACATCGCGAAACACAGGTACTATCGTGCGAGGCAATTATTTTCCTGTCGCACTTTATTGATTTGTTCGACTTGGTACGAGCGTAAAAATATCCGATTAATTCATAAATCGCCGTTTGAACGAGCAACGTTCGATCGTGCCGGTTTCGTCCAACGAGGAGAACATATCGCCGTGCCAGAGATGGTTGTGATAAAGAGAGCCGCGAAAATGAAGGATAGCTGGTGTAAAGGGAGAATTCTACATATGTATGCTCACGATTAGATTGTTCGACGAGTGTGCAAGGTGTTGCGTACACAACGCTTGTTGTACGCCTAACGCGGCACTCGAGGAATGTTGCATGTAACACCACGTGTTTGCAAGGTTCCCAAGAGATTCGCGAGCGTGTATTACAATGTAATTATTACGTAACAGAAGGCTGGTATTATTTAAACGGGAGAGAACACGTACAACTTGGAATACAATCTGTATCTACGTCGCGTGATTAGCCTGCTGCGCAAATTTTCTGCTTATTTCAACGAGAAATCATTGCAAATTTGACTTTCGCTGAAATCGCTTACAATTTTTGTTCAACAGAATTGATTACTCAGAAACGCGACAAACAAGAGGATAACATTTATTCTTTGTTTTCTCAATCGAGTTAATCGATTGAATTAATTAATCTTTATTTCATTGAATATTTTTCAACAGTTCAAATTCTAATCGCGTTTTACAGATTCACTGTATTGGTGGTTGAAATAAAATTTTTCTTCAAACTCCACCGAATTTTCGAAGACATTTGCACGTCCCTGGGTCATAGAGATAGGACCGCCCCTGCCGAAGAAGTAGGCGGCGTTCACCAGCCCTGATCGTTGGTATTACTCGGCTCTCTAACGTGGTGCCGGAGATCAGGGTTAGCGAGGGAACATCGTGCGATGGCGGCCGACCGTACCGTGAACATTCTTCTTTCACTTTTTTTTTCAACCCCTTGGATCTTTATCAGCTCGTCATCCTGACCAGTTGCTCGCGATTTCCTGCGATAGCCGTTGCCAGTTTCACCGATACCCTGTATCCGTAACAGAAAACTGTCCTCCGTTTCCGGTCCGTGAAAGATCGCTCTTGCAAGCTCGTCGATGCAGAAAAGAAAAAAAGAACACGCACGGACCCGAAAAGAATTTGTTTACCGGCCTGTTTGGTAAGAATGGCATGCAGTTGACAAAGTTGTTTGAAAGTTGGTCATACGAGAGATTCCTCGAGGATGCAGTCTCTGGAGAAATTTATTTTTGGAAACGGTGCTTTTGCTCGCCGTTTAAAAAAAAAGACGAAGATACGTCGCTTCGAAGGTAATTTACAAATTTAATGAGACGACAGGCGCGTTGGCAAGTTTTGCAACTGATTTCACTGTTCGAGATTGTGTCGGTGTTTTAGCGATACCGGAATTCATAAACACGTGAAACTACCGGGCGATGAATTTATTTATAGAAATAACGGGCTAATTAAAAACTTTGCGATTAAAAGAAATGTTATACGAAAAGGAACAAATTTCTAGTTATATTCGTTGAATATGGTAATCTTTCAAATTTCAAAAAATGTACAGCTTTGGGAATTGATAAATCTTTATTTGATATTTATTTTAATTAAAGAAGTGATAATAATTCGATACTATTTATCACAAAGTACCATACTATTATTAATGAAGCTATTGAAAAGAGACTTTGCAACTCTTATCGTTAAATAAACAAGTGAAGTATCTATAATAAACAACGAATATTGGTACATGATTAGAAGGTTCAACTAGCAAATTTTAATTAGAAACAATGAAAAAAAATAACTCGAGTGTCATATTTATGCGCAATCAGCCATAAACGTAGAAGGGGTCGGGGTGGGCGGACGACGGTGAAAGCGAATCTGAGTCGGTAGTATCCATTAATATGCCAATAAAGCCAGCACAACGCTTGTAATATCCAGTTTGTTGTAAGAAATATTTGTTTACTCGACACAATTTCTTTGCTGGCAGACTTCACCGCGGAGGTACGAACCGATAAGTGCGGTGAAAAATCTGCTAAAAGGTAACCAATTCGGTTCGCAAATGCAACTTTTCTAATCAGATTTTCTCGAGGACGCGCGATGCGCGGACAAATAGAATTTTTGTCCAGGTATTTTTAAACGTGATATCAAGAGATGTTGCTTGTTTACTACGGACCCGTTCCTTCCTTTCCATCTGGATCTGACTTTATCTTGACCATGTTTAATATTCATCGAAATTGTGAACGGAAATCACCCTTCACTTCGTACTAAAAATATCATAGATTATTCATGGTACAGTTCAAAGAACAAGCGGAGCTTGAAACGGATTCGTTTCTCTTATTCCAATAAAGTTACCATTCTCATGACTAATTGAAATCAAGAAGAATGGACAGATTTTGTTGAAAATGAAAAAGCAGATGTTCCTGCTTAATTACGCTTTAGACTAACGATGTTTCGTTGAATTCCTCTATTCAGCGGTGCTAGCAACTCCTACTGGTTTCATGCGACAACCATTAAGCGCATACCATCGTGATTCTTACAGGTGTCGGCTACACACTCAGACCGTATTCCGTAATGCTTGCCTCTTAATTCCAACAGATAATCCTGAAAGCATCACCGGAAATTCCATTATCGATGCATACCCGGCTCACCCAATAAAACGTTCTGTAGCTTACAGCCCTGGCTCGTCATTCTGCACGTTCGTCGATGGAACTCTTGGAGAAAAGCAAGAGATGCTGCAGTTCGTTCTTCGTCTCTTTTCTTCCTTCGGCACACTGTGTGTTTCTCGGCTGACCAACAGCAAACGGAGAATAAATAAAATAAATAGAGGAATATAGGAGGTAAATAAAAAATGTGGCAGCAGAAGAGAGAGAGAGAGAGGAGAGGAGAGGAGAGCGGAATGGACACACGGGAGGGAGATAAGAAGAAAAAGAGAGTCTAAGGGAAAGAGGGAGAGGAAAGGAGCGAAAGGGAGAGGAAGGGGAAGGGAGAGTACCCTCAGGGCGAATTCCCGTCGAGCATCGGCCGCTGCAGAATCCAGAGGTGCGTTCACCGGGGAAATCCCTCCCTCGAAGATTATCCTCTCGAAGAAAAATCAACGACTAAGCGTTTCAGTACGACGCAGTCCCACCGCTTGTCCCATTCATTTACCGTATTTTCTCGTTCAAACTTCTATTTTCTTTCTTCGTCGTTAGGGTAGAACTCGAAGTGATCAAATTCGGACAATTGTGAAGAATAAACACACCTTGGACATATCTGTAAAATTGAATATTGATTTGTCATGAATTTATAGCGTAGGAAATTTAATCGGTGAAGAATTTCGATGAATGAACACAAGAAAGTCCCCCGAAAAATACATCTAATTACTACCAGCCAAATAATAACACCTGGACGAACCAATGTCTTACGACTAATTTGAAGATTTGAGAAGAAGCGAATAGAAGATGATAATGAATTTAGCCGCGCACAAATCTGATCGGTCGTACGACATGTCTCTTCCCAGAAATCATCTCGAAGCGATCTACCGGTGAACGGTCATCTCTCTTTCTTTGTCTTTCCTTGCCGAGTCGGCTCGGCCCCCTTGTATGTCCCTGTTGCGTTAGTTGGCCAGGTCGGTGCCAGGGAGTCTACCAACGATAACCAGCTGCGCGTCGTACCGGTAGACTGCCTGCTGCCTCCGGCTGCTCCGGGGACCCTGGGACCGGTTATACTTGACCCAGCGGTTTACACGCGCTTGCCGCCGCCAGCACCACCACCGCTGAGGCCGGATCGCGCCGCTACCGAAACACGTACCTACATTGCCTGGACAAACTCCAGCACACTTGCCTCTCCCTCCGTTTTCCTCTTTCTCTTTCCTACTCGCGCTAACAACCATCTCCGATACATGCTACCTCAATCCATCTCACCCCACTCCAGCTCACTCTACTCTCGCACTCTCTGAAGATTTTTACGTTTGTTTTTACATATATGACGAGAAAATATGTTGAATTATTAATTTCTCCCTTATACAAGTGGATGGAACATGGGATACAGGCATGGAGGATCTTCTGAAGCTTGTTGATAAAACGTCAGCATCAAACAGTACTTCCTGTTTTCAAATTTAATTAAATGGATTTTATGATTATATTAAATAATGTAGTTAGGAGAGCACGAGTAAGATATGTAAAATACAGTTTAATGAAATTTGCTTACGAAGTAAATTGTCCTTAACGTACTTTAACCTTGTATAAATACTCTCTCACAACATTCCAATTGTAAATTTCTAGTATGAAACTTGTACAATTACGGTATAATGAAATTAACTTAGAAGTATGTACAGATGCAATGTAATCTTTCCAGCAGTTTCTTCACTTAACATATTTTTCCATAAATTTACGATGAAATTCGCTTCTTAACGAGTCATTTATGAACACATCATGCTTCTTTTTAGGTTCGGAACGAGCACAGTTCTTAAACACGACGTCATCGTCCCATCGTCGTCTGACTTTCATGTCCGTTCGTGCACTTTGAGCTGAATAATTTAACAAAGGATTTCCTGACAGAATGTTTTCCATTCTTATCCTTTCTTCTTCCTGCCGTTTCTCCATTTCCTACAATGTTAAAAACAATGTTAGAATGAAAGTAATGACAACTTTAAGTTTTTAAATATTTGTAAAAAGTTAAATGCAAAGTTTTACCTTTTTAGCCTGTTCCGCGGCCCTTTCCTTCTTAATGCGCTGCAATTCAGCTAAAAGAGCTGCAGTATCATCCTCATCACTTTCAGATTCTGAATCATCATCATCGAGAGGATCATCCGCATCTAAGCTTGCTGTAGGAACTTGATCAAGCTTCTGTCTTTTTGCACTCGACGTGGAAGTTTCTCTAGGTGCTTCTATCATACGCCGATTAGAACTTTTATCCTTCTCCCTTTCGCGTTCACGCTCCTCTAATTCTTTACGGAAATCACGATTCCTCAATTCTTCTATTGTTCCTTGTCCATGTTCTCTAAAATTCAGGTAAGGTTATGTTCTACTGAATTAAAATTTGAGTCTAATATTTCAAAAAGCAATACAAATGGATATAGATTATTTAAAAATTGTATAAAATAAATAAAATACCTATATTTTAGTTTTGTATGAGACGGTAAATCTCTACTGCTGTATTGTTTTGATATTGCACTTAAATCTTTTTCTCCACGTCCTTGTCCGCCTCTAGCAGGTTCAAATGTTGGTCTTGCAGCTGTAGTCATTTTGCTTAAAAATTATTCAATACCTTTGATATAATTAATTTACTTTCTTTTTATTAATACGTTTTACAAGTTTTTAATATCCAGCTGATCGTTTATCACATCAAAACTATGCATTTGCTTGGATTGCATATAGTCTACACTACCCAACTCTGTATTAAAAATATGACTGTATTCAGCACTCTCTACCATCAGCATTGGAATTAATGTACGCCCCCTTTCGGCTCACTTTTTGCCCATTTCTGGGCAGGGAGCGTAGGGAATTGCATAGCCGTATTCCTCTGTTGGTCCCTTTTCCATTGACTTTTGCACCACCTACCATCAATATTGAAATTAAAACACGTCCTTCACAGCCACCCTATTATTTCTTGCTATTTATGTGAATTACGCAGTCCTGAAACTAGTGGATGATTTTCGAATGACAATCGATAGTGCTACATTGCTGTTTACAGCTATTATTGAAATACAATTTATATTGTAAAATTACTAAACCCCAAGTAAATAACAAGTGAAAAGAAGAAACAAAAATTTTAAGTTTTAAGATGTAATTACTGAATACAAGGTTGAATATAAATATTAAATAAAGGAAGAAGATATCATTATTGTATATAATAACATTTTACATATCGTTATATATTTTTCAAACAATTTAATGCTTAATGACTTTTTGTATTTCATTGTATATAAATAATTGTGATATACAATAAAGCATTTATTAATATGCTATGTGTATATTAATGTTTATAGTAATATTGCTTAATATTATTCAATTAAATTAATTTGTTTCAACTACATTGCAAAAATGTTGACTCCCAGATTTGAAATAACCCAAACAGATGCAGAAGTTGCAATTATGATTCATGCACCATATGCTAATATTAAAGATACCGAGGTTTATGTTGAAGGCACAGATTTTAGATTTTATTCTACACCATATTATTTGAGGTAAAATATTTTGGTATGGAAGAGTTAGGTCGAAAGAAAAGAAATTCTATAAAACTTTCTATTTCAGATTGAGACTCCCACGTGAAATTGAAGAAAATGATTCATCATTTGGATCATACGATTGTGAGAAAGGAGATTTTTCTTTAAGATTTTCCAAAGTAAACCATGGAGAATATTTTGAAAATTTAGATATGATAAGTACATTGTTAGCTCCACAGAAAAAGAAGAGCACAATTGTTCCTAACATTGAAGTAATTGGTAAATATTATATGTGTACATAATTCTCTTTTCAAGGTTTTTCATATTTTTTATATTATAGGCAATCCATCAGCAAATTCAGAGGACATAAATGAAATATCAAATGAGCATAACTCAACATTAAATGAAAATATAAATGGAGATGAATGGTACATACCTCAAAACAATCCTACAGAAACTATACCTCTTTTATCTTCTTCACCAAAATATGGTTTTGCAAATAAAATATCTGCAGCTTTGGTAGCTTTTGAGGTATACATTTTAGAATAACAATTTTATGTATCATTACTAATGTAAAAATTGATTATATTTTGCAATCTTTCTATCTTTAATTTTAGTCAGCTTGGATTAAAGAAGTAATAGATCTTCCAATGCCTGATACAACACTGCAATCTGAGAGAAAAATTTTAAGAGAGAAACGTGAACTTTCAGATTTTAATGAGGAACATTATTTAGCAGATCTCATGCAACCAGAGTGTATAGAACCATACCTATTGTTTACTGCAGAGTGGGATACTTTGGAAAAAGAAAATATTTCATTTAATGAAAGTGAAATAGATGTATTGAAAGAGCTTCCAAATAAAGAATATTTATTAGATAATGAAGAGACAGATAGATTGCTTTTAAGCTTGGTTGACATTTTATTTGGAAGCTGTTATAATCATAGAACAACATTGGGGGAAAATACAGTTGAAAGTAGTTGGACTATCAATAAATTAAGTTCGACCTTATCTTGGTTTGATGTATGTTGGTCTTTGTATAAATTTGTTAAAATATTAATGTTATATGATTTCGTACATTTATAACAACGTTTATTTAGGATTTTTCCACTCCAGAAGAAGTTATAAAAGCATGTTTCAGAAGATCAATATGCTATCCACTTTTTCGAAATTGGAAGCTTTCTATAAAAGTCCTTGAGGATGTGAAGAAAGTTGTTAAATTAGGTACGTAATTAAACATTATTATTTTAAAATTGGTTTATTCTTACGTTAAATATATTTTATTTTAGGTAAAAAATATATTATAAAACGTTTCTGTGAAATTCACGGTATGTTTAATAATTCATGCGAACCACGATATATACTAAATCAATTGTACATAAAAGATTATCTAATTTGGTTGCAACAAATTAATGAATCTTTAATAGAATTACTGGACACTTTAATTGCTAATGTAAGTAGTTAGAATTTTTAGCAAGAACTCTATACAAACTATTAAAATATATATGTTCTTTTCAAGGTTCAACCTAGTAAGGAAGAAATGGGGCTTGATTTAATAGAACTAGAACAAGCAGCTTACTCTGTTCAAGAAGAAGATCTTATCATTGAAAATTCTGTTCACGAGGTGGTGGATCAAATGGATGAATTAACAGTTAATGACAATGACAAGAACAAGTAAGTAAAACAAATAATATCCTTGGTGAATGAGCGAAATTTACAGTTTCATTGGAAAATATTATGTCTTTATGTTGTATAATTTTATTTTAAAGGCCAAAGACTATATACTACATTAAAGACAAACATTCTTTAAAATATTTGTAAGTATTTTAATAGAATTGTTCCGAATAACTTGTTTTGATAACTTTATCAATTTAACAAAGCTTAATTGATTATACCCCTAATAAATGGGATAAATAATTGTATTTTCAGTAAGCTTCCCTAGAGAAAATGACATCACCATTTTTGCTAAGGAAGCTTACCATACTCGCTACTGTACATATCATATGCCTTAATTTATGGTGCACCAATGTAATACACTAACTGAAATGCACATCTCTTTTACAAATCACATAAATATCAATTTCCAACATCGGTAGTTATTGATATACACATAAAAATAATAAATTGCAATCAGATTTGCACAGAACGCATGAAATAATTGCACAGTAAAAAAAAGGATGCAATTTATCCTTTCATGTAATACATATACATATAGTTTATTTTCGTACAGGTTATCAAGTAGCTCGAGTTCAAGCGACAGCAGCGATACAGATTCTGAAAGTGATTCTGAAACTACTTCGAGTACTACAACAACAAGCGATAGTAGCAGTTTAGATTCTGATGACATGAGTGAACCAGAAGGATGCACTTAACGTTTAACTTTTACATATAATGTATTTCTACATCCTTGATAACGATATACTCCAAAAATCTGTGTAAAAACATTTTTCAAATTCTTATATTTATTTAAATACATATTTTAATGAATAAGTAAAATTTCGTGTATTTATATTAATACAAGGGATACGGAGATACAGTGATTTAGTGGTAGTCCCCGCGTGGCTCATAAAAAGAATGAAGAAATAAATATCTGCGAAGAGAGGCCTTGGTCCATAAAGAGGAGAAGGATAATAAATACTTAGGAAGCGTGGGTCTTGGCCCATAAAGAAGGATAAAATAATTAATAACTGAAAGGGTTGGCCTTGGCCTATAAAGAGGGATAAAATTATATAAATAACTGGAAAAGTGAAATAAAAGGGGTCCTCAGCGGAGGCCCAGAAGAGGGACACAATCATAAATGTTATTCCCCTTCGATGAGTTTATTTAATAAACAAAGAAAATAAATAAAGTAAATTAAATAAACTCCGGAAAGAAATTAGAGGACGATTATTATACTGATCGTGCCCTCTTCATACGGACCTGATTTTATGCAGGGGTGTCAGGGACATTCGGAAGTATAAATTATAATGATTTATTGAAATAGAAATTTAGAAAAGGTTAACATGACTTGATAGTTTGATGAATGATGAAGGAATGAATGTACAGAAAAGCTATTTGAATTTTATTCATGAAAATAAATGATTAACAAAAATGTTTGGTAAAAGCGACGTTGAGAATTTCTCCTGAATGAACATTTTCTTCTTTATCAACTTCGACGCCGGCCGCCACACCCGCTGCGCCAACGACGCCCTCTGGATAGCGATCTGATATCATCGTGGGGTATCAGAGACCCCGAAGCGTCCGCTCTCGGAACACCGACGTAATATCATTTTGGGGTGTTACAGACCCCGAAGCACCGGTGACACTTTGCATACCGACATTATAGCGTCATGGCTATCAGGAACCCCTAAGGTAAAATGTACAACCCATAGATTTCTATAGAAAAATTGAAAGCTCTGAAACTTTTGACGGTTTTGAGCTAGTCTCAGCGAGAACTTTAAACAACTGCCAGTAAAATAGAATAATCATCAATGATAATCTTTTGTCAAATTTTTATTTGCATCTGTATTTATTTTTAATATCATTTTACATGTAGATAATAAGAACTTTTCTATTGACTACATGAGTCAACATAAACATGTTACACTAACTCACGACAGTAGCATCATAAGCACCATTTTTATGCGTTATCGAACAAATAATGTTAGTTAAAAATTTGACTTTGCCATAAATGTCATAAAAGAAATGAAAATTATCATGGATACATATTATGAAAATACTTCACTATAAACATTAACATTATTATTATATTATTATTATTAAAGTATGTTTATGTGCTTTCAAGTTCTTAAAGTTCTGGAATCTTCTTTCGATTCTTTTTTCGGAAGAGAATATTGTCTAAAAATATTTTTAAATCGACGTTATTAAACTTCAAAGATATTTTTTTACAGTATATTTTAGCGTTTATGAAAATTCAATAAAAATGAACATATTTAATATAAACAATTGACATACCTTAGAGTAACACCTGTTGTGTCAAATATTCTCTTTGCAGCCACAACGTCGTACTTCCCTTTACGTGGGTTTTCGTCATATACCACACATTTTATTCCAGATTGTACTATTAATTTAGCACATTCATTACATGGATGACGAGTAACATAAATGGTGGAGTTTTTAATACTGTCACACTTTTTGTTCACAATGGCATTAAGTTCTGCATGACATACTGCAAATTTTCTGATATTATTGTAAAAATATAGTGCCAAAATAAATCACGTTGTATAATTTAAGTATGAATATTTAACTTCCACTTTTTCCGAATTAAATTTATATTTATTTTTAAACATCAATTAACATTTGCTTACCGTATGTTAACTTGCATTCTAAGGGATCATATTTATTCTTTACGAAAGGAAATTCGGTGTCCAGATAACCAGGCATTGCATTGTATCCAGTGCCTACGATCTCTTTTTCATCGTTTACTATACATGCGCCAACTTGACACTTATTATCGTTACTTGGTTTTTTAGCCTCATGCGCTTCTTCCATAAAGCGTTTATCATCGATCTCGCCACTACGAAAATGAAAAGTAGTATAAAATTACATTAGTGATACATAAGCATCTACATTAGTAATACTTATACACAATTATTTATAACACTAAAACTGTTGGGAAGAAAAATACTTTTTCAAATCGGTAACATGGGACATACATATTGTTATATATGTACAATATGGCGTGTAATACGAACCTTCGTCCTGGACCACCTTGTGCCATTTTTATTGTTCTTAATGATGCATACACAGAGTTTATAATCTCAAACATTGTATACAATGATAGCTATTATTACTATATGTAACAAATGTCAATTAGCACTCACTGCAGGCCTTTATATAATGTTCATTAAGTGATAGATACATCCTCCAATTCGATAAGATTATATGATCCTTCTATAGCAACCCAGATAACACAGACACGACTTATTGTTAACAATAATGCAACTTGTTTGCACGATTAGTTTTACTTAATCCAACTGATACATAAGTGCTACAGGAAGTAGTTTTATAGTGCTAGTCAGAGTTTCCTAGAAAAATAACGTAACTTTTATAATAGAAAAAATAATTAAGTAGATATGCTTGAATGAGTGGTTGATAAAGATGATATCATCATGCCTGCAACTAGTGTTAAATGATAATTATTTTTATACTTGTGCATATATGTGTTGAAAGCAAAGTTGATTGCGAAAGTTTATAGATAGAAAAATCAAGCTGCATAATGAAATATCAAAAGTATCTTTCCATCGAAGTAGGTATTATATAATCGATAAAGTCTGTAATAATCTGTAACATGGGAGAGTCTAGGACAAACTTCTTAGACACGACAAGGGTAGTTCCTGGTACCGATAGATAATCATTCAAATCCTTCATCTCCGTGGAAATTTGTCATTTGTAACCCTGGAACGGTGGGGGGCAGGTCAATTATGATCCAAAACTTCGAAACGCGTTCAACGTATCATCGAAGTAACTTTTATTTTCAGTCGCTGGAATTATAATTAGGTACTTTATTAGGAAGGTTTATTTTTATAAATGTGCATTTATTCTTAATTATCTAAATGATGAGCGAGTTGAACACTCTAAACCCCAAGGTTCAGGAGGCTTTTTTTAAACGCCGTGCTAGGCAAATGAGTATACTTGGGCGCGGCACTGCAGACACGTTTTTCAACCCCTAAGTATACTTATCGTTCCCCGCAAAAAGGGCTAATAATTCGTAAATTGCGACATCCTTTGCGTAATCGGAAGGTTATAATTAGTTTTTACACTAAACGGATTTACTCTTTTAGACTCTGACGAATTGAAAAAAAAAACTACTCCATCTAATGTACTCGTGTACCAAGAAAATATTTTGTATATTGAATTGATATAAAGTTTTCTATTTGATTAGTAATATCGAAACATGATTTCAATTAAATGTAACGTTAGTCACTTGAAAGTACTAATTAGTTGAATACGTTATCATATTTAATGATACGTCTATATGTATGTATGTGCTCGCTAAATGTTGCTGCTGTTATTGCGTGAAAATAGCTTTCTTCTTCCAAACACCGTGGTTAATAAAATAATTCATAGGATCGTGATGCTATTTTCCTAGGGATCATCACACCCTTTGGTTTTCCTTTAATACTTCATCGTTTAGTCGCAGTTATCTAACGTTCTTTCACTGGATGTCGTTTTCTCTTGTTATTCGCCTTTCATTAAATCAATAAATTCAAACTTCAACCAATCATATCATTAATAACTAACAAGAACAATTATTGATCTGTATTTGATTTCTTCAATGCTCTCAAACTGAATGAAAATATCCGTAGGAAATAAAATTCGATAAATTCATATCTTTTTATTCTCGAATGTACAAGCAATGTAACACGATGGAATAAAGTTTCTCCCTTAAGTACAAAACGTGACAGGAGAAACTCGTCGACGTGCCAAAAATTGGTCCGCAGAGTAAGACCCGGAGGATAACGTTCCTGGTCGCCAGAGAACGACGAGTATTGATTAAGGGGTTCGTCGGGAGGGTATATCCTCGTAGTCGAGGGGATTTCCTCTGTGAATGTGCTGGGGATGAATGGCGGGGGTTGGCGAGGGTTTGAAGAGCACTGACACGGGCCAAGGGGGTGTTTGCCCGATGTACTAGCTCGTGTGGATCCTATATACGCAATGGGTGCGTGCGCTCGCGCATGCGCACCACTGTTCCAACCTTCTGCGCATGCACGTTTTCGCGCGTATTTGCAGTGCATGGTTGCTGAGGCCGGTACGCATTGGCGGCTTGCACGTGGTGTTCCTTGACGATTGACAAACAAACAAAACAAAAGAAAAAGAGGAAAAATAAGAAAAAAGAAATCGTAAAGTAGACACTTAAGAACCTCGATTAAGGGCACGAAAGAAAGTGGCGACGCTCGCGGCGTCGTAATCTTTGCGTAAGAAACATCCTTCCGCGAGACTCGCGTGAGAACGATCGTACGCGAAGTAAGTACACAATACATAGTAGCCGTCAGCTCGTACCGTGACCGCTTGGAGAAACAGCGGGCGGCTCGTCTGTCTCGATAACACCTCTTTCTCGCTCTCATTTTTTTCCGCATCTGTTCGTCTCGCTTCCTTGCTGTTTCCCTTCCTTCGTCCCTCCCTCTCTTTCTCACGGGCACCGGCAACAGAACCGGCAACGGCACCGAAGGGCTGCAGTTGCGATCGGATGATCGACGAGTACGCGTCTGTCTCGTTCTTGTGCATCGTTCAAGAGTGTAGGTACGCTCGGAATGTCAGCTACCAACGTCTCGATTCTTGTGGGCTGTCTTCGATGAATCGGAGCGACAGGGAACACCAAGTTAGAGACGGATACGAGCAATGTTTACCGGGATCCGTCAGGTAAGAGACGTTTACGAATTGTAAAGGTTTAGCTTCATAATTCGATAAAAGCGGCATTAGTTTACGATTCTTTCTGAGAAATGGACCGATAAGGGCGGGAGGTGGGGTTCGAAGATGGTAATCGGAGTATGTTATCGAGCTGTTATTGACCGTCTTCTTACATTACTTTTCATTCTGCGCGTAATCGCGGTTAACGTAGAATTAATGAATTCGAAGGTTCGCCTTTCGACCAATAACGCGTTATTAACCCTTGTGTGGGTAACCAGGTGTACGGCTACGTTATTAAGGGGCAATCGCTAAATTAACGAAATAAGTGAAAGTAATATTAATAATATTCGTGGAATTCTCAGCGAACGACTTGAAGTTCTATTACCTAAAATTTATAGTTTGCAAATATTCCGATATTTTCGTCGCAAGATAAAAATGTAACGAGACTTAGCAAATTTCCCGAATCACCACTAGCTCAATCGATATTGGTGCTTGAATTATTAATTAATCAACGAGTGGTACGAGTAGTAGAGATACTTTGGAGGCAACGATAAGTAAGAGTCACCCTGCTGGTCGTGACCCTTCGTTTACACTGTAAAATGTTTAGAATCAAATTGAACGCAATTGACGCGAATTACCAAGGGTTACCAACCTAAACGTGATCAATGAAAAATCGTGTAGGCATGTACCATTCCTGTTCGTTTATATTTACCATGAAACATTGACAGCAATGAATCAGAACCGAAGTTGTATAATCTCCTTCCCGTCTGTTTATCCATTATCGTAGCCCAAGTTTCGTATACACTTTATTAACTCTCATTGTCGACAAATGTTTACCTCTTTGACCGGGGAACACGCATTGATTGGTACTAATTATCATCGCTCGGTTGCTTCTCATCCACTCTTATGCTATCGTTTCTTCACAGTCGGCGTAGTAGCTGCTTCGCTCCTATTTAACTCGTATTTCATTATCTAGCACGCTAAACAAACTGAACAAAAATGACACGAAAACACCATTGTACTGTAGAACGAGGCTTAAATGGCGTTTCTCCGTATGCGCGGTACGACATAAAGTCATTAAAGAATTTCTAAGGCGTCGGACAACGGCCTGCCTTTACGAGCCTCATTACGCGGCATAGGCGAGAAGCAGTCTTTGGTCGTCTTGGTGTAATAAATATACGAACATCGTCTTCTTCTGTAATTGAGGTTGCCTTTTAATGCGATGGATGCCCACCTCTCTGATAAATCACTGGGACAAATGTTTGACGGCCAACCTGGCCCGACCCTGTTGGAAAATTGAATTCCAGCTTACCTCTCACCGATTCGCAATTATTCTAATCCGATGACAGGGACATTGATTGAAATCGTGCCTTCGTAGTCCTCGATGAGGAAAAGCTTTTCTTTTGAAGCTAACGAGGGACAGTAATGAGTGTCTGAATCACTCGTTTCGAGGAAGAACAATTAGACGATTTAAATGGGACCGATAAATTAAATCGTGTAAATTATTTCTTTAAATCTGTTCATCATTTGTATCTTTCTTCGAGCCTGGAAGTTTACATTTTACATTATATATGCATGCAATTGCACGTTTGGATGATACACAGTTATGTTTTCATTGGCAACAACGTGTCACAATAAAATCCACACAAAACAATTTTGAAACAGTTTTCTTGGAAACACTACAATAACTCGATGGTGGGTTTTCACTCAATCGGTTGCATAATCTTTTCTCTCGTGTCGGTTCGCTCGAATGAAGCAACTCGAGTTGAATTTTACTGACAATTTTTCATTAACAAAATATTGTTCGGCGATAAGAAAATATCGCGGCATAGATTAACAATTTGCTCTTGAAAAATAACAAAACGATAACAAAAGTGAGCTGACAAAACATTCGGGCATCGTAAGTGCAGTTAATCTATGTTCGACGAAGTAGCGTGGATAAGCAGGCATACTTTCTTAATCGTTTTCGAAGTACAGGTTTCGGTGTTATCTTGGTGCTTTATGTCTTTCTTGTAGACTGCACGAAGCAGTTAGGTCGCCCACTTTCAGTGTAACGTTAACCTTTTCGACCTGTAATCTTTTTTTGCAAGTGAGAAAATATTTTTATATGTAAATTTGTTATTTATCTAACTGCTGAAATTGAGAAGAAATATTTCACGTAGAAGTTGTTTGTTTTAGTGACAAAGCTTAAATTTCTGACACACAAGATCTAAGTACCGTGCGTCGCCGACCTTCCAGACGGACCCTTGGTACCTATAGGGAAGCATAGCACGAGAAGAGAAAAGAAGGTACTTTTGCGACGCAAATTTTTGGCCGCTTCTCTAATTTTCCGATTAGTAGAACGTCCTGTAGCACGCGTGTTCGCGATGGTCACGCTCCAAAACTGTTACTTATTACTTCAATCTTATTATCGCTAACGGAGCATTACCGCTCTTTAAAATTATATCTCCACGAGCTTGGTTCCTGCTTGTCTCTACAAGCTTATCGATTGAATTCTGAATAATTCAATTTTAACACGTTGATCACCGTATACGAAGACATGTGTAAACATAAACCGAGACTTGGGTGAGTTTTTAATGATCAGGGTTCATTCTTATCCAGCGGTCACGCTATAGGATATTGTGAGCGAAGTCTGATAAAATGAAGATTAATAGAAGTAATTACGATCGAACAGGTTAAAAGGGTTTTAATCGACTAGCCGAGCGTAAGCAATCTTTTTCTTCTGTTTTCCTTGGACCTTGCCGGGTCTTTGGAAGGCGACTTCAAAGGGAACGCTGGCTGCTTTATTTACGTCCAGGTATACCTGTCCAGAGAATATATTCTCATTTCCTTCATGCTTTCTCGCAGCCATATCTACTGATCCTAAATAAAGTGGAGCCTCTTCTATCTGAACGTTCCATCGCTCTTCTCTTTTATAACTCTATCATTCTCCTGAAACTACAGGTATCTTAAAATCACGTTCTGTATCGGACGAACCACGTAGAAACGTGTGGCCCAGTGGAAAGAACGGTAATTGGACAGGCACGCTCTGTTTATGCGATTTAATTAATTCGAAGCATTTGTATCTCGACGAATTCCTTCGATCTCTTTCTTCTCGTTAACTGACATCGAAATAAAAAGTGCAAACTCTACGCGTTCTCCTCGATCGGACGAGACTCCTGACTTTCTACGGTATTGAAATCGAACTCTGCCGAAGGGACGATCGGAAAAATGAACAGGAGAATTTGTTTTCGACTTGTTTTCGCGTATGCGACCGTGTAATTATTTCATTACGCGAAAGTTAGATCCCTGTTAGAGAAAAGACACGGAATAAGCTTGAACCACTTTTCCAATTTTAAAGGATTCAGAAACGTTTCAGGATCAACGATCTCTTTATGGTACAATTTTCCTTGCTATTATGCAACTTATCGAAGCAATTACAAATTTTTATTTTAAAACACGCATTCGATTGTTCTTGAAACGATTGAAAAATCAATCGGAAGAGAATGTAATTTATGTTGCACTTTGAAATTTCGCTTGATTTTTTCATTTTACTCAGAAATTTTTATTTAAAAAGAAACTTTTTGAATGCCTGCTAGCTGGGCTAGCTGCGTTCACAACTCATCCTGGATTATTTTATTATTGAAATTCCAGGAATTTTCTCGAATGGCCTCAGATGGTTCTTATTAGGGATTACGGACCTAACTGTTCTTGCCCTTGCAGGTACATGGATCTTCGGGATTTAGGATGTAGAAGCGTCGACAGATAGCTTGTTAAGTTATAAACAAGTTGTACCTATAAATATTTCCTCGGTTTATTATACTGAATACCGTTAACGGGCAGGTAGAATCGTCGGTCATCTAAATACAAATGTTTTCTTGTATGAAAGTTTACGAAGGCGCCGTTTCATCGACGCGGTCCAGTTCTTTCGTTGCATTCAACGTCCAACGCGCTGATTTCAAAAGAATCTTTTCACTACCCTCCCGAACAAGGGAAACCCTTAATTAGAGCAGCCGAGCGATTCTTTAAGAAACTCGGCATTCTGTCAGTCAAAGAAAAGCCACGTGGAACGAATTCCGGAATAAATAGAATCATGTGTTAGCCGTCATCTATTTTAACTTCGGAATAATTTAATTTTGGAATATAAAAAGCGTTCAAATATGGGTCTCTTTAAAATTTTTTAATGACAATTTAGTCTTAGAATTTTACACCCTTCCTTGAAATATTTTATATTTCTCTGTTTAAATTCTTTTTCAACAAACGTAGATTTTTATACATATAAGCGCAAGATTGAAATAATTCAATAAAAGATTCTCGGTTTACAACGCGATACAGTGGAGTGTCTTTTGAAATGCACATCAGGGTACAAAGCAGGATTTCTCTTTCAGGTTTCACGGTAGAAAAATTCTGTTTCATCCTCTTTTCCTCTCGTTCTCATTGCGTTAAACACTGTTATTACATTTAATCGAGCGAAGCTTGTCCAGCATTGAAACAGCAGCAAAACACGTGTCGGACGTGATTCGACTTTGAAGTTCAAAAGACAAATTGAGACGTTGAAACTGGTCAGAACTGGGCTGGAGAAAGGATTAAATTATACCTTGAGATTTCTTGATCGTTCGAAAAATGCTTATCTCCCGTGGAAGTACGACGGCAAAGACGTACAAGAAATCGCGAGTAAAATATCCCGGTTGTTGATGCAAATGGATTAAAAACAGCAACAAAACACCAACCTTCCGGCGGATCTAACGTATCGCTTTCATCGCGTTCTCCTGGAGGTTGCCACGCGACTTTGTCGGTACCGTTTAAAGACGGCTCGACAACGACACTATCTTCCCGCTTAATCCGCCACCCACGTGCTCGACAATCAACGTTAAATATTTTCATTATAATCGAAATACCCGCGAACAAATATTTCGAAAAATTGCTACAATTTATAGAAATTTCTATTGGAAAGCGTCTGATCTGATGGATTAAAATTAGAGAAATCACAACTAATGTGTTCGCGATCAATCCACCGCGTTCGTAATGAACGTATTAAACAAGTAGAAACTTTGCCGCTTATAAAGGAAATAAAGGAACGCGAAATGATGGCGAGTGATCGCGGTTTCAACGCGTAACACGTGCTTCGCTCGTAGCGGATTGTCACCTACGCGCGTCGCGAGCATTACAAACCGGACGTACACATCGACGAATTATATGTGCGACTAGTAAAGTTCATAGTAAGACTCGATTTGCTGGCACTAACCAGCCGATATTTCTGGGAAGCGTCTAGGAAGCCGCACGAACGATCGACGATCCAATTCAGCGATTATCCGATCGTTGGGCGGTCGTTGCTCCATGGACGTGGACATCGATGTGGTTATCTTGATTGAATAACGAGGCTGGCTCGTTGCTTATGTCGACGCGAGCTGATTTTATTAGGTGGCTGCAAAATCGTCCCTCCTATTTCGACGATGTCCTATTTGAAACGCGATTACCGTTTCTGAATTTCCGAAAGACGGAAATATTTCAAAGTATTTCAAAGAAATGATTAAGAAAAGTAAATAGAGAAAAAGCACGCTAGAAAGCTAGAAATTACAACAGAAACCCAATTTCCTTTGGAATTAGTAATTGGCTAATGAAATTATAAGATTTCACACAGATTTTCCTATTTTCCCATGCGCGATGGGAACAAATGGAGCGCCCTTTAATGCATTTTTCCTTCTCGATTCAACGTTAACATCCGTTGATAGAACGTCTACACCTCTAGACACGAACCACTGTGTATCCGATGCACGACATTTTCGTGCGGCGTCAGTTGCGCCGCAAGGAATTAATTAAAATCAACGCAACGCGTGGGTGCTGCTTGGCATTTGCAACACAGCGTCGCTCTCCAAGTGGAACAATTAATTCAATCTGCTTTTTGCCGAGCAACAGCCGCGATTATCTTGCAAAACTTGGAGGCTGTAAATATACGTTTGTGCAAATCGAATAACTTATATCGTTCCGTGGGCGAGAATCGCGTATTCCGTGGAAAATTGATTAACCGTGTCCTGGTCAC
This sequence comes from Osmia bicornis bicornis, assembly GCF_907164935.1. Lineage (NCBI taxonomy): Eukaryota > Metazoa > Arthropoda > Insecta > Hymenoptera > Megachilidae > Osmia > Osmia bicornis. The sequence goes on along the minus strand of NC_060219.1, from coordinate 3,945,784 downwards.
CGGTTATTCCAAAGAATCGAAGAATGGAATCGTTTCCATTCTATACAAATTTTATACCATCTTGTGATATTTCAAAATTTATAGATTAGACTGGATTGCAACGTGGGTGTTTTAGAAAATAAAACGTGAAAAGATAATGCATCGGTGACAGGAATACTGCTTTAAAAATCATACGAGACAATAAGTTTCCCAACCTTTGCACGAAACGAATATGTAATTAAGATATTAAATCCACGCACACGAAAATACACAGAAGGTTTGGCTTTATCTTTCGTTGCATAGGTGCCTTACCTTGAGACCGACAAGCTCGTTTCTCTGCTCCATTTATCACGATAACGCGAAAATGCTATTAATTGGCCAGCTGTCGTTGTATAATCGATCACCTGGCCCGTTTGATTAATGAACAACTCCATCGAGGTGATATATTTCGCCTACACGTTCGCCATGAGAACGAGAAATCCTCGCGATTGCTCAGATCCTATCTTCTTAATCGAATGTCTCATTACGAAATACTGCATCGATTTCGTTTTCTTTGCCATCCAGGAAAATTGCGAAAGAAAGTTGTATACCTAACACATTGCACGTTTGAGAATAAAAAGTTTAAACCTTCGCCGTGCGAGGATTAACTACTCTTAACGAGCCAAAGCCGCGTTTCCAATAAAAAAAACAGAATATTGTTGCTCGGATATGAGCTTCGGTTGTCATCTGTTTACAAGAGATCGCGTTACATCGGACAGAAACAGTTAATAGATCGATGTCGAAGGACAGTCGTAGGTTTGAACACGAGACGATTACCAGGATTTTCATTTCATCGATCCGTAACGCATATTTACTCCATCCGACGCGTCACCCGAGGCGATAGACGCATCCTTTAAGGAGTCTGAAAAGATTTACGAGAATTTCATCGTTTTTTTCCCGGATTTCTTTTTTTCTGTTTCTTCTCCATATTTTCCTCCCGTCTCTCTTGCGAGTTTCGTCAATCCCACGCGAACGGATTCAGCAAAATTGCGAAGCTCGGTGCGTGACACGTGTCGCGTCGAATGTTAATGGCGAATTTGAATATCGTTTAAATACGGAGGCGTTTGTGGACATTGCGAACTCGCGAGACGTTTCGGGAAAATTTGCATCGGCTGCTCGGATCAATCGCTGTGTGAGTTGGTATTTAATTGACGTTCGATTCGCTTTTATTTCCTGCAAAAGAAGACCACACACTGACTCTTGTTTTTTCATTTAAGCATTTATCATGATTTTGATATAAAACATTTCAACTCGTTCCATTTACAACTGAGTCATAGTTAATCCGACACGACTGTCAGACTGTTCGCGAAAACGAAAGACGTAAACCGAAAAATCGTATCTTGAAATCGTGCTCGATCATGGAACGGTACACGCCTTCGTTCACCGAACAGCACTCGAAGCTGCACTCTCATCCCTCTCAAGGTTATCACGAAACATTACCAGCCAACATCCCATAAGCAGATCCCTGTAACATAAAACCCATTCATTCCGAAAAAGCACACTCGAGGCTCGTTTCCCTGGCTGCCAGTCATTCCGCCCGAAGACCTCCGAGCACCACTCTTCGTCTCTTGTCCCGTTTATGGTTACAGGCTGGTAACCGTGATCGCCTCTCTTCCGGCATCCTATCGTTTGATCCCACGAATAATCTCGTCTCTTTCATCCGAAAAGACGCGTGTGTGCGGTCACTAATTCCTTCTATTCTATCTGATCGACCGTTGGAGAACAACCGTTGCCACGTTTCTCTCCAGACGCACGATAACTCTTGGAATTTTCTCTGCTCTCTTCAGGTTCACGTAATCACCAGACGTGCCGCATCCCAGGACGTAATCGGGACTGTGCAGTAGTGAAAATATCAGGAGAAGAACGGTGCATCTAAAAGAGGACGAGGAACAGACTCGGAAGAAAGGGGAAGATAAAGGTCGAGGAAGAGGAGAAAGAGAAGCCGGTGCGGGCCACCGGGACACTCTTCTTCAACCCCTTCGCGCGAACCCCAGGATGTCGTACACCAATCGATTCCCTTCGTCTCAGCACACTCGTTATCGTAGCAGCTGGGGACCCACTTCGGTGACTGTTTTCAATCGGGCCGACGTACCGAGGCCTTCGCCGGAAGAGGAAGAGTTCGCCGAGTTTTATCACGAACGTCTGCACTCCGCTCAGAGCAGACAGTTGCTACCGCTTCAAGAGGATCTGGCTGATTGGATCAATAAAACGTTGAGTAAGTACATAAATATTTTGCAGAATTTTCTCAGAGGTATCGAGACTGTTTCTGGAAGCTTTGGGTATTTTATTAGCGAAGCGAATTTTCGTTAGCCCTAATTCGGGGCTCTGGGAACGGATTACGATAGGCAGCTTGCTCGATATTGATTGGAGGAAATCTTTAGAGAGTTTCTTTGTTTTATTTGGGGTCGGGAAGTTGGTTCTTGAAAGGTGAGCGCTTGATTGGTTCGTAGACCATGAAAGAGGGTAAAGAATTAACTGGACTGTTTCGGACCGGCTTGATTAGCGTAGCGATGCACGAACGACTTTGCAAACTGAACGCGACGTTATTTATCTGATTTGCGAGTAATAGTTGAGTTGTAAAGTTTTATAACCGGAAGAGCGAACAATTTTTTCGCGTGTCCCGGATCGCATGACGATCCGTCGAAAACGCAAGAAGACCAAAGGCCAAATGTTACGGATATCCTTTCCCACGTCGCACCAGATGCTGCGAAAACTGTACAAAGACTATACACGCGTCACATTTTCTGGCAGAGCCACGGATCCTCTTAGTAATCCTTACTTGAAAGCAAAAAGGAGAAATAATACAGCTCGGTTCTGCCAGCAACATGCGCGTTTAGATTGCCATGAATGACCGTAATTATTCATGATTATTGATAATTGCCTAAACGAAACGTTTCATAGCCAAGTATCAAAGAGATACGCTTCAAGGTCTGATAGATTAAATTTAACAGAATGCAGTGTGATTTGAAAGCGATTTAGATGCTGTCCAGTCGGACTGATGCGATGGTCGTTAGTTATGGATGAAATTTGCATCGATCCGAATGGATTTATTTCTGGAATAATTTGCATCGGTAAAATGGAATTCATTAAGGAGATGAACAGCCATCGAGTTTGTTTAAATAGAGATCCTTGAGAATCTACATAATTAACCCTTGAATTATGACAGCCAGATGAATTATTAATTATCAAACATCCAAGTTTATAAATGAAAGAATTTGAAACAATAATATTTAAAAAATCTGCTTAATTTCATCGATCAAACTGCGTCATGCGCGATTGATGGAAAATAAGTACTATCGTAGCACGATGCATTATCGAATTTCAAAGTAGGTGAAAGTTCCCTTCGATTAGCTGATTACCGCGCGAAAACTTCTGAGAATCAACGTAGCATGGACAAGAAGAACCTTAAAACATTGTTTTCTGGTTCTGCCCGAGAAAGCAGGGGTAACTTCAACGAATACGAGCTATTCTTTGAGCGTTGTCCAATCGTTTTATCTGCTTCTCGCTCTGAATCGTTACAGTTTCTGATTTCTCTGCTGTTTTTAGTTTACCTCGTTAACGAGACTACGGATTCACACGGTACTTTCATCTTTTTTCATTTATACCCTGAAATTGATCGATTTTTAACATTCGTTGAATCGATGGATTACTTCTGTCAAAATTCTATGTATACTTTTTGCGTCTCTTTCGGAACGGATGTGTTCCCTTTCTTTTTTATCAGTTACCACTTCGCGGAGAGTCGATGGTTTTTCTTTTTTCAATCACAGCTACTAGTGTGACCGCGTTTCTGAACTACTACCTTCCTAATACGGTGCCAATACGAGTCGATCAGTAAAATAGAACCGCCCTGATGTATCGGAGTCGCTGTTCGAAAGGTGTATCGCTCTAACAAGTAAATACACGATATTCCTTATCCTACTTTTACTCAGTGACTTACGCTTTAATTTCATTTTATAAAAAATAAATTATTTGTAACCCCTTTTCATGTAATTTTTCACCGAAAGCTTAGCCAACGTTTAGTACGCAAAGATAATAATATTCGTTTAAGAATTTTGAACGGTCGATGATCTCATTTTTATCAATCCGTCAGTTAACGTGGTTGCACGTAATTCAAGTTAACTCGAAACCGTCCCCGTTGCATCCCCAGACGACACACGGTACCAGCTGGTTCGTGTAGTCGTTTTTCTCGGAGCAACCGCTCGTGTCGTAATCTTTCATGGTGGTCCAGATCTTGCGGCTGGATTCTTCGAGGTCGCAGGCGAAACCGCGATCGTCCACGCGGCACGCTCCGTTCACCAAAATATATGGCAACCTAACGAACATTTCGTACCGAAACAACCTTCCTTGACATCGATAAGTGCCTCCTCGGTACGGCCCTGAAGATAAAATCGGACAGAGAAACGGGCAATCGGTTTGCTCTTGCCGAGAAATTAAATCGATTATCGCTGAACACAATAATTTTTTATCAAAAATTCTTATCTACACAGAATATTTATTGAATATGTATATCTTGATTTTTATACGGTATGTTATTTTATTAATAAATTCTGGACATTGTAACACGTGACAAATCGAATGCATCGATGCCGATCGGATGCATCTAATTATATCTGAACGCAATATCAGGCTGACACGCGGCTGTTCGTGCAGCTTCAAAGCAAGAACGACGGAGATAGGTCGGCAGCCTTTACGGTAGAATCGTGTGGGTACCTTTGCCGTGTAGTTACTATTCTCGTTTGCGAGTGTACCATTCAAGTGCACACCCACACTCGGCTCTGTGCAAGCGGAGACCGCTTGAAATGCAGCGTGTCGGTCAGCTCTCCTGTCTGCATTCAATCGAGGGGGAATTTAATGCGAGGGTGAGAGAGTTACGGGGTGTTTGCGCAAACTATATAGCGAAAAATAACTGGGAACCGACGTTTCGATGATTAAACTGAATTTATTCGTTCGTCTGTTGGTCTAATTAACGCTCTCCTTTTTTTACGTAAATTTTCAGCTCGATATCTAAAGTTAATTACCCTGGGTGGTTTAAATCCTTTTTTGTATTTTAAATTTAAACTGCTTTTGAGCTCCGTTTCTAAATTTGAAAGTTGCTTCAGTTTATTTCACTTTGTTGAATATTCACACTGCAGATAACAGAAGTTTCTCTGCTTGTCTCGATAAAATTGCAAGAAGCAATATCTCACCGGTGTCCTCGATTCAAAAGCGATTTGTTAGATCAAAAGTTAGATATCAAAGCCCTGGAAACGAGTCTTGGTTTGGTCATCGAAGGCCATCGAACATTAAACAACGATGTTCTATCCACTTTACTGATGAAAGATTCACGTATCTTATTAACAAACGTTGCAAAAGCGTTTGGAATTTCGAAACATTCATCCAAACGGACATTATACTATAAAATCTTCCAATAAAAAAGAAACGGTATCCTCCAAACGGTCATAATCTCTCCCACGCAACTTCTGTAACAAAGGCTAAACCTGAAAGTCGTTTGATCCTAGTCCAATTTAACTATCGAACGTCTTTCGGTGAATCATGAAAAGTCTATTAAATCCAACGGCAAAAAGTAAATAGCCAGGAAGATCCGTCCCACGCGAGTGTCTCTTGTCGAAACGTCAATCATTGTCAGGCATCGTTCAAAGTCGTTTAATCGAATGGCCAAATTTTATCACGGCTCTGTATGAAAATAATACGCACGGAAGGACCTTTCGCCCCCACACCCTCCGTCTGCAGCAGTTGCAACGGGTCTGACTCAACCGGAAGTCGGAGCGGGCACCCCTCTTCCTTCGTGCCACTTCTTCTCCCTGGTCGCATCGCACGGGTACCTGAAGCCGCATTACGCATAATGGGCGTATGCCTTCCTAATACGCGCTTGTGTGCGAGCTCATCGGTTCTGTGGCTGCGGAACCGATGAGACGGAGCTTTGCGAACGGACGCGTCTCGTCGGCTCGGCCGTTCGGCACGGGCCATGCACGAGCAGCGAGCCGTGAATCGTACAGAGGAGAGACCTACGACCCCGGTTACCATCGTACCACCACTCCGATATATCGCAGCGAAACGATTCAAGTGCTGCTAATCTTTCGAGGCGACCAGACGAAACGGAACGATCCCCTGTGCAAAGGGAAAATTAACCTTCTCTCGATATCGTCAATCCTTCGATCAATAACGGAGAATAAATTAAAACGACCCCGGCTACCATCGTACCACCACTCCGATATATCGCAGCGAAACGATTCAAGTGTTGCTAATCTTTCGACCAGACGAAACGGAACGATCCCCTGTGTAAAAGGAAAATTAACCTTCTCTCGATATCGTCAATCCGTCGATCAATGACGGAGAATAAATTTAATTTTAAATATATACCATCGTTCTCCGCTTCTTTCATTTAAAGACATACTGCGTGGGGTCTTCTCTGCACGAAATAAAAGCTACCGCGTCACGATATGTTTTATGGCAACTGGTTATGTATCTTGCACGAATTAATGCATCGATCGAACAATGCCAAGGACAACGCGGGGAGGATATTCCGAAAAAGGCTTGAATCTTACTAAGGAGGTCAGGCGAACGTTCAAATCGAAGGGTAGTATCAAGGATATGCAGAAAATGCAGGTCACCGTGTTTGTTAGGCACCGATACGTACACGTATATAATTCCTTCGTTATTAAGGTAAAAAGAAGGAAGGTTTTGTCGATAAAATCGATGGAATATTCTTCTTTTTGTATATAGCACTGGCAAGGCCACGAAGAAATTGGTGGTCTGATGGAAGACTTTCGTTGTACCTGTTACTTTACTCATTTATCTTCGTTTCCTTAATAAATACCAAAGAAAAATAGGTCACAAAAATCTGTTGAAATAATTTTCGCAGCTGCAAGGTAAGAATCGTTTCAAGCTTGTCCACAGTCACAAGTGTGTTTTAATGCAAAACGTTTGCACAGGTTTGCTTCATCTTTAAAATAAGAGCCGCGCATTCGAAAGTGTTTAGAGACGCAAAGCACGAGGTTCGCGTTATTGGTCGACGTGTAACGTCAAACATAAATTAGAGCCGCGCCAGAGTATCGTGCAAAGTTCCGGGTGACCGAGTTGTTGTTGTTGTTGCTCGTCGGAGAGTTCGCACTTAAATACGCTCACGCCCGTGATCTTTCGCAATATCGAAAGAGGGTAGGCATCCTGGCAGCGCAGCCGGCGTTATCACGACCTCTCTGTTCGCCATTGTGTCCCAACCATATGCGAACAATATTCGCGAACCAGATCCAACCAACGTTCGTGTACATGTGTCGTACACACGTGTCTCTCTACGTATACAACGTGTGTCTGTGTATACCACGGTGCACGTGTGTCCCTTTACGGAGCAACGTGTGATGGACTTTACTCCGTAAGCCTGCCCGTTAAAACACATTTTTCCCATTTCTGCCCCGGGTGCAACCCTATTGTTACCGGGTCGAGTCACGAGCCTGTGCGCTGCTTCTCATTACCATCCGTATCTAGCAGGCTTTATCGCTCCGTCAGCCCAACCTAGTTCCTATTTCCCATCGTATCCCACCTATATCTATATACGTGGCACGGATCGTGTCGCGGCCCGTCGAGTTTTCCTTAGATTCTCGACCGCCGATCTGTTCGAACAGCGTGGGAGAACAACGAGATATGTGCACCGCCTTCTCTACCTTTCTTAACCCCATCGCTAGATTTATAAGCTAAGAACCGAAGCACTGAAATTCGCTCGAATTATTGAATACGCATCGAGCTTAAATAAGTCTGCTTCTGCTGTCTCGCGATACCGATGACGTATTTCGAAAAATCCTAGCCTTGATCCTGTTTTCACGGGCTGCGTGGAAACGAAATTGAAACAATTTCGAGCAGTCACGCGCGAGTTGGCCTCTCGTGAGATCATCCCGGTCGGATGATTTCTCGCTGGACCGAGCATGCTTCGAGTTTCGAGCCTGCGATTTTTTGTCGATCTCGCATCGTACACGTGGATCGAATCGCATCGATTCGAACCGGTGATCCTTTCTCTAAGTAGGTAGCTGGATGATAGATAAATCAGAAGCTTCAGAATTGTTTCTCACGTTCTCCCTGACGTATATTATCAATGGAACAGTCTATTTCTAAAATTGCTTCATTCAATTAAAATGATTCCTGTCTTTTGTTACATATTATACTTCAAATGGTGAAGAAAAAAGGGACTGTAAAAGAGTGTAATTAAATTTCTCTTGACTCCGAAAAACGCGCATACTTTGTAGCCAGGAAATTCTGCGACAAAGGGCAAGTCACCCTACCATCGTACGAGAAGAATTCGACTATGGTGGAGAGCATAAGAAGGGTTGACTCCATTGTTTCCAACAATGACGCCACTTGGTGGATCCTCTCGACTGTTTTCGAGCGACCGTTTACGCAATAGGCCGCCTCGTTCGTCCTCGCAAAGATTAATGCATCGTTTGAGAAGCGTTACAGAGGCGAATGACGAATTAAAGTTGTACGTGTCGCGATAAAAGATCGACGTTCTTTTTTCATTTCAGACGCTGACATCGTGACAGGGGACAACTTCTTCGAGGCTCTGGACAATGGAGTGGTGGTTTGTCGACTGGCGAGGGTCATCCAGGAGAAGGCGAGAACAGCGATCGACGCCGGAAGAGCGAAAGGGGTATTAATTATTCTTCGATGAAAGAATCGAATAAATAGGAAAAGGATTGGAAATATAACGAAAAATCATGATTTTCTTCAGCCGTTGCCACTGATAAGAGGAAGATGCTGGGAGAACGCAGCGAGGCGCAGCTTCTTTTCTCGCGACAACATGGAGAACTTTATTCAATTCTGCAGGCGTCTGGGCGTACACGAGAATCTTCTATTCGAGAGCGACGATCTCGGTAAATCTTGCTAATTGATTTTAATTCCAACGACACGAGTCGCGTTTATTACCCGCTTCACCCGTCGACACATTGCTCCGATTCGCACCGATTAAAAGCGAGAATCCCGCCAATTACGTAGCGCAGTCCCATTCAGCAGGCTTAGAGGATGCAAATGTAAAGCGGCCACCGGGCGAGAGTAATCGTCGTGAATTAACCGCGACCCGACTGAAATGCTGAAAACGAGCTCCTCTTCTGCTTGTCCTCGCGCCTGAATGGCTTCGAATGCTATAGAAAACAATAAACCCGCTTGTACTCAGCGAGTGATGTAACTCTCTGATTACAGCGTATGCTCGGTTAAACGCTGTTACCGATAACGGATGGATTTGCAGCTTTAATTTTGTAATTATTCGAAGCTCCATAACGAAACCCCGATAGAAACACAATAATGATGGAGCATTTTTCCATTCGTTGCATTTCCTGAACAAAGCTTGCAATCTTTCAAAATGCCCTTCGTAAGCAGGTGGATGTGGGTTTCTGTGTCATATTCGACGGGTCCTAAATTGCTGTGCACGTGGCTCGTTTGCAAAGCTTTTGTCTCTGCACGGTCTCGTGAAATGAATAGCTCGAGGAAGAGGATTAAAAAAGTTTGTCCATTGTTTGAACGAGAGGGAATTTTTACCTGTACACGGAGAGTTTGGTTGGGATTTATCGAACTGACTCATTTTTTAAAGTGCTTCTAGCACATGTTTGATTGCACAACGATATAAAATTTCTAATTTCCGTCAGTGTTGCATGGTCAACCACGGAACGTCGTGTTGTGCTTGCTGGAGGTGGCTCGATTGGCTTCGAGATACTCGGTGGAACCACCTGGGCTCGTGCAGCTCGAGAGGGAAATCGCGGCGGAACAAGAGCGGGATCTTCACTGTCTGTCCGATAGCGGTATATCCCATAGCAGCTTGGTTTCCTGGCAATTTCAATCACCGTCCCCGACTGCGACGCCCATACCACAACCGGAGAAGATCAAACACAGCAGGTACGCGTACCGGAATTATTTCACCGTGTTCGATACTCCGCGTATCTTTCGAACAGTCTATTTGCTGAAAAAGGACTCGGCTAATTGGTAAATCCGCGATGCGTTACGTTCTAAGAAAGACAGCGAATACCTTATCTTCGAGCGTAACGCAAGGAACGGCGCGGCGGTGTTTGAATACCGTGTAAAGCTTACGGTATTTACGCTAAAGTCGCGGAGGATACGCGAGTGTGGTTATGATAAAAGTAACAGAACCATTTCAACTACCGTTCTGGTGAAAAACATTTGTTAGATTCATTCATTCAACTTAACTACAGGTGTACGCTTGCTTCGTATCATCGTTAATTGATGACGAAAGATAATTATGATTTATAGCTCAGCGTCGGAAGTGGCAAATACAGGGTCGAGATGGTTGGATCCAACGACTGGCGTAACACACGAGCCGGAAATGCGAAGATCGGTGAGCGATAATGGACCAACGGGTAGCGACGGTGTACCTAGCGACACGACGGAGGACGACTGGTCTCGTGGAAGCGCCGAGGATCCAGACGAAGTTCCATCACCGTCCAGCTCACCTTTGCCCTCGCCGGTTGAACCTCCAGAACACACAGGACCCATAACGGAACTCGATCGCAAGGTACGTTTTTCTGCCCATTAGATCGGATCCTTTGACATCAAGCTGTTTTCTAATCAATTCATAATTATCGTAATTACACAATTATATCGAATTTGCGGTGTCACCAGACTTCTTCGATAGTAATTAATGCGGGTTTTTTCGCTTTTCGATATCTCTCGAAGAAGTCAGTTTCACCGGCGGTAAAGATATGCGGGTAAAATCGAAGGCGAACGTTCAGTTTACTCTAAATACATAGAGAAAGATGAACGCTTCTCGTTGAGTCACGTACGTTATGAATGGCCAGGAGCAAGGAAGAAAGAAGAAAGGAACAATGGAAGTAAAGAGCTCGCACGAAGCTTTCTCACGTATGCGTTTGCACGCTCGCGGAGTCTCGTATCCTCGCACGCTTGAATTCCTGCATATCAAGGAGCGGATGTTACACGGGTCGTCCCTGTATCTTCGACTTTCCCTCGCGACACGTCAGCTCGATTTATCTCGCGTGACAGCCGATCGTTCTTCGTCCGTCGGAAGTCCGACGTAAAAAAGGACAGGTCGTTACCATTTTGTTGCACGACTTTTACGTTGTTCCCAGGTGAGGAGAGCGACGGAGGCTGTTCAGAGACTTTGTCAATGTCCCTCCGAGAAATGTTCGAAGTTGAAGGTGCGTAAAGTCGGCGAAGGACGGTATCACATCGCTGGAAGGAACGTCTTCATCCGAGTAGGTATTCTCTGTTGGAAGTCAGTGGGTGATATAAAGGAAGATACGACGAGTTTGAAATTTTAATAAGCAAGTACTAATGACCACGCTACTGAACGTGTTCGCAGCTTTTGAAAGGGAGACACATGATGGTCAGAGTAGGTGGTGGATGGGACACCTTGGAGCATTTCTTGGCGAGGCACGACCCATGTCAGGTGAGGACCCTCAACCGCGACAGCACACCGCCTTCTCCTCACGGCAACAAGCACGCCAACTTTCTTCCAATTCGCGCCAAGTATCGCAGTCCTCCACCGGAATCCGTCTCGGCCCGCTAGCCTAAAAGCACAGTGCCTCTTACAAGTCCACGCTACTTCACGTTCATGCTCTTCTACGTGTCAGTCCATTTTCGACCGGTAGATATCCGCGACGTAACGACTGGGTGTCGTTCACCAAGTTGATTCGAAAGAGAGGAACACCACGCTGATAGATGAGCTGCGACACTAGATGCCTGATATTTTCCTTTTCTTCTTCTTTTTTTTTTCTTTTTCGAACACTTTGACGGCTGATCTCACGTATTCGTGATCTTCAAGCTTATCAGTTACAATTTGAAAAGGAGTAATTTTGCGATGTAAAGTCATACATTCCTCGAAATGTACGGCTCTCAAAGTGTTAGAGAAATCGAAGTGGTTTTGATAAACGCTAGTTTTCCTTCTTTCCAACCGCTCTAGGTGGTGCGTTGACGATATCGAGGGATTAATTCAAAGCTATCGTTCAAGTTTGAAACGCGAAGAGACAGCAGTATCGTTGTTCGACTATCAGCGAAACCGTCCCGGAGATACGCGATTTATATTACGCCTGTGCTATTTCACGATTCAATCTCCTTTTATTCTCGTAATCATATACACACCGATACCAAGTGCACCTATCTTCGTACATGCATAAGATATTACAGGGGATGGCACTATTTTTTCTTACAATGTCATGTAATGCGGTTGGGGAGCACTAATGTTTAACGTACGTCCTAACAAGCGTGTTAATATGCCATCTTCTCTCGAGGAAACGCGATATTTAATCTTTTACTATTCGCCCTCGCGCGAGATGTTCTCGACGAACGTATGTATAGATTTAGATATACACAGCGAAAGGGTTAAAATGACAGGCATTCCACAGACGACAGGCATATTGACGCTTGATTTGGAAATTGTCTAACAGAAACGGAAGGGAGGACGATGCACCTGTGGGTAGAGGTAGACGTAAGACCGCAATGACCAAAGTTCGTAATGATCTGCTGGAATGATGGGAATAATGGTTTATCGGAATGTTGTTTACGTTTAGGAATAACGATCTACATCGATCGTAGAATATCGAGAGGTAAAAGCGATTTCAGCTTGGAGATGTCGACTCGCGCACGTAATTAAAAGCAAGTGCAATTAAGGAACTCAGGTAAAGTTACTTTCAATCGAGCTTGTCGCCTTACATCTACAAAAAATTATAATTTTTCGAACAACTCCGTCTTGGAAACAATTGCCAGTAATAAAACATAATCATGTTGAGATATAAAAATTGTACGATACAATCTATTTTGTAGAGTACTGGTAGAAGGAGAGAAACAAGATCTTTGATATTATACATTTGGTCATTGCTGCAATCTTTAATGACGAATCTCTTAGTGCACTTAATCTTCCGCGATAAGCAACGTAAGGCACATAGATTGTAAAAAATGACAGGGTCGGTTTCATTTTATATAATGTTTAATTATATAAATCATTTATTTATTGATCATATATCATTGAATAGTATTCGACGATTGACACAAAATATTTGAATTTTTATTTATATAAATGATCGTATTTTGTGTTGAAAAAATGTGTCTTTGACGATACGAGTCAAAGAAAAATATTTTCATGTAATTCATTTATTTCGAACAATCATATCCACCGACCCTGAAAGTAATTAATTACACTTTGGCACATAATCGATACGTATTCAATCGGCTATTACGCAAAATGCTTCACGATAACTGCCATAATATATATGTTTTGTACTTTTATAATAAACACGTAGGATAAGGAGTTCAAGGAGACTGTGTTGTGTCGAAATTACAAGACGATCTGTTTATTGGGTTCACAGAAATGCAAGGGCACACTGTGCAAAGGAATACCAAAGCAAAGAAATGCGCGACGAGTAGTGTCGGCACGTTGAGGCTATTAACGTTGTCGTACAAGGCTTTTTTTTTGTTAGACTTTTTCCCCAAGAAATTCATTGTATTATAGCGTTTGTCTTTCGTAAATTATTATTATTCGACGCGTAGTACGTAATCTATTTTCGTTTTCGTATTGGCGCAGAAATTCTATTTAGTTGTAAATGATAACAGGACGAACTGCACTATTATTATTAGCAGCGATCGAAACTAAATTTATTTGACAAATGTATTTAGCGTCATTATTGCTACGCGCGAATGAAACAATTTCGCCATATTACATTATCGTAAAAGTGTTATTACCTAGTTGGATTAAGTTGTACAGTAGTGAGCATTGCAGAATTCCGCAGAGAAAATGGCTGCCCTGGTTCTGCCCAGAAGCGTCCTCATCCTCGGGTTTCCACCTTTCTCTAAAGGCGGTCCGATTTTTGTCAAATTACTTTTTTAATATTAACATAATTAAAATTAAAGATCTGATCATTTTTGCTTCCCTTATAACGTTATTTTTCCTAGGGAAGTCTACTGTGCTCGATAATGTGCATACCTCTTTGTATTTCAATGCAGAATATTTTCTTTTTTATGAAATGAAATTTTCTACTCGAAAAGGTATTTATAAGTTGCTGTTGTATAACGTTATCTATAGGGTCCTTGTATTATTCTGGAAAAAAAAGAAAAATGTATTTCTGTAACGCCAAGTTCTACAGATTTCGTTGAAAGGAAAATTAATGAACTTATGAAATGTGTAAATTAAGTTACAGTGCACGATAGCCATCTTCGTTATCTCATAATGATCCGTTTATTTTTTTATGATCTGTAATGCGATACGTTTACATCGCATATCCTATAACTCATCTTTTAATTAATGTTAGCAATCAAAACATGCTTTTGTAAAACTACGAACGTCCCGTGTATTTCATGGAACGTACATAGACAGCTAATCGACGTTAGTTTTACTTGATTTAAGTACGATACTATTGTGTTAATTGTTATATTTTGTTGAACAATAAAATATTTAATTATGAATCTCTTCGATATGCAGATGTGTAATTATGTATATTAATTAGGATGAGCATTAAGTGGACAAATTTATAGATAACAAATATATTTTCATGTTTTTTCTTTAGGTGCATATGATAATACAAAAGGTAAATTAAATTTGGTAAATATCACTTTTGTCGCAATGATCAGTCTGACATAAATAAAACCTATAATTACAGATATTATACGAGAGTACTACAAATCCTGCAGCGCCTGGACACTTTGGATGATTTAATTTCAGTAGACCTGTTTCGAATAATTAAAATAATAATACTCGTATCTATAACGTTAGAAATTGTGGCGTAGTATTTATTTGTTAGAGTGTTCAATAATGGACACTTATTTTTTCTTGCTCTTTCCAAGTGTCAAGGTATGGTGTTGGGGTTGCTGAGCGAACTGAGTTTTTCGTCTATTAAATTCTAGGATATCGTCCTCGAGTTTCTTTCTACTTTCTTCCAACTTCTTCTTCTCTTCCGTATGATCCTTTTTCAGCTTATCAAACTTATTATGCAGCTGAAAAATATACAATTAATTGAAGTTGTTCTTACAAACAAGAAATAATGAGATCGAAAAAATCAAATACTTCTTTTTCTGCTTCCTTTAATTCAGCCTCTTTTTCTTTTACCCGTACTACGAACATTTGTCGCATTTCATCTTCCTTTTGTTGGAGTTCTTGCAAGTGAATGGATCTCTTTGCTTCACAGGTTTGCTGGAAGCTAACCGGTTTGTTTTCACTATCAACATCGCTAAATCCCATCTGAAAATGAGAATCAATAATTAATGAAATACTCAGGAAATGTTATTTCACGGGAATCATTACCTGTTCCAATCTCTTTTTACGATAAAGTTCATAATGGCGACAGTGCGTTTTTTCTCTCATATCCTCCATATTTGTTCTGATCAGCATTTCGCGCAATTTAACGAAATCGCAGTGAGATTCATTTTCCACTGTAACAAAAAATAGTTAATAGACCATGTATCGATAAAAAAAGAAATAACCACACGATCGTTTACCTTGCACTGTTCCCCATGGATATTGACGAGAACGCATCATTTTGTTCCCAACTTTAACAAAATCGGTGCTGCCAACTACTGCAAAAGGTACATGAGCATTCATACTAGTATTTACTTCTGCCACACTTTCATCATCAGTGGGAAATTGATAAATGTGAACTCCATTATTTTGCAGTTCAGATATAATTTTACTCTGAAATTAATAACACGCATTAAAAACATAATCCCATACTTTACAGTTGCTCTTGAAACATACCTTGAATTTTTGTAACTCCGTTTTTGATATTGTATCAGCCTTAGCAATAATTGGAATTATGTTAACTTTTGTGTCAAGCTTTTTCATACATACAAGATCAATTGACTTCAACCTGTAATTACATATTTAATAAATAAGAAACAATTAACAGATGTGCCATAAAAAGAAGATCTGTACGATATATCTACCCATGACCAGTTGGACAAATAAAATATAGGCACACATGGATACGGCTATCGTGATAAGCTGCTAGACAACGCTTTATCTTCAGTTCTTCTTGTAAATATGCCTCAAATTGTGCATCTATGTAATCGACAACAGCTTTAAAGCTATCCTCCTTATTAATTTGATCTCCATATCCAACAGTATCAACAATGGTAAGCTTTAGCCTCACATTGCTCTCTTGTAGTTCATAAGTATGGGCTTTAAGCTTCACAGAAGGAAGATTATGTGGGCTCTGAGTGGATTCAAAGCTTGTATTAAACAAGGAATCCATAAGAGTGGATTTTCCAAGTCCAGTTTCACCTATTACAATAACAATTATAAGCATAAACCATTATCAAACAAGTAACATATGTATCGCATAAAGACAGATTGTTTTCTATACCAATGCAGAGAATATTAAATACAAATCCATTTTGGACAGATTTATTCACCAACTGATCTGGAAGACTGTCGAATCCAACATGACCAGACAATTTTAAATTACGTATGCTAGATTCCAACTGAAAATGTTGAAAATACATGTGTTAAGAATATCGAGACGGCCGGAAATTAACAGTACTATCCATAAAAGGAACGATAACGCTCTATGAATACTGTTGTTATGATAGAAGAAAGAACCAACGCCCTTCAGGCTATAAACACTATAAATACATCGACAAGAGTTGGAGTTTATGTTTACATACAAAGAAGAATACCCGTGTAATAGTTTGCAATAGAACAGACAGCCAAGCTGTCTGTTATTATAACGTAATACAGTAGTAAAGTTTAAAAATTGACACCTACCTTGGCACGTTCAACTTCCACCGACGCCATTTTTAATCCTAGTGACGCGTGCGTTTACTCATACAGTAGTTCCCTGTAATTCCACGCACGTATGTGTCATAATTCATAAAAATCTATAACATTTATTAATTAAATATAGAGCGAAAGCAAAATATTTAGAGATATAGTACTCCAATTGTTTCGTGGCTAGCCTAAACTAAATTTGAAATATCTGTGACATAAATATTTATATATTGTTTATGACATTAACATTAATTAAATTAATAAAACTGTTGGTGTTAATCAATACTATTGTTGCTATATACGTCTATACAAGAAAAAACGCGAAACATTTATATACATATATAACATTTACAGTTAATTTAATTCAAGTAAATTAACAGTTACATTTAATAACATTCATAATATATTATTCTTCCTTGTTTAATGTAAACAATATGATTTCCATAAACAAACTAGAATGAAACATTTAGCTGTTTAATTTCACGTTCGCATTCAGTCGATTTGAACTATCGCGGTTCCCCCACTCCTCCGCGAAGAAGCGCGCGCCGCGCAGGTAGGAACTTAGGAGTTCAGTATGTGTCGGGACTGCGAGCGCGTCGCTAGGGTGTTTCGCGCTGCCGTGCTGGCAGGCTCCTCATAACAGTGTCTACTTTCTAACATGGCAGATCAATTTGTGTTGTATTATCATGTGACGGGTAAAAGCTCTCGTTCATAAGACGATCTCTGTGTAAACTATCGTAGATTTTCCTTCCGAGGAAAACGTGTTGCCAGCTTAGATTACGGTCGCGATGGCGGACATGAAAAGTCCACCGTTCAGTGACATTAAACGGCCCGAGGAGGTGGTGGCGATGGCGATGAACGACGGCCTGAAATTCGCCGTGCTGATCGGGCTGATCGAAGTGGGACAGGTGTCGAATCGGGAAGTTGTCAACACCGTGCTTCATCTGGTAAGTGAATGTTAATTATTCATTAAGTACTATCCGTTGTGCCGGTTATTCGATTCACGGTCATTCCCGCCGATTTCTCGACATCGGTCAAAATCTGTCAACTCGAACTGTCAAAGCTCTCATTGTATGACAATCGCATTGTCAATTATCTCTCTACTTACCGGAAATCGAACGCGATACACCACAAGTCATTCGACATGAAAAACGTTTCGAAACAATGACGTTTCTCTTTTAGACGATCGTATTCAATATTAACGCGAAAAGTTTGTTCGAACCTAACGATACTCCTGCGGTTGAACGTGGTTCCTGTAACATGTTTTCCCAGGTGGAAAAACAATTTTCGTCCACGGAACCGGACGTCAAACGACTCGATTGCGTTTTATCGTTGAATTTTTAATGCACACACCGGTTTTACTGTCGCCGATTCCCTTTACGGTCGGCAACTCCGTTCGGCGTGTCGCGGCACTGTCGGGAATTTTTATTCCTTCGTTAATACTTTTCGCGCCTGTTTACCCTGTCCCTATCTATTTTTATTCGTTATCGTCGCGACACTTTAATTCCATCCTCGTACGACACGAGTGTGTTACCTCGAGTCGTCTTGAGAAACGAGGAAAGCGTGGAACACTTTCGCACCGCAATCATTCAACCGTATGCGTAATCGCTCCAACTTATATGCTCACTTTTTTTATTTTCTTCAATCATGCATTTCCTATTGCTGAGACATCAAGAAACTCTACGCTTTGACATCATATATTGCATCGTACAGGATATTATATTATTCGTCCAGGGAATTACGCGTATTTCAATATAAACACAGTTGCCCATATGTATTTAAATGTTAATTTATTCTGTAATTTCCTTGGATTTTTCAGGAATTTCTTTTTCCGTTTTCAACTTTTTTAAACTATTATTTTGGTATATTTATGCATATTTTTTGTAATATTCAGCTTATTTATTTGCTTTCTGGACTGTTATTATTTTTTTATCAAAGGTTTCTTTTCCTCGTATTTGAATGAAATAACTAATGAACACGTGCCACGTAGAAAAATACGTTTATCGGTGTAATCTTGTCGCAGTGTTTCCGCGTGCAACGCTCGTTAAAATTTCCGTCCATCGTGTCTCTTTACCTTGAAACGATGCAAATAGGTTAGATTTCGGTTAGTAAAATTCATGGTGCAAAAGGAAAATAGATACGTTTCTTTTGTTATCTTATATTCGGACAATCTTATCTCTTTATTGAGCACTGATTGATGATATAAGTTTTCTTATGAAACACATTTGAAACGTATATAATGATTCTTAAGAAGTCGTTGGCGACGTTGACCCCGTTACTGAATACACAGTCGTATCCTTTTAACTGATTCATAAATTCTTGCTAACCGAGGCTCGAGTTTCAGCCGATCAGATGCTCTAAGTGTAAACATAAACACGGACATCTGTTTGCTCGTAAGAATCGTAGGTATGTATTCATTCTACTGAAACTGAAGCCTCGAATGAGAGAACTTTATTTCATTGTAGTTTCACTATTTCTATTTTAGACAATTATGCAGTTTACCGGCTTTTCTAAAATTTATCTATTTCATTGTAGTTTTTTGTCCCTAAAACGAAAAATTTATTTCTACTTCAATATCACCATTTTCACGATACAACTTACACCATAAATCTTTTAATATAGCTACAGTTTAAAAAAATAATATTTTTGGAAATATTTTATCGAGACAGTATCTACACTGTTATATTCTTAAATAAATGATTACTTACTCGGTACGTGTGTACACAGGTTTCATTGATAAAGAGTTAAGATTTCGGTTAAACGGTTACAAATTGGTGGAACGTGGTCGTGGGTGGACGGCTAGTTTTCGAACTGTGGAAAAGATAAATACGTAGCACGTGGCAGCGATTAATGTCCGGCCGTCCAGTCTGCAAAGAGTTACGATCGCTTTCGTTTTTCCGATTTCGTTGCCCGTTACCTGGCTGAATTAGCCGACGAATATCTGTTCCGAACTGTTTTCCATTGATCTCTTCCATCCGGTTCGTGGCCGATCAAGAGATGCACGGCGGCATCAGCAAACGTTTGCTTTATCCTCTTTGACCCTGAATTAATTAACGCCGTTTGTGCAGCCGGTATCGTCGCTTTTCGAGTACGCGAAACGTGAAGGAATATCAATGTCGATGAATAAACACGGCTGGAATCCTCTGTATTCTCTTTTTCTGTCTAGTCGAAGTTCATTCTTCAAAGTGATTAATAAATAAATTTAATAGATCGACGTATTGGCGAGCGTGTTAATAAATTACAATCAATAGTGTTCATTTTGATTGCGCGTAATAGATCGCGTCTTAACTGGCAATGAAAGTGAATAAGCGATTCTGTACGAAGAGATGAATTGAAAGTGGAGACTGAAGGGTTTCGTAGAAAATTGATTTTGACGATGTTGCGATGAATTATGGCCACCATAGATACCGTCCATTTTCGGGGTGAAATATATTCCTTCGTAGTATGTTTTCAGAGTACCTTGCATTATTAACTTCGGAAATATCGCTTGAAAAATACATGATCTATCGTATATCCAAGCATGATATGTGAGAATAAATTTTTTTTTTAAATATTTTCTTAGAATTTGAAATTTTCGTGATTAAAGTTAAGTTATTGGCCACGAAAGTGTCAATAGCCATAAGTGCGTTGGTATATCAGGTGATTGATTAACGTATAGGTAATAATAATAGTTGAGATAAGATACGGATTGTTCACGAAACATATAATTTCCTCAAAATTATTTTCAATGCCATTCGTGTCATTTTGTTGAAATTTTCCAAATTCCGAAGATAAATTTATATATAAAAATGCATTCAAGCGGTGAATGTAATTTTCATTGTAAACATGTTAGAAATTTGGACACAGCTCGTGTGTATCATCGAATATCTTATCTCCTAATTATTTTGAGTGGTGTATTTTCACGGAACGCATGTAGAGATTCTTATCTGCGGACCATTCAACACGTTTCGAATCGTTTTCACAAAAAGTTTCTCGTTGCTGCAGTGGCACTGCACATTTGCAGGCTCTTTTATCAAGTCCGCGTATACGGCTTTCTTTCGAATAACCTTGCTCTAGATATACGCGGTAGGCAGCGTCGTTTGGCGGGAAAATTTGCCTAAGTAACTGATAAAGTGGAAGCGGTTTCGAGTTTTTCCGCGTGGTAGGATTATCCGTTTAGCTTTCAACGAAACGGACACGCGGGCCTCGTGAACGTGGCGCAAAGAAATTGGCTAATTAGTTGAGTAACTCGTGCTTCTTTCTCTCCTTTTCTGTCCTTTTTAACACGCCTCGCCTGATTATTGAGCACGTTAAACCAACCCTGGCACGTTTTCAAAGCGTTCCCGGGGGGAAAAACCATTCCATTTGTTGGATCAATATCGTAATTTGACTGTTCCTTGAAATTCGCATAGGCAATGTGGTGTCACTTTGTATTTCTTACGATCGTTACCTAAGGTTTTTATTTAGAATACGCTTCCAGGGGGGATTGAATTGAACTCGTAATAAATTAAAAATCATTTTAGGATGCGCGTAGGTTGCCGTTCATCGTATCGTGTGTTCGTTCATGCTAGCCCACCATGCATCAAACGAATCGGCTTTTGTTACGTTCACGCACAATTAATCATGCGGACAATACACGTCATCCTATTCAACAGAGAGAGAGAGAGAGAGAGATGGCGATTTTTAGGAATTGATAATTAATGTAAACGAGAAACGGAGGCTCTTTTAGTCCGTTCGGGCAAGAATATCCTTTGGCGTTATCTCGTGATTATGGATGAATCGTTGGTTACTCGTATGGATTTTATAAGAGCGATTTGCGCTTGATTGTTTAGTGATAAACGACTTTCTAATTACACTTCTCTTTCTTCTTTTCACGGTCGAGATATTATACCGAATGTAAATTTATGCCGGTGATTGGTAGAACGTGAACCTTGATCAATCTTATGAATTTTTATGATTCTTTGTTAAACAGTTGCGAATTAAGATTGTGGAATTACGAATTGACTTTTAAACGCTGTTTTTATCGAATTCATTAAAATTCATCGAGCGTACTTCGTTTATGGAATCAATTTAATCGATTAGTTTTAATCTGCATCACAGGTATATATCACAATTATTTTCTCGGAAATATTTGGATACAAAATTTGTATATAATAATTTAAAATTAAAAATCCAATTATAAAAATTATTCTTTCTATTATTAACATGGATGTCGCTGTATTTATTGTTCAATACGATATAAAATATCATTAGTATTCGATAATACATATGTTAAACATTGTTCCCCAAAAATGATTCAATTTTGGGCTAATGTTGAAAGCGCAATTCCTTACACCTGTTGGCTGGATGACTTCACTATGGCGCTGCATCTGATGTCAGCAGGACTTTATTACCTGCGCTTCGTGTCAGAGTATTATGCAACCAGCTGTTTCGGATACCACGCGAAACGACCACGAATTTCAATCTGTCCGTGTAAATAATAATAATATGCGAGTCCCTATCCTCTTCCATCGACCGATCGTTACTAATTGATCGAACAAAAGCGCGATTTCGTAATTTCCATATAAATGGGAATGCAGATTCGACGCGTTGCAAGATCGAACGACGGAATTCATAGCCTATTGTCATCGTTCGTTTCTATTCGCGCGTTTCGCGGCACGGTTTTAGGTGTATCTATTCATCGATTGCCAGCCGAGCTTCGTGCAAATCGATTGTCCTCTGTATGCTTCTCGTTTCACTAGAAAAGTTTCGTATTCGCGCGATGCTCACGTGAGAAACTTGAAGCTTCGATTAATTTAATCGTTCGAGCAATTTCCTTTGAAGGAAAAAAAAGTGCTGCGTTAATATTACAGCTTGTTTACTTAGAAGAGAATAATTTATCTTCCGTTGATCGTAGCTAGATTAATATTAAATTTGCAGGTATACGTTAACACTTTGTCAAAGGGTAAAGCAAATTCCACGTAAAATCGTGTATCGAAAGGCTGAACAACTCGCGAGATATTTCAATTTTTTGACAAGCAGGGGTATGCTGTCAGCACGTGTTCAAAAAGAGGGGATTAGCATGTGTCAAGGATTTGTCGCGGATTTAAATCAGCGTCCGTTGCATTATTGTTGCACACCTTGCAATCAGCGAGCGCAATTTCCGTAACTTGAGCGACTGAATCGCGTTTACAATCGTTTCAGCGGAGTAGCAATTTTATGTTCGTTGTTCGTTACCGCGATCACACGCTGGCCAGTAATTAATTCAGCGATAGAATTCTCATTATTTGCTTTCAAACGTTAACGCGTAACGCGGTGCACGTTTCGAAGCGACGAGAGGATAATTACTGGAAACCGGCGCGAACGATATAGCTGGATGATAGCGATCTCTTCTACAAAATTGTCCCGTGTCTTGGCGGAAAAGCTAGGAACGTAATTTCTCTTATCGTTGATTGGACAAATTATTTCAGTGGAACGGACGTTTCTGAAGGAACTGAAACGTTGTTTCATACATTTGAGAGCTGCGATCTCACGGAGGACCTTAGGTGGCTCGATTGGTTCCTTCTAGCCGTATTACTCAAGAAATTAGACCCACGTAATTTCGCGTAATGCTTACTCGGATTTCAAACAGCAAATATTTCAAAAAACAAATCGAAAAGAAAGAAAAACATTTTTTTCATTCAAGGCTTCGTTCTCGAGAAAATCGAAATGATTTAGATTCTAATTCAAAACTGATTTTCTCGTGAACGAAGCCTCGAATGGAAAAATTTTTTTCTTTATTTTCGATTTGTTTTTTCATGTACACTCCTTGGTTGTACTACCGATGCAGGGACACCCTGTATAGCTGAATAGAGATGGGGAGCGAACTGCGTTTTGTCTTGGCTGTGTTAGCGGACTTTTTGTCAGCAAGGCTGTAGAAACGTGTCTTAGACAAGGGCTAATTGGAGCTAGCTTGGAGAATAATTAAACGAGGACTTTGTGTAGGCGTTGCAAATGTCCTTTTGCTTACGAGTACGGGAAACGTGTTGAATGCTATTGGGGTCACTGTTGACCGCCACCGCGAATTAGATACATTCTAGTAGAATCTCATTAGAAATAATTTTCTCAATGGAAACCATTCTATCTAGCTGTGCGCATTCATCTGCATAATGGTCAGAGGCAAGATAACACGTATTTGAAACGATGTTTCAAAACACTTACGCTCGTAATTGAGATAGAGAACAGAGATATCCTAACAGATTCTGCTTTCAGTTACTCGGTTAATTAGTGATTTAAAGTTTTCAGGGAAGCTTAGGTGCACGAAGCAATCCACGTAATTGCTTCCACCAAGTTAACCGGTTAAATTGTTGATCCATTCGAACGGGAATCGTTCGTTCAAAAAATCTCTGCGTATTTGTTCAATCCTTTCGCCTCTGTCGAGAGAAGCACTTTTTAAGTTTGATTACTACTTTTGAGATTCCTTGTATGTTTGACGATCGAACCTCGAAACTCGGTGCTCGTTTTGAACCAGCAGTAGCGGTGCAAAAATATTTGTCAATTGTAACACGTGTCGCAGGTCGCAAAAAGGGAAAAAAGCAAGCGTGTAAATAGAAGCGGATACTCGTGCAACGTTCGTCAATTCGTGTTAACATTTACGTTTTATTCCCGCCATGTACGCCCTTTCATTCTTTTCCTATTGTCCCGTTCCAGTTTCGAATTGTGCAGGCTCGTCGGAAATTCGATTTCGTTGCGCTCGTGTTCCGCGATCGTTACTCGATCGTCGTCGTATAAACGATGATTAATTACAAACAACGCGTTGTAATCAGCCGGTGTACACCTTAATTCCACCTACTAATTACTGTTCAATGTAATCACTGTGCGCTTGCATTGTTTGCGAGCCAGCAGCGATTCGAAATGAGCGATGATCGTGATGGAAATCTTGTTACACAGTACGTGTTATCATTTTCCACAAAGTTGTTTAATTTTATGGCATTGGAAATTGTTTCTAACACTGAGTATTGAGTACCTAGTTTTTGGAACTTAATACTTAACGAACGGCTTGTTATTTCTATATATTTTTCCACTTCCGGGCATTTTTGAGGGCAGCGCGATTAAAATTAGATATTGTTTCTAAGACTTAGGATTTCGATCCCGAGTGTTTGAACTGAAGACTCCCAAAATGATGAAATAGGAACTTAGAAATTAGCAAGTAATAATTGGCAAGACTCTTGTCTCTTTGAATAATAATTTTCGATAAAATCCAAGCATAGTTTACGTCAGAAGAAAATCTAGAGTAACGAGCAGAGCGCATTCAATTTTTACGTAATACACATAGGTCGTTAAGCTTCTTTCACAACCAATCACACAGAATTAATTTAAGATGCAAATTTACAGTCTTACAAATTATATTGATATTGCATCTTTTTCATTTGCATCCAGCCTGAAAACGCTTTGAACGTCAGTTCTAAAATAACCTGATAATTATTCTTTCTACCGCCACATTTGATGTACTAATCACTCAAGACCTCGAGATTTCAATATCACGAGCATTCGGTAGTAGAGTCGTGTATATACGTAAACGGTAACGATTTAATGGGCTGACTTGCGAGGAATATCATGAGACCCATTGAAAACTTTCCACGTTCGCTACTGAGAGATACATACGTCTTGCTTTTCAATTAGAAGATTGCTCTCGACTTGTCATGCAAGCATACCAGGCAGACAAGCGAAATGCGCGATGCACTTGGTTGAATCTCTGGGACAGCGATGACATAACTGTGTCTTAACTCGATAAATTTATCACGGTTATAGTAACAGGTTGGACGAGATTCACACCGTGGGATTATTCGCGCGTATCTACGCGTGTAGCCATTGTTGGCTTTATCAAATTGTAGCTGGAACAATTTGGAGGTCGGTAAGATTATCGTGATAACGTAATAACTGAAAATATTGCGGGGATTTCGAGTGGAAATATACTCTGCGAACTCGATGTTCCTCTGTTTCTAAATTTTATTTCATGAAAACAAATTGAATTTCTTTTTGAAACATCGATCGGCTGGCAATTTCGAAAGAATACAACAGATTCTCTGGTGATTCGAAATCTCGATTACAGTCTGACGAACTTAAAAAAAACATCGATTCGAAAACAGAGGGTGATGCCAGAGGCAAACTCGATCGAACTGTTCGATTTCCTATTACTTTCAACTTTTATACAAAGTTGGAGCGATACTCCCACGAACCGATAACGCGGTGATAATAATGTACATTATCGATTGATCGGGAAACGCTGTTATTCATTTTTAATATTTCATCCACCACCGAGGGTTTCTCGTTACATTTTTCTTCTTCTTTCCTTTCTCATCGATTCACCGTTTGGAAAACGTGCTCTGACACGGGCTTCTATCTAGCGGAAGAAAAGCCGGTGTGATAAGCGAAAAATTGCTATCGATACTGACATGCTTAATCGCGTTAATCTAGCCGTGCAAATAACGCGGTATCTCTTGATTCGGTGCATAGTTTGCTCGTGCCCGCCCCTGATCTCATTAGTCTGGTTTATTTTGTCATGCATACATGGTTGCATATGCATCGTGTACAGGATGAATAATTCGAAACAGCCATTTCATTTCTTCGATATCTCGTCCACAATTACAGTATATACATATGCGAGAGATTGAACGTTCATTCAAGGAAAGTGCAAGTGTTTCGGTCGTACAATATTCTTTTATCACAGTGATCGTATTTGAACAAAAACACTCCCGACAGAAACCTCGATAAAAGCATCCGAACGAACAGCCGACTGAAATCTTTATTCTATGAAGAGAAAAAGAAACATTCTTTCAGTACACACATACACACAGAGTTGGATCAAAGCCAAACACTTTTATCAATGTACTGATATTGAACGAGAAGCTCGTAGTAAAAGAGCTGTGCGTGGTTCTTTAAAATGACTCGAAATACAACATACATCGTACGGGATAGTTGAATAAACATGGAAGGTAATTTCATTTCCGCGAATGTTCCCAACTAACGTGTACATATATATAATGCTTTTTTAACCGTGGAAGCTAAGTAGGTATTTTCAACGCGTACTCGGTTGAGACTGTGATAAAACGCGGTCGGAAAATTTGTTCGTTGAGTCAGTGCCCTTAAGCGGTAGAAAAATTTTCCAACTGGAAATGCATGTGGACGTTTGCCAAAAATTTCGATCGTTATACTGCTATTACTCAACGATCCTACCGGTAAGCGTGTTAAAAGTGGAATTTCACGGGCACACTGTATATCTATGGAGATCTGCCGCCATTTACAATTCAAGTAGGCACAATTTAGCCGCCAAAATCAAGCGAGACATTTTTTCTTTGTCATTTAAACAGATATTAGATCGTCTGATAAATAATGGGTAGATAGATTTTTGAGTGGCACGATTCGGGTATTATAAATTCGGGTATTATCTTTGAAAAAGTAATTGAATATTTCGGTAGTTTCTTTTGAAAGACGTTTGTTGGCCTGGTTTTCGTCTGGTCGTCGCACCGAAAGATTTTTCTCTGTCCGTCAGTGCTTCCGGTAGACGTTAGAAAAACTCGTTAACTTTAGGGGCTGGTGAAGGAGAAGGCCTAGTATTAGCGAGAGGCTGCAGAGAAAAGCTCGGTCAATAAGAGGCGCCTCCACCTGCACTGGACTTTTGCTGATGCAGCCTTCTATCTCGGCATCCATTCTCCTTGCGCGTCTTGCACCGAATTCGCGTGCTCCTTTCTATAATGTAATTTCGTGCGATCCGCTACACAGCCCGGTACACGTTCCTCTCTCCGTCTCTTCTGCCGTTGATTACGCTCCTTTTAGCGTTGATAGGAAAATACACCAGTGGCGAAACAAGGGAGCAATCGTGAAACGCGTTGTTTGAATTACAAGGATACGTAACTGGGTGAAGTAAACATCGAAATAGTGAAATTTCGAAACTATAATGTTATTTGTGATATATTAAAGCGCGACAAAGTTTGCGACCGAAATAGTGAAATTTCGAAACTATAATGTTATTTGTGATACATCAAAGCGTGTGCTTTAGATATTCGTCAAACGTGTTTCATGAATCGAAGTCGCCACTGCACACGTGTGTATGAGTTTCGGTGGCAAGTATGTTTCTAAAGGTGGTCAGTGGCTGTGCAGAGGGAAATAACGAGCAGCGTGAGTATGGAAAGCTTTTAGAGCGAACGTTTATGGGAGAAAATAAGAAGAAGGTGATGTAGAAAGTAGCACGTAGGTGTGAAGCGAGCAATTATTTCATCGTACGTTCTGTTCTGTAATTATCTCGTCGTACGTATCTACGAATCCATGAAATTACAAACAGCAGCGAAACTTTTGATGGAATAGTTGCTTGAATATAGGTATTCGATGCAAATACGTGACACGACTCGTTCCCTCTATTTATAATCGACTTTTTTCTTTTTAAAACACATATCGATACGTTGAACGTCATAGCGCTCTAGAATAGACGACATAATTCTCTGGCGAACCGTATCGCAAATATAATAAATAAAATCGTGTTTAAAATTATAAAACAAACACAGACACTGTTTTTTAACAGACAAGGAAGCTTTTAAATGTTAACATTTCGAGGATTGCGCGTTTCTCGCAAAAGTCAGCGAGTTCTTCTAATTTAGATTGTATCTAAGCAACTTAAATCGCATCCAGCTGGATGTCACGTTGCTATTAAGTGCAAAGTTACTGCAAAAAGTTACTCTCAACCGGCTACTTCAGTTTACTGTTTCTGACGGTTAAACTTTTTTGCAATTTGTTCTGAAGTTTTAGAACGGACAGAAAGTTTTAGATAGAAGATGTTTTCAAGAAATATACCTACTAATTTTATCTCCGTCTTATCGGTTAGTGTCTTATATTCTGTAGGCTTTTAATACGTGCGATTCAATTTTCAACTAATTTCTTTGTAAAACCCTAGGCATTTGGTTTAGACGAGCGAATTACCGTATTGTTTAATTTGTATTTAAATTGGAAGCACGACACTGTTGAAGCACTTTGGCGAGCTCGCGCATACGTTCATACTGTATAAACGGAGGTTCATTTAATTTCGCGTAATTTTTTAAATGATACCCGGCGCAATTTATCAGCAGTTTGTTCCGCTTGCGAGCAAGATAATTCGGAGTTAATTATTGATCGCGGCTAGCGAGTAATGTCGGAGGCAAAAGTTGCACCAGCATTTCTACGCGGGAGGGAAAAACTTCTTCGTGTAATTTATCGTGCGTTGATGACAGGCTGCAACTTTTCCACGACCTATCAGCTAAAAATAGGATTACAGTGATTTACGACAGCCGTAAAACCAATATTTCATACGCGTTCCCGGCTAATTTTGACCCGACTACAAACCGGATATCGAAGTGATCGATTTCTTTGAATGAAAATATATTTTTCGTTTCGTGTTTTGTGCAGTCGTGTTCTTTACCGCTATTTCAACTTTGATCCTTTCACATTTATTTTGCAAAATTTCTCATGAATTGCACTTTGTGGAAAAAAGAGCTCAAGTACCAGCGATGGAACTCTAGTCTTCTGCTTTATCCATTTCAGCTTCTGATCCCATGTTATTAAAAAGTCTCTACCGAAAACGTAGTCTTCGCGACAAGTTTATTTTATTGTCAGACTTCTTTGCAATCGTTTCATCTTCCGCTTCATGTTTTTCAAATTGAACCCCATCCTCGGTAACCTTTCATTCCCGGGCAGACTTCAAAACCGCGGGATCTTGGAAACAAAATTTGCCCTTTAGTCGGGCGCATTGATCCTAGGACTTGGCCTTATCAGAGCCCATGTTATCGACAGCTATGCCAATAATTTTATGCTCAACCTTTCGTGCATTTCGTTTTGGCGAAACCTACACGGTTAAATGGAAGGCTGGTCTACTGTTTTTCACAAAATGTATACGGGGTTGTCAACAAGCAGCACGTCCGTTACATGAATTACATGGATCGTAATACATTGGAAAGGGTGATACACGACCCTTGTTTCCCTATCAAGGAAATTTATTGAAGAGACTTAAAAATGGATTAGAAAAGGATCTGTCCGGAAAGTCGGCGACGCACGGATCTTAGGCTTCAGGCTTTGGAATTTAAATCCGTAGAAAAATAAGCGAAATTTCTTTCTTTTTTCATGAGATACGTTAAAAATATGTAAATGACGGTGTTCGCCGCAAGTAAACACCCTCTACTCGTTTTCACTTCCAACAAGCTGTCGATCGATCGAAAACACCCTGTGCACCCCACACACGCGGTTACGTTACTACACCTCGACACTGGGTTAATGACTCGAATGGTGAATGACAAGATACGCGTGTCGATCGAGTCATTGTCATGTTGGAGACCGGTGACACCAAGTCCCAGTCTTTTCAGAGGCGGAAACTTCAATTTCACGGTAGGGGAACACGAATTGTGCTATCCTGCTGGAAATCGGCGCCATACGCGTACGCGATCGTTCATGTATAGACGTCCGATAAAAATATGTCAATTTTGTCGTCTCCATTTCAGCAAAGCAAACGGTTCTCTTCAATGGCCTCTGACGGGATTGAACGCGTTGTGATGCCATACGTGATTTTCAAGCTGATCCTTAGGCAATCTCAATGGATAAAACGTGACTCTCTGGGGATTGAAAGAAAATTAATTACGTCGCGTTTGTTTTAAAATTCAGAAATCTGTTGGTTTTTCAATGAAGCAAATTGCATTTTAAAATGGTTGAATTCAAAATGGAGGCGTATTGTCGAGAGAATAGAAGCGGGCATATGGAGGGGACAGTGTAATTGTGAGTTGGTATTGGAAAACGAAGTGGCTGGTTTCCTCTTTTTTTAGAAAAGTCCAGAATTTGCGAGAGTGAGATGTTCCGACAGCAGCCAGATGCGCCATCCGATGAAAAAGTTCTCCCTCTGTGCATAATACAAGCTTTGAGCCGATGATTTCATTAAAACGAACACGATTTTGCCTTTCACGCACGTGAATGGGAGAGCATTCTTTCTGTGAGGTGGTCGCGTTTATATTAATTTCAGGCACCTTTGATTTTTGCGTACCCAGCATGTGCGCCATATTTAATTTAAAACGTTCACCTTGATGAAATATTTCTGTTACCAACCATATTTTTCTCCATAACTACCTATTTCTCTCTTTCAAGCTTTGTCATCAGACGCGTTTCAAATATTTCGCGAAAAATTTTAATCTTTTTCACGGTAAAAGCCGTCGGTTTAATAAAGACGGGGTAAAATTAAATCATATAGAACTTTGTGCGAGAATAAAGTGTACTTTGTGAAAATATGAAATTCATAGTTTCTTTTTTGAATATTCTCGATTTAATAAAACCCGCTGTCGCGGTAAATTATTTTTTCCTACGGTACTTGCTCTATTCAATTTTCCCTTTCCGTTTCTCTCCTATCATCTTTATCGCACCTGTTTACTTGGCTTATCAGCTTCGTAACTGATTGATTTCACGTTTCGTCACGATATTTTACGCTCGTTGTTACATCGACAGAAATCATTTATGCTCGAAAGTCGTAATGGCAACATTCATTTGCGCGTTTTATTTCCCTTTTATTCTACGACATTTTCCTCTCTTTTTCCTCTTATTATTTATATCGCTGTATTTAGACGTGTTCTGAGCGCTAAACGATTCGATGTAATAACCCTTCGCTAGGGAGCGGCCCACACCTTATTGATTTTAGGCGAAACTGGTCAATCACCGTGGGCACCCTTCTTTCCTTCTTTCTTTTCACCCGTTTCATAAACGCGCCTTGTTTCGAGATGTAATTTCGGCAGGAATTAAAAAGCGATTCCATGTAACAGGCGACGTCGAAAATAACGTTTGCACCGGCAACGAGGTGTAGATTTTTTAAAATAAACTGTTGGATTAACGTTGCGTAAAAATCATCTCTGTGAAACAGAGGAACGAAATATTTTACAAGCTTCATGTGTCATTAACGTAAAACGAAATCTAGAAAATTAATATTTTAGTAGATTATAATAACATTGTCATCTGCTCAGGATGTTTAACGAGAGAATTGAATGCCTTCTGTGAATCCATTTGTTTTGGAAACGTTGGAAATATACGAGGGGAAAATTTATCTCTCAGTATCATATTTTCAATGAAAATCGTTGTGTAACAATATATTGTTGCTGGTAGATGAAAAGTAATGAAATATTAATATTTCAGTGAAACGAAATTTGTGCAAGCGTTTGAGGGGATATTGAAAATCTCCACTGTTGAAAATCTGGATTTTGATTTATATTGCATTTGAATAAAAATTTTATTGCATTTTTATATCAGGATTTTTGTATTCGAAGACATGGGTCAAAAATAATCTAGATTTGATCCAGTTGGACAAAGGTTATTGGATCACCTGGTTGGTGTTTATTTCTGTGTCTTACGACTGACGGTTCGTCATAAAATTTCTCTCATCGCGTGGAAACAATACCTGGCGGGTGTTCATTTCACGTTGGAAAACTACTCGTGTTGCACACAGAGATCGAGTTTTTATCGGCGTTGCATTCATAACCCGAGCCGAGAATAAATGAGAAACGTGAATGTTGTTCCATGAATTCTTTCCGTTAGACAGAGCTTCCCTCGTTGTTCCTTGGCCACTGTGGTCGAGTTAGTATTCACCATTTCCTGACCTGACCCACATTCATTTCGCCATTCATTGCTTCGCGCATCTTTCGGTTGATGCGAGTCACCGACGAACGAATTCCACGATTTTTCTTGATCCTCTCGCACGGAGGTGTTCAACCGACACATTTTTTCAACGAACAATGCAACGAAAATTCAAAAAGATTTTTCTAATTCCAACATAGATTAAAACACGAATTCTTGGTGAACTGAAAATTCGTATAATTTCATCTGGTAATAGTATAATAGCTAGATTAATCTACAGTTTAGCGATAATTTGATAGACATAATGGATAATATCTGTCGTTTAGAGTGTTGCTCGATTGCATGCTCGCGTATCAAACTTTCTAAGAACGAGTTCAAGTTTTACATTAACTCTGTAATTCAACTTGGCACTTGCTACCGCTATGTCGAAAGGGAATTCATTACTCGTTTCGTTCACCTTTATCCTCTGATTAATCTCGAGAAATTCTACAGAAATTATGAAAGTCGAGAACTGTTTGGGCCGTAATCGCCCGCAGTTTGGAAAACTTCTCTTCCTCAATTACGGTTATATCCTTTCTGCTTCCTTAACAGAGATATATCTTATCCGCGAGAATTTGTCGCGTGCTAAATTATTTATTGGACACCATGAATTCGTGCGGGACTCGCAGGGATCGTAAAGTGGGCTTTTAGGTGACGTTTCACCGTTGAATCGAAGAAAAGGTGGGCGGCAATCTGCTGGTCGATATTTGCTCTACCACCGCTCGTGTTTCCTCCGTTTCCGGTAAAATCTTACTACCGCTGGGAATCGAGATTTAAATGGATCATTCCGTCGAGATAACGAGAGGGATGAACTTCATAATATGTACATATAACTCGCGCTTTTAATTATTACTTTTTAACGAACTGTTCTTTGACGCGTACCTCTCATTCGTGGCTATTCTAAAGATGTTTGTCCCTGGATAATTACCTTGCGCGGAGAACGATCGTAGAAACAAGTTTCTCTTATGTACACAAAGGGAGCGTTCTACTTTCTACGACAAGGACAACTATGAAAAAGATAAGTCACACATTTTATAATAGCAAGAAAAACATATTTCATTTCAAAAATAGAAACTGTATCGATCAGTATTCTACACTCTCGACTTTATACAACCTTGAACACTCTTATGTCATCTGTTGTCGCACTTGTCTCAATAATTATTAGAAGGAGATACATATTGTCTCGCAAACCGGTGCTTTCCTGAACGCTGCGAAATTTATTACAACGATGAAAATTAATCGCGTTACACGGGCGACGTGGTAAAATGTTTGGCCACCTGTAGTAACAACAGGACGAGCGGAGAATTTATTACGCTTGTTCATTAGGAATTTCCGTGGATTTAGACTGAATAATTATGGCTGAAGTCGTCGTAAAAGCTGCACAATATGTTGTAACGCAATTACCAGCGGTGCTTGTTTCTAACGCGATATTCGTAGAGAATATGAAATAGTTTCTTTCTAAGAGCTATAAAAATTTCGTGTTCTCTATCTCGGTGGAACTTGAAACGAGATTTTTTTTTGTTATTTTGACGTCGACAAATGAGGCTTACGGTAGAGGTTTAAAGATTCAAGAACCGCTGAAGTAGGTTGCAAAAACGAGCAGGTTTTTGTGTCTACAAAACAACAGAGAAATTCTGTTTCATTCTCCTTAGCGTTGTTCTTGTTGCCTTCATCTGAATCCAGCTTCTAATTAGAAGAGAATTTATGAATATTTACAAACGTATGAATAAATTGCAATTAATTACCATGGCTTATAAATATAAGATTGCAGAATCAGAAGTTTTAATTACGAAGATTGAATCATATTGAAATTTATTGAAATTATTTCTCGATTATTAAAATAACACTTTTGTTCTCTTATCAGTCTTATAATATTTCCACGCACATATTAAACAAACCGTATCAGCTGAATACACAATAGATAAGCTGTTGAAAGTCAATGTGCAATGATTTCGAAGCTTTTGAAATTAGCCTAGATAATCCTTATTAGCTAACCCGTATTTAACACTGAAAATCTTGAGAATGGGCCTATAGCATTTAGATTTTCTGTCACTTTTGTACAGAGGCCAAACGATAAGAGTTATCGAAAAAAATTTTGCGCCATTGTGTTAAGTGGGTCAAAATCTCAACGAATGGCCGACAAAAAATTTTGTTTATCGCTTCCGGTATGATCGAAAATGGCCGAAAAAGGGTTAATTCCAGAGCGAATCTCGCTCTAGTTCACTTTAACTTGTTATGCGAGATATCCTACCCGATCTTTTCTTCAAAGTCACTCAGGGTATCGCCTGTTGGCACATTATCATTAAATGGCAAGTAAATGCTTCTAACATAATGAATTTCGTGGCTGATGCGTATCGCGATCGAGGAACGGTCGAAAATTACAAAGCTGGCAAATAGAGCGAAGGAAAAAGTGATAAGCGGAGCCTGGATGTTCCCTGTTGCTCGTAATCGTCGCTACGTAATCGAGCGTGCACGCCTACGGCTGGATTATCCTGCCCACGGAAAGATAGGATGAACGAGCGAAAAAGAAAACTGTATACACGCCCACGAACGGTTATTTTGTTCGAGAAAAGGTAGTGGTCTCAGCGCGCGCGCCTCCCTTACACGACATTTCCATTTTCGTTAATGCAAACGGACTACGTAATTCCGTGGTTCATCCTGTTTCCCTCCGTTATGTTTTTCTTCTATTTGCCGGCGAGACTCGCAACACGACTTCGTTTTGCTCCCGAAATTAATTCAACCGGATTCACCTGCGTGCTTAACCCGCGACGATTTACGATTCGCTCTCAGAATTCCTTTTCTGACCATCCCATTTTCCACCCGCGCTCTGTCCTTTATCTTATCTATAGTTTAACTCTGGAAAATTTGAATAAGAAATATTTGATTAAATCAAAAAGGTTCGCTTTTTAATTAATCGACTGAGGTAACCAAATGTGGTAGTCGCTTTCGTTTGTGTTTATTCTTTATTTCTGATTTTATGGTATGAAACGTTCGTCTCGCTGTGTGGGTGGGCAACTTTCACGCGGTCGCGGCTTGACAAGTTTTTAATAAAAGTGAAAATACGATTGCAGGTGTCGCGTTGCGAGCTACGTAACAACGTGAACTCCGACCCACCGTTTATCTATCGAAGATAATATTTTCGACCCTTGCTCCCTACCTTTACCCTTTTACCACGCATCCAATATAGGGTCGCGTGATACGTTTTTTCCCCTGTGGAAATTGTTTTCCAACTTTTTTACGCCAGCTGCGTTTGTCGGTCGATTCGAGCGGAAAAATTGAACTAATGGAAGCTTGATGCATCTAGACGTAATACGGAATATCGGATGTTTTTGAATTTCGTTGTTCAAAGGTTCGTTCGCTTGTTTTCAGGTACATTTTACTGTTTGTCGATAGTCGAGGCCAATTCTAAATATTTTTAAGAGAATAAACCAATTTGAGTATTTTAAATTTAGAAACAAGAAGAATAATACATTTCTCAAGTAAATAAACGTGTTATTCCTCTTTAGTAATGAAATTGGACTTAATTATAACTAAAAGCACTTCATTTCCGCTGTTATGATTTCATCCTACCTTTCTCGGTTGCACTTCTTAAACGAAGTGAAAATGTTGTTGATATAAACTGTTACTTCGTTATTCTTCCAACCGATGAAAGTCTTTCGTTAAAAAATCTCAGTACACAATAGTTCAAGCACCATTGTATATTACATAAACGCCATGCAAGGCTCCACCATAGCAAGGTTACAATAACACGACCAATTAAAAGAAAGAACTCGTATAATACATTAAAAGTCACTGCGTTTATTGTTAATTGTTCAATAAAACCACCATCATTAAGAAAATACTTTGAACCAGTTCAAATATCGAAGCACCCATACAATTTCATTAACTTTCGAACGGCGGACCATGGAGAGAGCCACAATTTTCATTTCCCACACTTTACACTCTTCCTTTAAAAATTATTCTCCCAATATATGAAACTTTTTCACACGAATGTGTATCCAAATTTCCTGCTGTATTTAATTTCTTTCAATGATACAGTGGTTCTATTCCATAAGATCTAAAGCGTGTCTCTTCGTACGCTCGGTATCTTCGTCTTGTCTGTTCGTGATTAATAGTTCACTGTCAGACGATCCATTGTATCCCGGATTTCCAAGCCGCTTCACACTCCCGATTCATGCTCTCGCGATACAATTAATTCGAATGTCACGGACTCCATGACTGTTCCTACCTTGAAATTCAGTTTTCCGCGGAGAAACCAAGTCAAGGGTGCCGTTCGTTGCGTCTTGATTCGAGCATCGATTTTCTTCGAGTACGATCTTACCTTCGTTTACCTGAAAATGATAATGAACCGTGGAGTTTCCTTGATTCTCGATTCGTTTTAAAAACTAAAGAGCTCCGTTCTCGCAATTTTCCGTTTCTTAAGAGGTTTATCTTTTGCTTAATGAGAAGAGAATCTTGAATACAGTCTTTTAAATTTCCTAGTTGTTTGTTTAGTCGACAATTCTTGAGGAAGTTTCGTTGAATAATAGATGTTAACGTTTCATTACTCGTCGCACGATATTCGTACGTTCGAGTGAAGGAAGAAAAAGAAAAAAAGAAAAATGCGACTTTCAAACAGCGAGAGTTGACAATGTACCTTCTTTCCATAATTCAAGCAGACTTCCCTGGAACGGACACATTTTATGCAACGAAAATTTGTTTTCTCCTCGGGTATATTAAAGTGACATCGTAAGAACGTTGACCCGGAAGATTTATTCGACTCCTTAGAAGAAGGTCGTCAAAATCCCCGGCGACTTCCGCATGAATTTAAATGGATTTGATTCAGAACACGCGTCGAAGGCTTTGACAGCAACTGAATTTACTGGAAGCTTGCGATCTTTCGCGAAAAAATAAAGATTCGACTATCGCCTTCGGCAGAGAAGTGATATCTCGAAGCAAAGAAATGATGGGGGGGAAAAAAACACACGGCGATGTTTAAAACGTCGACGTGTGAAAGATGGAAAGCGTTGCCTTAGGGTTAGCTGAAGTATATGAACACAGGCGGAAGATACACATAGACCAGACGGAAGGGTGGCGTTGCATACGTCAACCCTTACAAGTAGTTGCCGGATATGTGTCAGCCACCTTGCTTTCTCATATTTCCGATTTTTTTCTTCCGCAGTCATGGTGTATCGTGCATAACGTAATGGAAAACCACGTCACCGTCAAATATTTTACAAGGAGCCGACGTAAAAATGTGTTGAAAATTTTTGGAGACAGGAAAATATAGCCTCCCTAATGTTTTTTTTTTTTCAAAAATAATATCTCCATCGAACGAAAACCACGTCTTCGATATTAATTTTGGAAGACGTAAAAGAAAATTTACTTAATGTATTGCCTCAAAGTTCCATGCAATGCACGGAGTGTTAAATAAACAGTGTCAAAGGAAAAGTTGAAGAATTTAAACGGTTGACGACACTTCAGGAATCTTGTGTAAACGCGCGTCACTCGTTCAGTATTCAAGAAACATCAATCGACGTAAAAAGATATTTCATATCTTGTCGTTCTCAGAGACCGTGTTTGGATACTTTGTACCGTTTTCAAGCGAGCTTTTCACTAAATTACATGCATTCATCTTTGAAAAGATAAAGCCAGTCTCCGTTCTGCCCGAGGTATTTCCATGTTTGTGTCGCGTCTGTTGCTCAGGTTCATCGGATGCACTTAAGTGTTCATATCCCAGGAAAGAGAAATGAAGCGTTCGCTTCTGGACAATATCTTTGGGAAAATGTGTGCAAAACTTCTTTCGATTTCTCTATTGCTTTGTTTCTATCTTTATTGAAACCAGAAGCAACACGATGGCTAGTCTGTGGGACTTGCCTGTAGGTACCAAGAATCCGTCCAGAAGGTCGGCGACGCACGGTAGACTTTTGGCTCCGGGTCAAAGCGAAGAGATAGAAACTTAGAAAAGTCATTTCTTGTACCATCTTCAAATTTTTCATAGTAAATTGTTAACATTCTGTTGGAAGTTACACAGTATTACTCCGAGACGCGACAAGAACGAACGGCAGCCTGTTCCTACCTTTTCTTCAAGAACAATAAATTCACGGCGCCGTGGAAATTCAATATTCATTGGGTGTTGGTGCGAACGTTGGAGGGAAGAAACCCATAGCTGTTGCTTGTTGATACTCGGTGGCAAGAGGTTCGTAAACCGTGTACAGAAACTATTTATTGTACAATTTCCTGGGTCCCTTCGAGCGGCCTATTTTGACGAGACCTTCCTAGTACGTCTACTTCAGTTTCTTGTCGACACCAAGTTGCTTACTCGGGAAGCAACGTTGATTCAACTGTTGTTTCCTGTACAACTCAACGCAACACTTGGCCTCGACAGTGTTATTCTGTGCGATGGAACAACGACGGTTAGAAACCGAAATTGTCTTCTTCGATTCTCGACCCTGGAGAAGTTTATCCGATTAAAGTGCTTCTCTACGTCGTCCACTTTCATTGTAGCACGAGAGCTTTTTTATTAGTTCCTTTCTACTGGTACACACACTCTTCTTTCCGATATATAGAAAAATAAAAACAAAAAAATTAGACCAGAATCTAAGTAGAAATCACGATGAATTGGTTTAGAAAATGTCTATCTGTTGAACGTGAACGATTACATTTCTTCGATGATTGTCGATTTGCATTTAGAAAGTTGCATCTACAGTGTTGATGTTCGTTTTGCAAACGTATCTGTTTCCCGCGTCTACCGTTACAACGATGTTACACGTTACCTGGTGGTTGGTGTAACAACTGTTACATAACGCGTTACGTGAAACCGGACGAGAGCGTTTATAACGCAGCGTGATGGTATACCAAAAGGCTATGTAGTTGTTTCGGATGACATTCTATATGCGAGCTTAATTAAACTGCCGCTAATATACCGGAATGTAATCAATAATCGATGCTCGCACGCGGATCCTCGTAGATTTATAGCTGCCTGTAGACCGCTACAAGTTTGCTTCAATTGAATAATTAAAAAAATTGGAATTAACAAGTTCGTTCAAGCCCGTTGACAAAATTAAGCTCTCTGCCATTTTATAATAACGCAACAACAATTTTTTTTTCTTCTCTGCGATATAAAGCACGTTACTTTCCCTGTGATCAATACAGAAAATATTGATTCGCATAGGAGGAACGTTATAATTGTATTCAATCGATCGAAATACGGTCTCAGAGGTAAAAAGAGGCAGTATTAAAGAGGGATAGGCGTGAAAGCGAGGGTTCGCTACATTTTCTTTCCTCTCTTGCCTCACGAACGAGGCTAATTATGCTACGTGGCTACGTTAATTTCTCGGTCGCCCACGCATCGGTGGAAATTAAAGACCGTCAAAGAATACGAACCCTGGGGGCGAAACGTGTTTCGCTTCAGACATTCCTCTAGAGAAATAGAGAAGCAGAGAGTGGTAGGGAAAATGTCAGAATACCAAGGAAGTTTCGAGTTAAAGTTTCGTTGACGCAGATGAAGATTCTCGCAGCGTCTCCAATTAGCGCCCTATAATTACGATCCTCCCCCGCGAGTCACGAGAACTCGGATACAATCGTGTCGGCAAAGAATTATTTGCTTTTATTTTTCCTTTAATTAATACATCTTTCCACCACGACCGCACGTTCGTTCTATTTTTATATACAATACAACAGCCAGAAACATTTCTCTGATGAATCGTTTCTTCTGTTTTCATGCTGATATTTGTGTTTGAAATTCATTAGACGAAAATTTTATTTTGCGAATATTAATTGATATTCGTACTGTAACGGTACCGTGATTTTATTGCGACAACTATTTCTCTGTTTCGTCGAATTGAAACGTGAATATAAAAATATTACGTTTCATTCGGGAAACGCAATAATGACCGTGATATTTCATTTCCATTTCAACGGAAGATATTCTGCTTTGTTTTACGATCCCAGTCGCATTATTACGAGTTTTTCCCCAGGAAAATATGTTTTTCGTCGGAATAAATCCTTTAAAGAGGAATATTAAATGAAATGTGTTCCGGGTATTAAAGTATTCGATAGAGAGAAATGGAAAAATTGAACACGGCTTACATCCGCAAGCCTTGTGCAGAGTAGGTGACCGCAAATCCAACCATGAAAGTCTAAAAAATTTAAAATTTCTTTCAAAATAGAAGCTATCATCAGCTTTACGTGGTGTATGCAGAGACGTGCTTTTTGCTGTCCATCTTCTTCTAATATCACTCTGTTTCGCATAAAATGGTAAAACAGGCACACGTTGCTGCCGGAACCGCGGAACGTAATCTTGTCTCCTTAAAACCATCCCCTTGACGTTTATTCACCGCGTGGAAAACTGATGCTCAGAGAGAGAGAAAGACTAATAAAGAGAGAGGGCAAGCACTTAAGTAACGCGTATGCAAAATGAACTCGTGGCTACGCGAATATGCAGAGAAGCAAGTCAGCGGTGTTGCAGGTTGGTTTAATAAATAAACAGCGGTGACAGTCGATACACTGGCAATTGAATACAGTCGACGGAAATCGAACGAGACGCGTTTCCTTTGAAACGTCAGAAAAGCTCGGTGTAACACGTACAGAGAAACTCTGGCAGCGAGCTTAAGCGAATAGATTGTAGAAAATCGACGCCTGTCCGTGGAAACATCGACCTGGACACGGTCGTCGCGTTTCGCTTTTCAGACTGTCAGAATACTCGTGATAATGTATCGTTGGGCCTGCGGCGCCGAAAATGTCAGGCTCGACGTGAAAAGCTTTCGTTTCGTGCCAAAGATAACCGTACATTTCTTTCTCCTGTTTCCCAGAGAAAATCGAAATAAAGGTTGTACCGTGCGTGTAAATCAGGGAGGAGATCAGAAGAGATTTTTCGGTGTAACGTGATACGTTGTAATCGAAATAAATCAAGGTAGCTGCATGGAACACGATTTCATGATACAAAATCTCTGATATAAATTTGACAATTTTTAATTTATTTTTATTTGAAGATTCTGGTACAATTTTTATTACAATAATATCCGCGAACTCTTATGGTTTCGAGGGAAGATCGATGGAAAAATTGCATCGAAATTCGATTTCTTATAAATTATGGATCACCGAGATAGAGGAGAGTTCGATTCTCGTCGGATGGAGAACAATTTCGAGGTAGAAAGAGAGATTCATTTCTCAACGTGCTATGCAGTCAAAGGTTTTCAGTTAGAGCATTTCCCATTGGGAAATCAAAATGGTTCGAGATTTACTGTACCATCGGTATCGTTGAAAAATGACGAACGTCTAGATCTTTGTCTCATCGTGGCCCGTTGTCTTTTCGTATCATTATTTTTATAAGATTAAATCCGTTCCACATCGATCGATGAGAATGGAATAGAAAAAAAGTACGTCGTTCTGTCCTATGTAAATAAGGTTACTCGGTACTGATAAGATTCGATAAACCAGATGTCCTAGATACGTTACGTCTGCTATCCGCACCGATCGTAATTGAGATGTTCGACAAGCTGCATCTCGTTTCGTTTCCCTTTTCCTTCATTTATTTTCTTCCCCCACGACCGCCTTTATCACCGGGCATCGCATCCCCTCCCCGATGCTTTATTTTCCTTTTTTAACGTCTTAAACAAGCACGACGAGTTTACTCGTCGCGTGAAAACTCGCACAGGTCGTGCTTTTAAAGCGAAGAATTCATCTAACGAGTTGCATTAAGTACCATTTTTTGCCACTGCCTCGTAGAAAGAGCTTTAGGGTTTTTAGTAATTTCTCTTTTTTCTTGTCGCTGTTTCTTATCGCACTTCTCGGAGCACTTTGGATTAACGGGTTCATGACAAATTGCGAAATATTTTATAAAAGGCGTGAAAATCTTTTTACCGGTGGAAGCTTATCAGTGTAAGCTGACCGAGTAAAAGATACATATCTTAATGCTCTGCTATCAAATAACACGAGAATCATTAGACACGATATCGATATCGCTTGATTTATTAATTTCACTTTTATTTTAAAAAGGTTTATTTAACTCTAGGATTTATATTTAATTTTAGACTATCTTCATTTTGAACGGAACTGTACATCGAATTCCCTGCTCGACTAATTGACCGCTAAAAGCGTATTAAATTGCTGCAGGAGTTGCCGCGCGTTCCTCCAATCAAATTCCGTGACTTGTATCAGAGATCGAAGTCGATCGAGTCTCGAAGCACTTCCGTGCAGGGCGGAGATCGTTTCG
The DNA here is from genome assembly GCF_907164935.1 of Osmia bicornis bicornis. NCBI lineage: Eukaryota > Metazoa > Arthropoda > Insecta > Hymenoptera > Megachilidae > Osmia > Osmia bicornis. The sequence goes on along the minus strand of NC_060219.1, from coordinate 3,903,269 downwards.
ATTCCCTGCATCCCAATATTCTTCGGAAAGATACGCGACCGATGCGGCGGTAAAGTTTATTCCTCGGAAGGGTGGAGCGGTAGCCCTTTTCCAGGATCATTCGGCCACGTTAACGTCCTTTTTACGAGTTCTCGATTTCTTTATTGCTTCCCGCGGCGCATCCTTCATTCGCTTTTCCAGCCAGTTCCAACTGGGAAAACGAGTATGTATTTATTATACACGCGGTTGCCTCGGCCTACGTTCGTGTACAAAATTCACGAGCCTGCCTCGGTAACTTGCTACGTATAAAGTTACGAATTTACAATATGGCTGGTTTGCCCCTTCTGTCCCGGGGTGTATACCCTACGGACGAGTTTCGTGCACACCAACAACCGCTAAACCTTTGCCTGTCTACCTTCCACCAACCCTGGTTCCGAAGCTCTATCCGATGCTTCAGGATTTTGTTATCTGCTTCTGAAGCCGGTGTTCTGGTATCAGCCGTACGTATTTCCTATCTGGAAACTAACCGGACAGTTGTTATTAATAACGGTAATTTATCTGATCCGTCGAGACCGCAATTATGCTTCCGGGAAGCTGCGATCGTGTCGCACCGTTTAACATAGCGGTTAACTCGTTTTTTAACGATACCAGAAGTCTGATATTTCAGAATAAAGTTCGAATAAACCTGGAACATCGGCGGGGATTAAATTTCCAATATTCTCTGGATGAATTTCAGCATGCATCAAATTCAGTAAAACCACGATATTTGTACCTACCGTTCGAGCGCGATCGAACGTTCAGGTTGAATTTATAGTTTCATTGTTCACTGGTCATTTTTATACAGCTTTAAACAGAGTTGTAGCAGCAGAGTTATAGTTAAATCTCTCGTCGATCGATCGTAGTTACCTTCGATTCCATGATTCTCGAGCAATAACGTTGCATTTCAGCTTCGTTAACGTTTAAGTCGAACGTATTTCTTTATCTTACTTAATTTTTTCTTCTTTCAATTCTTTGTCGTTTCTCTGACGTTTCAATTTGCCCGAAGACCTGGCCAGGAACGCCAAGTCCTCCCCCAGCTTTTATTACCATCTAACGAATAAAATCCTCGTCGAGCTACGTATTCGTAGTAAAAACTTCCCTTGTAACGTTTCTGCTAAAGAGATATCGGAAGCTCGTATTTACCCGGGACCAATTTCACTATGAATTACCCGTCCCCGGGTAACTCGTTCCTCCCGACGTCTGTACCAGCCGGGGGAGAATTCTCCGCGAAACTTTTGCAGTTCTCTCTGTACCGGTGATAAAATTCCTTCCATGGTTATTAACGCGAACAAACAGACAGTGAGACGATGCGGCGAGAGCCGGAAACGCGGTCGTACGAGCGTGTTGCGCCGAATTTCCGACCGCGGCTTCGTGGCCGGAAGCCGCTGTCTCTGTTTCCTGTTCCCGAGCTACCCAGATCCGGATCAACCGGCTTGTTGGAGCGTACACGCGTACGAAAGGGTTGCCGCCGCCGCGCCGTTCACACTCGCGAGAAATTCGATGCACGCTTCGCTGTTCTACCCGAACCCTTTTCGCGAACAGCTAATGCACACTTGAAAATTCCGTCTCCGGAATTTTCTTTTTTATATTATGGTGTTAAAATTACCGGAATCTTGCCTAACAGCATATATCAAGGTCAAGGTTATTGGAGTTGGATTTGTTAATATTCATTTTTATTTTTAATATATTACATCTCGAAAACTAAAGCTAAGTCAAGGGGCCCAAGTTATCGGAATCGTGCCTCCTGATTTTACATAATTAAGGAAGTCAGTGAAAGTAATCATTTTGCAAAATCATGTAGAATCTTTTTCTTTAAAATAAAGAAAAATGCATAACTGTTTGTATGATAGCCGAAAGTGACAGAAGAAAAGGCATTGGATGTTTGATTTATTCTATGTCTCCTCTATGGTAAAGGTAAACGAAACAGAGATAGATGGACAGATAAAGAGAGGAAGTGACGAAGGGGTAGGTAATAGCATCGTCACTGTGTGTCCGTACCGTTTGTACGTATGAACGGAGGGACAGACAGGGTGAAAGAGGGGTAGACAGTACGAGTCGGTCGATACGCGCCCCTTTGGCGACGTAACGTGGCCCATCCTCGTGCTCCCTTCATGTCGTACAATACCCTCGGAACATTCTTCCTTCTCCTCGCATCGTTCTCCTCGATGTCAGCGTCTTCGCGGCCAGCATCCATCGACGCCCTTGCCATCTCTGATTACCGATCAGCTAACGCGTCATACCGGTTTATTCGACGCACCTTGATTATCTATAGAGTTTATAATTTCCGAAGTTTCAGGAAACAATTTTCAAATTATTATCTATATTTTTCTAAGTGTGTTGCAGTATTTTGAACCGAACGATGGATCCATAAAATTTTAAATAGATACGAAAATTTAACTTTGAAACAAAATGTGAATGAAAAATAGAATGCTCGGCAATAAAGCGAAGGGAGAAAGGTATAAGTTTCAAGTGGTCGGCTGTAATAACCAATCAGATACGTTGCTTTGAGAGAATACATCCTTTTGAGCTGACTCGGCCTCTTGAAAGAAATGGAATTACTTGTTTTATGAAGCCATTGTATTTTTTTAATACGCTAATATTAATTCCCTTTGTTTTCGAGCTGCAGGATATTGCGTCTGAGGAGACACTGTCGACGTGCATGCGTCTGTGTATCGTACTCGGTAATTCCTTCGTTTCATGGGCGAATGAGAAATGCCATTTACGATGTACTATGCAGATGCTCATTATTGGCTTCATTATCTTCGTCACCGTACAGACTCTATTAAACGTAGGGAATTTTGTGAAATATGTAACTGACAATACATGGAATGTTGGTTAAATGTCACAGTCAATATCGAAACCAGAAATTCAATGCACAGTGACAAATAATATTAAACAACATACAGTATTAATATTCCACTGTTTTTATCGTGTTCTTTAGATATTAAATATGTCAAACGCTAGAGAAGTCTCGTTAATCGATCATGACCTTTGCGATCTGTATTTATCATTTTATTGATCAATGAATTTTAATCGAACACGCCATACTCTCGGTATTTGTTTCGTTTAACGGATTCTTGTCACTGTTGAGAAATAAATACTCGAAAGAAAATTAAGTCCACGTGGTTGGTATTCCTTCGTGGGGAGTATATCGATCGTTATCTCGAAACGTGCTTAACACGATTTCTTCATCTTATCCTCAGAATGGCTTCCTTAAATCTTGAGGCTTTGAACCGGATGCGATTTTTATGATATTCGCAACGCCTTATCCTTTCAAGCACGAAAGTTACGGGGCGATGATAACAAGAGGATGAATAGTGGCTATCGTGTGATAATTTGCATTTAAAGGGTGTTTCTTAAGTTCGCAGCTTTTTCATCTTTTACTCGTTTATCGCGTAAATCATCCTCCAACGTGCGCTGTCATAATGAATGATAATGATGAATGAAAGAAAAAGTGGGTGCAAGAGAAAGATTTAATCTACTGATTTTTCACACTTTCAAAGTGACGATGGAGATACATCGACACGTTGTTCGATGTAATTAAGCGACCGAAAAAAGAAGCACGAATTTTAGAATATTCTGTGAAATTACTTTTTAGTATCAGTTTCATGATCCGTATGAAAAGACGGGTCGTGTTTCGAAGCTTCGCTTTCATCCTTTCATTCGCGAAAGTGATACGTACTTTTGCGGGAATAATACACGGCTAGTTGACAAGAAGGAGCCGAGTACAAAGGACAGAAGAAACGCTGTAAGACAGGAGGAGGAGGAGGAGGCAGGATTCATGCTACTTGCTCATTATAAATGTGAAACGTTGTACATGCTCGAAAGCCTTGGGCATGTAGCAAGGACATGTAAAGCTGAGCAAAGGACACACGAACCCATCTGTGGCTACTTTGAGTATTACACGGTCACTACTTAACCGCGAGCGAGGGTAAAGGGGCTGGGTTACTTGATGAAAGAAGCGACTGTCTCTGGATGTCTGATACGCCACTGAAGGATCTACTTAATGCGAGCTTACAACGTCGCGAATTACCGACCCACCCGCAGATGGCCCATTTGAGCCATTGGTCAGATTTACAGTTAATTTTAATACAATTTTTATGTAACATAATTAGATTAGCAATTATCGATAAAATAATTAAGAAGAGATAATTAAATAAGTAGAAGAGATTAAGAAGCTCTCGGTGGCACTATCTATATTCATTCTCTGGAATTGCTATTTTACAGTCAGATCGCTTGTTTACCTGCTTCCTCTATGGTCGACTTTTAAACAGATTCCGGGTGACCGTAACTTCGTATCGATTCCTTCTACCAGTACCTACCAGTACCGTGACCCTTTCCATCCCTCCCCTTTCTCCCCTTTTCCTTTTTCATCATCGCCTTGTCCTTCGTAGCGGCAGTACGGATTACAGAGGATCAGTCGATTACCGTGTCGAGGGTTGGGTGCTCCAACACCCTCTATATCGCGCAAACATTGAAGCCAAGTAGGCCAGCCTGGTAGAGAAGTTTAAACGTGGGAACGGAGCGAGAAAAAGAGAATGAAAATCGTGTACTCCTTTCGCGCGGCATTAGAGGCGAGATTTTCTTTTCTTCGAATACTGAAAATGGAGAAAGGAAAACGTTTCCTTTCAATTCACTGAGCTCGCGTGCGATGCAACGGCCAATTCAATGAACCATTACCGGTTTTAAGTAGAATGTAAATGAAAGTAGAGGCAATTTTAAACGGTAACAAGATTATTAAATACGATAAATAAAATCGGAGCAAAGGGGGTCGTGTATGAGTTGAGAGAAATTGTTTTGGGGTGATATCGGGAACCCTTTGCGGAGCGAAACGTTTCAGAGAAAGAATCGAATCTCTAGTGAAATCTGCTTCTGTTTCGATGTCGTGTTGTCGCACGTAAAATGAGAATATACCCTCGAAGGGATAGGGAACGTGATCGAAACGCGAACAACGCCAATTACGAGGCGTATCCCGGCCATAAATAAAAAGGATTCTGGTCGATGGAAATAGGGTTCGGCTCCTTTACCTGCCGCAGTCAGCTCTGATGTTTACGATCTCTTAATCGGCCTTCGTCGAGTACTCCTTCGCAATCGAAACAGTTTGCTCTCCAGGAATTAATTGTATTTGTGAAGAGCATATCTTTCAATAGCGTTACGTAAATATCTGACTATGCTGGGGTGCAAATAATGGGAAAGGGAAATTATGAAGTGTCTATTTAAGGAAAGGAACAATGGAAAGGAAAAGATTAGACGTTATAGGTTCGCTTTTATCATTTCTATTCTATTTAGATATTTTTAGAATCTTGAAATCCACAATTAGTAATTTTATCATGACCTCCTAATATAATATTTTCGTTCATAAGTCATTGTATCAAATTGTAAGGGTTGAATATTTTAAAAAGGAATACTTTAAATATTTATAAATTTAGTTCCAATAATCCTGATAGTGTTAGAGAGAACGTCCTTTTGCACACACGGAAGATTTACAATAAGATTTCACAAGATAAATCAATCACTTTGGGTATTCGACGAGATTTTCCGTAGAGACCTCGAGGGATTTCTCTTAGTGACCGAGACGGTAGTTCGTTAAGCCCAGACCATTACTTCCAGCCGTATAAATATTTATCTACCTGCATTCCTACGTTTGTTAACTTCGTTATCTGTACATCCGCCTTCGCGAATCGATTCTCCGTCTCCCTTAAACACGTTGTTCCGAAAGCATTCCATTTCCTCTTCTTTCACCGTACCTACTTATTAAAATAGTATCGATAAACGACTCTATCCGGAAATCCACCCCTAAATGAATGATAAATTATATTCAGACAGGATAATGGCTCGTCGTGGCGTTGAAACGTCGAAAGCCGCGTCATTTTTCAAGCACACCCTCTCCGACAGTCCCGCGTTGAAAAGAGAAAAAAAATTAATTAGTCCTAGCTGGACCGATCGTTACGATTCAAGGAACCGTCAGTGGTTCTTTGCGATTTTCCATCCCTTATCCTTTTTCTTCGTTGCTTCTGTCTCATACTTCTTAACGATCCACCCTCTACCATCCCTCCCGTATTTCAATATTCAACGCGTCCATTTCCGACTGAACTTCCTTCGTTATATTATGCACGATATTTCAACGATAAATAATCAACGAGTTAATTAAAAAACTTAAAAGTTTTCGCTTTATTGGTTCGGATAAAACAATCAACTATTTACCGGCCATAGTTGATTTTAAGGAATTCAAATGAAATCTCTGTTGCGGTTTGTAATTTCGAAGTGGATCGGACTGAATCGAATTTACAAAGAATATTACCAATTGATTATTACTTTTAAGTAATAATTAATCAAATAGTTGATTGGTTTGTCCGAGCCAATAAAGCGAAAACTTTCAAGTTTTTTAATATTAATAAAATTAATATTTTCAATATTAAAATATTCGAAATTTCAACGAATGAAATTCGGAGCAGTTTTGTGATATTTTCACAGAGGAAAATTGTTAAAGCAAGTATGGATATCATAACCCGGTTGCTCACACAGGAGTTAACGCGACAATAGTGTCTGTAGCAATTCCGGAACGTCGATTCAAGGAATCGCTGGGTATCTTTTGCAAGAAATCCTCTCCCAAAGGGGCGCTTTATCTTCCATTCGGAAGTTGTACTATCCTACCACCCAAATGCAAGAATCGAAAGAACGAGGAAGTTGAAAGACCGCCCCCTCGCGGGGAATCATTTACCATTGCAGATTTCAATGTAAAAACTTTAGTAAAACAAGAATGGAAATGAATTCAAAATTAAATTCAAACTCTAAATCATACGTTGAGTTAGCGAGGAGTCAGCTCCGCTGTTTGAAGGCGAAAGAAAATTCTGTAGGCAAGCTTACAAACTTTAAGACCGGGTTAATAATGGGTGCACACCTTGCTATCCCTTTTAATACCTCCTGCAAAGCTGCCTAAGTCCTCGCAATATTGCAATGCTTATCTGTGAATAATAATTTTGCTAGCAATCTGACGATAATTCGTTCTATCGCACGAAATAGAGCCACTCGGTTCGCCATTCAACGATAATTGACGCTGCATCGCGGAGAGAAAAAAGAATAACGTTACGAACGGAGGGATTGGAAACAGGGTATAGGAAAGAATTTTGCGGAGGATACGCTGGTTCAGATTCGGTGGAATAAATTGTACGGCACCGACGACTTTTCCATTTCCTTCGCCACAGGAAATTGAAGAGTTCGGTTAAATGTTATCGATGTATCGAATTGCTTGAATATTACGACGCCAGTTTTCGTGGATCCCTCGACGTCGCTTCGGTTTTTCAGTCTTCCCTTTCATCTTCCCCTGGTCGTTTCTGGTAAACGTTGCGGTAATTGTCGATCAATAACGAACCAAACGGTTTCTGGCCGTTCTTAATGACCACGGACCGCATCTCGAATTGCATCGACGATTCGAGAGTTATTCGATCCCTTCTTACATTTTATAAAAGTATACTGTAGAATTTTCTATATTAATTTATGTTCATATATAAAGTCATAAAGAACGTTTAATTTGACACGAAAGTAGGTAAACTGCATATGTTTTATTTTAGATTTGAAACGAAGAAAACGGAATTATTCATAGAACTATGAATAATTCATAGTATATTGTCTAGAAGTATAGATATAAAATTTTATAGGTAATATTTATTGTGACTTTGGACATAAAGTGTGATTTTGTAGAAGATGGTCGGCATACTTTTAGCCGGTAGTGTATTTGGCGATGCAAGCTTCAAAAGCCATCGAGAGCATCGATATTTCATGCAAATTTATCAGGTTTAACGTGGATATTGGAAAGTCCACTTCCGAACCAAGTAAGAGAGATAAAAGTTTCGCTCTCGAGCGAGCTCTTTGTACGTTTATTGAGAGCATACGATTGCTTTTTCCTGCTTAATATCACTACTTTAAGGGAGAATATTCGAAAGCTTCTCCCTCTGCGTTTCGGTTTAGAATATAATTACGTTTTAACTTTGATTTTCCACCGGCGACTGCGATGCTAATGATGGTTTCCAGCACGTGTTATTCTCCTACCCTCGCATCGCGAATCGTGTACCTACGTGTTATAATTTGATAATAATGGTAAAACAATGACCGTGTGGGCAACGTGCACTTGCTGTTAATGGGACGGCCACGAAACACGTGTATTTTCTATATTACCTTCGAACAGAGACATTATTAACCACGCTAGTTGTGTTTTACCTTCGCGTCCGCTGTCCTCCGCTTTTGGACGTCCTTATTTTCTCGACAGCTTTCGTGGATTTGCATATCTACAATTTCACAGGACAATGTAATAGCAATCTCATCCTTTGTTCTATCCTCAAAATACAACAAATCTATGAAATAAACTATTGGTTTTGGGAAACAGGGTGATGATAAAAATGAAAACGAAATATATATATATATATGTTTAATTGAACGTTCTCTCTTTCGAAGCTTTGAATAGACCGACTAACAAAAGCCAAAAAACCTCGAACCAGACGGGCCAGGCTTTATATGTATTCATGTATTGAGTTACGAATGCCTTTTTGGTCCAGGAGGATGAAGAATAAACTATTTGACTACGAACGTGTTGTTATAAGATCATATTAATTTTACCCGTATATCGATATAAACTTTCCAAATACTTATCCAAAACTTCACGTTTCAATCAGCAGTACACATATGTACACAAAAGCATTTCTACCTTCACTTCCTAAAATAACTTCGACTCACGTTTCCTGGCACACGATGTGCCAGGAAACGTTCACCAGAACTCAGCGTTTACCGTGTCAGCATTCCCGTGACAATCGGATGTTTCAAAGGCAACATGGTCCAGACTGTCAGCGCCGAATTTACGAGCGGCAGTTCCGCGTCGTGTCCAACCCGACGGTAAGCTCCTTGATTCCCTTCGATAAACCGTGGCAAACAATCCAGAGGGAGTCGTTCCTTGGAAGATAGACCCACCAGCAGAATCATCGGAAAGGTAACGCCAGGAGGATATGGGTCGTTCGATCGTCGAGAAGGAACCGACAGTTTCCTCGAAGATTCGATTCACTTTAGAGGATTCCCGTTCAGAAACTACGTACAGGGTGTCTCAGAATCTCAAATCTAATATCACCATTGATGATTTTCAAAGGAAATGGTTGCCTCGTGTTATAAGGCACCCTGTAGAAGAGGGGACGCGAGATTTTCCCGTGGTAGGTGGCGGCAATTTCGGTCCGCGTCGAGCCGAATTTCGTCCGTTAACTTCCTAGACGAGATTAATGAAAGTTCCCCATTAAAAGAATGCTCTCTGTTCCGGTGGGTAAGAGCTGGCTCGGTTATATGGCCGCATTAACGTTGGAAGAGTAATGCCGCAACTCTGAAAAGTCTGCGAGTTCGCATTGAATGGCTAGACTGAGGCCGGTACGAGGGTGCTCTTGAACTCTATTCATGCGTTTCGCTCTTTTCATCGGAGGGGGAGAGGGGGCCTCTCTTTTTCTCTCTGTTCTTCGCGTCCGACCGTTTCGTTTGCCGTCCCTCTGACCCTTTATCCATTTTTCGTTATCATAACGTTGCCACCGCGGGCGAAGTGGTCCGCTGTGACCGCGTCACAAAGGTGCCCGGGTCTAGCGTGGCTTGATTATTCATCGCCGCGAAATGTCACGTCCGTGGATCGTGGTTCGTGCACGGGAAACCGGAACGAAATAATGTAACGCGGGGTAGCTTGCACATTTTTGTTTTTTTGTAAAATGCGCCGTTTTAGCGTCGCGTCGGTTGAATTCACTGAAAGTTGCGCGACACCCGACGATGAATTGTTGAAGCGAAACCGAAGTATCACGTTTCGTTTTTCAATTCATACCTCGATGCTATTCGATACCTTGCTCTTTGCGACACGTATCCAAGGAGGATGCATCGACGATAACGGAAGCAGACGTTCCCAGATGGTATCGATAACTTGCGGCCAGTGGGGACGAACGCGTTCCAGGGTGCAGCTGGAAATTATCGTATCCCGGACGATAAATTCTCTCGGAATCCCGGTGCTATTAGCTCGAAACGTGCATTGATGCTCGCCGCGGCGAGATAATTTGCTTGCTTTGTTACGGGATCGAGCAGGATGTAAATAAAGCGGGTGAATCCGAGGGAGCTAGAGACGGAGATACAACGGATGGACCGAGAAAAACAGAGGATAGAAAAGAAACAACGGGGAAAAGGAGAAGAAAGAGATGGTAGAGGATGGGGTTGCTGGGATTCAGGAGAGACACCACGAACAGCCAATACGATTCTACCCGTAAAACGAGCGGGGTTACAGAACGAAGGGGAACAAAGTGCAGTCTGCAACACAAAAGAACGCGATATCTGCGAAAGCTAATAACTAACAGAGATTTTAAATTTCGATTTGAAATTCACCGGAAATATTCAAAGGATTAGACAGATAAGAGAAGAGAATTTTTTTTTTCTAAAATTTAGTAACAGAATGCAATCCAGGGCATTGCTACTGGAAAAAGGAGAGGAGAAAAAGAAGGCGGGTAGTAAGCGTGGCAGGGTTGAATGGATCCGGCGCATTTAGGATCACAATTGAGTGGAGTCGAGCTGCAACCACCGTTCGTCAGCCCTGTAACGGTTCACGGGAGGAAAACTGTTCTCGTAGCTTAACGTTTCCTAATTCCTTCAGCCTTCTCTTTTTTTCCTCGTTCGGCCGCGTAACAATGGACCAGTAGCGGAGGCTTCTAATTGCTCGACTCGAATTATTCAGCCCGCGAATAGCTTAATCGTTGCCGTCGTTCCACCCACGAAAGTTAATTGCCGATCACGCTAGCATACGCGCACACGTGAAACGCGGACTGTTGCTTTACGGCTTGCGCACTGCTCGCTCAGCGGTCGCGGTGCAATGAAACGATATTGAACTGTTTCATTGCGTTCGATAGACCGCAGGAATTTTAACTCTTTCGTCGTGGCGAACATAAACCTCCATGATATTGGTGGACGACCAACACCACTAGTCATAGCACAAACACCTACCTAATCGCCTAAATATCCTAATCACGATTCCTAATACAATGTTCTTTGACCATTGTCCCTATCATTACCCATATACAATAGAATATAAAAGTCTGCAAAATTATAGAACAACCAGATTTCAGTAGCTACTAGTCGAGTGCATATCCAATTAAGTATCTAAGAGTATCCTCAACGTGTTGTCAACAATATTTTACAATATTTATTTAGTACATGTAACAATAATTGTATAAAATATTTTACTCCAATTTCCGTCTCTCAAAACGTACCGTATTTCGATCCCTGAACTCTGACACCCTTCACGCTCCACGATTTGTGATATTCATTTGCACGGAGAGAGTTCGCGGTAAATTACGCGTCGCGACGCCGCTTAACCCAGCATCGATGGTAAACCGAACTGTCCTCGCAATCGAGCAAAATGTTGCACGACCATTTTCTACTGTTCCGCGTACGTATCGAGGTTTTTCGTTCTTTTTTTTATTTTTTATTTTAGTATCGAACGTATCGATCTAGCGGCCCTGTTACCAACTGTATCATAAACAACGCGCTATTGGAAACGTGGTCGGAGATGGCCGACGTTGGAGCGCGAGCAAAAAGCAATTTGATTGATTCGTTGGCTATTTTACGGGCGACATGTGGGCGAACGAATGAAGCGTCCCGACGCGTGATCCACCGGCATTCGTTTCGTTTAATCAACGCGTATCCCGCAGCATGGTTAGTTATTACGAGGAGTTTATCAGCCGACGGAATCTCAGCTAGAGAGAATTAACTTCGCTAGATTCATTGGGCTTCGAATCGACGCGGTCTCGTGGCCGACGCTAGATCACCGTCGCTCCTTTTAATCGTTCCATTGGCGCGTGCAACATTTCGTTATTCACGTTTCGCTGCCTCGGTGTTATCAAGCATATTCCATCGTGCGCCACCGGATCCGCGTCGTGTCCACGAACCTACACCCTCGCGAAACGGCTCGCCTACACGAGCTTTCTCCGCTTTACCGGCCCGTCTGACTGACAGCTTTTGCGATAATAAAATATTCCATGCTGAAACAAAAGTGTGAAAGTTTTTTTCAGATGAGAGTTTCGAGATTCCTTTCAACCGATTAAAACCTTGCCTCTCGGTCCAATTCACTGCTAATTTCGATCGATATAAAAATAATGGTCTTATTTTATTATCGAAACCTTATGGATAAGATAGAATTATAGAAGTTCCCTTTCTGTTTGATATAAAATTCTGATTCATTCACCCTCGCCGAGTGTCATCTTTGAATTGGGATGGTAACCACGCGAGAAGGATTGATTAGCTCTCCAGTGACGCGATTCAAAATGCATTTCCCTAAAGCCAGTCGCTCTAATTGCTTAGAGGGGTTACAGTTGCTGTTTACTTATTTATCGGGTGTCAAGCTCCAGACGAAGAGGGTTACACGAGGCCTGGCACTTTCTGGCTCTGGGTGTGTTAGGTACGACGAGGCTGCACCGGAGGCAGCCGTGTTTGTAAATTAATTGCGATAGACGCGATGCATCCTCTGCTTTCCTGATTATCGAACCCGACTATTTGTTATTCTTCAATAAAACTTCTGAAATTTTTAATATTTTAGGTGGTACGAATTTTCACTTATTGTAATCGATTAAATTCTACTCGATTACACGTTTGCATAAATAAAACGTAAAATGCATCGAGGTGCAAAGGATTTAAGCAGTGCAGTAGACGTTTGGTAGAAAAGCTCGTCTTGCGAAACAGCGTCGAAGGAAGCCAACGATGTCTGATATCGTAGGATAAGAGAATATCCCATAACAGAATTCCAGTGTCGTTACTTTTAATTAGGGAATCCCCCTTAAACGTTGTTCCAGCCACGAAGCGGAAAATCGCCAGGCATGAATATTAACACCTTGCCCTTCGCTTCTCTTCGCTCCGTTCATATTAAACGTTGCGCAATGAATTAACTTTGCCGCGGATTGAATTAATTGAGTTACGATGATTAAAATGCAAAAACGTTGCCATGTAAATCCGTCTGGAAGACGGTCCGCGAGATGCATTCTCACTTTAATATTTTCACGAAACCGTGAATTGATTCGGTAGATCTTGTTCGATTTAATCTCGTTACAAATAGCTGGTATCTTTTCAGAGTAGTGGATGCTGTTGACAAATGTCTGGTCGTTTGTAGAGTTACCAACGTCGTATTGGATCATAATCACCCACCATTAACGGTTTATCCGTGTATTAATTCGCCAACTATGAATCAACGTGTAATCCAACGTCAACGACCATTGTGTAGGTGATTTCCCGTAGGCAAACTTTGCTTTCGATTTAATAACAGGAATATTCGATTTTATAACGTATACATATCCCGTGGATAGTCTGGCTGTTGTTTAACAAGTTGTTCCACGTGTAATTTATAATTGCATTAATCCGATTAATCGAATAATTTCATTGTTCCATGTATTTTACACTCGAACGAAGAATTAACTCTTACGCTCTGCCTAACAAATTAATTGAACGTTCAACGAGGAACAGTAGGTACGCAAAGTCGCGTAACCTCGTACGAAAATTGAAAGCATTAGTCCCATGATAAAGTCAGGGAATCGAGGCGCAGCTACTTTAATTCAGCCCCGTCGTTCGGGCTAATTGTTAAACTATTTTTGCCGGACGTAATTAAAGTCGCTCGTTGCGCTGGAAAGATGTTCGGTGTAACTCGTTTTACCGAGCGAGTTGCCGCGGGGCTGCGGTGTAATCAGGTTTATTTAAATCTAGTTTACGATAAGGGTAGTTAACATTTAATGCGTCGAATAACGAGATACTATTCTTTATCGTAAACTCGTTAACAATGCCGGTGTTTAGAAAATAACGGGCTAAGATAATTTGAACTTTCATTGAAAGTCCCTTAACTACGTTCATCGTTTTAGCGACTTTAGGGGAGGGGAAAAAAAGGGTTGCGCAGAAGCCGTGGAGAGTAGACTGTTGATCCAAAAAGCTTCGAGGCACGTTTGTCGTGTTCGCGAGAGATTAGGTTGGCTCGGCTAATAAGAGCAACTCAAACACGTACTTTTTAATGAGAGCGTCGGCCGTGATGCAGCAGTGTTCGACGAAAGCGGAAACGAGATCATGCAACGAATGTTTGATCCTCTGCGTTTCGTACTCTTCTTTTTTTTTCTTTTTTTCACTTGGCGTTTGGCTTTCGTTCGAATTGAATACCGCTTTAACGATGAGTTTCACGCTCGGCTCGGCTCCATCGGTTCCTGACCAATTCGTGCGAATGTTATTTCGCGTAATCTGTCGAAATTCCGACGTGTTCGTGTTGAATTTCCAGCCACGATGTTCATTAACCCATCCACCGATACTCGCTCCATTATTATCGTATTATCGATCTGCTAACAATTGGTTGAAAATCGATTTATCGCAAATTTCGGCAGCTCGATTGCGCCATTAAGCATCAACGAGCCTTATTGCTCGCTAATTAATACGGTAGATTGAATTAGTGTGACGTGTGAAACGGAATTAATACCGAAATGTTTGAATGGAAATTCTTGACGGGATAATTGATGAAGAAATTCGCTTCTTTTTTCTACGAATTTTTCATATTCAGAGAATTAATAATTTTTTAAGAAATCGGTGTTATTGGTTCAGTTTCCCTCTTCCCTATATATCAATATTACATTTTGATCAATTTCCTTCTCTCGTCGAAAGGGTTAATGAATCATTCAAGATAATTTAAAAATTTTTTTTCTGTTAACCATCGCAAGATACCGTGCGGAAATACACGAGAATCCCAGTAGCAAAGGAAATAAACGATTCACGGATCCCTTCCACAAATCGTGCACAGGGGTGTTGCATTCTCTCTTTTCCCTCAACCATTTCGAAAACTCGAAAGTTCCACGTCTGTCGAATTCATGCTGCCTTGCGAAACACTTTTCCACGCACACTCGTAGGATAATTAAACTGCTGTTCGCGGCAGCATTGTACGGAAAGCAAATTAATTCAACCGTGGAGTTTCCATCGAGACCGGACAATTTAATCCCCGACCAGACGGCCTCCTGGACGAGTCAGTTGATGTTTTATTTGATGTGAAATCGATGCTGAAAAACTTGAAACGCACCACCTTGAATCACAATTGCGCCGCGCGTTTATTAGGCCAGCGTAATTGCGTTTTCTATTCGGCTCGCGAATTCGTTGTTCCATTTTCTAGCCGATTCTTAAATACCTGTCGGCCACAGTATTGCCCTCGAGCAAGATTGCTCTCCTTTTCAGCCGACCTTTCAACGTTCTTCACTTGAACTCGTAGATATAGGACGCTTAGGAGTCTATTAATAGACCTTTTTTTTAATTGTTCTCCAATGAATACCAATTAACGTGCTACTCGACGTTATAACGATTCGTCCGTAATTGAATCAAAATAACAAAATTTAGGCGTGCTCAGGAAGATTGATACAAAATATTACTCCAGAGAAATAAATGGATAAAAATAATCATTATTATTTAAGATTGCTGAGTTTCTCCGCAAAGTACAATCGATTCCGATGAATTCCGATTTCTCCGTGGAAACTGTCCATGCGAGCACCATCGTCTAACCTAGCTTCGTGTCTTCAAAGTGGTGCACATAATAGTCCCATAGACTCGGTAATAGCTTCGAGATTGTTAGGGTCTATGAAATTTCCGCGGGTGGAGCGTGCACTTAAGCAGTCTGCAAGTATATACGAGGGGAAACGAAGAAGGGGAAAGAGAAGGTCGGACGGGGTAGGTTTTCAGCAGCATTTAAGAGAAATTTCAGCCCTTAAATTGCTGGATAGTAGTCCGAAAATATCTTTAAGAAGGGAACACTTTCTCACCCTCCCGATCGTTTATTGCATTCTCCATAGTTGATCCTGTCGTGTAAGTTCAATGATTAAACGCTTATTTTAATTCTCTGCAATAATTATTGTTGGAACATTGCACTCTGTCATCAGAACTATCGATATTATGTTCTCGCAGCAGTATGATTGTGTAGGTATGTAGAAAAAAAAATGTTGATCTTACACACGAGCCATGTTTCCGCAAAACAATCAATTTCCGGTTCGCTGGTTAGAGAAGGAATAAAATATTGCTGATACGTGTTCGGCCTGCGAACGATCAGTCCGAAACAGGGAGCAAGGGTTGTTTAAAGTTCGGTTTCTCGCCGGGTAATATTTGAAAATCGGTTTATATTCGCACGAAGGAAATGTAACTAATTCAAGAGATCGGAATAATGAAAGAAGAGGGTATCAGGGTGAGCGGTGACCCGATTCTTCGACTTTCAGAGGTTAAAAACGGATGTCCCTGTAGACGGCAAAGGGAAAGATAATACAAAAGAGAATCGATGTGAGTACAGAGCCACGAACGATAACATTCTGTTTTTGTTTTATCTTTCGACAGCCATTTTACCGATTATTTCTGCTTCTCCCACGATACGACAGAATATTACCTCGGTTCGTAGATTTCATTCTGTAATTATTGTAAAATATTACGCACCTTGTCACGAACAATTACGGAAGATTTCAAGCTTTGCCATTTAATTGAAAATGAGAGGAAGTGGCAAAAGCTCGTCATAAATCTCAGCAGTTTCATTACCACCTTCCTGACATTCTGTTGCCCAACGATGCTTTATTTCAGAAACACTATACTAGCTCGAAAATAATTCTCAATGCGACGATACAGTATCGTTTACCGAACTCGCCACGAATTTGACTTTCAACTTGTGCACAGTTCGTTACGCGAAAAACGTCGCGTCGTCGCTGTTCTTCTGCTCCGACCGCTTCACTTTCGACCACTTCTACTTGTTATACTACGTGACCGTCTGTGGAAAATGTTCTTCAATTTTACTCGACTCTGCTAACAGCAGGGAAAGATAAATAACCTTTTACTTGTCGCGTTCTTCTTTCCAGAACGAAAAGAGTCCTCTCTATTCTCGTCGACCTGTCGGATGTTAACCCTTTGCACTCTGACTTTTTCTTCAAACAGAGCTCGATCGCTAATTTTGATTTATTTCTTATCTCCTGTATAATTAGAAGAATATTTAAAAATTAGAATAACTATTTTTCCATGAAATGGAATGAAACGAACTTAATTAGAATCTACTCTCTGTTAATTAAGAAATCATCTTCTTTACTTAGAAATAATGTTCTTTTTAATTTGTTTCAGGTAAGTTGACGCAAGCAAGATGTTACTCGAAGATCGTTTACGGGTGTCGGTGGGTTTGGTAAGTCTCGAATGATGTTTCATTAAATAGACTTTCGCTCAGTTCGAAACTTATATATTGATTTAGTAGCGCGAATAATATTTGAACATAAAATAAATTTGTAACGTGTCGAAAGATGAAACAGTCGATATCGCAGCTCCACTTATATCATCGAATGTCATCGCAGATAAGCGGGATCATCTACGAGCTTTAGTACGTAAAAGTATTGATTATACTTTACCTAGCTTCACCGCGTTTCACGTGTCTTTTTTTTCTACCCCTCGTACCTGCATAAACGTCGCGACGCTACCGCGTCGCGTTTCGCGTGCGTCCACGTTTTTGTCGCATCGGGGCTATGTTAATTATTAATCCTTTCTGTGAATGATAAAATTACGATTAACCGTTGCAGACCGGACATGTAACACAAAACGTTAAATGTTCATCCGATTATTTTAATAAATTTTCTTATTTTAGTTCGTTTTCCATATTACGGAGGTACTTTGATGTGAAATTGGGTTGGTACATTTTCAAACTCATGTAACTAAAACAAGTATAGTACAATACTTCCCGAGTGTTATGCGAAACGTCGTTCGCACTTAAGAATACAAGAAGTTCATAGCCTACATTCGAGAAGTTCATTCGCCCCTGTGCATTTAGCTTGAACGCTTTACCTTTGTGCGAAAAAGTTTCGCGATGAACCTTGCAACTACGTTTAAAGAGAATTTTTTAAGTCTACACTGTTACATAGATAATATATTTTTCAATGTTTTATCTTATATGACGCCAGTAGTTTGCCAATTAAATTGATAATTTCTTTAATTTCGGTAAATAGAAATGTGCTCTATATTATTTACTGAATTTAAAAAAAATTTACGAGAAAATCATATGCGAGCTTGAATATGCGTTCTCATTGGCGCTCCTTGAAATTTCCAAACAGAAATCGATCGAAATCGCCTATTAAACAGCAAAGAGCTCTCCTCGCGAGCAGTGTAAATATTAGAGCATCCGTTGTGAAGAGCGATTCGAGAACGGCCAGCCATTCGATTGATATTCGACAATTATCGCTCGATGACTTCGCTCTAGATTCGAGTGACACTAGTTTCCCTTCAATTACGCCGATTAGGGGTGTCGCTAATGATCCCTAATGATGCAACGACTTGCATGGATCTCAAATGCTAGCCGAGTTATCGGTGCAGCTAGAAAATAGCTCTGAGGAAAGAAATAGAACGCGAGAGGGTGACTGATACAGAGGTGACCGAATTTTCTGTGATTCTGTTAAAATCGAAATAGAATTAATAGAATAATTTAATCCCTTTGCACAGAGTAGTAGAATATTTTACTAAAATATACGAAATCTTTATTGAGATTGACACAGTTCGATTTCACTTCTGATATTATAAAATTTATCATTCGTTATAACATAATTATAATTCTTAAAATTGTCCAATTTTTTCTTCTTATTATAAAGCAGCGAATGTTGCACAAAACGATACGAATGAGTTGAAAGAGAAAGAATTTGTCGGAGTAATTATTAAAAAAAGAAAAAGAAACGCCATCGTTTATCCTATCTCGTGGATCTTTCCTAAATCATCCAACTCCGCGCGGTTATAAAAGGGGCTGAAGTGGATTTGCTTGGGAAATAGGAAGCATAATAACCGAATGAAATATAGCAACGCTAACATGCGATTTATTTGCAGCATCAAATACAAACTTCACTTTTTTCCGTTCGCGTATACGATGCTTTTATAACTATCTCTAGAAAAATATCAACAGAATTTTCTGTTTGGATTCGTGTCCATTGGGAAAACCGTGTCGTTTCATCGATGATATTTTTCCGAAAGTATAATCATTTTTGTTAATTAACACTAGTAATTTCCTACACAGCCATAGGGAACGCATTTCATAGCGAACCGGTTGATTACCTATGTTTTAATCACGTATCAATACCTGTGATTTGAAATTCGATGGAAGGTGTAATATACCCGAAATTGGATTTTTCTTTCGATGCTATCTGAAAGATCCACGGTCAGAGTAAATTAAGGACGCGACGATGGAGCTCGGTTGAATTATCGGTCGCTTTCGGTCACTAAAGTAATTTCACGTGCTGAAAATACTACTCGACAACGTTATCGTTGTACTTCATAGCCTTCTGTGTGCTTTGATATGTTACGAAAATATAGTCCGTCCTAGATTTTCCAGAAACCGTGAATGTAATTGGAAATTTCTCAAGTAGATTTGTAGCGTAATGAAAATAATGAACAGAAAAGGCGAATCTTCGATAAACGCGATAAACGTACAATACTATTGATACATCAAATAACCGGCGTATAATTCATATTTGCAAGGATTTTCGGTGATACGTCGAAATTTGTTATTTGCATATCGCTGAAGTACTACTGTAAATTAAATATTAAATCGTTATCGGATACATTTCGAGAGCCGTGTCCAAAATCTCTCGAAACGCATAGATGTCGGATAATTTCGGTTGTGAAGCTGATGTATCGATCATTAAAATTTCATGGGTACGAATCTCTTGCTAACTCTGTTTCTGTGTTTATAAATTTATTAATCCATTGATTATTTCAACAAAATTTTAAATTTCAAACTTTAAATCGATATGCCACGTGTTCAGTTCTTTTCATTATCAAATAAAATCTTTCTTGAAATGATTTAATGGAAGAATAGCCTTAAGGATGAGACGAGCAGAAGAATGTGGGATGAACAAAGCTTTGGTGAGGCCGGCACGGTTGTTGGTGGGAAACGATGCGAAGTAATTAAAAGTCGATAGAACCTAGTGCCCTGCTGCACGCTTTCTTCCCTTCGTTCCCTCGTTCACTGGCCCTTTCTTTCTTTCCCTCGCCAGCTCACGCTCTCTCGGCAACCCTCAGCCGAGTGGCTTCTATGAAAGTTTGCACCCTGAGAAGCGTTCGCCGGTGCTCGATCGCATTTCCGAGGCTACTGTGACTTCCTCTTTGATTTTCAGTTACCACTTGGTCCGTAAGTGCGTTCTCAGTTGGCAGTGTTGCTAAAGTTGTTTAGCGACGCGCGTATCTTCTTGGTTCGTTTGTTGGTAGTTTGTGGCTCGTGCTCGGTCACGTTGGCGCCGGTGACTTTTCAAAGCCACTTTTCCAACCTCTATCTGGATCCGAGTGGCTTTGTTTACCGAGACATATCCATTCTGAAACTGTCAACGCCAATGTATGCTTCCACTTTCTTCGACCACTCTGCTCCATCAATCTTGAAATGCTGCTTTTTTCACTGTGCCGAGCATCGATGAAACTGGAATTTTACCAAATAATTCAAATTTACTTTAAATTATTATTATAAACCCTATAGTTCTTCGTGGTTATTTATAATAGTTTCCCTATGAAAGAAGGTAATTCTATATGAAACAAAAGCAGCTGGTGGAATAAAGGATTAAGGAGTGGCCGGTGAATTCGCAGGTGGTTCGTTACGTTTAATAATAATTTCATGGGATTATCCGTCAGCCGCTCATCGTTCTGGTCACGCCCGGTATCGATTACAGCGTGTAAAACGTCCAAGGTCCTGCATGTGACTGTATACGTCAAAACAGAGAGGGTTGTAGCGTATAATCGATATTTATTCCCGACATGCTTAATAACGTCTAATTACTTCACTGGCGCGTGTCAGCGTCGTCGATCGATAGACGAGCCTGGTGAAAAAAGCAGTTTTTTTTTCTCGATTCCACTGTAAAAATTTTGTTACCCAATCCCTTCGATCTTTAACCAACGACGTAGGGTCACTATAACCTTGCCCATTTTAGTTTTATTATTTTATTTCTGTTCCTCTCGAATTAAGGCAATCAGTTCGGATGAATTCGTCGTCGAAACAATCGAAACGTCGAGATTACTTTACGGTTAATGGACCGATCTCTGCCACCATCTTGGAAACGATTTTTCCATCGTTCTCGCGGGATTCATCCCCCGAAAACTGGGTCGATCCTCTCAATCCTACGACTTTCGAGCCAGACGAATTCAGATTGCCAATCCCGCGTGAATGGTTTCGTAGAAGGCGTACAATCGCTTCTGGATTCAACGAGGTTAAACATTCGATCAAAAGAAGAGCCCCCAAAGTGATACTCTGAGATTTTTAATGAACTTTTGCACACCGATACGCCGCGTCGTTATGAACTTTTTTCCTTGCATTTACGGTATCAATATCGCATGCACGACGCATGATTCAGTAAATTAAAGTAACAATTTTGTAGTAATCACTGTGCTACGCTTTGAAGCTGAACGTTCTGTGGCTGGACTCTTGTAAGTAGTATCGTCCGTTATGGTCAGACGGTCTTTCCGCGTCCAGTGCAAGCTATCGATCAGTGACGCGAAACATGATGTAATCTTTTAATTCTGATATAATGGAATCGTTTCAGGTATTCGTTTGAAAACGTTGAACGATTTTATTCAGTCAACTGCAAATAACATTGCTGAATAGTCGAATAAAAGGAGCTTAATATCGTGAATGTAATTTAGCTGATTTAGTAGGAATGAAATGATTACTAATGATTGATTGAATTCCTTTCGTATACAAATTAGTAATTGAATTAATCGATCAGCTTACGGGATAGCATAGATATATTGGTTCGTATCCGTATTCCGGAAGTCTTGGCGGGGGTTAAGCGTTCGCCTAATCGCGGATTGTACCCTTTCCATGCACAATTGGCCCGTGAAGGACATAACTCGGCTATTAATGCGGCTAGTAGCGATGCAAAGCATCGATTTGCTCGTCTGGTTACGGCTTCGTGTAACACCGACCAGCTAGTTATGCGAATTATAATGCTGAACAATCCCTTCGTTTCGGTTCGGTTCGATTCCCTTCTTTTTTTTTTTCACTCTTTTCCGACCGTGGTAAAAATCATGAAAGCCTCTTTGAACGAAATGCGTTCATAAAAGGGATGAAAAAGGGGGGCTAGCAGGAGAACGATGAATACCATTCCTACTTTATGAAACTCAATAGCGGTGATCGTTGGACCGGATAAAGACGTGCGGAAACAGGAAGAAGTTTCTACTCAGCTTTTACTCTATTTGCTCCCTATGATATTTGAAATTGGCTAACTTTGAAATACGCTTTTTTATTTTATTCCTCGAACATGCGATCAGATTTTTCTAGTAAATACCCATCCTTTTTTTCTCTACCGGACCTCCCTCTTGCTTTATTTATCTGTACAAATGTACGATACCGTTCCTAGCGGTTCCAATATTTATTACCGCATATATAAAAGGGAAATAGTTTTCTCGATAAACGATAAATTTTTTACGTCTGTTGAGGAAAAAACGAATTGCCTCGGTCGCGTTTAACTCTTCTGAGCTAGAAAGTTAGTCGATAAATTTTTACTTATTTTTTGAGTTGTGTGAATTCGATACTTTAAAACTTGGAAACTTTCCCATTTTTATTTTTGAAATAGCAAAATTATTTTTTATAATTTTTATGAATTTATACTTGTACGTAAATTTGTAGTCTGTGGAGGATAGCAGTGTGTTTGTAAGATTAGTATTTACAAATGTAAATGTGATTACTTTGTTACACCAGATTACCACGATGCATGCAAACGCACGTGGTACGATGATCCGAATAATTCCCTGCAAGTTTCCGAAGGATAATGGTTACTTTCACGCCCTCTATGTGGAAGATGAATTTTATCCCTAGTCTAGTAGTAAATGACGATGTTGGTACGGCAGGGAACAGATTCCTACTATATCATACTCGAGGATGAGAAAGTATCCTCTGTTAACGATCGATTTTACAGTTCTATCTGCTTACAGGAAGTTTTTATTACGCAATATACCACGTATTATTATAAAATAAAATTTTCATCTGTACTTTCGGTGCGAAACGTTTGCTTTAAAAGAATTATTCGACACGATATTAGTGACTGTAGGTAATCGAACACCTGTACCAGTGGACGGTATCGACCCCTGTCCGTTTACCGACTAGTAACTTTTCTGCTGCTATTGGCTGCACTGTCCCTAGTTGTATTTTCAAAAAAGCAGGAAGGAATTTTCCCAGATTCGCGCTAGATGGTAGGGCAAGTTTCGTAGCCGGTTACAATCAATACCCGGACATGTATGTACCACAACATTTTCGTGTTTTTGAACTTTGAGTTGACCCGAATGAGATCGATGAGATCGTTGCTCGTGCGTCATACCGTTAATGCATGAAATTATGTAATAATTTTTCATGCTTCACAAAGTTTCGTCCCAAAGAAACAGGTCACCGGGTAATCTCTTTAGTTCTCTTGGAGACTGTTTTGTTTGAAACGATTTCCTGTTTCGTTCATAAAACAAAGAAGTGAAAAAATGGGAAACAGAATTAATTAAACAAAGTCGTAATTAATTGAAAAGATTTTCATTCAAGCAAACACGATTGGAAAAATTGTTACCGTGCTTGTAGTTTCATGAAATTAAAATGAACAAACCGTCGTTGATTAAGACTAACAAATGCGATAAATAAAATAATTGATACTTCCCTGTGACGGAAACAGGAGAAAAAGATAGGAAAACAAATCGCAGATAACATATATTAATCATCGTGTATGGTCGTTAATCGAAACGCATCACTGTCAATTTTATATTTAGTATAATCACGGCTACTAGGGATCGACGGTGTAAATCAATTATCGAATGGAGTGGCGAACAATGGTGCCGCCAGAAATCGATAATCTCTAATTGAAAGCAATCAATTGTAATCCTTCAGTGCGGCGTGCAATCAGTGTATAACGCGGACACGCCAGTGTCTATCTGGTTGTCTGTCCGCTTTAAATATTGATATGAAAATGGTCTGGACACTGCAGAGAATTCCTCGCAGCCTCTAATTAGCGTGCTCCCCGAGGAGGGAGTTCGAACAACGCTCCAGTTCGTTAACCCATTTTAAATAGGGGATGTTGAAAAAGTTCCTGCAGTCATTTCATTCCTGTTTTATTTCTCCATATATATCCTTACTTTTTATAACAAACAATTCCTTTAGTCTATCGTACACCTTCGCGTTCTGATGTTTCAGAGAATTTCCTTTTAGTCCTGAAAATGAAATTACCGTGATACTTAATGAAATTTTCCGCACTGCCGGTGAACATGTTAAATATTAAAATGCCAACGTTTTGGTCGACCGGGTGGTTAATCTCGACCATAGTTGGCGGGGTGTTTTTGTAATTTTCGTGAACTCGCGAACTCTGCGAACTAACAAGTGGTGTCGGAAGAGGAGGGGGTGAGGGTGAGGGTGCATGGGTTCCTTTGCGCTCGCGTATAATTCGGTGCTCCAATTCGCCTCTACGATACCACTTTGTTCTACTCCTCCCCTTCTAGTTGTTTTTCTTTTTACCCTCGTAGTTAACGATGCTAATGAGCGACAACCTCTCGGAGAAGTGGCGCTCGGTATTAACACGCAACAACCGTTTCGTGGGTCGAAGCTCACCGTAATAATTGCATGCAAATACAAACAATTGCTCGGCCACCAGATCCACCGGATAGAGGTTGTATCTGTGTGCAAAGTGACGGGCTGATCCTGATACGCTTATTTAAGCTTGGGCCATTTCTGACTCACCTTTAAATTGTATCCGGTTAATCTACGTTGAATGGCGGAACCGAATGAGAACAAAGCGTTGATTAAACGAGTAGGGAGGCGAAAGTAGGAGCGATAAAATTTTCTATACACAAATGGAAACTTTAATTAACGCGTGGCCCCTTCCGCGTGTGCGAACGTTGTTTACGCCAAAATTTACTCCGCGAATAATACCGTGAATGTTTCAAGATCTCCTGAATTATGTTAGCGTACTGTGTTGGATGAACGTTTTTACGTTTTTTTTTTTTTTTTGAACAATCGAAACAACGATTGAATTCGTTAATATTACACAGGAAAATGAAACTGAGTCTTCCAAATGTTAAATTCAAATAAAATTAATACTTCTGTGGTATTAAACGTAACGTAATTATATCACGAATTGGCAGGTTTTATTTCCCGATTCGCTGGCTCGAAAATATATTTTAGTATCTCTTTCGAATCGTTTTGAAGCAGGATCGAAAGCTCCGGGTCAACAGCTCTTTGAAACGTTGCAGCAGCGCGTACGAGCTTTTGTAAATAGATTCTTCAATGGTGGTATAGGAAAAGCAGCGCGCATCCAGCAAAATTACGCGTTTGCGAGGCTCCATCTGAAATGTGCAATTGCATAACTTCGAAATGAGTTCTGCCCAACACGCATCGTGTGTTTATAACCGTGTTTCCCTGCATGCGCGTCATTTCTTCAAAATGAAATTCACCCGGAGGGATTGTCTTTGTCTGGATTATAAAAAGAGAAACGCACCTTGTGTTTGCGTTGCGTTTTTTTAAAAACAAGGTTCAAATATTGCATTAATTAAACAGAAGCTTCGAAGGAAGCTGAGATAGCTTTAGTATTTTGTTATCATATTCTTCTATGAAATTTGTTAAACGAACTTGAAAAACAAAAATTGAACGATCTCGTTAAAATAGTAGACAAAATAATTACTGAGTCGTAATTATTTGTTAAATGTGTTGAGGTTAAAGTGTTAAAAAACAACTTCATTGAAATTGCTTTTGAAGTAATTCAAGTTTGAGAGAATGTAATTTCTGTAGTACCATTTGCAAAGTTTGTTTGACGATATACGTACCGTTTCTACTTGCGTTTTGTCGCTCGTTTTTATTACCTTTTGCTTCTCCTTTTTATCAAAATGAAATAAGCAGGTATTAAAATAAATCTTTACGAGGTTTTATTAGTTTTCCTTATGATAATTATTCAGAGTTGAAACTTTCCACTTGCTACTTTGCAAAATTAATATGACGTTAATGTTACTTAGAATTTTTCTTTAATTCTTTTTCTCTCAGTTATTAAACGCATTAATAATGGATTAAATTTTCTCTTGCAAGCATAAAAAACTTCGTGTTATTTTTCCGTTACTGAAAAATCTGCAAAGTTTCCGTGATTTTTGATTCACGAATCCTTTCGAAGCGGTCGTGGAGCCACATTTCATACATATTCTCAGGTCGCAACTTAATCCCCAACAGGGATTTCGATGGTATTTTTATAGAAATGGAAGTTTTCTTCTTTTCGAGACCGACTGTTGGTGACCAAGTTTTGATAGCTATCCGAGTCAGAGGGAAAGCCAGAAAGAGGCTGGTTTATCGAGGGTATACATACTCGCAGAAAGAACTAGACACGCGTAGCAGCCGCGATGAGATGGAATTGTCTTGTGGTACAAGCTCCTAGGGGGTAAGCTTTCTCCCGACGACAATTAGGGTAAGGGTAGCACGTGGTGCGGCGAAAAGTGAACTGTGGATACAAAGGAAACAGAAGGGGGAAAAGAGTAGTTCTTCTGACGAAGCAAAATTAAGGGCGGAGAAGCAGTAAGAAAAGGAACGAGACGACAATCGGGTGAAAAAGAGATGGAGATAGAGCCTTCGTTTTCCAACGAAGAGAAAAGAGAGAAAGGGGTGAAACAGAGTCTTCCATTGAAGGGAAAAAGAAGAATGGCAGAAGAGAAGCAACGTTTGGTCTGCTTGTCGATACCAGATGCAACGCTAACTGCAAGTATCGACCCAGTTTAAATATTCTCAACAGCCGTGGTGTACTCTTCAATAATTCATTTGGAAAACGCCATCGTTTCGAGCATTTATAACGAGACCGAAGGAACTGTGTTCAACTTAAAACGGTGTCAGCTTTCTTTTATTTTCCCTGGAATTTCCTCTCGCTAATTGCAGTTATGGTCGCGATATCGCTCGAGGCAGTTCGACCAACGAAGTCACGCTTCTTAACTTCTCTTCATCCGTTATCGAGGCTGAACTTAAGGTCCAGTTTAATGTTCCTCATACCTTGTAGTCTCTCGTCGGGTTTCTGGCATCACTGTATTACGTTACTGTTTAAGCGTCCGCTTATCGTGCAACTTCTGGTCCTCTTGGGTAGCTCGTTTAAGGCGCATGTTACTTGGCTTTATCATCCTCCCTTCATAGTGTTCTCAGACAGCTCTATAGCAACGTCTAGTTCACTCATTGCTGTTCGTATTTAGAACAAGAAGCAAGAATTTTTATTTCTTTAATGCACCAAAATTACTGTTAGGCTATGGACTTAGATACCAAAAGTCCGTCCGGAAGGTCGGCGACGCACGCTACTTAAATTCTGTTCTCTCCGTCTCGAGTGAAATTTAGTTTTTTGGCCTTCAATACTGTTAGATGGATAGAATTTGAAGTTAGAAATTCTTTCCTAGGGCCTCAAAGTCTTCCAAGCATCATACTTCCCTATAGGTACCAAGAATCTCTCCGGAAGATCGGCGACGCACGGTATTTAGGTTGCGCGCTTCAGAACTTAAAACCACCGCAGTGTTTAAGCAGAAGTATTTGCATTCCTGAATCACGAGGAAATTCTAGGGTACAGTATTTGTTAGCAAAAGGCACTTTATTCGCAACATTGCTAATAAACACGAAAACAGCCTCGGTTAAAGTTGACGTATTAAACAATAGCTTATCAGGGGACAATGCGCGCATCTTTAATCTGAATTTAGACTCGCAACGCGGTTTTGAAAATGTCAAGCGACTTGATGCACTTTACAGTATTGTTAAAACTCGACGCGACGATCGTGCAGGAAGGTTTATCGTATTGTCGTTGACAGGAATTTTGATCGATAGAGCCGGATTATTTCGATGGTCAGAATCGTTTTCGAAATGGAAACAACTTGTATCCGATTCGTGCCTGAATGTTGGTACATTTAATAACGAATAAAACATTCAGATGGAATGATAGATAATTTAATAAAATTGTATTAAAGAAGATTTCTAATTTTTTAAATCACATCAACTTTCGGGTACGATCGATTAGAATATGTACATTAAATTTTCAAGCACACAATTTTCAGTTTGAATCTTGATCGAGTAGTTCGGGTCGAGCCATTCGTAGCCCCGACTAAATGTCCCCTCTTATCTCGAGGGAGTTTTTATTGCGGCATTAAAGCGGTGCCCGATCACAGCACTTTTAAACGTTTCTTTTCCCTTCACGAATTTCCATTTCCTTTTCCATTCCGTATTTCACGATCGGTACACCAGGCTTCCGGAAGATATATCGGTTATATCTGAAAAGTTCGTCGCTGGAACGAGCTTCTCCTCCCTTATTTTCCTTCCCAGTATCGTTCGACCGTGAACGAGACTGTTCTTCAGCGACTCGGTTCGATTTCTCGATGTCGAGTTTGTCGCCAAGTGGGCGAAAACAATGGCTCGTTCGTCGATTTCTCTCGTTCCTCGAGCCACTTAGAAAGCTTGCGAGAAAGAGAAAGATTCCCGGTAAGACAAGGAACGCTAGTTCCTTTCCAAAAACCATCGCCGCACCTTAACCAACGGTGCAGTTCCTTCGATTCGTAATTACTTTTAATTCTATTTTGTTCGTTGATCAAATTCAATCGAACTCGCTTCGTTCCTTCCAACTGCCTCAACCTCGAATGCAATCCTCTCCCGATCGAGAAACTTTTCGTCAACTTCCAATCGCTTTTGATTCTTGGCGTTCTTACATTTTAGTACGTTTTTCTATCCTAATAACGCTTCGTAGATGCACCCCTTTTGCATTCATGCGGAGTATTTTTCATTTAATATCACCATCGAAATAGGCCAAATGACTGGTTTGCAGTCACGAGAAAGGCTTTTTTTCTCTCATAGCCGCCATCCGTCACGCTCGATACGCAGAAACGAGACGTTTTTTCGCGTAATTTTCGCACTGTGTATTCCGTTGTTCCCTCGGGAAACGCGCAGCTATGTGGGCGTTAATTATATTTCAGCGTGTAGATTCAGTCGGCTAACGAGTGAAATGTAATACGGATTAACGCGTGCCATTATGCGGGAAAATTTGTTCGAAATGAATTCTATGAATTTCGAGGGAACGATGATTAACCATTCTAATTATAATTCATCTAGACTCGCGGCTTTAATGTGCTTCTAAATAAGTTGTTCGATATTATCGCTTTCGAGCGTTAAAATTATACAGAGTGATTCATAATTATTTCCTCCAGCTGATGTTATTTAAATGTTGACACGTAAGTTATTTCTTTGATTAAAAATATGAATCTGTTTGATTACCAATCTCAGCGTTACGTGTTTCGCAGAAAACTTTGAAACTAGCCATATTTAACGAACATGTTTGCTTTGATAAAAAAATCTGCATTTTCATGAATAAAAATAGAGCGATATTTTGATAGTCCTCGACGTGTAATGCTCTGCTTTTCAATGACAAACACCAACAACCTTTGATATACTTCCATCCTGTTTATTGAATAAATATTTTCGCGTTGAAGTATGCATTTCGTTGAGAAGGTATTAACAGTCGCTGTCGTAGCACTACGTTAATAAAAGTTGGAAGGTAGGGGTAGAAAGTATAAATAATTCATACTTTGGTATCGAAGCTTTGATAACCATTTCTGTAGGTATTGTTTATTTGTCGATCCTCGTACTCGTAAATAAACATTTCTTTCGCGAACATTTGTCACTCGACCAACCGAATGGAGTATTCGTTTTATCGAAAGCAGCAATCGTTAACACTGCTGTCCAATAAAATCCATCGAACTGCGAGCAAATTGTGTGCTCGATATTCCCCCTTTAACAGAATTCCCAGAGCCTGTTGAATGTTTAAAGAGACTCGGTCAGAGTCAAGCACGCAATTCGTTCTTACGAAGTCCTTCAATGTAACCCAACGGATTCGCGACCATGCGGGATAGCTGCATTATTAACTCCCGGACGGTCCTACTTCGCTCTACCCCATTGATAATGCATTCGCCGGAGCATCTTGCCAAACCGTGCCCGAAAGCATTCGAATTCGTCGGAATACACCCTTTGAGACAGCACAATCCGATTCAGGACATTTTGGCATAGATGTAAAAACATGAGTTGCAACAATGCAGAGGAAACGAGATAAAAATTGAAATATTAGATAGGGTCAGAGAAAGCTGCATTTTATATTATTTCTGTAGAAAATAAGCGTTGGCTTATAGTTTGGTATATGATTTATTTGGTATACTCGCAACACAACTCGCAATAATGCCCTCTCATCTTGTCGACTTGTTATCCTCTCGATGACTCGCAAAACTCGGGGCTCCTAGACCGAAAAACCCTCTAGGGCCACCCTCACTCGCACACACCGCAACGCGCTTCGTCCTTCTCGACACCCAATCGACTCTTTGGCGCCGACATCTATATCTTACAATTAGTCTAAACAGTCACTCGCATTCATCCAGCTCACCACCCAGTTCATGCACGCACACTATATTTCATATACATTTTTTTTTTTCATGAAATTGAACCTTAGTTCAATACGGTTGCAAAAGAATGAAAGTCCAGGGGCACTACTAAATCTACTCAGCCTCTATATTGTTAATTGAGATGATATTGAATAGCCTCGTTCTCACAACTGCATCGATCGTTCAGACGAGTTTAGTCGCGCGATTGATGCAGAAACATAGCCCCGAGACTCGAGACGGAAATCTGGATTCAGATTGTTTGATGCGGCGCGAGGTGAGAGAACGATGAGGTGGCGTGGGTGTCTCTCAAACTCGAGGAGTTTCGAGCGGATCATCGGGATAATTATCCTGTCTGCAATAGCTGGAAACTACTACCGGTCGACTTGTGCGTTTCGCGACCGGAAATCACGAAGAGAAACGAGCGAAGTCGAAGTAGAATACCGGTGAACTTGGTTGTATCAGCGAATGGAGAATCAGGTATATAGGAACATCAATATGTTAATTATATTCGCAATCGAAACGAAGGTATTCCAATGAAAAAGAACGAAATGGGATGCGAGAAATAATTATCGAACACTTAAAAGCAAAAGGTTTTACTTTTTCAAATGTTTATTTTATTGTCGCTTGTATCTGTATGATAAATGAGTTACACTGCAATTCATTATATGATACTCGCAATTGATTCAAACGCGCGCTGTTTAATTAATGAAATGCAGGATGGTCTCGGTTTGACAGAAGCTAAATGGAACGTTTAATTAACGCGTTCGCTCACGAGCACCTCGCCCTCTTCTCTAACGACTCTTGCACGAAAATAATCGTAACATAAAATCGAGTAAATTTCGAATGCTCGTTTCGTCTAGCATCGCGGTTTTCTCAGTCGATCCATTCATCATGGTATCTCAAATGGTATCTATACACTCGACTAATACAACAATGCAGCTATAAATCTGATTGTAAATCAACGGACGTCTCAACGAAGATTCGCGACGGATAATCGAGCTATTGTTTCGCTAAAACGCATGATCCGGGATCAGGATCGAAGCCTGTATGTTCTGTCGCGCATAGACAGGCGGATTTGATTTTCCCTCGTGTGGCACATACATGAAGCGCAAACGTGTTACGCTTAGCGTGGTACTTTGTCGACGTTCGAGGACAATTCGTCGTTATAGGGATGCGTTTCAACGATTCGCTGCAATCTGTTTGTTTGCGATTGCCAATTAGAACGTGGTACTGTGGTCGTCCCGTGGAAATTGAGAGTTTCCAGTTCCAATTTCATTCGAAACGTTTCGCTTGTTACATCCAAGTATTTTAGGAAGGAAAGTGTGTTTGAAATAAGGAAGGGTTGTTACTTGTATCGCCATACCATTCCGTCCAGTTTCGACGGCGGTATTTTTATCGTAATCTCAGGACGGTTCGTTGAACTGAAATTTAATTTCGGAGCGTTTCGCGACGACTGCGAATACGGCGTGCTTAATTGTTCGTTTGTTAGGGAAGCGGTAACGCCGCGGCGCGGTAAGCGCGATACCGCAGCGTCGCGCTCGTTAAGCGCGGATTTGCGTTTCACGATTGCTAATTACTTTCTGATTCTTACGCGAATCACGCGAACCGGCTCGTCTGGATGTTGCGCCGTTTCATGGAGATTCGATTTTCCTCGCTTAACGGTTAAACGAAGTACTTTTCGGAAACCTTTCATGGAAATTTATTTTATCATCGAGATGCTGAAATAATTTCGTTTTTAACGGTACGGTAGTTTAACTATGCTTTTCTGCATTCGCTTCGTCACATTGTAGTATAATTTCAGATTCGTACAATATTGTCTTTTCGATTAGCGTGTTAATCGGGCTCCCGTCGAATATATCCCGATAAACTTTAGCCGCAGGTGACAGTGGATATTGAATTCTCCATCAGATCGATGTAAATTATGTTTATATAATTCATGATTCCTGACAGATATCGGAACAAACGATTATAGCTTAGTTGCATACAAATTTTAGTAGAAATATTGAATTTTTAATAATCAATGATAGTTATTACTCGTCTTGAAGATAATTTCTTTCAGCTCATTAGCCACCGCGACATCTCAATGAAATCCTCGTTCATTTGTTCCTATATTTCACTAACTCTCTTCCTCTCTGCAGTCTGAGTTTTGCATATCCAGTTGAACTTAACTTTCATTTGCGATCCGCTTCTGCATTCCGAGCACTGTTCGACAGGGTTTCGAAAGTGGAAGAAAGGAAAACGGAACACAGAGTGCTCACGAGTCGTCCTCTTCTCCATTCGTTCGTGTTCACGATGCAAAAATCAGCAACTTTAGCGAAGCAGCACGATGCGAAGTTACTATTCATGGGAAAAGTTTTAATTTGCGTGTGCTCGACATCGTTTCACGTTTACGCGCCTCGATGAAGTTCCTCAGGAAGACCGACAGCTACAAATTCTCCGTCGATCGAATCGATTACCACAGCAAATCGAATGGTCATGTTAATTCGAGTGATTAATTGCTTCTCTGTGATTGGGAAGATCAGACGTACACGTGTGTAATGATCGAGTTCCTTTGAGCCAGGCAAATCTCAAGATTACTTAACTGCCTCCAAATTTCAAATAATCCTTTGTAACATTTTCATTCGATAATATTCGTAGGAAAATGATCAAATGTAATAACTGCAACAGTTTATAAAAAACTCCATTTCAAAACGAGGTGCGTCGAGCAAAAAAAAAAAATGCAGCGAAATTGCAAATCGTTTGGAAAGTTTTTAATTAAAGTTAGTAACTGTTAGCTGAAAATTGTACGTCGCGTGTAAATGAAACCGCTGTTTCGCACGCTTTCATCCGCGTTCATTATTCGATCAAACGAGAAACGAGTTTGAAAAAAAATAGTGTCCGGTCGATTTGTATTAGTATGCATAGAAAAAGTTTTAATTTCTGATCAAGATTTCCGCAAATATCTGCGTGTTGAGTTCGAAATGGTTCCACTATCGATCTGTTGGATTTCAGCTTTACAAAATTCCATTTTTTTTGGTTCGCCTTTGATAGCTTGGTAATTGAACAGCGTTTCAGCGTTCATGGAGATACTCATTAAAGACACTATACAGGCGTTCGAAATTGAGCAAAAATTGCGAACCTTTGTAAGTTTTCAAAATCGATTTTTTTCCATAACAAAATCTCCCATAGAAAAACTTTATTCCACGTTTTTGTTCCGTTGTCCGCGAAAAAGCGGCTCGCATTTGGTTCCGCTGACGCGAAAGGCAAACACATTAGAGGCGTACATTAGGGTGTAATTACAGTAAGACAAGTATAGAAGTAGGTGCATCAACAGTTCGCGACGAGAAGATAATAATAGTCGGGGACAAAATAATGCGAGTTAGATGGAGATTTCACTCGTTCCAGACGAACTTGTCGAGTAAGTGGAACTCGTCGCGACGCCTAATTTCATCGACGCCGATCTCCATCGAGTAATGATGCTTTCATCTCTCTTGTTCTCATACGCGTCCATCTTTCTATGACACTAGACAAGATTTCGACAGTCATTTCGCCATCCTCGTCTGTATTCTCGAGACATTGTTATCTCAAGGAACTTCGAGTTTCGAGACTAATCCCTGTACTCTTCCGCTTGTACCCGGAGAAGTTTACGAAGATTTGCATTACAATTTTCGATCAAGTCCCATTGAAAGTTCGGCGATCGTTTCACGCGAATCGATATCGAAGCCACGGTTTCTCGCAACAACTGATCCAATTACACGTGAACCCCCTTCTGCCGATCGGCGACTTCATAACTCGCCTTGTTGACTCCGCGAATCGACGAGAGTCGTTCACCTTTCGTTCTCCCCATCAATTCAGAAGAGTCTCTCGACGATCACTTACGAGGGAGTGAAGAAAAAAAAAAAACAAAAAAAGAAAGGAAAAGGAAGAAAGAAGAGGAACTGATTACCTTGCCGATGTTCAATACCCGCTACTATTCAACAGCTTTTCCATGGCTCTTCTCTTTTTTGTTTTTAAATTTTATTCGCGAAGCATCGAACAGAAGCGAAGCGGCTTGTTAAAGCGAGCCTTATAAATCGACACGGGACAAAGGGAAGAAGCAAAAAGCGATGGTTTAGCATCGAGGTGGCGGCTAATGCGCCGCTAAAAGTGTCGCACGTCGCATCGGGGTTGCTTTGAAATTTATGGACGATACAACATGGCACCTGGAACGGAAAATCTGCAGACTCTGCACAGGCCTCGGTCGAACGGGCGGGTTTCAAAGCGACTTCACGCATGCCAATGAAGATTAAGCGACGCGAGCCGCATGGAACGCGTCGCGACGCCTCGATTCTCCCTCCAAACACGCTTCGAATCAGTTTTTCCTTGTTTGAAAATTACGCTCTCGGACGAGCTATTTAATAGCCCTTTTGCAATATTTTGTTACGCCGCAAAGAAAGATGTTCTCTTAGCATCATCTTTTCGATTACGCTTCAATCCTTGGTATTCTGAGAATCTTAGTTTATCGTACACGGTTTCACTTCGTCTCCTCGAGATTCACGGGAAGTCGTTGTCGAGTCGATGTTTCCAGACACGCGGAACACGCCTCGTCGAGGTCGAGGAGAAACCAGAGAAGTCATACTCGACCTGAAAATTAACCGCACCCTTCGTTACCTCTCCACTTTGAAAGTGCGTTGACTGGAACTGATTCGCGGGAAGTGAGTCTTTAATTTTGATAGAGGATGATACGTCCAAGTGGAAGAAAAACGGTGGCTATTATTTATTTATTCAGAGGCAAGAAACGGAAGAAAACGAATTCGCAATCGGCTTTAGGAAAAGATAAACTTGAAGGGTCCTTCGAAAAGCGACGTCACTGATCTTTTCGCGTGTAACGGGGTTAAAAGTGATTCGGCTTCGTCTCGAAATATAACGCACTCTCAGCTTTAAACGATAGATTAAAATAAACGAAAGTATCGATATTCGTTCGATACGCGTAGTTCGAAAATAATTCCATTTCGTATGATAGAGGTATTTGTTACTCGTTTTGTGTCGGTGAATTTCTGGCCCGGGACGTTCTCCATTTGAATAAATCTTCGGTATTGCGTCATCAGCAAATTCCATTTCCGGTGGGACCGAGGGAATACGTTCCAGTCCGTAGATATTATTTGCTTTTCTTTTTCTTAACTGTTGGCACAGTTCTCTTGAACTCACCGTTGCATCCTCGAACAGTGAGACACCGTTCCATTTTCCTAATTCACTCTCGACTCTTCGAATCGCCATTGTCGTTTGCTCTAATTGGAAAACTTTCCTTCTATTTTTTTTTTTTTCATTCTTATAAAACTTTGACGAAGTCTTTCGATCGAAATTATGGATGTACGTTTCTGGCACTGCTCGAGCTTGCCACGAGATTTATACCCGCGAACGCGAATTGATTGATACGTACGACTGTTCACTGAAACTGAATATGCGGTAACTGAATTCCGAAAGATTGATGTAGGCTACGAGATTGAAATGTGGCTCGTTACTTTGTCTTCTTTTTTTTTTTCAAGATATATTTATATATATATTCATGTACCATTGGTCGCGAAAAGTTGTTTGCGGATATTGAAACAGGCGGAATTGTGACAGGTTGCTTGGACAAAAAGGTTTCACCTGCCTTTCTGATTGATTTCACCGGACGTTCAATAAAAAACTGGAACAAAAGCTTGTCCACGCTATTTTTTCTAAATACTTCTGTCCATTTGTTACGAGTGTATATTCAATATTTTTCTCTCAGTTTATGAACTACTGAATAATTGTTCGGATTCTCTATGAAAGTGTAAAATTGTTAATGAAATACTCCTTGACGCCGGTAATACTACCATCGTATTTCTATCTACCCCGAATTTCGTGCCTTTGTTTATTTGCAAATTATCCCTTTTGAAATACCGCGACAAAGCTCGAACATCCCCCTGCAACCATCGTTACAAACCCTTTTCAACGTTGCTCTGTCGATTCGATCCGGGAATGTTTTCCCTTACATTCAATTGCTAATGAGGTTCGGATCGAACGGGAACAAAAAGGCTGACCGTTGGTGAAACGCGATATAACGAGCAATATAAGCAACGATAATGGCTTCTCTGAATTTCCAAGCCTGCAACGGACGCAACTGTATGCAATGATTTCATCGATAATTCGCGAGCTGGTCGAGTGAATGGCCGCGGTCAGACTATCGGACCACGCCCATTTATTATCGTCTAGTCCAGGGATCACCAAACTTTTTGAGAAACGGGCCGGATTGAAATTTTTAAAAACATGGGAGCCGGACGATAAAATTCTTATTGAAATCCTATTAGAACATTAATTTACATTTATAATGGAA
Source organism: Osmia bicornis bicornis (assembly GCF_907164935.1). Classification (NCBI taxonomy): domain Eukaryota; kingdom Metazoa; phylum Arthropoda; class Insecta; order Hymenoptera; family Megachilidae; genus Osmia; species Osmia bicornis. The sequence continues at coordinate 3,866,521 of NC_060219.1, read as the reverse complement.
AATATCTATTAACACAAGCAAATCATAAAATTTTATAAAATTAATGTTTCTTATATGAAATATTTATAAATAAAAGTCGGGGGCTAGGTGAAAATCTTTGGAGGGCCGTAGTTTGGTAACCGCTGGTTTAGCCAAATGAAGGACCGTTCGTTCGATCGAATTTTCCTCGAATTTTTCTATTTATCGATTCAAAACATCTCTATACTTGCGCAGCGAACAACTAATTATATGAATAACACGTTCTATATGTGTAGGCGTTTAGTGTGTCAGATCAGGGGAAGATGGTTTCGTCTCCCCGGATCGCTAGGTGGCGGCGAGATGATCGGTGATCAGTGTTCTCGCTAGCGGTCGTCCGGCATGCAGTTCGTTTGTTGTCAGCTCCACTGACGAGTCTGACAGACGATCCCGAGACAAAATGCCTTTTCTCCTCTCTCCTACAACGCAGGTCCTCGAAAATACAATAGCAAAATTTTCATTTATACATCGTAATCTCTCTATTCAATTTCGCCACAATGCGTGTCACCCTTTAACTAATGATTGATCGTGTCGGTCAATGTAATCCCGACGCATGTACACCGTTATCGCGAGGATTGATACGAGCAGGTTGGACAGAATAGTATGACCTTCGTTGAAAATTACCAAGCATTAACAGGCTTTTGTCGGGCTTGATCCGCGAAAGCGAGGATGCAGGCGATTTGCGAATTTTGCAAAAACCTCGGTTAATCTCGCTGGAACGAAGCCCGACCTTTGTCACGCGAAACCATACCGGGAACAGGGTGAAATGTTTTCTTCGTCAACGTGCTTCGCGGCGTTCTTAACAATATTAAGTCAAGGTAATAATACATCTTGAGACTCGGTGCCGATACCTTCTCGCACGATACTCTTCGAACAAATTACACTTGTCGGGTATCCCGAGCAAAGACGACGATTAACCCTCGAACGACGGGTCGATTTTCCCTCTTTAGGGTTCGTAACAACAGTTTCGTGTGTTAAGCAGGTTGGTTTAATCCTCATCTATTAATATACCGATTTAGACAGCCGGTTGTTAAATTTAAACTAAAGACTTTTGTACATTGGACAAATGGTGTTTGAAGGGATTATTTATAGTTTAGATAATGAAAATGAAATTTAAATCTCGGTAATCCCTGATTAGAGGGTTTATATTGATTTTTTGGGCTCTAGCGTACCAAGCACGAGACTGTCGGATTAATCGCATGGCTATACTACTGCGAATTATTCAGATCACGTAGTAGCTCCCTTCTAATAGGTTTCTAAACAAAATTCTCCTAACATACTGTATACTAACATATAAATAATTATGAAGATATTCAGTTCTACTTATAAATTCTTTTTTGAACCCATTAAATCCTGTTTTATTTGAAATTTTTATGCTTAAGGGGACGCTCCACCATATCGCCTAAAGGTTAAGATTTCTTTACAAATGCTGTAATTCGTCGATAATTACGAATTACAAATTGATCGTAGTTTACATTGTCGTTGATCTTGTTCGTAATGGACGAGTTTGCAAACGTCCAAGCTGGTCTTGTATGATCGATGCGCAGATTTGTCGTCGAACGAATTGAATCGCGTGGGGAATTCGTGTTCCGAACTTGAAACTCTTTTCGAAATGCAAAATCGAGGAGAAAGGGAGGAACGGGTCGCATCGATCACACGGACGTGAGGTCGAGGATGAAAATCGATCACGAACGCTATATACGTATATATATATATTTTTTTTTTTATTGAACGTGTCGCAACCTCTTTTCAAAATCCGACGAAACTTTCAATGCTTTGTACGCATACCTAGGGGATTGGCAATGCATTTAATCCTTGTTTGCTTTTGCACCCTGGTGGAATAATTTTATAACACAACAGCGAGTTAACACTTCTCTGCGAAATTCAAAAAACGATTGTTTGTTTGTTTTAAAGCCGCTTTATTAGCGAGGAGTTAATGGATGTTTAAAGCAGAGTTACAGAACTGCATGGCAAATGTTATGCTAAAACTTTCAATCACTGTTATTCTACGATCAATATTCCTACTGCTTTGCAGTCAAATATCTGGAATATTAACACGTCGGTATACTAATGTATGTAAACAGTTTATTCGCTTTAGCAATTAAATGAATTAATAGTTTTGATTAAAGAGTTTATACCTGTGTGAGTGTGGGAATGGAGGGTTACAGGATCAAGCAGCATAAGTGTGAATAATCTATATATATCTACAATATTTAATGGAAAAAGGATAATTAGCTGATTAGAATTATTCCAAGCTGCTCCACGCAAGTCTACGCTGTTTCCTTCAGACTCTCCCAACTATTCTATCCGTTTTTCCCGGTTGTCAGCCACTCTTGTCCTCATTCTCTCCCTCTCTTTTTCTCTCTCATTCTGTATCCTTAAAACTAACAATAGCATTTGAAGAGAAAGCAGGCACTCGAGTCTGCATTGATAAAATTAGAAGAAGAACATTTAGTATCGATGCAGAATTTTATTGAATTTCGAAATTTAATTTTGTTTAAATACCATTTCATCGAATTAATAAGTAGAAGCTAATTTTCTTCGCGACGTTTAAAAAACTTGACGAGGTAATAGAGGGTTACATCAATTTTCAAATAATTATATCAACACGCATTAAAGCTTGCTTAGTTTGGAGTTTTATGGGACCGGCTACAACCCCTATAATCCCGTGGAAGGGTTAATTAACATTTTGTAGACTGGAATCTCATTAGACTTTCATGTCTGCGGTTATTAATTAAATAACTTAATAAATTGTTAATTGAAATAATAAAATTTAAATACTCTGTTAAGAAGAACAAGTAAAAAAATAAGATAAAACATTTCGCGATGGTAGCGATATATAACGCGTTACTTGTAGAGAATTATTTTCTGAGTTATGCGATCTGTGTAACAGTAAATTTTCGCCGGAGAAAGAACCATGGAAAAGCAGGAAATTTGATCCATTTCCGTTCCATATTTCACAATCAACCATCTAGGCGCAATTTTGTGTATTGAGATTTAGTTTCAACCGTCAGATTTACAAAGCCTCGCAAATCATCCGAACGTGGAAAAATTTACGAGCATTCGCTCCTTTACGTGTTTATTTCCTTTTCGTAGTTAGGGTAGCTGCTCGGGTAAACGTTGTTTCGCTATTTATTCGAAACAATATTTGCGATTTCGAATCGCCAAAAATCCTCTCGAAGGATGGAAAAATGTTAAGATCTCGAGGAGAGGGAAGATTATACAGGGCCTCCATTTGCAACAGCCGGCAAGCTGGAGCCGTAACATATTGATCCATCCATTTTCCGTTCATCGGGATCACGTTACCTAAAGCGTATATCGACCTTTTGTTTACATGATTTAAAGGTATCTCTTATCTCCAATGAACCACCCTCCTATCCTTTTTAATGAAATTCGTCGCAAGGGATGAACAATATTTTTTTCATATACTTTCGACGATACTGTGATGCTACGATTGCGTAGAAACGAAGCAAAAAAATGTTAAAATCAATCTGGACGAGGGCTATTCGCCGGATAATCGCGATTCTCCGCAGTGAGCTTAACTTCGCAGCAACCCCGAATTTATCTGGTACCGGTGGCTGTGTCTCGAACCGCCTAGCAGCTTGCATTAGTAGGGGTTCTTTATTAAATTCTATGCTCAGATTCGCCAATCCGTGCGACGGCACGGTAACTACAGCCTCGCGGCTAGAGTCTGAGGGTAGCGAGGGGGTGTGCACGGTTAAAGAGACGAGGCTTGGAACGGGGCGAGGTTCGTGGAAACTGAGCAAGAGCCGCGGGAAAAAAAGTGCATCCGACTACGGGAACACGGTTCTCGCGCGATTGCAGGCCATTGTTCCTGTTTTTTCATTCGGTATTTACTAGGTTCTTTTTTTTTTTCACGACCGTTCCTTGTTCAGTTTCACGTAACGAGGCCGACAGGATGATTTTCCGACATGGCGCGCGAGTTCTTGCTGTCGGCGATCTTGCATCTACCTTTTGTACCATTCAACGAGCTTCCATTCCGGTGATGGACTTGCACGCGTGACAGACGCGTCTGTAATTTACGCATAGATTGCTTCTTGTAATTGAATGCTTTATCTAGTCGCAGATACCTGTTACTTTTTGGTTAATTCCATGGAGATGATTATCAATCGAACAAATTTCATTCCTAATTTTTCATAGTAAATGATTAAGATTTGTTAGTACTGAAAATTAATATTATTCTAAATTGATTAGAATTATCAACTAGAAGTCAGTATATTAAAATATCTTCGTGGAGATTTCATTGGATGAAACTTGGTAGGCGGTCCAACGTTGCAAGAACACAGAAGTGGCAAAGATTTATGTGCAAGAAACGCTCGAGGGTATGACTACGGCCAACTTCGAAGTGGACGTATTGTTCTGCGTTTTCTAACAGACGAGCCTCCGTTAGAAGACCCGGGGAGAGCTCACAGAGAAAATATCTGAGAAAGTAAAGTTTCAAAACTCGTCCCTCTTTTCACGAGTATTTAACTTAATTTCGGTAATCTTTTACTTTTTCCTTGAAACGAATGAATTGTCTTCATCCCTCTTCGCGGACTAAATTAAAATTTTAACATTCCCGAGGGTAGAGCATCGAAAATATAGAGAGAAAGATTTAGATATATTTGTATAAAATTTTTCTCCGCTAAACCAACGGGTTATTTGTGTCTTTAATCAGTAGGTCTCTGCATCAGCCTGGCTAGCACGGTATGCTGAAGACCGCTTTGCCCGGCGGGGCATTAAACGCGCTGATTTTACACCATCTAAATATACAGCAGCTGAAAATTAAACAAATGGAAGTAGCTCGCATTGCTTTTTGTTGAATCCAGAATTCTTCTCTCTCGTCGGGCTTAATTTTCCAAAAATGTTTCTCGTTCGACGCTGCTGAAATGCGGAGTCGCGTATTCGTCGCGTCTTTTGCAAGCGGAAACTTGCACCCACGACGAGTGGAGACGAGAACGGAAGTCGTGTGCATCGATCTCGAGGCTGGTAGCTGCAGTTTAACAAGAAGCATTGTCGGTTGCTGACTCCTCCTGTCCCTTCCCTCCTCGCCTGCCATCGGCAATACCCGGCCCGCACGATGGAACGTTTTCATCCGGGACGCTTCGTTCTCGATTAATTTCCATTTATATTCGTCCCGTGCCGGTCGGCGTGTTTACAAGAGCCGGTAATTGCGCGGTTGCATACAGATCGGCCGAACGAATTGTGCATTCAGCCGGTCGCGTTTCGTTATTCTTCGGGAAGTCTTCTCTACTGTCGGAACGGTCGAATACCACCGACTATGGAATAAAATAATGTTTATAAACGTTCGTGATTTATATAACAAACGCGGGCATTAAATTACTAGCAACGAGCATTAAACGCCTGAACCGTGGTACCGATTTTTATCACTCTCGATGCTGTGTGCGTCGCATCGCCATCCATTACCGCAAACGAGGAAACAAAATCCCCTCTCGGTGCAACCATTTCGTATTATCCTCCCGCGACACGCTCGCAAATAATATTTCAGCTGAAAAGCAGAGCGAACAACGTTCGTGCGGCCGATGTGTTCGTCTGATAAATAGAAGGATTCAGGTTGCATAAAGAATTTTTATCCCCTACGGGGACCTCTTTTATCTTGTGTTTACCTTGAACACAGTTCGATGCCCAAAACGTGGATGCACCGAGTAAGAGAGCGCTGTAGCTAGTTCTTTGTAAAACACGTTCGCGTTGTTTAAAATTCCCTGATGTAAAGTTGCTGACTCGCTGCATTGTCCGTCTTGATCTAGGGATCTTTATGCGATGTTACCACCGGTGCACACGGTTTTGTTCAGGGAACGGTACGTACATAACACCAGCATGGCGACCGCTTTTTACCTCTTTGTTTCGGCTGCACGCAAACGATCGAATCTCGCGCGTGGTGACCCAGAAACGGTGACGAAAATGAATTGCATAAGCGTGAAACGCAATGTCGGCTAAAAGTATTGGACCACCTTATTCAGAATTGCACTCTGTGACGTGAATCAGGAAATGTAATTTCATGGATGTAACGTTGCGAAGTAGTTTGAAAGATATACGAGTACTGTTAATGAGATAATAGTAAATAGAATGTGCCTTTCATACCGAAGAATGAAGCAGTAAGTCTTAAGAAAAGAAGAAAAAAAAAAAATAGGATCGTAGTAGGTAATTTTTGTTACGAAGTTTCATAATGAACTCTGAGGAAGGAAAGTAGTAAAGGGAAAGATAAACGCGACGGCGTTGAAACATCGAAGATTGTACGTCGAACGAGGCGACGGGAGTTTGACCCACTTAAGAATTTTAAGCAGTTCAATCGAATCGAAATTTTACGAGCTGCCCCACGGCTTCAGTCGAGAGGAAGTTGACCTCTCGCTATTTCATTTAATACCCGATTTATCTGGCTCGATTACAACCTGTTCCCTTTTACCCATGATTTTCGTCAAATTCTGCTGGCGCTTCAAATCGTTCATTTTAGTTCTTCTTTTTTTCAATTATTTTTTGTAACAGATATATATGTTTGGCTCATCTTCTGTAAACAAATACTAAACGACCTGATCGATGCATGTGTTGATACAGTAGAAAAAAAAGCTGTTTCCTTTTCCAACGTTGCAATTGCTATTACGGGAAAATAAATAAACACTGCAAGTTGATGAAAACATGAAAACAGGAAATTTGAAACTTGTTATTTGAGCATTTTCCGCTGGAACGAGCAGCCTCTATCGAACAGCGGAGCCTGGGTCAATCATAACTGAAACTTAAGAAACATAATTAATTAAACCGTGTATTCAAAAAAGGTCTAAGTGAATATAAAACAGAGTATAAAATGAAATTTATTTCATCGTTGAAAACAAATATTTCTCTATCTTTTTTTTTCTTCGGTAACGTCTCGATTCGTAAATAACGCTATCATTCCACGGGAACGTAACATCCAGCCATCGTGTAACGTAATGGCCAAACTGGCGAAGGCAGAGGGTAGAAAGAAAACCGAGGTTGTAGGTTCTTTGACCTGGTCGCCTTCGACCAAGCGTCGCGATGCCTTTGTACGCGTCATCCACCCCTTCGACGACGTTCCAACAGACGAATACCAAGGATCGACTCGTATTCCGTTTTGCTCTTATGATTTTCTGCCTCGTTTTTTCCCACGACAAAGAGGAGATTGTACGAAGAGATCAGAGGACGAACAGGAAGAAAATTGTCGGGGATAGAGGGAAGTAAAAAATCGAAACCCGAGAAGTTCAATTAGTTCCGGCGTGGTACGTTAATACTTTAATCCGCGACAGGTTTCGAAATGAAATTTCGAGGATGAAAGAATTCGTGTGCTTTGGTTGGTTTTGTAGAGATTGGAAAATTTATTAGTCTGAAATTTCAGACCGGTGAAAATGATCGTAATTACGAAAACACAACCTTAATACGCTTAATTAAATGATCTGATAATTATTATTTTGTTTGGGTTACTTAGATTATCACACTGAACTTGTAGAAATCGGTATAGGATCTTTGCTGAGCACCAAATAATACCATGATACTATTCGCGTGCTCTCACTTGTATTACTAGTTGAAACTTTAAGCCGGCGGATTCAACTATCGATATTTACACGACAACGTAACATTTCCTCGCTCGACACTGAAACGGATACACGCTCAGGAGGCCGGACTTTTCGCTCGATTAACTCTCCAGAACAATTTCGAGTGTTCAGTTGAACAATCGAGTTAATTAAAGTCAGTCGTTCGTTAGGTGACGGCGTTGCTCGTTCCAGTTGCTTCAGCCGAAGATTAAATGATAAAACTGAATTACTTTAAGGCGTTTGTCGCGAATCAACGAACTGGCACCGGTGGGAATTTTCAATATACCTTTTCGTACAATACGCTACATTCCATTTCGTTACTCGCCCGAATTAACGAAAAAATTCCCTGGAAAGATTCGATAAAACATTTTGGTATTCAAGAATGTAAATTAAATGGGATGGAAAAATGCTCGGATAAACGAGGCAAGAATATTCTAACGTCGTTAATTGGCACTATTCCCAGTTGGGCGGAAATTTCAGTGAATATTACGAAAAACGCGGTTTTTACCGGTGTTTCATATCGTTATGTAAATCAAAAGAACCCATGAACGCTCTATTTTATGATAGTTCGTTTCCTTTTTCCGTATGTTTCTTTGCACACTGTCACTGAAACTTCGTTTGCTTTATCAAAAATTACACAGGAATCTCTATTTTATTCGCTCCTCTCTCGCATCCGTTCTCGACAAATTTGCCGGGACTGATTTTTAAAAATGCATACGAGAATATGGTAGCGCTCTTGCATGGACTACTTTTGAGAGTGCTAGAAAGATGGTAATTGGATACGTTCCCCAGAGGTATTCATGATCGTACATCGAGCATAAGTGAAGCTGGTTTTCGTTACAGCTGCCACGGATTTAACGCGATTTATTAGTTTAATCTGCACAGACGCCAAGTGGGATGAACACTAGCTCGGCCAGAGTTTAGTTTACCGCGTGGATTAGAGTTAGCGGCTGGATGAATTCTTGTTGCATTCATGAACATTATGTCGAGGATTTAGGAAGATACGAGAGCAATTAGTCTCCTGGTCTTTCACTCGAATAACTACAACCTACATAATATCATTCTCATGACTCCTATTTCTAGACTGACTTCTTTTTATTTATATTTTCAATCAATCATGTCAACCCTTGACGACCAACGGTTTATTAAAATTTTAATAATAATTAATGAAAGAATTTAAATTAAATTGCTCTACGAAGAGAATATTTTGTTTGAAATTTACACCGATTCACCATCAGTGAAATATGAATGTATAAATATTAATAAAATTCAGTTATATTGAATACATTCTTGCTCAATGCGTTTCACGGAAATTAGGTTGCAAATGAATATTCCAATTATATATATGCATTTTTTTACAAAAATCCTTTGTTTCGTAATACAGTGCAGATTCCATTTTAATAAGCACGTTCAATGCGTTAATAGGGGTAGTCAAAAGCACAAAGAGATATGGAATCATTGTTTCACATTTTTGTAATTCACATTTTATAAACGAAATTTTATCAAAAAGAAACTGTGGTTTGGAAATTTGCATCCTCATTTTTGAATAGAGTTCCTTTCGAGTTCTCCGTGAGAATGAGTTTTTATGTAAATTAAAACGCCATTGTGTGTATACGTTGTCGAATGACCCACACATGTGCGCCAGAATCGAAGGGCATTCACGAAGGAACTCGTTCACCGCGTAATTTTCAATTAGATCTCAATGCGACGCGGTAACCCGTCAATAAAAGGCGTAAACTTTTTTAATTAAAGAGTTGTCCGTGGAGTTTTAAATGAGTCGGTGTCGGAGACGAATGACGGACCGGAAGCGGAGGCAAAATGTACGGCAGACGGAAAGGGTGCGTTGCTCGATGACGATTGGATTAAAAGGAAAGTAATGGACGACAACTGGGCAGATCGTTAACGGGATAGTGTGATGCGTAGTGGAAATTTCGTTGTTCAGTTACGGTTCCGTTCCTTAATTGGTGTAAACGAGAAGCGAAAGGAAAACAACGACCGACAGGGGGTTGAATGAAACTGTTCGCCTCTGGCTACGCGAATGAACGGATGCGAATGTTTTCTCTGTGTTTCAAACGCGACGAGAAGGTAGAGGTATTTTTTTTCTTTTTTTTTTTCAAAAGTTCATCGAATGTCCATGGCTTTGTACGATAGGAAACACCGACTGAATTCGAGCGGACACGAAAAATAAACGAGGAAAAATACGCAAGGTAATCCGTGATCGTTCGAGTTATAAAAATGTTTTTTTGAACCTTTGAACATGTAAGACAGAACAAATATTCAACGTGGTATCGAAAATCCGAGTACAATTTTTCGACTACTCAGAAAGGAAAATGATGGAGAATATCGAAGTAAAAATTTCTTTAGAAGAGAATTTATTTTAAAATGAAAGAAATATAATACTATTGAATTGTAGTTTAGTTTGGCAGCTGCTGCTGAATGTTAATGGATAATTTTTTCCGAAGTGTAAGAATATATTTCTTGGAAAAGGATTTAATGTCCTTAGCAGAGCTCTTCTCGTCAAATTCCCGATTCTGTTGCCACCAATTTCAGCTGACATATCCATCCGATGTATGAAAATCTCTGCTCCATTTACGTCATTGCAAGCATCCGGGAATTGATCGAATTTTTATCCGACAGCACTTGAAAATTTTCTGGTTACAGTTGACAGTCATATCGCGAATGTAAATATTTTTAAATATAAATGTCGAGTGATGTTAACAAGGTCGCCCTTTTTACAGTAGATTGTTACGAAGCACGAGAGAAGTTAAATGTAATTGGTCTTCAATTATCCGTTAATTTGACGGTGAATTTTTGCTAGAGAATCGACACGGATTCGATTGACGTTCGTTCGTTCGTTTTAATTCCTTTTTTAATAACCGAACGATGGAATCCATCGCGTGGAAATTTAATCGCGAATCAATCGTCAAATACGAACACGCGTGCGCATCCGATTCGAAATCAAAATTTTCTACCAACGATTCCGTCCGAAATTGAGATCGTACATCTACTCTGCCGGTAAACTTCATGAAAGCGTAACTCTGAACCGATTAAATTTCGATTCCCTTTCGACGCGTTCTGCGTTTAAGCTCATATTAATGCACTGCGAATAACTCGAGCATAGATTTCATTTGTTCCTTTCATTTCTATTTTATTTCTCTCCCTTTTCAACTACGATTCGTCGTTACATTGTCTTCGATAGTTAAAAATTTGGCAAATTGTACTTACTACTTTCAAAAATTAATTCCCTCGAAATACAGGTATTTTCTTTTAAAAAGATCTCAGCGAATTTTTTCTCCGCAACGACCAACTTTCCTACGTTTCTCTTCGATTTCCTTTTTAACGGACGAGTTGAATTCGTGTTTACGTTCCCGCGGGGGTGTATTTTTCTTACGAATTAAATGTTCACCTCAAAGGATCCCGTGGCTCTTCTTTTGGCCCCGATGTTCGTCAATAAACGGCTTTAAACCCACGAAGAACCTCTGCGTTGCGAACGTGGAGATTTGATTTATTAGAGGTATCACAGATACAGTCCGACATTATTCGATAACACGTGTTACCTATTTTATTACAAGCTACGTGTTATCCATCAGAATTTCTGTTAATACAAGTCGTTCTCTATTTTTTGTACTTTTAGCACCCTGAATTCCTTCGCTAATTTCGTCGAATGAAAATTCCTCTTCCGACCTTCTACCGTCAAATTAGGAGTTTCAATTGAAAAGAGTCGAAAGAAGAATCTAAAGACGGTATAACGTTCTTTTATATCAGAGACGTTGAAATAAAAAGGATCACTTTGAACGTTTCACTTAGCCGGTCATATTCACCGGAATAGATACAAAGAGAATAAAGAAAGGCTCGACTGGTAATTTCTATTACCAGACGACGAGGATGATGAATGGGGATCTCGTTAACTCGAAAAAATATGATATTCGTGTCAACGTTTCATTAACCAACATAACCGGCATGGTTAAATTCAGCTACCTCGAAACAGCTATTTGAGAAGCCCGTGCAAAAGGGTGGTGCGCCTCTGGTTGATGCGTCTGTAAATTGCTTGCGTTAATGCAATCTTAGCTGGCTAAAGTAACGTGGTTGGTAACAGCGGGTGACCTCGGAGCACGATGCACGCATAAAATAATGCTGCTAATTTAGGGAACGTCGACCTGCCTTCGTGGCGATAAATTCTAGCCAGAAGATTGTGCCAGATTGTTTTCTATGCGAGGTTTGCTCGCGTTTCTCGCTGATTAACCGATATTTGTCGCTGGTCAACATCTCGTTAGACGATTCGTTCGTTAGATACAAATTGATCTCTCACCCGGCAGTGTTTATTCAGTTTACCATGCAGAAATAGAAAATAGACCATCATGAACAAATAGATACAAATAATTAAAAAATAATTTTTCTCATTTATGGAATGTCTCTGTTGAACCAGAAGCGATCGAACGAACAGCTGATGCGCCAGAAAGGTCATATTTGTACGACTGAACGGGTTCGAGGACAGATCGTGTCGTCGCAGCTGGCGCAGTCTGTTCTCACGGTTGCAGAAGGACTGTCCATGTTGGATCCTTCAGGAAGTCCCTTAAAATAGGTTGAACCGATGCAATCACCGGTTGGTATGGAAGTTAACCGACTCGATGGAACTTGCTCGTCCATCGGAAGGTACCGATCGCCTTGAGCCACGTACGTTCGACAAACTTGCCCGGCCGAAAGTTCTTGCCGCGGATACCGTGGGGGGTCAGTTGTTACCGCAACCTTCCAGTAGATGAAGTGGGGGACGAAGCTGACGATCTCTATCAAGAGATCTCTTGTAATAGGGATGAACCGTGTGGTTCCCTGGTTTCGGAGCTCGTGGATTCCGCTTGAACTGCGATCAATTAGTTGATCTGCTTCGGCTAGGATAGGTGGCTTTGCGGACTGAACTTAATGGGGTATCTTGAAGAACGCTGGAACAGGGACCATCGTTGTAACTGAAATTCAATCGTTAGAACTTTCCACCGTTAGATTTTACAAAGTTACGGGAGGAAAAAGACGAATGTGGCTGGAGATCAGGAGAATTTCAAATTGTGATATCTCGATTGGAAACTTGAAGGTCAGGATCTTTGGTCCTGGTGATTTCTGATTGAAAAATTTGCAAATTATTAATAAGGTTTTATTCAGGCGTTTGATTGAAAGAAAAATAACAAGGATTCTTTATACGTACTTTATTACGAAATATGTTCAAGCCATATTTGAAAATGAAAAAAAAAGAACTAAAAGGAAATGTTCAAAAACAAAAGAACTGAAAAGACGAAAATGGCGCCATAATGGAAAAATTAAAGCAAAACGAGTATTGAACACAGAAAGGGTATGCAAATTAGGATACGTAATCAAATCTGATCTAATCCGACAACGTTGAATAACGTCGTCGCGCGAAAGACGAGCGAGCTCAATTTCGCAGCGTTCCCGGGTATCGTTTGCAAGCCGCAAAACGCCCGAGATCGCTCAGAACCACGCGATATAGGGTACGTAATACAAGAGGCTTGGGAAGGAACACGTGATATCCCCGTTTTACAGGATTTCCCGGTGCTTCGTAAGTCGTTGAATCGCGAGAGCTTTCTGCATAACAGGTGGCAACGCACGCCTCTATTTCTCCGCGAGCGTTCTATTTCACGAGTGCTAAAGAGTTTCGATGAGATCGCGATGGAAATCCTACCGAGTATCTGTTTCGTGCGAAATCGAGCGTTTAAGGGATGCTTGCGATTTTCTCAACAGCGATAATTGGATGAGAAGATTCTAATGGAATCTGATCAATTTTAAATACATAATAATTAGAACAATTTTTTCCATAATACTAACGTATGTTTCTTTCTTTCGTTTCAGGTATGTACCTTAAATCCAAATGGAATTTTTACCAAATTTCACCAAATGTGTGAGTACATTATTGAAAATTTGAGTGCATCGGTTCGATACATTTTTCTGATCGATGAAACTCTATAGTAAATATTGACGTACACGTTCGTTCAGTCGAATGTCGATTCTTTTATCACCATTTCTTCCCTTATCGGCGTATTGTGTTCGTAACGCTCGTGGCAGGATGACAATTAAAACGAAGTACGTATCCGAGCGTTAAGTCCTCTGCAGAGGAAAGCTGCATTGTTATCCTTTGCTCCTGAAAAGATCCTTTCACTCTGGATATAAAAAATAGAACGAATCGTTACGTTTTCCGCGAAGCTAATATCGGAGAATGTTAGACATCTTACAATATAATGTTCCATTGTGACATTTTCAAATTTAGCTAATTATTAATTATAAAATTTTTCGCTCACGTTTGCAAAACATTCGTCTGTTTCGTGACGTTGATTTTTACAAACACTTACTGTGACAATTTCGAACGGTGCTTGTCGCGTTACACAAAATTCAAGTGCAATCATCTAACCTGTGCCAGAACATCGTCCATGGTTCACGTAAAGATGGATCGATAGTTGAGTTAAATAAATGTACAGGAACGGCTAGTATCCGAGAATTATTGGACAGAAAAGTGACAAGCGTGTTACAACGTGTCGCGTATCGCGAGCGACAGCATCGAATTGAAACTCGCCTCGAATTTCCTATTTTTCTCAACCGGTCTGCACTGCGGTTGACTTAACGTCGAGTGACAATGCACACCGATGTTTCTCAAACAAGCACAGATCCTTTTGTGTTGTTTAACGTCGCCTTGCGACGATAAACAAGATACGAGACTAAAGAGGAAGAGGGAGATCTTTTTCCAGATGAACGAAACGGATGTCGGCGCCGGTTCGACTCGTAATTCATCTTGCTAACTCAGCTAAGAAATTCTGAACAATTTTCAATTGCATTACACTTTTATATGATTGTACATAGAAATGGAAAAACGAAGGTTCATTTGAAGGTGTAGAATAATTTTTGGGTTTTAAATTGCATTTCTTAAATCGAATTGCTAGAGTTAATGCAATGTCTGATTATTGAGTTTTCAAATACAGCGAAGTTCTTTTGAATCTAATATTCTCCATTGTTTTTACTTTCCAAGATTATTGTGCCTCGTTTTGAAGGATTTTCCAGCAATTCATCGGAGCAGAGTCCCACAGAATGGCTAACTTTGTTTGAAGGCATGAAACTTCGTCCACCAAGTCGAAACAGTGAATTCGTTTAAGAAAGTAAATTATTTGCCCCGCCGTTAATTACTTCGAGTCGTTCTCGTCATAAATTTCGCGAAGTCGGTTCTCTTTCCAAGAAGTACTTTGTTTCTCGATCATCCCCTTTCGTCCGAATACTTTCTTTAACGAGTTCTATCATAATCGGAACAGAAGCCACTGGAATTTGGATCGTGTCCGTCGCTTCCTCTTCCCGCGCTGATTTTGCAAAATTTACTCGCTCGTCCATTTTCCCCGAAAGTTACGATTTTCTTTGTTCGGTTAACCTGACGGAAGCGCGGTTTGCCTGCTGGACTTCCTGGATTTTCTGAAAATATTTGGCAGCGAGAAATTTTGAACGAAATTTGATGGCAGAGGAATGGGTGGATTTTTTGAAAAACTTCTGAAAACTTCTTTTATGTAATTTCTTGGATACGCGAAAGAGACTAGAAAGTTTAGTCTTGAAATAACAAAAAGCACAATTATTTTTGCGCCAACCTGATAATCCGTCGAATTTTCCAAGAATCGAACGGGCTACCCTTTCGACGGTGGTTCAGAAGGTTTAAAGTAAATACAAGGGTTACAGGGAATGGGTGGATGGTTCGGTAGCGAGGAAATTTACAATCCAAGTCTGGCCATATATTAGGCGAAGTTACTTGAAGTCGTAAACGTCGAAATATATCAATAGCCCCGGCCGGGACGACGTTTCTGGCGCGGTTTCTGAAACGATCGTGCGTATTGGTGTGTGGGCGCGTTCGTGTGGGGCACAGATGAGTTGGCACACGTGTTAAATATCTCACCCCATGGCTGGCAGGCTAGCCTTCGGCATAGTTATCGATGAAACCGTTTTAGGTAGTGGAACTGACCCCGTTCCGGCTTTCAATGGATTGGTTAGCTTTAATGTGGCTGACAGGCAGGGAATTAACGGGCTTTTTATTTAACCACAGACCTGTTTTTATTGTAATTTGCACCTGCTCATCTATTTTTATCATCGTTTCGCTGGCTTATCACGCTCTACGGATAAATAAATCGACGTCGTTGATTAAATTTAATTTGCTAAATAGAATACGCGATTATATTTTTTCTGAATTGAATAGTAAACTCGATAACGCGGATAATTTTCAGTATTGACGAAAGGGTTAAACGTTTCGTCGTCAGTTGTCTTAGTAGATGACACAGATTATCGACTGTGTGTCGACTACGGAACTACTGTACACCAGGAAGTGAAGGGCATGCTCGATCAAATCGGTTCTCTTTGTAGCACGTTCGAGACCACTGCAAATCTTTGCCGTTCAACTATAGTGGCTGCTGAAACTCTCACCGTATGTCGGTTAAACAATAGAACGAGTTTGTTTAATTCGATTCGAAGGTATTGATCGAAAGCTCTCGTCGATGAGGCAAATCTTTCCAACCACTCCGATCATCGAACGTATCGAATTCTTTTTATGTTCTGCTCTTTCCGCAAACAGATACTCATATTCCCGTGTGGCGAATCACTTCCGGAAGTCGCATCCAGGTCATTGCAAATGTACATATATTTACTTCTCTCCGTTTTACTTTCTTCAAGAAATATATTGCCCTCGAGCGACTCTCGATGCTCGGAATAGTTAACTGTTTGATCACATCATAGAATTTCTATAAAAATTTTATCGAAACGTTTTTTTAATAAAAATAGTTTGATTGCACCAGGATTGGTTTGTTTATTTCAATTGAAATTGCTGTTGATTAGAAACGAAGCTTCTAATTCCACGTGATATTCGAGTCGAGACAAGATAATGAGAAATTAGCGGAAAATAAATATTCTTGTAGTTTGAATAGAAAGGCTGTATTTCTTGGCGACTATGTAGGCCAGCTTTGGAACAAAGCTGTCACGGTATGCGCAAAGTTCGCCTGATTTACAAAGGAAGGTGATCGATGGCGGTGCCGTTGGAAATTTTTCACTCGATTAACTCGTTCGCAGTCTGCTTAATCCCTAGCCGTGTTATTTAACAATTATCGTTCGTTCGGCTTCGATTGAATACACTTTTCGGTTATCGACAGTTGGCACGAGTTGCGTTTTTCACGTTGTAACAGTCGATTTCAATCGTGAATCGTTCTTTATACCTGATCCTGTATCGTTCGAATAGTCAGGATGAAACTGATGCACCCCTATCTTTCTTTTTTTTTGAATTTCCTTTCTGATTCACGAACGTGTAAAGAGTCAAAAGATGAACGATAGGTGAAAAATTGAACGGTAGCAGAACGTGAACGCTCTTTCGGGAAAGCTGTTTTGGAAGGATACCTTTTGTAACGGCGAAAGGGCAAAGCGATACCTTTATAAAATCACGAAGCAACGAGAAGGAACGACTAGTGAAGCGATCGTCGATATCGTTGAACAGAGGCAAATAATCATATTGCTGGAAATACGAAGCAATTAAGTGGAAGTTCCGAGATCCTACGAAGCTGGTCCGACGGGCTGGTGACCTTATCTGAGCCGAACAGGCACCAATTATCGGCTTACCAGCAAGCACTGTTCGCACTGCCTACCTGTAATTACGCGAGCTTACTGTGATTCGGGGCCCAAGACGGAATCCTTCAATATGTATGTGCTTTCCAGCAGATTTCACGTTAATTCATTTAAACCTTTCGCTATAAAACACTTCATCAAAAAATTGCCCATTATAAAAAAAAAAGAGAAATATTAAACGCGATTCAATTTTTGGTGTTGTAACCAATACCTTTGATGCTAATAGAATGGGATGAAGCCGAAATAGCAGCGACAGAGTGCATTTTTACAGATGACCTACATTTTTGTACTCAGAAAGCATGAAAAAGAGCTTGCTAACCTAATGCGAGTGCTTTATTCTTCTCTTTCATTTCTGGTATAATATAAAATTAAAAAATTGAGAGTTTAATTTTAATAATTAACAACTATATCTTCAAGGCATCTGACTATATATGGATATTTTCACTGGGCGTTCAACAAACTTGAGTTAAATTGCTGTTAAATTGTCGCAAATTAATGAACTTTTCATTGTGGAAAACGTATCTACGCGAGACCTACTTTCGAAGGGATCTAGACAAAATAGAAATCTCGACGATAAACAAGAGTATCGATAGCCGACGCTTTCTTCAAGAGCACCCATTGACTTCGTCGTGAATTTTGTACAAACACACACGGGGTGAATGCGAATCGTGAAACGGTCGTTGGATCAAACAAATTAAGCGTGTAAATCGATCCTTCTATCTGGCATTGTTTCGCGGAGGCAAAAATCTGTAGGCCATCAGGGTAATTGAAAAGGAAAACTCGATGAAGTACGGTCAAACGGTCGTGCTCTCGAGTTCGCTTTCAATTATCACCGGCTCTGAATCGCTCTCTCTAAAATTAGATTTCCTTCAGCCGAGGAGCGTGTTGTGTGTTGAATATAATAGTGGTGCCTATGTTTCGCGACGTTTCGCTTAATCTTTAAGCGAGATTGTTAACTCGACGAGAGAGAGAGAGACTTTTCTTCGAGGCTGGCGTGTTCATTAAGGAGCAATTAAACTGGCGCGAAACTTTGCGAAACGTTGTTCGGGTACAGTTGCTCGAGAAAGCAAATCTCTGAGCCATCGGCTATCAAGATTATCTGTGAATTTGTCACTTGACGTAGAGTAAGTGTACCGAATATATGAATTCGTTTCTGTTTAGTTAAATAATTATGAATAGTGAAAATTTCATGTTTCCTTTTAACAAGGAACTTCGAACCTTTTGAAGTCAGTTTACACCATATAAGAAATGAAAAGTTACAACATCCTGTTAAAGTGGAGAAAATGAATTCCATACTCCTGTACGTTCGCTAATTAAATTTGCAAGTTCTACCATTCGCTTCAACGTAGAACGAGGAGCCGCGTTTTTTCTTAAATTCCGTAACAGTCAGGATTCCAGTCGGCGAACGGGAAGTTACTTTTTTTCCCCCGCACGGAAACTGAAATAATCGGTGAAAACGTATTCGAAGCGGAAACTTTTTCCCTCGTGGATTCCGAAAACAATCGTAGTTGCAGCTAGAAACACAATGTTGGTTATTTTTTTTTTCTTTTCTGAGCATTCAAAACAATCAGGTTAACGATCGAGGATACGAGAATCTTTTTTTTTTTACTGATGAAACTTGAAACCTTCACGGTTCCATGGAAACAAGAGAAAATTGTACAATTGCAATTGGTCCCTTTTACGACTTTTCGGATAAAAGTAGAATTATCTGTTAGCATCGTAAATAAAAAATAGGGTCAATTCATCGACACGCGAATATCGCGATAGACTCGCGTGAAACAGGAGCAAAGTCAAGTTGGTTTTTGATAGATTACTTCGACGTGGCCGTTTCCGGGTCAAATAGGCGGCCGAAGAAAAATGGTTAAGAAGCGAAAAGCACGAAACGGGGAACACGGACAAAGGAAAAAAGTAGCGGTGGATTCCTGTAGTTGGTCGGCGGGGCATAAGCGTGAAAAGCAGGGAGATGCTGAAGAATTATGAAACGTAACCTCGAATACGACAAAGAGTACAAAGAAAAATTGGTTTGACGGGAGATCGAAGTAACAGAGAATAACGCGAGGAATTCGCGACAAGAGATTTCTTTCTTTTTTTTTTTTATTTCGTAATCAC
The DNA here is from genome assembly GCF_907164935.1 of Osmia bicornis bicornis. Taxonomy (NCBI): domain Eukaryota; kingdom Metazoa; phylum Arthropoda; class Insecta; order Hymenoptera; family Megachilidae; genus Osmia; species Osmia bicornis. Next base: position 3,847,205 of record NC_060219.1, on the reverse strand, counting down.
TGAGCCACGATGCTAACGTAATATCCGCACGGCACTCGTTGAAATTGAAAAGTTGGCTGCGAAACGTAAGAAATCTTTCATCTCTATTCGCAAGATTTTATTCCGTTAAACGAGGAAAATGTAACAACTGTGATTCGACGTCTCGAAGAATTTCTTCTATTTGAAAAGTGTTTTTCGAATATTTTTTAATTTAACAAGGGGCATCGAATATCGAGCAGAGTGCTTTTTATTCCTGCCAATCAATCGTTTCGATCTGTTTACCATTATCTACTTTGACTTCATTTCGAGCAATTCGTTCGTTGAAAGCTTTTCAATGTTCATTATGAACGGCATGCTGCAATAGGTTCTTTTTTGTCAATTGTAATTCGAGTCTTTCGATGCAATTGTCTTGTTCGAACATCGCAAGAGGAAAAACCATTTTATTTAAAGAACTGTGACGTTAATTTTACGTTGAAAAGTAGAAACTAGCACAGTATTTTATAAATATAAAATACATAAAAACGAGTCATTAACGAGTTGGGAAAGATTGCGAAAAACCGTGTCGCAAGAAATTAACTGAAGCCGGAAGTTAAGGATCTTGGCTACCAATTTGTCAACCCATTTGAGCGTCCTCAAATTACACTTACTTAAAGTCTTTTTTGTGATAATTTTTGCACATCACAAAAAGACCATAATTATTCACCAATTGCATGAAATATCGAAATCAACAGCTGACGAAACGTCAGCGAGAACATCTGAAATTGCGATCAATTAGCAAGGAGACATTCAAAGCACGTTCGAACGGAGTCACGCTGGAACGCCTGCTTCTGCTCTTTCTTACTAAAAGCTGAATAGGACTGAATAAAAAAAAAATCCGTAGTAAAGACTGTACATGTGTACGGTGCGGTACAATGGAGTGAAAAACGTGCGTCAAAAATATGAAATGCGTACGAAATGCAAGAAATCGAAGAAAACAGTTCGAGTGTTCGATATCCTTCAAGTGCCAATATTTTCTGCCATATCAAGCTCGCTATAAAAATGCAAAAGGAACGTCTCTAATCTTCCTTAGATCTATCAGCTAACCTCTCTACATCGATCCCTTTGGTGAATTTCCCCGAGTTCTTTGAACCGTTTCTTTATTCCATTACACAAAAACCGTCTCCCATATTCTCTCAGGACTACTTTGGTATAAAAATTCCGTAACGAAACTTGTCGAGCAAACGTCATTACGACGCATCCTACCAGCTGAACCATCCCTGTCAACCCTTTCAGCGGTAAGCAGTTTTTGGAAACGCCCGGGTCTAATTGGCCCTACTCGTAAATGGTGAAATGTTCGCGATATATTCCGGCGTCGAGAGATTTGCTTAATTAGAAGTGTAAAGAGTCGCTATAATTCTTTTTTGTCACACGACGAGGCTGTTACTTTTTTCCTTTAATTATATTCCATCGTGTCGCTGAAAAGGATAATTATTTGCAAGAAGCAGAATCGAAAGCGGTATCCATTCGGTAATAAGTAAGATTCAGAAAAATTCAGAGAGAAGGACGCGACGCGTCGCGACGCCTAGAAGACGAGTAAGAAAAGGGAGTCGCGAAGACGAAGAAGAATAAGAGTCGGGTGCTCGAGAGTTGGCGAAGAGGAGAGGCAGAACAGCGTCGAAGGAGACAGAATGGTAGTGGATAGAAAGGAAGGCAAGAGTAGAATAGAAAGGGGAAGAGAAAGAGGTAGATAGGAGTAGTAGTAGAAGAAGGATGGGGTTGGTGGATTTAGCTAGCAGAGAGAGAGAGGTAGGGGGTGGCGCCGCGGGCCGCGCCGTCGCCCAGCATCCCTCGTTTCCACCCGCCCACCCTCGTAAAGGCGCACCCTCGCGCCGAGAGTATCTGGTAGTCATACGCTGGCCCGTTGCGAGCCCGCCGATATACCGCGCCTCTTCTCGCTCGCTTTGCTTCTTCGCTACGTGCACGTTTTTCGCGTCGCATCGCGACAACTGCGTGTGCCGCGTTGACCCAGTTACACCAGCACCACGTTCGCCGGTGCGCCGTTCAAGACGGCGACTAGTGTCGTTCAATCTCGCGAGGAATTAAAGCGGAACTTAGGCGAAAGCACGAGTTTCTTCTCGGTCCGTCAGAAGGCAATGTGCCGATCGTCTTGCCTTCCGTTTTCCTAGAATCGAATCCCACGGAGAGATTTGACAACGAGGGAAAAGGGAGAGCCAAAAGTGGCATCGGTGAAAGGACGCGTCAAAGAATCCTTCAGGCGCTTCTCGTGCACATGGTCTGTGTTTTGCTTCTCCACCCTCTTCGCCTCCCCTACGTGGCTCCCTCTCGACCATCGCTATTCACACGAGCGAGTATCGTGTGAGGAGGACACGCGAATATCACCTGGTCTCGAATATCGCCGTTCCCTACCGACGAGTGTCTGTACCCTTTGCGTGTGCACCCTTTGCGCCCTTTGTGCAACCACCTCGTTTGACCCGCGGGGTACGCACGATGATCGCGCTTCAATGAGACGGGACCGGCGCCGGGCTTCTCGTAGTCAGGCTGCAATAATCGAGGACGGTTCCCTTGGTATCGCCGCGACAATCGTTGTCGTTAGCAGCGTCACGACGCGCTGACGTCGACACCTCGCTCTCGTCAACCGGCCCGTGCACTCCGCTCGTTGCGGTTGCGACGACTGACGTGCCGCTTCGAGTGACGTGGGACAACGGAAGCGTTAATATTCCAGCCCGATGCTTGATTCTGGATCGTTCGAACGTTTCTCGGAGCAAAGGAAAGGCCTCGATCGAAGGGGATTGCGGTGTTTTCGTTTCGCGTAGAACTTGGTGCTGTTCTGTGTCGCGATTAATTCATCGAACGGAGATAGAAGACGAGATCGGTTACGCGTCCTCCGAGTAATCGATACGATGGAAACGTTCATGATAATAGGCATATGTTTCCTGTGCTACGAGGTCTGCGAGCTGATCAGACACTACGCCACGCCGCAAACGACCGAGCCGCGTCGTCCGCAAGTGAAATCCGCAGCACCAGCCTCGCAGCGTGTCTTCTCGATCTCTCACAGGATGCAAAATCGTCAGGCATGTTGCCCGCAGTAAACCACCTCGAGAAATGATCTGGCTTCCGTTCGTCTGCCAGCTGAACAATAGCTGAGCCCGCACGAGAGAAGCTGAATGAATAAACGAGTTGAACGAACGACGATCGATTTCGTTTCACGTTGAATGAAAGTTGAGAAAGATAACCGATCGGATCTGCTGTCTACGCGATCCAAAGCGATCGCGGCAACTTAATAAAGCGGTGTCCTGCGTCCATCACCGTTCATTCGGACAGCACCACGGTGATCTTCGATAACAAGGCTACTCGGAAGAAATACGAAGCGGAATTCGCGTCGCCTTGACAAATGTACCGGACATGATAGAGCGTGGTCTCGCGTCCGATCGATAGGGAGACGACGTAAACGTGGCGATATCTCCTGCTCGCCGGCACTTGCCGCGATCGATGGGATTCCGATCGATGTAGCTGAACCCGCATCCCTGAAAGTTTCCCCGCAAATATCGACGAACATCCGGCAAACAGCTTTCCGCAACAGAGAGACGTTTCTGTTTTTCTCGTTAAAATGTGTACCCGAGCTGAATCGAACGGAATCGTACAAGTTCGAAGCGTGTTGTGTCCTCGCGAGTGTCTTCGGAACTAACACGGATCGGAATATTTTCCCTGGAAATTATTCGTGCATCGTTGCACCGCGTTGAAAAGTCTCTCGTTTAACCTGCTCCGAAGGAACGCGCACCCATGTCAGTTTTCTCTATCTCTATATCCCTCTGCTTGCTGAAAACGTTTCTGCTCGCAACGGAGAACAGCTGCCTGAAAGAGTCGGACAGATTGGATGAAAATGCAGGGTGCATCGATGATCCATGAAACTGGCTGGGATTTGAATTCGAGTGGGATTCGAAAGACGCGTGCACCGGGAAACATTGAATCGAAAGGATTTTTCCTCTACGCGTAGCGTGGTTATGGTATTCATCGAAACGATGCCTTGGTCGTTCGATTTAGCGTATCTTGTCGATTTCCTCTGCAGCCTCGAGAAGTGAGAGAATAGTTGTATCGATGTTTCTTGCCTGTTCTCTTGATCGACACTGAGGAGAAGGAGAGGGACTGGAAGGGCCGTCGAGAGAGATTCTCGCATTCGAGTGGCCATTATCCACGGCTACGGATCAGTCGAGGAAGATACAGGGATACAGGATACAGGATTATTGAGATCGAATAGAGATGGACTCGTTGGAACGTCTGATGAGCGCTGGATCGCACCCGCCAGCCTTGACGGCAGCCACGCGATCACAGAATGCTTTCGTTCAAGCAAATCTTTGCTCCGTGATCGGCAGAAAGGGTCGCCATTTGACTGGCACCTTCTGTTTGACGGGAGATACCATGGAGGGGATAATACAGTGTCTGGTGTTTCTGAAAGCGTTTTCGGTAAGGACACTATTGTTTTTAATACAACCTTTCCTTGATGACTTGACTATTTACAGAATTGAAAATCAACAAAATGATGACTTAATCCTCCCCTAATTTAACGTGCATTACCATAAATTCGAATTGAAATAAATAATATCGACGTGAAAGGGTTACCGATGTAACACCAGTGACACATAAGTGCATCAATAAGATGCCACAATGTCGGAGGTTCTGAAAGCCGTTTCGTACAATAAAGCACTTTCAATAAATCGAAATTTTCGACACAATACGTTATCGTAATAGACGAAGTTCAAGCTGACCAAGTTGAACTACACGGAGCGAAAAGCTTCTGTAGGCCAATACACACCGTCAAAAGGTATTCCAGTATCTTGTTTCGTGCAAAAGGAACGCAACAAAGCTGCCTTCGATGCTATACGATCCGATAGACTCGATCTTTCGTTTGTAGGACACTTCAATCTCCTACCCTTTGAATTCCTCGTTTGATCGTTTAAAATGGTGTCCCGGAATGACGGCGCGACACCCCTTACGAGGATAACATACGTTCAGCTCCTTTTGGTCCAGAATAAAAAGGAGGAATTGCCCTTTCCTTGGGATGGAAAGAAAGGGGTTATAAATTAGAATTTTTTTTTAATACCTACATCATTTACCATTTTTGAACTCATCGATTAAAGTGGTGACACTTTAACAAGTGACGGGAATTTTCAGAAGGATGAGAAAACGAAGCGTGTTTCTTTGATTGGGAAAAGAAGATATTTTGGAAAGAAATTTTCTGTTTGTGCGTCTCGTCGACGAATCGAGGGCCAACTGGGTCAAAGAATTTTAATCGCGTCTCCCCTGATGCAAATTACACGCGGTCTTTTGCGCGGAATAATTCTCAACCGAAAGCTGGTCGAACTAATTTCGTCTGAACTTGTTCCTTCTTGGAACTGTTACTCCTGCACGCCGACCTCGCGTAGCTTTCGTTTGCACGTTGCTTTCCGAGTCGCTGGCGAAACAATTGTTTCGTACAATAAGCTTTCGGAGAATTGTGTAAATTAAACTTCACTCGGCCTGGAAAAATTTCAAAATTAATCAATCGCAATTGTTAGCATGTAATTAATGATTTCGCAAGTTAAATGTGGATGTGAAAAATTATAACGCGGGTGGGAATGAAAATTTAACACGTAGACGTCGCAACTTTCGAGTCGGTAGGTAAGTTTAAATATACCGTAAGAAATTTCGCGATGAAAATCAGCGTGAATAAAAGGAAGTGATGCGATTAAAAACTCTCGGACTCTAACTCGTTAACTCAGTGATTCTCACTTTTCAAGCGGTCCCGACTCTTGGACGCTTTAACTCTGATTGCACTCTTCTTCACTCTTTCACAGGATTCTCATTAATTCGCCGCGCAATCACGCAAAACGCATGCTCCAATTACTCGAAATCTCTACCCGAATTCCCCGAACTTCTCGTCAGAGTCATTATTCTTATCCACTTTCAGAAACAGTTGTGCTTAATCCCGATGAGTACCCGATATATTCCTACCTATCCGTCGATTTTACTACCCCGAGATATCTCTGAACGGAATGGAATGGAATTAAAATTCTTTTATAAATCTCAAATCAGCGAATCATTATTTTATTTCGTCGGATATTCATCTCGAAATATTTTTACGTGAAATTTTCAACGAACAATGAAAGATAATCCCTGTAACGATGCATCTTCTTGAGGAGATCGTGTTTTTTTTCATCGAGGTTAAAAACTTTGAAAGCATCCCTGATGTACCGTGGTGGTTGGTCGCCAGCTACGTCGACGTCCTCGACTTGTCGCGTTCTCTTCGCTCGAGTGGATGGCATTCTTCGTTTCCTTCGACGAAGGGTGCGAGGAAGGTGACGATAACATCTCCACGAGGCTGCCTATGAATTTTTATCCCTTTTCGCCGTGGGCTACCACCCTACAGGCGGGTAACGAACGAATCGCGATGGCCCCTAAAGAAAAAACCACTTACTCCGGTGAGCTCGTTTGACGATAAAAGTTATTGGCGCGGCGATGACGTAACGACGGGGGTGGATACAAGTCTGAACAGGGGGTGAGTCTCGACGAGGATGGTTTAACCCTCCGGTGATCGTTCCTAATTTAACGCTCTACGTGAAATATTTTTTTTATATAACTTTATATAAATATAACTTATCGAAATATTTCTGTAAACGTCTTAAGATATTTTCTATATCTTTGACCTTTGAAATTTTGTATTTCAGGATTTTAGATTGTTATATATTATATGGTAGTAAGACGAAACTTGTCTACACACGACCGAAGGAAGTACCAAGTTATAAACTTTCCACAGAATTGATGCCAGGTCAGGAACTTCTAATATTAATATTGTAAAGTAAATTTTTCTTGAAATCCTCCTGCCAACCCTCCGCTACGCTACATGTAATCCTATATTAATAAAGTTCCACGTCGGAACGATGGGTTGGGGTAGTTTAGGGAATTAACGTCGACGAGATATTAACATCTGTATGGCTATTCGGCTGTTCGGTTCGGAAGAGTTAATTAATTTGAGGTAAGAGAGTGGAGGTTTTGGGATGTTTGCTTTCTGGTGGTTCGTGTATTTGTTCACACGGGGTTAATATTGATTCTCCCAAAATAATTAGAGGGATAAACTCAGTGTATACGTCCTAAATTCTGAAATATGAATAAACAAGTATCGCGTACGTATTATAATTAATCGAGCGAAGATTTTGTTTGAATTTTTCAATATTAAAGTTTCATTTTTCCGGAAATTGTTTTTGGAACATTTTCCCATCCCATCCAAACAACTTTGTTTTATTCCAGTATTTTACTAGAAAATTACGCTCGGTAACTTCAATCAGGTTGAACCTTTCAAAAAGGAGATTGTAAAAAATAATTTACTGTAAAATCGTATTAAGCTGTCGTTCGATAAAAAGAAAAAGAATTGTATTTGAAAGTTTTGAATGGCACGCAGTAAACAAATCCAAACTGTGAAAACTTCGGCAATTTTATTAAAGAAGAATAGGGTAGAAAAAACAAATACTGAATAGAACCACGGGTGCAGCCTCACTATATAAAAATTGAACTAATAAAAGTTTTGAAAGCTCTACAGCTGTAAAATCGACAAAAGGAATTTTTCTTAGTTTATTCACGCATAATAGAGTTAACTCGAACGAAATTAAGGGAAATGACCGAATAGCTTTCTCTCTAAACTCTGGCTAGATAAAGGGTACTTTTCCGAGTGGATATCAAGAAATAATTCACACGGCTATTATCGGACGGCTGGAACGACACCGTATCTCCCTTTCCCAGGAAATCGAATTACCTACCGGAAAGTCGTCCCTGTCTGCATTTCACCAACACGTTAACCCACTTCCTGTTCCCTGTTTATTTAAAACTTCGAGCAGCTCGAAAAATATGCAGCGTTCCATTGAATATCGCATGGAATCGCGGTCGACCGCTGTCAGTTATCCTATGTTTACTTTTGGGAAATCAAATTCACGGAAATTTAATCATTCGACACCGTGGATTATCGCGTTGTAACAACGCCTGTACACTTTTGTTATTTTAAGGCTGACAAGGACGCGCGATGCGGTCAAGCTGATTTAGCAACGAGTTGACAGAGAGAAATATTAAATCCCAGTCCCTTCAGAGATTACCCTTGTACATTATTAATTACGTTAATTGAAGAACAAAGAACCATTTCGAAATTCGCGCTCCAAAAGTGAATCTGAAAATTGTCGCATAAAATCATTTACAACACGTGTGCTCTAGTGTCGAGGAAAAAGGAAACAGCGACGATTGCGTATCGTTCGCGCGTCATGAAAATTTCACATTCGTCGCTGTATGATCCAAGAACGTTAATTAGCTGGCTGCGAGGGTAACTCTGCTGTCGGTGGCAGATAATTAAAGGAGTCATCCTTTGTAGCGAAGCATAGACTGGCTCTTTCCTTCGGGAAACGTACAGAAAGCCACGAAACTTTGCCGATATTTCATACGAAAACGAGTTCACTTTCTCGTAGGTTACGCGACGAGGGACGTTATTTCCCGATTCCGCTCGGATGCGCACATCTGCGACACTCGTGCACCCCGTCTCTCGGAGGGAATACGCTTCAACGTTCGAGGCTTGACCTCGTTCCAGGTGTTTCCTCGCCCTCTCTGGCACATTCTCGTAATAATAATAGATTTATATGCATAGCTTTCAACGAGAGGTACAGGTGGTTTTGTCGGCCTGCAAAAACCGGCCAACCGACTTTGCTAATGTACCAGCGGAATAATTATTTTAAACGATCTTCCGTCATCGGTGACCCTAAATTGTTTCATTTCATTCTCTAATTCTTTCGTCGATATTTTCTATCACGTATATATTTTTCATTTAATTCTTGTAGAATTTTGGTGTAAGAATATCTGGAAGAATATTCATTTCACTGGCTCTCAAAACCGTCATGGTTACCAGGAAAGAATTACTTTCCCCTCCTCTCTTTCCGTCCTGCCAATGTTAATGCGTTGAAACGATGTCGCCTCGTTGAAAACCAGGGAAAAGCCGTCTTATCGCGAGACATCCTTTCCACCGCGAAGCAAGAAGCTTAAACGATCTCGAGGCCGGAAATACTCGACGATGAAAGCTCGGGATGGAAAGAGAAGAAGTTTCGTCGGATACCGGGATTATTTTAGTAAATATCACAGATCAAGCGTTTCCCACTTTCTTCTCGTAATTGATCCAAACTTTTCGCGGTTCGATGTTGCCGAAATCTCTTATGGGTTACGTGTCGGGCGTACCGACACACGGTTCGAACGTGTTTTCGCAACATAGTCGATAAAGCCCGTTCGCGAAGAAATAAACGTCGGCTCGATCGCCTGCTCGATATTAGATATATAATTTAATAACGCCGACGTGCGATCGTTTCCTATATACAGGTCAAAACGACCCCGTTCTGCTTCGCTTCAATGTACGACGTACTTCGGGCAGACGTAGGCACCGTGTGTGCGCGTTCGATAAACCGAATATCTCGGGAAATATTTATCGAAAACGATGGAAATTTTGATTACTTCGTTTTAAAGAATTTCTTATAATTATTAACGATTCTAATATTCGTTAATCACTTCTCTACTTGATTGAAAATCGCTTTATTCGAGCAGTCGCAAGTTTATTGGTTCTACAGTACCAACTTCTACGGTACTTGCTTCACGCAAACTGGGCTTTGCGGTTGAAACTGGTTAACTTTTATGGTAGAATTTGATGGGCGGAGCAAGAATTCATTCACCAAGGGTTGAAACTTTATTCGATGCGGTTTCTGTTGAGGATAACACGGTGAAGTTTCAGGTGCAGGAGAAACGCTGCAAGGTGAGAAGTTTGAAACAGGTGGATCGTTTCTTGTTTAATCGATGGAATTTTTCAGTAGGTTAACAATCGTTTGTTAAGATTCTTTGTCACTTTCGAATGAATATTCAATCGACGAGGGATAAGGAGAATGAAAAGTTGTTGAAAATTTCAGACCGAAAGCTGCTTAATAAAACACGGTCGAATAGCGAGCCACGGATTGGGAATGAGTTGGATTGAAAGCGTCGCGGAAATCGAGCGAGCTTTGAATACTTAAGTGGCCGGCCACCAAGAGTTGGGAATGTTTATTGGCAGCGGATCGGTGTTTGCGTATCCGCCAAATGAAACCGTCGATGTCGTTCTACCGTTTGCCTAGCAAAAACAACATCACCGCGACTCGGAACTCAATGCTTTCATGCTGCCTCAAATTTCGAGCTTCATTTCTATTTGTTCTGTTGTTCCGATGATCCGAATAGCGTGATCGATCGGCCATTTAATCTTTGTACCATGAAACTTTCGTAAAGTTTCGTAAAAAGATATATCCAGCTATCTTGGTAAATTTAATCCTTTAACAGCAGAGTCTGGGTTAATATAGACCTGAATTTAAAAAACATACACTAAAGGTTAAATGTATAATTTTGAAACGAAAGAGTTTCGTATATTGGAAGAATAATTCTGAGAGAAATTAAATTAAAATTGGGGCTCTCTGCGTGAATCGTCGTGCTCGGGTTAAAATAACTCGCCTCTGAAAAGGGTGCGTTTTTACTGGAGAGTTGGTCGCATTAGAAATTAATCTCGCGAGGTAATTGAAAGTGGAACGGAAATTTTCCGACCGACACCATCGAGATCTTGCGACGCTTTTATATAATGGCTTGCCGTTTAAACGAACGTCGCGTCGTCGGTAAGAAAAAAGTGTCTGAAACGTGGACGCGTTCGGATTCGAAGTCGTCGATACGGCTCGTCGAGTCTCAAAAGCTCCGGGACCTAGATTTCGAATCTTTCGAGGTGGTACGTGTTTACCACACGATCGGAGGATTCATTAAAAGCGATGAACTCTCGATTCGCACTTGCTCGCCTTAGGATTAAGCCGCGGCCTCTTTTTCGACCGCGCTTTATCGCCAAGTTTTCGCCGCGTGTACTGTGGCGCACCGTCGTGTCGAACTTTAATTAATGCTCGCGTGTCTGTTTTAAGTGTGAAGTTGCCGTTGCCTCCAATTAAGGTGACTCAAACTTCTACTTCGTCGGCACGCCGCGAATTAACGTGCTGCTCGATGTGCCATGCGGAATTTCAACGTTCCTTGTCAACCGTATTCTTAAGCCCGACACAATTCGCCGATGAAATTTGCTTCCGTTTATCGAGATTGCGAGAGTGCTCCGGTGGTTCATTGTTTTTGCCGCACTAATTAACCTCTTGTCGTGATATCGAGTCGAAATCCTGTTCGAAATTACGTTGTCGTGCTGTTGTTGCTGGGTCTGATTGAAAATGAACGTGTCGTGTTTGATAATTAGACTTTAAACCCTGCACGTGATTTGCATGTTTAAAGTGAGTTTCATCTTCGAAGGGCATGATTGCCATACTTGGGTGATTGAAAAGAAATTATGTATATACGTAACGCCAGTAATTAACGCGATAATTTACAACTAGATAAAAGGCAAAAAGATTTCCTCGAAAGATTTGAATCTTTAATTATTCACAGTCAGTGATTAAAATATCTAATTCCAAAAAATCAAGATGTGCCGATACATTTTCAAATTATCAAATAATCCTTTGAAAATATCCAATAAAGTCCGTGGATTTGAATTGAAACGCAACGCGACAATGCGTTTAATCGAAATGAAATTCAACCGGTTGCGCCTGTATCCGTAAACCGCGGCGTACCGCAAGTTTATGATGTATCCAGAATTTCATGTTTATTGTTTCACGACGCGTATCTCTTTCCCCGGTGAACGTCCAATCGTTTCGTTCGTTTCGTTCGTGAAAACCCGTGTAGATTTATTCGTTGCTCGCGAAAAAGGAGAAAAAGGAGGACCGTAGGACTCTGTCTCGCGCACGATTCACGATTTTTTACGGTTTCACTGAACGAACTAGCGACGATTCTCTCGAGAAAACGATCCGCCTAGCGCGATTCATTGCGTTTCCACCCACTCGCGGTTCCCTGCCAACCGCAGCGAGAGCTTTTCATCTTCGCGGCCGTAACGCGAAGCCGTACGCCAAATAAACCGCGAGAACCGGCGGGTTATTAATCTTCGGATTATCAAGTAGCCTACTCGACGCGTTTCACGATGGGAACCGTTCGACTGGAAAACGTGGAATTTTGATATCGCGCGATCGGATATTTAGCGTTTCCTATCGTCGATCTAATATTTTCACGACCGAATTTCCATATCCTCACGATTTATTGTTGTGATAGCGCGGTTATTTCGCGGCTATTTCCCGGCTCCTCCAAGGCGAACAACTATCCTGTTAACCGACTCGTTTCTCCTCGAACGGAATCACGGTCGGCACGATTGTAAGGGTGGTTCGATCGTCGATGGAAAACGAGGCCGCGTTGGTGAACAAAAGTTTTGCGTCATCGATAACGGCCGCATTGTCGCGGCATCGCAGCTACATGGGGGCTGACGCGAGTTCGAATTTCATCCTGCAGAGATTTCCGCGCATAGCTGAACTTAATTACGCGAACCGGCGCATAGATTAACCGTGGCACACAGCCTCTGAAGTCATAAATATCACGGCCCCGTACGATTATTAATGCACGACGAAATACGGGTTCATTAGCGAACCCTTTCGTATCGTAGCGGCCACTCATCCACAGGGGATCGGTTTCATATGAGATCTACCTTCGATATTTGCACTTTGCTTTTTCGCGTATGAAAAATATAATATATTTCAATATAGCATATTTCCAATATATTGATGGCTATTCTGAGAGAAATTCACGCAGAAATTATTTCACTTTATCGTTATTTGATCGTCTGTTTTATAGCAGCCGATTAAATGAAGATCGATGAAATAAATCACGTGTGACTTTGATAATAGCAGCATTATACGTCTTTTTGCTGTCCTTAATATAGATACGTAGATAATTCAAGTATATTTTAATGATAATTTCGGTGCTGATTCGAAAGCCGGAAGCTATGTTTCATTCAAATTTATAAAGACAGCGTTAAATACTTTCCGCATTGTATTTTCTATCGGGGGAATTCTATTATCTGTGGTCTGTTCATTTTGCGGAGGTTATCGATGGAGCAAGGCTCATTTTCGAACGGTTCGCAGCGGGGCTTTCGAGTTTTACTATTATTACATATATCCCCGCGTAATTGCGTTCACGCTGACGCGCATTATAACGACGACCATTAACCTGCGTGCGGCTAGTTGATAAGCGCGTAATCGCAGTTGTTTGTTATGCAGAGAATACAGCCGGTGGATGACGGCGAGCGTAGGTTCGCGCGGTCTGCAAACATATTCCTGTCACCGGAAGCCGCTTGCCTGCTAATAAGTGTTTATTCCGATAGAACAGGGACCGCGTAATCCGCCGTTGAATATAAAACGCGTGATTCTGTGCACAAAGGCGTTGTTGGATAACGAGTTCCTATTTCGTCGCGTCCTGTATTCGTTTCGATACTGGTAACTCGTTAGTCTCACCAATTAGCTCGAACTTGTTGGGAAAACCGATCAACGCTCGCGTAACAAATACTTCTCTAAAATATATATATATATATAGATCGACAATTGGTACTCGATTGTATTTATATTATTTTTAACAAGCAAAATGGTAACGCCAGTTCTTGTGTTTGTGTCCTTAATTCTTTTGACCTGGAAAGTTACTGGAAGAATTAACCCTTTCGGTGCTAAATAAATTTAATAAGCAGGTACATATGTCATTCATATATGGAGTATTAGAAACTTCGATCCAATGGAAAGCTGATTATCCAACGTTAGAAATGGATCCGTATCACTTTCGAGTAAATGGATCTGCATTACGCAAAAGAAAGCGATACAGAAACGCGGATTCCATTACATCGAATATTATCTTTTGCGAATCGGTATGGTTACGTTAGCTTGAAAGCAAAACGATGTAACGACGGTCGAACGTGATGGCGTTCTTGGCATCGATTTCTAAAGAAACTTCACCATCGAACATTCAGAATATGTTCCCGTAATAACGTTCTCTATGGTTATTTCCGCGTTTCGCGCAAACTGAAACGTGTGATTGAATTCTATCTGCATTAAAAGCACTCCGGGCACGTGGATCGGCGGAATTATTCAGCTACGTTTGTCCGGGTGAAACAGGTTTGTACGTTTGTTTGTTTGAGCGTGAGAACGCTCGTTTGTGCTTTCTTGAACGTATTTGCTTACCTGTCCGTGATCCTTGTTAATAATGTCACTTTGTACGTCAGTTTATTTGAATAGAGCACAAACCATTGCCTAACATTATTCATGGGATAAAAGATTTTCGTTACGTTTAAAATGAATAAATTCTGAGATACTAAGATGTGAAAAGTATTTAATGTAATGCAAGTGAAATTCTTCCAAAGCATCGAAATCCTTAAATACCTTAACTTCATTTTTTGGGAGGATTTTTTTAAAGCATCACTCACTATCAGACGCATCTGAAAATGGTTCACCTTGGAAACCGCGTAAATGAACGTTGCTGGTAGCAAGCTACTGAAATGACCTCACGTCAGAAATTCAGACAAAAGAAAGCGCGAAGGAAAACGAAGAAAAGAAGGAAACGTGTTTTTCGTGAGCGTTGCGCACACGACAGCCCGTTGAATAGAAGCAGAGTCGCCTCGAAGCATCCCCGGTCGGT